>NC_133538.1:231327406-232577406 GCF_048544455.1 Silene latifolia
TTTTGCCATTAGGTTAAGGCAAAATTGGGTCTTCAAATGAGTGAATCACGAGACTCAAAATGATAAAGCGCGACTGCTTTGGTTGGAGCGCAGCCTGCGCATTTCAGCCTTGCTGCGCGTTTTTGTGAGAGCCATATCTCCCTCGTTTCTTGGACAAATAAGGCGTGTGACCTACCGTTGGAAATATAAGATCACAAGCTTTCACCTCCACTTAGCCTTGCATCAATACGAGGTCTAGAACTCGAGATATACTCGTTTGAAGTTGACCCTTTTGAAACCGAGTTTTCAATTCTTCATTTTGGCTCTTGTTTGTGCATGCGAAGGCTTCAATTCTTCCTTTTGCTTGCTTCTATTGACTTTGCACTTATTCCCTTTGCTTACCATTTGCTCTCCTTCTTCGCCTTGGTTGACCATGGCTTGGGTTTGACTTCTTATTCAGTTTCTACATAACGGTTTCTTCACCTCAACTTATCATCATGAAACACTTGAACTACCCTTGAGATGCAAATGCAAAAAATAAGTTCAATTGACCCAAGTTACAACCAAAGTTAATTGGCCAGGAAATATAACGATTAGCACTCAAAACCGGCTTCACAACAAATTTATTCAACTAAAATTACCTAATTAAGCCGACACTATTTGACTCTATCATTTAGTTATTAAGAGCTTCTACAACCTTTGTGTATACATTCTCAGAAACTACATGAAGCAACAAAGTGCTGACTATTATCTAAATGCTTCTGAACAAACCTTGGACAGTTCTCTCTTTTCCTTCAAAGACTCTGATATTTCGTTCGATCCAGATGGAATAAATCAGACAGCCCAAGCTACAACTCACCCATTTGTTCCTCCAATGCTTACTCTTTGCTCTCTGATTGGTCCAAAGTAAGAGAGATTTAAGATCCAAACTTGGTGTATTTATTCTCGTCCATTGCTTGACACACTGAATAAGTTCAGCAGTGTATATACATTCCAAAAATAGATGTGAAGCAGTTTCTGCATCTTTTCTGCACATGCTACACTTGTTAACTAAGTGTGTCCCTCTATCAACCAATTGATCAATTGTTGCCATCTTCTGTTGCACATCCAAGCCAGCATCATTATCACTCTGTGCCTTGGTATCATGGTGCCTTTGTGTAAAGATTTGAAAACAGCCTGAACAGGACAGCGGTGCCTGATTGCATTATAAGCTTTAGTTACAGAAAACTTGCTTCAACAGTTGCTGAACAATCTACACATCTCTCAATTCCTGAATGTAGGCATCTCTTGCCTGAAGGATACCTCGAAGACTTTCAGAGTGATATTCTTTAACCTCAAGGTTCCAAAAAGAGCATTGAGAAGATAAGTAGTTACTAATCCATTGATTCCAAATGGTTCCTCTTCCCTGATCTAAATTCCAAAGCCATTTGAGTAGAGCAGCTTTGTTCCACTCACATACTGCTTTGAGTTGGAATCCTCCCTGCTCCTCAGGGAACACATATACTTTGCCAGCTCTTAAAGACATGTTTCCTTGTTCCTGCATCAATCCCCCAAAACATGTTCTTGCTTAGTTGTTCAATTGTCTTACATACTTGCTCTGGCAGGAGCAGACCAGTGCACAAAAAATTACCTAGCCCAAATACTGCTGAGTTCAGCACTTGAATTCTACCAGCATAGGAGAGGTGTTTTGTAGAATACTTGCTAGCCAGAGTTTGGACTTTCAAAAGCAATCTATCATACATATCTATGGTAAGTCTGGAGGAGTGATACCACCATTTTCATCCCCATATTTTGATATTTTCGGACCCTTTTTGTCACAATAAAACAAGCATATTAGGCTCGTTTAGTTAGTATTAGCTTAGTCCGTATCATTTACCTCATGCTTAGCGTAAGTCATCTTTCGAGCAATTTTTCCTCGTACTTACAAGCTCTTTTGTAGGCACCTTGCCCGAGGAGAAAAGCGGGACAGAAATCGGAGCGGACTTGGCACGAAAGAGGAAGGCGGAGGTCATATGGAGCATGTTAAGGAGGGGTGAAAGTTTACCCGAGCGGGTGAACTTATTCCTGTTATCCGTTTTCTACGTTTCTAAGCAATTTTCATGTATAGTCACCGAGGGGCAAAACTTTACCCGACCGGGTATAATTATACCCCTCAGTGGCAAATTACGTTCCTTCTTGTATATATATATAGATTTAGAATCCGGTGAGAACGATCACTCGGTGAAAACGTTGAGAACGACCTTTACAATAAAACTTCACGCTCGTCCTTATTTGCTGACAACCAAATTTCATCTCTCATTCTCTCCCAATCACATCCTTCCTCAACCCTAACCACCCTTCAAATTCCCCCATTACCACCTACCCCCTGCCGTACGCCCCCTACCTGTCATCATCTCCGGCGACGATCGCCAACAACTCCGACGACGAATAAGCTTTTCTGAGCTTTCTCCTAACACGCGATGCTACAAACCTCGACGCCGCAATCATCACGCACGCACGTGCACCTGACCTTTGTCGGCATCAATCATCATCGTGCATCTCTGACATCTCAAATCGCCGTCGCGAACTTCCCAAATGCTGGCTCAATTTCATGGAATTTATTCAACATTTCGTACCGTCAATTTTCGAGCTCTAAATCTCTAATCCTTGGCTCTTAATTGTAGAGAGTTTTTGGTTAATCTCTGGTTGTTTTCGGAACTAGGTCTGTGTAGGTGGGGTCGTAGGCTAATCTTTTGTTTGAATGAAATGTTTAGTAGTATGGAACTATGGTGATGATGATGAATGTGTCTTCATTTCTATGTTTAGGAATTAATGAATGAATGATTTTACTCTGAAATCTCTCTGAAATCGCTATTTCTATTTTTAATTGATCGTTTCTGCATTACTACCTCGGTTTCTTTAGAATTGTCGATTTATTTTCAACAAAGGGGGGAAATTCTTAAGAATCGGACGGAGTAATTAATAGTGCTTCAATCCCTAATAATACGATTGGATGGTATTACTGGTTTCATTTGTCTCTATTTACTTTGATTTGTTTAGGAGTTCGATATGAGGTACATTCCGGTATTTATTCAATTGCAAATCAATGTGATTGCACTTGGTGACTATTTGTTCAGTGTTCATCCTGCAATTGTTCCGAGGAAGTAGAGTACTAGTAGTGATACAAGAGTCAATTCCAACTCGTTCTCAAAATCATGTAACATTTCATAGTCGTCCTGACAGGTAATTCTATTTTTTCATGTATGCAACTTGAACTTGCTGTGTACTAGATAATGGTATTATGTGAGCTATCAGTAATATCAGTTAAGAGTTTGATGCAGAAGATACTCAGGAATTACAGTATTAGAAATAATTTGGGGGTCCGTTCGTGGTGGTAATTTGAGGTTTTTTTTAATTGAATTTTAGATTTGTAATTTGGTTTTCTATTTGTGTATCTAGATCACATAAATACGTATCTAGATTAATATTGTGTGTAACTAGGTAATCCGGTTTGTTGTATTATATTTTTCGAAAAAAAATGTACCTAAAATGAAAAAAAAATGCATCTGCATTGTTATAAGATGTACCTAGAATTTAGGTAAAAAAGTATATCTATATGATAGCGCAAAGTAAATCTGAAATTTGGCTAGTAAAAAAAAATGTATCTACACTGTTAAAAAAAGTATCTAAAATTATGAAAAAAAAGCGTATCTACTTTACATTAAAGTGTACCTCAGATTTTATTTTAAAAAGAATGTATCTACATTAAAATATATCACAGATACACTTTTTTAACCAAAAGTTAGATGCACTTTATATTATCATAGGTACGCTTATTATATGAATTCTAGATACATTTTATCGTAATATTGATACATTTTTTTACAATTTTGTAATATATATTTACAGCAATTAGATACATTGAAATATGTCTAGATACACTTTTTTATACCAAAATCTCATATACATTTTATGCTATTATAGATGCACAAAAATCAAAAATATTCTTGCAGATACCTAAATTTGTGATGTAGATACACCTATACTAGCAATCACCCGAATACACAAAATAAATTTGTTACCCATCTCTCTGATCTCCTTTATACATAACTCACCTCAAAATAATAACGCATCACCATCACCAGTTCACACCTTTCATCGCCGACAAACACACGTGACAACAGCGCACCATCTGAAACTCCCGGAGACCAACTCCCACCGACCATAACTACCACCGCCTATCACCACAGCACGACACACCCCTTACCAACATTTACCACACCCACCGTCGCCGCCTAATTGAGGACCAGTCGCTCCACCACCCCACTACTTTCGTCTGACGACGGCGATTGATTCCTTGTTGTCTAACTCAGACAACTTTAGCGACGCTACAAACACGACAGATAGCAGCCCAACCCCTAATTAAATCATTCACTCCATACCATCTCTCAACACCACTAATCGCCGCTAGTACCACTTTAATACCATTCCCACCGTCGATGAGGACTGTCAACGAATCTCCAGTGTCGGCGACGAGTGGTGGTCGCCGAATTCTGGTGCTGCTGGTGGTGTTAGTAGATGGGGTGAGTCGAAAGGGATAGGATGGTGAGTGCCGGTCGGCGTCGGAGACCCAAAGAGGCAGGAGTTAAATGGAGTGAGTGTTAGTAGAGGCTGCCGGAGTTCGTGCCGGTGGAGACTGTCGGAGCGGTGCCAGAGTTGGACTGGTGGTGGATGTCCTATGGAGTATTGGTGAGAGTGACGGGAGTGTGTTATTGTTTACGCGCTTGGTTAATTTTTGTAGATATTTATTAGTAAGGTCGTTTTCACCGAGTGATCGTTCTCACCGGATCTTGACTTTATATATAGAGTCAAGATCCGGTGCAAACGATCACTCGGTGCAAACGGTGAGAACGAACTAGCTGTACAAAAACTCACGCTATGAACGACCTTTAATTCATTTAATTTTCACTTGTCATTTCCAATTTCACTCAACCTAACTCACTCAGTTAACCATCCCGTAACCCACTACCCACCCATGTCAACAAACTCCAATCTCTCTCATACCCCATCATCCCTGATGCCTTCCGATCGCCGTCGACGTCTCTCTTACCACCGGCAAACACGATCCCCAACTCGTCGGCGTCGAGTTTTATGCCAAAGCCGATCATTTTCGCTTTCCTTTACCAACCATTCTCTGTCATCATTCGCAGTTGCCTCACCGACCTTCCCTCACGCCGGAGTTCCGGCACACAACACCATCGATCGTGATCGTGAGAACTCACGACTGTTTTTTTCTCTCTTCCTACCTCGACATCCCCACCATCAGTCCATTATCATCCGTGTTCACCTATCACCAAGTAGCAGGCCGCTGTCAATCAACAACACCTACCCATTGCACCTCCGCGCCACCATGGTTGACCACCACAAGGGAGCCCACAATAGAGCCACCATCAAGCTACCTTCTTCGACATTCAGTAACATTTTCATCAAATCCATCATTATCGGAGCTAATTGAAATTAGTATATCTGGGTTTATATTTTGATGTATCTCAAACTAATTTTGATGTATCTAATAACTAATTTTGTGTACCTATGTAAAGATACATTAAAATAGTGGTTAGATACATCAAAGATTAGTGTACATACATTAAAAATTAGTGTAGATTAGTTGTCTTCAACGATTTGTCTACCACTCGTGTGGTGATCTTTGCCGGTGAAAGGTGGAGTCCAGGACAAGATAGGATGAGTGAATGACTTTGTTTTTTTATTGGAGATCGTTGCCGACCTAATCGGATATTCGTCATCGTCGTCTTATCTCTGGCGACATCACCGACACATCAGACGGCATCGACGACTGTGGTGGCGACGCTCAAGTGACTGGCGGATAAGGGGATGATGATCGGTAAGGTAAAAGCGGCGGAGATATCGAAGATGTCGCATAGAGATTGAAACGCCACTGTCAGCGACGGAGTAGGAGCGCCGCTCGACGTTGCGGTGGTGGATGTTTCGCTGGTTAGTAGTTGTTGGTTTATGAAAGGAAATGAATGACGAGAAGAGTTATGTTTTTGTCAGGGTAATTTATGAAGGGAATATGTTTGTGTGAGGAGTGAGGTTGAATTTGTACCGTGAATTTCTTTTTAATCCAATGGTTAATAGTCGTTCTCACCGTTCTCACCGAGTATTCGTTCTCACCGGATCCTAAATCTATATATATATATATATATATATATATATATATATATATATATAGATTTAGGATCGGGTGAGAACGAACACTCGGTGCAAACGGTGAGAACGACCTATAGTATTAGTAATTATTAAAATTAGGGAACCGTCAAAATTATTACTCGGATTATTATCACGTTCTTATCCTCATTTTTTCCCATTCTCTTTCACTCTCCTCTCATTTTTTACTGTACGCTTTCTCTCTCCACTTAACAAAACCCTAATTTTTCCCCCAAATTAAGCATTTCGTCAAATTACGGTGATCGAATGACGATGATAATGGACAACGATTAATTTTCTTCGTCTGTTTAATCCTATCATCTTCAATTGTCACATTTCTTTCAAATTCGTAAGTATTTTTGGTGTAAATTGATCATAATTTCCAGTTGTTTAGCTCAATTTCTTCGATTATTTTGTAGTTGAGCTTAATTATTTTACTTGCTTGTGCTTGAAATCAATGATGCAGGTTCAGTTGTGTGTGTTATCGTCGAGCGTTTTTGCGATTAGGTAATATTCCCGCTGTTTTGCGATTAATTGTTTTTTTAATTTCGTTTCTGTTTGTGTTTATATTTTTGATTTCATTTGTGCATGAATTACGTTCTGGTGATTGCAGGCTGCTTTTCAATTAAGGTGCATCGTCGTCTATATTTCTTCAGTTAGGTATTGTATTTCTTCATCAATTCGATTTTTCTTTGTGTGATATATTCATTCAATTTGTGTATGCCAGCAGTTATTTCACCTTCGTTGCTTGAAAAATCGCCTTGTATGTAACCTTTGTTATGTTGATTTCACAGCATTTCGTTGAGTATTCGTTATCTAGGCAATGTTGCTGTTTTCGTGATTAAGTTCATTTATACTTTTAGTTGTTTATTCGCTGTTGTTTTACTGATTGCTTTTTGTTTTCCGTTCATAATTTTATTTCCATCGATTTCGCATAATGTTAGTTATCAGCTCATGTTGTTTGTTGTCTCCGACCGTAAGTGGTTGCCGATGTCAGTACTGGTGTTACGTTACTCAACGTCATGAATAATCTCAGTCTGTTGTTATGACTAAGAGTTCAACAACCAAACAAACAAACAACATAAAAATGTGACCATAACTATTTCTTGGTGGATTTCTTTGTGATTCCGTCATGTAGGTACGTATGGTGCCTTTGTGCATTTGATTACGCTCCAACAGCTTCTTGATACGTTTAATTAGCACTTATTTACGTTTGATGTGTTGTATTATTGGAGTGTGTTATGATGATATTAATATGAATAACTTATCTCTGTCATATTTTGAGATTCTTTGTTTCTCAACACTTAGGGGGATCCTGGTGTCGCTAGGTACGTTATACCGGGTTATAGGCACGCTTATATAGTTACTAGGTACACCCCTGTCATTAGGTTGTGATTCGTTATGTGTTATTCGAATAAACTATCAGCTATTACCCCATTTTGATTAATGTGTCATATCTTCGGTGTGTGTTATGATGATATTAGTATGAATATATTATTTGTGGCATATTTTGTGTTTCTTTGTTTATTCGAATATATTATTTGTGGCATATTTTGTGTTTTTTTGTTTCTAAACACTTTGGGGGCTCTTGTTGTTGCTAGGTACATTATACCGGGTTATAGACACGCTTATATAGTTACTAGATACCTATCTGTCATTAGGTTGTGATTCGCTATGTGATATTCGAATAAACTATCAGCTACTGATTAATGTGTCATTATCTTCAGTGTGTGTTATGATGATTTTAGTATGAATATATTATTTGTGGCATATTTTGTGTTTCTTTGGTTTCTAAACACTTTGGGGGCTCTTGTTATTGCTAGGTACATTATACCGGGTTATAGGCACACTTATATAGTTACTAGGTACCTATCTGTCATTAGGTTGTGAAATGATATGAATATTTTATTGGCTCTATGTTTAAGGTGCCGTTCCGGCGTACCGGCATACAATACACTGGTTTTATACATTTAAGTACTCTTTTGTCACTATATGCATCTTAACGGGTTCTAGGTATTCTTATCTAGATTGCAGGTTCGTTTGTTTGTGGGTAGTAAACTACCATGACTTTATTAGGACCCACACCTGTATTCTACAATCTTTAACTTTGATCCCCCTAGAGATTCAACATACAAACTATTTAAAATATGCACTGTATGTGTAATTTTAAATTCGTCCTTTCTTATTTTGTTCCCAGCCAATATATTGTTACATATGTATAGGTACACGTATTTGGTTGTTGGGTACACTAATGATACGTGTGGTTACATTGTTTTCTGAACAGGGGTAATAATGAAGAGGTCCGTATCAGGCAAGTTAGCAATCGAAGCATCTGGCACAAGCAAACAACAAGTGGCAACTGGCATAAATATGAACCAGGCTAGTTGTTCCTCCAAAGATGCTTTCCCGGTTTTAAAAACTAGGATGAGTCCTAACTCCCTCCTTCAGTTCATAAACAGTGGGCTTTCTGACATGCAAATTTCAGACATTCAAGAGATGGGTTTCGGTGGTTTACTATGCCTTAAGACTGACATGATTCCTGGGCAGCTAGCCTACTGGCTTGTGTCAGAGTTTGACCCATTTACGTCCTCCCTCTTAAACAACCAACTCCCTATCCGGGACGAAGATGTCCATCTCACCACAGGTCTACCTTTGGGTCAGGTTACGATTGAACAAGCGACTAAGTTTGATCAGACCGAAGAGTTTATGGAACTGCTTGAGGCATGGAAGTCCCAATATGATGGTATCGAAAAAATTAAGTATACCCATATCTTGACTAAGATGGCTGAGCAACGGCAAGGTGGTGAACACTTCAAACGAAATTTTATCGTTTTCATAGTGTCTTCCTTCCTGATGGGTGTCAAGGGTAATGTGCCAAGCCTCAGAATTCTCAAGTGCCTTGGTGATGTCTCAATCATACCAACCCTAAAATGGTGCGACTTTACCCGGAACAACTTAATTAATAGTGTCAGACAATGGCGAACTGATAAATTACGTGAAGGAAACGGGGGTCGTCCGAAAACGTTCAAAGGTCCTATAATGGTGCTGATCTTTATTTACCTTGATATGGTGGTGTTCAAGTCGAGAAAGGTTGAACGTGTTTTTCCAACGTTATGCACGTGGACCAAGGAGGAGATTTCATTTCATATATCTCAAGAAAAGGCGCAGGCTCATCGGTTTGGTGCTGGTTTTATTGAAAACCGGTTGGAGAAACATCCAGGATGTTTTGGAGAAGGGTATGTGGAACCCACCATTCCATCTGACAATGTGCCTGAGCAAGTTCATCCTAATATGACTGACAAACGATCGCGTATCAGTGTTTGTATTGACAACATGGCCCAGGCAGGGAAAGCTCTTGCTCCTGCATTCGAGAACTTTTCAGAAGCGATCAATAGTGCTAAAATTATAATGCCACAATCTGTAATTGTCGGGCAGCTGTCTGCAATGGCAGATTCTTTTATGGGTGGGTTTCAATTAACATCACCCAGTAGAACTGATGGGGAAGTTGGGACTAAGAGAGATCACGGTGATGATGCGCGCACTGACACGTGCAAGGTTGCATCTGGTGCTGCCCAACGGTCAAATGTGTCTGCATCTGGTGCTGCCTAACGGTCAAATGTGTCTGATGGATTAGACGGTGCTCAGGTTAAGGCTACTACGGTGAATATGGCAGATACAAAAGTTCACGGTGCCCGGGTGACATCTACAACATGGGGTGCAGGTGATGACCCCTGTTGGGATGACCCAACCTTCCTGGAAGCTCTTTTCGAGTTAAGTAATGAGTTTAACAAAGACCCTGTTAATGAGCCTCTTCCAAAGAAACAACGTGTTGCTCCCGAGTATCCCACCTTCAACCTTTTTGAATCTCAGGAAAAATCTGAATCAGCTGGTACATACGATCATCCTGCTCCATCTGTTAATTCCCCCTCATCAGCACCTACTTCCATTCAGACCCGTCCGATCATCTCTGCTCTCCCAGTTCAAGAAGAGGCCAAACCACATAGCAAGAGGGACATAGTTGTTCCAGATGTTTTGAAATCGCCTTTTGTGGTAAGGAACATATCCATGCTTTCTGACTTGAGCCAAGCTGAGAAAGATGTTTCTGAGCTTGTATTCCGGGATGGTTTGGATGATAGGTAAGTTGGCATATTCTATACATATTTATGTTTTTTCCTTTTTTAGCGTACCTATCACCTCAACAATCGTATTTATAGAACTAATCAATGTACCTACACGTGTTCATATTTTCAGCGATGTATTGTTCAGAAATCAGTATTTTCAATTAAGACGATGCGACTTAAAGTCTTTGGTCGTAAGCATGAAGATATCTGCAAATGTAATCAATGCATGGGGTCATCTTTTAAACAAGAAAGAGGAGTTAAAAGCGGCCTTATCCCCTTTGCGTTTATACGCTTTTGTTACTCCCAATGTAAGACACTCATTTGTAAATATTTTTTTTAATTATCGACTTAAAGTGGTGTTGGCATATAATCCCCTTTTATCGGCTTGTAATGTACTATTTGGGTCTTAACGATTCTGTCGTGTATTATTTGTAGGGAATTATATGTGAAGACGGCACTGATTATGATCAACTGAAGCTAGTGAGTCTCTCTCATTTTTCATTTCATTTCTAGAAGAATGTTTATTTGTTGGCTGGTTGTTTTAACTAAGGTACCCTTATGTTTTTTCAATCCCAGATGTTCTTTCCATTCACACTCCCCGAGCCGTTCCTGATCTTGTCAATTTCATGTCCCGAACGATTGAAGTTATCCACCCAAAGCGACCTCAAAGTTTGGATTTCTCTAGATCTGTCCGGATGGTGGTGTGTATTTGTTCTTACTGCCCTTTATACGTGACATAGTTTCATTGCCATTTTTCATTGTCCGCATTGAAGTTATCCTTCCATGTTTTGTGACGTTAGCCTGATGTCTTTCTTTTAGAGGGATTTTATTTGGTGTGAAATGACTGCCAAATCGACCAGATTCGGGACAGTTCAACTTTTTAAATGTGAAGAATTTGTGCCCAAACTGCACATGATCGATGATGTGGATAACGGCATTTACCTGATGTGTTACATGGAGACATATGCAGGCTGTCGTCAAGCCCTCAAAACGCAGGTCGTAAATGTAAGAAGTGTCCGTTCCTCTTCCCACACGCTAACCAATTCAGTAGATGCATCAACCACACTGATAGTTACATGCCTTTCACCACGCAGACCAGGACAGAAGCTGCAGTCGACAAAGTTCTTTTTAGACAGAAGCTGAAGTATTGTGTTGCTATCCTCACATGCGATCAGAACGAACTGTCGAACCAGGTGGTGATATCTACAAGGCGTCTCAACATCAAAACTGGGTAAGCAGACCCTTTTTTCGTAAAAACTTTTTTGGATTGTTAATGTTTTACTTTACACCAACTAATTATATCTTTTCCATTCCTTTTTAAGAAAACAAGCTGTTGAAGAAGAAGTCAAGTACTCTAATACGCATCTTTTGAATTATGTGTTCTCACCGTCAAATGGAGATGCAGCTAAATAGTAATCATATTCTTATACTATCATTTTGAATTATTGAAATTATTTAATAACCAGTATGTCAAGTTTTATGACCACATACTGACTACATTGTGTTTATTCCAGCGACGTCGTAGTTCAGACAAACTTCGGGCAATAAACAAAAGAATGCATGTCCTCTTTGAGACCTCGGAAATGGGTTGCTGATATGGTACGCTTACTTTCTATGTAATGACTTGTCTTTTTCCACTTTACACAGCACCTAACAACATTCATGGATCAAATGCAGGTAATTGACATGTTTGGGGTATATTCGACTATACACTCTCCAGATTTGTTGTATATTCCAACAACCGCACGTGTGAGCACCCCTTTTTTTGTTGTACCTCAATAAACAATATCTGGAAATTTCTTTTTCTTTTTTTTTTCTTCATTTTTTTTTTCAATTTTCTTTCGTTTGTAATAATTATCTGTGTTGTACTGTTCAATGTAGCATCTTAATCCAGTTCGAGACAAAACGCTTGGTCGCAACTACATTAAAACCTCTGCATACATGCCAAAGGATGGGAGGGGTGTAAAAGCTGTAAGACCACTACTGTTTTCTTCAGCATGTAATATGGGGTACGCATTTAATCATTTATGTAGTTATTAAAGCGCTATCAAAACTGGCACGAGAAGGTTGCTTTCCGTTAAGTCAACTTATGTTGTGATACAGATTTTTATTCCCATTATCGAAAAGGATCACTGGTTTTTTTGTGTGTGTGACTTGGAAATGAAGAAGAACTACGTCCTTAACTCGTTACGTACTAAGGATCCCCAGGCTGATTTGGAGATTGCTGCTGAAGTGGTACACACTATTATATTTTAACCTCTTTTTTTTTAGTATTTTCCTTTTATTTAACTCTAAACCTTTTCAGATTAAATTTATTATCCTTGGTGTAGGTTAATAATGTCATCCAGATTTTATGCCGTTCGAGAGGGTACAAGCACTTTCTAAGTGTTCCGCTATCTGAATTTGAAAATCAGAAAGTTCCACAACAGCCAAACTTGTAAGTTCATTATCTTTTTATATTGCTTGTTGCCTGACGTTAGTCATTCGGTATTTTAATTGGCTATTTTTTGTGGTATGCTTGTGAAGGCATGATTGCGGTCTTTTTGTACTCAAGTGGTTAGAAGCTGGTCGTGACAGGTCTAAGTGGGAAGCTGCGAACTATTACAAGGTTTATTCCACTTAAAACTTTTTTATTTGTTATTTTTTTTTTTTACCTTTTGGTGTGTTTAATATTTGTTGGAGATCATTTATAACATCAAAGTTAATACACAGAACATGGCTGCATATAGGAAGGATGTTGCGGTCACCTTATTACGATGGCAAGAAAATCAGCGAACGGTATTATCTATTCATTTTGCTTCCCCACGATCAGTTTTCTTCCGTCTATAGACTTATGTTTCCGCCTATATTAACAGCTTTGTGATGTTATTTTTTATTCTGACCATATACTTATGTTGCCGTCCCATCTTTTGCTATGTAGATCTTTTGAGTGAGGTGATCCCTGGCAGGCAGAAGTGTGGAACCAAGCAATCAAGGAGTGTGCCCAATTTGTCGGAATGCGTGATAGTGCAAACCTCTTAGGGTTGTGTTGTAATATCTTTTGTTTAGGGGTGTACCGAAAAATGTAATCTGAAATTGTTCAAGAGCTGTGTCAAGTGGACCGATCTTTATGACAATTTGCTATATATTATTTTGGATAATCCATATTAATTGGAGTTGGCAATGTGCAAGTATGGTTACACACTCCGGTTTCTTGGTTGACGCTTTTGTTTTAAATACGTTAGGAGATAACAAGGTGTAATTCTGGCCTCGGTTCGTTTGTCGAATGATGGCTTAAAACCGGAATGCAGGATTTACGTTACTAGTTACGCCATCTTACAACTGACACACATCGATTATATATACAGATACGTCAAAATCACTTTTACGCTCAAGTACGATATTTACTCCCACTTGAACAACTGTTTGTTCATCAGTTTAAGGATTTCACAAATTCAACTTCGTATCAAACAATATCGTCACCAAACTGTTACAAGACCCCAACAATGTATGACGGTCGATTTCACCACGTCTTCAATCATGGTCTTACAGGGTAATTTCAGGATGGTACGCCATATTAACCCTGACGCACATCAAATATAGTTCCAGATACGTAAAATACAAACATTTGAAAACATTAGTATTTTATTGACAAATACGAGTCACAATTACACCTTTTAAACAAAAATATGGTTTGGGCCGTACCAAAATTATGGTGTTCACAAATCTATGACACAAATGTTTGTTCCATACAAGTCAAAATATTGACTTGTGTAAATTCACGGAAAAAAAAAGGCTGAACTCCGGATTTTCACCGTGGGTGCATTCCTTTATCTTGATTACTGTTCTCTTTATATTTCTCCTTTTTTTGTCTGCAATATCCATCTGCTTTCCCTTCATTTCCTCAAACCTGCATCGAAGACTTCCAAATTCACCAACTGTGGTCTATCAAAATTAAAGCTTAATTTTTAATCATAATTAGAGAGAATTGTATATTTCCCAACTGTGGTCTAACAAAATTAGTATTTTTACCTGATCAGAACTTCATGCTTTTCATGCTCTCCCAGGGCAGTTCCGACTATCATGGAATCCCAATTCACCACAAGCATTACATTTTCTCGGTGCTTTCTTATGTTCTTGCACAACTTTATCCTTTTGGGATACCAGTCGTTTCCCAGACCCCTTAGTCTTTGATTGTATAGGATTTAAAACCGTAACTTCAGTCGGTATCTTTGTACCTAACAACATTTCAAGCTCTTTATTTTTGTTTCTGGACTTTTCACCTGTGACACCACTACTACATTCAGATGGGCTACTTTCTAAGATCATCTTGTCCTTGAAACTTTTAAGTAGGTCCATTAACTCATCGATACTCTCCGGCTTCTGTTCTGCTATTGTCACACAGGAGAATAATTCAGACCATAGGTTGCCAAGCTTGATTTTCTGAACCTCTAAAGCACTGCAATCTTCAGTCAAAGTCTCAGGCAAATTACCACAAAGTGGCTGACATAGAGCCAATTTGCTCCATCTACTTAGCAAATAATGGTTGGGCACTTTTTCAAAGCCTTGTTCCTTGAACACATAGAGAGCATGTCGGCACAGGATACCATGCCTCTCAAATTTTTTGCATGAGCAGCTTAACTTCACTCCATCAGGAATAAATCCAACATAATATACCTTATTTCTCTCACGATCATGAATGGAAATGTTGTCTGACGTATTACCCCCTAAAACTTTAACCCCACAAGTAAAACAGGCAGCGTTCCACTCGACCTAAAATTCAGAAAATATGACCGGAGTGTAAAACACAGAAGCGTGCTTCTCCAAAGGGTGAGGTGTTTCTAGACTAGGGAAAGAGTTTTTTGAATCGGCAATTAATTTGGACTGTTTCCACCTCTGAGCGTCCATAGCACTTTCAAATCTCATAAGAAACTCCACCAAAGTTAAGTTTGGATTCATGAAATTTCCGAAAAAGCTATTTTCAGACTCAGATCTAGATGTGGTCCTCATTAGTCCACCTAAAAACAGATTTCTGAAATATGCCGGGATCCAGGAAGCTCTCATGTCAAACATCGAAGACAGCCATTCATGTTCGGTTAACCCGTATGAAGATATAACTGAACACCACCCTTCCTCAAACTCAGCCGGCTCAATGTCTTCTACCCATACACACGCACATAGCTCTTTCATGAAGTTTGTTTCCCTATAAAGTGTAGAGCCGATCTTATCAGGTAGTTTCTTCATAATGTGCCACATACAATACCTATGATGAGTTTTGTCCTTGAATACTTTTTTAACCCCTGCCTTTATGCCGGCATCCTGGTCAGTAATTATGCACTTAGGGTACTTCCCACCCATTGCGGTCAGAAAAGATTCGAAAAGCCATGCAAAACCGTCATCGACTCATTTCTTAGAAACCCCCTAAACGTCACACATTTTTGTGATTGTCAACCCCCGTAAAAGGAGCAAATATCATCTTATATGTGTTCATGTTGAAGGTTGTGTCGAACGATGTCATGTCACCAAACAGACTGTAATTTTTGATTGATATAGGGTCAGCCCAAATAACTCTAGAAAGTCGTCCTTTCTCGTCAACGTCAAAATCAAAGTAGAAAGAGGGACACATGGCTTTCTTATGCATGAAATTTTCGATCATCATTTGAGCATCGTAACCCTTTATAAACTGTTTCACATCCCTCCAAAAATTCTTGAAATCTTCCAGTGATGCTCCCACATTTCTGTATCCCTTTACATATTCCTTAAACATTCTGAAACTTTGTACGGGCCCTTTATTAACCTTTGAATTCTCTACAATCATAGTCTTGTGTACTAGCGTTAGTTCCCTTGACTCCGGCAAATGTACTATTGTGTTTGGGGTAGATAAAAGGTGTGTGTGACCTTCGTGAAAGTCGACAACTACATATTTCCCTTTGTCATTCCTCTTGAAAAAAAATCTTTGCATTACACGAAATTCTAGTCTTTTGCCTCTTTTTCACCTTTCCTCTAGGTTTACTCTCACCTGCCTTACTACACACACAGTATTTAGTCGTCACCACCCCATCTACAATTCTTTGTGTTGACTTCCTCATTTTAATCCCAGCTTTGGCAGCATAAGTTTTGTAGAATTGCATTCCCTCATCAAGACTTTCGAAGTTCATTCCTACGGTAGGCTTCAAATTAGGTGCACAAACAGGTATCCTTTCTTTGGAGTTGTGAGGGATTACTGGTGAGTCTGCAAAAAATCAGATAGCATATGTTTTATTAGTTCATGGATTAGCGGAAACCTTAACATCTGAAACGCGTCAAAAATGAATTGGACACGTATCAATTATATTACCAGGTACGTTTCGTCAATCAAACATTGACCATAAGTCATATTTGTGAAACTACATTCATTTGTACATGACTTTAATGAGTGATACAAATGCTACTGAAATGTCTACATCACTGAATGGAATGTTCCAGGGTACATCAACATCTTACTGATTTACCGCACATTAATCTTTTACTGCACATTAATCTTTCACATTGCTAATAACGAATCAGGTACTCAAATCAGAATCATAGAGAAAAGGGATACCGTGAAAGCAAACAAAGTATTGAATCACAGCCTAATGGATACTATACACATTCAGACATAAATGCTCACCCGTAAGGTACAATACATATAGATAATATAAATGCTCAAATTCCGGATAATATATATCACAGTCAGTCAGTCTCAGACTGACTCTACAGTAAAATTACTCGAAATTGATCCACTAGCTCATGGTTTAATTATCCAACAATCACACATGAAACACCTGATACGTATGTAGGGTTTATATTGACAGATACGCAATCTGAAATCAGACACGCATCAATTATATTATCAGGTACGCATATCAAAACTTATAAACATTAGTTATCCAGAATGGCCCTAAACAGAGACTTGGTTATCAGATACAATTTTAGTTTGTACTAATTATCATCTATTTGATATCCATGTACATTTTTCCAGTCTAGTACAACACTATGCAGACTTTATATTATCAGATGCGCAATATGGCATCGGAAACACATCAATTATATTTCCAGGTACGCCAATCAAAACTTAGAAGCAAGAGGGCTAGTTTGACATCAGCTGTCTTTCTGAAATCTAAAACATCACATAACCGTCATCACACAACAGCCGAAAACCCTAAACACTATGTATCATCTGACTAATGTAGTAACAATTCACACCAATTACTACACTAGATACAATGACTAACATCAGTAATAATAAAACAATCTAAATAGACCTTGAATAATTAGAACCCTAAAAATTGACATACCTATACCAAATTCAGAAGATATCTGTCCCAGTTCAGAAGATATCTGTCCCAGTTCACTGTTAGGTGCTGGAACAATTGAATTAGTAGGATCAACCAAATCATTGCATCCTTCGATTTCCATTAAAACCCTAAAAATTGACACAAAAAAAAATTACGAAAGCTTTTAAATCTAAATACTACAAATTGACAGGTAGATTCATCAAATATATGACAACAATCAGTAGTTTTAGCGAAAACTTAAATCAATTCCGTCAAAAAGTTGGTCGATTGAATAAATTTTCGTTGAAGTTCTGGGTTACTGATCGTTAATCGCATTTTTTTTTTAATTGATGTGTTAGATATTTGGTGAGAAAAGTCAGAGTAAGTAATACGGAATTTTTGTATGCGTTGACATCGAGATTCAACCGTACGATTGTAGTTAATCTATTGGTTATAGTTCGTTCTCACCGTTTGCACCGAGTGTTCGTTCTCACCTGATCCCACCTCTCTCTCTCTCTATATTTATATATATATATATATATATATATATATATATATATATATATATATATATAGAGAGAGAGAGAGAGAGAGAGAGAGAGAGAGAGAGAGAGAGAGAGAGAGGAGTTCTAATGAGTCAACCTCTTCCATTGAGTCCCTAAGTCCATCTAAGGGCCATTGGATGGACTCAATGGACGGTTGAGATGGATGGAGAGGAAAATGATTAAGGACTATTAAAAAGAAAAGGAAAAAAAAATGTGGATGGTTGGATTGAAATGGATGGTTGAGATTGAAAATAACAATTAAAAAATTATCACTAATCAATTTTCTATACAATAATTAAATTTTCTTTCTCTCTCTAGCCCCTAATTAATCAGTTTTGAGTTTCAGATTTTATGAGTGTAAATGTAATGTTGTATGAGTTTTATGAGTGTAACTTTGATTTTTTTTTTGTGACGGAAATTTTGATTTTTTTTGGTGACAGATTTTATGGCGATTTTGTATAGAAAAAATTGAATTTATACATTTTCAACATTTTACGAGTGTAAATGTAATATTTTAAGAATGTAATTTTGATTTTTTTGTGACGGAAATTTTGAATTTATATAATTTTAACATTTTATGAGTTTAACTTTGATGTTTTACGAGTGTAAATGTAATATTTTATGAGTGTAATTTTGATTTTTTTATGACGGAAATTTTGAATTTATATATTTTTAACATTTTACGAGTGTAACTTTGATATTTTACGAGTGTAAATGTAATAGTTTAAGAGTGTAAATTTGATTTTTTAGGCAATTTTCTATATAAAAATTTGAATTTATATTGTCTTAAAATGTTACGAGTATAAATTTGATGCTTTACGAGTGTAAATGTAGTATTTTAAGTGTAAATTTGAAGGTCTACGAGTGTAAATTTGAAGGTTTAATAGTGTAACTTTAATGCATTACAAGTGTAACTTTGGTCTTTTAAGTGTAACTTTGGTCCTTTAAGAGTGCAACTTTCGTCCTTTATGAGTGTAACTGTAGTCCGACCACCGACAAACACCACCACCGTCCTACACCACCAACCCACCCTCATAAAAAAGGTAGACCTATTAAAAAAACATGAAAAATAAAGCAAAAAACTAGATCTTAAACCAAAAAAATAGAATACAAGTGTAACTCTGAGGAAATAAGAGTGTAACTCTGATGAAATACGAGTGTAAATCTTAAAAAAATATATATAACAAGACGAATTTAAACAACCCGAGATTAAAAAAAAATATAAACACAAAAAGAGATTTGAAAAAGAAATATAAAACTAGTGTAACTTTTAGGAAATACGAGTGTAAATGTGAGAAAATACAAGTGTAAATTTAAAAAAATACGAGTGTAAATGTGAGGAAATACAATTGTAAATTTTAAAAAATACAAGTGTAACTTTAAAAAACCAGATATGAAAACACCACATTTACATTTCATAATACGAGTGTAATTTTGATGGAGTACAAGTGTAAATTTAAAGAAACATGAGTGTAAATTTAAAGACATACGAGTGTAAATCTGAAAAAAAATGAAAAGTACTAAAAAAGTCCAAAAAAAATGAAAAATGAAAAAGGAACCAAACAAAACCAGATCTGAAACGTAAATCTAAAAAAAATATATAACAAGACGAATTTTTATAAGACGAGATTTGAAAAATTATAAAACAAGACGATATTTGAAAAAAAGACGAGATTTGTGAAAAATTGAAAACAACAAACTCCAATATAAGAAAAAAAAAACGAAATATATAAAAAAAAAACGAAATCTGGTACAACAAAGACAAAATCTGAAAATACAACTTGATTCACAACTCAATAAAAAAAAGACGAAAACTATAAAAGAAACAAAAAATGGAAAGAGAGAAAGGCAGAAAGAAAAGCCGCGGCCACCAACCACCACCGCCCCTTATTTTCTGTTGATATTGGCGGGTTGTCTGAGTGAGGGAGGGTGTTGTCGGTCGTTGGTTGTCGGCGAGGTGGTGCGGCGGCGTTGTCGGGTTATAGATCTGGGGTTGTTGTTGCCGGGGTGTCGGGATTTCAGATCTGGTTGGAGGTCGTGGTGGTGGTTTCGGCAATGGTGGTGTCGAGTGGTGGCTTTGGTGTGGCAGCAGTGTGGCGGATCTGGCCTTGGTGCGTGAGGGTGTTGGTGGTGGGTGGTGAGATGCGGTGGTGCGTGAGGATGGCGTGGTGCATATGATGTTGTTGTGTTGGGGTAATGGCCGTTCTTTTCAGATCTTTTTTTTTTCTTTTTGGCGATGGCGGGATGGTCGTGGTTGGTGGCTGTGGATGTGGGGCCACGACGGACAGGAGGGAGAAGGGCATATGATGTTGTTGTGTTGGGGTGGTGGCCGTGGTGAGGTGGATCTCTTTGGTGGTTGGCCGTGGTGGTGGGGTGGCGGATCTGGTAATGGTCGGTGGTGGAAGGTGAGAAAGAGAGGGGAGGGGTGGGATGTTGAAGGTGGTGGTGTGTTGTGGTGATGGTGGGGTCGAGTGAAAGAAGGTGGCGGTGGTGGTGCCGTGGAGTGGTGTTGGTGATGTTGAGTGAAGGGAGGTGGCGGTGGGGCGTGGTAGGTTGTGACGGTGTGGGTGAGGTGGTCAGTGAAGGTGGTTATGATGAGAGTGGTGGTTGTCGGTCATGGTGTGAGAGGGTGAGAATTTTTATTTTTTTGGGTTTTGAATTATTTGGGTTTTTTAGAGAGGTGAGAGTAATGATATTTGTGAGATGAGAGAGAAGTGGATGGGAAAATAATTATTATATAGTGTATTAATTTTTAATTAGAGGGATTAGGGAGGGAAAGAGAGTGTCTTAAATTAGCATTAATCACTTCTTTTAGCATTAATCCCCTCCTTTTTCTCTTCAATCTCAACCTTCCATCTCCTTCATCCAAGGGCCCTAAAGAGGACTTATGGACTCAAGGAATTTGGGTGGACTCATTAGATCTCATATATATATATATATATATATATATATATATATATATATATATATATATATATATAGGTCGAGGATCCTGAGAACCACTAACATAATGAGAACCGTGATAACCCTTACTAAATCTTCATCAAATCTTGTTCCGAAAGTTTTGATGGATCATTTCCCTTTAGTTTAATTTATTCAAACACATTTTTAAGCATACCTAAACAAAATTTATTGATTTTATTAACAATATATATACATAATGCAAAAAAATAAAATTAAGTATACTAAAATGGCTATCGATGCACTAAAACGAATATTAGGTGCATGAAAATTGTTACATGCATGAAAATAAGTACTAGGTGCATGAAAATAACGAGCGCTAGATGCACGAAATCGAGTTCTAGGTGCATGAATATTTGTAGTTAAATGAAAATGAGTAGCAGGTGCATGAAAATTAATAAAATGAAAGTCGCTTAGATTTCCGTCAATAGTTTATACTTTTTGGACCAAGAATTATGTTATCTAATCATAAAATTCTATGCCGAATCCAAATATGTCGTTATTTTTTAAAGAAAAGATCCGTAAGGTGGAGTTCTCACGGTTCTCGTTATCTTGGTGGTTCTCACAGAATCCTAATTATATATATATATATATATATATATATATATATATATATATATATATATAATCCAGAAAATTAGGGACATTAACCTAGTTTTGGAGAGAGATTAAAATAGAGAAAGAAGGGAGATTAAATTTTCCTTATAATTTGTGATAATTCTTCATCAATTTACAAAGATTCAAACTTTCTTTCACCAAGTTTCTTCTTTGTTCTTGTTGTTCTTCATTGTTGGTATATTTCCATTTGTATTCCTTTCCTTTTAGTTCATTTGTTTAACTTTATTCCCTCTTAGTTTATTTTGATTGTTAGCGTTTGGATTTCTCTTATTTGTTGCTAGAATAGAATTTTCTCTCTCTTGTTCATCTGGTTCATGTTATTTGGTGTTGTTGCTCTAGTAAGTTAGAATCTTTGATTAGTTGTAATAAAGTTTGCTCCTTTTTACATTCACCCATCCTTAATCTTAGTTCAATTAGTTAATATTCTCTTTTCACATAATTAATTGCATACTTAGTTGTTAGAATCAAATTATTGTCATGTTTATTGTCAAAACATTCACCTTTATCAATTGGTTAGTCTTAATCAACATGAATAGTGAGTAGTCTTTTAACTAGGGTGCCATTAGGCACTAACACGAGTAATTAACTTGATTGGTTCCATTTAAGTTAGTTGTTGAGGGGTAATTAGTGGGGGTTCTTCAAAGGATTTATCATTGTTAGTGTTATATTTGGGATTTTGGTTGATTGATGACCCTTGTCCACAATGGGAATTGGTTAGGTCCTAGATTAACCATCTATTTGCTTCTTTAGCCTATTTGGGTTGAACCCAGGAGGGAGAGCCTAATGGGGGTGCCTTTGGGAATCGGGTTGACCTCCGCCTTTGGGAAAAAGGTTGGAAAATACGGGAATCTATCGTAAGCTTAATGTCCTAGAGTGATACTTGGGTGTTTAGAGAATAACGCGTGTTCTTTTTGCATTAAAGTATTGAGCCAGGGAATCCGAGTCACGAACCCGGGAGGGAGGTAAGTCGGGGTGTCTAGTGTCCTATTATGAGCCCAAGAGGGAGTTAATAGGCAAATTAGAGGCGTTTTCCCTTACTTGATTACCCCTAGATGACTAATTGGCGGAATTAGCATGGTAATTATGAATGTTTGTAGTCTAATCGTGCCCTAGGCCTTTTATCAATCGAGTAAAACCGTATTCATTTGTTTGCTTCTTTATTCTAGAACTTACTTTAGTTTATTTTATTTCTTGTTATTTAATCTAGCTTATTAGACATTCAACCAACTTGTTTTATTTGACTTAGCTCAACAATTGAACATAGCATTTGGTAGTCTCCTTACTCCTTGTGGTTCGACCCTTTATTGTGCAACGATCACGTGCACTTGCGAGGTTAAAACTTAAACCATCAAGGAGTGAATGAGCAATCAAAGGTACCTGAATGAAAATTTTCCTTTTGTTATCCCCATTACTGTCATGATGAGAGCCTTGACATTATTCCTAATTCCTCTAAAATAAATTCAGTTTTTTTCTAAATTTGCTTTGAGGCCTGACCATTTTGAAAAATTGGTGAGAATATCATAGCTTTTTCCACAGAAGGTACATCTCCTCTGGTGAAAATCATAAGGTCATCAGTAAAGACCAAATGTATTAAGCCAATTTTTGAGCACTTGGGGTGGTAAGACACATTTAGGTGTTTGCACATCCCCCTTAAGCTTCTAGACAAAATTTCCATACTAAGCACAAAATGAAAGGGAGAAAGTGGATCACTCTGCCTTACTTCACTCTTCTCTTTGAAGAAGCCATGATGTGTGCCATTAATCTTGAGTGTAAACCAAGATCCTGTCACACGCCCCATGATCCATTTGATGAACAGAGGAGGAAAATTCAATCCAATGAGCATGTTGTGAATGAATCCCTATTGTAATGTGTCAAAAGCCATACTAATGTCAATCTTGAGCATGCATCTTTGGTGTAATGTTTTTCCTGCTATACCCCTTAACCAAGCTTTGTGTGAGCATTACATTTTCAAATAGACTTCTTCCACTTACAAAAGCAACTTGCTCATGCCCTACTAGGTTAGGTATGATACATTTTAACCTATTAGTGAGAATCTTGATGATAGTTTTATAGATTACTGAACAACAAGAAATTGGCCTAAAGTCTTTGACACTTAGGGGAGTTTGTTTTTTGGGAATGAGGGACACCAGGGTGACATTTACTTGCTTGGGCATGAAACCAGTTTTAAAGAATTCTTGAACAGCAGTACAAAAATCATTTCCTACAATGTTCCATGCTGCTTTGAAAAAACCAGAAGAGAAGCCATCCAAACCAGGGCTTTTATTGGGGTCAATAAGAAAAAGAGCCTCTTATATTTCAGCAATACTAACCACCCGAATCAAAGCTGGATAGTCTGAATCCTGAAGACATTGTCCAGTGTCCAATATAGCTGGGTCAATGGGGGAAATATCAGTAGATTCACCTAGAAGTTGTTGATAATATTCCACAAAGGGTTCCCCAACACCATGCAAGCTAGTATAATGTGCACCATTAATCCCTTGAATATCCCCAATCATTTGGCATTGCTGCCTCTCTTTTATTTTTGCAAAGAAATAGCCTGAGCAGGTGTCATTTTGCTTGATATTCTGGGATTTAGCTCTTTGTGAGAGAATTTGGAGTTCAATTTCCTTACGTTTCCAGAATTTTTTTGGACATGTCTTTCTCTTTTCTTTTTTTTTCTACGAGTTCTATAGAAGTAGGATTAGCTTGGAAGGCCTGAAAGCATTGAGACAAATCCCCCCTCATGTTTTTGACCCCGAGACTCATATTAGCATAACGTTATGTATGAAGAGTTTTAAGCCCTTTCTTAACATTTTTTAGCTTGTCCATCAATCTGAACATAGATGTATAAGATTCATTAACCTCTTATTAGGCATTTCTAATAACTATATATTTACTAGTTAAGTCATAAACTAAAAGGATCTTATGCATGCAAAACAAAATGATACAAAGTAAGAAGAAATTGATCAATCTTACATTGAGGGCTGAAATGGTTTATACTAATTGGTCTCCTCCCAAGTTAGTCTTCTTAAAGAAAAATCCAAATGCCCAAGAAAACCCTAGATCCAATGGTGGGATCTACTCCTTAAGGATTGTACCAAGGAAATCACTCTTAATATAAATACTAATTTGTTACTAGAAATTAGTATGTGACTTAAAATAACAACTAATATTATTAGTATACTACTTCTAGTAATAAGAGAATAATATTAGAGATTTGTGAGTTTTCTTCTTAAGGTTTCCCAACAATTATTAGAGAGAATATGAAAAATTATCCATATAATTTTATAAGAATGAATAATGAATTAAAGAGAGAAAACATTTTCTCTTTTTGCATGGGGTGGTCGGGTGGGTAGAGGGAAAAGTGCCCAATACATTTGCAAGTTTCTCTTCTCAAGAGTTTAGGCATGCAAACCTATCATTAGTAGGTTATGATTATGTTTCCATTTAATTAAATAAACAAAACACAACTAACCCCTATAATCCCCATTTACACGGCACACCCATTTAAAATGGGTCTATTTTAAGTTTGTCAAATGTTAATTTGTGTAGTGTGACATATTGGACATGTTTCTAGACATGTAATTTAAATAATGCATTTTTAACTTATTAAAAAATCATTATATAAACAAAATAAATCACATACAAAAAATTTAACTAGTAATTCACAATTACAAGTATTTAAAATGGGTCATAGAATTATAAATCACAACAACTTGTATTTATAATAAACCATTCATTCTTATATTAATTGTTTCATAAACAATAAATAAACCTAAGTAATAAAACAATCTAATTACTCAGTATGAATTTCATTTAATCAAATTACAATAAGATACGTAATATTACTCACAAAATCATTTGTCAATTTTAAGGAATTAATTAACTTGTATAAACATACAATTAATTAATTAATCAATTAAGAATGTTTCCCTAGAGGTATGACCTTAAGGGATCAACGGATCACCACCGTCATACGACAGTAATGTCAAACTCCAGTCAGCCAATTATTACCGATTAATGTGGATCAGTTGACAATAAAATATTACTTTCCCTTAACATTTTTTAATATGAGATTTAAACATGTGATCGCATTATTGTCGAGGACACATACTCCAACAATCTCCCAATTGTCCGCGACAAGTGTGTGTCACCAATTCTCTTGTCCTATTACTATCTCCCACTCAATGCAAGGTGTCTTGCAGGTCGTACTTGCATTTGGTCATATCAAGAGTGGTTTCCTCGATCTGGAGAATAACTATCTGACCGGAATTATCTACCATAGATACCTTCCGAGCATGGCCACGCATTTTCAGTTCATTACTCCTCGAGTGGCCTTGAGATATAAGATAACCCTGACAGGGATGGATAATTCCTATTGCACTCTTCCCTTTGATTAGCCACAACTCATCATAACCCAAAACATGCCCATTTGACCCCAATTACGAAGGTCGCAGAATATAAATCAAAGTCACTCTGAAACTGTGCCATCTTAGGCGAACAGTCTTTAGTCAAAGAATCGACTCATATGAATACTATAGTAGCTCTCGCCACGACCATGCTATAAAAAATTTCCATAAATCTATAAGCGGTCATAAGCCCGACAGACTGTCCCTCACAGTCTGCCTATGTGATCGACTAGTCATCTCTTATGACTCTATGGCACTTGAACTTGCCATCAATTGCATCACACTCTAGTTACTTCGAGATGTCACATCGTATAAGTAACTAGGGGCGAATACTATGTTAATCCAGTTCACTTTAATGGGGTTCAATATTGTCTCAACAACCCATTTGAATATAACAAAGTACAAGATGAGTTAATGATAACTCCAACAATAAATGTGATTATCACATACGAGTAGTCAATACCATATTACTACTCTATGTCTTATAATCATAAGTGTATTAGTACACTTGTCAAATGCAATAAAAGTTTAACTTGTGAACATACCATGTGTTCAAGTGTTCAAACTTTGTGAATTGCGATTTCCTTCATTTTCATGTTATCCCTTATAGCATGAATTTTACTAAGTACATGCCTAGACTTCATACTAGACTCAGATTCTTTAACTTGAAAGAAGCTCTGCTATTATCATATAACTTGTGATGTGGGTTTCGGTGGACAACACTACTTTTAGTTTTTAAAGTACACCACCTAATCACAACGTACTTAGGTTCATTTCGTAGAATCTTGCAATGGATGACAATAAAATACCCTTTCTAGTCATTTACTCCTTAGGTCAATAAAATCAGCCTAGGATTTTCATAAATCCTAATGAGTTTGGTAACTTGAGGTTGTGTATCCTCAACACACAGCTAAGTATCCTTCCAAACTCCATAACAGACCATTAGTTCTCCTTGAGAATTCATGACGGTTCCTTGAGGCTTACCAATGAATCTCATATGGGTTAACTTATTATCGACTTATCATGCTCCAAGCATGTGATTAATCTAGGACATGTGCATTATGGCATACATGATTATACTAATGGCGGAAACATTAGTTATCGAATTCATGTAAACAACAGTTCTTAGGTGCAGCAAATAACCATCACTGCATCATGGTAATTCTATATTCATCGACATGAATAACCTACTTAACATGTTGATATCATTAAGATGGAGGATCATTATCAACATAAGATACCCATCTAAGTGCCAATCTAACATCCCATGTTTTAATAGATTCACTTAATTTGTCCAATATCATCCAGAATTGAAAACCTAAATACTTCTTTATAAAAGACAGTGTATGCTCATCATTCCAAATGATTAATATGTTATGCAATTCATGAAGGATGATTGCTCCCACTAAACTTCATGTCTAAACATGACTGTCACCGACTCCCACTCAATTCTACTGTTTCGTTTTTGATAACTCATCCGAAACATTACATGATTTCGAATGATCATTGCTTTTCTAAGTGTTATTTAAAACCATATAAATATGTCATTCACATATTCCTTTCAAAATACCCATTTGGAAAGAGGTTTTAATATCTAACTTATTTTCATAATCAGGTATAGCAATGATTTGAATCTTTAGCATAGTTAACAATTAACTTAGCTTTCGTAGACATCGACATGCCTCTCTATGCAACTCTTAATCATAAATTTATATTTACTTTGGATTGTTCTCAACAATCTCAAATAAATCCATTTACTTGCATAGATACCATTTTAATTTCATAAGGCTCTCAAGTAAAATGTCGAATTTTAAAATCTCTAGTTATATCTCTTTCATAGATAAAATCTATTTTTCCAAAGAACATATTCTTTAGTCTTTTCATAAGTCTCAAGTTTCCTTAAGAACACTTTCTTTTGTTCTCCTCACGTAGTTGCCTTAAGAACATCTTCTTTTGGTGTCCTCACGTAGATCCCACTAGTCAAGGTTTGTGGCTAAATTTACTCCTACTCTATCTTTAAGTAAAATACACTTTTTCTCCAAAGATAGCTTTTGAGCCACAAATAATGATGGTGAAGGCGGAAAAACATATCACATATCAACTTTATAGGGATTTATTCGAGATATGTTAAAAGGATAATATAGACTAGACGATTTAAATTTGATAGGTGTATCAAATAAGGTTGTTAACGTTCCCTAGTGTGAGTTCAATAACTCAATATAACTTTATAATTGATCTTACATAAGTAAGTTGCGACTTTAGTCACAATGGCATAAGGAGAATCGAATTCATAGCTTATGGACATATAGTGACTCAATCATTATAATTGTCTATTTGATCAATTTAAGTCGATAATCTTATGTTTCTCGATGCAAGTAGTGTATGATGACAAATTTTAGAACAAACGATATGATAAAGTAAGTGACTTGGGCTGCAAACCAAGTCACCAATATCCAAAATATAACCATTTTTTAAGGAAACAACCAAATTTCCAAGTCGAACGAGGAAATAAAAAAGGTTCTAAAATTTCAAAATACGACATGAAAATAAAGACAAAGCAAAATAAAGCCAAGCTTCCATCGATCTAGCACCATGGACGGCTACATATAGCATCCCTCAAGATCTTCTAGGCTTGCTTTTCTTTGCCCTTGTCCTTGCTTGGATGCCCTAATTACAATAAAAAGGGAGTAATCATCACAACTTGTATCAAAGTACTAAAGTTGAGATTGAAACATAAAAGATAGGGATAGTTATTTACCTACTGGAATAACTTTTTCAGCTTTGATATCGCCAAGGTACTTTGGACAATTCCTCTTCCAATGGCCAACACCATTACAATAGTGACATTTGTCCCTGGAGGGGGCACCCTTATTGGGCTTAGAGGAGCTAGCTTCGCAAGCCTTTCCTTTGTTCTTGTAGGGAGTTTGCTTCTTTCCCTTATTGCCACCTTTCTTAAAATTCCCTTTGCTCTTTTGATAATATTGAGCACATCCTTGGTGGTGCTAACACTTAGCCCCATGTCCCTCTCGGCTTGCACAAGCATTTTGTGCAATTCATCGAGGGAAACTTTCAAGTTTTGCATATTAAAATTCACCCTGAATTGAACATATGCCTTAACCTTGTTCAAGGAATGAAGAATTCGGTCAATGATGAGTTCCTCGGGAATTTCTACCTTTTGCATTTTTTTTAGTCTCAACTGCTCCATCAACTTGAGCACATGAGGGCTAACTTTTTGTCCCTCCTTGATGTTGAGATCAAAGAATGCGGATGCCGCTTCATATTAAATGATCATCGGAGCTTGTGAAAACATGGTCACAAGCTTCGTATAGATCTCATAGGCGGTGCTAATCTTTATAGCACTCCTTTGGAGTTCGGCCTCCATAGAGAAGATCAACACATTTTTGATCGCGGCCGACTCCTTTTGGTAAGTCTCATAGGCTTGCCTAGCGGCGGGAGTAGACCTTGCGGTAGGTGCGGCGGGAGAGGCCTCGGTAAGGTAACGAAGCTTGTCGTCACCCTCCGCGGCCAAGCGAAGTTGTGCGTCCCAATCGGCGAAATTGGACCCATTCTTTTCTAATTTACAACGATCCATGAAGGATCGTAGCCATGAAACATTGGTGAGAGTGTTTGAGCTAGTGGTCGCGGATGAAATTGGAGTTGCCATTGCAATTTAGAAAACAATTTCGACTACAAAATAAGAAGTGAAGGAATTAATAAACATCTATCGTTTTAATAATACTTGTAAACATTTCAAACAAGTTTTAAGAATTTATATAGTGACCTCTACCCAACTATTATAAATGATCCCGAGATCCAAATTCATATCAATTCGGGCACGGTGAGCCGATTCATCCCTTATTAATATAACTCGGTGGATTAACTCTTTAATCGATTCTACTTCTAGAACTCTCTGTCGATAAAATTACTTTAATATTTATCTTTAGCCCGGAACACATGCGACTACGGTCACGAATACTACCGTTGAGCTCAATCCAAATTTCGAAGTAATAACAATTTACTACCCACTTACCCAACGTAACAAGTTTAGCACCCCGGTGAGCCGAGCCTACTTCCTTATGAAATTGGGACTCATGGTTCTACTATTTGTGTAGATACCCGTATCCGTCGATATTGGAATTTATAGAGAACCCGACAAACACCCGATGATGATTGGACACATGTATTTATTAGTTGTCATTGTCATTATTTGGGTTCGTTTTACGATGTAGAATGAGCGTTGTCGACGGAGTATTTTATTAATTTAAATGATATTTAAATTAAAGTTTTTTCTAAGATAAATTCATTTTATTGCTTTATTTTGAATTTATTTTCTCAAATTTATTCTATTGAAAATAAAATAAATAATTGATTTGAAAAATCATTTTTATGAGTATATTTGATTTGAAAAATCATTTATTTTAATGTGTTAATTGTTTTGAAAAATCGATATAAAAATCGAAAAGAACTCGTTTTAAACACGTGTTTTAGAGCTCGATTATAGCTCGGTTTTTGGGCCCGTTTTCTTTACGAGTTGGCACGAATCTCGAGTGCACTAACCAACCTAAGCCTCTACCCATCCAACCCCAGTTCGAACCCCATAACCACGGCCCAAACCATGCCCCAAATCACCCCTAACAGCCCGCACAAAAACACGAGCAGCCCCCCTGTTTTGCAGCTCAAATCCCGAGCCCAAAACCCGCTCCAAATACCACCAAAACCCGTACCCATTAACCCTAACCCATACCCTAGTATCCTACCCATATTACCTTACCTTAACCACCAAGAAAACCAGTCACAAAGCCTCTCAAACCTTCATAAAAGCTGCTGGACAGCAGCTATGCGTGAATGAGCCCGTCTGCCTCTCCCCCCTTTTACCCTACTTTAACTCCTTATAAATACCACCCCTTCACCATACATTGATTCTTCGAAGTTCTCCATACATACTACCTTCACTTACAAGCTTTAAACTCCAGAAAAAAACCCTAATTGCCTCCCAAAAACCCTAGACAAAACCGACATACAAACAGAGAATCAGTTTGTGTGTCCTCTTTGAAACGTTCGTTCTCCCTTCAAACCTCCATCAAAATTCGAGTTTCTTGTTCCAAATTAACCAAAAAACATCCACCTACACATTAGACAAAGATTTACGAGCCAATTTGCCCTTGAGAGTACACGAATTCCCTCGAAAAACAGAGTGTTATACACTCTGTTTTCGCGGCTTTTCCCTGTCTGTCCAGTTCTGTTTGTGCTCGTTTTTCGTGCTCAATAACTCAAAACGAGCAGGGATTGTTTTAAGATCTCTGTTCTCCTCTCTTTCTAGTTTTCAAAACATCTTTTAAATCGAATTTTCACCGTGAAACGAGAGAGAAATCGCAGTTTGAAAGTTGCTGTCCAGATTTGCAAAAAACGTGTTGTTTGCTTTGTTTCTTCGTCGACGACGGCCTCTCGAGATAAAATCTACCATCGGTTACGACCCAAGACGGTGTCAACGATACATGTAGGTTGAGGGTGCATCAAATCCTCCTCTTTCTCCCTTTTATTTCGTTTTTTTATGTTTGTTTTTTTATAGTTCGTTTTTGTTTGTTTATCTTTTGTTTGTTTATCGATTGTTCCCATTAACTATGAAACTAGTTTAGTCCGAGTATGAGTTAAAGTACCACCATGAACACCCACGTTGACTTGAGATGGGAAAGAAACCGCTACATCAGTCGGACGTACACCCCCGTCTCATTTACATATCCTCGTGTTCAAGGTAGGGCATTAATAAAACGAATTCTGACTTCGCTCTTCGCTTTTGACCCCTCTCTTCTCTCGTGTAATTCGACCCACCCTAGGACCATTCACAGGTTAGTATGACCTCTGATTGTTAACATATAACTCGTTTAGATGACATTAGATCAGTTTAATAACCTAATTAGACACGTTAGGGTACATCGACATAGCTTTAAAAATCAACTAACAATTCTATAACCTAATTGAACGCATCTCTCTCTTTCACCTAATTTCTCGCTAGTATAAGAGTGCGTGATTAGCATCTTCTTATTAACACTCGATGAGTTAATTTAATTAGCGAACTTGACCTAATTTGACCCCTTTAGGCCGTGTAGAATACACCTTGGCGTGACATCATCTCAATCGATCAACGTCGTTTCTAACTTGTTTTCTAGCCCGCTTTCGAATTTGTTTCGCAATCAATTGATCTAACTAATGAACCTGACCTAGGACCTAGGGTAGCCGTGTCTTGAGTGGCCATGGCTTGGCCGTGTCCTTTGGTCTTTCTTGTTTCGTTTGTTTTACATCGTTTGTTCTTTATTGTTTTATCGCTTGTAATTTATCGTTTGTTCATCGAGTTGTAATTTTCAAGTTAGCTTTCTTTTATCGAGTCAAAACCTCTTCCAAAAACCTTAGTCTTGTTTGGTTAGATGGTTGTGCCCCAATGCATGTAAGAGCGTAGTAAATCGCATGTTGTTTAAAGCAACATGGCCCGATTTATGCTAATGCATGCTTTGGTGCGTAGCCCTATGTCTAATTCGATGAGATTAAGTGAAATCACACATTACGAGGAGTGACCCAAGGCCGTGAGTCATGTAAGCCATGGGCCACCCCTTTGTGCACGTTTTCCTAGGCCGAATGGCCGTGTAATGCGTCGTGTATGGTGTCGTATATAGCGTTGTATTTTAGATCGAGTTGTATCTTTAATTTATCGTTGTGTCGGCATGAAATGCCTGGGTTGTAATAGGGTAGATCCCAACGGCTCCCCCATTCCCCCATTCCCCCTAAGCCTTGTTTGTTTCGTTTATATGTCATTAGATCAATCAACCCACATGCTAAATTACAACTTTGACAAAGTTAGTTTAGTTGCATCTAAATCGACATAGAAACTTCACATGTTAGGGTTTTGAAAACGATGTTTGCATATCATATATCGTAGTAGCTATGACCTTGTTTGAAATCCGATACTTGACTTAGTAGAGGCCGTTATTGACGGGCGGGGTTAGGTGTCCTTATGGGCTTCCTAACACGTACCCTCACCCCTTACTCAAGATCTATGGTTTGTGGATCCGTCTAAATACCATTGGATTACGAGAGTCATTTAAATCGAGTGATATAGGGTACAAGTCTTTATCTTTAATCACTCGTAGTCGATTGGCTTTATGCTTTTCGATGAAAGGTGTAAAGTTGACTTGAACGGTTCCAAGTTCCCATAAAACTTGGTGGCGACTCTAATTTGTCTTAATTCGATTCGAAAGAACCTCGAGTCGATTATGCCTAGTGTGGATCCCGCGGACGCAGTTCCCGAGGGCCTTGTCCACAATTTGGTAAGGCTAATTCTCAATTATTATTTAGTGAGAGGTCATGTCAATTTATTATCTATCTCATTTTAAGTGAACTAAAGTTGTAAACTACGATAATCATAATTGACACGGTCGATGACTCGATAAAATAATATGCATGTGTAGTTATGGCGATTTGGCTATGCATGCAAACATATAAAACAAATGCAAAGCAAAAAGATAAAATCGTAGTATGACCTTCCTAAAATAGTAAATCTAATAAACTATTTACAAACTCGAAAACCAACACCATTGGTCCCTTGAACTTCATATGGCACACAATTCATGGCAACACTATCTTTGTCGGACCGCCTTCTCAAATGACACCGTCTTCAAGGAACTCCGGAATAAATAAATTACATAGCTTTTCTACTTTATATATTATAAAAAGGAAAAACTAAAATAAAAAATAAAAGTGATACGAGATCACATTAATTACAACTGAATCGATATCCCCATTCATTTCGGGAAATATCAATTAAAAACTAAGGCCATACTAAGTACAAATTATATAATTCAAAATTATATAAAATAAAATATGACAATCATAATAAAAATGCAGCATTAATATATGAAACATGCCATGTGATGTGCCAAATCGCCGTATTTAAGTTAATATCGTATATTGGGTCCGGTTTTATGGATTATTGTGACTATTAACTTATTAAAATCACACAATATTACATAAATCAAATCTATGTCCAAGTTAATTGCTCCAACCTTCTTAGGACTCAAAAATTTAGTCTTCACTAAATATTGACAATTTCAACTTGATATTTTATAATTGCTCTTTAAACACTATTATTCATAATAATAAGGAAATAATTCCCAAAAAGTCATAGAAATTCAAAAATTTCAAAATCATAATTTTGTATATTTTGAAAAATTCCCAAAATTCCAAAATTTTAATAAAAATTTTCCCTTAGATTATTTTAATTTATTTTACAAATAAATCGTATAAAACATAATTCTAACCCTTTAATTCCAAATTAAACATAAAATTATGCAATCAATCAAAATTAAAATTTTGAATATACTAAACAAGTTTCTAGAACCAGAAATGACAAATTTTTAAGTCCAAAAATCGAATTTACACTTATGACTATTAAAGTTGCTATCAATTTATATCACATAAAAATTAATAACCATTCAAATCATACGAAACTTAACATGCAACTTTAGATCTGATGTTCATATCATATATACAACATTGGGAAAAACTTTTATGCCATAAAATTCATTTTAGCTATTTTTGCTAAATTAGTTACTATTTATATGATTTTTACATCTAAAAATCATAAATCATGCAAAATAAAACCATTTAATTTCAAAATTTACATACAGTGTGTAAATATTGCATGTGACAACATACTAAAATTTCATGAGCATTAATGAAGTCTAACCATTTTTAACCAAAATACCTCCATTTAATCATTTTTTATCATGTAAAAATCATAAAACATGCAATATAAAATCATTTTATACGAAATTTTACATACAATGTGTAAAATATGCATGTGAGGCCGTGTAAAAATTTCAAGGTCAGAATCATAGTCTAACTAATTTTAGCATTTTAAGTGACATTTTATTCAATAAAATGTAATAAAAATACTAAAAATCATATTAAAGAGCAATAAAATACCATAAATCATCAAAATGACCTAAAATCAATTTAGGACCAGAATTTTTTTCATGCAAAAAAAAATTTCGTGGCCTTTATCATCATAAATCACAAAATACAAGTTTTATATGTTAACATTTTAACTCGGAAAAACAAAACCGATTATGCATGCAACAACTCTTGCTCTGATACCGATTGTAAGATTTATTAAACTCTTATTAGACATTTCTAATAACTATATATTTATTAGTTAAGTCATAAACTAAAAGGATCTTATGCATGCAAAACAAAATGATACAAAGTAAGAAGAAATCAATTAATCTTACATTGAGGGCCGAAATGGTTTATACTAATTGGTCTCCTACCAAGTTAGTCTTCTTAAAGAAAAATCCAAATGCCCAAGAAAACCCTAGATCCAATGGTGGGATCTACTCCTTAAGGATTGTACCAAGGAAATCACTCTTAATACAAATACTAATTTGTTACTAGAAATTAGTATATGTGAGTTAAAATAACAACTAATATTATTAGTATACTACTTCTAGTAATGCGAGAATAATATTAGAGATTTGTGAGTTTTCTTCTTAAGGTTTCCCAACAATTATTAGAGAGAATGTGAAAAATTATCCATATAATTTTATAAGAATGAATAATGAATTAAATAGAGAAAACATTTTCTCTTTTTGCATGGGGTGGCTGGGTGGGTAGAGGAAAGAGTGCCCAATACATTTGCAAGTTTCTCTTCTCAAGAGTTTAGGCATGCAAACCTATCATTAGTAGGTTATGATTATGTTTCCATTTAATTAAATAAACAAAATACAACTAACCCCTATAATCCCCATTTACATGGCACACCCATTTAAAATGAGTCCATTTTAAGTTTGTCAAATGTTAATTTGTGTAGTGTGACATATTGGTCATGTTTCTAGACATGTAATTTAAATAATGCATTTTTAACTTATTAAAAAATCATTATATAAACAAAATAAATCACATACAAAAAATTTTAACTAGTAATTCACAATTACAAGTACTTAAAATGGGTCATAAAATTATAAATCACAACAACTTGTATTTATAATAAACCATTCATTCTTATATTAATTGTTTCATAAACAATAAATAAACCTAAGTAATAAAACAATTTAATTACTCAGTATGAATCTCATTTAATCAAATTACAATAAGATACGTAATATTACTTACAAAATTATTTGTCAATTTTAAGGAATTAATTAACTTGTATCAACATACAATTAATTAATTAATCAATTAAGAATGTTTTCCTAGAGGTATGACCTTAAGGGATCAACTGATCACCACCGTCATACGACAGTAATGTCAAACTCTAGTCAGCCAATCATTACCGATTAATATGGATCAGTTGACAATAAAATATTACTTTCCCTTAGCATTTCTTAATATGAGATTTAAACATGTGATCGCATTATTGTCGAGGACACATACTCCAACAAGATGTCCTTTTTGATACCGTCGTTTTGTATCAAAGTTAAATTTATAAACCAAACTAAAACTATAGCTAGTGATAGTAAGGGTCGAACCACAGAGAGACAAGATCAATTCTATTTGCTATTTTTAATCTATTGAAGTAACAATTGTTGGGGGGGGGGGAGGGGGGGGGGGGGTTTGGTTGGTTGATTCTAAACTGATTACTGGAATTTAAATGAAGTTTAAAATGGATACTAAAAAGCAGCTAGGAACTTCGGTTCACCATGGCTTAAGAGTCAGTCAAGTAAAGTCAAGGTCTGTCCAATACCGTCTCAGGATGTCAAATATGTCCTCTAAATCCCTATTCGAACTAAGCCTCTCGGTCTTCTTTCACCCTAGAATGAAACTAGATTGCCTTCGCTTCACTAGTCTTTCCAATTACTTGTAAGAAATCTAACTCCGCTAATCTCTCAATCTAGCAAAGGGGTAAAATCTCACAAAAGTAAATAAGGTCGGTACAGGTTCAGCCTAAACTTAATAAAATCAACTCATGACGCCATGGATTCCCTAATTCATAGCATAGGAATTTAGCTACACATGATTAAGGATATGCCAATTGAAAAATTAAAGATATGGAATAAAATTGACATGATTGAATTAGAATTAAAACTAAAGGACTAAAATTGAATTACTTAAATATAAATTGGAAGAAACTAGAAATAAATAGATAAGAATAAGAGATTATTGAAATGGAATTAAAGCTTACTAAAGAATTCGATGAACAAACAATTGATTCAAATCCGTAGCCTCCACTTTTCGTTCCAAAAACTAGGTCTAAAACTTCAGTTGGTGAATGATAAAAATAAAGTAACCTGGTGTTTTTTCACGTTCTCCTAATAAAAGTCTGCCAAAAGATAAATTTTAATTGGGCTTTTACAAAAGACAATCGTAAAAGGAAAACGCATCTTCGAGATCCAGTCGATCGACCAGGCGATGCAGTCGATCGACCGCCCAATACAGTGCTGGCAACACTGCTTCCTCTGCTAAACTCCATGGTCGATAGACTAGAGTCACTGGTCGATATACCAGTCGCGCTGTAGCAGATTCCAGCCCTCCAACTTCATGCACGCATTCCGAGACGATCAAGTTCCGAGCTTCTAACTTCATAGTTTCCATAAAATGCCCCCGGGAACAGATAAAGGCTTGATTTAGTTTACTTCCGATCATTCCTACAATAATGACATAGGAAATACAAAGTAAACCGTTTTGGGAGAAATAATAGCTTAAAGCTAACAATTACGCATAGTAATACGTGCCAAAACCGCTAATAAAGTGTATAGAATATGCACGTATCAAATCTCCCCAAACCAAACCTTGCTTGTCCCCAAGCAAGCGCTAAGACTCAATCTAAACACCTATTGGAACGGATTTCTTTCTCAAAAGAAGAACGTATTATCATGCCCAACCAATTTAGTGCAACAAATAATATCAAAGCATTTTGTCAAGCGCAAACGAGTTGAACATGTTCAAGAATTTACCAAACTTTCGACCTTGCAAGACTCGTGTATATCGGACTATTACGGGTCGCTCATTCAATCAACTTTAAGAATAGGATGAGAATTTAATTGTGCAAGATAGAAGAATGAACGAAATAAGTCTCTCACCTAACTACGACCCATAAAAACATGCTGCAGTCTAACATGAATAAAATCTCTACAACCGTGCATACGCATTCAACCATTTAATGACCATGACACATGCCGAGGCGATTTGGGATTGTGAGGCTACGGGTAAGAAGGGGCTAAGATAAATTTGGATAAGAGGAGATAAAGCCGAGCAAGCAACTTCTAAACACCCAATTTCTGGAAATTTCCCAACTTCATACTCGAGAGAAAATCAAAACGGTGCTACTAAAAGCACAAATCTCACAATCTCCCAAAATAATAATAATTCCCCAAATAATTATAAATAGCAACATGGGAATAAAAATCAGCATCCTTAAATCATTCTAATCATGTGATTTTTTTCTTTTCTTTCCTTTTCTTTCTGCCTGAACTGACCAGGTGATGCAGTCAATCGATCACCCCTTTTGACCTGAACCTCCTCTGCTTCAGTTCAGTTTTTTTTTTTTTTTTTTTTTTTTTTTTTTTTTTTAATTCACAGTTTCCCTTCATTTCCCAACATATCATCCAAAACTGATGCATTTCTCACACGAGACAATAAAAACCAAATCGCAAAATAATGTTCCCGAATAACTACCTTTACTAGCTCGGCTAGGGTGGCTAATTTGGAATGTAGTTTATGGGACAAAAAGGCAAATTCGGCTTTTGTGGGACTTATGGGCAAAATGAAATAAAGGGAACCTCTTCCACATGTGTCAGCAAACCGCAAAACCGAATGCATACAAGTATTAAGCAGAAAAAATTCATGTTTATGCAAATTTATGTGACATGCCTTACGAGGAGTAACTACTCTCATTCCTACATGAAACTGGTCATAAATGACACCAGTTTAAATAAGCTCTAACCTTAGAAATTTTAAGTAGTTTGCCAATATTGAGTCAAGTCTATTCGTTTAGTAAAATTCCAACAAAAACTCGTAGACTATGCAAGTGACATACTCAACTACATTAAAAGTGCAAGGAAGGGTAATGAGACAATACGTAAAGCAATTTCATCATTGAAATCCATCCATTCCAACTCGACCTACATGCAAAAGTAAACGTGATATTTTTGTATTTTTATTTTTTTTTAACAGAAAATGCAAATGCATGCGGAAATGCAATAAACATGACCTAAAAATGCGAGTAAAACAATGCAAATGTGACAAGCATATGCATATACCCTCCCCAATCCAAAACACGCAATGCCCTCATTGCGCTCATCAACTAAATAGCAGCATCCAAAAACAGGGAGGGATATTGTAACACCCCGTAAATTTGACGACCTTTATTATATTTTAAAAGTAATATTTTAAGCTATTTTAATTTAATATTAATTGATTTGAAATAAAATTTATTTGATAAAATATAATCTTATTTTATTTTGAAGAAATGTAATTATTTTTGATAGTTTAGAAATGTTTAAAAGTGATTTAAACTATATTTAAACCTTTTCCTTTGATAAAATAGATTTCGGATAAAAGTCGTAAAATTGGGATTTTTCCATTTTTTACGGTCGTTGGGTAAACGAGTTTGGATATTAGGCATATGAGTACTTAATCTTTTAGTAAAATCGTGTTTAAGAACTTTAATATTCTCGGAAATCGCGTTCGACGAATATTTCTAATTACCGTCGAAACAAACCCAAAAACCCTAAACAATTGACCCAACCTCCCCTCCATTTGACCGGCCACCCTTCCCTCTATTTGCCTCCTCTTTCAATTTTCATTTTCCTCCATTCTCAATCTATCTCCTCCTTCTCTCAAACACCAAAACCCACCAAAAATCCTCCTTACAAATCCTAAATCCTTCATAATTCTTCCATTTATCTACCAAATCTCATAAAAATTATATATTTGGAATCCTTTCTCCAATCCTCATCTACTATTAAGCTTTACTTTCATTTCCCCCAATTTTGTTTTAAGGCTCATCTTTTAAGGTTTCGAATTTAAGCTTAATAATTGTGTTTTGTTGTTCTTATAGGTGAAGAATTTGAAGATGAGTTAGGTGACTCATATGTTGTTGAAGATGAAGAGTAATTTTGGGTTTTAGAAGCTTTCTCAAGTTATTACTTGTCTCTTTTCTAGCTTAAAGTAACTATTCCGAGTTACTCGACGATTTAATGTCACATTAGTGTTGTTTATGATGTGTTGGATGCTTATGTGATGAATAACATGTTAACTTTAATTTTCACATGTATTGTTGTTGTTAAAGTGTGTTAAATATGTTGTTTTCACATGTTTAAGTATTGAAACGAAATGGGTATTGTTGATTGTTGCTTGAGACGGTATTAAATTAAGCTTGAAACGGATTTTGGTAGTAAAAAGGGGCGGAAAAACCGCCAAAACAGCCCGTAAAAGGGGCGCGGCAGCCCGGCGGTTCACGGCCCGGACTTTGACCCGTCACTTTGGGTAGGGTCTTGGGTCTATTGTTTGATGTTTTGGGTCTTTTGTTTGCGTATTTATGTAGTTTGGTAATTTTGGCATGTGGGTAATCATTATTATGCGAGAATTTAATTGAATTGGTTATTTTGTAAGTTGGAATATATTTCCTTATGTTGATAGTTTTTCACATGATAGAAATTGGAAATGGTATGAGAATGATATTGTGATGAATTTCGTGATTTGGGCCAAAGTAGGCCAAGACTCTGAGCTGGGCCAGATTGACCGAACGAGTTTCGTCAAACTAGGTTTAAACCGGCCAGCCTCGATTTGACCGATGACCCATCGCGGGACTAGGGTCGAGGGTTTGTCTTTGAGGTGAAATTGGTTGTTATTGGGTGTTTTATGTTAATGCCTTGATATTTGTGATTACCATTTCACATGTTGGTTGTTGGATGCTTTGGATGCCTTATGCTTGAGTCTTGTTGCCTCTTTGCCATTTTAGCTTGTTCTCATGGATTATGGTACTGTTGGTTAGCTGGAATTTGGATTATTATTGATATTGGAGATATTTTTGGATTGTCAGCTGAATATGCTCTTGCGTAGCCGTTCATATGCTAGGGTGTGTATGATCATTTGTTTGTGCAAGTTTGGACTCTTTGCTCCTCTTATGGTTAAGTGGGTGTCCTACTTGTCTTGTGTGGTATTGGTATCTTAGACCATCGTCATAGATAGGCCCTTATAATCTTTGACGAGTGTATGTTCACCGCTTAATAGCCTTTGTGTCTTAGCTTGGTGGGTTTATATCCAAGTTAGGGCGTGACCTCCTGACGTACTCTTAGAAGTATGTGGTCAGCTTAAGTACTATCCAACCCTTTGGTGGACTCCTTAGGGGTACTCATGTGTTATTATCATGGGTCTTGGATACTGTAGTTTTCCGCATGTCGCTAGGTCTGCGCAGGTTTAGGACTAGGGTGTTTACCTTACCTCGTGGTATATACTCGAGTTACAGAGTTACGATTGACTGTCCTAAGAACTTATGCCTGTCTCTAGATATATTGTCCTTTCTTGTTTGATGATCCTATGAGTCGTAGAAGGTGAGATGCAAGCCGGCTACGGTTTATAGGGTTTGGATTCCTGGATGTTATGTGATTCACATGATAGTGTAGTATGAGTCAGTCTAGTATTCACATGCTAGGACTATGTGTTGTTTATATTCTTGTTCAGATGATAAGCATGATTGTCTTGCATTTGTATGCTAAGGCTATGTGTTGTTCATATTCATATTCTTATGTTTACATGTTATATTAACTATGACATTTCGTGGCTGGGAGAACTCGGAGTTACTCCCCACTGACTGTGGCTTTCGTATTTGTATAAAATGCGATTGACAGGTAGGTGATGCATATATGGGGTACATGGACGAGCTAGCGAGCAAAGTAACCTTGGGACCTAGATTGGCTTTATTTTATTGTGACCCTTAAACACTTTTTATGTCATATACTTTTTAGGGACATATGTCTCCATTTTTCATATTTGGGTTGTATAACTTTGTTTCGCGACTTTAGCGATGTTTTATTTATGAGATTTATTTTAGACCTTGCATGTTTGACACCTTCCCATTTGGATACTTTTATAACAGGTTCAGGTTTTAAAAATTACAGGTTTTTACCCAAATGAACCTATTACAAACATATCCATGCAGTTTTATTCTAAAATTACATGTTTATTTTTCCGCAATAAAGGAGGGTGTCACAGTAGGTATCAGAGCATATTTGCTCCCGGCGCACGTTTGTGCACCCCCAATATAAATAACTTGACCTTAAAATAATAAACTTGAGAGATGGGTAGAATGGGTAGACTTAGGACCTTATGTTGTAGTCTCTTTGTGATTGCTATTTTTTAGGTTCTAACCAATGTTCTCTTTTACAAGATGGCTCCTACAAGAAACGTTGATAATGCAATCTTGCAAGCTCTTACTCAGATTCTTCAAAATCAGCAAAACCAACCAGCTCCTCCTCCCCCTCCTCAGTTTCCAGAAGGTGATAGACCCGGTTCTTACACTTGGGTGGCAAGTCAATTGACTCGAAACAAGACTCAAACTTATGGTGGTGAAGTAGACCCGGTGGCACTCACCGAATGGTTTCGTGAATTGGAGAAAAGCTTTGCCTTGTATGATGTTCGTGAAGAAGATAAAGTGAAATTGGCTTCTCATTTCCTTGTGAAAGAAGCTGATAGATGGTGGTCCATGACTAGTCCTACTTCCACTCTTGAGCCTGGCTTTGGTTAGGATCGCTTTAAGGATCTAGTTGAGGCTAGGTTCTATCCAAAAGAGCTGAAACAACAAAGGCTTAAAGAGTTTATGAATTTGAAGCAAGGAAGTCTTTCTGTCCAAGCCTTTACCGACAAGTTCAATGAACTTGCTCACTATGCTTCTAGACTTGTCAAAAATGAAGAAGAAAAGGCTTTCTTTTACCTTGACAAAATTACTCCAAAGTTTAAGAGCTTGATCCGTAGGGATTCTACTTCCTTTGTCTCAATCTATGATGATGCATTATGGGCCGAGAGCTCTATTCGGGCTATTGATGAAGAGGCTCGTGCTTCTCATACTTCCCTTGGCAAGAGGCCACTCTACTCCACTTCTAGGCCTTATGTTGCTCCTTCTAGACCCTTTGTGCCTACTTCTTCCCCCTCTTATCCTAACAAGAAGAGGTTTGTTCCGAGTGGACAAGCAAATCAGGGTGCTCGTGTTCTATCTCCTAGCAACGACAAAAATCCTAAGGGTCGTATGTGCTATCATTGTAAGAAGCCTTTGCAAACCGGAATTGGTTGCTTTGATAAGCAAATTGTGTGTTTCTCCTGCAACAAGCCTGGACACAAGGCTAATGAGTGTCCTGAGAAGAAGACTACTACTACGCCTGATGTTCCTGAGAGGCCGAGAGGTCGCATCTTTGTGATGAGCCGTGCTGAGGTTGAGACACACCCAGACATAGTCACTGGTACATTCTTAATATTTGATGTCCCTTGTTTGGTTTTATTTGATACCGGCGCTTCTTTGTCATTTATATCGATGAAATTTTCCGACAAGTTACCTCTTGAACCTTCACTTGGAGATAGTACATCAATATCTTTACCCTCCGGCGACATCTTCTCTTGTTCTTATTTTTATTCGGATGTCGCTATATCGATAGCGAGATCTATTTTCCCGGCTAATCTCCTTCGATTTCCACTTGAGGATTTTGATGTTATTTTGGGCATGGATTGGTTATCTATCTATCATGCTCGATTTGAATGTCGAGATCAAAAGATTGTTCTTAAAAGCCCTTTGGGTACTCGCGTATCTTATCAAGGGGTTAGAAAGCAAACAGGTGTGAAGTTGATCTCAGCTATGAAGATGGTGAATGCTTTGAAGAAGGGTCATCAAGCATTCCTATGTTTAGTGACTACTTCTAATCCTCCTTCTCTTCCTCCCTTGAAGGATGTCCCCATTGTTTGTGAATTTCCGGAGGTATTTCCCGATGAATTACCCGGGGTTCCTCCTTAAAGAGATGTTGAATTTTCTATTGACCTAGTTCCTGGAACCGGTCCTATTGCTAAAGCTCCTTATCGTATGGCACCTTCCGAATTGAAGGAGTTGAGAGTTCAACTTGATGACTTGATTGAGAAAGGCTTTATTAGGCCTAGTGCTTCTCCTTGGGGTTCCCCCGTCCTCTTTGTGAAGAAAACGGATGGATCTATGCGACTTTGCATTGATTATCGTGAACTCAATCATGTGACAATCAAGAACAAGTATCCTCTTCCACGAATTGATGATCTCTTTGACCAATTACGTGGTGCTTCTACTTTTTCCAAGATTGACCTCCGTTCGGGTTATCATCAAATTCCGGTTCGTGAGTCCGATATTCCTAAGACTGCTTTCAGCACGAGATATGGTCATTTCGAATTTAAAGTGATGCCTTTCGGATTGACTAATGCTCCTGCTATCTTCATGGATCAAATGAATTGTACCTTTAGTGAGTACCTCGATAAGTGTGTGGTGGTGTTCATTGATAATATCTTGATTTTCTCAAAGAATGAAGAAGAACATGCCCTAAACCTCCGTATCATCTTAGACATTCTACATCGTCAAAAGTGGTATGCTAAGTTCTCGAAATGTGAATTCTGGTTGCATCAAGTAACTTTTCTTGGACATGTCATATCCAAAGATGGTGTTATGGTAGATCCTTCTAAGATTGAGGCCGTTGTTGATTGGAAGAGTCCGAAAAATGTGACTGAGATTCGAAGCTTTCTCGGTTTGGCGGGTTATTACCGTCAATTCGTGAAAGATTTCTCTAAGTTAGCTAGACCGATGACTCAATTGTTGAAGAAGGAGTCTAAGTTTGTGTGGACCGATGAGTGTGAGAATGCCTTCTTGGAGTTAAGGACTAGGTTGACTACCGCTCCGGTGTTGACCTTACCTGAGGATGGTGTGGACTACGATGTTTATTGTGATGCTTCAAAGCATGGTTTAGGTTGTGTCTTGATGCAAAATCGAAGGGTTATTGCTTATGCTTCTCGACAGCTGAGAGTTCATGAGGTGAACTATCCAACTCATGATCTTGAGTTAGTTGCCGTGGTGAATGCCTTGAAGACATGGAGACATTACCTTATTGGAGTTCATTGCCGCATTAATATCGATCATAAGAGTTTGAGGTGTATCTTTACCCAGAAAGAATTGAATATGAGGCAAAGAAGATGGCTAGAGTTGGTGAATGATTATGATGCCGAGTTAATTTATCATGAAGGGAAAGCAAATGTGGTGGCCGATGCTTTGAGTAGGAAGACTAGTCACTCTTTGAGCACTATCTGTGTGTTACCTGATGAACTTGCCACGAAATTTCAAAAGTTAGGGATAAGCCTTGTTGGGAAGGGCTTTGACTATCTTAGTGCCTTGAGTGCAGAACCCGACTTTTACCGTGAGATCCGTACTTCCCTACCTGAGGATGCTACTTTCAAGTCCATTCAAGAAAAAATCCAACTTGGGCAAGCTAAGGATCGTGTGGTGGATAGTGATGGATACCTTCGTTACCAAGGTAGGATGTATGTTCCGAGAGTAGCCGAGTTGAGGAAGAAGATCCTTGATGAAGCCCACCTTTCTCCTTACTCTATTCATCCTGGTGGTGACAAGATGTATAAAGACTTGAGATTACCGTTTTGGTGGCCTAGGATGAAGATTGATGTCCTAGAGTATGTTAGCAAGTGTCTTACCTGTCAGAAAGTGAAGATTGAGCATCATAAACCCGGGGGTTTGCTACAACCTTTGGATGTTCCCCTTTGGAAATGGGAGTCCATCTCCATGGACTTTGTGATGGCTTTACCTAAGACTGCTAGCGGAAAAGATGCGGTTTGGGTGGTTGTAGATCGATTGACCAAATGTGCTAGGTTTATACCTATCAAGGAGACGTGGAGATTAGATGTCCTAGTTGAGGCCTATGTGAGGGAGATAGTACGCTACCATGGAGTGCCTAAGGATATAGTTTCAGATCGTGACACTAGATTCTGTTCCCATTTCTGGACTGCTTTGCAAGAAGCCATGGGTAGTAAGCTACTGATGAATACCGCTTTTCATGCCGCTACAGATGGGCAGACTGAGAGGACTATCCAGACTTTAGAGGTCCTCCTCCGTGCTTGTGCTTTAGACTTCCACACTTCTTGGGAGAAATGTTTACCTCATGTAGAATTATCCTACAACAATAGCTATCATTCCTCTATTAAGAGGTCACCTTATGAAGCTTTGTACGGTAGGAAGTGCCGTAGTCCTGTTTGTTGGGACGAAGTCCAAGATGCTCATGTGTTGGGACCCGATTTGGTGACTGAGACCATCAATCAGGTTCTGATCATTCGAGAGCGTATGAGAACCGCTCAAGACCGACAGAAATCTTATGCCGATGTCCGTCGTCGACCACTTACCTTTGAGGTTCATGATCGAGTGTTCCTTAAGGTATCGCCTATGAAAGGGGTGAAACGGTTTGGTGTGAAAGGAAAGCTGAGTCCCAAATACATTGGACCTTTCCGTGTGCTTGAGAAGATTGGCCTCCTTGCTTACCGTTTAGAGTTACCCTCGAATTTGAGCAAGGTTCATAATGTCTTCCATGCATCTCAGTTGAGGAAGTACATTAGTGATCCGAGCAATGTTATTCAAGAAGAAATCCCAGATTTGGAACCCAACTTGGCTTTGGAAGAAAGGCCGATCCGAATCATCGAAAGGGCAAACAAGCAACTTAGAAACAAAGTGGTGCCCCTAGTTCGTATCCTTTGGCGTTGTGGAAATGTCGAAGAAGAAACTTGGGAGCCTGAATCTTCTATGTTAGCTAAATATCCCGAACTTTTCTCGTGAGGTAATCCTCTTTCCTTTATCTAATTCTTGTGAGTTTTAGCTATCCTTTCGAGTGTTCCTCTCCTTCTCTTAAATACTCTCAGCGTTAGTAGTCCTTGCTTAGTTGTTTAAAAGTCGTAGTTAGAGTTTGGTCATAGCTAGTGGAGTTATTATCCTTTTTATAGAGTTTTGAACTAAAGATTTTTGAAAATGTTTTAATGTTTTCCACTGGTTTTAACGTCAATGAGTGGTAAAGCTCGTTATTGGAGACGTCCGATAATTGGTTTTCTCATTTATTGGTGTAAAACTATATATTTTTTTGTCTTTGATTTGGAATGTTGATGTTCTTGAACGGCCGACGAGAATATTCCGTTCCATTAAGACACTTATATTTCATACGTTCACATTTTAAAGATTTTGTTTACTTGATTTTAAAGAGATAGACCTACATATATACAATGTTCCTTCTTCTAAGTTTCGGGGACGAAACTTCTTAAAAGGATGGATGATTGTAACACCCCGTAAATTTGAAGACCTTTATTATATTTTAAAAGTAATATTTTAAGCTATTTTAATTTAATATTAATTTATTTGATAAAATATAATCTTATTTTATTTTGAAGAAATTTAATTATTTTTGATAGTTTAGAAATGTTTAAAAGTGATTTAAACTATATTTAAACTTTTTCCTTTGATAAAATAGATTTCGGATAAAAGTCGTAAAATTGGGATTTTCCCATTTCTTACGGTCGTTGGGTAAACGAGTTTGGATATTGGGCATATGAGTACTTAATCTTCTAGTAAAATCGTGTTTAAGAACTTTAATATTCTCGGAAATCGCGTTCGACGAATATTTCTAATTACCGTCGAAACAAACCCAAAAACGTAAACAATTGACCCAACCTCCCCTCCATTTGACCGGCCACCCTTCCCTCTATTTGCCTTCTCTTTCAATTTTCATTTTCCTTCATTCTCAATCTATCTCCTCCTTCTCTCAAACACCAAAAACCCACCAAAAATCCTCCTTACAAATCCTAAATCCTTCATAATTCCTCCATTTCTCCACCAAATCTCATAAAAATTATATATTTGGAATCCTCTCTCCAATCCTCATCTACTAGTAAGCTTTATTTTTATTTCCTCCAATTTTGTTTTAAGGCTCATCTTTTAGGGTTTCAAATTTAAGCTTAATAATTGTGTTTTTGCTGTTCTTATAGGTGAAGAATTTGAAGATGAGTTAGGTGACTCATATGTTGTTGAAGATGAAAAGTAATTTTGGATTTTATAAGCTTTCTCAAGTTATTACTTGTCTCTTTGCTAGCTTAAGGTAACTATTCCGAGTTACTCGACGATTTAATGTCACATTAGTGTTGTTTATGATGTGTTGGATGCTTATGTGATAAATAACATGTTAACTTTAATTTTCACATGTATTGTTGTTGTTAAAGTGTGTTAAATATGTTGTTTTCACATGTTTTAAGTATTGAAACGAAATGGGTATTTTTGATTGTTGCTTGAGACGGTATTAAATTGAGCTTGAAACGGATTTTGGTAGTAAAAAGGGAAAAGGGGTGGAAAAACCGCCAAAACAGCCCGTAAAAGGGGCGCGGCAGCCCGGCAGGCCCAGCGGTTCACGGCCCGGACTTTGACCCGTCACTTTGGGTCGGGTCTTGGGTTTATTGTTTGATGTTTTGGGTCTTTTGTTTGCGTATTTATGTATTTTGGTATTTTTGGCATGTGGGTAATCATTATTATGCGAGAATTTAATTGAATTGGTTATTTTGTAAGTTGGAATATATTTCCTTATGTTGATAGTTTTTCACATGATAGAAATTGGAAATGGCATGAGAATGATATTGTGATGAATTTCGTGATTTGGTCCAAAGTAGGCCAAGACTCTGAGCTGGGCCAGATTGACCGAACGAGTTTGGTCAAACTAGGTTTAAACTGGTCAACCTCGATTTGACCGATGACCCGTCGCGGGACTAGGGCCGAGGGTTGTCTTTGAGGTGAAATTGGTTGTTATTGGGTGTTTTATGTTAATGCCTTGATATTTGTGATTACCATTTCACATGTTGGTTGTTGGATGCTTTGGATGCCTTATGCTTGAGTCTTGTTGCCTCTTTGCTATTTTAGCTTGTTCTCATGGATTATGGTACTGTTGGTTAGTTGGAATTTGGATTATTATTGATATTGGAGATATTGTTGGATTGTCAGCTGAATATGCTCTTGCGTAGCCGTTCATATGCTAAGGTGTGTATGATCATTTGTTTGTGCAAGTTTGGACTCTTTGCCCCTCTTATGGTTAAGTGGGTGTCCTACTTGTCTTGTGTGGTGTTGGTATCTTAGACCATCATCATAGATAGGCCCTTATAGTCTTTGACGAGTGTATGTTCACCGCTTAATAGCCTTTGTGTCTTAGCTTGGTGGGTTTATATCCAAGTTAGGGCATGACCTCCTGACGTACTCTTAGAAGTATGAGGTCAGCTTAAGTACTAGCCAACCCTTTGGTGGACTCCTTAGGGGTACTCATGTGTTGTTATCATGGGTCTTGGATGCGGTAGTTTTCCGCATGTCGCTAGGTCTGCGCAGTTTTAGGACTAGGGTGTTTACCTTACCTCGTGGCATAGACTCGAGTTACAGAGTGACTATTGACTGTCCTAAGAACTTATGCTTGTCTCTAGATATATTGTCCTTTCTTGTTTGATGATCCTATGAGTCGTAGAAGGTGAGATGCAAGCCGGCTACGGTTGATAGGGTTTGGATTCCTGGATGTTATGTGATTCACATGATAGTGTAGTATGAGTCAGTCTAGTATTCACATGCTAGGACTATGTGTTGTTTATATATTCTTGTTCACATGATAAGCATGATTGTCTTGCATTTGTATGCTAAGGCTATGTGTTGTTCATATTCATATTCATATTCTTATGTTTACATGTTATAGTAACTATGACATTTCGTGGCTGGGAGAACTCGGAGTTACTCCCCACTGACTGTGGCTTTCGTATTTGTATAAAATGCGATTGACAGGTAGGTGATGCATATATGGGGTACATGGACGAGCTAGCGAGCAAAGTAACCTTGGGACCTAGATTGGCTTTATTTTATTGTGACCCTTAAACACTTTTTATGTCATATACTTTTTAGGGACATATGTCTCCCTTTTTCATATTTGGGTTGTATAACTTTGTTTCGCGACTTTAGCGATGTTTTGTTTATGAGATTTATTTTAGACCTTGCATGTTTGACACGTTCCCATTTGGATACTTTTATAACAGGTTCAGGTTTTTAAAATTTCAGGTTTTTACCCAAATGAACCTATTACAAACATATCCATGCAGTTTTATTCTAGAATTACATGTTTATTTTTCCGCAATAAAGGAGGGTGTCATAGATAAACATCTACAGAAGAAATGGAAACTAATGAAAAAGAAACGGAAACTCACTAAATACGTCCTCCCCAAACCAGCCATCAAAAGGGGGAGGCAGAAAGCTGCTACTGGTCCTCCTCTGGCTCATACTCGGAACTGCTCGCCTCATCTGACCCTGAGTCGTCCTCCTCCTCCTTCTCAGCAGCAGCAGCAGTGGGGGTAGACGTCGTAGCAGGCGGAGGATATCCGCCCTCCGGGTGAACAAAGAAAGACGGGCGGGTCCAGGGACCCCGTGGGAGCATCCCTGTCCGAGCAAACTCCTCATAAACCGGGTACATGGCAAGAGCCATGTCCATCCTATGCTGATCAAAACTCCTGCATAAGTCACCCAACACACGTGAAACCGCCCTTTGGTCCATGACCGCAGGGATAACAATAGGTGCAGGGGGTCGAAAAGTAGCCGGGAAACCCGGCCCAAGAGTAGGAGTGGAGGAGGAAGGAACATGTGAAGAAGAAGTACGAGCTCCTCTCGAGGTGGAAGCATGAGAGGAGCCTGCCCTAATAGGGAGCCTATAGCTAGGCAGAGACGGTCGAGTCGCCCCCAAAACAGTAGTAAAGGGTAAAATAGGAGGGAGGGCAAGGATAGGAATTGGGTCGGAAATGAAAGAATCGATCTTCCACCGACCCCGAGTATCGACCCACTTCACGGACTTGACGTAGTCAAGGTCCATGAAGCATGCAGGAGGGTCGAGAGGAGCCTCCTCTCGAGGAAAGACAGGAACCAGATGGCGGGCTATATGAGTCACCAGCCCACCACAGACTATAGTAGTCAGAGAGGTGCCCTCACTTATAGTGTTGAAGTGAGAGGCTGTCAAATAAGCAATGTTATAAATGCGGGCTACCCGACTCTCGATGTTCAGGTAACCTGCCAGAATAGACAATTCAGTTGTATTTACGTTATTTGACTCTTTCCGGCCAAAGATGGTGTTGCCCATCAGTCGGAAGTAGTAACGAAAGGGGGGTAAATGGACGGAAGTGCCTTTCCTCTTAGGGGCGTCCAGGTCAGATATGCACGACCACATAACCCTATGCACATCAGACGACTCCGAGGTGTTACCCTCGAAACAAAGACCCAAATAACCAGCAAACTCAGCTAGTGTCAAAGAATAAGTGACATTAAACAGCCTAAAAGAGACACAAGAGCTATTTTTATCAGTTTCAAAAGAGGTTTGGTCGAAAATAAAGGAAGAGAAAAACTCAAGAGTCAAAGTATGGTATGTGAACTCAGCCATGTCCACCAACCCTGACATCCCTGTCCCATTAAGCAGAGAAACAGCAGAGTCGAGACACCCTAGCTTTTCTAAAGTCGGTTTATGCGGAAAACGGGTTGCTTGAACTTTCATTTTTTCGACCAAAGTAAGAAATTTAGCTCTCTGTGTAGAGGAAGAGAAAATCACCTGCGGATAGCCAGGTAGACTATCCGTAGTTAACTCGACCATTGGCGGCGTAATCCGCGACCGTTTTGATGCCCCCTGACTGCTGGACTCCCACGGTCCACTCCCTTTTTCCCTTTCGTCATTTATGCTTCCTACAAAACGTAGCAAGTACAATAAGATTTCCCAAACCCGAACACTAAGACACGTAAACCCTAAAATTCAGACGGAAAGCAACATACGAATTAGGGTTTATAAGAATTGGGGAAAACGAAATTAACTCCTCCTAGTTGCTAATATGGCTCGAAAATCAAGGGAAAAGGGATAACAAACGCAATTAAAGCACAAATTCGACAAGAAATTAGCCCCAAATCGATTTTCCCCAAATCGATTTTTTTTCGAAACAATGCGAGGTTGCTCAAATTTGGGCATAAATATTCAGCAAAAATCAAATTTAAAGGGCTAAAAGATGATTAGAAACATACCTTTGATGAAACCTTGGAGATTTTGAGCAAGAAAATCGAAATTAAAGGGGAGATTAGCACGAAAAATCGCGATGGAGGAAGAACTAGGGTTTTTTCTCTTTTTTTTTTGTTTCGTTCAAAAGTGTTATGAATGAATGAATGAAAGTATGAATTAAAACTTCCCTATTTGTTTGGCCTCTGATATCGCATTGTGGTCGATCGACTAACAGGCACAGTCGATCGACCGGTCTTCCTCATAAATAGTTTTTGATTATTGGCGATTTTTTCTCTTCAGTCGATCGACTGATACACCTGGTCGATCGACTGAAGATACTGGCAGTTAAGCTCAATTACGTCAAAACTTTCTTTTTCAACTTTAATTTCCCGTCTTTCTCTCATAGACATCCAACGAATCATCCTACGCGCTTTGCATAAAATAATTACCTGCAAACACTCACAAAGGCGCACGTCTTCCCATAACAGTAATCGCTAACTAAACTAAAATAAATCTAAAGCTCCTAACGAGATGTAAGCTAAATAAACGGTAAAGTTCCTAATTACACAAGAAAATTACAAGCCGGGTTGCCTCCCGGTTAGCGCTAGTTTAAGAGGTCCCGCATAACCTTCTTACCTCAATTTCCAGCTTCTAAAAGTGGGTCAAAGTATAGTACTTCGACCTGCCCAACAAATTCGTCTGCACCGTGATAGTGTTTCACGTATTGACCATTCACTTTGAATCGGTCTCCAGATGAGGTCTCGAATTCAACTGATCCGAATTTTGTAACTGCTGTGACCATGTAAGGGCCACTCCACCTGGATTTCAGCTTACCAGGAAATAAACGGATACGAGCATTAAAAAGGAGTACCTTATCACCGACGTTGAACTCGCGCTTGATGATTCTCTTGTCGTGCCAGCGCTTCGTCCTCTCCTTGTAGATCCTAGCATTATCATAGGCCAGCAACCTAAATTCCTCTAACTCATTCAACTGCGTCATACGTTTCTCACGAGAGTGGTTAGGATCTAAATTCAAATCACAAATTACCCACCAAGATTTACGTTCTAATTCAACAGGCAAATGACATGTTTTACCATAAATCAATCGGAATGGTGACATCCCAATTGGCGTTTTAAACGCAGTCCTATAAGCCCACAAGACATCATCCAACTTAAGACTCCAATCTTTCCGTGATTTAGAAACAACTTTAGCTAACATTTCTTTCAATTCTCGGTTAGAAATCTCAACTTGACCACTAATTTGGGGATGATACCCCAAACCTCTACGATGTTGGACACCGAATTTAGTCAACATAGCACAAAGTTGTTTTTCTTTAAAATGTATGCCTCTGTCGCTAATGACAACCCTGGGGACACCAAAACGAGGGAAGATTATCTTTTTAAACAGCTTAATCACGGCTTTTGCATCGTAATGAGGGGTAGCAACAGCTTCTACCCATTTGGACACATAATCTACGGCTACGAGGATGTATTTATTACCTTGACCGCTCGGAAAGGGTCCTTGATAGTCAATGCCCCAGACATCAAAAATCTCAACCTCTAGAATACCTACCTGTGGCATATTATGTCTCTTTGAAATATTCCCCGATCTTTGACAAGCATCGCACTCAGCAACAAAATTCCGACTATCTGCATGCAAAGTTGGCCAATAGAAACCAGATTGGAGTACCTTAGCCACAGTCCGGGACGGACCATGGTGACCACCATAGGCAGAGGAGTGGAAAGCTTCTAGGATATCTTTGACCTCCCATTGAGGCACATATCTCCGGATAAGACCGTCTGCACATTCCTTGAAAACAAATGGATCATCCCAAAAGTATTGTCTAGCATCGTAAGCGAACCGCTTCTTCTGCTGCCATGAAAGCTTGGGTGGTATTTTACCTGTCACTGCAAAATTAGCATAATCAGCAAACCACGGAGGTGGATAAGACCCCGAATTAGTAATAGCTAACAGACTCTCATCAGGAAAAGAATCATTAATGGGTAACGAATCTTCCCTTTTTGTCAGCTGCAGACGAGATAAATGGTCAACCACCACATTCTCTGCACCTTTCTTATCTTTAATCTCCAAATCAAACTCCTGCAAAATGAGTATCCACCTCAAAAGCCTCGGCTTCGCATCCTTCTTAAGAAAGAGGGTCTTCAGCGCTGCATGGTCAGTATAAACAATAACCTTAGAACCCAACAAATAAGACCGAAATTTATCTAAGGCAAAAACTACAGCTAGAATCTCCTTCTCAGTTGTGTAATAATTAACTTGAGCCTCATCCAGAGTTCGACTCGCATAATATATGGCATTGAAAACTTTATTTTTCCGCTGTCCTAAGACTGCAGCAATCACATAATCGCTAGCATCACACATAATCTCGAATGGGAGGTCCCAATCAGGCGGCTGAATGATTGGCGAAGAAACTAAAGCCTCGTTTAACATGTTAAAAGCTAAAAGGCACTCATCAGTAAACTCAAAAATAGCATCTTTAAGAAGCAATTGTATAAGTGGTTTAGCAATTTTAGAAAAATCCTTAATGAACCGCCGATAAAAACCAGCATGGCCAAGGAAACTCCTCACTCCTTTAACATTCATAGGAGAAGGCAGTTGCTCAATCACTTGCACTTTTGCTTTATCAACATGTATGCCCTTATCAGAAATCAAATGTCCCAACACAACTCCCTCATTGACCATGAACTGACATTTTTCCCAGTTTAAAACAAGATTAACATCAATACAACGCTGCATGACTTTATCAAGGTTAGCTAAACAACGATCAAAGTCATTACCATAAACTGAGAATTCATCCATAAATACCTCCATAATATTCTCTATATAATCAGAAAAAATCCCCATCATGCCCCTCTGGAAGGTGGCTGGGGCGTTACACAATCCGAAAGGCATTCTGTGGTACGCAAAAACACCCTGTGGACAGGTAAAAGTGGTCTTACTCTGATCATCCGGATGAATAGGGATTTGAAAGAACCCTGAATATCCGTCTAGGAAACAGAAAAATTTATTAGAGGCTAGTCTTTCGGTCATCTGGTCAACAAAAGGGAGGGGGAAATGGTCTTTCTTCGTGGCGGCATTTAACTGTCTGTAGTCAATGCACATCCGCCAACCTGTTACAACTCGAGTTGGTATTAATTCATTTTTCTCATTTTGTACCACAATGGTCCATCCTTTCTTCGGGACTACCTGAACTGGGCTAACCCACTTGGAGTTGCCAACTGTATAAATAATACCTGCATCGAGTAGTTTCATCACCTCAGCCATGACAACCTCCTGCATCTTCGGATTCAGCTTTCGCTGACCCTGTCTGTAAGGCTTGTGACCCTCCTTCAGCTCAATTCTGTGCATACAAATATCAGGGTTGATGCCCTTAATATCATCCAAAGAGTAACCTAAAGCTTTCCTGTTTTTCTTAAGTACACACATCAAAGCAGAAAGCTGGTTATCGTCAAGCTTAGCACTAACAATAGCTGGGTATTTCTCCGTATCATCTAAAAAGACATACTTAAGATTTGGAGGAAGTGGCTTACGCTCTGGCACCTTTACCTCAACAACAAAGGCAGAATCAACTTCAATGGTATAACAAGTGTTTACCAAATTTGCGTTCGCCAGGCTTATGATCATCTCATCTTCTTCCTCTGTGAGCCCGTGGTCTTCCATTACTGCTTCCAAAACATCCAGCTCATCAACATTCTTCGCTGTATTAACTGCACACTTATCTAAACGGGTTAAATCAGCTAAAGGATCCTTAGCTAAGGATTCCCTCCAGTTACAATTAACAGCCCTGTCAACAATATCAACGGAATAACACGTATCATCATCAGCAGGTTCAGTCACAGTGCGAGCAAGACTGAACTCAATTGTGTCATCCCCTACCTCCAAGGTCAAGACTTCGCGTTTGACATCTATCACGGCCCAGCCGTATGTAAAAATGGTCTACCTAAGATAATAGGTATCTGACTATCCTCAGCAATGTCTAAAACGATGAAATCGACAGGAATAAAGAACTTACCCACTCGAACGGGTACATCTTCTAAAATACCTGAGGGTCTCTAAATCGATCTATCTGCCATCTGAAGGGTCATATTGGTCACCTTAAGGTTACCTATGTTTAACTTTTCACACACAGAATATGGCATAACACTGACACTGGCCCCTAGGTCACAAAGAGCTTTCCCAAATTCATGGTTACCTATAGTACATGGAATCGAAAAACTACATGGGTCTTTTAATTTAGGTGGTATGTTCCTTCATGAAAGAACATTACACTCCTCCGTGAAAGAAATAGTACCAACATCATTAAAATTCTTCTTACGAGTCAAAATATCCTTCATAAACTTAGTGTAAGAAGGTACCTGGGTAATTAAGTCAGTGAAAGGAATGGTTACCTCAAGATTCTTGACGATCTCCAAAAACTTACCGAACTTACGCTCCAACTTTGTATTCTGTAAACGCTCTGGATACGGGACTACAACACTTGTCCTAGGGTCGACAATTTTCGTCTTCCGAATGTTTAAAATCTCCGTTAAATCGTCACTAGCTGAGGTATTTTGCAATTCAATTGACGGATTTTCATTTAGCACTGGCGACCCAGTCGATCGACCATGGGTCTCGGTCGATCGACCAAGTGCACTGGGTTCGAATAGTTTCTGTTTGTCAGAAACTTTTTCGTCAGAGATTCTGGTCGATCGACTGATGTTGTTGGTCGATCGACCACTGGCACTGGCAGTAGAGTTTATTTTCGCACCAGAATTTAAATCTGACTTTTCATAATTTTCCGAGTCTTTTCTTGACTTATCATGACCGTCATATGAGAGACCACTGCGGAGGTGAATTGCATTAAGTGTCTCGATAGGAACCTCACATTTGCTTGAAGAATTAGCGACTTGGTTAGCCGCTAAAATCTCCAACTGCTTCTCAAAATTCCTTGCAGATTCAATCCCTGCTTCTTCTATTTTTGTAACTTGAACCCAAAGAGCTCGGAGTATTTCTCTCAATTCCGCGGTCTCATTTGAGTTATGAACAGGAACTTCAATTTTCTTCTCGGAAGCCTTAGAAGACTCGAGCTTTTCGAACCGGGCATTAATAGAAGCTTCAAGTACCACAACGACACTCATTTCATCACTTGGCTTTCGCGAATTCCCACGCGAACTCCCATATTCAGCTCTATGAACTGCCATCTTCTCAATAGTGTTCCAACCTTTATCAGAATCCATATTGTTTTGGAACCTACCATTTGCAGCCGCATCAAGGATGACTCTGTAGTCATCGTACAAAGCATTATAAAATTAGTTGCAAAGGTACCACTGCTGAAAACCGTGGTGAGGAACAGATCGAACTAATTTCTTGAAACGGACCTATGCTTCATCTAATTCCTCATTGGGTCCTTGCTGGAAATTTGTAATTTGACTTCTCAAAGCATTGGTTTTCACAGGCGGATAATATCTTTTGTAGAAAGCCAAAGCTAGAGATGTCTAGTTTGTAACTCCAGCTGCTACCTTATCAAGGTAGCGGTACCATTCACGCGCAGAATCTTTCAAGGAGTATAGAAATAATGTCTCCTTTACTTCATCTTGGGTCACTCCGGCCGGTACAGATATGGAACAGCAATAATCCGTGAAAATCTCCATATGATTCCCAGTATCTTCATCTGGTAATCCTCCAAATAGGTTCCGCTCCAATAAAGAGATGTGAGAGGGGCGGATATCAAAAGTCCCCTGTGTAGGAACAGGGAGGCTAAATCCCTGAGGAATATCTTGTACCTTTCGCTGAGAATGATCATATATTGTTGGCATGATTGTAGCAAAATCGGGAGTACTCAAGTTTTCCTCTCGAAATCTTCTTCTAACTGTGCACAAGCAAAACTAGAAGGAAAAGGTAAGCAACGGCCTCAAGGAACCAAAGTTCCTTGAGACAAGAAAAATAAACTGAAAATAAAGCAAAATGTAATTACACCGTCTCCCTAAGAATCGGTGCCAAAATTTGATACCGTCGTTTTGTATCAAAGTTAAATTTATAAACCAAACTAAAACTATAGCTAGTGATAGTAAGGGTCGAACCACAGAGAGACAAGATCAATTCTATTTGCTATTTTTAATCTATTGAAGTAACAATTGTTGGGGGGGTTTTGGTTGGTTGATTCTAAACTGATTACTGGAATTTAAATGAAGTTTAAAATAGATATTAAAAAGCAGCTAGGAACTTCGGTTCACCATGGCTTAAGAGTCAGTCAAGTAAAGTCAAAGTCTGTCCAATACCGTCTCGGGATGTCAAATAGGTCCTCTAAATCCCTATTCGAACTAAGTCTCTCGGTCTTCTTTCACCCTAGAATGAAACTAGATTGCCTTCGCTCCACTAGTCTTTCCAATTACTTGTAAAAAATCTAACTCCGCTAATCTCTCAATCTAGCAAAGGGGTAAAATCTCACAAAAGTAAATAAGGCCGGTACAGGTTCAACCTAAACTTAATAAAATCAACTCATGACGCCATGAATTCCGTAATTCCTAGCATAGGAATTTAGCTACGCATGATTAAGGATATGTCAATTGCAAAATTAAAGATATGGAATAAAATTGACATGATTGAATTAGAATTAAACCTAAAGGACTAAAATTGAATTGCTTAAATATAAATTGGAAGAAACTAGAAATAAATAGACAAGAATAAGAGAAGATTGAAATTGAATTAAAGCTTACTAAAGAATTCGATGAACAAACAATTGATTCAAATCCGTAACCTCCACTTTTCGTTCCAAAAACTAGGTCTAAAACTTCAGTTGGTGAATGATAAAAATAAAGCATAACCTGGTGTTTTTTCACGTTCTCTTAATAAAAGTCTTCCAAAAGATAAATTTCAAGTAGGCTTTTACAAAAGACAATCGTAAAAGGAAAACGCATCTTCGAGATCCAGTCGATCGACCAGGCGATGCAGTCGATCGACCGCCCAGTACAGTGCTGGCAACACTGCTTCCTCTGCTAAACTCCATGGTCAATAGACTAGAGTCACTGGTCGATAGACCAGTTGCGCTGTAGCAGATTCCAGCCCTCCAACTTCATGCACGCATTCCGAGACGATCAAGTTCCGAGCTTCTAACTTCATAGTTTCCATAAAATGCCCCCGGGAACAGATAAAGGCTTGATTTAGCTTACTTCCGATTATTCCTACAATAATGACATAGGAAATACAAAGTAAACCGTTTCGGAAGAAATAATAGCTTAAAGCTAACAATTACGCATAGAAATACGTGCCAAAACCGCTAATAAAGTGTATAGAATATGCACATATCACTTTTCTTGATACTATGCTAGTTCTTAGCAATAATTTTGCTAAAGTCAGGATGAGTAGCCCAGCAGTTTAAAAACTTAAATGGGTTTTTCGGCAGGTCGGTATCATGGAAAGATAGCATAGTAGGGCTATGGTCAGAAATACTCGGAAAAAGGAAGTGGCCAGTAGTTTGTGGAAACTGCTGAAGCCATCTATCATTTACAAGTATTCTATCCAATTTAGAGTACACTCTTGTGGCAATCTCCTGCTTATTGAACTAGGTAAAGTCACATCCAGATCCTGCCAAGTCGTCAAGCCAATTTAGAGTACACACTTGTTGCAATCTCCTACTTATTGAACTAGGTAAAGTCACATCCAGATCCTGCCAAGTCATCAAGCCAATTCAGAAAGCAAGAATTGCATTCAACAAGCTTAGAAAGGATGTGAGGGTGATTGCTGAGCTTTTCAGTTGGATGCCTAATGACATTAAAATCCTCCATAACTGTCCAGTTATCAACTTTACTAGCAAATTGGACCATAGAATGCTAGAGATCCCTACTTTTGCCATCATTGTTGCTTCCATATACCACAGATAAGTAATAGCTTTTACCAGTAGCCCGGTGCTTCACATGACAATGAACAACCTGAGAATGTTCTTCCAAGATATCCACTTTAGTAGTAGTTGGATCTCAAAGAATCCAAATCCTCCCATTCTTCTTCTTATTGTAGTTGCAGAAGGTGTTATACCTTCTAAACTTATTCCTCAAAATCTTTTCAGCTTTATTCAGTTTCACTCTAGTTTGAAGTAGACCTAGGATATCAACCTTATTCTCCTTAAGGAAATAAGAGACCTCACTATGTTTTATAGGCTTATTAAAGCCTCTTATATTCCAAGTGGTTACTGTCATTTCAAAGGAACATCAGGGGAATTTACCTCTATAGTAACCTGACTCTCCAGCTGATCAGTGACCAATGAAATCTCTGGTGGCTCTAGGCCAGCTACCTAATCTTGCCGTACTCCTATGGGACTGCAACTGTCAAGGCCAGAAGAGCTTACTAACACAGGAGTGTCATCAGCTTCTTGGACTGGAATCTTCTCAGATACTACATGAATATCAGGTTTCCCAGTAGATATTGAAATGCCAGCAGACACCCTCATAAATAATCATATATAAATAAGCAAAAGTAAATATTGAAATGCCACCCGCGCCACGCGCACCCGCACGTTGGTTTCGAGGCGGCGACACTTCTCCCATGGAACCTTGGTTTGCCAAAGCACGTCAAGGGCCGTTACCGATTTGTGAGGCATTGAAACCGGTGAAAGGTTGAATAAGCCTGCATTTGTATCCTTCGAGGGCATGTGGACCAAGAGATGAGGGGTGACCCTCGATTTTTAGGCATAGTGGAGCGGATGGAGTCGGGCAAGAGCCCATCATGCTTGATTCTAGGGGAGACTATCCTTGGTTTGGACAACAGGAAGGCGAACCGCGAGAATACTTATCTTGGGAGTCCTATCATTTTACGGTAAGAACCCGTCATTTGTCCTATTTGGCATTTTTCTATTATTTCCGTCCGTTTTTTTTTGGGCCGAATATGGGATTAACTCCCGTCTCTTTTCTTTGTAGATCCGGTGATGGAGAGACTGCGGTTGATCGAGCCCCCGATTGATGTGATAGGATACCGCTCCCGATCGATTGCAATGAGAACGAGGCTATACATGGTGGATTTCACTTGAGTATGCGATTATTGGGAAAATAAACTGAAGAGTGAAGGTGGGCCCTTGATCAGGTGGATAATGTCATGGTGGCATCTCAGATCAGTGACTGGAGTATCATCCTTGGATCTGACGCGGTCCATTCGCGTTCCTGGCGTAGAATTCATGGTCCATACCTTTTCGGAGAGATTAATGAGGCAAGTGGGTTTAAGACAGAAAATCCCAAAGCTAGACACTGTCCCTCAAACTGCCTTGGCACATACTATGGAGTCTTGTCGGGAGTGGGCAATTCGTTGGGCCCAAAGGAATATGTGGTTCATACAAGTTCTGGTTGGCTCATTATGGGTATCTGATTCATATTTGCAATGGAGGAAAGTTAGCACCTCCGAGGAGCGTGAGAAGCTAAGGAAACATGAGCATGTGGACTACAAACTCTGTGAAGTGGCGAAGGAGAACCAAAGGTACTTGACTGAGGAGGAAGAAGAGGCCGAATATCGGGTTATTCATCCGTCGAAGAAACCAAAGAATGCTCCTGCCGAGAAGATGGTGGTGGATCAAAATGGGAATGCTAGACTGCGCGAACGACCATTTGTGATTAGGTCGGAGATAACGCAAGAGCGCCCCGCTTGTGGTCGAGACAAGAAATATGACAAGGGTGACAAAGGCAAGGGGAAAATGGAAGAATAGCCTTAGTCATTTTATAATAGTATTTATTTATTATTATTTGAGTTGTAATAAATGGCGGAGTTTTTAGAATCCTAGCTTAGCATTTAAAATTTCAGCATTTAAATTTATATGTATTTGACGTATTATTATTATTTATGGAATAATGAATAAAATATTTATTAGTTAAGAAACTCTCATGAATTTCCTTTATTTATTCTTGTTGAATTTCAAATGCAACATGCAAATGTCCTTCTATTTACATTTTGAAATGACGGGTTGTATCCCGTTAGGGATTGCCTACGTATTCATTAGAAAAAATGAAATCAAACCTTGTACGTAGTTCGAAAAAATGTAAAAGAATAAATGTTTGAAGCAAGAGCTTGTAATGAACTTAGAAAATAAGCATGTGCTTTACTTACTCCTAAGGAAGTGCAATTTAATTTATTTGATGATATGAGGATGTTAAAATGTCAAACCGCAAGAGCGTGATGTCATGAGGTTTTAGCGGGCCGGGGGCCAATTTTATTTCGTGTCATATGAGCGGAACGTGGGTCATGCGAGGCGCGTTTTATCCTATTCCTAAGGGTAGTACCGTTTCAATTGGTCTAGGTTGGTCGGGTTAGAAAACTCATTCCCGTTTAGGTCCGTGATCTTAACCGCACCCCCTGAAAGTATGGACTTGACCAAAAATAGTCCCGAACAATTAGGCTTAAATTTACCCCGTGTGGATCGGTAAGAGAGCTCTGACTGACTTGAGTACTAAATCTCCTTCCTTGATATTTCTGGGTTTGACCCGTTTATTAAAAGCTCGTTTGATACGTGCCTGATATGTCTGTACATTATATAATGCGCGTAGCCTTCGTTCGTCCAAGAGGACGAGTTCGTCATACCTATCCCTTTTCCAATCAGCTTCTGGGATTTGACATTCGAGTAGAATGCATAGAGATGGGATCTCTAGCTCCATTGGTTGTACAGCTTCCATGCCGTAAGTCAAATAAAAAGGAGTAGCCCCAGTGGGCATCCTAACTGACGTGCGATATCCCCATAATGCAAAGGGTATTTTCCTAGGCCAATCGCGATAATTGTCGATCATTTTTTTGAGGATTGTGACGACATTCTTGTTAGTTGCCTCCACCGCGCCATTAGTTTGAGGTCTGTATGGCGAGGAATGGTGATGCTTGATCTTATATTTGGCTAGAAATTGCATACCTTTGGCCTGAAAATGTGATCCATTGTCACTGATGATTTTATGTGGACAACCATTTCGACAAATGAGGTTGGTTTGAATGAACTTTGCCACATGTTTGGCTGTGAGGTTGGTGTAAGATGCCGCTTCGACCCATTTAGTTAAATAGTCGTTGGCCACTAAAATGAAACAGTGACCTCCTGTCCCAGCTGGAGTGATTTTCCCAATGATGTCTATTCCCCAAGCAGAAAATGGCCAAGGAGATGTCATAGTATATAACATTGAGGGAGGAACATGTTGTACATTCCCGAAGATCTGGTAGTTATGACAATGCCTAACATATTTGATGCAGTCTGACTCCATTGTCTTCCAATAATACCCTAGACGTGTAATCTTCTTTGCCATCATGGGTCCACTCATGTGAGGACCGCATTCTCCATCATGAACTTCTTCCATTACTTTCTATGCATGTGAATGATCAAGGCAACGCAAGACGACACCAAGAGGTGTTCTTTTGTACAACTCTCCCTACACGAGGAGGTATTGAGAGGCAAGTTGGCATATGGCGCGTTGTCCCCTCTTATCCATATTTGGTGGGTATGTACCATTGAGCTTGAAATTGAGAATGGCGTGGAATCAAGGTTCCTCTGGGTTTTCTTCTTCATCTGTAAGGAAGTGTACATAGGCTGGCTCTGATCGCCGTTCAATACACAAAGGTATTTCAACCATGTCGTCTGGCATATAAATCAAGGATGCGAGTTTTGTAAGAGCGTTCGCAAACAGTTTTCTTCGAGCGAGGCGTGTAAATTGTAACACCCGCGAAATTCTCATTTTGACATTTAAAATTTATTTAACCAATCAATTACCTTATTTTATATTTTTAAATTATTTAATTTAATTAATTCATTTTAAGCACGACTTTTATGAAAAGTATATTTTAAAGCTTAATTTATATAAAAATACGTATTTTAGTCAGACAATAATAATAGTGATAGTAATAATATTAGTTTCCGTCTTAAGTTAATATAGACTCGAGACATTTTTCCGTCTAGTTATAGACCGTCACTTTTCCACTTGTGAGACTAATCTTTTCCCGACTTATCCTATATCGACAACACACTCACGTACCCTCTCACACTCTACTTTTAAATCTCTTTTCTATATATTATTATAATTCTATTATTATTGTTATATATTACTATTATTATACTCCTATATTATTCTTGTTGTCTTGATGGTACGTCCCCACACCCACCTACATACTCCTTCTCCTTCCTCTTCTTTTCGAAAACAACATGCAGCAACAACAACAAACACAGAGACCGTATAACCATTTTTATACGACCTTCAACCCAAGATCTCTCCCTCCTTTCTCAACCAAATTCGATGATTTTTATATCATTCTCTTCCTCTTTCCTTCCCCGTCCTTTTAAGGTAAGAAATTTTCAGTTTTGACTGAGTTTTCGAAAATGTCGTCTTAAATGACAACTCGGTTTCTTGTCTTAAACGACTCGTTTTTCCTCCTTTTAGCTAGAGACATTGAAGACTGATGACAAACTCGTATTTTGGACGTTTCTACTCGGAAATTCAAGACGCTAAGGTAACGGTGATAGGTTACTCGACAAAATGTCGAAATCTCATCTTATGTGTCGTGTTACATGCCCTTGTATGTTAAAGTTTGGTTCTTTATGCATTTCCTCTTTTAAATGGTTGAATGTGTTGGGATTCTACTCGATTTATATGCTTACTTGAGGTACGTTTGTTTGGTGTGCTTTGTATGACAAACTTCTGCCTCAAAGCGCTAGTATTTGGTCAGATTTGGAACGATTTAGGTAGCCCTTCGGGACTGTCTTTGAACTGCTTGAGACATGTAAATTTACGACTCGATTTTTGTATTAAACGTTGTCTTATCATGGCCCTTGTTTGGACTGCTCTCATGCGAAAAAGGGGAGTGTTTTTGCAGGTTTTATATTCTGTTTTGGACCGTGAATGTGGTGTTGGTGGTGCGGTTTTTGAGACGGTTTTATTCGAGTTTTACTTATCCATTTTGAGAAAAGTTGGTACCTTTGGATTCTTGGTGGAGTGGGTAATCATGTTGGATAATTTTTTTGTATGAACACTATCATTTTCATGCTTAAAATTTTATCTTAATACGGTCTCAAAAATGGAAGTATAAACCGTGGAAATGGGCTGCATTGGCTCGATTTTGGATGCAATTTTTAGGCTGAAATTGTTGTTGGTTCGAGTCAATTCGATAACTCATGTTTTGTGTGCATATACATGAATGAATGTAGTCTTTTGTTTGGATGAATTCCGCCATGTAACATGCTTAAAAACTTGTTTTAAGACGGCTTCACAAATTGTCTAGAAATCATGTATATAGGTTGTGTATGGGTGATTTTCTTGGACTGTTTTTGAGGCGATTTCATGGATGATTTGAGCCAATTATTTAATCTCCGTCTCATGTGAATATCCATGTATGTAATGGATTGGTTGTTGATGTGGTCCGAGGTCGTCACTCATCCAATCAAACACATTTATAATACTCAACAAACTACTAGTTAGCGGTAAGTCGAGGTCGATCCATGGGACGGTGTGCTTTGGGTTCTAAGTCTATCTATCTCAATTTATGCTAGTGTCACAATTTGGTTAGGTTTGTAGTTGTGTCTAAACTAATGCAAGCAATATAATAAAACAAACAATAAAAGGAAGGATGTAAACAAGTGGTTAAAAGTGCTAGGATATCATGGGGTCATAGGGGATTCATGGTGTTGATCATACAAACATGTTTACAAGGTTGCAAGTGATTAATGTTGTGGAGGAACCGAGTTGGGTTATATCTTACGGTTCTTAGGAAGGGTTGGGTCCCGGAGCCGAATCGATTAGATTGTACAACACCTACAAGTCGACTTACTTTCCTCCTATTCAACTTCTATGCATGATCTAACAAGACTCTAGTTGGTTTATATCTTACAAGTCAAGTTGAGTAGATAAGGGATGGTAAAAAATGCAAGGATTCATAGGCTTAGCATTTCATCAAACATAACATGTGCATAAAGTTGACATCACAACAAGCAAGCAATTTAATCATGTGAACATATTAGATTAAGCATGAATCAATCCCATGTTTGTTTCCCCTAATTACCCACTAATCCTAGCAAGAGACTACTCACTCATTATCATGGGAAACATGTCATTAATGGTGTCAATCATCACAACAAGTATAAACATGATAATAGAATGAAGAAATGAACAATAAAGATTAAAGAGTAAAGGAATTATACCAACTTAAGATGATCCAAATAAAGCAAAGAATAATAGAAGAACTTGATGATTGATGGAAGGTTGTCAATCTCCCAATAATAACCCAATAATCTTCAATTACCCAATAATAAACTTGAATAATAAACTTGAACAATAATTAAAGAGAGATTAATGTGTAATTTGTGGAAGGATTAAAGAGTAATCTATTCTAATCTACTCCTAATCTAATCTAAAGAAGGATTTTCTACTCTAAAAACTTGTTTATCTCTAATAAAAGTTGATGATTTGATTATTACAAATGGGGTATTTATAGTGGAAATTAGGTGGATGCATTAGGGTTAACTAAGGGATAAACTAGTAATTACACTTTTGAGTTTAGAGCAGGGAGGAGCCGGTATTTTTCGAAGGAAGGGCTTCTTTCTTTAAAGCTTGAAGAAGACGAAAATGTGCTGGGCTGGAATCCGGGCGGATTAAGGCCGGGACGGGCGGATTCTGGCGATGGAATCCGGGCGGATTCAAGAGAATCCGGGCGTATTGTGGCGAGGCAATCCGAGCGGATTCAAAGCAAGACGCTCGGATTGTGTAGTGAGGAGACGGGCGGATTGGAGACAATCCGCTCGGATTGTTCTTCAGCAGTGATTCTTCTTCTTTTCTCCCCTTTTTCTCATTCCCCTTTTATTCTTGCGGGATTGGTCTTTAGTTCCTTGCTTCCTCTTCATACTAGTCCATCTAGTATCGTCAAGTAGCTTCCAAATATGCACGAAAGACGGGAATTTCCGCCTTATTATCTTCTTTTCTACAAAACATATGAAATGCGATAGAAAAGCAAATAGGAAGGTTTTGACGGATAAAATGGCCATAGAATGTTATAATAGTATGCAAAATAGGCTCAATTAGGGGACTAAATGTGCGCAAATAATGGTCACATCAAATATCCCCAAACCGAACCTTTACTCGTCCCGAGTAAAGAGGTGACTAAAACTAGACCTTTATTTAAACTAACCTAATAATATAGCCGATATGAGACAATTAGCGGGTCTCACTCCGCCCCTTCAACTCACAACAAGACAACCATGAGGTAGGATGCCTTCTTGCAAGGCAAGGTGGGGCTTGCCAAAATGGCGATACATCCAAACATTAAAGCACACAAAACAAGTAATGGATGCATCTACAAAAGAATAGCCACTTTCCTCATCTAAGTGGCGGAAATTACCTACAAGGGAAGCAATTCAAGGGTACACAATCCTTCATAGATGCAATTTGTTCAAACTACTAAGCCTGGAAGGATACCAATAAATCACCTCCAAAATGTGTCAAGCTAGGGTACCTTTGCCCTCAATCATTAAATGCTTTTGTCAAGAGTAGACTCCCTATGGTGTTAGAAACACTGGAGGATCGCGAATTCCCCTTCTTGCCTAGACAAGAAGAAGGGTCGTCCCCTCTCTACCATGCACAAAATGGATACGATGGATAAAGGGATCGATAGAATTTGAGTTTCATTTTGGGAGTTTGCTTTTGTTTTTGTTTTTCCCCCCAATTTCATGTGGCATTTGACATTTGAGAACACTCTCTTTTTGCCATTTCTTTTCATTTTTGGCTTTTTAACACTTGACAACTTTTCACTTTTCTTTGCATTTCTTTTGAACATTTTCAAACTCACCCCATATGTAGTGAGGGTGGCTTATATTTGAAGCTTTAGGAGTTCTATTTTTGCTCCTCTTTTCATTTGATGCATTTTTGCAAACTTTCTTTCACTTTTCATTTCATTGAACTCAAATTGATTTCTTTTTGTGCCCATTCCCTTTGATGACAAAATGTGTGGTAGAACATGGATGAATGATGGATGGATGCATAGTTTCAAGGGTCACCTTGGAATAAACGGTAGCCAAGGAGTTATCACACCACAAGGTACTCTTGACTAGGCCTTAATCCATGGGTCAAAGGATACTAGCATGACACATCCTAGGGTGTTTTACAAGTATTCTAACAAGCAAAGTCTTAAGAAGAAAAAGCATCTACTAGGGCCTATATACACTTGTCAAGCTTCCCAAATAGACGGTTTCACAAAATTTTTCTAACCATGCAAAACTACATGCCATGATGCAACTAACATTTATACATCTTAATGCATATGATTCTACCAACTAATATGACATATAATCTAAATGCAACTCCTAAGTTCACATTGTTATACCGCATCAATCAAGATAAAGCCACATAGTCATTAACATAAAGAGGAAAAAGGAGATTGGAAAGATGATACCATGCGGTCTTCAATATCCTCATGTCTCGGATGTGGCGTAGTCAATCAATGTGAACAAGGATGAACAACCACAATATATACAAGACTATACTACAAAGGAAATGAACTTGTTTTTGGTTTTTCAAAATTTTCAATTTTTATGGTTTTTGATTTTATGAAATTAAAAGACATATTTTTGGGATTTTTCAAAATTTTTCAATTTTTATCATTTTTTTTGGAATATAAATTCCCATCCCCCACTTTATTTTGGACATTGTCCTCAATGTACATGTAGGAGTAGGAATAAAAAGGAAATACATTTTTTTGGATTTTTTTGATTTTATGGAAATAAAGTACAAATGCAATGATATGATATGAATGAATGCATGCTCTAACTAAATGCAATTCTATATGACATATATAACAAATGAATGGAATCTAAACTATACTATATGATGCATGCTTTAAACTATGGTCACTTATGATCAAACCTCCCCAAACCGATTTAAACACTATTTCTAGTGTAGAAATGAATAGGTTTGGCCATTAGTGACTATGCATGAATTCTAGTCTATATGCAACTATCTACATGAATCATGTGAGATATATACAATGCAAACTATACTATATGAACTAACTAATGTAAATGCAATATGAAATATATAATACAAATGCATGCAAAAGCTACACTAAATGCAATGTATATACAAAAGAGAGAGAGGGAGAGATGGGTATCATACAAATGGAAGTGGTGAAGTAGGCCTCTTTCACTCGTCATCCTCATTTTAATCATAGCCATAACCATGAGAACTTAGGCTTGATCATATCCGGGTGCTTGGCCCCAATATCCTCCTTGGTCAAATCCTCCTCCTTGACCCGAGTACCCTCCACCTTGGCTAGATTGCCCTCCGTCTCCTCGACCCCAAGCTTGGTCCCCATAATTTGGGAACAAGAGCTCCGATTGTGCCCAAGAGGGTAAAGGGCCATTAGGGTCAACATACCCTTGTTGAGCCATGTTATAGTATTGGGGGTAGAGGGCCAAGTAGTTGTCTTCCCTTCCTTTATGCACCCCAAGGTCCACTCTATTCATGAGTGTCATCAAATCATTAATACCCGGGGTGTTGGGGATTTTCGGTTGGAATTGGGTATATGGAGTGGGGTAAGGCGGGATAGGGACGTAGGAAGGTGGGCGAATTTGCATTCCCGGCCCTCCACGAGGTGGTTGACGGTGTGGCTCTTCCCTTTGAGGGGGATTTTCAAGAATTTGGATATCAAGGAGATAGCTTGGTGGAGGAGAGTATGGACTCAATCTTGGGTCAATGCCCGGTATCTTCCATCCCTCAAGGACCATTGAAGTACATCCCTTGGTGTGCCACTCCACACTCCCATCTCGAGTGTAGTTGCACCATCGGTGACTGTGGAAGATGGTGTGCTCATCAATCAAAGTCCTCCCCTCAAGAGGAATATAGGTTCCTCGGGCATTGAACCCGGGACAAAGGTGTTTGGCCAAAATTGTAATTAGACCTCCCATCACAAAGGTTTTGAGTTGGGTGGTCCCTTGAGCAAAATCATGGAACCTGGTAAGTATCTCAAGTGGCGTGTTGAAGTTATAACGCCTCACCGCTCGAACATTCAAATAAGACTCAAGAAAAGTTAAGTCGATGAGAGTACATCGATCTTGCTCGTACCTCCCATTGATGCAACCGGCTACAAAGCGTTCGGTGAATCGAATCACCGGATGTTGGATAACAAATGTATAGCAATGCTTTATATGGGTAAAGTCCCTCCCGGAGATAGCTTTCCAAAGAAAGTCCACATTAAAATTATCGGGCTTTTCGGTATAGTCGGTGGGTACTTCAAGACCGAAAACATAGGCAAATTCCTCAAGAGAAAGAACATGGTCTAGGTTGCATAACCTAAACTCCATACCTACATTGTTGTGGGTATCCACCACAATGCGAAGGCTACTCAAGAATTCAAGTGTGAGACTAAGGTAAGTCTCTTCATGGGCATGGAAAAAGCTCCCAATGCCAAGGCCATTAAAGAACATCTCGGTAGGGTACCTTATCTTAAGGATTTCCAACACCCTAGTATCAACAAATTGAGTAGGTTCGTACTTCTTACCTAGAAGCTCGACGAATTTTTCGCGGTGGTCGTCGGATAGGAAGATCACTTCTTGGAAGTTGTTTAGTTGTTCAATGCCTCCCCTCATTAAGGGTCGGGTGTTCCTTGGTAGTACTACCTCTCGTGGTGTTGAAGAGGTTGATCCCTTGCGCTTCTTCCCGAATGATTCAACCAATTTCTTGGCCTTTCCTTTGGTGTTTGTCAATGGTGCCATTTGAATGTTGGTGATGGGGGTGTTTTTGAGGATTGGGGGATGATTTTGAGGATTGAGATGAGTGTTTTAGGGTTTGGTAAGGTGAGGAAATGAGGGAGAAGGGGGGTGATTATATAGAAGAAGTAGGGAATCCGAACGGATAAGATTGGATCGAACCCGCTTTATCCGAGGGAACAGTACAATCCGAGCGGATTTCATCGAGACGGCCGAATTTCTCTCGAAAGAAGACGGGCGTCTTTGGTAGAATCCGCACGGATTCTAGAACAGAGAAATTCTTTGGCTGAGAAGCAGGGAAAAGACGGGCGGATTTTGTTCGGGACGCACGGCTTGATCTGGACGGGCGGATTCTCGATAATCCGCACGGATTTTGACACAGTTCAAAATCTCACTTCTAGACGACACACGGGACGGGCGTCCCGTGGAGAAGACGGACGGATTGTCTGGGACGGGCGTATTTCCTGGAATCCGCACGGATTCTTCTTCAGTTTCAATTTTTGCTTTCTCGTGGGCCCTGGACGGGCGGATTTTCTAGAATCCGGGCGTCTTTCTGCTTCTTTCCTTCTTCTTCTTTCTTTTTCACGAAACAACATACCCCTTTTCACTGATTTTTGTGGGGGTGATTGCTGAGCTTTTCAGTTGGATGCCTAATGACATTAAAATCCTCCATAACTGTCCAGTTATCAACTTTACTAGCAAATTGGACCATAGAATGCTAGAGATCCCTACTTTTGCCATCATTGTTGCTTCCATATACCACAGATAAGTAATAGCTTTTACCAAAGAGTCTGCTTCACATGACAATGAACAACCTGAGAATGTTCTTCCAAGATATCCACTTTAGTAGTAGTTGGATCTCAAAGAATCCAAATCCTCCCATTCTTCTTCTTATTGTAGTTGCAGAAGGTGTTATACCTTCTAAACTTATTCCTCAAAATCTTTTCAGCTTTATTCAGTTTCACTCTAGTTTGAAGTAGACCTAGGATATCAACCTTATTCTCCTTAAGGAAATAAGAGACCTCACTATGTTTTATAGGCTTATTAAAGCCTCTTATATTCCAAGTGGTTACTGTCATTTCAAAGGAACATCAGGGGAATTTACCTCTATAGTAACCTGACTCTCCAGCTGATCAGTGACCAATGAAATCTCTGGTGGCTCTAGGCCAGCTACCTAATCTTGCCGTACTCCTATGGGACTGCAACTGTCAAGGCCAGAAGAGCTTACTAACACAGGAGTGTCATCAGCTTCTTGGACTGGAATCTTCTCAGATACTACATGAATATCAGGTTTCCCAGTAGATATTGAAATGCCAGCAGACACCCTCATAAATAATCATATATAAATAAGCAAAAGTAAATATTGAAATGCCACCCGCGCCACGCGCACCCGCACGTTGGTTTCGAGGCGGCGACACTTCTCCCATGGAACCTTGGTTTGCCAAAGCACGTCAAGGGCCGTTACCGATTTGTGAGGCATTGAAACCGGTGAAAGGTTGAATAAGCCTGCATTTGTATCCTTCGAGGGCATGTGGACCAAGAGATGAGGGGTGACCCTCGATTTTTAGGCATAGTGGAGCAGATGGAGCTGGGCAAGAGCCCATCATGCTTGATTCTAGGGGAGACTATCCTTGGTTTGGACAACAGGAAGGCGAACCGCGAGAATACTTATCTTGGGAGTCCTATCATTTTACAGGTAAGAACCTGTCTTTTGTCCTATTTGGCTGTTTCTATTATTTCCGTCCGTTTTTTTTTGGGCCGAATATGGGATTAACTCCGTCTCTTTTCTTTGTAGATCCGGTGATGGAGAGACTGCGGTTGATCGAGCCCCGATTGATGTGATAGGATACCGCTCCCGATCGATTGCAATGAGAACGAGGCTATACATGGTGGATTTCACTTGAGTATGCGATTATTGGGAAAATAAATCAAAGAGTGAAGGTGGGCCCTTGATCAGGTGGATAATGTCATGGTGGCATCTCAGATCAGTGACTGGAGTATCATCCTTGGATCTGACGCGGTCCATTCGCGTTCCTGGCGTAGAATTCATGGTCCATACCTTTTCGGAGAGATTAATGAGGCAAGTGGGTTTAAGACAGAAAATCCCAAAGCTAGACACTTGTCCCTCAAACCGCCTTGGCACATACTATGGAGTCTTGTCGGGAGTGGGCAATTCGTTGGGCCCAAAGGAATATGTGGTTCATACCGATTCGGTTGGATCATTATGGGTATCTGATTCATATTTGCAATGGAGGAAAGTTAGCACCTCCGAGGAGCGTGAGAAGCTAAGGAAACATGATCATGTGGACTACAAACTCGTGAAGTGGCGAAGGAGAACCAAAGGTACTTGATCGAGGAGGAAGAAGAGGCCGAATATCGGGTTATTCATCCGTCGAAGAAACCAAAGAATGCTCCTGAGAAGATGGTGGTGGATCAAAATGGGAATGCTAGATCGCGCGAACGACCATTTGTGATTAGGTCGGAGATAACGCAAGAGCGTCCCGCTTGTGGTCGAGACAAGAAATATGACAAGGGTGACAAAGGCAAGGGGAAAATGGAAGAATAGCCTTAGTCATTTTATAATAGTATTTATTTATTATTATTTGAGTTGTAATAAATGGCGGAGTTTTTAGAATCCTAGCTTAGCATTTAAAATTTCAGCATTTAAATTTATATGTATTTGACGTATTATTATTATTTATGGAATAATGAATAAAATATTTATTAGTTAAGAAACTCTCATGAATTTCCTTTATTTATTCTTGTTGAATTTCAAATGCAACATGCAAATGTCCTTCTATTTACATTTTGAAATGACGGGTTGTATCCCGTTAGGGATTGCCTACGTATTCATTAGAAAAAATGAAATCAAACCTTGTACGTAGTTCGAAAAAATGTAAAAGAATAAATGTTTGAAGCAAGAGCTTGTAATGAACTTAGAAAATAAGCATGTGCTTTACTTACTCCTAAGGAAGTGCAATTTAATTTATTTGATGATATGAGGATGTTAAAATGTCAAACCGCAAGAGCGTGATGTCATGAGGTTTTAGCGGGCCGGGGGCCAATTTTATTTCGTGTCATATGAGCGGAACGTGGGTCACGCGAGGCGCGTTTTATCCTATTCCTAAGGGTAGTACCGTTTCAATTGGTCTAGGTTGGTCGGGTTAGAAAACTCATTCCCGTTTAGGTCCGTGATCTTAACCGCACCCCCTGAAAGTATGGACTTGACCAAAAATAGTCCCGAACAATTAGGCTTAAATTTACCCCGTGGATCGACTGGTAAGAGAGCTCTGACTGACTTGAGTACTAAATCTCCTTCCTTGATATTTCTGGGTTTGACCCGTTTATTAAAAGCTCGTTTGATACGTGCCTGATATGTCTGTACATTATATAATGCGCGTAGCCTTCGTTCGTCCAAGAGGACGAGTTCGTCATACCTATCCCTTTTCCAATCAGCTTCTGGGATTTGACATTCGAGTAGAATGCATAGAGATGGGATCTCTAGCTCCATTGGTTGTACAGCTTCCATGCCGTAAGTCAAATAAAAAAGGAGTAGCCCCAGTGGGCATCCTAACTGACGTGCGATATCCCCATAATGCAAAGGGTATTTTCCTAGGCCAATCGCGATAATTGTCGATCATTTTTTTGAGGATTGTGACGACATTCTTGTTAGTTGCCTCCACCGCGCCATTAGTTTGAGGTCTGTATGGCGAGGAATGGTGATGCTTGATCTTATATTTGGCTAGAAATTGCGTACCTTTGGCCTGAAAATGTGATCCATTGTCACTGATGATTTTATGTGGACAACCATTTCGACAAATGAGGTTGGTTTGAATGAACTTTGCCACATGTTTGGCTGTGAGGTTGGTGTAAGATGCCGCTTCGACCCATTTAGTTAAATAGTCGTTGGCCACTAAAATGAAACAGTGACCTCCTGTCCCAGCTGGAGTGATTTTCCCAATGATGTCTATTCCCCAAGCAGAAAATGGCCAAGGAGATGTCATAGTATATAACATTGAGGGAGGAACATGTTGTACATTCCCGAAGATCTGGTAGTTATGACAATGCCTAACATATTTGATGCAGTCTGACTCCATTGTCTTCCAATAATACCCTAGACGTGTAATCTTCTTTGCCATCATGGGTCCACTCATGTGAGGATCGCATTCTCCATCATGAACTTCTTCCATTACTTTCTATGCATGTGAATGATCAAGGCAACGCAAGACGACACCAAGAGGTGTTCTTTTGTACAACTCTCCCTACACGAGGAGGTATTGAGAGGCAAGTTGGCATATGGCGCGTTGTCCCCTCTTATCCATATTTGGTGGGTATGTACCATTGAGCTTGAAATTGAGAATGGCGTGGAATCAAGGTTCCTCTGGGTTTTCTTCTTCATCCAGTAAGGAAGTGTACATAGGTCGCTCGATCGCCGTTCAATACACAAAGGTATTTCAACCATGTCGTCTGGCATATAAATCAAGGATGCGAGTTTTGTAAGAGCGTTCGCAAACAGATTTTCTTCGCGAGGCAGGTGTAAATTGTAACACCCGCGAAATTCTCATTTTGACATTTAAAATTTATTTAACCAATCAATTACCTTATTTTATATTTTTAAATTATTTAATTTAATTAATTCATTTTAAGCACGATTTTTATGAAAAGTATATTTTAAAGCTTAATTTATATAAAAATACGTATTTTAGTCAGACAATAATAATAGTGATAGTAATAATATTAGTTTCCGTCTTAAGTTAATATAGACTCGAGACATTTTTCCGTCTAGTTATAGACCGTCACTTTTCCACTTATGAGACTAATCTTTTCCCGACTTATCCTATATCGACAACACACTCACGTACCCTCTCACACTCTACTTTTAAATCTCTTTTCTATATATTATTATAATTCTATTATTATTGTTATATATTACTATTATTATACTCCTATATTATTCTTGTTGTCTTGATGGTACGTCCCCACACCCACCTACATACTCCTTCTCCTTCCTCTTCTTTTCGAAAACAACATGCAGCAACAACAACAAACACAGAGACCGTATAACCATTTTTATACGACCTTCAACCCAAGATCTCTCCCTCCTTTCTCAACCAAATTCGATGATTTTTATATCATTCTCTTCCTCTTTCCTTCCCCGTCCTTTTAAGGTAAGAAATTTTCAGTTTTGACTGAGTTTTCGAAAATGTTGTCTTAAATGACAACTCGGTTTCTTGTCTTAAACGACTCGTTTTTCCTCCTTTTAGCTAGAGACATTGAAGACTGATGACAAACTCGTATTTTGGACGTTTCTACTCGGAAATTCAAGACGCTAAGGTAACGGTGATAGGTTACTCGACAAAATGTCGAAATCTCATCTTATGTGTCGTGTTACATGCCCTTGTATGTTAAAGTTTGGTTCTTTATGCATTTCCTCTTTTAAATGGTTGAATGTGTTGGGATTCTACTCGATTTATATGCTTACTTGAGGTACGTTTGTTTGGTGTGCTTTGTATGACAAACTTCTGCCTCAAAGCGCTAGTATTTGGTCAGATTTGGAACGATTTAGGTAGCCCTTCGGGACTGTCTTTGAACTGCTTGAGACATGTAAATTTACGACTCGATTTTTGTATTAAACGTTGTCTTATCATGGCCCTTGTTTGGACTGCTCTCATGCGAAAAAGGGGAGTGTTTTTGCAGGTTTTATATTCTGTTTTGGACCGTGAATGTGGTGTTGGTGGTGCGGTTTTTGAGACGGTTTTATTCGAGTTTTACTTATCCATTTTGAGAAAAGTTGGTACCTTTGGATTCTTGGTGGAGTGGGTAATCATGTTGGATAATTTTTTTGTATGAACACTATCATTTTCATGCTTAAAATTTTATCTTAATACGGTCTCAAAAATGGAAGTATAAACCGTGGAAATGGGCTGCATTGCTCGATTTTGGATGCAATTTTTAGGCTGAAATTGTTGTTGGTTCGAGTCAATTCGATAACTCATGTTTTGTGTGCATATACATGAATGAATGTAGTCTTTTGTTTGGATGAATTCCGCCATGTAACATGCTTAAAAACTTGTTTTAAGACGGCTTCACAAATTGTCTAGAAATCATGTATATAGGTTGTGTATGGGTGATTTTCTTGGACTGTTTTTGAGGCGATTTCATGGATGATTTGAGCCAATTATTTAATCTCCGTCTCATGTGAATATCCATGTATGTAATGGATTGGTTGTTGATGTGGTCTGAGGTCGTCACTCATCCAATCAAACACATTTATAATACTCAACAAACTACTAGTTAGCGGTAAGTCGAGGTCGATCCATGGGACGGTGTGCTTTGGGTTCTAAGTCTATCTATCTCAATTTATGCTAGTGTCACAATTTGGTTAGGTTTGTAGTTGTGTCTAAACTAATGCAAGCAATATAATAAAACAAACAATAAAAGGAAGGATGTAAACAAGTGGTTAAAAGTGCTAGGATATCATGGGGTCATAGGGGATTCATGGTGTTGATCATACAAACATGTTTACAAGGTTGCAAGTGATTAATGTTGTGGAGGAACCGAGTTGGGTTATATCTTACGGTTCTTAGGAAGGGTTGGGCCCCGGAGCCGAATCGATTAGATTGTACAACACCTACAAGTCGACTTACTTTCCTCCTATTCAACTTCTATGCATGATCTGACAAGACTCTAGTTGGTTTATATCTTACAAGTCAAGTTGAGTAGATAAGGGATGGTAAAAAATGCAAGGATTCATAGGCTTAGCATTTCATCAAACATAACATGTGCATAAAGTTGACATCACAACAAGCAAGCAATTTAATCATGTGAACATATTAGATTAAGCATGAATCAATCCCATGTTTGTTTCCCCTAATTACCCACTAATCCTAGCAAGAGACTACTCACTCATTATCATGGGAAACATGTCATTAATGGTGTCAATCATCACAACAAGTATAAACATGATAATAGAATGAAGAAATGAACAATAAAGATTAAAGAGTAAAGGAATTATACCAACTTAAGATGATCCAAATAAAGCAAAGAATAATAGAAGAACTTGATGATTGATGGAAGGTTGTCAATCTCCCAATAATAACCCAATAATCTTCAATTACCCAATAATAAACTTGAATAATAAACTTGAACAATAATTAAAGAGAGATTAATGTGTAATTTGTGGAAGGATTAAAGAGTAATCTATTCTAATCTACTCCTAATCTAATCTAAAGAAGGATTTTCTACTCTAAAAACTTGTTTATCTCTAATAAAAGTTGATGATTTGATTATTACAAATGGGGTATTTATAGTGGAAATTAGGTGGATGCATTAGGGTTAACTAAGGGATAAACTAGTAATTACACTTTTGAGTTTAGAGCAGGGAGGAGCCGGTATTTTTCGAAGGAAGGGCTTCTTTCTTTAAAGCTTGAAGAAGACGAAAATGTCTTTGTCAATGGAATCCGGGCGGATTAAGGCGGACGGGCGGATTCAGCGATGGAATCCGGGCGGATTCAAGAGAATCCGGGCGTATTGTGGCGAGGCAATCCGAGCGGATTCAAAGCAAGACGCTCGGATTGTGTAGTGAGGAGACGGGCGGATTGGAGACAATCCGCTCGGATTGTTCTTCAACAGTGATTCTTCTTCTTTTCTCCCCTTTTTCTCATTCCCCTTTTATTCTTGCGGGATTGGTCTTTAGTTCCTTGCTTCCTCTTCATACTAGTCCATCTAGTATCGTCAAGTAGCTTCCAAATATGCACGAAAGACGGGAATTTCCGCCTTATTATCTTCTTTTCTACAAAACATATGAAATGCGATAGAAAAGCAAATAGGAAGGTTTTGACGGATAAAATGGCCATAGAATGTTATAATAGTATGCAAAATAGGCTCAATTAGGGGACTAAATGTGCGCAAATAATGGTCACATCAAATATCCCCAAACCAAACCTTTACTCGTCCCGAGTAAAGAGGTGACTAAAACTAGACCTTTATTTAAACTAACCTAATAATATAGCCGATATGAGACAATTAGCGGGTCTCACTCCGCCCTTCAACTCACAACAAGACAACCATGAGGTAGGATGCCTTCTTGCAAGGCAAGGTGGGCTTGCCAAAATGGCGATACATCCAAACATTAAAGCACACAAAACAAGTAATGGATGCATCTACAAAAGAATAGCCACTTTCCTCATCTAAGTGGCAGAAATTACCTACAAGGGAAGCAATTCAAGGGTACACAATCCTTCATAGATGCAATTTGTTCAAACTACTAAGCCTGGAAGGATACCAATAAATCACCTCCAAAATGTGTCAAGCTAGGGTACCTTTGCCCTCAATCATTAAATGCTTTTGTCAAGAGTAGACTCCCTATGGTGTTAGAAACACTGGAGGATCGCGGAATTCCCCTTCTTGCCTAGACAAGAAGAAGGGTCGTCCCCTCTCTACCATGCACAAAATGGATACGATGGATAAAGGGATCGATAGAATTTGAGTTTCATTTTGGGAGTTTGCTTTTGTTTTTGTTTTTCCCCCCAATTTCATGTGGCATTTGACATTTGAGAACACTCTCTTTTTGCCATTTCTTTTCATTTTTGGCTTTTTAACACTTGACAACTTTTCACTTTTCTTTGCATTTCTTTTGAACATTTTCAAACTCACCCCATATGTAGTGAGGGTGGCTTATATTTGAAGCTTTAGGAGTTCTATTTTTGCTCCTCTTTTCATTTGATGCATTTTTGCAAACTTTCTTTCACTTTTCATTTCATTGAACTCAAATTGATTTCTTTTTGTGCCCATTCCCTTTGATGACAAAATGTGTGGTAGAACATGGATGAATGATGGATGGATGCATAGTTTCAAGGGTCACCTTGGAATAAACGGTAGCCAAGGAGTTATCACACCACAAGGTACTCTTGACTAGGCCTTAATCCATGGGTCAAAGGATACTAGCATGACACATCCTAGGGTGTTTTACAAGTATTATAACAAGCAAAGTCTTAAGAAGAAAAAGCATCTACTAGGGCCTATATACACTTGTCAAGCTTCCCAAATAGACGGTTTCACAAAATTTTTCTAACCATGCAAAACTACATGCCATGATGCAACTAACATTTATACATCTTAATGCATATGATTCTACCAACTAATATGACATATAATCTAAATGCAACTCCTAAGTTCACATTGTTATACCGCATCAATCAAGATAAAGCCACATAGTCATTAACATAAAGAGGAAAAAGGAGATTGGAAAGATGATACCATGCGGTCTTCAATATCCTCATGTCTCGGATGTGGCGTAGTCAATCAATGTGAACAAGGATGAACAACCACAATATATACAAGACTATACTACAAAGGAAATGAACTTGTTTTTGGTTTTTCAAAATTTTCAATTTTTATGGTTTTTGATTTTATGAAATTAAAAGACATATTTTTAGGATTTTTCAAAATTTTTCAATTTTTATCATTTTTTTTGGAATATAAATTCCCATCCCCCACTTTATTTTGGACATTGTCCTCAATGTACATGTAGGAGTAGGAATAAAAAGGAAATACATTTTTTTGGATTTTTTTGATTTTATGGAAATAAAGTACAAATGCAATGATATGATATGAATGAATGCATGCTCTAACTAAATGCAATTCTATATGACATATATAACAAATGAATGGAATCTAAACTATACTATATGATGCATGCTTTAAACTATGGTCACTTATGATCAAACCTCCCCAAACCGATTTAAACACTATTTCTAGTGTAGAAATGAATAGGTTTGGCCATTAGTGACTATGCATGAATTCTAGTCTATATGCAACTATCTACATGAATCATGTGAGATATATACAATGCAAACTATACTATATGAACTAACTAATGTAAATGCAATATGAAATATATAATACAAATGCATGCAAAAGCTACACTAAATGCAATGTATATACAAAAGAGAGAGAGGGAGAGATGGGTATCATACAAATAGAAGTGGTGAAGTAGGCCTCTTTCACTCGTCATCCTCATTTTGATCATAGCCATAACCATGAGAACTTCCGGCTTGATCATATCCGGGTGCTTGGCCCCAATATCCTCCTTGGTCAAATCCTCCTCCTTGACCCGAGTACCCTCCACCTTGGCTAGATTGCCCTCCGTCTCCTCGACCCCAAGCTTGGTCCCCATAATTTGGGAACAAGAGCTCCGATTGTGCCCAAGAGGGTAAAGGGCCATTAGGGTCAACATACCCTTGTTGAGCCATATTATAGTATTGGGGGTAGAGGGCCAAGTAGTTGTCTTCCCTTCCTTTATGCACCCCAAGGTCCACTCTATTCATGAGTGTCATCAAATCATTAATACCCGGGGTGTTGGGGATTTCCGGTTGGAATTGGGTATATGGAGTGGGGTAAGGCGGGATAGGGACGTAGGAAGGTGGGCGAATTTGCATTCCCGGCCCTCCACGAGGTGGTTGACGGTGTGGCTCTTCCCTTTGAGGGAGATTTTCAAGAATTTGGATATCAAGGAGATAGCTTGGTGGAGGAGAGTATGGACTCAATCTTGGGTCAATGCCCGGTATCTTCCATCCCTCAAGGACCATTGAAGTACATCCCTTGGTGTGCCACTCCACACTCCCATCTCGAGTGTAGTTGCACCATCGGTGACTGTGGAAGATGGTGTGCTCATCAATCAAAGTCCTCCCCTCAAGAGGAATATAGGTTCCTCGGGCATTGAACCCAGGACAAAGGTGTTTGGCCAAAATTGTAATTAGACCTCCCATCACAAAGGTTTTGAGTTGGGTGGTCCTCGAGCAAAATCATGGAACCTGGTAAGTATCTCAAGTGGCGTGTTGAAGTTATAACGCCTCACCGCTCGAACATTCAAATAAGACTCAAGAAAAGTTAAGTCGATGAGAGTACATCGATCTTGCTCGTACCTCCCATTGATGCAACCGGCTACAAAGCGTTCGGTGAATCGAATCACCGGATGTTGGATAACAAATGTATAGCAATGCTTTATATGGGTAAAGTCCCTCCCGGAGATAGCTTTCCAAAGAAAGTCCACATTAAAATTATCGGGCTTTTCGGTATAGTCGGTGGGTACTTCAAGACCGAAAACATAGGCAAATTCCTCAAGAGAAAGAACATGGTCTAGGTTGCATAACCTAAACTCCATACCTACATTGTTGTGGGTATCCACCACAATGCGAAGGCTACTCAAGAATTCAAGTGTGAGACTAAGGTAAGTCTCTTCATGGGCATGGAAAAAGCTCCCAATGCCAAGGCCATTAAAGAACATCTCGGTAGGGTACCTTATCTTAAGGATTTCCAACACCCTAGTATCAACAAATTGAGTAGGTTCGTACTTCTTACCTAGAAGCTCGACGAATTTTTCGCGGTGGTCGTCGGATAGGAAGATCACTTCTTGGAAGTTGTTTAGTTGTTCAATGCCTCCCCTCATTAAGGGTCGGGTGTTCCTTGGTAGTACTACCTCTCGTGGTGTTGAAGAGGTTGATCCCTTGCGCTTCTTCCCGAATGATTCAACCAATTTCTTGGCCTTTCCTTTGGTGTTTGTCAATGGTGCCATTTGAATGTTGGTGATGGGGGTGTTTTTGAGGATTGGGGGATGATTTTGAGGATTGAGATGAGTGTTTTAGGGTTTGGTAAGGTGAGGAAATGAGGGAGAAGGGGGGTGATTATATAGAAGAAGTAGGGAATCCGAACGGATAAGATTGGATCGAACCCGCTTTATCCGAGGGAACAAAGATAATCCGAGCGGATTTCATCGAGACGGCCGAATTTCGGGAAAGAAGACGGGCGTCTTTGGTAGAATCCGCACGGATTCTAGAACAGAGAAATTCTTTGGGCCGAGAAGCGGGAAAAGACGGGCGGATTTTGTTCGGGACGCACGGCTTGATCTGGACGGGCGGATTCTCGATAATCCGCACGGATTTTGACACAGTTCAAAATCTCACTTCTAGACGACACACGGAACGGGCGTCCCGTGGAGAAGATGGACGGATTGTCTGGGACGGGCGTATTTCCTGGAATCCGCACGGATTCTTCTTCAGTTTCAATTTTTGCTTTCTCGTGGGCCCTGGACGGGCGGATTTTCTAGAATCCGGGCGTCTTTCTGCTTCTTTCCTTCTTCTTCTTTCTTTTTCACGAAACAACATACCCCTTTTCACTGATTTTTGTGGGGGTGATTGCTGAGCTTTTCAGTTGGATGCCTAATGACATTAAAATCCTCCATAACTGTCCAGTTATCAACTTTACTAGCAAATTGGACCATAGAATGCTAGAGATCCCTACTTTTGCCATCATTGTTGCTTCCATATACCACAGATAAGTAATAGCTTTTACCAGTAGCCCGGTGCTTCACATGACAATGAACAACCTGAGAATGTTCTTCCAAGATATCCACTTTAGTAGTAGTTGGATCTCAAAGAATCCAAATCCTCCCATTCTTCTTCTTATTGTAGTTGCAGAAGGTGTTATACCTTCTAAACTTATTCCTCAAAATCTTTTCAGCTTTATTCAGTTTCACTCTAGTTTGAAGTAGACCTAGGATATCAACCTTATTCTCCTTAAGGAAATAAGAGACCTCACTATGTTTTATAGGCTTATTAAAGCCTCTTATATTCCAAGTGGTTACTGTCATTTCAAAGGAACATCAGGGGAATTTACCTCTATAGTAACTCGACTCTCCACCGATCGCTGACCAATGAAATCTCTGGTGGCTCTAGGCCAGCTACCTAATCTTGCCGTACTCCTATGGGACTGCAACTGTCAAGGCCAGAAGAGCTTACTAACACAGGAGTGTCATCAGCTTCTTGGACTGGAATCTTCTCAGATACTACATGAATATCAGGTTTCCCAGTAGATATTGAAATGCCAGCAGACACCCTCATAAATAATCATATATAAATAAGCAAAAGTAAATATTGAAATGCCACCCGCGCCACGCGCACCCGCACGTTGGTTTCGAGGCGGCGACACTTCTCCCATGGAACCTTGGTTTGCCAAAGCACGTCAAGGGCCGTTACCGATTTGTGAGGCATTGAAACCGGTGAAAGGTTGAATAAGCCTGCATTTGTATCCTTCGAGGGCATGTGGACCAAGAGATGAGGGGTGACCCTCGATTTTTAGGCATAGTGGAGCAGATGGAGCTGGGCAAGAGCCCATCATGCTTGATTCTAGGGGAGACTATCCTTGGTTTGGACAACAGGAAGGCGAACCGCGAGAATACTTATCTTGGGAGTCCTATCATTTTACAGGTAAGAACCCGTCTTTTGTCCTATTTGGTCGTTTCTATTATTTTTCCGTCCGTTTTTTTTTTGGGCCGAATATGGGATTAACTCCCGTCTCTTTTCTTTGTAGATCTGGCTGATGGAGAGACTGCGGTTGATCGAGCCCCCAGTTGATGTGATAGGATACCGCTCCCGATCGATTGCAATGAGAACGAGGCTATACATGGTGGATTTCACTTGAGTATGCGATTATTGGGAAAATAAATCAAGAGTGAAGGTGGGCCCTTGATCGGTGGATAATGTCATGGTGGCATCTCGGATCGTTGGACGGAGTATCATCCTTGGATCTGACGCGGTCCATTCGCGTTCCTGGCGTAGAATTCATGGTCCATACCTTTTCGGAGAGATTAATGAGGCAAGTGGGTTTAAGACAGAAAATCCCAAAGCTAGACACTGTCCCTCAAACTGCCTTGGCACATACTATGGAGTCTTGTCGGGAGTGGGCAATTCGTTGGGCCCAAAGGAATATGTGGTTCATACCAGTTCTGGTTGGCTCATTATGGGTATCTGATTCATATTTGCAATGGAGGAAAGTTAGCACCTCCGAGGAGCGTGAGAAGCTAAGGAAACATGATCATGTGGACTACAAACTCTGTGAAGTGGCGAAGGAGAACCAAAGGTACTTGACTGAGGAGGAAGAAGAGGCCGAATATCGGGTTATTCATCCGTCGAAGAAACCAAAGAATGCTCCTGCCGAGAAGATGGTGGTGGATCAAAATGGGAATGCTAGGCTCACGAACGACCATTTGTGATTAGGTCGGAGATAACGCAAGAGCGCCCCGCTTGTGGTCGAGACAAGAAATATGACAAGGGTGACAAAGGCAAGGGGAAAATGGAAGAATAGCCTTAGTCATTTTATAATAGTATTTATTTATTATTATTTGAGTTGTAATAAATGGCGGAGTTTTTAGAATCCTAGCTTAGCATTTAAAATTTCAGCATTTAAATTTATATGTATTTGACGTATTATTATTATTTATGGAATAATGAATAAAATATTTATTAGTTAAGAAACTCTCATGAATTTCCTTTATTTATTCTTGTTGAATTTCAAATGCAACATGCAAATGTCCTTCTATTTACATTTTGAAATGACGGGTTGTATCCCGTTAGGGATTGCCTACGTATTCATTAGAAAAAATGAAATCAAACCTTGTACGTAGTTCGAAAAAATGTAAAAGAATAAATGTTTGAAGCAAGAGCTTGTAATGAACTTAGAAAATAAGCATGTGCTTTACTTACTCCTAAGGAAGTGCAATTTAATTTATTTGATGATATGAGGATGTTAAAATGTCAAACCGCAAGAGCGTGATGTCATGAGGTTTTAGCGGGCCGGGGGCCAATTTTATTTCGTGTCATATGAGCGGAACGTGGGTCACGCGAGGCGCGTTTTATCCTATTCCTAAGGGTAGTACCGTTTCAATTGGTCTAGGTTGGTCGGGTTAGAAAACTCATTCCCGTTTAGGTCCGTGATCTTAACCGCACCCCCTGAAAGTATGGACTTGACCAAAAATAGTCCCGAACAATTAGGCTTAAATTTACCCCGTGGATCGACTGGTAAGAGAGCTCTGACTGACTTGAGTACTAAATCTCCTTCCTTGATATTTCTGGGTTTGACCCGTTTATTAAAAGCTCGTTTGATACGTGCCTGATATGTCTGTACATTATATAATGCGCGTAGCCTTCGTTCGTCCAAGAGGACGAGTTCGTCATACCTATCCCTTTTCCAATCAGCTTCTGGGATTTGACATTCGAGTAGAATGCATAGAGATGGGATCTCTAGCTCCATTGGTTGTACAGCTTCCATGCCGTAAGTCAAATAAAAAGGAGTAGCCCCAGTGGGCATCCTAACTGACGTGCGATATCCCCATAATGCAAAGGGTATTTTCCTAGGCCAATCGCGATAATTGTCGATCATTTTTTTGAGGATTGTGACGACATTCTTGTTAGTTGCCTCCACCGCGCCATTAGTTTGAGGTCTGTATGGCGAGGAATGGTGATGCTTGATCTTATATTTGGCTAGAAATTGCGTACCTTTGGCCTGAAAATGTGATCCATTGTCACTGATGATTTTATGTGGACAACCATTTCGACAAATGAGGTTGGTTTGAATGAACTTTGCCACATGTTTGGCTGTGAGGTTGGTGTAAGATGCCGCTTCGACCCATTTAGTTAAATAGTCGTTGGCCACTAAAATGAAACAGTGACCTCCTGTCCCAGCTGGAGTGATTTTCCCAATGATGTCTATTCCCCAAGCAGAAAATGGCCAAGGAGATGTCATAGTATATAACATTGAGGGAGGAACATGTACTTAGTTCTTTCCTCTTTGCTATTGTTATGGATGAGTTGACAATGGATATTCAGGACGACATTCCTTGGTGTATGATGTTTGCGGATGATATTGTGTTGATTGATGAGACGAAAAAGGGGGCTGAGAGAAAGTTGGAATTGTGGAGGCATACTTTGAAGACTCGTGGGTTTAGGCTAAGTACGAGTAAGACCGAGTATTTGAGGTGTCAGTTCAGTAATGTGGCGGAGTCGAGATAGACAGAGGTGGGGAGTATTATTTTCGATGGAAATGTTGTCGATGGGTCAGATTTCTTTAGATATCTAGGATCTATTATTCAAAAAGATGGGGAGTTAAATGGAGATGTAGCTCACAGAATTAAAGCGGGGTGGTTGAAATGGAAAACTTCTACAGAGTTATTATGCGATAAAGATATGCCCTAAAGATTAAAGAGAAAATTTTATCGCACGGCGATTAGGCCTGCCTTACTTTACAGCTCCGAGTGTTGGGTCGTGAAACATTATCACATTCAAAAGATGAGTGTGGCGGAGATGCGTATGTTGACGTGGATGTGCAACCATACAATGAAAGATCGATTAAGGAATGAGGTGATTAGGGAAAAGATAAAAGTGGCGCTAATAGAAGACAAGATGATGGAAAACCGACTAAGATGGTTTGAACATGTGAGAAGGAGACCTATGGACACACCGGTTAAGAGGTTGGAGACCTAGGGAACAGAAAAGGTTGCTGGGGTAGAGGGAGACAAAAACAAACATGGCTGAGAGTGATACAACACAATATGAGATTTCTCGGGCTTGATGAGAGAATGGTGACGGATAGGGCACAATGGAGAGTAAGGATACATGTGGATTTTTAGTATTTGATGTTATTTGGAATATTTAATGTTTCTATTTAATTTTTAAAAATTTATTTGTTTTTTTCGGATTTATTACACCTTTTTAACACAACTTTCTTATATATTAATACTTGGTTCACTTTTAAGGTATTTCGGACCCTTAAGTTTTACTTCGGTTTTCAAAATCGTTTTAATCTTTATTCTCAATTTAAATTCTAAGCTTTTATAAAAGAAATCCGGATTTCAATTTTAAAACCTATAAGTTTACCTCTTTTGTATTATGTTTCACTCCCCTTTTGTTTTTCAATTTTTTTTTTCTATTTTTTCTCATTTTGAGGTGTACGTTCATCCTTGAACGGTTCTAAAGGATGATTCATGTTAGCCGACTCTAGACCATTTTGGGATTGAGGCGGTTGTTGTTGTTGTTGTTGTTGTTGTTGTTGTTGTTGTTGTTTTTGTTGTTGTTGTTGTTGTTGTTGTTGTTGTTGTTGTTGTTAGCCTCACTAATTACAGTAGAATTTAGTAATTGCAGATAAAGAGATGTGTAATAGCAGAAACTCAGTTGTTAAAATTCATAATGCTCTAACCTTGTGGTTCAAATTTTTCTACAATTCTTTCCCCGTCGTCAACCAAGGGCCCGAGGAGTAGCACAATTCGATTTTCAAGAACAATCCCAAATGATTCCAGATGAAAAGTTAGCCCTTGTTGGCCTTCTAAACCTAGAGGTGGCCACAAGATGGGTTTGGGCTTAATCAAGTTACCCGGCCCTAAACCCGCGCATGGTAAGGGGAATAGCTGTCTCATGCATGGCCTTGAAACAACTTAAATAGGTTAAGTTGGGCACAAATTCTCATTTGTGACGTGTCATAAACTTGTTACATCTCACAACGGATTAAATATAACCTTGTAAAGGGAAGATGGTTGTGAAATGTTACAAATTATCTTTTGTTACTAGGAAGAATAGCGACAAGCTAGGTCGATTGGGATGAGATAGACCAAATTTATTATTACGAAGTATTTTTTTGGAGTTTCTATATTGTATTCCGAGTTTTTCGTTTTTTCTATGTTGTAGCTCTACATTTTGAAATTTCATAGTATAACTATTGAACGCAATATTTATTCTCTAAGAAAATCCTCTTTCACCTCAACAATAATCTCTAGCTCACCCAACACCTTCATTCAACTTCCTTTGTTACCAATTAAACTAAAAAAACCTTCTACATAAAAGCCGCTATAGAAAAAACACTTTTAATAAGGCTAATCATTTATCAGTTAGCTGTTATATCAGCTCGTAATTTGAGTTACCTTTTCAGTTTCAGCTAGGATAACTTTTCAAGTTTCAGTTAAATGTTCAGCTAATTTACCTAACAGAGTTCTAGTAGAATTCTGTGTATAATAAGACAAATAGCAATTTTTTGGGGTAATCGTACGGTTACATGTTCATTTATCACCCATGCAACCTTCAATTTCCAGTTTCTCAATTGTATTAGGGTAAGATTATTGGTAGTCTTAAGATAAGACTTTGGAAAGTTTTAAGACAAGATTCACTCAAGACTACCAATAATATACCAAAGTCTTAAGTTGAGTCTTGGAAATCTAAGACTCAACTTAAGACTTTGGGTAATTCTTGACCCCACTTTCAAAGGACATTATCCATGTGTCATTTCTTTTTGTAAAAAAAAAAAGTGAAGTGGAAAAGTAGAGTCTGAAGTGAGTCGGACGAATAATGTATAAAATCTGAGGTAAATCTGAACAATAAAAAAATAATAAAACTTGGGAGAGTTTGATTGATATCTCCCTAGTAGTTCATCGTTTATTTCAGTTTGTTTGCTTCGCTTTGATGTAGATAGAACTCACACGTTATTGAGAGATACCAATGTATATATGATCTGTGATATGCCATAAAATGACAAAAGTGATTAGTTTGACTAGATTTATATGTTATTTAAAAGGTGGACTTGAAATTAATTTAAGTCGACTTAGATGAGCTTTCCTTTACTAGCTTGTTTTTATATTAATTATCTATGTACTTTAAAGAATAATTTCTCTTTCGTTATTATGTGTACCATATTAGCTACGTGTAACGAGTCGCCAATCCCTAAAATTGCGCGCGCGATCCGTTTACTTCGAGCCTTAGATTATATGTTTCTACTTATGTATTTTCATTTCTGTTTTTATAGTCATGTAGTACTCCAAGATTACTTCCTGCGTGTCGAATCTTGGAGCTAGCTTTTTAGTTTAAGATACGTTTTTAGGCGTTTAGAAAACGTATCCCTATTCTGCACTTTCAATGTTTCCTGCTACAAGACTTGTAATATCAAATTTCCCTCTTTGGGGAGTACTAGCCAATCAATCTACTTCCCACCCAATTGCCTTTTTATTGCTTGTTGCTTGCATTCTTATGAACGACTCTTGCCTTCATAACTTACTAACAAGCATGTGTGTGTTGACCGTTGATGATCGAGACTAGAATCCCGATACACGCAAACCGAGACCGATTACGAATGCTCTAGTGCTTGACGCTCTCGCTAGCAATCTTGTTGTGAGTTTAGAGAAGGGTGCACTCCACGACTCGGCTCAAAGTTTGGACCGTGAAATTTGGAATCAGAGTTCGGTCTTCACGACGGGCTGCTGCATACGATGGCAGAAAGGACCGTAGAACTGAGTGGGAAGAAAAGCGACACTAAGGCTAGAGTGGCGGCCTTAGAGAAATTGATGGACTAGAAAATTCCATTGTTAGAGGCTCTCCTTGTGAGTTAGGGGAATACTCACCACGCCTTAGACGAGACGGTAAAGGGGCATCAGGCCCACTTCGTAGCCGTAGACGAGACCAGAAAGAGGCACGAGGCCCGTATGGTGACCGTTGAAAAGGCAATTCCGAGATAATATAACGAGGAGGTGGGCTGCCTCTACGAAAAACTCGCTCAACTTGTGAACATGTGTAATACATTGATGAAAGTGGCCGCAGACGGGAGTTTCGGTGGAGCTCCCAAGGTGAACCGCCTACACCTCACAAGTATAGTGTAGCGAGAGACTCGAAGAAGGTCGATAACTTCCTCTTCGACATGGAACAATACTTCCAAGTGAGCATGCTCGACGAGAGTCTGAAAGTCAGCACTGCGAGTATGTACTTAATGGATGATGCCAAACAATGGTGGCACTCGAAATACGCCGAGATCGAATCAGGGACCGTTGTGCTAGAGTCATGGGACGACTTCAAACGACTATTCAAAGACCAATTCTACCCGGAGAACACCGATTTCCTAGCTCGAAGGAAATTAAAGGGATTGAAACATACAGGCTTGATTCGTGATTGCGTGAAAGCTTACTCGGTGTGTATATTGGAGATTTCCGACATGACTGAGAAGGATCGGGTGTTCCAGTTTATTGATGGCTTGAAGAAGTGGGCTTAACGAGAGATCATGCGACAGAGGCCAGAGTCCCTCTCGACTGCGATGACAGCGGCCGAATGACTGGTCGATTACCACACGGAGCGTGAAGCCGCCCAAAAGAAGGGATTCTCTTTAGTGGGCGGAAGTAACCCAAAGTTTGGAGGAATGACTCCACAAGCAAGACCTCCCTCTACGGGAAACAGTCGGTTCCGTAAAGGGGGAGACAATAGAAGGTGGGGTACGATGAATTCTACTCCAACCTCTTCTAAAGGAAGTACTTCAGAAGCGTCCACTGCTAGAAAGCCATTTGCCTGCTTTCTTTGTAAAGGACCGCACCGAATATACGAGTGCCCACACCAAGGAGAGTTCAACAATCTCAAGAAGAGTTTGTCTAAGATGTCGGTGGAATTAAACCCCTAGGGGACAGACCAAGACGCAGAGGGGTGTGATGATGATGAGGCGAGTGAACAAGGGGAAGTGGTTCGGATGGGCACGGTACATATAATGTGTTCAATGGGAAAAGGTGTCGAGCGCTCCGAGACCAAATCCACGGAACTTATCTATGTATAAATAAGCATCAATGGGAAGTCCACTCAAGCCATAATAGATACAGGGGCCTCCCATAATTTCGTCACCCCCGACGAGGCGAAAAGACTTGGGATGAAGTTGAACCAAGAAAGTGGTAGCATGAAAGCCGTTAATTCCAGTGCCAAGCCGATTCAGGGTGTAGTTAAAGAGGTAGTGATCAAGATGGGCGATTGGACTGGAAAACTTGACTTCACCAGTGTCCTGATGGATGATTTGAAGATCGTCCTCGGAATGGATTTCTTGAAGCGAACCCCGACCTTCTTGGCGCCCCACAATGGGTCTCTAATGAAGGTCGGGTCAAAACCATGTCTTGTGAAAGCCGTAGAAGGCTAGAGAAAGTTGAAGGGACCGCTCCTCTCGGCGATGCAATTGAAGAGGGGACTCCAAAAGGGAGAACCGATGTACCTGTGTACCGTGTCCATGAAAGAGGACACTTCCGCTGAATCGGTGGAACCACAAGTCCAGGAATTGTTGGAGGACAAGAAGGGCGTGATGCCAGATCAGTTACCTATGAGTCTACCTCCACGACGGTTGGTGGACCATCAAATTGAGTTAATTCTAGGGACAAGACCTCCTACTCGAGGGCCATACCGGATGGCACCCCCAGAGTTAGCTGAACTACGAAAGCAGCTAGATGATCTACTTTGCTCAGGGTCGATTCGACCTTATAAAGCTCCATATGGGGCTTCCGTGCTCTTTCAAAAGAAACAGGACAGTAGTCTGAGATTGTGTATCGACTATCAAGCCTTGAACAAGCTGACGGTGAGAAACCGCTATCCTATCCCTTTGGTAGCTGACTTGTTCGATCAGTTACAAGGCGTTGTGTACTTCACCAAGTTAGATCTGAGATCCGGGTATCATTAAGTTCGAATTGTCGAAGGAGATGAGCCAAAGACTGCTTGTGTGACGGGATACGGGTCATTTGAATGGTTAGTCATGCCTTTTGGCTTGACTAACGCTCCTGCGACGTTTTGCACGTTGATGAAATCATAAGTTTTATCTTACATTTGGTATGAGAGCCAATTTAGATTTGATTAATTTACATATAAAAGAATTGCCATTCTGATTGTGTGGTTTCACGAATTGACTGTTAATTTTGTTTATAGTCATGACTGTTAGATGTTATAAAATCTTATCAGATGATTTATATTACTATATGTTGATACACTTGCGTTTTTCGCTGCGTCACTTTTGCATATTATTCATTATTATTATAGCCATGTGTTGCATCTTTATTATACATAGCATTGTAGAGTACGTATGAATGGTAATAAGTTACATTACATGACTGATGATAAACAATTATGGTATATTAAATCACTAAAGGTGAACCTTTTGGTGACATAAATAATTAGTGCCACAATGGTCATAATTGTGTACATATGAAGAATAAGTTTAACCGTATGAATTGTTTCAGTTTGCTTTTTATTGTTTTGTTTACTGGGTTCATGATAGCCAAGGTTTTGCAATATTGAAAATGATTTGATTAAGCATTGTTTGCTGATCAGTAAGGATCTTCCGCTGCGAAATTCTTGTACGTATTAATTTTTTTACATTATTGGGCTTCAGTCATGGTAAGTGTATTAGGGCAGAACTTGCCATTTTGTCTTCTCATTATGGTTTGTTATTTCTATGTACATGGATAAGAATAACAAGTACTCTTTGATTAGTCACTTTACTGATAAACGAGAAGACATGCATGACAAGTATAAGTTTAATAAGTACTGTTTGTTATACTGAGTAATTAGTGTTATGATATGTTAACACATAAGAAAGATAATTAAAGTTGAATGTTTATTTTGTATGTCACATGTTAGTCACCAAAGTGGCCTTGTTATATTGCATTTAGACATATAAAACAAAAGTTATTAATTGATTATGATTAAAAGAGATGTATAAATGACATTATAGTTTGATTGATCAATTATTTTTTTTCATCTATATTTTGGGAGACCACCCAAAGCTGGGTCATTAAATATAGTTGATGATATAAGGGTTAATTATTGGAAATTGGGACTAATAGTATGTATATCCAAAGATAGTATTCTTATTTGATTTATTTGTGTTATAATTAACTCTTAAAGTATATATTAACATCAATGATGATTACTTGTGTTTAAGTGTTGCCCAAAGGTCATTTAAATACATGTATGAAAGTTTATATGATTTTATTTGAATCTGTATGATAGTTTTTCAAAGCACTAATAGATAAACATGTATAAATGTTTGCAGCGTCTCCAAATATGTTTGCATCTGCTAACTCTATTGTAAAGTTCAATGGGCTTAATTATGATGAGTGGGCCTTAAAGATCCAGTATACACTGGGTATAATATCATTGAACATTGCCATCCTGACAGATGGGGAACCAACAACCATTACAGCTAATAGCTCCAAAGCCGAAAAGTTTCATTATCACTCTTGAAAGAAATCTAACAGGCTGGGTTTAACCTTATGAGGATGACAATGGCTGATTACATTAAGCCTTATATGCTTAAAACAGAGAAAGCAAGGGAATTCATGCTCATAGTAAAGGAGTGTTCACAGTCGGATTTAGCTGACAAGTTAATTGTTGACAGTTTAATGAGTGAGCTGACCACTAAAAGGTTTGACTGGTCTCAGCCGATTCATGATCATGTGACACACATGTCTTACCTGGCAGCAAAGTTGAAGACTTTAGGGATGGACGTAAGTGACACTTTCTTGGTCCAATTCATCATTAACTCTCTACCTTTTGAGTTTGGCCAGTTTCAGGTGAACTATAACACCATTAAAGATAAATGGAACTATCAAGAATTAAAAGCCATGCTTATTTAGGAGGAGGGGAGATTAAACAAAATGAAGGATCAAGTTGTTCATTTATTGAGTCATGATGGTGCCAGCAGCACTAAGGCTAAACCGAGTAAGAAAGGTAAGAAGGGAAAGTCTTTCTTTAAAGGACCTGAAAGTACAATCCAGAAAGAAAAGAAATGTCACTTTTGCAAGAAAATGGGACATTTCAAGAAGGATTGCCCTAAAAGGAAGGCGTGGTTCGAAAAGAAAGGTAAACATTATAACTATTTTTGCTTTGAATCAAACCTTATAGAAGTACCTAATAATACTTGGTGGTTAGATTCTAGTGCAACTACTCATATTTCTCACATTAAACAGGGATACTGCATGATCCAGCCCATAAGAGGAGTTGAACAGTGTGTATCCATGGGAAACAGGATGAAGGCACGTATTGAAGGCATTGGGACTTACAGATTAATCTTAGACACTGGTTGTCATATAAATATTTTACATTGTCTCTATGTACTTGATTATGCTCGAAATCTTGTATCATTAAGTAAATTGGATAATTTAGGTTTTAATTTCAAGTTTGGACATGGTGTATTATTTTCTATGTACCGTAATAAATACTTTTATGGTAGTGGTACTTTAAATCATTCACTTTATAGGTTCAATCTTGATGTTAAATTTTCCGATTCCCTTTTTTATGTTGAGAGTCAAGGTATTAAACGTAGTGCATCGAATGAACAATCAGCTTAATTGTGGCATCAAAGGCTATGTCACATATCCAAAGAACGATTAACGAGGTTGGTAAAAGATGAAATTCTACCTCAATTGGATTTTAGTGACTTAGATGTGCGTGTAGACTGCATTAAAGGTAAGCAGACTAAACATGCAGTCAGCTACAAGAAGCTCTCAACTTTTAGAGATTATACACACTGACATATGTGGACCTTTTGACATTCCATCCTGGAGTGGTGAAAAGTAATTTATTACTTTTATAGACGATTTTTTGCGGTATGGTTTCACTTATTTATTGCATGATAAGGCTCATTCTGTGGATATCCTTGAGATATTCATAAATGAGGTGGAAAGGCAGCTATAGAAGAAAGTGCAAATTGTGAGGTCTGATAGAGGTGGTGAGTTTTATGGAAGGTTTACTGAAAATGGACAATGTTCTGGTCCATTTGCAAAGTTATTTGAAAGTAGGGATATTTGTGCACATTATACAATGCCCAGTACACCTCAGCAGAACGGTGTTGCTGAAAGGCAAAACCGTACTTTAATGGAAATGGTTAGGAGCATGTTATGTAATTGTTCTTTACCTCTTTCACTATGGATTTATGCATTAATGACAACCACCTATGTTTTAAACCGCGGTCCTGGTAAAGCAGTTCCTAAGACCCCTTATGAACTATGGACGAGAAGAAAAATGAGTTTAAGTCATCTTCGAGTTTGGGGTTGCCCATCTGAAGTAGGGTTGTATAACCCAAATGAAAAGAAGCTAGATCCTAGGACAGTCAATGGTTATTTCATTGGCTATCCTGAAAAATCAAAGGCGTATAGATTTTACTGTCTTAATCACAGTACGAGAATAGTAGAAAATGGAATCGCTAGATTCATTGAGAATGGTCAAACTAGTGGGAGCATTGAACCACGAAAAGTGGACATTAAAGAAATTCAGGTTAAAGTTCCTTCTCCTAAAGTTGCACGTGAAATTGTTGTACCATTTATGCCATCACAGTCAAATGACATAATGGAATAACAACGAAATGAGGTGCAAAACCCACAAAATGACAATAACATTGATGATCAAGTCACAATTCAAGGGGAGAATAATATGTCACGTGAACAGTCAAAGCAATCCGTAAGGCGAAGGAGATTAGCCAACGTTCCACAGGAACAATTAAGACGATCTATAAGAGAAACAAGATCAGCCATACCAGATGACTACGAGACATATAATACTGAAAAGTGGTTAATTGCCATGAAAGAGAAGATAAAATCTATGGATGACAACAAAGTATGGGACTTAGTAGTGTTGTCTGAGGGTTCTAAGGCTGTTGGGTCGAAATGGGTCTATTAGACCAAAAGGGACTCTAAAGGCAACATTAAAAGGTATAAGGCTCGACTTGTTGCAAAAGGTTTCACTTAGAAGGATGGTACTGACTATAAAGAAACTTTCTCTCCGGTGTCAAAGAAAGATTCCTTAAGAATTGTCTTAGCTTTGGTAGCTCATTATGATTTGGAGCTTCACCAAATGGATGTAAGGACCGCCTTTCTAAACGGTGAGCTTGAGGAAGAAGTATATATGGACCAACCCGAGGGATTTGCATCCCCGGGTAAAGAAGATAAGGCGTGTAGGCTGAGAAAGTCGATATATGGGCTAAAACAAGCTTCCAGACAATGGTATTTAAAGTTTAATGATACCACCACGTCATATGGGTTTGTAGAGATTACCGCCGATCGGTGTATCTACAGTAAGATCAGTGGGAGCAAATTTGTTATTTTAGTCTTATATGTTGACGATATTTTTCTTGCTGCGAATGATCTAGGCATGTTGCATGATATAAAGAAATATCTATCTAAGAACTTTGAAATGAAAGATATGGGGGAGGCATCATATGTGATCGGAATTGAAATTTTCCGTGATAGATCAAAAGGATTGTTAAGGTTGTCTCAAAAAGCTTACATTGACAAAGTTTTAGAAAGATATAGAATGAATGAATGCTCTGCAGGGATAGTTCATATACAAAAAGTGGACAAATTTAGTAAAATGCAATATCCCCGTAACTAACTGGAACGAAAAGAAATGGAGAGAATTCCCTATGCATCTGTGGTTGGGAGTTTGAACTATGTTCAAACCTGTACTCGACCAGATATTAGCTTTTCTGTTGGAATGTTGGGTCGGTACCAAAGTAATCCCGAGATGGACCACTGGAAAGCTGCGAAGAAGGTCCTTAGGTACTTGCAAGGCACTAAGGAGCTCATGCTTACTTATAGGAGATCCGATCATCTTGAGGTGATTGGTTATTCAGATTCAGATTATGTCGGATGTGTTGATAGTAGAAATCGACATTTGGTTACTTATTCCTTTTAGCTGAAGGGGCAGTATCATGGAAAAGTGGGAAGCACTCTGTCATTTCTACTTCTACTATGGAAGCCGAATTTGTGGCATGCTTTGAGGCTACCATTCATGTATTGTGGTTGCGAAACTTTATCTCCGGACTTGGGATCGTCGATAGTATAGCCAAGCCGCTAAGAATTTATTGTGATAATTCTGCAGCCGCCTTCTTCTCTAAGAACGATAAATACTCCAAGGGTGCTAAGCACATGGAATTAAAGTTCTTATTGGTCAAGGAGGAGGTACAGAAGCAAAGAGTGTCATTTGAGCATATAAGTACGGATAAGATGGTAGCAGATCCATTAACTAAGGGATTACCACCCAAGGTGTATATTGCCTATGTAGAACGCATGGGTATTGTATCAAAGGCCTTGTTATTATAAAGTTTGTATGCTTGTAATAAATGTGACATCTTGAATTCATTTATAGTATTGTTTCTGTTATAACAGACATGCTAATCATTATAGTATATGTACACATTACAGTATTTAGATTACATGTAACTAATTGTGAAAATTAATGTTCTTCTCAAATTAAACGTGACTTAGATTTGGAATTGATTTGTGATACATGGAAGGAATCATGTCGATTAATAAATGACGTGTGACCGCCATGATCCAATTAGTTCTAGTTCAATTAAAGATACAAAAGTTAATGAGCTTAACATAAAAGTGCACATTATAGTTATTGAACCATAAAGTCAACAAAAAGGCCAAGTGGGAGAATGTTAGAATATTTAATAATATTCGAGTGGCCTATGTGTTTCGGGTTTAAATACAAGTTAAGTTTAAATTAAATGTTACGAGACTTTAATATAAAAGACGACACCGTGATGGATCGGTCTCGATTAAATGTAATTAAAGTTCGATAATTATTATTCCCTCTTACCTTACCCTAATATATGTCGTCTTTCACGAAGAGGTACAATTGGGTTTGATTGTACGAAAAGGTACGTAACCCATTATATATATTTTGGAAGTTAATAAAATAATTTAATCATTCATCCTGAAAAATCACAAAATATACGTACACTAAAACAAAAGGGTGAAAGACAGTTTCTTCCTCCATCGTCAAGAAACATTAAGGAAAGGGTTAAGGAGGAGAATCAATCTGTTATCTTCTTATTATTGTATTGAGTGCGTCTGTAAGACATGGACTAAGGTTAGTCCTTTATTCCGTCTTTTAGTTGTATAAACGGTTGAACCAATTAAAATCTATATTGTCTCTTGGGACTGATTTCAATATTGATCATAAGGTTTATCTTACAAGTACTCTATACCATTGTGGACAGCGGGCCGCCCACGGGGGCGCTTGGTGAGAAGCGAAAACAAGCGTTTGCATTTTGTATGGAGTCGCCACCAATTTTTATGGGAAATTGGAACCGTTCGAATACCTCGTGTCATGTCAAGACACAAAGTAGTGACATGAACACTAAGCAATCGTTACCCTTAGCATTCTATGTCTAGAATGACTCTCGTGGATGCCAATGAACACGGGTGCTCACGGAGATCTGGAGTAAGGGGTGAGGGTACGTATTAGGAAGCTCTTTTGATCGAACACCTAATCCCGCCCGCCTCGATAGCGGCCTCTACTAATGATTAGGGAAGTTATTCGTACTCGATATATCGTCGGCTATATGCATGCAATGCAACATCCAAGTTTTAATCCTAGTATGTGAGAATTAGACTAAGTCGGTTGACATGTAATTAGCAAACAATTAATGTCGAAGTTGGGATTTAAGGTCGATTTACATGTGAGAAACATACAAATGATACAAAATACAATAATAATAAATCACAATAAAGAAAATTACATTAATTACAATGGAACAGGCGATTTATGTCGAAAATACCGCTAAAACGGATAATTTGAGAAAATGGAACAAAAGGATAAAACAAAGAAATACGAACAAGTCGGAAGGTGATAATACGATTAATAGTTAGTTAATACGTAGCTAATTTAAACGAGGTCAAGGCAGAAAGGGAGTTCAGAGGCGAGCTCAACCTGGAACAGCGCAGCAGATCGCGCCCTCGAAGAGGCGCAGCGCGGCCGATTCTGCGCTCTGTTCCCAAGGGTGAGTTCTGGCTGTGGTTTTAACTCGCAAACCGTTAATGTTATTTGGTAAATTAATGGATTGATTACGATTTTAGACTCGGATGAAAGTTATTAGCAGATTATTTACATATGATTAAGGTCATAAAACAGCAAAACATGGCTAAGACGGAATTAAACGGATTAATTATGTGAAGGGTCGATGTTAATGAATGATTAATTAAACTAACTAACTAAACGAATTATTAACTAAACATGATGAATTGCCGATGAATTAATGACTAAACAGGTGAAAATATATCAACAATGAATCCCAGAAACTCAACATGGTTAAATTGAATCTCTAAAATCCGGGTTTGAATTTAATGACGAAAACCCGCAAATATTGATTATTAGGGATTTAAGTCGGATTTATGACGATTTAAACATGTTAATGGCGATGGTTAATATACATATGAATTATCAAACTATCAAGTGAACGAATTAACAGACTAACAAAACAAAAGAAATTAATTTGATACGAATTACAGAGGACGGAGGAAGAAGAAAAGAAGCAGGAACTGCGGCAGCCTCACGAAGAGGCGCAGCAAGTGCTGCGCTCCTTCGAAGAGGCGCAGCGGTTGCTGCGTCTTTTCTCGACGTCTCTCTCTCACCGGAAATCCGCAAAAAAAGGTTTTAAAGACGGTTTTAGAAATCGGTTTTAATGAGATGCTTTCGACATAAACCTTACAATTGTTATGCAATAATTAAAAATACAATAAATAAAAGAGAGATTAATACACCCTCAGACTTACATGTTGACGGAACGAGGAGAACTAAGAAGATCGATTAGTGAATGCTCGACGCGAATGCAAGGAAAGAGTGCCCTCGTAAGAGGAAAACGATTTAACAAGTTGATTAATTAGATTGATTGAGTGTAGTGGTCAAATTGGTCGGTCATGCAACGGAGAGGCTGGTACCCGGAAAGATCCGAGCTTACGTGGTCGGAAGTCCAAGCACGTAGGCGCCAATTAGTAAGAACGAAGTCTAGAATGCAAAGGGAGAAGAGAAGGGCGGACACTCGCGTGAGAAATATGAGGAACGAAGGCTCCTATTTATACTAATCACGCGACGGAATTATGGTAAGAGTAGGACACGGAAGGAAAGATCCGGAAATAACCGACTTAGGTTAAACGCGGAAACTTGGACAAAAAGAAAGCCCTGGGAAAAGGCGCAGCAAGTGCTGCGTCCCTTGGAAGAGGCGCAAAGACTGGCTGCGCCCCCTTTCCCGGTAGGTTCCTCTGCGCGTAGAAAACGCGTTTGACAGCCTGTCGTATTTTAGGCATAACTTTCTCTACAAGACTCGGATTAAGGTGATTTCGGTGGCGTTGGAAAGCTAAGAAAGAGATCTATAACTTTATGTGAAATAGGTCTGATCCAAAAAAGTCGTTATGAGCTCGTAAAATGGGCCTAAAGGTCGAGTTGTCATTTTAGCTAAATGAAATGCACATTTTGTAATGTAAACTTTTAATTTAGCCTAATGAAGTGACATGAGACTCAAAATGAGATATAATCTCAACATTTTATGACATCCTAACCTTAGGTAGACAAGCACATTGCTTTGACTCGGGATTTGACGGTTTTAGGAAATGAAGACGGTTTTTGACCCTGACTCCAAATGTACTCTAATTCTATCAAAAAACGACCGTATCGGCACGTAGATGACAACTAAGAGGTAGACATTAGTATTTGAGCAATCACTTGACGATAATCTTACGAACCGTCACAAATCGTTCCGCGTATCAAACATGCGGCCCAATCATCACCGGGTGGTTTGCGGGAGGTGCGAAAATGAGGTGTCTCTGAGCCCCCACTTTGACCGAGGCTTGGACAAGGCGAAAGTCAAAGTATAGCCATCGGGTCAATCGAAGATTACAACCTGACGACTATGGCGACGCGAGGCGGTTCAAGGGGTCTGAACCAAGGACCTGTCGTCGGGAACATTTTAGAGTCTGTCGACTATCGGGGAGGGTCGTTTAAAGTCCATTAGACTACGTAAGGAGGCTCGCCAGCCATAAGAAGAGACCATACCTGAGACTTCTTCCTGAGATGCTTCCGGAGGTGCATAGGAGCTAAGGGTAAGCGTGGGAGCTAAGGGTAAGACCTAAAAGATACATAAGGATTGGTGCTAGGGTGTGGGGCCCTAAAGGAAAGCATCGACGGGAAGAAGGCCAAATATAAGTTCAACTTAAAGGGTAACCAAGGTTTAGGTGTAGGAACTCTAAGGAAGTGATGATCCTAAGGGTAGAAGTGTATGAACTCTAGGGAGTCTGGGAACCTAAAGAGCTAGGCGTGTGAACCTGGGTGTACGAACCTAAAAGGAAAGGACATGCTGGTATGGGAACTTAAAGGCTTGTGAACCTAAGAGGATTTGGGATTCTAGGGTTAAGTTTAGGAACTACTGGGTTACTAGCTCTTGTTTTGAACGCATGCGTTTAAGGTTTCTGTGGTATGAGAACTCCAAAAGGATTTATGGGTTTATGAACCTAAGGACGTTCGTGGGGGAGCCTAAAGGTTTACGAACCTAAAGGAAGCTATTTTGGGATCTAAGAATCTAGGGGTAAGAATCCTAACTTTGGGTTTACGAACCTAAGGAAGGAGGGTCTGGTTTGGGAACTTCTGGAGAACAACACCTTTGCCGAACTCCGTGAGGAAACAATAATATTGAGGGTAGCAGGACGTCGGTAGAAACTGCTGGGGAATCTGCTTGCGTCGGTCTCAAGCGAACTCTGGCAAAAACTTGAGGTTGAATCTGCTTGCGTCGGTCTCAAGCGAACTCTTGTTGGGGAATATATTGACGATTAGGAACATCTTGATCGCCATGGAAGAAATCGTGAGTGAGCAATCATCGCAAAATATCTTTGCGCTGGGACAAATATTTTGACGACTAGGAACATCTTGATCGTCATGGAAGAAATCTTGAATGAGCAATACTGCAAAATACTGCTGCGCTGGGGAGAATGAAGACTTGGGTGAAGCCCCCAGTTGGAGCGAGCACTGCTTCTGATACTTACCTGCATGGTTAGTAGCCACACAAGAATGCAATCTAATATATGCACGTAAGCAATTATCGCATGGACGTCGAATGAGCGAACACATAGGTTTGCAAAAGTTGTTTCTTTATAAAAGTCGTTTAAAACTTGTTCAAAGAAGTTTGTCGTTTGTAATGCGTTATGCATATTCAAATGGGCTTTAGACATAGGACTTGACATGACACAAACCTCATACAGACGTGACGCGAAACTAACTTAGATTGACGCGACACCAACTTAGGTTTGACGCGACACAGGGATAACTTTGACGGACTTTGCTTAAGTATGCGCAACCCCTAGCCAAGTACGGGTGACAACGCGGATAAGTTCCCAAGGTAGAATAATTGAGAGAAAGATGACGTCCATATTAAAGGCAAGGCATGAGCCATGGATCAGCTGTCTACTAGGACATCTTTTGCTGCCACTTGCTGTAAAAGAGACCCCTCTTGAGGCACGATAACTTGGAGAATCGATCTAAGACCTTATCATCGCCTGGACCGAGCACTAGCTAGACTCAAATGAGAGAGGAATAAAGGAAGGGTGGCATCTCGGAAGAGAAGCCCCCAGGATGAGAAGATGACTCTGGACTTTGGTAAAAAAAGAGGTTGGGCGACAATAAGGAGCCCCCAGTATAAAGATGTTGGTTGTGGAAGGGATGTTAATTGAGATTGGAAGGTTGAAAATAGAGATTGAAAGTTGATGGTTGAGGCGGTTGATAATTGAGAATGAAAGTTGGAATGGTTGTGTCCTTGAGGACTGCCTACGTATTCACGTGAAGTGAAATCAAACCAGATCGTAGTTCTGAGGTTTGGTTAATTTTGTTTGGATGTTGTGGTTGTATCCTTTTTGTGTAAGAAAGGACTGCCTACGTATCCACCTGAGGAGGTGAAATCAAACCAGATCGTAGTTCAGGTGTGTGCCTAAGCTATGTTGTTAGGGCCTTAAAGTGCAGGGGTCACAAGAGGGTAATATTCCTTTGGTGACTCGAAGAATCGATTTGAGATAACTCCCTCTGATCATAGACCAAAGAGGTATAATTAATTTTATAAAAATTTCCTTGTCATGTGAGCACACATAGAAGTGGACCCTAAGGATGAATATGGGTATGTCCCGTTCTAGGTAGCAAAGTATTTGAAGACTCCGTGTATGGGTCAAGGTGAAACTGGATTGGATATTTGGAATGTGGAGCTCGGTAATAAGAGGCTTTTATGAGCAAATCTCTGGAGCTTGATTTTGTGGAGTTAAGGCTTGATGGGATTATGGCTTGTAATGTGGCTTGGAAATGGAGTCTCTTGGCTTGATGTAGCCTGAGCACATAAAGGTAGGTTAAAATGACGTGGGTTCAAGTTTCCATATCTTGGCCCTAAGGGATGGGTATATTTGACAAGCTTGAGAAGATTCTCAAAATTCCTAACTATCTCCCTGTAACGGTCTCGAGAAGGACTTAGGGTGTGTGATGTGTGAAAGGCTAAGTGGGGGTGCTAGCTGACCATCTTCATTGGTGTCTTGATTCTTTATAGACTTCAACATTATTCCGTTCTGTATTTGATTTCAGGCTTATTCTTGATTCAGATTCTTGGTCTAGAATATACCTCGGTTTTTTTGCTCAGATTCTTGATTCAGGTTTTTTGAAGATAATTTTGGCTTTTGAATATTGACATATCTTTCTTGATTGAGCCTTGTTCTTATTTTGACCCTTTCGTGTCGGATATTGATCCTGGTCATTTCTCTCGATTGAGCCTTTGTCTTTCATCATGGCTCGTATCGTCTTGGATGGACTTGGGTCAGACTAGCACCTTTAGTGTGAAACGGGTTGGTCTTTAGTAACACGGGTTGTTTATTGTGGGGAATGGGCTTGCCTTCCGTCATGGATCACTAACAAGGGAGATGGTCTGGATTCGTCCTAGAATCTCTTGAGATAGGCTCGTCTAAATCAAGGGTTATATTGTGGTTTCTATTGCCAGACATGGAATAGGTAAGAAAAGAACACGGAGTTTCAGGTCCTCTACAACTTTGAACGGAACATCATCTAAGTGTACTCACATTGACTGTCATGTGTTGTTGTTGTCATTTTAAAATGTCTCAAATCAATTCTTGTTGCCACAGGAAAAGGGAAGAGGAAGAGATATGATAGAATATGTGGGTTGAAGGTTGTACTTTTATTGAAATGAATAATAAATGTATTTAACACAGACTCGAGAAGACACGTGACTCGTGGGACAGCCCCCAGATTGTCACTAGGAATGAAAATGGACAAGAAGAAAGATACTAGAACAAAATTATGGGATAGAAAGCCTAAGACTCGGACTCGGACCCGGACTTTGACTCGATCTCAGATCTAGACTCGTAATCATCGGCCCACGCTTGAACATTTTCTCTTCCAGCAGCTGGCTTTGGCATCCGACTTTGAGCATTCATCCATTTGAGCACCCCGTCCTCATTATTGGGAATACTGGAAGGATAACAGTCAAGAAGAGTTTCTTGATAAGTGGTATATCCATGAGGATTGCCTAAGCTACCTTGTGGGTTAAAGGTTGGGAGGGACAACCTCCCGCTTTCGATCATATCCTGAATGACATGTTTTAATTTGAAACATTTCTCTGTATCATGCCCTTTGCCTCTATGGTACTCGCAGTACGAGTTCTCGTCCCAGAACTTGGATTTCTTATCTGGTTCTGGTGTAGGTCCTATAGGCTTCAACATTCGTTGTTCCATGAGTCTCTGAAAGGCATCGGCGTATCTAATACCAATGTTGGTAAATTTCCTAGGAGGTGTGCCCTTATTTTCAGAAGCCTTTGTAAATGACCCCGAAGGCTCCATGAGGTTGCCTTTGTTGATTTTGATTCTTGGATGAGAAGAACTAGGAATAGATTGCCCGCTTATTGCTTTCTCCTTAAGACTGTCAAGTTGAGGGTTTGTCTGGACATTTTTTATCTTGAGAGGTTGGGCATCAAGCTTTTTACTCATTTCAGCAAACTGTTTCTCCATGTTGGAAAGTCGGAAGTTTAGATTATCAATGGCTCCTTCTATTTTGGAGAATTTGTTGTCAAAGGCCATGGAAAGCATGAGCATTCCATTTTGGATATCTTCATCTTCGAGGACATTGATTTCTTCACTACCATGAGGAGCGAGGAGGTGAGAACAATCTAGGAATGATTCTTCATCATGTTTAATGATATTAGACCCAAGAGGGTCGATTTTCTTGGATTGCTCGACAGAAGGTGGCTTAGGAAGCATGCCCTCTTCGATCATATCTTGGATGGTGTGTTTCAAGAGAAAACACTCTTCAATATCATGACCTCTACCTTGGTGATATAAGCAGTATTTGTTGCCCTTCCAGAGGTTCATCTGTTTCTCTAAAGGTGGATCCGGAGTCGGTCCTATTGGATGTAGCTTGCCTTGGGCAGAAAGTCTCTTCAAAGCATCGGCATAAGACATGCCTAAATCGGTAAGCACCCTTTGATGCCTCCCAGGTTTCCTTTCAGCTATTTTCGGCTTTCTAGGACGATGGTTATTGCAAGAGGTAAGCTTTGGATGACCTAGACTAGAGGTTTCCCTAGTTGGCATGTTCTTTTCCACCATCCCATTTTCAAGGGTGAGGACGCGAATGCTCAAATTTTCCACTGTAGCTTGAACTCGTAGGACCATGGCATAAATGTCTTGGAGAGACATGGTGATTGTGGCTTGAACTTCTTCGTGACCTTGCTGATTGACAGAACTTGCTGGATTCCTACTCGACAGAAATGACGCGCATTACACTCGGTTCGACATGGGATCACGCATACTAAGGCAACAAACAAAGGAAGGGAAAAGATGACAAATCTAGGCTTGACTTGTGAATTCATGAAATGTCGTGAGCGACTTCTCGCGTTTGGACTCATGGTGTTTTGACCTTGACCTTTAGACTCGAGTGTTGACTTTGACAAAGTGACACTTATGTGGTTGACTTTATTGACGGGATTGATGATACACGTTGATTCTGGACTCGAGTTTGCTTATAGGTGTTAAGAAGACTGTTGTAGTTTAGACTCAAATATGAGGCCCATTAAGACTCGTGTGTTGAGTCTCGGAACGTGTGACTCGAGTGTTTAGATCCTAACTGAAATGGGGTAGGGGGTCCAAAATGACGGCGTGACGCCTTAGGACTTGACTTGAATTTGAAAAGACCCAAAATGTAAAGGGAGACGGGTTCATGACTTGACAGAGTTCGGACTAGGACATAGTCGGTTTGAACTTTGACTCTAACTTAGCCCAATTGAATTTACACATTTACATTTACATATTTTGAATAAAACGTTTTTTTTTTTTTTCGGACTCTTTTTTTTTTTACGTTTTTTTTTCGTTTTTTTTTTGGACTCTTTTTGGGTTTTTTTTTTTTGTTTTGGACGTTTTCTTTTTTTTTTCGTTTTTTATTTGGTTTTTTTTTTTTGTTGCACGGATTTTGAAATGGGTTTTAGGCCCGAAGTTTGACTCGACATACGGACAGAGTTTGGACTTTGTTTTGCCTTTTCTCGAAAATATTTACGTTTTAAAAAGAGGTTTTAATTTTACAAAAATCGTCATGGTTTCGTTTAGAAAATGGTGATCAAACATTATACAAGCATTATAACGGGATGCTGAGTGCATTTAGAAGGGTTTTGGTTTAAAGGGTGGGTTGCCATACCGAACCATCAAACCCGAAGTCTGTGGAGAGGTTCGTACCAAACAAGAGTAAGGCCGATTCCTAGTCCATTTCCTCAAGTAGTGAAGGCCCTTGATACAAACAAGAGTAAGCATCATGGTATGGATGACGTCAATCGCTATCCATCCTTAGGCCCAAATAAGAATTAGGACCGTTTAGACGGGACGATTGGTCGAATGGGTTGGGTTGGGCCTAGGAAGGCCGAATTAAACGGTCTAGGAAGACCGAGTTATGAAAACCGACAATTGTCTTGTACAAACTATTCCCTAACCTTGTTCAAGTTTCACCCTTGGCTACACGTAAGTGTATTATCCCCAGCGGAGTCGCCAAACTGTGGACAGCGGGCCGCCCACGGGGGCGCTTGGTGAGAAGCGAAAACAAGCGTTTGCATTTTGTATGGAGTCGCCACCAATTTTTATGGGAAATTGGAACCGTTCGAATACCTCGTGTCATGTCAAGACACAAAGTAGTGACATGAACACTAAGCAATCGTTACCCTTAGCATTCTATGTCTAGAATGACTCTCGTGGATGCCAATGAACACGGGTGCTCACGGAGATCTGGAGTAAGGGGTGAGGGTACGTATTAGGAAGCTCTTTTGATCGAACACCTAATCCCGCCCGCCTCGATAGCGGCCTCTACTAATGATTAGGGAAGTTATTCGTACTCGATATATCGTCGGCTATATGCATGCAATGCAACATCCAAGTTTTAATCCTAGTATGTGAGAATTAGACTAAGTCGGTTGACATGTAATTAGCAAACAATTAATGTCGAAGTTGGGATTTAAGGTCGATTTACATGTGAGAAACATACAAATGATACAAAATACAATAATAATAAATCACAATAAAGAAAATTACATTAATTACAATGGAACAGGCGATTTATGTCGAAAATACCGCTAAAACGGATAATTTGAGAAAATGGAACAAAAGGATAAAACAAAGAAATACGAACAAGTCGGAAGGTGATAATACGATTAATAGTTAGTTAATACGTAGCTAATTTAAACGAGGTCAAGGCAGAAAGGGAGTTCAGAGGCAGAGCTCAACCTGGAACAGGCGCAGCAGGACTGCGCCCTCTGGAAGAGGCGCAGCAGTTGCCGCGTCTGTTCCAAGGGTGAGTTCTGGCTGTGAAGCCGGAACTGCAAACCGTTAATGTTATTTGGTAAATTAATGGATTGATTACGATTTTAGACTCGGATGAAAGTTATTAGCAGATTATTTACATATGATTAAGGTCATAAAACAGCAAAACATGGCTAAGACGGAATTAAACGGATTAATTATGTGAAGGGTCGATGTTAATGAATGATTAATTAAACTAACTAACTAAACGAATTATTAACTAAACATGATGAATTGCCGATGAATTAATGACTAAACAGGTGAAAATATATCAACAATGAATCCCAGAAACTCAACATGGTTAAATTGAATCTCTAAAATCCGGGTTTGAATTTAATGACGAAAACCCGCAAATATTGATTATTAGGGATTTAAGTCGGATTTATGACGATTTAAACATGTTAATGGCGATGGTTAATATACATATGAATTATCAAACTATCAAGTGAACGAATTAATAGACTAACAAAACAAAAGAAATTAATTTGATACGAATTACGAGGACGGAGGAAGAAGAAAAGAAGCGAGAATCTGCGGCGGCCCTCACGAAGAGGCGCAGCAAGTGCTTTGCGCTCCTTCGAAGAGGCGCAGCGGTTGCTGCGTCTTTTCTCGACGATACGTCTCTCCGGAAATCCGCAAAAAAAGGTTTTAAAGACGGTTTTAGAAATCGGTTTTAATGAGATGCTTTCGACATAAACCTTACAATTGTTATGCAATAATTAAAAATACAATAAATAAAAGAGAGATTAATACACCCTCAGACTTACATGTTGACGGAACGAGGAGAACTAAGAAGATCGATTAGTGAATGCTCGACGCGAATGCAAGGAAAGAGTGCCCTCGTAAGAGGAAAACGATTTAACAAGTTGATTAATTAGATTGATTGAGTGTAGTGGTCAAATTGGTCGGTCATGCAACGGAGAGGTGGTACCGGAAAGATCCGAGCTTACGTGGTCGGAAGTCCAAGCACGTAGGCGCCAATTAGTAAGAACGAAGTCTAGAATGCAAAGGGAGAAGAGAAGGGCGGACACTCGCGTGAGAAATATGAGGAACGAAGGCTCCTATTTATACTAATCACGCGACGGAATTATGGTAAGAGTAGGACACGGAAGGAAAGATCCGGAAATAACCGACTTAGGTTAAACGCGAAACTTGGACAAAAAGAAAGCCCAGGAAAAGGCGCAACAAGTGCTGCGTCCCTTGGAAGAGGCGCGGCTCTGCTGCGCCCCTTTCCCGGTAGGTTCCTCTCGCGCGTAAAACGCGTTTGACAGCCTGTCGTATTTTAGGCATAACTTTCTCTACAAGACTCGGATTAAGGTGATTTCGGTGGCGTTGGAAAGCTAAGAAAGAGATCTATAACTTTATGTGAAATAGGTCTGATCCAAAAAAGTCGTTATGAGCTCGTAAAATGGGCCTAAAGGTCGAGTTGTCATTTTAGCTAAATGAAATGCACATTTTGTAATGTAAACTTTTAATTTAGCCTAATGAAGTGACATGAGACTCAAAATGAGATATAATCTCAACATTTTATGACATCCTAACCTTAGGTAGACAAGCACATTGCTTTGACTCGGGATTTGACGGTTTTAGGAAATGAAGACGGTTTTTGACCCGGACTCCAAATGTACTCTAATTACTGTCAAAACGACCGTATCGGCACGTAGATGACAACTAAGAGGTAGACATTAGTGTTTGAGCAATCACTTGACGATAATCTTACGAACTGTCACAAATCGTTCCGCGTATCAAACATGCGGCCCAATCATCACCGGGTGGTTTGCGGGAGGTGCAGAAACGAGGTGTCTACAACCATCCCCTATCCTATCCAATTCATCTAAAGCAAAAACCAATCCAAATTACATTTGCTACAAATCCACTGTTGAATCTAAATAAATGTCAATTAGTTTAGTTTGTAAAATCAAGAATGGATTGGTGGTGCTCATGAGTCATGACCTAGGTAGGTTCAAATTCCGTCAGCATCAAAATCACCATGATGGCTCCATTTAGAACAAAAAAACCCATTCCGTAGATAAATTCAAATCAATTAGTTTCAATAAAAAACAACTAAACATGGAGAACATAATCACCATTTCACCTGAATCTCCATCACAAAAGCAACAACTAACCCTTTCATTAAACTCAAAAAAAAAAAAAAGATTCAACTAAAAAAGATCCATATCCCCTTTCTATAAAAGCCATAATATTTAAAGTGTTTTGATTGGCTCTTGATTTTAGGAAGTAAAAAATAAATTTTCTTTTTTCTTTATAGGTACCCCACCCATGTTTTTCATGGATTTAATTACTCTCTTTCATCATAATTACTATCTCTCATAATTGAAGTGATTCCAAGTTTAATAAAAACTATACAAAATAATATATTACACATTTGTTTTGCATTTTTATAACCATACATTATAAAACGATACATAATTTACACATATCTTTGTATAAATATTTCTAATTCAAAAAATTACAAAATCCTAATTTGTTGACAATTAAACATTTGCTACTAATTCCATAAAAAAAATTACATTTATTGATTGGCAAAATTAATGATCAAATCTAAGATACTGATAATTTTGATAAAAAGGACAAACAATAATTATCAATCATCAGATCTAAACCATTGTTCATAAAACTTAAATTTAAAAACATTGTATAACCTATATAGGCCGACACTCTTTAAAACCGTACATTGCTTGCAAAATTTAAAATTTGAAGTTTCCTAATGTGTATTATTTGTATTAGTGACTTAAATATATTTAAGTGGAATTTACTTTTCGATACTAATGAATTCAGTCAGCTCATTGCATATTTATTAACAATTATATCTGCACACGGTTAAACTTGTATAGTTATACATTGCTTCATTCAATTATTATTTCAAAATATTATGTTTGCTGCTTGCCGCTATTTCCTACTGACTGATGGCTGTTGAATGTAGGTTTGGCGAGTTGGTTTTGTGTGGGTCCTTATTGCCTGATCCTGAAGTTTACAGGAGGCTCATAGGTATTATGTTATGAAGTGGATCAGTGGATGTATGATATTACTGTACGCTATGCATCATTGGAGGACGACATAGAAAAGGTACTTGAATTGCTTTATTCTCTAAAACTGTATTTTTGCTTTTCCAAACTCCCGGCCCTAAAATTTCTAACATTACCTGAGTTTATATATGTGGGAAGCTATACGGGGTTATTCATTCATTGTTTTTAAAGTTAATATATTCCCACATTTCACAAACTCATATTGATCGTATTTTTTTTAAACTGCCTACAATTTCCTAAGCCTCCGTCTTTTATGTAGTGTGTTTCAGGTGCGGAAATGACAATTGAACAAATGAATGAGGTTCGAGAGCTTTGGTCGCTTTATTGTGTAAAGAACGTCTAATGTATGGTTTGATTCGTAGAAATTCCAATTGAAAACATTTAACATTTTGTATCGTAGCAGTTAGTAGTGTTTTAACTAGTTTTATGAATGGACGGAATTATTGTAATACGTATAATATTTTTTGGTATATAATAAATGGGTGTGTTTGTTTGAATTGTTGGAAGCAAAGCTCATGTTGCTTAGCGTATTATAGGTAGCATTTAGTTGTGGGTGTAAATTATTGAATCTGTATTGCTCTCATGAATTAAAGGAAGTATTTGAATCAGTTTTAGAAGTTTTAATAAACCAATGTTAATGAAATGCATGTTAAAGTTAGGTACATCGGTTATTAAGTACAACTGATGTTAATGTAATTATAAGTTACATCGGTTACTAAGTACAACTGATGTTAATATCATTAAAAATACATCGGGTTTAATCATAACCAATGTAAATAAAGATATATTTACATCGGTTTTGGTCAAGAATCGATGTAATTTATATGCTATTAGCATCCATTTTGGTCCTGAATCGATGTAATTTTAAACCATTAACATCGGTTTTAAAACCAATGTTTTGCTTATAAATTCAATAAACAACGCCCCCAAAAGCATCGCACAAAACCGATGTAAATGAGCCTAAATAACCAATGTCAATGACACTTTTTCTATTAGTGAACTATCGTATTAACGAATATATTTTACAGATATTTCCCGTGGTACCCTCGAACTTTGGAAGATTACACATGGTACCCCTCATTTTAAGTTTCTGCATATGGTACCCCTGTGTTTACCTTTTTCTTTCTCAGAATGCCCTTTACCAAACTTCCGTCATCACTCTGTTAGTCCTCTTACTAATGACCGTTTATTTTTGTTATTTAATACACTAATAATGCATAAATCCTTATTTTATACAATTAAATAACATTATATCTAAATCTCAAACTACCCTTTAATTATCATCATCATCCATAATCATCATCTTCTTCAAAATCACCACAAAAAGCCTCAACTTTCACCCACCCCCATCATCATCTTCGATCACCACTGCCCACACCAACAACAACCATCACCAACTGCCAACAATAACAACAACATCAACTCAACAACAACAACAACCACCACCACTCAAAAAAAATCGATCTCAAAAAAACCTCACCAAAAAAAAGTAAAAAGGCGGCGACATCGCCCTTTCTCCACCAGCCCCACCGTCAACCACCTTGACTCCTCCAACCACCATTAGTCGTCAGATCTGTATTTTTTTATAAAGGAATGTCGGCCGTCGTCGGTGATGTGGTGCCTGTCGACGGTAGGTAGAAGAAGAAAGGATAAGAGGAAGAGGAAATGCGAAATGGTCCTTGGTTGTGTGTGGGTGATTTCAACGAGATTTTGTACTCTACTGAGATGAAAGGTGCTTCGAGGGCGCAATGGCAGATGAATAACTTTCGTGATGCGGTGGATGAGGTGGGTATTCGGGATCTTCCTATGGAAGGCTATGCTTTTACTTTTGATAATGGGCAGGTTGGGGAGGATAACAGACAGTCTCGTATTGATAGGGCTATGGCTAACGAGGAGTGGTTTGATCTTTTTCCTTATGCTCGAGTGGTTCATCTTAACAGGGAATGGTCGGATCACTGTCCGATTAAGGTTGTGGGAGATCGGCGGGTGGGGCGAGAGGGCCGGGGTGATAGGACGTTTAGGTTTGAGCATATATGGGTAGGAGAGGAGGGGTGTGAGGAGGCTATTAAAAGGGGGTGGAGCAGAGGGGGTGGTGATTTTACGGAATGTATTGATTGGTGCGCTCGGGAATTGGTGGAGTGGAAGGGGGTTAGTATAGGGAAGATCATGAAGAGCCTTGTCAAGAAGAGGGCGCGTTTGAAGGTGCTAAATGAAGGTGTGAGGAGTTTAGGGCGTGTTCAGGAGAGGAAGCAGGTGGTGATGGAGATAGTGGCACTCTTGCGTCAGGAGGAGAGGTTTTGGCGACAGCGTTCTCGGGCTATTTGGCTACGTGATGGGGATAGGAACTCCAAATTTTTCCATAGAGCTGCTAGCGAGAGGAGGAAGAAGAATTTTATCTCTAAGGTTAGTGATGATTTGGGGAATGTTTTAGAGGGTACTGAGGCTATATCACGATGTGCTGTAGATTACTTTGGTGAGCTTTTCGGTTCGGGGTCACCGGCGGGCTTTGAGGATATTTTGGCGGTTGTGGAGGGTCGTGTCACGGGTGAGATGAACGCGGGGTTGGCAGAAGATTATACGGGTGACGAGGTGGCTATTGCGTTGAATCAGATGCATCCGTTGAAGGCGCCGGGACCAGATGGCATGAACAGCCTTTTCTATCAGACATACTGGCATATTGTTGGACCTGCGGTGATAAGGTTAGTACTGAACATTCTTAATGGGGCCCCTATTCCAAATGGTCCGAATGATACTAATATTGTTTTAATACAAGAAGAAGAAGGCGCGATAAGATGGCGATTTTAGGCCAATTAGCTTGTGCAATGTTATTTATAAATTAGTTTCGAAGGTGTTAGCTAATAGAGTGAAGAGGTTTTTGAGTGATGTTGTGTCAGAGAATCAGGGAGCTTTTACTCCTGGTAGGCTGATTAGTGATAATATTCTGTTGCTTCGAACTCAAGTTTCATCATATGAAGAATACTAGAAGTAGTGGGGGTCATTTGGCGTTGAAACTTGATATGGCGAAAGCTTATGATCGGGTCGAGTGGGACTTCTTAGAGGCTGTTTTATGTCGGATGGGATTTCATAAGCGATGGATTAGTACGGTTATGAGGTGTGTTCGGTCGGTACGATATTCTGTGCTTGTTAATGGTCGACGGTCTGAGTCCTTTCTACCGGGAAGGGGGTTACGTCAAGGGGACCCGTTATCGCCTTATATTTTTCTCTTATGTGCGGAGGTGTTGTCTGGAATGTTGAGAAGAGCAGCTGAGATGGGTTCGATCCATGGTATTAGGATCGCTCCGCAGGCCCCAAGTGTTTCACATTTATTCTTTGCTGATGATAGTATAATTTTTGTGAAGGCTAAGGAGAGTGAGGCTAGGGAGGTTAAGCTTATCCTTGATCGCTATCAGCAGGCCTCGGGGCAATTAGTGAGTCTGCCGAAGACCACGGTTTCTTTTAGCCGTGGTACCAGTTTGGCGAGGAAGCAGCTGATTGGGAGTGTGTTTGGCGTGAGGCAGGTAGTGTGTCAGGAGAAATATTTGGGCTTGCCGACTGTTTTGGGGAGGTCTAAGAAGGGTCTAACGGATTTGATTCGCGACAAGTTGAGTAAGAAGTTGCAGGGATGGAAGGGTTCGTTTCTCAGTAAAGCGGGTAAGGAGGTGCTTATAAAGGCGGTGGCCCAAGCTATACCAACTTATGCGATGAGTGTTTTTCGAATTCCATCTAATTTCTGTGATGAATTAAGATCCCTTGTGTCGAGGTTTTGGTGGGGTACAGAGAATGGGAGGAGGAAGATACCTTGGATCGCCTGGCGGAAGCTTTGTTTACCTAAGTGCCGTGGGGGGCTTGGGGTTCGAGACTTTGTCAAGTTTAATAGTGCGTTGCTGGGTAAGCAGGCATGGAGGCTACTTACTGATGAGAATAGTTTGATGACAAGGCTGTTAAAAGGTAAATATTTTCCTTCTACTTCTTTCCTGGAGGCAGGGTTGGGAACAAATCCGAGTTATTCGTGGAGGAGCATTTGGGAAGCACGGTCTGTGCTGTCATTGGGGTTACGGCGAAGGGTGGGAGATGGGCTCTCCACGTCGGTGTGGCGGGATCCGTGGGTGAGGGGAGCTGGTTCGGGGATGGTAATTTCGCCTAGGGGGGAGGCTGATGTGGGGTTGCGCGTGGTGGACCTTATGGAGGAAGGGGGAAGGGGGTGGAATAAGGAGTTGGTCGAATCTTTGTTTCTCCCTTTCGAGTGTGAGAGGATATTCAGAATGCGTGTTGGTGAGCAGCTGGTTCGGGATGAGTGGTTTTGGAGTGGGGAAAGAGATGGAGTATATACTGTTCGGTCGGCTTATAGAATTTTGGTTAAGCAAGATGGGGATGTGGTGGGACCTTCGAGTTTTCTTTCAGATAGCTGGTTGTGGAATAAAATTTGGAAAGTACCTGTTTTACCGAGGATTAAAGTGTTCATGTGGCAGCTGTGTAATGAGGCCATTGCTACCAGAGGCAATATTTCGGCGAGGATGGGTTCAATTGGAGGCGAGTGTGTTCGATGTGGGGATTGTTTGGAATCTTGTTTACATGTGGTGCGCGGATGTGGATGGGTTGGTGGCGTTTGGGAGGGGTTGGAGGTGGAGGTGTCGTCTTGTGTTGGTTTTGCTAAGGTAAGGGACTGGGTGGAGGAAGCGTTGAAGGATTTGGAGGTTCGGGAACAGGTGGTTTTCATGACTGGGTGTTGGGCTATTTGGGAGAGGAGGAATAAAGCAATTTTTGAAGATGGAGATTGGAGGGCGGAATTAGTGGTAAAACGGGTTGGGGATTTGGTTGCTGAGATGGAGGGAAAGGGAAGCTTGGAGGTGGCGGTGGAGGTCCGGGAAGAGGCGGCTGGTGTTGGCGGGTGGATTAGACCGGATGATGGGATGGTAAAGGTGAATGTGGATGCAGCTATTGTGGAGGGTGTGGGGATAGGGTTGGGTGCTGTATGTCGAAACGATAGGGGGGAGGTTGAGTGGTGTAGTGTGGAACAAGGTTCGGTGGTGATGGATCCAGAAGAAGCGGAAGCAGCTGCTATCTTGCATGGACTTAAGGAGGCTCGAAGGAGGAATAATCGAAAGGTTATCGTGGAAGGTGACTGCTCGAATGTTATCCATGATCTACAGCTGAAACGGAAGGGACGCAGTAGTATTTTTTTGATTTATATTGACATTTATGCTTTATGTAATTCTTTTGATTTTGTTTCGTTTAAATGGTCGCGTAGATGTTTTAATAAGGCCGCTCATGAGCTAGCTCATCTGAGGCCATGGACTCTAGGTCCTCGTAGATGGTTGGCGTCTTTTCCGTTGGACATTTCTGATGTAGTTCGTGCTGATTCTGATAATATATCTAGTTAAACCCGTGTGGGTTTACTTCAAAAAAAAAAAAAAAAAAAAAACATAAAATAAAGATGAATTTATGGTTGATTAAAGAAATATGAAATGATTGCGTATTTGCTCGCACGACCTTAATAAAAAAAATGGCCTCTTGCCAATCTGTAAACTTAACCACTAGCCTTACCCTTCTTAATTATAAACCCATACAAACTTAATCCCCTTCTTCATATCCCTCCTTTTCCCTTAATCTTTCATGTTAATCACTCACTTCTATTTCTTCCTTTCTTCTCCTTTTGTTTTTTCAGACAAAAATCCTTCACTTTTTATGTTCTAAACCCTTTAAATAAAGCCCATACCTTTCTTTTTTGTAAAGTTGATTAAGGTGGTAATTAATTAATTAATCATGGTTATGGAGAGTCAATATCGAAGCAATTTATATGTCACCACGGATCAGGATGACCCACAAACCTCCTCGGAAAACGGTGTCGATTCCGGTGATGAACGTGCTACTGCAACCGCACCTTCCCCTAAGAAAAGGTTGGTCACTCCTTACAAAACATGCTTTCATCTCTCTACATTGCTAAAGAGTACTCCGTATTAAGTTTTGAGCTAACTAGCTAACTTTAGGCTCGGAGATTGCAAGTTAGCTCTAGCTAGCTAGCTAGTCATTTCGTTGATTACTATGTTATGTTATAAACATAGTAATTTACGAAGAAATAATCATATTCTCATCATATCAGTTAATTTAGTCGATAAAAATATAAAATTATAAAAAATGTTACGGAGTATAAAATAAGAGAAATTATTTGATTGGAATAGTAGACGGAGTATACAAAAGAGAGTAATACAAGTGCCAATTGGCGACGGAGACGGATCAAGGAGTAGCAAAACGGAGGCGTACCCGCCGTCGGATTCATGGGCATGGAGAAAATACGGTCAAAAACCAATCAAAGGTTCACCTTACCCCAGGTGTGTACCATTTTTATTCTACTCTTTACCATACTTGATCGTAATTTTTTGGTGGCTGATTTATATCGACGACGTTTTAGTAAATATTGATGACGTTTTTTAAAAAAAAGACGATAACTGCCCTTCCACTCATCAACACTTTCTCTCTCTAAAAAATTTCTCACAACTTCAACTAAATTAAAAAAAACAACAACAATTAATAACACGACGGATCTCGAATAACCGGTACTTAAACAACTTAATCGCTTCATTATTTGATTACTTTTTTTTCGGCATCGCTAAATCTATTCGATAATTGATTTCCTTCACGTATTGACTTAGTAATAACAAACATTGCAATTTTTCTGCGTAAATCTGAAATTTGTACCCCAAGGTTGAACCATGGACCAAACTTTGAGATCTAACGTTCAATCATGGACCAAACGATGGAAACCAACGTTTGTCTGGGCCAAACGTGGGAAACCAACATTGGTCGTGGTCCAAACGTTGAAATCCCAAGTTTGCCAACGGAGAATTTTTTTTTTTAAAAAAAAAAAAAAAAAAAAAAAAATCTCCGTGGCCAAACGTGAGATTCCAACGTTTGGACCATGGCAAATGTTGGTTTTCAATGTTTGGTCCATGGTTGATTGTTAAATCTCAACATTTAGTCCATGAACTAGTTCATTTTTTTAAAAAAAAAAAACGTGTTTAATACGTTTATTTGCCGATTTTTTAAATTTATTTAAGTTTTCTAGTCGATGTGCGTTAATTTCTAACATTTTTTAATTGGTTTAAATGTAATGAGAGATCGAAATGTAGTTGGTTTTTAGTAGAATTTGAGAGAAAATTGTTTAGAGGGAGAAAATAGTGTAATTATGCAAAGGGTATTATTGTCTTTTGGAATGAAAACGTCGACGATATTTACTAAAACGTCGACAATATTTACAAATCGGGAATTTTCAATGAGTAGATTATACAACCTGTTAAGATGGTGTAACTTAGCATAGGAGGCGGCTGGTGCTACCGTACGCTGGGGAGTAGGTGGAGAACCAATCATAAGACTTGGTACACATCGTTAATGTTCGTGGTTAGCACACCCCGGTTTATACGGAGATCATAATTTGTTAATCATGTTAGGATAATAAAATAATGATTTACATGAAAACAAAGAAAGCTCTTCTTTCTTTGTATAATCTACTAATTGAAAGAAGAGGTATATAGTTGTTTATAGATTCTAGGAAAAATTCTTATGTAGATATAGTTTTGGTTTTGGAGGGCCGGATCCAAACACACATACATAATTGGGAATTTTTTTTCCAAAATGGGGTTCTTTAACAAAGAAATTAACGAAATGGATTGAGTTTCAAAGTATTTATCGAAAATGGGTCCACGTAGGATCGGATAAGGCGAAGCTAGGTTAAGAAGTCAAATCGCTTACCGGGAGGACGACTTCAAGTCAAATCTCTCAGCGGGAGAGCGACTTGTTTTGCAGCCAACATTCAACAAAACCCCCTTTCTCCCTCATCGTTCATTCCCAATTAAAACAACCAATTTGAAACCCTAACTCGTCCATACTTGATTTTACCTCAAAAACCACCCTAAATCAGTCAATTGGTTTGATTAAACATCAAGTTATTGTTCTTGATGATGATTTATTTTTGCTTGGCTAATGGAGGAATAGACGAAGAATTTTTTCAGAAAATGGAGAAGAAATGTGTAGCATAGCTGAAGAATGAACAGCTCTAAGTCGTTCAGGGGGACGACGACCTGAGTTCAGAACGCCACCCCGCTGAGCGACTTGACTTAAAGTCACAAAGCCAAGGGTTGGGTTCCCATTAACTGACACCTTGGGTATGGTCGCTGAGGGGGAGAGCGACTTGAATCCGAGCATAGGTTCGGTGATGACGTGGACCCATTTTGGGTAAATACTTTGAAACTCAACCCATTTCGTTAATTTCTTTGTTAGAGAACTCATTTTGGAAAAAAGTTCCATAATGGGGGTGTTTGGTAAACGCCATATTGGTCGGTTTTTAGCATATTAAAGAGATTTAGCATGTATGACCAATCAATATGCTAATTTTAGTGTTTGGTAAACAGCATATTGAAACAACATATTTTGGGGTCAATATGTTGTTTTACAATATGCTGCTTACCCCAGCATATTGGTTAGCGTATTCTAAAATAGGAAATTTTACTCTATTTTACAAAGAAAACTAACAATCTACTAATAGTAATCTGCCAATTACAAAACACCCAAACTAATTCTACTAATTATAATATGCAAGTCAAACCTGCTGATAAAATCTGTCATTTATAATCCGCTTTTGCAATCTGCTTATGCTGAAATTAATCAACCGTTTACCAAACAGGACCAATGACAGAGTAAGAAAAGCTATAATACCATAATCATATTTTGTAAGTTCGTACCAAAAAAATATCATATTTTGTAAGTAATGAAAAATATAAATTCTTAGTTAATTTATTATTATTAAATTTATATTTTTTAAAAATGTTATTAGTCATTGTCACTCCTAAAAAATGACTACTTCGTAATTTACTCAATATCAATTTAAATTTCAATATATGTTTCGACCCTCTTATTTTAAATTCTACAACCATAAACACCTCTCTTTCATAAGTTGTACAAAATGTTACATTGTGGCGACATGTCGATATAAGTCTTAAGAGTTATTATTCATTAGTTCAATTCATTTCGTAAATTGTTGTACAAAATTTACCATTATATTATTAGAAATACTCACAACCGCGCTAATTTAACTATATACACTTATTGTTTAAGATATTTTCTCCAATGGACAACTACAATACGTTGTAGCTTGATTTGTCAATACGGTTTTTTAAGCTATTTTGCTCTTCAGCTACATATCGCTCCAATGATTGGCTACTACACTTTCTACTTTATGGATCCCATAATAAAATTTCCCTCCAATCATAAACTTTTACCTTTTTTTTTATTTTTATTTTTTTTAAAACCAAGTTACATGCTTGGTAGAGCTGCAATGCTCAAAAACGACATCATTTTTTTCTTAATCCAATGGTAAGCTACTTGCTTGCAATTTTGTAAATATTATAAGCAAGTCCTTCAAGCAAATCATTGGATAAGAATCTTCTAGAATATCACATTTTCATACATATATTTAGATATATCTTTTTTTTACAAAAATGACTATTTATATTTTTTTATTATATATATGAACATATATTTTTTTCTGGTGATTTATTATGAACATATATTGTAAATTCCTATCAAATGTATCAGTACACGGTACATTTGTATCACAATTAAGAAAAGTGATTGACGACGAACATATCGACAATATTGGTGAAATCGATTGCAATTTGTATCAAACTTAAAAGTAAAGGGTGCGATCAATGTGGTTAGAACTCATGATTCTACTTCGAATCGGCATATTAGTTAGGATCAAATTAGTAAAACTGGATCATAGAATCGTAAAATTGTATAAATTAACTCGAAATATCCCTATATTTAATAAAACTTTTGTGCCAAATAACCATTAAATAGACTGATGTTAAATAATCTAATCCAAACTTTTTTTAGCAAGCTTTTATCTTTACATTATTTTATAACTAGATTTAATGCCCGAGCGATGCCCGGGTCACTTGTAATATTTTGTCTCTTGAACCACTGTTAAACGTTAAGTTATAAAATATATAAAGGCTTTGTTTTTTTTAATAGAGTTAGAGTGAGCTGGAACTGAACTGAATTAACTTGAAATTTGCTTACATGAATAGCTTAAATAAGCCGAGTTTAACTGAGTTGTACTAAATGAAAACATGAATTTACAAATGTGTTCTCCCTATTCATTCCCGCGAACGCGACACAAAATATCATGTCTCCTTATTCCATTAATTTTAAAAAGGTTATTTAATCGCTATTTGGAATAAAAACGTTCAAAAACTCGAGTCTTTATATTTTGTTTCAAAATTTAATAACCCAAACTGATTTTTTTTCATTTACGTTGTAAATATATGTGATCTTAGGTTTACAGTATAATTAGAATTCTTATTCCTAGATTCCTATAACATTGTATACGAAAAATCATGAATTAGAATCTTAATTGATAAATTTTAGTGTCATATGTAGTTGTCAAGCAACTCTTAAAATACCAAGGCTATGTTTGACAAGACATTTTAGGTAACTGATTTGACCAAACAACCTGATTTAACTAATATTTCAGTTAGTTGTTTTATCTAGTGCTGTTTGGTAAAGTCATTTCAGGTACCTGAAATGACTTTTCAGGTACCTGAAATGAAAAGCTACTCCAGGTAGCTTTTTAAAGTTTCAGGTAGCTGAAATGTTCTACTTTACATATTTACCATTTATTTAAATTAATTTATTATAATTATTAATGTCCTTTTATGTCATTTTACAAAAAATAGTTACATTTTCAGTTAGCTTTACCAAACACTTTACAGTTAATCAGCTACCTTATCAGTTTCCAATTTTCAGCTAGCTTTTCCAGGACCTTTTTAATTTCAGTCACCTTATCAGGTTTCAGGTACCTTTTCAGGTTTCAGGTACCTTTTCAGTCAGTTTTACCAAACAGAGCCTAAATCCATGATCCCTTACATAAAAGGCATTCATTTTTCCCAATATTTTTGTTTGGCGAAATTTTTTGGTTCATGATTCATGACCATATTCATTATCTCAATGATCGTATTTTTAATATCCATTCCCGTGTTTTCTAAAAATTTCAAAGAATAAACTTAATTAGTAAGTTTACGTATGTTATGTCTTTTGTTTACGTTGACAACTAAGAGTAAAAGATTTGAGTATAGTTGAGGGATGAATGTGGCATTACTTCAGTAGCTCTTGAACTGGATATATAAAAACACGGATTATAAAATAAGACGGTCTCACAGTGTGAGACGATCCTTTTCTAAAAATAATAATTCATTCGTCACGTATGGAACATCAGGTCATATGAAACATTAACATGATACAAATTTCTTAAAGATGTGGATACTACTACTAAGAGTCTTAGCTAAACATCATCAACTTCAAATCATATGGCAATACTACTGAGCTCTTAGGTCATATGAAACATTAACATGATACAAATTTCTTAAAGATGTGGATACTACTACTAACAGTCTTAGCTAAACATCATCAACTTCAAATCATATGGCAATACTACTGAGCTCTTAGAAATATGTGGAGAGTTACGTTGAAAGTTTCCCTACATCAATATATGATTACTATATATATGGCATGTGCATTAGCTACTAAGGCGATATAATAAGTCTTGTAAAAGACCAACAGATTGTTTTGAGAGAAACATGGTAATATCGTATTTGTTGTATATATATACTACTAATGATCAGTTTGGCTTGATTTTTATTGTATCTCGCATTGTTGATATGTATCTCTTATATGTATAATTAGCAAAAAACAAAGTTTTAGACAATAAATTACAGAGATATTATCTCTGTAAATAATTTTTGTGTATGGCTAAAATTTGTACAAAAAAAATTCACCACGTAATATGTATATGGCTAATGATAAGTAAATAATAATCAGATTGGCTTGATTGACGTTAGTTATCCTCACTTCCCTCTAACAATTGCGCACCGCCTCCCTGGCCAAAATATATGGCTAATTATTGCATATCAAATACCCTTATAGAGTAAGAGTATCATAATTTTTCAAAGCAAAAAAACAATAAAATAAAATCATTGTTAACAACTTAACTTATAAATTAAAGCTTTTGAGAGAAACATGGTAAACTTGTAATTACCTTTATAAGGAATTAGGCAAAAATCTCCAATGTAAATCGTTGTTGTTGTTGATGACGTTCATAATGACTTATTAGCACACATAAGATTAGTTTCATATCATCACCATTGCAATACGCATACAATTATCCGAACACGTTATTCAGTTACATTGACAACTTTTTAGCCGCCTTACCGTGGAAGCTTTACTCGTGAAGTTTCCTACCTGAACGAATTGAACGCTTGTCCAAAATAGATATTAAAGTGATCTATTTAGCAATAACACGGTTCTCGTTATCAATACAACGTCAAAATCTATCAGGACGGATTATGTACCGGTAAGAGTACTCAAGTTTGTATGATGGTCGATGTCAAACAATCACGTGGTGATAAATCGTCAATGCTTAATTCCTGAAAATAAAAAATAAAAATAAACATGATTCAGGAGACATATATTCAAACTAAATTGTACAATAATAAAGCATAAGAAAAAAAAAAGAGCTTTAAGAACATAGATAAAACTAATCTGTAAAAGCTAACTAAGGCAAGTAATTAATTAACAATGGTAAAAGTGTTGTATTTGTTGCCTATATATAATGGAAGAGAGTTATTGTGAAAGTAGGATACAATATATAAATAATGGTTGATCATTGATGTAGCTAAGTCTCCAACACAGATCAATTTTGCTATGTAGATAGAATTGTATTCCGTAGTACGTTTGTTATAGGATTGTAGCTGTAGGATTGTGGTAGTAGTCAAATAGTTATATGGTATTAAAATATATATTTTAGATATAGTTCATTATATGGAGAATTAGGTGTTTCGACAAAGTTGGAGACTCTATAAACGCTCGAAAAAAGCTTCCTTTAATAATATAGATAGATAGATAGTTAATATAAAATTGCACAATTTCGCAGTACACATTTTACTAATCGCAGTACGCTATTGACCAAATTACCCCTTTCATTTCTACTCTAAAAATTATGGCATGTTCTGCCCCAAGAAAAAGAAAGGAAAAGGTAGATAAGAAAGAATGTATTGTGCACTGCATTCACCATCCCATCTATCGCCCCCTCCCTCCTCCGACAAACACCTCGCCGACTATGGTGATCCGCTTTAATTGTGACACCGCCTTAATTTGCATTAGTTTATGCTCTACAAGATGGTTACTCTTGTTACATTATTACAAATAAATGCCTATATTTATGTTTAATGGACAAGACAAATGGGAATTACGTTGATTAATTGCACTAGCCTGAGAGTACATATTTAATTACGGCAATAATTTTACCCGAACATCGACAACAAACCCTAATAAACACCAAATTTCGATAAAAGAAATGCGAATTACTCCGTACAAATGAAAGTGGAAGGCAACATTGATCCATGAATCTATGATTAGTTTAATATTGTTGTACAATTGAATTGGAATTTACATTTGAAAAATTGGTAAATCTGAGGAGGTAATTTGTCGAGAGGATTAGTTTTACTATTTGTTGTTTAGTTTTTCACCAAGGGTAAGCAAATGGAAAGTATTGTGAAAAGGTCATCTCTAAGCTACTTTGTAACAGGCTTGCACCTGTACTGCCTGATGTGATTAGTCAAAATCAGGGAGCATTTGTGAAAGGAAGAAGTATACTTGAGAACATCTTGATCTGCCAAGACTTGGTCAGATTGTACAACAGAGCTAATGTGTCTTCTAGATGTATGTTCAAGTTAGATCTACAAAAGGCTTATGATACAATTGAGTGGAAATTCCTTGAGCAAATGTTGGCTGCTTTGAGATTCCCTGCAAAGTTTAGTCACTTACTGATGACTTGTGTATCCACTTCCTCTTTTTCATTAAGCTTGAATGGTGCTCAGTTTGGATATTTTAATGGGAAGAGAAGATTGAGGCAAGGTGATCCTAAGTCTCCTTTGCTTTTCACAATTTGTATGGAATACTTGACCAGGATTCTAGATTTTGCCACTCAGAAATGGTACTTCAGATTTCATCCACTTTCTGGGGGGTTAAGATTGAATCATTTGCTATTTACAGATGATATTTTGATGTTCTGTAAGGGGGATGCTCGATCAATTATGCTTCTTTTGAGGGCTTATGCAACTTTCTCAGCTTCTTCAGGATTGAAAATTAATACTACTAAGTCTGAGGTGGTATTTAAAGGGGTGGTTGATGCAGTCAGGCAGGATATACTCCTATTTTCAGGTTTTACAGAGGGAGACTTGCCTTTGAAATACCTTCGGGTTCCTATTCAATCCAGCAGATTGACTATCCATGACTGTAATGTGCTGGTGGATAAGATTGTGCATAAAATTAGGGGGATTGGTGCTAGGAAGCTAAGTTATGCTGGTAGATTGACATTGATCAACTCAGTGTTGAATACCTTACATAATTACTGGTCTTCTATCTTTTTGATTCCTAAATTGGTTATTAAAAGAATAGAGGCTCTGTGCAGGAACTACTTATGGGATGGGGGAGTTGAACACAATAGAGCTCCTTTGGTTGCATGACAGAAGGTCTGTATGAGCAAGAAGAGTGGAGGTTTGGGTATTAAAGAGGCAGGAATTCTAAATAAAGCTACTGTAGGAAAATTGGTGCACTGGATTCACATGAAAGTTGATAGGCTTTGGGTATAATGGGTGGATCACATCTATATATATGGTCAAGACTGGCAAAATTATCAACCTCCTCTGGATTCAAACTGGAACTGGAGGAATGTTTGTAAGGTGAAGGATCTTTTTGTCATGCAGGTATCGTAATAATCATTGGATTGCGGATCCAAAGGGTTATTCTATCAAGTCTGTTATCTCGTGGTTGCGGAGTGCACCCTCCTCGTAAACCGTACCAGGTTATGCAGGATAGTCTGGTGTTTACCTAAACATTCGTTTGTGGGTTGGTTAATCAAGCAAGAAGCTCTTAACACCAGGGAGAAACTGTTCAGGATTGGAGTTAGTGACACTGATAGCTGTGTCATCTGTGAGCAGGGGACTGAGTCTCATAAACACTTGTTTACAGAATGTGCTTTTAGTTCAAGAATCATTGCTGGACTTGAGCAGTGGTTGCAAGTACAGATGGGTGGCAATTTATCTAACTTGTCTAGATTACAGCAGCAGGTATGCCACTTGGTGTTGATGGCAGGTTGGTATAATATCTGGTTTGAAAGAAACAGATGTAGGGTTGAATTCAGTATATGTAGGCCGGATAAAGTTGTGAATGAGGTGAAAAAACTAGTTCATATGAGAGTGCAGGGACTAGTTAAAGGGAAGGTGAGTCAGGTGGATGCAGAGTGGCTGAAGAAGTTAGACATAGTTATCTCTAATTGAGTATGCTTGTAATGGATATTGTAATGACTCAACATTGATTAATAGTAATACAACTCACATTTTACCAAAAAAAAAAAGTATTGTGAAAAATGTACTGTATTGAGTAAAAAACGTACTGCGAAAATAAATTACATCTAACAATTAATTCATTCTAAAACAATTTCACACTATTATTATTATTATTATTATTATTATTATTATTATTATTATTATTATTATTATTATTATTATTATTATTATTATTATTATTATTATTATTATTATTATTATTATTATTATTATTATTATTATTATTATTATTATTATTATTATTATTATTATTATTATTATTATTATTATTATTATTATTATTATTATTATTATTATTATTATTATTATTATTATTATTATTATTATTATTATTATTATTATTATTATTATTATTATTATTATTATTATTATTATTATTATTATTATTATTATTATTATTATTATTATTATTATTATTATTATTATTATTATTATTATTATTATTATTATTATTATTATTATTATTATTATTATTATTATTATTATTATTATTATTATTATTATTATTATTATTATTATTATTTTTTAAACCGGAACTTTTATTAAAAATAATCAACATTTTTACAAGAAATTAGTGGGCAGCCGAGATACAATCTGGGCCCCCACTCCCTTAGCGATAAGACAAAGCTAAGTCTAGTAAAAATGTAATCGGCCGCGCGATCCCCTGCATCCTGAGAAACAGAGAATTTCTGGATCCGCTTGAGCAAAGCCACAACATCCGTATCCAGCTCTCCCAGCGAAGAAAAAGAGAAGGGTAGGAAACCATAACCAGCCGTCGTGCACAAATCCCGTGATTGGCACACTTTATTTGAAAGAAAGATCAAGAATAACCCTAGATATATCATTCATTTAAATCGAATTTGAGCTAAGTATGACCACTAAGATGGTAATACTCGTCAACGTTTTATAACGAATCGTCGACGTTTTAAAAAAAAAAAAGACGAACACTACCCTTTTACATTCTCTCTCTTCTCTACCAAATCTCCCAAAACCATTTTTTACTAACAAATTTAAAAAAAAAAAACAATATAACATTTTGAAAATCGAAATCAATAGCGAATGACCAATCATCGGTAATTAACTAACTTATAATCTATCGAATTGTAATTTTTTTTATGTTCGAATCTGCATGACATTGAATTATTATATACTTTCATCTATCTCTCATCTGCATTAACGGAACTAATACGGTAAAAAAACATCGAAAAACACGCAAAAAAAAAAAATTACCCATTTAATTACAAAAATCTCGGTGAAAAATAAAATTTAAAAGTCCGAACCACGGATAGACATTGAAATTCAATGTCCGAACCGTGGCCGGACATTCAAATCCAACGTCAACCATGGTGTTGGACGTTCATATTCAACATCGACCATGGTGTAGACGTTGATATTCAAAGTCCGACTCAGACTTTGAATATCAAGGTCCACACCATGGTAGACGTTGAACATCAACGTCCTGCACCATGACCGACGTTGAAGCCCAACATTTCAACCCAAACTCAACGTTGAAGCCCAACGTTCTAGTCCCTTCCCGACTTTGAAGATCAAACAACCAAGTCCTCCACCCCACCAAGTCCTCAACAACAAACGTTGATCTTCAACGTCTTCCACAAACGTTGATCTTCAACGTCTCCACCCCACCAAGTCCTCAACAACAAATTAACGCATATAAGTGCAAGTGCAACGTTGAACTTTGTTTAGTTAGTGTTGTGCTATAAGGAAGCTTATTCCTTGATCATTCTCGTTGACTTGATACATTAGAATATAGGATATACAATGCGTACACTTCAATTACAATCATGTCGGTCATATACTACTACGGAAATATAAAGAACAAAAGAGGAGCAAAGCTGGACCGGTGGTGGCAGTGGTGGGTGTGTAGTGATGGCAGCAGACAACAGTGGTGAATCGGGTTGTGGTTGTTGTAATGTGTAAAAAGGAAAGAGAGGGTAAGATAGTGGGAAGGTAAGTATCGTCTTTTTTATGAAAAACGTCGACGATTTGTTTTAAAACGTCGACGACATTTTGCAACCGGGAATTGTCGACGTTTTGCTAAAATTAGGCTTATCAATCTCGACCGTTGTCCTAAAAGGCAGGAGAAATCAGAAATACAGTACGCAATATTACACGCGCGCTTCTGGAAAATCACGTTTCTTGTTTTCACATTCTTATCTTTCACTCCAATTGGTTGGTTTACGTGTGAACCAACTCCCACTTTTATCTTTACTGATATTGTATTGAAATGGCTAGACACTCCTGTGTTTTTTTGTCCATATTCATGCCTTTTCTTTGTCTTTTTCTCCAGGGGATATTATCGATGTAGTAGCTCTAAGGGATGCCCTGCTAGAAAGCAAGTCGAAAGGAGTCGTATGGACCCTACTGTGCTTGTAATAACTTATGCTAGTGAACATAACCACCTCATACCCACCTCCAAACACCACCACAAGTCCGTCACACGAATCCCCCCTTCCGCCTCTCCACCCGCCCCTCCGGTTGCTTCACCTTCCACACCGGTTGCTGCTGATGATTCCACTGATGACGGAGGTGAACAACCTCTATCACCGGTTGAAGTTAATCCGTTTGGGGAACTACCGTATCTTGAGTTTGTTGGAGATATGCTTATGTTGGGGAATTTGGGGATTGAATATAACTGGATACCTGACTTCACGTTTAACGTGCCAATTTTTGTGGGACCTAAATGTGATGATACTATGACTGAAGTTGCGACGTTTTCTATGAGAGAGGAAGATGAATCGTTATTTGGTGATTTAGACGAGTTACCAGAGTGTTCGGTGGTTTTCCGACGTCGACAAGTAAGCGCCGAGATGTGTGGTCACGTCACTCCGCTATGTGGTAGCACATAATGAAAATTGTTTCGAGATAATTTTATACTTGGTGGTAATTATTTTGCTCGAGGGCGTTGGCGTTTCGTTTTACCTCACAAGAGTACGACTATGTTTTTCTTTTTTTTTTCTCCCTTTTTTCACTTATACAACCCAACATTTTGGATTTTGGTTATACACACAAATAGCGAGAGCTCATCTGATTTCTTGTATTCTTTTGTAAATTGTAGCATTGAAATGAAATAATATTATGTTACTTTGTTCATGTGCTGGCCAAGTTTCTTTCTCACTGACTCACTGTTTAACATTTATAGCACTATGAAAAATTTCAAACATTTTACGATGCAAGATTTAGTACTAGTATTTACCCTGTGATTCTGTGAATTCCGTATTCTGGACGTACCTTTCCTCTTTTCGATCTTGATTTTAAAAATGATAGAATCAAGCGAGATTAATTGTTTGCACTTACTAAACAAAAGAGCTGGGAAGCCAAACAGCAGAATAACCTAAACAGTTATCATTACGAGTCACTTAGGTAATATCTGGCATTACCTAACGTCCAACCCCTTATGGTCGAGTCACAAAGGTAATCATCATTATTATATATATATATATAAAAGAATCTTATAATTTTGCTGATGTGGCGCAACCAGAATTAAGAAAAGCCCTCTCCTTCACTCTCACAATCTGAGTCTTTCTCAGCCAATCAAAAGTAACCATATTGCCATGTCAACTGACATGTCAACCGTTTAAAATCAGCAGTCAATTTTCCATAAAAAAACGTCCCATTCAAGCATAAAAACCGTGTTATTTATTGCCCCAATTTTCCATAAAAAACGTCCCATTCAAGCAGCATATTAAACCGTGTGTAATTATTGCATTTTCAACCCAATTTTAAAAAACCACTAATCACCATTCACATATTAAACCAGTAATTCAATTTTGCATTTTCAGCCCAATTTTCCATAAAAAACGGCTGATTCAAGCAAATTTCAGATTTCAATTTTCCATAAGAAACCCAATCATCAACATACCCATTGAAAACCCAATTTAAAAAAACCCCTACTAAAAAAAACAGACCATATAAATTACATTTAAAACAACAAACTACATAAATTACACATAAAACCCTTAATCTACCCTATTAAAAAACCGGAAAAAAGAACAACCGATATAAATTACATAAAAAAACAACAAACTACATAAATTACACATAAAACCCTTAATCTACGAGAAAAAGGATTGTACAACGGATGTACTACATCATATTTAATGACTTTTTGAGTTTTTGTGTATTTTTTTCGAGTATTATAGAGTTTATAAATTACATTTTAGTCTTATGATGTCAAAAATCAAATCTTTTTGAGCTTATATGTAATTTTTTTGAGTTATAATGTAACTTTTTGAGATTAAAGTTTAAGTAAGGAAACTCAAAAACTTTAAAATAAAACTCAAAAATTTTAGATTAAAACTCAAAAACTTTATATTAATGCTCAAAAACTATAATATCTGATGTACTACATCAGATGTATAATCCACTTACTGTTAATCTACCCTATTAAAAAACAGTCCATAATTCTTTATATTCTCCATAAACCTCTTTAATTCCCATTCACTTCCTCTTCAAACGTTCCACATCTTTCTCCATCTTTCACCCTGGAAAAAAAAAACAGTAAAATTATTCTCAAATTATTCTTCTCAATTTCTCAAATGGCCATGACAAATGTTCTTACTATTAGTCAACTCAAGTATGGAGTTAGACTTACTCAAATGAATGTTAGGGTTGTTCACAAATGGTCCAGGCCAGAATTTAGCAACAAGAACAACAAAGATGATAAGAAGAAACTCGATGCCATTGAACTATTATTTGTTGATTCACAGGTACGTCTTTTTTCTTTTCAAAATATAGAGGATTATGTATATAACCAAATTTCCCAACAATATAGATCTTATACCTTAAAAAGGTCAAATCTTGGTACTTCATTTTTGATAAGTGCATTCATTCATATCTTATGTTTCCTTCGTATGTTCTTTAATGTTATATATAAATCAACATATAAATATGCATCACTTTCGATTTTAAAAAAAAGTCACCTTGAATAAGATGTTTTACTTTGTATGCTTAATGGCCTTCACTTGAGAAGCATTTTTCAAAAATTTGTGTTGGATTTCTTCATAAAAATGAGAGCACCTAAATAACCTCCTTAAAGAACAGATATCATAAACAATGGTTCACATACTTTCATCTGGGACATATCAATGCAAACCCCTCCATCTGGGGACAAAGTGTGACCTTCAATAGATGTGGCACCCCCATAGGGTACAATTGGCACCTGCTCTTAAAACAAAACAAAAAAATTAGCAAAATTCACTAAGATTTTACCAAAGCTACATGTCCAACCAATATGAATAAAACTTGAGAAAATATCAGTATAGAAAACCAGATATGTAAGAGCCAATTATACTACTTTTAAACCGCTCGGGAAAATAAAAACCAGACAGGCCGAGCATATCTTATGCCTTTTACAAGACTTCACTATCAAAGAAACTTTAAAAAATATAATGATACTGAAGCAAGTTGACACAAAGAAGAACACTTTAAAAAATATATCAAAATATGTAATATGTCAAAAATAAGACATTTTAATTAAAAAGCTATCACATTAACTTAATTGACAAATGTTCAACAATCTGAAAAGGGAACACAAAAAATCAGGGGAAAAACTGAAAGTTGGAGCTATAGTCATTCAAATAGATTATTTTTTACTGCTGCCACAATCTGAAAAGGGAACACAGTTATAATCCTCTTTCTAATCAATTTGGGGCTCCTTCTCCCAGCTTCTATTGTGATGGACTAGGTTTTTGATTAATGCATTGTAGATAATTGAAGGCCATTAAATTCCAATACTGAAGCATGTTGACACAAAGAAGAACACTTTAAAAAATATATCAAAATATGTAATCCGTCAAAAATAAGACATTTTAATTAAAAAGCTATCAAATTAACTTAATTGACAAATGTAAGAATAAAATTCAAAGATCTTTTCTTATAAAAACCGATTGCTGATTCTCACGAAATATACACCGTATTAGCTATGAAGTTTTAAAAACTCCCACAAAGGCACAAGACAAACATTTCGAGACCGTAATCGAGTACATGAAAACAGCATATACGGAATAATATAATATTCCAAAACTCAATATCGAACAGAACCCATAAGTAGAAACTCGAAGCTGCATATAGCAATTTGTTTGTAATTTCAGATTATTAGTATTTTTTTTTTGTTAACAATTTTTTTTGGCAATTTTTTTTTAATAGAATGATGTTATCCAAGCTACTATTCGAAAACAATTAATTTCCCATTTCGGATCACAACTGTGTGTTGGTGGGGTGTACACCATTCGCAACTTAACAGTAGATAACAACACTGGCCTAGACAAGGCAACCCCTCATCCATACCGTTTAAAGTTTGAGTATTCAACAAAAGTTCATTCCACAAATGATCCAGCGATTCCAATTAGTCTAATATCGATTTGCAAGTTTCAACGACATCTTGGAGGGTAAAATTCCCAATACACATTATATAGGTATGACTCTAGAAATTTAATATTTATTTTTGGTATTTTTTTATTTCGAACTACTATTTATTTTTTTAAAAAATATTTCATTTTTGACCTTTGCAGATGTTATTGGAAAGTTGTATGAAATTGGTCCGATAACAGAAACTCCAAACAAATTTGCATGCCGTACAATTAAGCTTGAATATTTTCAGTAACCACTCTCTATTTTGGAATGACTTCAAAATATTTCACCTTCATAAATTTTATATATCTTAAGCTAAAATTTTTTTCTTTAAAATTTTAGGGGAACAAAGCTTTCATGCACATTATGGGAGCCTTTCACGGTTCAAATACCCGATATCATTTCCAAACTTCCCAATCCAGAACAGTCAAAGGTCATTGTCATCCAATGTGTTCAAACAAAAAATATGAAGATACTATAACTCATTCATTATTCATCAAAATAATTTTAATGTTCATATAAGTCTCTAATATTCAACCTCTTATACATAATTTTTTAGGTAATTGGCGCGTCCAAACGACTTTCAATGCTACTGTTTTTAAGTCAATCCCGACATACTGGAAGTCAAAGATTTTGAACAAAGGTATCACTATTTTATATTTTTATACAGTTACCTGAGTTATATGGTTACTTTACGCTAACTTATTTTGTTCAGTCTTTCCACTCCGTCCGCAAGCAACTCTTTGCAAATTATTGACGTGACCGACGACGACGAAAATGATGACAGGACATTTGATAGTATAAAGTCAATCAGTGACATAAAAGAGAATGAGAAGGTAGTTATTTGCCCATGTCTTTATTTAATCAAAATTGTACCAAATACTATATTTAAATAACGTATTTTTCTCAGGATGGTTATTACTACACGTACGCAAAAATAATCGACCTTGACTGCACAGCTGTTTGGTACTACGACAACTGCAAACTCTGTTGGACTAAGGCTACGAAAAATAACAAAGGGAAGTGGGTTTGTTCCAGACAGAGTTGTGACGGTTTTATAAATGGTTTTACATCTAGAGTGTCCAGGTTCAACTTCCATCATTTTTAGACTCCTCTTTAAATTTGTTTGTATTGTTTCAAAACTTCAAAACTGAGACTAATTTTAATTTTATTAACTGTAGATTCCAGATTAAATTTCAGGTTTCGGACCCTTCTGATGATTTGGTATATTTTGTTGTATTTGATAGTCAAGTTCATCAATTTGTCACTCAATCAGCCACTGAGATGCTATCAAAAATTGAAAAGGTTACCCTTTTATACTTCATCGTTTTCTCTTTTCCCTCAAATTTCAATAACCGAGTTATTAAATAAATAAAAAATGTTTTTATTTCTAATTTATATTCTATGTTTTTCATAGAGTGGTGGTGATCCGCAAGATATACCTCGCGACCTAGAAGTGTTCCTTGACAAGTCATTTGTATTCAAGATTTATATACATCCTAAGTACAATGTGGAAAATGGTAGTACTAGCTATACCGTTGCCAGTATGACTGCCAACCCTGACATTGCGCATAAATGGCATCAAAGATATACTGAAATTTTCAAAGTATGCTACAATTTTCTTAAACCGAATTCTTATTTCCTTCAAAAATAAGATATTATATTAACCGTTTTACCTTTGACGTATTAATAGGCGGAGATGAATTCATTTTATTTAGTTTAGTTTTTAAACATATCTTTTATAATCTTTAGCTGGAATAATTTTGATAATTAACTCCATTCAATTAAATAATTTTTTATGTCAGATTTTTTTTTCCCAGTTGTTTACACTATTGAATTCCAAAAATGTGGCCTCCCTCATGCTCATATTTTGCTATTTTTACAAAGGGAAGACAAGTTCCCAGAAGCCGTCGATGTTGACCGTGTTATAAGTGCTGAAATTCCAGACCCCTTAGAAAACCCAGCCTTTTATACAGCAGTGAAAGATTGTATGATTCATGGTCCATGCGGAGAACTAAACCCACATGCGCCAAGCATGATTGACGGAATTTGCTCTAAAAAGTTTCCAAAGAGATTTAATGAAAGAACTACTGTGGACGGTGATGGTTATCCAGTTTATAAGAGAAGGGAGAATGGAACAACAATTGAGAAAATGGTAAAACCATTCATAACGGATATGTTGTTCCATACAATGCTGATTTATTGTTGAAATATCGTGCTCACATTAACGTTGAATGATGCAACCAAGCAAGATCCATCAAGTACTTATTCAAGTACATTAATAAAGGATATGACTTTGTCACTGTTAGTGCGACTCGCTTCAATAATGGTACTTAATTTTTTCATTTCTTTTCTATTTCATATTTTCGGTCATAAAAATCTACACTTAAATGTCTTATGATGCCTTTTTTTTATTTAAATAGGTAGTCAAGACCCAAATCAAATTGATCAAATATAAGAATACTACGATTGCCGTTACATTTCACCATGTGAAGCAATTTAGAATATGTTTGCCTTTCCTATTCACTATAGGACACCCCCCCTGTTTTAAGGTTGGATTATCATCTACCTAATGAGCAAAACGTTATTTTCCATGATGACGATCCAATTGACGAAGTGGTCGAAAGGTCTTCAGGAGGTAGGACAAAATTCACAGCTTGGATGGAATATAAGAATTTGAAATCTGATGGTAGAGATCTAACCTATTGCGAGTTTCCACAAAAATTTGTATGGAAAAAAAAGGAAAGGATATGGAAACCGAGGGAAAAAGGATTTAATCTTGGCAGAATGTATCATATGTCTCCAAATGGTGGTGAGAGGTACTATTTGAGAACTCTTCTGAACTTTGTAAAAGGACCCAAATCATATAAAGATATTCGAACTGTAAATGGAGTCCCTCACACAACTTTTAAAGAGGCATGCTACGCTTTAGGCTTACTTGGTGATGATAAAGAGTACATTGATGCCATTGATCAGGAAGCGAGTTATTGGGGCACGGGGTTTTATCTTAGGAATCTTTTCTCCACCCTTTTGCTCACAAATAGCTTAGTGAAGCCGGAATTAGTGTGGAAGAAGACGTGGAAGTTATTATCAGATGATATCTTACACAGAATACGAACGGAATTATGTAACCCAGGTACTTGGATCCATAAATTACGTTATTCAATATTTTTCATATACTAACGTTCTCTTCAATTAACCTAAATTTTTGTATTTTTCGTGATTATAGATCTGCAACTTACAGACGAGCAGTTGCAGAATTACGCACTATCCGAGATTGAATCTTGGCTGCAAAGAAATGGTAGTTCCCTGCGTAAGTTTGACAACATGCCATATCCGGACGTTGATATTCTTGCTACGTGCTCCAATAGGCTCTTGGCTGATGAGTTATCTTACAATAAAGATGCTTTGAAGAAGGAACATGAAGTGCTTACTTCTTCAATGACAGATGAACAAAAGTCAATTAATAGAAAAATTATGTTCTCCGTTGAAAATGGTCAAGGTGGTGTATACTTTGTTTATGGGTATGGTGGAACCGGTAAGACTTTCCTATGGAAAACCTTATGCGCTGGAATAAGGTCGAAAGGTGAAATCGTTATAGTTGTCGCTTCAAGTGGCATTGCAGCTATCCTTCTTCCAGGAGGGCGGACAACCCACGCCCGACTAAGCATACCTCTTAATGTCGATGAAAACTCCACGTGTCATGGAATACGACCAGGAACCGATTTGGCAGAGCTACTAAAAAGGGCAAAGCTTATCATATGGGACGAGGCACCTATGGTTAATCGTTATTGTTTTGAAGCTCTTGATAGAAGCTTGAGAGATATCATGAGAACTTCTCCGGAAGGAGACCCTGAAAAACCATTTGGAGGAAAAGTTGTGGTCTTTGGCGGTGATTTTCGACAAATCTTGCCTGTTATACCTAAAGGAAGCAGGCAAGATATTGTTGGTGCTGCTATCAGTTATTCTCCTTTATGGAGATATTGCAAGGTTAGAACATAACGTCTATTTTATTTTACCTAAAAAATCTACTATAATGCTACGATAATTACATTTACTTAGTAATTCAATTCTGACCTTCTTATTTAATTATTAAATGATAGGTTTTGAAGCTCACAAAAAATATGAGACTCCAAGTCGGAAGTGCAGAGTCAGACGTTGATGAAATCAGACAATTTTCAGAGTGGATTCTCGAAGTCGGTGATGGTTTAGCTGGTGGCCCAAATGATGGTGTAGCTAACATTGAATTACCCGAAGATATACTAATACAGCCTGGATTAGATCTAATAGCTACCATTGTAGAGAGCACATACCCATCTTTAAAAGATCACCTAGGTGACCCTCGATACTTCACTGAAAGAGCTGTACTAGCACCTACTCATGATGTTGTCGAAGTGGTAAATGATTATGTCTTGGATCAAATTCAAAAGGAGGAGAAAGTTTACTTAAGCTCTGATGAAATCAGCAAGGAAGAGACCAATTGTGGGGTTCGGGAACTTTACTCTACTGAGTTTCTCAACTCTATCAGATGTTCTGGTTTACCCCATCACAGCTTAAAACTGAAAGTTGGAGCTATAGTCATGCTTCTTAGAAACATCGACCAAGCAAATGGATTGTGCAATGGCACCCGAATGGAGGTAAATCATCTAGGAAATCGAATGATAAGTGCAACAGTTATTTCTGGAACTCATGTTGGTAGCAAAGTCTATATTCCCCGGATCACGTTGACACTTTCCGACACTACCATGTTCCCGGTTAAGTTCGAAAGGAGACAATTTCCTTTAGCGGTTTGCTTTGTCATGACTATTAATAAAAGTCAAGGGCAGTCTCTATCCCGTGTTGGAGTTTATCTTCCTAGACCAGTCTTCACCCATAGGCAATTGTACGTTGCCTTATCTAGGGTTACAAGTAAGAAAGGTCTAAAAGTCCTTCTTCTAGATGAAGACAAAGGAGTGACCAATAGAACATCTAATGTTGTTTACAAGGAGATTTTCGACAAACTATAAATTTGTCTTAGATTTTCCTAATTTGATACACTATTCTATTTTTGTTTGTACTAAAAACTTATTTAAAGTAACTTATCTTTTATTTTAATTAATTTGTTCTTTCATTTTCCTTTCTCATTCGTCTTATAAATCTAATAATTTGATGCAACTAATATAACCACAATATTCACTATAATGTTACTTTACGAAAAGCTATACTAGCAATAAGGATATATTAAAAATCAATCACATAAATATATAGACACCAAAAAATCAAATCTTAACTACACCCAACCAAACAAAATACCAGAATAAAACAATATATAAACAAAAAATAATACAAAACACATAAGTCAAACAGGTGTACTCGGACTGTTCCTTTTGCTCTCCCTTTTCTAATACCACACACATTGACCCGTTTACCCAGTAATATTTGTCATGTGATCATCAAAACATGCATATCAGAATCGTCAGGAAGCGTAGAAAGAAGAGAGAACAGCCAATTGAGAACATTGGAATTTATAAAACACAAAAGACTTTACTTTAGAAAAATATTTGTTGGTCTTTTGTTGAATGAAGTATCCAGTATCCACAGTCTTTTGCAAACAAATATTAAAAGTCCAACATGAGGCATATAATCACACAGGACTTACTGTCATAACACCAGTAGCAGCTAGAGCTGGCAAACCAAGACACGACACGAAAACACGACACGAATCCGGCACGAAATTAATGGGTTTGGGTTGAGGCTCAATGACCCATTAATCTAAGTGGGTCAACACGAACACGACACGATATTTAATTGAGTTGGGTTTGGGTTGAGCTCTCTAAACACGAACCCGACACGAATGACCTGTTTACTTAATTAATCCTAATTTTTCTTGATCCTCCATCACATAAATATACTTAAACTTTCCAAATATGGACATGACACAAAAACACGACACAAACCCGACACGAAATTAACGGGTTAGGGTTGAGGCTTGATGACCCATTTATGTAAGTGGGTCGACACGAACATGACATGATATTTAATTGGGCCGGGTTTGGGTTAGAGGGTTTGTGACCCGTTTACATACAACACGAACACGAACCCGACACGACCCGATCTGTTTGCCAAGTCTAGTACTAGCAGCACTGACGCCAGCTTCACCGAACAAAGTAGTAGCTGCCTCTGTCACAAGTGCAGTGGCTGCTATATTGACCACACTAACTCCACCATGTTAAAAAAAAATCAATTAGGAGGTATTAGATTAATTTTTGAAACATGTTCGAATATATTTAAACAACTTGAAAATCTTTATTATGTTGTTCCAATAAGAATAGTTGTAAAGAACCGAGTTACATCGTTGCGAAGCATCTTGAATACACCATTCTCAGTGTCTTTTTCAGCTAACTCGCGTACCTGTATACATTGTGTAGTGCAATAAGAATGGTATTCAACAACTTTTCAATGCCAAAAAAGGAGGCAGTATAAGGGAACGAAGGAAGTATGGCTTAACAAACAATAGGATGCTGGCAGTCAGATGTTTCAAACTTAAATTGTGATTTTTAAACATAGCATGAAACACACATGATGAAACTTCTAAAACAGTAGTAATCTTTCATTTCAGTCAAAAACATCCAGCAGCACATTACTCCATATTAGATTAATTCATCAAACTACCACCAAAAACACAACAATTCATTCAAATCTAGCGCATTTTCTCTAATAAAAACAAAACATACCAAACACAGTTATTCCCATGTAAGACCATTTTACACTGACATTGTGTTTGAAAGGATTTAAATATCATCCTTGCCTCTCATTCTGCCACTGCCAACAAATCCCACCGATCAAAACCCAACTATCATCCATCATACAAAGTTACAAGAAGGGTCATTTTGCCTTAACATAGCACATAACATAGTATGCGTCATTCAAAAGCAGTACTGCTTTACCGGAATTAAAAAAAATAAAGGCAAAAATGTTAATCAGAATAAACTAACCTTGATCTACAATAATAACCTTAATATCAACAGATCCATCATTTTAGAAGATGTGTAGATCCTTTTCAACAACTTCCAACAACATGCAATAAAAAAAACCAATTACAGTACAAATTCAAAAACTTCGAGTACTACTTTACGGCAATTTTAAAAAAAAAAATTAAGACAAAAATTGTAGATCATAAAAAACGAACCTTGATCTACAATAATTACCTTAATAGCAACAGATCCACCATTTTGTAAGATCTGGCATTCTTTTGCAACAACATCCAACAACATGCAATAATAAAAAAACGATTATAGCACAAAATAAAAAACAATTACTACTTTACCGGAATTTTAAAAAAAAAAATTAGACAAAATTGTAGATCAGAATAAACAAACCTTGATTTTCAATAATAAATCAACCATTTAATGACATTAGTAATACAAATGGTGCCACAAACTTCAAAAAAAAAAACCTAATGAGAGAAAAAACCCTAATGAGAGAAAAAACCCTAATGCGAATTTAATGCTCTTTAATTTTGATTTTTGATTTGATTTTCGAGCCAATGGCTAGGAAATCAATCCATCAGAAGCATCGTGAGATGACATTAAGAGGACGTAGTATTCAAGTTACTGCAGAGGCATCATCGCCTGTTGAAGAGATAGAGGAAACTGATGGTAGAACAAACCCTAATGAACTTCAAACATGCCCGGATGGTGAGATTGCATGGAAAACAAAAAACATTAATGAGATAATAGGAATTCCTGAATTGGAAGTAGAAACTGAGGATGAATAAGAAGAAGTGGAAGATATAGAGGATGAGGAGGAAGTTGTAAGAGAAACGGTAGAACAGAGTATTGAAAATCCTGAGGAGAATCCAGAAACAGAGCATGATGATTTATTACAGATTGAACAAGAGGATGTAGAGGAGGAGGAGATTGAATACTGGAGTCAGGCTGTTGTCTGCTATATCTTAGGAGCTAATCCTCCTTGGGAGGTGATAGAAGGCTTTATTAGAAGGATTTGGACCAAGTTCAACATTGATAAAATATCGTTTATTCCAAATGGTGTGTTTTTGGTTCTTTCAAGTCTGTTGAAATGAAGGACAAGGTGCTGAACTCAGGCTATTATATGTTTGACAATAAACCCATGAATGTGAAGTCCTGGACAAGAGATTTAGAGATGAAAAAAGAGGAGGTAAGTTCAGTCCCTGCGTGGATTAAGATGCATAATTTACCTCTGAAATTTTGGGGAAAGGGGCTGCCTAAGATAACTTCTTTGGTAGGCAAATACATCAAGAGTGATGTAGCTACTGAGGAAAAAACACGTTTAGGTTATGCAAGGGTGATGACAGTGTTAATGGTGGATCAAGAATTGCCAGAAAAGATAAAATTCAAGGATGAAAATGGCAATGTCATACAAGTTGAAGTAGAATATGAATGGAGGCCAGTCAAGTGTAAAAAGTGTATGGGAATGGAACATATGGAGGAAAATTGCAGGAAGACTGATCAAAAGAAAGGTCAGAAAACTCAGATGGTTTGGAGACCTGTGGTGAAGAAGTCTTCTTTACCTCCTCCTGCTAACCCTCCTGGGAGTATGCTAGGCCCAATTCAGAATACAGATGCTAGGAGTGTTACTCCTGTTAAAAGGCTAGTTCAGTTGCAGAGGCAGGATTACAGTGGAGGTGGATACAGCTCTGACTCTTTTGGTGCACACTCTTACAAAGAGGTGGTCTCATCTCCTCCTAGAAGAAGTGGTGGTTCAAATGGTAACAGTCCTCGACCAAAAATTTCTAATGGATAAGATAGGCTTTTGGAATGTGAGAGGTATGAATAAAGTAGGAAAACAAAAAGCTATAAATTTTTTCTTACACAATAAAGAGATCAGATTGTTTGGTCTTTTAGAAACAAAAATAAAGAGTAAGGTTCTGAAGAAAGTTGTAAATAATTTCAATAACTGGTGCATATCAACTAATAATGGTCATCACAATGGTGGGAGGATCTGGATTTTGTAGCAACCACAAGCCGTGAAGGCTCAATTTATAGAGTATAATGCACAATTCATGCATATGAGAGTTGAATAAGTGGAGACTAGAAGCATCTTCTATATGATAATGGTCTATGCCTTCAACTCTATTCATGATAGGGCTCCTCTATGGGATCATTTAAGAAGAATTGCTAGTCAGGTCAGTGGTCCTTGGGCTATTGCTGGAGATTTTAATTGTGTTTTATCAGCTGCTGAGAGGGTTGGTGGCAACACACCTTCAGGTGAGTTGGAGCCTTTTAGGCAATGTGTGGCAGACTGTGGAATCATTGATATAGATGCTACAGGTTCTCTCTTTACATGGAACAATAAACAAAAATCTGAGGAGAGGATTTATAGTAGGATTGATAGGTTCTTGATTAATAAGGATTGGTGTGATCATTTGCCTGATCTTTATGCCCATTTATTGCCTGAGGGATTAATGGATCATACTCCTTGTATTGTTAGTAGCTCTAAAAACTCCCAGAGGAAACGTTGCTTCAAGTATTTCAACATGTGGGGAGAGGCAAAGGAGTTCTTGCACACTGTTAAAAGTAATTGGGACAAGGATATGATGGGTACTAGCATGTTCAGGCTGGTTAAAAATCTAAAACACCTGAAACCAGCTCTGAAAAGTTTGAATAAAGAGGGGTATAATGATATTGAGCACTCACCTAGCAGACTCCAGAAACAGGTCCATGATTTGCAGGAACAACTTGGAAGGAATCCAACTGATATTTAGTTGCTTAATGCAGAATATGAGGCCTCTCAGGAATTAAAAAAATTAAGCACTGCTAGGGATAGCTTCTTGGCACAAAAGACAAAGCAGTTCTGGATGAAAGAGGGGGATACAAATAGTGCCTATTTCCATGGCATTTTCAAAAAGAGAAGGAATGGGAATAGGGTGATCTTGATTGAGGACATGAATGGAAAGATGTGTGACAGTCCAGAGCAGGTTCAGACAGCATTCCTGGAATACTATATGCAACTCCTTGGGACTAAACAAGCAACCACTAAAATACACAGGAAGATCATTGACCAAGGACAAAGATGCAGCGAGGAGCACAGGTCTATCTTACTGAGACCTGTCACTGGGGAGGAAGTTAGAGTAGCTGTGTTCAGTATCCCTGATAACAAATCACCAGGCCCTGATGGATGGATACACAAGAAAGTTCTTAAAGGATGCTTGGAATGAGATAGGAGGGGAGGTGATTAATATTGTCCAAGATGTTTTCAGAACCAGGCAGTTGCTGAAGCAAGTGAATGCAACAAATGTGACTTTGATCCCTAAATGTGACAGGCCCCAAACTGTGCTTAAATTTCGACCAATAGCCTGCTGCAATTTAGTCTACAAGGTAATATCCAAGCTGTTATGTGCAAGACTAGCTGAAGTGTTGCCTTCTGTCATTGATCCTAATCAGGGAGCTTTTATACAAAATAGGAGCATTGACACGTCAGTCGTGTACCTGTCAAAAATAAACTAACTAAACTAACTATATAGCTAGGGAAGTCAGGTCGATCTTCTCAGGGAGGCAAGATATCTGTAGAAGTCCGTCTATTTGGTCACAAATGGGGGGGGGGGGGGTTGTTTGAATTGTTTTCTAAACTACGAAGTTTAAAGAAAGAGAAATAAAGGCAAGAGCAGTAAAGGCAAGAAATAAGTTTAAACTATTAGATAGAGAGGGACATGTCAGGAATTCGGTTCACTACGGTAGTCTAGTGACTCAGCTGTAATGACTGAGACGAATTAATGTAAGACGGATGTGGAAAGGTCCTTTCGGTCCACTTTCTATCCTAAAATACCACTAACTTAACTTTCATTCTCGTCAGGGTAGTCTACTATTCATAGCAGGCCTATTTAGTCCAATCTTTCGATCTAGGATTAATTTTAGCCAGATTAAAGAGATGACTCAGAAGCGTGCACTCAACTAAGTCGATAAATACAATTAAATTGCTATGGTGACGGAATCTCACAATTAATTCATCTAATTCATTTACTACATCGTTACATTCCTACCGCAGATCCCCTAATCCCAACATGAAAAGGGTTTAGCTACTTATATTGCTAATTAAACTATCAAAACTAACAGCAGATAAATCTCCAGCATTCAACATATTAAAACTATAATTAAATAGCATAAAGAGTAAATTAGGGCAAAGGAAATAAATGAAGTAAACGAGAAATTAAAGTAACCAAACGATTAATATTATTAAGAGAAGAGAAAGGAATTACAATCGTGCGAATCCGGCGTAAAGATTGCAAAATCCGAGCAAAGTAAATCCAAGAACAAGGTTACAGTGAAAGGGAAAAAGCAACGTAGTAAAGTTCTCTGTAAAACTGATTAAGATAAAAGCTAGATAGTCCTAATGACCTAGTAAAGCGTGCTTAAATAGAAAAGTAAATAAGTTTTTACGAAATAAAACACTCACGGGCTAATTTAAAGCCCATAACAGCAATAACCACTCGATCGAGTGGAATAAAACCACTCGATCGAGTGGAATAAAACCACTCGATCGAGCAAACCTCAGCGCAATATACTCGATCGAGTAGATAGTTACTCGATCGAGTAACTCAACTTTCAGCAACTTTGGATCGAGTAGAAAACTACTCGATCGACCAATAAGAGACGTAAAAACCACCCGATAGAGTGGTAAAACTGCTCGATTGAGTCCTTTGTCTTCAAATCAGCTCAAGTCCATGCCCGACTGCCTCATAATCCGTGCATTCATGCTTCCCAATGCAGTATCTCACTCTGGAAAATCCCGTCTCCTCTAAATGCATGCAAAAAGGATGAAAAAGGGTACGATTCCACTACTTTCGCGTTCATTTCTACAAAATGGACAAAACGAACCAAAGTAGCCAATTCGGGGCAAAATACTATAAAAACAGTATAAAAATGCATAGAAATACGTGCTGAAATAGGCTAAAAAGACTATATTATGCACGTATCAAATCTCCCCAAACCGAACCTTTACTCGTCCTCGAGTAAACTAAAATGCAACTAATGGAACGGAAATGATAACTCAGAGCTAGCTTAACTTGTCTACTTGAACCAATTTAATGCAACAAAAACTAACAGTTAAAGCTAAGCAGTCAATACGCAAACGAGTTATAAGCTGTTTAGAAATATAGCCAACCTATCGACCTTGCAGGACCAACAAAATCGGACTCTCTCGCGGTCACTCTTCTCTCATGAAGCAAAGGGTGAATGTTATATGTAAAAGAGAGAAGAAAAGACAGTCACTCACCTAACTGCGACCTACATAGCATGCATGCAACAAAAATGAAAGACAATTCAAGTACTAATGCACACACTCCAACCAATAATGTCCATCACAGCCGAGGGCTTACAAATAATATGGGAATAGTGAGGTTCAGGTGAGAAGAGGCAAAACATGTTATGGAAATGTGGAGGTAAAAGCGTCAAGTTAGTTCCTAACAGGACCATAATAAACCATCCGAATCTCAAATGACTGAAAAACTAAGTACAAGTACCCTTCATTTGGCACACAACTCACTAAACTCAAACACAATCTCCTCAAAAATATAGAATAATAATGGAGGAGTCAAACGGACACATACTTCCCTTTTTTAATACCGTCTGAATGAACTAACTGAAACAAAACAATTTTTTTTCAAACTTTCCTTTTTTTCTTTCTTTCTCACGTGATCCAGCTTTATTTTTTCCATTTTTTTTCTTTTCCACGTATTTCTTGTTTCTTTTTTTTTCTTTTTCAATTTTTTTTCAATTCCTTCTTTTCTTTTTCCTCCTTCCTCTATACTTACACCAACTCTATACAAAAGAGATACGGGCCAAACTGCAGATGGAAAATCATACCACAAAAGACATACTAACTAGCTTGACTAGGCAGGCTTAGTTTGGGATGTAGCTAATGGGTCAAAAAGGCAAGTTTTGGCTTATGTGGAGCTAAATGGGTGAAAAATATAAGGAAAAGGAGATTTCCAAGCACCTCCCTGCATGTGACACCAACCACAAACCGAATATGTGCATTTGACAAGAAATTGAATGTCATAAATGTGCAAAAATGATGAACATGCTATGCAAGGAGTACTACTCTCAATTTCTAATAAACTGGTCATGAATGTCACCAGTTATGGCTCTAAAACTCAGAATTTATCAAGTAGTTTGCCAATTTATCAGGTCAAGTCTAAACAGTCAGCTATATTTGAACAGAAACTCGTAGACTATGCGCTAGACTAAACTAATAACTGTCAAAAGAAGTGCAAGGCTCAAGTAAAATGACAAGTTATAGAGCATTATCATCACGGAAATCTACCGTTCTGACTCAACCTATATGCAAAAATAAACGTGAAATTTTTGGATTTGTTGAAATTTTTCTAATTTTTTTTTTGAATTTTATGATTTTTAATGAAATAAATAAACAATGCAAAGCTGAAAAATAAACGTGAATGCAAAAAAAAATGCAAATGCAGACTCAATAGGATGCAAGACCCTCCCCAAACCAAAACAGACAACGCCCTCGTTGTCCTCCAAAGATACACCAAATGAGATATATACAGGGGAACGGGAATATACAACCAAAAAGAAAATAAAAACAATAAATAAAAAGGAGACAAAAATAAAAGAGTAAGAGATACATACAAAACGCGAGCTTCCCCAAACCAGCCAGAAAACTGGGGAAGTGAGTAGACCAGTAGCTACCCATCAGCAGCGTCGTCGTCGTCCACCACCGTGTACTCCGGATCTCTCTCTTCCTCTCTCCTCCTCCGCTCCTCAGCTCGAGCTCTCTCCACAGCCACCTCAGGGTACTCGTCCTCATCCTCCTCCTCCTCAGCAGACTCCGGGTACCCCTCAGCTGGGTACCGGTAGAAGGAAGGGTGTGGCCAACCCTCTGGGATCGGACGGTGTCGCCTCAAGTGGTACTCGTACAGAGGGTGCAAGGCTAGGGCGATGTCCCTCTCCATACGAACCTGACGCTCTACAATCTCAAGCAACAAACCGTCACGGTGCCCTTGGTCCATGACCGCAGACGCCACAAAGGGTGGAGGTGGTACGAAAGTAGCCGGTAGGACCGGCTGAGCCTGTGTCAGGTCAGTGGGAGTGGGAGTGGTAGTAGGGGTAGGAGTAGGGGTCGAAATGGGAGCAGCCGTGGAAGGCTGAGCACTCCCTGAAGGTGTAGACCCCTCTCCAGTCTCAAGACGCCGCTTCTTGGCGGCGGGTGCAGCGGGAGGTGGTCAGCGTGGAAGTTGAAAGTCAGGCAGTGGTGGAAGTCGGGCACCCCTAGCAACAGTAGGCAAGGGGTCTAGACGGGGGAGAGTGTCACAAGGTAATTCTACAGACAGGAAGCCGTCTATCTTCCATGTATGGTAGTCTGGGGTAAGCCAATGCTGAGAAAGCATGACATCCAGACTCAGTAGCCTCTCTCCCTCGAGGTACTGTAAGTCACGAGGCCAAACGGGGAAGAAGGAACGGGCAAGAATGGTGGCTATGCCACCGCAAGCAATAGTTCCCGTCTCCTTCAGCCCCTGGCTCTGAAGGTACTGGGCGGTCAACTAAGCTATGTAGAGGGTAAAAGGACCCTCACATTCAATGTTCAGGTAACCGCCCAGGATGGAGAGCTCGGTGTTTGTGATGTTGTTCGGCCGAAAATAGTGCTCCCCATCAATCTAAGAAAATAGCGGACATGGGGAAGGTGGACCTGTTGGAGCTTTCGCTCCGCAAAAGTGGTCTGGGCCAGGGTCCGCCAAAGCTGACGAAAGACCCTCCTAGGGGGTGCAGTCTCACCTGTAGAGCAGAGGCCAAGTCTCCTACCCAACTCCTCTAACGTCATCGGAAAAGTCCGGTTAAACAACCGGAAGGACACTGAAAAACTAGTGGTGTAACACCCCCATATACAGAGGAGCCTTAACTAGGCCTTTCTTAGCATATAAAGGTGCTACCATCTCGGTTGCCCGAGGATAGTAATAATCAAATGTCGATAAAAGAACTATTAAGTTACTTTACAAGCCATCTATCCAACTAATGATATAAAAGATACAACTCAAGGACTACTTGCTATAATTATTAAATCTCGTGGCGACTCATCCCTGCCCGGACTCCAGCTAGCGACCACATCAACACCTGCTAAGACAGACTGCTCCCCATAGGGGATCACGGCAGACACATTGTAGGTACCCGTATCCGTCGATATTGGAATTTATAGAGAACCCGACAAACACCCGATGATGATAGGACACATGTATTCACTAGTTGGCATTGTCATTATTTGGAGTTCGTTTTACGATGTAGAATGGGCGTCGTTGATGAAGCGTTTTATTAATGATATTTATTTTAAACGTTTTATTTCTTATTTAATTTAAACGATGTTTAAATTAAGAATTTTAATTCATTTTATTTATTTTTATTTTGAATTTATTTTCCCAAGTTTATTTTATTGAAAATAAAATAGATATTTGATTTGAAAAATCATTTTATGAGTATATTTGATTTGAAAAGTCATTTATTTTAATGGGTTAATTGATTTGAAAAATCGATTTGAAAATCGAAAAGAACTCGTTTTGAACACTTGTTTTTGAGCTCGGTTTTAGCTCGGTTTTTGAGCCCGTTTCCTTTACGAATTGGCACAAATTCTCGTTCAAAACCAACCACAAGCAGCCCGCACCCAAACCGCAAACAGTCCCCTGTTTTGCGAGCCAATTCCCGAGCCCAAACCCGCTTCAAACACTACCAAGACCCGTACCCATTAACCCTAACCCATACCCTAATATCCTACCCATATTACCTTACCTTAACCACCAAGAAAACCCCCCAAACGAACCCTAGAAAACCCCCCAAAGCTGCTGGACAGCAGCTATGCTCAGCAGGCCCGACTGCTTCTCCCTCTCTTTTACCCTACTTTAACTCCTTATAAATACCACCCCTTCACCATACATTCATTCCTCTAAGTTCTCCATACATCCAAGCATCACATACAAGCTTTAAACCTCAGAAACAAACCCTAAACATCCTCCAAAAACCCTAAACAAACCCGACACACAAACTGAAACTGTTTGTGTGTCCTCTTCGAAAACCCATTCGTTCCTCCATCAAAACTCCATAAAAATTCGAGTTTCTTGTTCCTAATTAACCACATAACATCCATCTACACATTAGACAAAGAATTACGAGCCAAATTGCCCTTGAGAGTACACGAAATCCCTCGAAAAACAGAGTGAAATAACACTCTGTTTTCGCGGTTTCTTCTTGTCTGTCCAGTTCTGTTTGTGCTCGTTTTTCGTGCCCGTTAACCCAAATAGAGCAGGGGTTGCTTTAAGATCCTTGTTCTCCTCTCTTTCTAGTTTCCAAAACATCTTTCGAATCGAATTTTCGTCGTGAAACGAGGGAGATATCGCTGTTTTAAAATCGCTGTCCAGAAACTTTCCAAAACCCGTGTTTGCTTTGTTCTTCGTCGACGACGGCCTCTCGAGATAAAATCTACCATCGATTACGACCCAAGACGGTGTCAACGATACATGTAGGTTGAGGGTGCATCAAATCCCCTTCTCTTCTCTTTTTTATTTCGTTTTTTTATGCCTTTTTTATTGTCTTTTTTTTGTTTGTTTTTTCACTTGTTTATCGATTGTTTTAAATTAACTATGAAACTAGTTAGTCCGAGTATGAGTTAAAGTACCACCATGAACACCCGCGTTGACTTGAGATGGGAAAAGAAACCGCTACATCAGTCGGTCGTACACCCCCGTCTCACTTACATATCCTCGTGTTCAAGGTAGGGCATAAATAAAACAATTGTCTAACTTCGCTCTTCGCTTTTGACTCTTTTGTTTTCTCGGCCAATTCGACATACCCTAGGACCCGTTGCATGTTAGTTTAACCTCTGATTGTTAACCTATGACGTATTTAGATGACATTAAATTAATTTAATAACCTAATTAGACACTTTAGGGTACATCGACATAGTTTTAAAAATCAACTAACAATTCTGTAAATAATTGAACGCATCTTTCTCTTTCACCTAATCTCTCGCTAGCATAAGAGTGCGTGATTAGCACCTTCTTATCAACACTCGATGAGTTAATCTAATTTGCAAACTTGACCTAATTCAACCCCTTTGGGCCGTGTGGAACACTCGATCTTAAGCGAAGCTTTCTGACCCTTTTTTATCATCGTTTTCTAATCCGTTTTGCAATCATTCGATCTAACTAATGAACCTAACTTAGGAACTAGGTTGGCCTTGTCTTGGCCTTGTCTTGGCCGTGAGGGTGGCCGTCGGTTTGGGCCGTGAGTGGGTCGTGGGTTTTGGCTTTCTTATTTCGTTTCTCTTTCTTTGTTTATCATTTGTTCTTTGTTGTTTTGTAGCTTGTAATTTACAGTTTGTTTATCGAGTTGTAATCTTTCAAGTTTGTTTTACTTTTATTGAGTCAAAACCTTTTCTAAAAACCTTAGTCTTGTTTGGTTAGACGGTTGTTCCCCAATGCTTGTAGGAGCGTAGTAAACCGCGTGTTGTTTAAAGCAACATGGCCCGGTTTATGCTAATGCATGCTTTGGTGCGTAGCCCTATGTCTAATTCGATGAGATTAAGTGAAAGCACGCATTACGAGGAGTGACCCAAGGCCGTGTGTCATGTAGGCCGTGAGTCACCCCCCCTTGTGCACGGTTTTCTAGGCCAAACGGCCATGTATTGCGTCGTGTGTATAGCTTTGTATTTAGATCGAGTTGTATCTTTAATTTGTTGTTGTGTCGGCATGAAATGCCTGGTTTGTAATAGGTAGATCCCAACGGCTCCCCCATTCCCCCTATGCCTTGTTTGCTTTCATTTGTATGTTGTTAGATCAATCAACCCACATGCTAAATTACAACTTTGACAAAGTTAGTTTAGTTGCATCTAAAACGACATAGAAATTGTTGTCACATGATAGGGTTAAAACAACGTTTGCATATCATACATCGTAGTAGCTATGACCTTGTTTGAAATCCGACACTTGACTTAGTAGAGGCCGTTATTGACGGGCGGGGTTGGGTGTCCTTATGGGCTTCCCAACACGTACCCTCACCCCTTACTCAAGATCTATGGTTTGTGGATCCGTCTAAATACCATTGGATTACGAGAGTCATTCAAATCGAGTGATATAGGGTACAAGTCTTTATCTTTAATCACTCGTAGTCGATTGGCTTTATGCTTTTCGATGAAAGGTGTAAAGTTGACTTGAACGGTTCCAAGTTCCCAAAAAACTTGGTGGCGACTCCAATTTGTCTTAATTCGATTCGAAAGAACCTCGAGTCGATTATGCCTGGTGTGGATCCCGCGGACGCAGTTCCCGAGGGCCTTGTCCACGATTTGGCGACTCCGTGGGAAAAGAGGACTAGTTACATTGTGTTTCTAGGGTCTTTTCCTCCGAGGTGAAACTTGAAAAGAAAGTGTTGGAAAGTAAAACATTACTCATAGTGCTACGATTCATGCATAAACCCTTAAGGACTTGCCCGGGCCGTCCCAGCGTTTCTTCGTGATGCGTGGGGGGCGACGTCCCACTATGCCAGGAAGCTGCACATTGCTCGCTTCCACTTCGCCTCGCGTGGTTCTTGAGGGTGGGGACGATCTTCTAGGTACTTTACCTTAAGACACCTCGCTCTATTAGACCGCAAAAGGATGGAGGGCATAGACCTTCTTATAGAAGACTTGCCGAGACCTAGAGATGTCTAGGAGCATACATCCTTATAACATGAGAATGACAACGTGCAATGTGTTTTCCCGAGTCCTTTTTTCGAAAATTCCAAGTCCTTTTCAAAACCGAACTTTTGAACAACTTACTTTCAAACCTAGCATGATTTTCAAAACGCGGAATGCTGCCCAAATAGGACTAGAATTTCGGCCCAAAACAAGCTTTTATAGCCGGCTTGCTGCCCATTTCAAATCCCATTTTTCAAATCGATCATTTGTTTTTCAAAATCAATCCAAAATGTTTCTCGAACCTCAACCAAGCATGAAATGCGTCGAGTCGTGTCCGGGTCATGGCCGTGTTAGGCCGGGCATGTTTCGTTCTAAGAGTCTAGAACACGACCTTGTTGGGTCACCCAAACTCACCTCTTGGGCTTTGAGTCATGTTGGTCAACCTTTTGGTCTAGGATAGTCCACAAAAAACGTCCAAGCTAGGCCCTTATGGACGTTTCACATGAACCCCTGGTCTATGTTAGCCCAATCACGGGTTTAGTTACACCAAGTCCAGTTTAGAATCGAGTTATGACAGTTTGAGTCATGTCGTTTTGTCGAGTCTAAAATGAACCGATGTCTAAATCAAACCGTGAGTCAAACCCTTGTTTAGCCAATCTCAAGTCGAGTCTTTGTTTGAGTCAAGTTGGGGGTCGAGTCCTTAAGTGTGCAGGGGCCCTTACTTTAAATATTGACTCAGTACGGGGTTTTCTTGTAGAAAGGCCGCCAAAAACCCGACGTCAAGCGATGGAAGATGCTGTTAACAAGCTTACTGAGGCCGTGAACCTCATGATGACCCGAATGGATGCAATCGAGTCTAAGCTGGGTGAAGATTCCCCTCCACCACTGACTGATCTGGAAAAACGGTTCAAGTTCATCGAAGACCGTTTGAAGCTCTCCCAGGGGAAGAACATTCACTATGAGAATGCTAGGGCCTATGCCCTGATTCAGATAAGTTGCCCACGAACATGGTACTCACCGACATCCCAAAGTTCAAGGGCACCAAGATCCAGATCCACCATGTTAAGGCCTATAAAGGGTACTTAGCACTGAAGGGAGTACCTGCTGATATGCTCTCTGAAATTTTCGCCCAATCTCTGGGTGAACACCCAAAGGCGTGGTTCTATAACCTTGACCTCAAGAACTTCCCCACTTTCGAAGATATTACGGTGGAGTTCTGTAAGCACTATGCTGACAATGTTAAGATTCAAACCAACATAAGAACTTTGGAGGTTATGACACAAAAGGAGAAAGAGGGCTTTACTGAATTCCTCGCAAGATGGCGCGCTGAAAGCGTGAAACTAGCCAAGAAGCCTGATGAAGTTGAAATGGTAGATAAGTTCGTAAAGAATCTACGACCTATTTACCGCAATGCTCTGAAATACCAGAATTTTGGCTCTTTCAAAGAATTGATAAGAATCGGGATAAAGGTAGAAGATGATGTCATAAGGGCAGAGGCTGAAAAGCCGAAAGGGTACCAAGGGGCCTCATCGTCTAAGGCCAAGGCCCCAGCAACGACCCATATTGATGAAGCCATCAATCTCTTAGAAGGACAATCGAAGAAGTCGCAACGTCAAACACCTAGGGCATTCACCGATATTGGATGCACTTATACATACGCTCTCCAAAGGCTCATAGCCCAAGGAAAGCTGAAGCCTATTGGTCCAACTCCGGACCCTCCCGCTGATCAACAAGGTAAATGGTATAAACCAAATGCCTACTGTGCCTTTCATCAAGGGAAAGGCCATGATACTGAAAGGTGCTATCGACTGAAGCACGAAATCTAAGACATGATTGAGAACGGAACGCTCCCCATCCCAACTGTTAAACCCAATAACATCACCAATCCATTTGCCGATCACGCTAACTTTGTTTCTGTCGAAGACAATGTCGATTATTCCCATCTTATCCGCCCATGTCACATGAAAGGGGTGTTTATCGGGAAAATATTTGTGGATTGCTTTGAATTCTTGCCAAACCCGAAGAATGAAATTCAAGTCGGGAGTCTTGCTCTAGAATGCACTCCTCTCGTTAACGAAGTTAATAAAAGACAATTCGGTTCACCAACCTTTATCATCTGCGTAGATCCTCGAGAGGACTACCTCGGGATGGAGGCCGACCATCAAAGGGATCAAGGACCAGAGCCGGGCATCTAAGTGACAAATGAACAAGAGAAAGCTCAAGACCAGATTTGAAAATTATGAGTCGGGATCTGTTTTCTTATCTTAGTCGAGTCGAGTCTAGAACTTTCTTTTTTTGAATTTGAGTCGTTTGTTCCGCGATGACCTAGGATGTGTCCTAGGAATCGTTCTTTCGAGTCTGTTAAGCTTTTGCCATTCCAATAAAAAGTTGCAGTGTCGTTTCCAAATTTGTTTTGTTTTCAATCCTCAATCATTCCGAAAGCATGATAAAATGCACAACACACTCAAAGGCATCCCTGAGGTAGAAATATGCCCTGTTTCAAAATGTAAGGTACACTAGGATCCCGTGTTTGATTCCTTTACCTATTCCATGTCTGGTGGTAGAAAACCTCCATCTGAACCAATGTTTGTGACAAGCTTTTAGATGATTCTATGACAAATCCGGACTAGCTCCTTGTTTCCCCTATCGATGATGGAAGGCAATCCTTTTCCCCAACAAAATCATCCCATCTCGAAGAGAGGAGATATCAACCCGTTCTAACAAGGAATTGTTAGTTCCTACCCAAATTGGTTGGTGAAGCCCAGTTTTTAAGGTGTATCCATTTGTGACTAAGAGAATGAATAGAAGATCATTTTCAAAGAGAGAAAAAAGATGAAAAAGAATGAAAAATGAGAAAAAGAGAAAAATTGGAAAAATGAAAAAAAATGAAAAAAAAAAGAAAAATGAAAAAAAAAAAAGATGAAAGAAAAAGGAAAAAAGAAAAAAGATGTTGAAGTCATTGCAGAACGCTTTTGGTTGAATGTCGAAGTTACGGAAGCCAGAAGTCAAGTCAAGTACCCATAGTTGAAGTTCAATGGGCGAAGCCCAAAAGCTTAAGTAGTAACCTCTTTACCCTCTAAGTCCTTCCTGAGACAGTTACAAAGGGATAGTCGGGAATTTTGAGAATCATTCCGCTTGTGCTGTTACACCCAGCCTTTAGGGTCCAGACATGGAAATTTGTACCCACATCATTTTTCAACCCATTTGCACTCGTGGTTCATCAAACCCGAGACACCCATTCCAACCACATCAGCAGCCATAGCCCTTGGCCTTAGCACCACAAAACAAACCTTCAGAATGATGGTTAACCATTCCAACTTGTTATTACCAAGCTCCACATCCCAAAATATCCAAGCCTTTTTACACCTAACCCCTAGACACGGGATACAACGGTACCTTACAGGCTAGAATAGGATACGACATGATACCTTAGGTGAAACCTTCGAGTGTGTACACACAATAAAAATGCCATGTTTATGCACCATGATCGAACTACGTCGGATTTGATTTCGCTCCACGCGAATACGTAGGCAGTCCTTCAGAATAAGGGATTCAATCCACCCATCATCCAAGTTGTCATCTTGTCGGTTTCTTATGGGTCTTAACCAAGTCCAAATGAAGCCACCTTTGTTTGAGTCGGTCTTAGCACTCGATGTAGGCTAGGAAGGATATAGGTGCAGATAAGTAGTGTCAAGTCTCGGAATGAGCTTTATCTAACGGTTTAGGCAAAGATGCTGAGGCACATAGATGTGGGTTTGTGTTGGGAACAGAAAATATGAAAAACCCGCTGAAAAGAAAGAAGGCGTGGAAGAAAAAATAGTAAAAGCCCGCTGAAAAGAAAGAAGGCGGTGGCAAGAAATGATGAAACTCGCTGAAAAGAAAGGAGGCGAGGAGAAGAGTGACAGAATGTTCCCAACAAGAGTGATGTGTGATGTCTAAGTGTTCTCATAAAATCAGTCTATGTTTAGTGTCTGGGCGAAGCCAACGTTGTTGCTCTGTGAGTTTAATCCACCTTGTCAATGCCAAGTGATCTTGATTCCCATGTGCCCTCAGGAGCACGCCCGTGCCATACGATATCTCCGTCCCAAGTTCGACGACCTTGTGATTCCCATTTGCCATATTTTGGCGCCGGAACGGCCAATTTACCTTTCTACCCCCAACAAGTCAATAATTGAATTAAAGCCCGTGCACACTTAGGGTTTTATTTTCCTTTTTTGTTTTACGGTAGCGGGCTACGCCCACGTTGTTTACGAGTCATACAGAGTGTCTGAGTCGTATTTCATGCTCACCCATCAAGGTTCGATTTCAAAATGCCAAATATTTCAAAATTTCAAAATTTCAAAAACTTTTTGCGAATTGTGGATAGATGATCCAAGTAGTAGAATCTTTGCGGGTCGATGGCCCAATCATTCAAAATTTTCAAATTCAATTTTCGGGTCGATGGCCCAATCATTCAAAATTTTCCAATTCAATTTTAGAAGGGTCGATGGCCCAACATACCAAGTGATGTCAAATTTAACCTTCGGGTCGATGACCCAATTATTCAAAATTTTCAAATCCAATTTTCGGGTCGATGACCCAATCTTTCAAAATGATCCAATTTCAAGATCGATGATCCAAATGTGCTCATGTGATGATTATTGCTAGTGCGTTTTTGTGTTTCAAATATAGCAGGATATGCTTCAACTGGGGGCTCTAAAGTCTTCGACTTTAGAGCCATTGCAAACTCGGGGCTCTGAAGCCGTTGGCTTCAGAGACCATTATCAAGATGTAAAGGATGACATCCGCCGAGAATTCAATTCGATACAAGAGTATGAAATGGAAGAATTCCGTAGCTGAAAGCAAATGATAAAAGCGGCGGCAACCTCCTCGGAAAGTTCCGTCCTTTTCGGACAAGTGCCAGCAGATGATAAACTTTGGGCGAATGTCAACAGATGATGAATTTTGGACAAATGCCAGCAGATGATAAACTTTGGGCATGTGTCAGCAGTTGCCGAACTACGACGCGGGTTTGATTCCGTCAGAAACGGATACGTAGGCGCCTAAGGATAAGGCTCAATCCACCATATATGCAATTTATGGGTCGACGACCAATGACGATAATTTGACACAACAGAAGCAAGAGTCAATCCCCAACGAAGTTTCAGGTATGATCTCTTCTTATGGTCAAGCGAGCTTATATACGCAAGTCTAATGGACTATAAACGACCAAGAATCCTCAGGTCGAAAGGGACCTGGGGTATACTTTGACTTTCGCCTTGTCCAAGCCTCAGTCAAAGTGGGGGCTCTGTAGGTACCCGTATCCGTCGATATTGGAATTTATAGAGAACCCGACAAACACCCGATGATGATAGGACACATGTATTCACTAGTTGGCATTGTCATTATTTGGAGTTCGTTTTACGATGTAGAATGGGCGTCGTTGATGAAGCGTTTTATTAATGATATTTATTTTAAACGTTTTATTTCTTATTTAATTTAAACGATGTTTAAATTAAGAATTTTAATTCATTTTATTTATTTTTATTTTGAATTTATTTTCCCAAGTTTATTTTATTGAAAATAAAATAGATATTTGATTTGAAAAATCATTTTATGAGTATATTTGATTTGAAAAGTCATTTATTTTAATGGGTTAATTGATTTGAAAAATCGATTTGAAAATCGAAAAGAACTCGTTTTGAACACTTGTTTTTGAGCTCGGTTTTAGCTCGGTTTTTGAGCCCGTTTCCTTTACGAATTGGCACAAATTCTCGTTCAAAACCAACCACAAGCAGCCCGCACCCAAACCGCAAACAGTCCCCTGTTTTGCGAGCCAATTCCCGAGCCCAAACCCGCTTCAAACACTACCAAGACCCGTACCCATTAACCCTAACCCATACCCTAATATCCTACCCATATTACCTTACCTTAACCACCAAGAAAACCCCCCAAACGAACCCTAGAAAACCCCCCAAAGCTGCTGGACAGCAGCTATGCTCAGCAGGCCCGACTGCTTCTCCCTCTCTTTTACCCTACTTTAACTCCTTATAAATACCACCCCTTCACCATACATTCATTCCTCTAAGTTCTCCATACATCCAAGCATCACATACAAGCTTTAAACCTCAGAAACAAACCCTAAACATCCTCCAAAAACCCTAAACAAACCCGACACACAAACTGAAACTGTTTGTGTGTCCTCTTCGAAAACCCATTCGTTCCTCCATCAAAACTCCATAAAAATTCGAGTTTCTTGTTCCTAATTAACCACATAACATCCATCTACACATTAGACAAAGAATTACGAGCCAAATTGCCCTTGAGAGTACACGAAATCCCTCGAAAAACAGAGTGAAATAACACTCTGTTTTCGCGGTTTCTTCTTGTCTGTCCAGTTCTGTTTGTGCTCGTTTTTCGTGCCCGTTAACCCAAATAGAGCAGGGGTTGCTTTAAGATCCTTGTTCTCCTCTCTTTCTAGTTTCCAAAACATCTTTCGAATCGAATTTTCGTCGTGAAACGAGGGAGATATCGCTGTTTTAAAATCGCTGTCCAGAAACTTTCCAAAACCCGTGTTTGCTTTGTTCTTCGTCGACGACGGCCTCTCGAGATAAAATCTACCATCGATTACGACCCAAGACGGTGTCAACGATACATGTAGGTTGAGGGTGCATCAAATCCCCTTCTCTTCTCTTTTTATTTCGTTTTTTTATGCCTTTTTTATTGTCTTTTTTTTGTTTGTTTTTTCACTTGTTTATCGATTGTTTTAAATTAACTATGAAACTAGTTAGTCCGAGTATGAGTTAAAGTACCACCATGAACACCCGCGTTGACTTGAGATGGGAAAAGAAACCGCTACATCAGTCGGTCGTACACCCCCGTCTCACTTACATATCCTCGTGTTCAAGGTAGGGCATAAATAAAACAATTGTCTAACTTCGCTCTTCGCTTTTGACTCTTTTGTTTTCTCGGCCAATTCGACATACCCTAGGACCCGTTGCATGTTAGTTTAACCTCTGATTGTTAACCTATGACGTATTTAGATGACATTAAATTAATTTAATAACCTAATTAGACACTTTAGGGTACATCGACATAGTTTTAAAAATCAACTAACAATTCTGTAAATAATTGAACGCATCTTTCTCTTTCACCTAATCTCTCGCTAGCATAAGAGTGCGTGATTAGCACCTTCTTATCAACACTCGATGAGTTAATCTAATTTGCAAACTTGACCTAATTCAACCCCTTTGGGCCGTGTGGAACACTCGATCTTAAGCGAAGCTTTCTGACCCTTTTTTATCATCGTTTTCTAATCCGTTTTGCAATCATTCGATCTAACTAATGAACCTAACTTAGGAACTAGGTTGGCCTTGTCTTGGCCTTGTCTTGGCCGTGAGGGTGGCCGTCGGTTTGGGCCGTGAGTGGGTCGTGGGTTTTGGCTTTCTTATTTCGTTTCTCTTTCTTTGTTTATCATTTGTTCTTTGTTGTCTTGGTAGCTTGTAATTTACGGTTTGTTTATCGAGTTGTAATCTTTCAAGTTTGTTTTACTTTTATTGAGTCAAAACCTTTTCTAAAAACCTTAGTCTTGTTTGGTTAGACGGTTGTTCCCCAATGCTTGTAGGAGCGTAGTAAACCGCGTGTTGTTTAAAGCAACATGGCCCGGTTTATGCTAATGCATGCTTTGGTGCGTAGCCCTATGTCTAATTCGATGAGATTAAGTGAAAGCACGCATTACGAGGAGTGACCCAAGGCCGTGTGTCATGTAGGCCGTGAGTCACCCCCCCTTGTGCACGGTTTTCTAGGCCAAACGGCCATGTATTGCGTCGTGTGTATAGCTTTGTATTTAGATCGAGTTGTATCTTTAATTTGTTGTTGTGTCGGCATGAAATGCCTGGTTTGTAATAGGTAGATCCCAACGGCTCCCCCATTCCCCCTATGCCTTGTTTGCTTTCGTTTGTATGTTGTTAGATCAATCAACCCACATGCTAAATTACAACTTTGACAAAGTTAGTTTAGTTGCATCTAAAACGACATAGAAATTGTTGTCACATGATAGGGTTAAAACAACGTTTGCATATCATACATCGTAGTAGCTATGACCTTGTTTGAAATCCGACACTTGACTTAGTAGAGGCCGTTATTGACGGGCGGGGTTGGGTGTCCTTATGGGCTTCCCAACACGTACCCTCACCCCTTACTCAAGATCTATGGTTTGTGGATCCGTCTAAATACCATTGGATTACGAGAGTCATTCAAATCGAGTGATATAGGGTACAAGTCTTTATCTTTAATCACTCGTAGTCGATTGGCTTTATGCTTTTCGATGAAAGGTGTAAAGTTGACTTGAACGGTTCCAAGTTCCCAAAAAACTTGGTGGCGACTCTAATTTGTCTTAATTCGATTCGAAAGAACCTCGAGTCGATTATGCCTGGTGTGGATCCCGCGGACGCAGTTCCCGAGGGCCTTGTCCACACACATAAACAAACAAGACAACCACACAAGGTCAGTACTGAGATAAGACACAACCAAGTTAACCACAACCAACAAAACAACCCAATACAATCAACCACAATCAGATACTCCACTCCATCTCCGTCACCGACTGTCCACTGGACCAGCCCTACCAGTGGGGAACCGCAGCCGTTCCCACCTAAGCCCCGCTCATCATACCGAGCGATAACCCTGTCCCATTAATGTGCACATCCCCTTCCGTGGCGGGTTCCACGAAGGGCGAAACTAGGGCGTGAAGCCACTCCCGCAAGTGACTCCACTCAGCCGAGAACGCATCTCGAGAACCAGAGACAAACAATCAGCAACCACAACCGTATATACGCTGCCACACAATACAATCGCAATACAACGACACCACAATCGACACACTAGACTATCTACAGAAACTGAGTAGGCGAACCTACCTTTACGCAACCGCAACCAATCCACGCCGACACATGTCATAACCAGCAACCAAGCAAAGCCTATAAGGGTAAAACAACTATCTATTACTATCAAGCAAAACCCTAATCACAACAATGGGAAAAGTGATGATGATTAAGACATACCTATAAGGAGAAACCCGGCAAAAGACCGCTACCCGACTCAAGCTACGCTCTCCTAACGCACAAGGACCTTCAAAGGGCTTCCATGGAGGTTTTGTGGTGAAGGGAAGGGAAAGAGGTGACTGATGGATGAAAGAAATGAGGCGGAAATGATTTGCGGATTTAACAAAATGCGATATAAAACCCTCGTTGCAAACTCGATACTCGATCGAGTACACAACCTACTCGATCGAGTAACCCCCTACTGATATAAAATAATGAACGTAGTGAGTCTAATAAAATGAACCTGGTGTATGTGTAATGGGAGCCCCGCTGATGCTAGATTTTGGGTGAGTAGGCGCCCTCATTTCAAAATCTTGGCCCCGTGACACTTAAGCCAGTCACATGGTATGGGAATGTGGAGTCCGTGTGTGTATGTGTGATATGTATGTTAACCGAGCCGGAGTTACCTCTGGTTAAGTCGTTGCTAGAATTAATAAGTGTGATAGTGGCGTTTGGGCCATGTCAAGTAATCTTTGGTGGCATTCGTAAGGTTCTTGGCGTGATTAGTAAGCTTACACAATAGTTATAAGGTACGTGATAAAAGTTACGTAGTAGAGATGCGTGAGAATGTGAAAGTGAATGTCGGGACATGAAAAGTGAAAGTGTTGGTATATGTTATAAGTTTACGGTAGTCAAATACGAGCTTATGAGTTATATCGTAATTGCTATGATGATAGCTATAGAATAGTTGAGTTGTAATCTGAAGCGTGGCATATAGTAATGCGTTAATGTCTTGTTTATTGGTCGAAATTTTTCCGCTGCGTAATAATTGATTTGTGTAAGATGATTTACTTATGATTGAATGTGGAAAGTGATAGAATAATTTGTTATGAAGTATATGCAGTTATATGTCATGTGAAAGAATGAATTAATGTTATTTACATGTTTCAAGTTGAATGAACGCAAATGGGTAGTAATGTATAAAGTAAGTTCAAGTATAACATGATGGCATGATTATGTTTATGAATGACTCGGCCGCGGGTAAATCGAGTTGGGTAATTGTGTAGCGTAGGGTGGCATACACCTTACTAGGAAGGCGATATGTTATGCGTGGGTAATGATTGTAAAACGTGATTGAATGTGATAATTAGTGCCGAATCCCGAACTTAGTTTGGAATCGACACGCGGTGTTGTTTTACATGTATCTTCAAAGTTACTTAGTTCTTCTGACCGAGTACTTAACTACACTTGACCGAGTGCGGGTGCTTACTCGACCGAGTAGACCTCACTTGATCAAGTTAGGAAGCTATGACGTCGGGATGCAGAAATTTCTGCGGACACTCGATGAAATGGCTCCTACTCGATCGAGTAGGGTGGTACTCGATCGAGTACCCTAGGCACTCGATCGAGTAGGTTACTGTGCAGTGAGACATACGGGTTTCTTAAAGCCCCAATTCTTTCCCAATCTCATCATTCTTCATCTATATTTCGACATACCTAAACCTTCATTCCTCTCAAATCTCATATACTCTTGGGTTAGTAGTGATTCTTGGGGGTTAATTTCCTTGTTTAATTTCGTTCCTTTACTTTATTACTTAATCAAGGTATGATTTCTTCTCTATTTCTATGTTTTTATGCTTTAAACTTGTTGAGGATGGTTATGTAATCTGAAATTTTCGATTTGTATGGATAGATTGTTGCTTTTAATGGTTGAAATATGATTCACATGCCTACTTTTCGTGTTTGTTGGTGATTAAATGCTGTAAATTAGACTAGAAAGTTGCGATTAGGGGGCCGAAAATTCTAGGGTTTACAAAATTGAAATTGATTTTTGATTGATTTACATTGATTAGATGATGGAATTAAGTATAATACATAGTTTGTATCATATTGGAGAATGAATTTTGATGATTTTCACCTTAGAAAGTTGCCTTAAAATTCCGTCTTAAAAGTGCCTTAAGTGAAAATTCGTGATTTATATGTGAAATTTGGCGTTGTATATGAATGTATAAGTAAAGGTTGAACTTCAATATGATAGTAGTGATGATAGGATGATGGTTGCATTATTTGGGTTGTTTCGATTGTTTTTAATTTCTTTTTCTTTTGTATTTAGGGGTTTCGTATATTGTGATTTAGGATGAAATTGACCCATAATTTAATTAATTATGGAATATTGTCCGGAAAAGATAAGGAACCCTTGATTGATTAATCGAACCATATTAATGGTACTGAAGAGCATAGCTTTTTAAGGAGTCGTTTGTTTGATCAGGAACTTAATTTTCCTAGGAACTTCAATTTCATGGGAATTAAGTTCCTGCATCCAATTCGGGTGAATTTGACAAAAATGTTTTGGTTGTTCATGTAGGAATTAAATTTTATGGGAACTTCCAATGACCAAGGGTTATTTTCATGCTATTACGATTTCTACATTTTATTTTATTTTGCAATTTAACAAATCTCCATCAACAGCGCGTTTGAAAAGTAGGAAAATATATCGAATTCTTGGAAGGAATTCATTTAAAGTTTGGATATATGAGACAGTTGTTCTTGAAGATCTTCTTTTGGTCGCCAGACCATATCAAATGGGACTCATCCCGACTCGAGATGCAAATCTAAGGGGAGGACAACAACTTATAGTTTTATAGATGATTCTGAAACTCGAATAAAACAAATCTGAAACGTCTGGTTAGTCTAAACTTTGTTGTCGATAATACCTCAATCTGAAGATCAGATGATATATTGAAGGTAACCAAGTATTTGAGAGAATGAGATCGTGCATACAATATGTGTTCTCCATAATCATGGTATCAAATGGTGGAAACGGACATATCTGCGTATCGCCGATGCATACTATAATATGGTGGTGTGTGTCCAATGCCATGGTTTATCACGCTTGTTTTTATGTCGTACATATGGTTGTATCAATCTAGCATCCTCAAGGATTGATCAAACTTCCTCAAGTTCAGTCCAAGTACAACCTTAGCTAAGGGTAAAAGGATTATGGAAATCTTTTGTGTAAGAAAGTGTAAGGGTATTGGGAAATACCTGGGTATACCGGCTGAGTTTCAGGATTCTAAGCAAGGGATTTTTAAGTCCCTTGTTGAGTAGGTTACAAGGCGTATTTCATCTTGGAATGGCATCTTCCTATCGACAGCTGGGCGTTTAACTCTTATTTCCTCAGTCCTATCAAATTTATCAAATTACTTTCTATCGGTGTTTAAAATACCGGTAAGTGTCGCAAGGAAGATTAACTCCATCTTGTCACAATTTTGGTGGGCTGGGTGTAAATTGGGAAAGAAGGTCCACTGGTGTAGTAAGAACTTTCTGAGTATGCCCAAGTGTAAAGGGGGACTAGGTATCAGAAATGTTTAGTGCTTAAATAAGGCTCTATTGGCTAAACATGGATGGAGACTTATCTCGGGAGATAAGTCGTACTTCGGTATGGTATTCCGTAAAAAAGTTTTCGGGAAATCCGAGTTTAAGGAAGGAGTGTATCCAAAATCTAGAAATGTCTTGTCTTGGGGGGAGCGCAGTGTCAAATATGGTTTGGAACTTATTATGGAAAAGATTGGGTGGAAACCAGAATTTGAGTCGAATCTTAACATATGGAACACAAATTGGTTTAATGGGTTGCGACGGGAACCAAGGGATTGCCTCCTGGACCCTCAGTTTATCTATATGGGGGACTTACGGGTTAATGATCTTTTTACTCCTGATGGGAATTGGAACGTATCCCTGATTAATTTTTTGTTTAAGGAAGACTCGGTAAAACAAATTCTGGCATCACCCATTTGTCGTTCCAAGACAAAGGATGAAGTTTTTTGGCCGCTCACCGATGATGGGATTTATACTGTTAAAAGTGGGTATGGTATCGTGTATGAGGGTTATTTGGAGAGTAAAGGCACCTGGAAGGAAAGAACAAGGATTAATGAGAAAGGTAAAGACTTCTGTAAGTCGAAGCTCTGGAGGTTACCAGGCCCTTCTATGTGGAAAATTATCTTATGGAGGATCATCACGCACACGCTATCAGTAGGTAAAGAGTTTGAAAAAAAGGAAAACTGGAGATTCCTTTAGGTGTGGAATGTGTGCTGATAGTGGGAATAATCTGGAGACGCCGGAGCACCTGTTCAGGGATTGTAATATCTCAGCTAGGATATGGGCAGATTTCGAGTTGGGCATTAGGGGAGAAAGTGCAATAGGGCTGAACATTGGTGATTGAATAATAAATTGGATTCGCTTTCTGTCAAATCTTGAGGAAGGGGAGAAAAGGGTTCTCAAATCCATGCCTACTGTGGGGAATCTGGCTGTAAGAAATAATGTTATTTTTAGGGGGGTGAAGGTTGACCCTTTGACACTCTTTAGATCTCTTGCTATGAGTGTCGAGGTTTGTTTGAAAGGTCTAAATACGGAGGAGGAAAGGCGGGAAAATATGAAAAATAGACAGGAGTTGGGGTCTATGTCAATGAATAAGGACTTGATTGGTCTATGAACAGGACACCCTTTCTTCGTGATTGGGAAGCCGGCACAATGTAGGGGTACCAGAGTAAAGGTGGATGCAAGTTGGGAAAGAAACCTTGATGCAGCTTGCGGTTGGGTGGCTTATAATGGTCGGGGGTGGAGATTCATAGAGGTAAAAGAAAGCTGAAAGCTGAGTCCGCCTTACAGGCGGAAGCCCTAGGATTAAGAGAGGTCCTAGATTGGGCCAGAGATAAGGGTGAGCTTCACCTGGAGGTTACGACGGATTGCTTAAAACTGGTAAATCAGATCGCCGGAATTGAGAAGGAAAGCCACGTCGTCAGAGGAATTCTCAATGATCTTAAAAGTATTTGGGTTCATTTCCATTGTGTAAGTTTTAGTTTTTACCTAGGCACCTTAACCACATAGCACATGGCCTGGCTCGCCAGGCCATGAAAATGTAAAACTTTTTTTACTCTTGCCAAAAAATGAAAAAAGAAAAAACATCCTCAAATATGAGTTGATCAAGGATATATACATGGTTGCCAAAACTAGTCGATATTTGCTGACACGACTCATATTTGAGGATGTTTGAAAAAAAAAAAAGATCAAACATCCTCAAATATGAGTCGTGTCAAGCAAATATCGACTAGTTTTGGTAACCATGTACATATCGGAAACTATCGGCACAGAAAGTTGAAAATCCATTACACAACGGCCAATAAATCATGCAACAGCCGATATATAATACTATGTCCATAATGTTTTTGAATATTAATAAATTGTGTAGAAGAATTCTTTCACTTTCTTATGACTGCTTCTCAAATCTCAGTTCCTTGCAGAAAGATCTCGGGTTTACTAATTCCAAACAACCAACAAAAAAACTAAACTTAATTTTCGATTACAATGTATACAGTGAGATGCCATGGTCACTCAGTCACTCTTTCACGTGTAAACAATGTATAAAATTTAAATTTTGAAATATAAATGAATAACACAAATTGTTTAATAGGACGGTCTCTTAGCATAAGACCAGTCCATTAACCAAAAAGCCCAATGCATATGAAATGATGTTCCAAAGTTAAGTAACTGCTCTCTGAACTTGCCCTTATTATTCCTTTTGTTTCCCCAACGTTGCATAGACTAAGTCCTTTGTCTCTAAACCACATAATCATGCTCGAAAATTCGGAATCAAGATCGTCAATGAATGGTGATCTCGCCCCTCCATAATAATTCATCTTGTAATCATGAGTTTTTAACTTATAAATCTAAGTTATCAGAGTATTTGTACTGTTTCTAAACTAAAAATCTTAGTTTATTTATGGAAGTAAAGCAAAATACTTAAAATATGGAGTTGTCAAATCAACTTACTTGTTATTAACTTAAATCCTTTTATAATAATACGATAAAACTCCAAGCCTTTAATGAAATAATGAAAAATCTATAAAACTTTCCAATTAAAATTACATGTTTTCAAACTAAACCTACTAGTTGTCAAACAAAATTTATTGACCAATTACAAGAATGTCACAAGGTGCTTAAACTTAAAGAGTAAAGGTTTTCAATTCAGAATCTTGAATTACGAAAGAAATGTTTGGAGTTCGAAATTCGTTTTTTGATCCAAAAATTGGTCCTTCAAAGATAAACTTCCATCCAAACCTGCTTATCGGAATCGTTATCAAGATCGTCGTCGGCATTCTACTTCGATCTTTTGTGTAAATTGAGACGTAAAACGCGTTTCTTCCGGGGAGGAGCATTAGTGACAATATCCTGGTGGCACATGAGGCAATTCATAAAATATCTAACCATAAGCAGGGGTGGATAGGTTTAGGCGTTTTTAAAGGAGACATGAGCAAGGCCTACGACAGAATTAGATGGGATTTTTTGGAGGCGGTTTTGGATAAGTTCGGGTTCCCTCAACATTTGAGAACGTTGATTATGAACTGCGTAACGTCGGTAAGTTATGAAATCCTTGTGAATGGGACTCCACTTCCTCAATTTCGACCTCGGTGTGGATTACGGCAAGGTGATCCTCTATCACCTTATTTGTTTATTCTGTGCATGGAGGTTCTTTCCAGTAATATTGATAACGCTCACGACCTGAAGAAGATCCATGGAGTACAACTTGCTAGGGAAACTCAGCCTATTACTCACCTGTTCTTTGCGAATGACTCGGTCTTCTTCTTTAAGGATAAGGGCGACACTGTCCCGTATCTCATGAGGCTCATTCTTGATTATTGCGAGGCCTCCGGACAGCAATTAAACTTAGATAAATCTGGAATTCTCTTCAGTCCAAATACTACGTTGATAAAGGCACAGAGGATGTTAAAGACTTTCATGATCATAAAGAATAAGGGCATAGGAAAGTATTTGGGGATTCCGGCAGAGTTTACAGAATCAAGGAAAAGGTATTTTTAATGCTCTTATTGAGCATGTCACCAAACGTATCTCTTCTTGGAATGGGATTTTTCTATCACCAGCGGGTCGTCTTACCTTAATTTCATCGGTTCTATCCAATCTCTCAAATTATTTTCTATCGGTTTTCAAAATTCCGGTAAGTGTGGCAAAAAAGATCAATTCTCTTTTGGCACAATTTTGCTGGATGGGATGTAAGATGGGAAATAACATTCACTGGTGTAGCAAAAATTTCCTGAGTTTACCTAAGAGTGCGGGCGGACTCGGAATCAGAAATGTTGAGTTCCTCAACCAAGCCTTGTTGGCTAAGCACGGATGGAGACTTGTCTCTGGAGAAAATTCATTATTTTGCAGAATCTTCAAGCAAAAGTTGATTGGTTCTCAGGTTTTCCAACATGACATGCGTCCCATCAGCGGGTCTGGATGTTCGTGGGGCATTCATAACATATTACATGGGCTGTCTTTTGTTCTGGAAAACATTGGTTGGAAGATCGGGACGGATTCGAGACTAAATGTGTGGACCTATAGATGGGTGGGGGGCAAGCATCCGGAACCGAAAGATGTGTGGCTAGAACTGACCAATAGTCATTTGGCACGGTTGTAAGTAAGGAACCTTTTTCATCTGGATGGTAAGTGGAATGCTGCTTTTATTGATGCTGTGTTCAAGGATGAGTGGTCAACTCGAATTCTTGCCATCCCGCCATGCGAGATTAGATTGAGGGATACGGTTTTTTGGCCACTTACAAAGGATGGAACCTTTACGGTTAAGAGTGGATATGGGCTTATTTTTAATAGATACATGGCTACAAGAGGAACCATTAAAGACAGAACAAGAATCAATGATCGAAGGAGGGAGTTCTGTAGGAAAACGCTATGGAACTTACCTGTCCCTGTGGTCTGGAAAAATCTTATCTGGAAGATTATCATAAAAGCTTTGCCTACTGGAAGCGAGTTTCATAAACATAAGCTTGATGTTGAACCTTTCTGTGGCATGTGCGGAGGTGATAAAAAATGCATTGAATCCCTGGAACATCTTTTTCGCGATTGTAGTCTTGCTCAACGGCTATGGGCGGGCTCGGATTTAGGCATCCGAGTGGAAAGTGCTGAGGGACTTTCGGTCTCTGAATGGATTTATGACTGGATGAGGTACTTATCCCATAGTGAAGGGGGCGAGGACAAGATGATTACTTTTGTGGCCATCCTGTGGGGTTTGTGGTCGTTAAGAAACAAGGTCATGTTTCAGGAATTGGATTTAAACCCGTATACGATTACGGGGTGTTTCTTTAATTCAATTCGGGAGAAAGTGCATGTGTTATGTAACTCCCAACATACAAAACAACCCCTGTCAATGCTGCAAAGCTCCAAAGAAGGCTCGACACAAGACGACCGTCAGGCCATTCGCAGTGGTCATCCCGTCAACCTTATCGGCAACCACAACAATTGTACGGTGGTAAGGGTCAAAGTGGATGCTAGCTGGTTACGGAACTTTGAAGCGGCGGTCGGTTGGGTTGCCTTCGACCATATGGGAAGGGAAATCGAGCGGAGGCAGGTGCGCACCAGAGCTGAGTCGGCTTTACAAGCAGAAGCACTCGGAGTCAGAGATGTTTTGGTATGGGCACAGGCGCAGAGAATACTTCACATTGATTTATCGTCTGATTGTTTACAGCTTATCAACCAGATTGTGAGGATTGACAAGGAAGATCATATGATTGCGGGGATCCTCGAGGATTTTCGTGATCGATTTAATTTCTTTCATTGTTTGAGTCTTAATTTTATTCCTAGGCGTCTTAACAATATAGCGCACGGGTTGGCTAAGAAAGCCCTGCGATTGTAAAACACTTCTTTTACAGCTGTAAAAAAAAAAAAAAAAAAAAAAAAAAGATTGGTCGATGGAATGGTGGTTAGGCGATGGTAAATCACGAGCATGGTTGTAACGATGGTGGTTAGTCTTTGCCCTTGAGCATGGTTGCATGTGTTGAGCGCGAAGACTACAGTGATGGTGGTGGTGGTGGTAGTGGATTACGAGTTTACGACGATGAAGTTCGTGGGTTTACCTAGCTTTTGTGTTTATGGCTTGCTAGCATTAGTTTGTGTTTCTGATTTCTTTTGTAACTATAATCCTTGATGGGCTAATCTCTTCTATTGGGCCCATCCTATGCTATAGGATGGTCCTATAGGAGATGATAGTAATGTTTTGTGTCGGTCTAAGAGGGTGATTTTATCACCCTCGTGTCTTTTAATATAAGTCTTTAAGTGTGATTTTCCTAGTATTTGATAATCGGTTTCGATGTGGTAAATTGTGCATTCTACCTTGGTTTTACAATTGATTTTGATGCACGGAACCCGAGGGTCAAGGAGAACCTTTCAACGGTCAAGACAAGGCACAAGCGGCTCACATGTGGCCTAATATCCAGCTGGGAGAAGTGTGGAGTGAAGATTAGAAGAAACGAGAACAAGTGAAGAGGTCAAAGTTCTTGGAAATTAGAAGTCCAAAAGTGCGAGGCCAAGCGCAGGCTACACAAACATGGGGCGCAACTGCGCACGATTGCGCAGGCAAGAAGGTTTTTGGCGCAGGCTGCGCAGCTCTGTTTTACGGGGCCTTCTAATCTTCTTTTGGGCTTCTTAAGTGGAAATCTTTTTAGGTTTTCGTGAAACCCTATATATACCCAAAAGTTTGAAGACCTGAAATCATAGAGAACATCATATCATCTCATCTAATCTCATCATTTAGGGTTTGAATCTTGTAATAATTTAGAAGACTTTTTGATACAAGTTTGAATCTTTCTTTGTATTTTGGGTTTATGAAGACTATGGAAGGCTAAATCCTTCCTTGCTTGGTGTAATCCGTTTCAAGTCTTCAACTTTATCATTGTATTGACTCTCTACTCTCTAATCTTTCATTTATTCCAATTTCTATGTTTGAATGTCATGATGAATGTTTTGTTGTGGGAAGTGATCACTCTTGCCTCTTTAATGTTCATCTATTGCTTCATTGTTGCAAAGTTCCTTGCTTTTGTGATAACTTGTTGAAGCACCTCATAATTATTGTTATATTGGCTTAGAGTATCAATATTTGTGAGTAGAAATTGTGTCTATCATTGGGTTTGTTGGCTTAGACATGCTCATTTGATATCCCATTTACTTTCCTCTTGGTTGTGTTCTTCATGCTCTTGGCTACAATTCTTGCATGGCTTAGTGTTGGAACTTGTAGTTTAAGTAGGATTATCATTGTTGGCTTAGATAGTGGTGATCAATTGCTTGAGGATTGTTGTTGGGTAAATGAATTTGGAGAGAAAAGAGTCATACTTTGAGAAAAGTGGAAGCTTGTAGGATTATACCAAGTTTTCATCTCATATTATTGTTGTTTGCATACCAAGTGTTTGTTACCTTGTTTCATAGGAAAAATCACATCTCTTTCATTTTGTTACTTGTTTTCTCCATGCCAATTATCCTCTTTTGTGTTTTCAATTGTTGTCCATTGTTAATATTCATAGTTTGTGCATAGTCTTGTGTTTTGTTCATTGTCATTAGTTTAATTTAAGATTTAGGCTTAGTCCCTTCTCTTGGGTTCGACCCTTAATTCCCTTTACTACTATTCTTAATCGCATAGTGTAGAGTCGAGGTTGGTTTATAAATATCTAATTTGGTAGCTTAATTCTAGTATTTAATGACCTAGTATTCGGCTTATCAAATTTTGGCACCGTTGCCCATTTGACCCCATTTACGAAGGTCGTAGTAACACAAATCAAAGTTAATGTGAAACTGTGCCACCTTAGGCGAACAGTCTTTAGTCAAAAGAATCGGCTCATTAGAATACTATGGTAGCTCTCGCCACGACCAGGATATATAAATTTGCCAGAACTCTATAAGCGGTCACTGCCCGACAAAGTGTTCCTAACATTCTGCCTATGTGATCGACTAGTCATCTCACATGACTCTATGACACTTGAACTTGCCATCAATCGCATCACACTCTAGTCACTTCTAGACGTCACCTCATACAAGTGACTATGGGCGAATACTATGTTAATCCGGGTTCACTTTAACGGGGTTCAATATCGTCATACAACCCGTTTGGATGTAACAAAGTATAATAAAAGAGTTTTAGAATAAAACTCGAACAACAAATGCGATTATCACATATGAATAGTCAATGCCTGATTACTACATCATATTCTATAATCCAGTTTGATTTTAAATGTAGTTGTTCATCTCAATTTAATTGAAATGACATGACTCATCATGTTAAGCCTATGAGAAGGCTTTGGTTAGTAGGTTTTATCAACTTCTTGTACCTTACTCACCCTAACTACATACTCATTTTCCTTTGTAATGTATACATTTGCATTACAAAACTTTCTGAGTACGTGTCGAGATCCAATCAAGACATAGGCCCTCTAGCCTTAGAATAGCTCCCACTGTTTTCACAATGTGCGGGACTCATCCTTTTTGCACATCTCATGATTGCAAGTGTACTCAATTTCCGTTGTAAATATTTCTCATTGTTCTTTATTGCCTAGAACGATTCTAGAAAATCTATTTCTTAAATAACATAGCCACAATGGTATCTTAACCATCTTAATGTGTTTTGATTATGGTTTTGTCGGAAACCATGCACAATCTCAATTGTCAATTGTCACTTGTGTAACACCCTTACACAAAATTGCATCAAAAACACTTTGTATTATATCCTTAATGCTTTTGCAAGCACTTAAGGGTAATCTTTATGGCTTACTTGGTAACTTATTACTTAAATTCGATTTTAAAACAATTCATCATACTCAAAGCATATGAAGTGTTATACATCATTACTTATTTAATTGATCCGGCAGCGGAAGCAAATGGAATCAACCAAATATGTTCAACTCAATTGAACTAATCATGAATCTTATCAACATAAGACTTCTTATTTGATGCTAATATCATGTGGATTTATCTCCATAAAACCGGATATTCAAGATGTATTATATTACTCCAAAAGTCTTAAATCATTCTCACTGATCAATATGTCATCCACATATAAGACTAATTAAAATTTCCGTAACTCCCACTAAACTCCATGTATAAACACAACTTCTCGACTTATCGAGAAAAGTTTTATAACATGATCAAAAACATTGATTCCAACTCATTGATGTCCTACTTAAGACCCTCTCTTAAGTTTCACATTATCTTAGGATTGCAAGAATCTACAAAACTCAAGACATGTATTGAATACATTCCTTCTAATTGAAGAAGTGGGTTTTAGATTCACTTGCTATATGTATATCATCATAATGAAACACAATCCCTAAGAAGATCCAAATAGACTGAAGCATTTCAACTAGTGCAAAACCCTTTGCCACCAATCAAGCTTTAAAATCTCGGATTTTCATGGTTCTAAGCCTTGTAGTGAGTTGTGACTTAAACATTCTCATGTAAGTCATAAGTTCATTACTTTCTAGAAGTAATCAACTTGAATCAAACAATTTCTTTGTAAGTTGTAAGCTCTTTTCTTTAAGCTTTTTACTTTCTTAAAAGTAACACTAATTCATCATCTTCAACAAGTGATGGCTTTAACCTCCTAGGTTTTGAAGAAACAACGTCTTACACAAAACGTCTCATGTAGCCAAGAAAGACCAGTTTCTTGCGACATAACATTCTTTGTGGCTCTTGAATAATTTCTCCCACTCTGTCTTTTAGAAATAAACTTGTATTTTAGGAAGACAGCTTCACGAGCCACAATCACACTGTACTCGTGATTATAGTAAGGAAAGATGAGCATTTATTTCTTTTGAAACTTACAAATATGGTACCCCACCATTTCATATCTCATATGATTCGTTTTAGATTTAGTGGAAAAATAATTTAGACAAAATATAAAATACCCAAAAGGATCAAGTAACTCAAAGTAACTTGATTGAAGTCCAAACCATATCGAATAGCGTTTGAATTCTTATCCAAACACACATTATTCCATAATGCGTGCTAAGAGAGATTAACTTGTGATACTATATGTAATACCCGCCCTTTTAGGGACCCTTTGACCATCATTGACTGTCCTTGGGAGCGGGAGTAATCTTAGGAAAGTATGCCAAAACCATCTTGGGGTGCGTGTTAAGGGTGGTACTCGATAGAGTAGAGGCTACTCGATCGAGTAGCTAGGTTACTCGATCGAGTAGGGGGCTACTCGATCGAGTATGTTGGGTACTCGATCGAGTGCCGGGTTTTCAGCGAGGGTTTTATATCGCGTTTTGTTAAATCCGCAAATCACTTCCGCCACTTTCCTTCTATCTTTCAGTCGCCTCTTTCCCTTCCCTTCACCTCAAAACCTCCATGGAAACCTTTGTGAAGATTCTTGAGCCTTAGGAGAGCGCCTCTTGAGTTGGGTAGCGGTCTTTTGCTGAGTTTCTCCCTAATAGGTATGTCCTAGTCATCACCCGTGCCCTTGTCTCTATAGTTAGGGTTTGCTTGTTAGTAATAGATATTTGTATGCTGGTTATAGGCTTTGCTTGGTCGCTGGATATGTTATCTATCGGCGTGGATTGGTTGCGGTTGCTTAAAGGTAGGTTCGCCTACTCAGTTTCTGTAGATGGTCTAGTGTGTCGGATATTGTGGCTGTGTTGCGTTTGGTTGTTTGCTATAATAATTGTATTGTGATTGTTGTTGATTGGTTCTCGAGATGCGTTCTCGGCTGAGTGGGGTCACTTGCGGGAGTGGCTTCACGCCCTAGTTTCGCCCTTCGTGGAACCCGCCACGGAAGGGGATGTGCACATTAATGGACAGGGTTATCGCTCGATTTGATGAGCGGGGATTTGGTGGGTACGGCTGCGGTCCCCCACTGGCAGGGCTGGTCCAGTGGACAGTCAGTGACAGAGTTGGTTGGATCGTTGTGATTGTGGTTGGGACAAGTAGTATTATTTGTATTGTTGATTTCAGTTGCCATTGTCTTATGTTATCTCAGTACTGACCTTGTCTGGTTATTTGTTTGTTATGTGTCTGCCGTGATCCCTTATGGTGAGCAGTCGGTCTTAGCAGGTGTTGATGTTGGTGATGGCTGAGGTCCGGGCAGGGATGAGTCTTCACGAGATTCGGTAGTCATAACAAGTAGTATCTGAGTTGTATCTTTTATATAGCTTTTTGGTTTAAATCACTTGTAATACAATATCATAGTTCTTTTATTGACGTTTGATGACTACTTTCCTCGGGAAACCGAGCTGGTAACGCCCTTATATGCTAAGGAAGGCCTAGTTAAGGCTCCTCTGGATATGGGGGTATTACAAAGTGGTATCAGAGCGACGATTTTGGAACCTGTAACAAATGAACCTAATGAACGTAGGGAGTTTAATAAAATGAACCTGGTGTATGTGTAATGGGAGCCCCGGCTGATGCTAGATTTTGGGTGAGTAGGCGCCCTCATTTCAAAATCTTGGCCCCATGACACTTAAGCCAGTCACATGGGATGGGAATGTGGAGTTCGTGTGTCTATGTGTGCTATGTATGTTAATTGTGCTGGAGCTACCTCCGGTTAAGTCTTTGTTAGAATTGATAGGGGTGTATTAGTGATATATTAGACCGTGTATGGTAATTGTCGATGAGATTAGTGAGGTTCTTTGGATGATTAGTGAGCTTATGTAATGGCTATGAGATATGTGACGAAAGTTTACGTGATAGGAATGCGTGAAAATGTGGAACTGAATGTTGTGACATGAAGAGCGAACATGTAGATGTTTGCTATAAGTTATTGATGACGGAAGTCATATACGAGTTTATAAATCCCTAACAATCACTATGATGATAGTTATAGCATAGTAGAATTATAATTCGAGACATAGCATATAGTAATGCGTTCATGCCTACTTGTCGGTTGAAATTTTTCCGCTGCGTAATGTGTGATTCGTACTAAAATAAATTGCTTATGATAGAATGTGAAATATGGTAGATTAATTTGTTTTGAAAAGTATGCATTTATGTAATACGTGAAAGAAAGAACTAATGTTAATCATCCGCTTCAACTTGAAGTAAACACGAGTTTAGTAATAGCATGTAAAGTAAGTTTAAGTGTAATAAAATGACACGACTAGGTTTATATATAACTCGGTGACAGGTAGACCGAGTTGGGTAATTTGTATAACGTAACGGGATATGTCTCTTAGTTGTTGAAGGGTTGTATTTTGCGCGACAATGGTTATAAAACGTGATTGAATGTGATAATTAGTGTCGAATCCCGAACTTAGTTTGGAATCGACACGCGGCGTTGTTTTGCAGGTATCTTCGAGTTACTTAGTGTTCGGACCGAGTACTTAACTTTGCTTGACCGAGTGCGAGTGCTTACTAGACCGAGTAGACCTCACTCGATCTAGTTAGGAGGCTATAACGTCGGGATGTGGGAAAATTCCTGCAGATACTCGACGATTTAGCTCCTACTCGATCGAGTAGGGTGGTACTCGATCGAGTACCCCAGGCACTCGATCGAGTAGGTTACTGTACAGCAATTCCTACGGGTTTTCTTAAAACCCCAAATCTTTCTATTTCTCCTTCTTATTCCTCTATATTTCGACACACCTACACCTAAATCACTCTAAATTCCTTATTTCCTCTCAAATCCTCTCATTCTCTTAGGTTAGTAGTGAATCTTGGGGTTGATTTCTTAGTTTAATTTCGTTTCTCTACTTTGTTCATCAATCAAGGTATGCTATTCTTCCTAATGTACATGGTTTATTGCTTTGAATGTGTTAAAATAGTGAAATAATTTGAAATTTTCGATTTACATGAGTAGGTAGTTGCTTTTGATAGTTGAATTATGATTCACATGCCTCCTTTCCATGTTAGATGGTGACTAATTGCTGTAAATTAGATTAGGAATTGCAAGGGTTGAACCCGAAATTTCTAGGGTTTCCAAAATTGGAATCGATTTTTGGTTGTTTTACAATGGTTAGATGGTAGAATTGAGCCTTAAGTATTGTTTATATAATGTTGGAAGATAGATTTTGGTGATTTTACCTTAGAAAGTTGCCTTAAAACTCCGTCTTAAAAGTGCCTCACATGGAAATTCGTGATTTATGATGGGAAAATTGATGTTGTAATCGACAGTATGAGCATGAGTTGAACTTCAATATGAAAGTAGAAACAATAATTGATGAAAATATGCCAAGATTATCACAGCTGTAAAGACCGTCTGAAAATTTTAGTTGAGTTGTTGTACCTAACAGTGAAGGGTGATAATGATATGTTATAAATTATTCTTTCTCTTGAATTAGTAACATGTGATTAGGAGTGTGTTTGGAATAACCTTAGGATTATGCTAGGACATTCAAATTGGTTGAGCATATGTAATCATCATGATAATTCCTTTCACCACTATGGCTTATGAGTAGTAATAATTTGAACTTGTATGTTAAAATCGTAGAAACTGCTAGTGAACATGTGTACCTATCTTAATATTCAAAGTAACAACGTGAATTATGTGCTCCACATGCTGAAATTTGTTGATAAATTGGTGTGCCTAGCTGACAAGTTGAATTCAAATTACATGAGGTAAATGGTAGTATGTTTATATAAGTTGCTTGAACATATGCCTTAAGCAGATGCCGAGACTGAACCTTGGACTCCGCCAAAGTAAGCGGGGGAGGGGTAACCCACCTGAGTCGGGAGAGGGGAGTGGACCTGTGGTACCCGCAGTCCCCGAATACCCTACAGTTGTTTTTGTTGACTTCAAGCAAAGGGAGCGTTTTGTAGCCTTACAAAAACGCAAGATGAGACCTACAAAGTGTATAGACACCAGTGTGTTAGAGGAGTTGGAGATAGAGACGGATGTCCGTCACATATTCGAGACCTTGGGTTTTACGGGTTTGTATAGGCTGAGGAAGCATACTTACCCTTTTCTTACCTTGGAGTTCATGAGCTCTTTTAACTATGACCCAACGGTCGATCGTGAGTTTAGATTGATGAATACCGTTTTACGTTGACTATGGATCTGTTTGCCTCTCATCTTGGGTTGGCCAAGCCTCCCAAGGACTCCATCACCGACATTCCAGGTGGAGTGCGGCGTCCGCGCCTAATGCCTTGCTTGACTGGGAAGCAAGCTCCCACCTCGAGCAACATGCTGATTAATGATGTTCAGCATATTACCTTGAGGATCTTTCCCCGTTCTCTCTCGAACCTCCTCTATGACCGAAAGGATATCAGTAAATTGAATAATCATGAGGTCTTACTTTTGATGTCGTACCTCAACCCGGAGCGGGCCAGGAAAGTGGTCTTTAATGCTCCTTCTATAGTTTGTCTTTGCCCTTGCCTTGATGGCTTCTTCCTCTTCCCGGTACACGAGTTGTGGTGCCATTGCCACTCGGTTAGCTGAAAAGCTAACCTCCTTTGAGGCTTCTTCGGCGTACGTGCCTCTAGCTACCCCAGTGTCTACCATGGATCGTGAATACTATCTCGACCTGAAATGGTTGAGGACCTTGGCTGACGGTAGCCTAGCATGGAGGGTGTATGGGATGAGCCGGATGAAGATTCCGCTCTCCGAGCACCTCCCACCCACGGAGCCCTTGGAGCCGACGGTAGTGAGGACGGAGACTCGATGACGAGGAGGAGGAGGATGATGACGGACCCCGCCAGCTACAGACCTATCTCATCGACGGTACCATCCTTGAGGAGATGCCGGAGCCGACGAAGGGTGAGAATGCGGGAGTTCAGGTGGTGGAGAGACCCAGATTGGTGAGGGGACCCCGTCGAGTGAGGGAGAGGGCCTCGGAGACTAGGCCACAGCCAGTAGCACCACAAAGAAGAAGAAGCCTCTTTCCCATGCTACCCTTACCTCGACACCCCGAGACGCGATCCGATTACTCCCATGCGGAGAGAGTGTCATCTACCTTGACACTCCGGAACATGCACGAGATGGCCTACGCTCAGGGGATAGGGACCGAGGGACCGCATCCAGTTTGGTGGAGTGGAGTTGGAGACTACACAGGGGTTTTCCATTCCTACGGGGTGGATCAGTCGACGTGGGGGGCACCTCAGTCCTTCCCCTACGGGGGCTTGACTCCATGGTATGTGGGCCCAAGAGCAGGAGCAGGAGTGGACGCGGGGATTGGGACATCGGGAGCAGGTACTTCGGGTGGTGGTGATGATGAGGTGATGTTTGAGCAGCAGCAGCAGGAGCAGGAGTGATACTCATTGTTTCTATCTTCATTCATGTTTGTTAGTAGTAGTTGTTGTTTGTAGCATGGTTAGATTTTCGGTTGTTTTAGTTGAAACTTTATTTTAGAACTTGTATTGTTGGCCGTAAGGTCGGATTTCCTATTATTGACTTGTTGCAGGTTATTAGACATCGGGGAGTCATTCCGACTCAATTCTAGATGACAAATATGTGCATGTATGTGGCTTGTGACAGGTTGTATAAGGGAACTTGGCCTGCAGGTACTCGACAGAGTACCCCATACTCTATCGAGTAGCTGCAGGAAGATGGGGTAAAAAGCATTCTGACCTGTAGGCTACTCGATCGAGTAGCCAGGACACTCGATCGAGTAGCATGGCACTCGATCGAGTACCGTTACCTACTCGATCGAGTAGCACTGTTACAGGGGGTTTTCAAAAATTAAAAATGTTCAATTGTTTTATAAGGGCAAGTTTAATGTTTAATGTGGTTATTAGTGTGTAGTAACACCTTTGAACCATTAATTTCATGTGTTGGAAGTCGTGTTTGAAGTTTTATAAGCGTGTTTGTCACAATTAGGAAGGCGGTAATAATTTCTTGTTACTTTAATATTGCATACGCCCCATTACGATCTATTTATCGGAGTTGTAACTTCTCGTACATTTGTGCATACCATATTAATATGTGTTATCAATGGTGACTAGTCATTTCGGTGGCGAGTGTATGATTTTTAATTTAACAAGTGTATAGTTAGTGAGTAATGTCCATAACAACTAATATAGTTTCGTTAATGTTGTGATGCATATAATAGGTAGTATGTGCTATAATTTTAGTGGTGAACTTCGGGGACGAAGTTCCTTTTTAGAGGGGAAGAGTAATGTCGCGAAAATTATCGCGAAATAAAAGGGTGATTTCAAAATTATGCTTTGTTTACTTAGAAGGTTTTCTTGTTTAATTGCAAAATTTTCGAAACTTACTTGTATGAAGCGTAATTGGTTACCTCGGTTTGTGGAGTGAGTAGTGCGTTGTAGTAGAAGTAAGAGAATGTATGTCATAAAGAGTCTTATTCCGGCACGCTGCGCCGTAAAAAAAAAAAAAAAAAAAAAAAAAAAAAAAAAAAAAAAAAAAAGTTAAGTAACACGGCGGTGTTAATTGTACAGCATGAGGTCAATATGAGATACGTTTCGGGTTGATAAATTGTTGTCACACGACGATCGATGGTTGTTTGCGTTGGCTCATATGGCAAAGTCGATGTTTGATACTTAATCATTAGTAAGAATTGATGCATACGTGTAGAGTGACAGTTAACGGTGATAATGCTTGCGTGATAGTGGTAAGAGTCATTAGGTATAAGGTATAGACGGTGATGACGATGGCATAGGGGGGAATGGTGTTGCCAAGAGATAATGGTTTGACCGGGAAGGTTGGTGAGATTGTGTTGGTTCCGTGTCGTGAGCGGGAGAGGTGAGTTGAACTTCGGGGACGAAGTTCTTTTTAAGGGGGGAATACTGTAATACCCGCCCTTTTAGGGACCCTTTGACCATCATTAACTGTCCTTGGGAGCGGGAGTAATCTTAGGAAAGTATGCCAAAACCATCTTAGGGTGCGTGTTAAGGGTGGTACTCGATAGAGTAGAGGCTACTCGATCGAGTAGCTAGGTTACTCGATCGAGTAGGGGGCTACTCGATCGAGTATGTTGGGTACTCGATCGAGTGCCGGGTTTTCAGCGAGGGTTTTATATCGCGTTTTGTTAAATCCGCAAATCACTTCCGCCACTTTCCTCCTATCTTTCAGTCGCCTCTTTCCCTTCCCTTCACCTCAAAACCTCCATGGAAACCTTTGTGAAGATTCTTGAGCCTTAGGAGAGCGCCTCTTGAGTCGGGTAGCGGTCTTTTGCTGAGTTTCTCCCTAATAGGTATGTCCTAGTCATCACCCGTGCCCTTGTCTCTATAGTTAGGGTTTGCTTGTTAGTAATAGATATTTGTATGCTGGTTATAGGCTTTGCTTGGTCGCTGGATATGTTATCTATCGGCATGGATTGGTTGCGGTTGCTTAAAGGTAGGTTCGCCTACTCAGTTTCTGTAGATGGTCTAGTGTGTCGGATATTGTGGCTGTGTTGCGTTTGGTTGTTTGCTATAATAATTTTATTGTGATTGTTGTTGATTGGTTCTCGAGATGCGTTCTTGGCTGAGTGGGGTCACTTGCGGGAATGGCTTCACGCCCTAGTTTCGCCCTTCGTGGAACCCGCCACGGAAGGGGATGTGCACATTAATGGACAGGGTTATCGCTCGATTTGATGAGCGGGGATTTGGTGGGTACGGCTGCGGTCCCCCACTGCGGTGGTCTGTCCAAAGGACGATCGATGACGAGTTGGTTGGATCGTTGTGATTGTGGTTGGGACAAGTAGTATTATTTGTATTGTTGATTTCAGTTGCCATTGTCTTATCTTATCTCAGTACTGACCTTGTCTGGTTGTTTGTTTGTTATGTGTCTGCCGTGATCCCTTATGGTGAGCAGTCGGTCTTAGCAGGTGTTGATGTTGGTGATGGCTGAGGTCCGGGCAGGGATGAGTCTTCACGAGATTCGGTAGTCATAACAAGTAGTATCTGAGTTGTATCTTTTATATAGCTTTTTGGTTTAAATCACTTGTAATACAATATCATAGTTCTTTTATTGACGTTTGATGACTACTTTCCTCGGGCAACCGAGCTGGTAACGCCCTTATATGCTAAGGAAGGCCTAGTTAAGGCTCCTCTGGATATGGGGGTGTTACACTATATCACATTTTCTTTGGCTTATATCAAAGTCTTTACTTTAATAATCCCATCACGACTAAATAGTGATTCTTTGAACACTTTGAACTTCTTCAAAGATTTCTCTATTTACCTTATTAAGTGAACACATCAGCGTCAACTTAAATCGTTGGTAAAAGAAAATGATCAACCTATTTTGGATCAATGATTTATAACCTCGATCTCCTTTTCAACCAAAAGGCACGAGACATCTTGCTTTGAATACAAGATATGCATAAACCATAAGATTAACAATCTATTGGTTTCAAGAGTACTCGATAACTCTTTGCGTTGATCATTCTAGAATTTTAAGGTTTAATCCTGGGATACCAATTTGAGTCTTTCATCATCTACATGATATATCATTGTAGTTTGGTTTAGAATATATTCACCTTGATAATGGGCTAGCCATACATCAAATCACGGTGTATAGGGTCACAAAAGTGAAACCTCTTTTGTATCTTAACAAGTTTATATTCTTATTTAGAGTTTATGTACTTAATAGTCATAATTAAGTACAACTCTAAACCCAAAAACTAGATTGAGTACACAATGACTCTATCTCTTAACATTATTGTTGCTAGTCGTCATATTCTAATCATTCTATGTATCGCATGCAATGATGAAAACCACCACCGGTTTCTAATATAGACGAAGTAGTACTAGCAAAATTTATGTCAATCAAATAAATAAATAACTATGTCTTATTAGATGTCCCACAACTAACTTGCTTATTCTTTAACAATTTGGGGTAGTTTCCTTTCTAGTGTCCAACATTTAAGACAATGGAAACTTTATTGGTCGGGATTGATAGGTTTAGTATCGTTATTCTCAATAACTTTACTTTTAACATTACCTTGTATCAATTCCATTCTAATTTTACTTCTTTGAACCTCATTCCTTTCTGAACGGTTTAAGAGAATGCTCGCACTTATTTCAAAGAATCTTTACTTTAGAGAGCAAAGTTGAATCTTATGAAGACTACTCTTCAATTCAATCGTTTTAGTCTTAAAACTTTCATTGAAGTGGTTGCGTTATTTTGGTCAATTACGAATTCTGACAAATCTAATTACCAAAACAATTTATCGCTTCAAGGTGCTTAATTCAATTAAGTATATGAAAAACAATCCATTGTAAGTAGATGTGTTAGTCAAGAATCAAAAACCTGTTTGATAATGAATAACTTTTATCTATACTCTTTACAAGAGATCCTTCCAATGGATAATTGAGGTTTAAGAAGCAAATTCATATTTGTCTTTAGTTACGATGTTTTAATGGAGATTTGAATCAAAAATCGAAATGATATCGTATATGAATTGTGGTAAAGAAATAGAACAACATGATAACGGAATAATGAAAACAAAACATTCATCGTTATAATAATACTTGTAAATAACAAGTAAAGCATTTACATAGTGACCTCTACCCAACTATGATAAATGATTCCAAGATCCAAATTAATATTAACTTGGGGCACGGTGTGCCGAAATACCCTTTATTAATATAACTTGGTGGATTAACTCTTTAATCGATTCTACTTTTAGAACTCTTGGTCGATAAAATTACATTAATATTTATCTCTAGCCCGAAACACATCCGGAAATCGTCGTGAATACTTTCGTTGAGTTCAACCCAAATTTCGAATAAATGTGTCCATGATCCAAACTCATATCAACTTAGGGCACGGTGTGCCGAAATACCCTTCATTAACATAAATTCGGTGGATAGACATTTATCACCCACTTCCCCTACGTAACAAGGTTTCTACCCCGGTGTGGCCGAGTGCACTCCCTCACGAAATAGGTTTTCATGGTTTCTACTTTTTGATAAGGCTATGTCTCAATTGTTTATTTTTAGCGAGATGTCATGTCAATTTATCATCTATCACGTTTTAAGTGAACTAAAGCGGTGAACTACGATAATTGTAATTGACACGGTCGATAAACTCGATTAAAAAGAAGATGCATGTTTTAGTTATGGCGATTTAGCGATGCATGCAACATATAAATAAAATGCAAAGCATAAATTAAATCCTAGTATGGCCTTCCTAAAATAGAAAATCTAATTAACTATTACATATTCGGAAACCAACTTCATTGGTCCCTTGAACTTCGGTTTTGGCACGCATCTCGAGGTAACACCGTCTTTAATGTATCGCCTTCTTAAGTGGCACCGTCTTCAAGGAACTCCGGAATAAATAAATTACATAACAAATTACATAATTTCCTATTATACATTTGTAATTAAAATAAAATAAATCTATTAAATTACAAAACGGTGATACGAGATCATAATAAATTACAACGGAATCGATATTCCCATACATTTCGGGTAATACCAATTAAAAACTAAGGTCATACTAAGTAAAAATTACATAAAATAAAATTACATAAAATAAAATTATGACAATCATAAATAAAATGCAGCATTATAATATGTATGAACATGCCCAATTTTATGCTAAATCGCCTTTAAGGAGCCAATATCGTATATTAAACGGTTTTTACGGATTTGCGTGATTCAACCTTTTAAAATCACAATAAATTACATAAAATCATATTTATGCACAAGTTATTTACCCTAAACAACTTAGGACTCAAAATTAGTCTCCACTAACTATTTGACTATAATTAACTCATATTTCTTAAAATTGTTCATTAATGGACTTCAAAATTACCAAAAATGCTATAAATTTCAAATAAATCACAAAAATTTCAAATAAATTTGAAATTTGAAATTTAAATTCATGAACATTCTGGACAAATACCATGACACTCATAATGTTCAAAAAATTAGGTTAAAAATTTCGAAAAATTATCGGAAAAACTATGTTGCGGTTTATCGGATTGATCAATTATAATCATAAAAACATGAGAAAAATTATATTCATTAACTTTTCAATTTTATATCTGAAAAAGGTAATAAAATGCAACATGTGACGTTTTTCTTAGTCATGAAGTATGTTTTAGCAATTATTCACTAATTAAAGTCACTATTTATGCTATTTTTCATCAAAAATTCATAAATCATGCATGAAGACTTCATTATAGCCTATTATTTTACACACATCTTGTAAAATTGCATGTGATAACATACTAAATTTCTATGACCATATTCGAAATTAATCTCATATTAACCTATTTTTCATCTAAATCCGATTTTCATCATGAAAAATCCATATTTCGAGCATAAGAACTCCAAAAATTCTGAAAATTTACAGGTCATCTAAAAATAAAATATGTGAAAACATATCCAAAAACCACTGGAAAATTCGAAGTTTAGCTACTTTTAGTCCGAAAATGACATTTTAATCATAAAATCACATTTTTAATGTCATTATTAAATAAGATGAACAATAAAAATCCATAAATTAACCAAAATATCCTAAATACATTTTAGGATCAGAAACTTTAACATACATAATTTATTTCATGATATATCATAATAACACAAATTTACAAGTTTTATATGTTAATCGTATAACTCGGAAAAACTATAACCGATTTGCATGCAAACAACCTAAGGCTCATGATACCGCTTGTTAGAAATCTATATCTCATTATAAAAAAAATTCTTATATGTTACAAATTAATTTAGTCATAAAATTAATTACAAATCTTATGCATGCAAACTAAATAAGAAGAGATAAGAAAATCGATTTCTCACCATCTAAAAATTCGGTCATCATATGGGCACCAACAAGATCTCCTTCTTGTTAGTTCTTGAGCTTTCCAATAATGGATGAACATTCATGACTTCAAAATAGAAGCCCTCCAATTAGTAGCACCCAAGACTATCCCTTAATCCCACAAATTAACATGTACTAGATATTTGTCATGTGGTTTACCTTAAAATCGGTTACTAATACTCATATACTACTACTAGTATTATTAGTGTTTGATTTATACAAATTAGATTCATAAAAATGATTTTTTTTATGAAGAACAAGAGAGAGAAGGTAGTTTTTATGAACATGAGAGAATGATAAAATTTTAGAGAAAAACTTCTCACTTGATGATGCCCAAAACCGGTGGGTCATTTAGTATTAGGACCAATTTTTCTTTTTACTTTTTGTTTTCACAAGACAAATGTGTAAGAATTTGTCCATAGTCATGTCACTATCAAGCATTTTGGACAAATGAATAAGACAAATGGAAAAAGACAAAACTTCTCTCAATGCCCACTAATTTACGGTTTATATGTATAATATGGAGTCCATATTATTTTTGTCAATTGTACAATTGTATGTCATGAGACACGTGACATGTTTTATGTCATGTTTTAATTTAAAATGCATATTTAACAAATTAAATATCATTTACAAATTAAAAAAATCACATTTAACAAATTGACTAGTAATTCAAAATTACTTTCACATAAAATGGTCATTTAAATACTAGTTAGCATAATTCACAACATCTTGTAATCATGACTGACTTATCATTCTCATCTCGCGTGTTTCGCAAACACCGATTAATTTTAGTAATATAACTTCTTAAATTACTAATTAAAATCTTATTTAATCACATTATAATAAGATGTCATTTTCTCTCTTATGATAATAATTTGTTCAATTTTAAGGAATTAATTAATCTGTATCGACATACAATTAATTAACCTTTTCAATTAAGGGAATCGTCTTTTAGGTGTGACCTCAATGGATCAACTGATCACCACCGTCGCACGACAGTAATGTCAAACTCTAGCCAGCCAATCATTACCGATATGTGTGGACCAGTTGACTATATATGTAATGTATCATCCCTTTTGTATTCTTGATATGAGATTTAAATATGTGATCAATATGATCGACAATTGTGATCGCATTATTGTCGGGGACACTTACTCCAACAGGGATAAGGCAAAAGTGCCCATTACTACCTTGGTGATATAAGAAGGGTGGAGTTGTGTGATGAGTCGGGTTGGTGGTGTGTCGTGTCCTTGTTTGAGGGAGATATAAGGCGGAGGAGCGAGTGAAGAGTTTGTGTCAAAATTTGAGTCAAGTTTTTTCTTCTTGATTGGTGGATTTTTAAGAGGGAGATATAAGAAGGAAGAGGTAAGGGAAGAGTGATCATTCACTCCTACACTCTCTTGTAGACTACATTTTGGCTATTTTGGGTTTTTCTCGGGACTAGCAAAAGTCTAAGTGTGGGGGTGTTTCATAGTAATGTTTTGTGTCAGTCTAAGAGGGTGATTTTATCACCCTCGTGTCTTTTAATATGGGTCTTTAAGTGTTCTTTTCCTAGTATTTGATAATCGGTTACGATGTGGTAACTTGTGCATTCTACCTCAGTTTTACAATTGATTTTGATGCACGGAACCCGAGGGTTAAGGAGAACCTTTCAACGGTCAAGACAAGGCATAAGCGGCTCACATGTGGCCTAATATCCAGCTGGGAGAAGTGAGGAGTGAAGATTAGAAGAAATGAGAACAAGTGAAGAGGTCAAAGTTCTTGGAAATTAGAAGTCCAAAAGTGCGAGGCCAGGCGCAGGCTGCGCAAACATGGGGCGCAGCTGCACACGATTGCGCAGGCAAGAAGGGTTTTGGCGCAAGCTGCGCAGCTCTGTTTTACGGGGCCTTCTAATCTTCTTTTGGGCTTCTTAAGTGGAAATATTTTTAGGTTTTCGTGAAACCCTATATATACCCAAAAGTTTGAAGACCTAAAATCATAGAGAACATCATATCATCTCATCTAATCTTATCATTTAGGGTTTGAATCTTGTAATAATTTAGAAGACTTTTTTATACAAGTTTAAATCTTTCTTTGTATTTTGGGTTATGAAGACTATGGAAGGCTAAATCCTTCCTTGCTTGGTGTAATCCGTTTCAAGTCTTCAACTTTATCATTGTATTGACTCTCTACTCTCTAATCTTTCATTTATTCCAATTTCTATGTTTGAATGTCATGATGAATGTTTTGTTGTGAGAAGTGATCACTCTTGCCTCTTTAATGTTCATCTATTGCTTGATTGTTGCAAAGTTCCTTGCTTTTATGATAACTTGTTGAAGTACCTCATAATTATTGTTATCTTGGCTTAGAGTATCAATATTTGTGAGTAGAAATTGTTTGTATCATTGGGTTTGTTCGCTTAGACATGCTCTTTTGACATCCCATTTACTTTCCTCTTGGTTGTATTCTTCATGCTCTTGGCTACAATTCTTGCATGGCTTAGTGTTGGAAATTGTAGTTTAAGTAGGATTATCATTGTTGGCTTAGATAGTGGTGATCAATTGCTTGAGGATTGTTGTTGGGTAAATGAATTTGGAGAGAAAAGAGTCATACTTTGAGAAAAGTGGAAGCTTGTAGGATTATACCAAGTTTTCATCTCATATTATTGTTGTTTGCATACCAAGTGTTTGTTACCTTGTTTCATAGGAAAAATCACATCTCTTTCATTTTGTCACTTGTTTTCTCCATGCCAATTATCCTCTTATGTGTTTTCAATTGTTATCCATTGTTAATATTCATAGTTTGTGCATAATCTTGTGTTTTGTTCATTGTCATTAGTTTAATTCAAGCTTTAGGCTTAATCCATTCTCTTGGGTTCGACCCTTAATTCCCTTTACTACTATTCTTAATTGCATAGTGTAGGACGGTCCTATAGGAGAGTTACTTAATAAATAATGAATTGTGTTTATGTTTTTATGAGGATAATACTCCGTAATAATAATGTCTTAGACAACTTCAAACAGATCTTTATAGTCTCTAGTTTTTAACTTTTCATGGTATAGAAGTTCATGGGTTCCCCATTTGACATGTTCTTAGGCTTGACATTTCCGGCTACAACTTTAATAGGCCACTCCTATTCTCCCAATTTTCCTTCTCATTTCATTAAAAGGCTTGGGTAGTATTTTTTGTTTTTTTTTTATAAAGTAAAAAAATTAGATTGATCGAAAATCAACCTATACCATCCTTACGTATGAGAACGGTAAATGAAAATCAATGATTTTTAAATTACCAGAAGCAAGCATAAATGAAAGGGCAACAAGAGCAAACTCTCATTAGAAAGAATGTCACTATATACACAAAAACTCCGAAGAGACGGTCTCTCAATAACGTTATTGAGAGACCTCTCACATGATGGGGTGGGGGACCTACTGAATTCCTTTTTTCCCTACTATGTCCCACTAAATTAGTGGGAGACGGTCTCTCATGAGACCTACTGCACTATATAAAGCTCCCCAAAAAATTAAAGAATAATAAAAAATAAAAAATAAACTTAATCAAATAGTCTTCTAAAGTGTGCGGACTGCGGATTAACCGTAAATAGTTCTTAACCGGAAAGAAAAAGATCCATATAGGCAGTGTGTATGAAAGATTTCAGATTTCAATAAAAATCCAAAAAGAAATCCAAACACATAATCATACTAACTCGTCGCCTTTATTGACCCGATCCAAGAAATTACCCTCTTAATTATTCCCAATATCAGGCCTTCCCAATAGTTCTCAAAGGCTTTCATATTCCCAATAGTTCCCAAAGGCTTTCAGAGTCTTAAATGCCGGCTAACAACCGACCACATCTTTTACAGTGTGCTAAATCAGTTACGAAAAATTTTTTTGTTCAGAAACAAATCTGAAATCTCTGATATACAAACATGTGATTGTTAATCTCACAATCCAGGGTACATGGCTACATTCTAATATCAACAATGAACATAAATTCTTAAAAAATTGCTCTTTTAATTCTTGATTTAAACCTTCTTTAACTAAGATATATGACTAAAAAGAACTCTCATAGGCTAATATAGAGAGTAAATTAAAATCTAGTCTTTGAGAAAATGAAAATCAAGAAAAAAATTATAATATGAAGAATAAATTAAAGTCTAGATTTTGAGAAAGTGAAAATCAAGAAAAAATACTAAAAAATTTTCAATTAAGGAACTTAAAAAAGACAAGAGATCTACATAATCATAAAAGAGAGGATAGATGATTATGAAGAGAAGTGTTGAAGAAGAGAGATAATAAGGTGCTAAAGAAGGTGCTAAAGAAGGGGAAGAAAGAAAAACAAATTCCAGATTTCTTCTAAAATATGGAAAAAAGAGAGTTTCTCTCACCTCCTTCTCTCACTACTACTTATGCGCTTATGTTGATCACATGACTAAATGAATGCTCTTCCACAGGCTTGGGTAGTTGCCAAATCACAACTTGAATCAGCCAAATCATAATCATAATGAGTATCACTTGTAAGACGATTTTACGTGAAATATTGTAAAATGTAAAATTAAATACTAGAAGCAATGACGTCGGATTATCTCTAGTTACCTCCTCCTTCGGCCTCAAGTATAACCCTTGTCCACCGAAGGAAACAAAGTCGGATTATCTCGACAAGCTTATTCAAACAACGAAAATAGACTCTAGACGAATCCAATTAACATAGATTTCAAATTAATGGTGATATAAAGAGCAGCTCATTACCGTGAAGATATAACTATTAGTCAATATCTTGTTGATATGTATATTTCTATTATAAGCATGTATATTATTTAGTTTATTTGTTAGGATTATTAGCCATGAATATAGCTAACAATATGTGAACAATATCTTTGTAATGCTTATATATTGAAATGAGAATAACAACCCTAGTCAAGGGATTACATACTTTCATGGTATCAGGTTGATTTTCGATCCTCCTGCCTCCTTCGGTTTTGCTCACGGTAAAACCCTATTCGTACCATCGCCGTTACCTAGCCTCACGCTACCATGGTTGACGGCGACACCTCGAACTCACCAACGTCCTCTCTTCACCTGTGGACATGGGTCACGTCTCGGTCTGTGGATTTGGGCCACCTACCGGTCCGTAGTCACGGGCCACCTGCACGCCAAGCCAATCTGTGGACATGCATCGGTCTATTGAAAGCCACGCTCGGCGGCGTAAAAATGCTTTCGACCGGATCGTTTTAGATCGGTCGGTTTCGTCTCGGTAAGGGTCTCGAAACGATTAGAGATGTTCGGAGTCGCCACCAAGCATTTGTGGGATGCTTGGAACCCGTTCGAAATCCACTTTATACCTCGGTTAAATTGAAGCACAAAGCAGCGTTTGACATAGGTACTAAAGATAAGGAAATCGTCCCTCTTTAGTATCATATCTCTAGAATGACTCTCGTACGCCCTGGATAAGGTCGTCCACTATCCAAAGTTTCTGAGTAAGAGGTGAAGGTACGTATTGGGAAGCCCTTTAATCAGACACCCAATCCCGCCCGCGATAGCGCCTCTCTCGATCGATCTTGGTTTGTTGAATGCAAAAGTTGATAAAACGGTTTAAATTCATGAATGCGCATCCAATAATTTAAACCTAACATGTGAGAGCTTTCTAAGTTGGTTGATTTAATCCAAGTATCAAGTATAAGATGTCGAGTTGGATTAATGATTGATTTGCATGCAAGACGGAAATTAAACATCCATTTACCGTATTAGGTTTAGGGTGCATAACGTGATCCATTTGTCTTAGTAAGGCATTTTGCAAATGTGATTTTGAATAAACAAATAGTCATCTGATCCGTCTTATATTCGGGCTAACCGGAGTCGGGATCGTCCTAGACTAATCTTTGGAAAGGGAACCACATGTGCACCAGACGGCTACATGAGGCGCGAGCCAGCCGGCGATACAAGGGGCCTCCCCCTGGTTTTGAAAATGAGAAAGAAAAGGCCTGCTTGAGGCGCGGGTCAGCCTACGGTTATATGCCGTGTTCTGACCTTTTGAAAACGTTATCAAACGTGTTGAGAAATGGGTATTTGAACCCGGTTTGGTTTGAAAAGGTCGTTTAGACCGCATTTGTTGATTTGAAGAACGAGACTCGAATAATCATCATTATTTTGATAATATTCGGTGTCGGGTTCGACTTGACAAGCTTGACATGAATAGTTTTGAAAATAATTATGAACTAGTTGTTTTAAGTTCATTTGAATATAATTAGTCGATATTCACCATCGTACCCGGGTTAAAATCTGGCATGGTATGTAAAACCAAGGATGACTTTGTGTTGGTGACTAATATGTTTATTTTGAAAATGTAAAGAAACGATAAGAGGCTTTGAAATACCTCCCAAAATGTAAAGAAATGAAATAAAAGGTTTTAAATACCTTTTAAATGTCATTAACCAAATATTATCACCGAAACACGGATTTAACCGTCATGGTATGAGGAACCAAGAGTGAAAAATGTTTTATGGTTAAAACAAATAATATGAAATAAAAAAGGTTTGAAAATATTTGAAATGGTAGAAATCGATTACAAATATGAAAATGAATTAAAGGGGAAAGACGAAAACAAACACGGTTGATCTCTGACCTGAACACCCCATTTAGGCGCGGGTAAGCCTGCAACCTAAGGGGCTTCTGTCTCAGGCCAAAAATCAGTTTTGGCTCGTTTATCCCATGTTTTGGTTCATGTTATGCACGTTTTAGCATGTTATAGTCATGAAACAAATGAAAACATGATAAAAAGAGGATTTTTACACCCTCATACTTACATGTTTAGTTATGGCGAGTGACCGACGTAAGTGTAACAACTCGCTTGGTCGGAAAAAACTCGGTTTAAAACCGTTTTGGTAAGTAAAAAGAGTGTTTTAAGATTAGTGGCGGTGTAGTGGTCGAAGTGGTCGGTCAAGTGATTTAATGCACGATGACGGTACCAAACAATGTGTAAGGCTTGTATTTACGATCGGTAGGTCGTAAATACGTGTCGGATTGTGACTTAAGAAGTCGAGTCGAGAATTTTAAGGGAGAAAAGTGGGGGCGGACACTCGCGTAAGTCTCAAATAGGGGGCATTTGAGGGGTATTTATAGGGAAATGAGTGGTTGTGTGAGTTTTGAGCAATGTGGCCACTTGGGCTGCTCAAAGAGGTGCGAGCCACGTCGCGGGTCTTCGAGGTGTGTTGTCGCTTTCACACAAATGCAATCATGATTTGTTCTATCCTAGGTTTTGTAGTCATATGTTTGGTACTTGACCAAACATAAATCCGGAAAAACTTAAGGTAGAAGGTTTGAAATGTTTTGTTTTTGGTGGTTGACTCGGTTTGACTCGTTGTTGGAGTCGGGATTTGAATTTTGAGTCGGTTTTTGGTCCGGTATCGGTTTTGACTCTAGTTAGTGTCATCGCGACCCCGTCATCGTGCATTAAACACTCCAGGTATTTTTGAAATGTTTTGAAATGTTTTATTTTCAAAATCGTTTTATGTTTTCCGACGTAAAGTTGTACACAAACTGTCGATCAAACGCCGCGATTCGAAAACATGTTATAGTCCGATAATCATCGGGTGTTTGTTGGAGTCTTAGCGAATCTTGGTATCTCTGAGCCCCACTTTGATTGAGGCTTGGACAGGGCGAAAGTCAAAGTAGAGCCCCCAGATCAATCGAAGATCTGGAGACCCAAGCGACGTCGAGGCAGCTCGAAAGGATTCGGGCCAAGGACCTGCCATCGGGAAGGGCGACGCCGAGGCGACTCGAGGGTAAGAGTCAAGGACCTGTCGTCAGGAACAGTTTAGAGTCTGTCGACTATCTGTACGGGTCGTTTTAAGTCCGTTAGACTACGTATAAGGTTCGCCAGTCATAAGAAGGAGTCATACCTGAGGCATCTTCGGATATGTCCTTGCATGTTTGCGGACAAAGGCTCGCCAGCTGTGACAAGGAGTTGTACCCGAGGCATCTTCGGGATATGTCCTTGGGTGTATGCGGACAAAGGCTCGCCAGCCATGGTGCGTAGTAAGCCTCGCCAGCCATGGCGCGTTGTAAGGCTCGCCAGCCATGGCGCGTAGTAAGGCTCGCCAGCCATGGTGCATAGTAAGGCTCGCCAGCCATGGCGCGTAATAAGGCTCGCCAGCCATGGTGGTCGGTTAATGGACCGTGAGAATAGCCGCGTCAAATGGGCTTGTTTTGAAAGTAGCGAACTCGTGATGCCGCCGTGAAAATAGTGAATTTTGAATTCCACTATCAATGTTGTTGAAATAAGCGGGTTCCGCGAGGAAGCCCCCTGTTGACATTTGAAGGAATAGTGAATTTGAACTTCCACTACTCGTTTGTTTTAATTTGCAGTGGCGGTTTTGATCTGTAACATCCCGTTTGATGTCTATGAGTGTCTTGGTATTGGATTTGATAGTTGATGATATTATGGAGCTAGCAGCATTAGAGGATGGTAGTTGGTTATGTATGGAGTTGGTGTCGTGAGAGATATATATGTGGTAGATACGATATAGTGAGTCATGTTGTGGAAGTAAACATAGTTGGTGGAGTGGGTGTTAAGAGTTCATGTTCTATGTTCGGTCGAGTTCTTGAGTCCTTAGCTAAGTTGTTGTGTCTTGGTCGAGTCTGTATGGTTGTTTTTATGTATGGGTTGAACTTCGGGGACGAAGTTCCTTTTAAGGAGGGAAGACTGTAATACTCCGTATTTATAAGTCTTGGGGTACTCTATCGAGTAGCCCTTACTCTGTCGAGTAAGGGTAAGTTGCGAGATAAAATAGTTTCTGACCTGTTGGGTACTCGATCGAGTAGCGGGGGTACTCGATCGAGTAAGGGGGTACTCGATCGAGTACCTTGGGTACTCGATCGAGTGTCCGGTTTTACGGGGAGTTTTCTCGGGTTTTGTTAATTATGCGATTAAGGTATTTAAACATAGTCGTCATTGTTTTAAATCACTTTTACAAAACCTAAAACCCTGTTTAAGAGAGAAAGCAACCAGTTCATCTTCCTAATCGCATCCTTAGCAATTCCGGAGTTCGACGGTCGGTTCTTGTCGTTATTCGTATCGTTGAGTTCCCTGCGTCGAGGGTAAGCTTTTAATATAATTTTTATAATGTTTTGTTAAGTTTGGTTAAACCCTAATTTAGAGATTGGGGGTTTTGTGTGTAGTTTGTGATGTGTAGCCTCTATGTGTTATATGATAGGAGGAGGGTTCGTAGAAGAGACTTTTTGATACAAAATTTGTTGATACCGTCTGATCGTTGTACTTTCCGGTAGGATTTCCTACTCAGTATTAGTCCCATAATGGGATATTGGTGATGTGCTGTAGTTAGTTGTTTGATATGATGATTGCATTGTGTTTGTGGTTGTGATTGCTGTTGATGGTTCTCGAGATGCGTTCTCGGCTGAGTGGGGTCACTTGCGGGAGTGACTTCACGCCCTAGTTTCGCCCTTCGTGGAACCCGCCACGGAAGGGGATGTGCACATTAATTGGACAGGGTTATCGCTCAGTATGATGAGCGGGGCTTAGGTGGGAACGGCTGCGGTCCCCCATCGCGGTGGCGGTCCAGTCCGGGGACGATCAATGATTGAGATGATTGGAATTGGTTGGTTGTGTGTGTGTGACAGTTAAGCCGTCTGTTTATCTTATTGTTGATATATGTATTGAATTGTGTGATTAGTCGACCCGTTTAAATGTTTTAAAAATCGTGGTGATCCATTCGGGGTGGTGAGCGATTATTGAGCGGTGTGATATGACGCGTATGGGATAGCCGGATGAGTCATCACGTGGCGGTTAGAAGTCTTCATTGTGTCGACGAAGTCTAGTAGCTTTGATAGTTTTAGTCAGAGACCGTATGAGAACCTTGTAATTCCTTTTATTAGTTTTGGTTCGAACATGTAATCACTTAATCTATAATTACTTTAAAAGTACGTTTCTTTATTGTCTTATGATATTCAGTACCTCGGGCAACCGAGATGGTAGTATCCTTATACCTGAGTGGACCTGGTAAGGCACTTGGAGTATGGGGGTGTTACATGATCGCCGTTTGTTTGAATTTTGAAGGGAATAGCAAATTTTAAATTTTGCTATCACGCTTGGAGTGACGGTTTATGTGCCGCCGTTGACATGTGATGGAAATAGTGAATTTGAAATCTTCACTATTACGTTTGAAGTGACGGTTTATGTGCCGCCGTTGACATTTGATGGAAATAGTGAATTTGGAATCTTCATTATTGATTGAAGTGACGGTTCATGTGCCGCCGTTGACATTTGATGGAAATAGTGAATTTGGAATTTTCACTATTGATTGAAGTGATGGTTCATGTGCCGCCGTTGACATTTGAAAAAATAGCGAATTTTGAATTTTCACTATTAATTGAAGTGACGGTTTATGTGACGCCGTTGACATTTGAAGAAATAGCGAATTTGGAATCTCCACTATTAATTGAAGTGACGGTTTATGTGCCGCCGTTGACATTTGGAGAAATAGCGAATTTTGAATTTTCACTATTAATTTTGAAAATTGAAGAAAATAGTGAATTTTGAATTTTCACTATTATTTTTAAAAATTGAAGAAAATAGTGAACTTTGAATTTTCACTATTATTTTTGAAATTGGCGGTTTTGATCGCCGTTCGTTTGAAATTTTCGAAAATAGCGAATTTAAATTTTCACTATTTGTTTTTGTTTTTGAGAAAATGACGATCTTTAATATCGTCAATGAAAATTTGAAGTTTGTTATGTGGAAATTGGGCCAAAGCCCAAAATTCGCTGAAAGAGTAAGGGACGCCTGATTGAGGCGTGAGCCACCTGGTGAACCAAAGGGGCTTCCCTTTTTTCTGTAAAAATACGCGAGGATTGGCTGCATTTCATTCCTCATTCATCTTCAACCTTCGACACAAAAACCCGTAAAGAATCGCCATTGTTGGACTTTTGCTAGCTTCCATTCGTGCCATCAACAATAATGTCATCTCAAGGTATGCATTTCCTCTCGAATCCATTTAAATTTGTTGGCCCTTTGGCTTAATTGAATTAGGACGAAATTTTACCCTAGAAAATCGATTTGGGCGTTTTAAATTGCGCCCATTTCGAGTGAAATTGATGATTGCATTAGGTTAGAAACCTGTTTAGGAGTATAGGGGTGCTTTTAGTTTGCATTTTGGTCCCCGTTCCCACTCCCTATGCTCGAAAAACGTGAGTGAGGTGAGAAATCGTCTTATCTCGTAATGCCAACTTTATTTGCTTGGGTAGTGGGTCCCACTAGGTTGTATTGTAGTCGGGAAAGACCATATTTGCCATTATGGACCTTTGTTGGGTATTTTGGGCAAAATTGGAATTTTTGCCTTTTGTGACGGTCTTATGTCTGACAGAATAAGTGTCTGTTTGAGCTTGAATTGAGCTAGTTTGCCTTGAAATGGACCTTATTGGTAGTTTAGGTCACCTTGAGGCGTGATAAAATCGCGTTTGCCTTTTTGCGGTCGTTTTGAATTTTTGACCGGTTTGCGCTCCAATTGGCGTATGAATTGCCTTTTTGAGCCGTAGAAAAATTTTTCATTACATTGGGAATGTATTTTTGGCTTGTTGGCGGACCTCGTATGGGTCTTGAAATGCCGTTTTTTTGTGGTGGTTTTGCCTCATCTTTTGCTTGAAAAGAGGGGCGAGTCGTCGTTTTTTGTGCGTTTTTCGTTTTTTGTGAATGGTTTTGTTTGGTTGGGTTTCGGGCGGGATTGCCCTTGTTTTGCTTTGCAGGTTGTGTTCTTTATTTGGATTTGTCCATTTTACGCCGTCGTAATGCCAGAATTTCGGTTGACTTTTTTTGTTTTTTTTTTTTATCGCAGGGTACCATTTGGGACCTACGAGGTCCGTCGTGGAGGCATTGGAGGAGGAGAATGATCCTGGAGGGGAAGAGACGACTGTTTTTTGTTACAGGCTTGGTTGTGTTTCTTCCTGGCGGCGTTTGCCCGGCCAATGATCGGGTATCGATCGTTGGTCGTTGTCTGCAGAGGTTCGGATGACCGATTTGTGGGGTTCAATACGGGCGTGTTATCCCATGTTGCCCCTTTCAATTGCCGTTGAATTCAGCTGATTGGGGTTCAACATCGGGGTAGTATCCGTTGTCCTGGTCCTTTTTCACCCTTGAATTCTGACGATTGGAGGCCAACGTCGGGGTAGCGTGCTGAGTTACGATCCTCGGTTATCGCGTCGTCCAAAATCTGCCCGGTGCCATTTTTCTTTTTGTCGTGGAGCAAGAATGAGGTATTACCGTCATGGTAACCACCTCTGCTTCCGTTGTTGCTCCTCTGTTTCTTATGTTGCTCCCTTTCTTTTCTGATTGGAAGGGTAGGGAGTGCGTAGTTCGGTGGGTGGCGGATAGCCCCCAGTTCGTTGTCTTATGCCAGTGTATGTATGATAGATGTCTATACTGGATCCTGTTTGTACGGTCAGTTGTCCGTATCAAACGTGTGTCGATGTATTTTGCGTGAGGCGGTTTGTATATACTCCCTCCTATTCATTTTAACCTTCCCCCTTTCCTTTTTCATCTATTCATATAACTCTCCCCCTTTCCTTATTTAGTAAAGTTTTATACATATTTTAATCACCTTACTCCACAACAATACCCCACAATACTCATACTTTATCTTATTTTAATCACCTTACCCCACAACAATACTTATTTTAATCATATTACCCCACAATAATACCTTTCCTCTCTCCAATTACCTTACACCACCACAATACTTTACAATAAAATAATCCTACCCTTAATTTGCGTGCCCTTTTGAAGGGGAAGGTTAAAATGAATAGGAGGGAGTATGTGTTTTTGGATTGTGGTTCATTTTGTGACTTTTGGCTTTTTTGTGTTGTGTTTCGGAGGAGCATTGTCGGCTGTCAATTCTCCTTTTTGCTTTGCACTAGTTCCTGCATCGTAAGTGTAGAAAACAAGCAACAGATAGCACATATACATAAACGCAAACACGTAAAAGCATTTGATTGAAAACAAAATTAACCAAGATGACTTGAGGTTAAAATTGAAATGATATTTGAAAATTCCGCGACAAGTCGTCACGTTTGGATAAAAGGAATTAATTTGAAAATTGAGAAATTAACTCGTGTCTTGAATTAAATTGCATCGGAAATTATCGAAATTGATTTGTGACTCGAAAAATTAAAACTCAAACCGTCATGGATGAATTTCGAAAGAGATTTTCACGAGTGTATTTGATTTTTGAGGTCAAGACTCGAACTTGTGAGTGCTTGAAATTTGAGGGAAATCGACGTCGTGTTATCGATTTTCTTTTTTTATTTTGATGGAAAATAGCGAAAAAGCGACAAATTTTCGGAATTTCGACTGACATGGAAACGATCCGTCGCGGATCGGGGTGACTAGCCCTTCCCCCCTTTAAAAAAAGAAAGAAAAATCTGTATGTTTAAAGCTGCGTCATGGAAACCGTGTCGGATTTCGTAAAACGTGAAAGCAAGGAAATGTGAGTGTGAGGCAACACAAAAACGTCCTGGATCATCCCGAAGAGGCGCGAGCGTCCTGGCGGAAGGTTTGAGGTGTCAGGAGAAAACACAAGTTGAAAGAGACAAGTCAACAGCGGGAATCCTGGGGAAGGGCGAAAGAGGCGCGAGCAACCTGGCGATGGAAGTCGGCTCTCCCTTTTTTCTGAAAAATGCGTTGACCATTTTTGTATAAATATTGATGTTTGCGCTTCATTGTTTCATCATCTGAAACACAAAACATCTCTACAAAACTTCTTCTTCTTCTTCCACAAAAATATTTCATGGATGCTTTTGAGAACGCATTGCGACAATGGTGCCGGGATTTGTCGCCTCCCGAAAAGTTTCAACTCATTTGTATGGGAGTTGGTCAATTTTTAGTGCTCCGTCAAGTCAAGGTTCAACCTTCATTTCTTGAAGCATGTTCTCGGTTTTGGGATTCGAAACACCATGTTTTCGTTTTCCCGAAGGGTGAAATTTGTCCTCTTGCCGAAGAAGTTGGAGCCATTGGTGGGTTGTCGGGTTGTGTTCCGGTGCTTCCTCCGACTCGGTTGTGCTACAAGGAGAAATTTCGTTCCATGTTGGGTTTGTCGACAAGTCAAGTCAACTTTCTTCTTGTTCCACATGGTGTGGATATGTTGGCTCTTATCAACATCTTTTCAAGCCGATTAGATGTCAATGCTTCGGAGCTGGCTAGGAGAAGGGCTCTTGCCTTTTGCCTTATCCATATATACCTCTTTGTTGATGTTTTGAAGAACGAGGGGCCAAAATGCTATGGTAGCATGACCCTTATTCATGTGGTTGAGCAAATGGAGCATGCTAGAGATCCATCATTGTTGGTGCTTGGAGAGATCATCCAAGCTTTGGACAAAGAAGGCTCTTGTGGAGAAGCTCCTTCATTTGAGTCCCCAAGGATCCTTCAAGTGTGGCTCTTGGAGAGGCTAAGGTATGTAGAGCCTCCGGTTGATTCTTCTTCTTATTCCTTCCGTTACTTTACCATGAGGAAGTTCTACCAAGGCTTATTGGGCCGCAAGATTGGTGGAGGAGGGTGGTCCTCACATCCGTTGGGTGGTGCCGTGGTGGCACTTCAGGTCCTTCACGGGGTTGCTCGCTTCGGGTGCTAGTCCTCGTTCTTTGATGGTGGTGGGTTTGAAGGTTGCTTCCTTCATTTATCCCGAAAGGCTCATGAGGCAAATGGGGCGTCAACAAAAGGTGCCCGCTCAAGATAATCTTGTCCAAGAGAATGTTTTCCGGAACTCCGAGCTTGTGGAGGTCTTCGAAAGGTGGTGGGTCACTCGGCCGCTTAGGGAGTTACCAAACCCCGTTGCCACGACATGGGTGACTCCCGCTTATGTCAAGTGGTCACGTGCTCCGTCCTTGGAAGAGAGATCCAAATTTCGTAAGGACGAGGTTGTCGACTTGAAGTATCGAGAGGTTGGCAAGGCCAACCGTGCCTTCTTTGAGGAGTATGTTGATGGAGCTACCCCCGATGTGATGAGACCACCGAAGAGGAGGAGTTCCGGCCCCAAGGGTATGGTAGGCCGGGCTCTTTTTGGGTCGAACATGGGGTCTTGTGCTAGACCGGAGGCCGTCGCCGTCTTAGATCCGTTCGGAGGAGGAAGTCCATTCTAGGCGGGCCAACAAGAAGAACAAGGGGAAGATGTACCCCGAGGGAAAAGGCAAAGGTAGAATGGAAGAGTGAAGACCTCCATTACCCGTTTTATTATTATGTTGTATTATTGTTGTGAGTTTTTTATTATGTTGTACTATTTAGTTATTGTGTGTTTTGTGCTAGTTTTATTATGTGAGGTGTTTTAGTTGACACCTTAGCTTTGACAAGTTGTAGACTCGACGAGCTTTATTTGTTATTGAAATTGTAATCCCTCCCATTATTAATTAAATAAGAGGATTGCCCGTGTCGAAAATTGTGAACGCTTGTTTCTTCCATCCATTTGGTGAAGGCAATTCGATTTGAATTATCCTAAACATTTGCACTTGGGAAAGTGGTATTTTGTGAGGAAGGGAGAAAGGCTTATTTTTGTATTTTGTGGGAAAGGGGAATGGTTTTCCCTTCTCTTTTTTTATGGGAATGTTTTGTATGTGGGTGATGTTTTTTTTTTTATTATGGGGAAGGTTGTTTTTTGATTGTAGGAATGGTTGTATCCTTCTTTTGAAAGAAAGGACTGCCTACGTATCCATCTGAAAAGGTGAAATCAAACCATGATCGTAGTTCAAAAGATTTTGTAAATTTAATTGGGTTTTGTGGTTGTATCCCTCATGCATAAGAGGGACTGCCTACGTATCCACCTGAAGAGGTGAAATTAAAACATGCTCGTAGTTCAGGGTTTTTGTTTTAGTGAAAATGGATGTTGCCTTTGACAGATCAAAGGACATTCGAAACGGGCAAGGTACCGCAGCTTAAACTCGATAAAACATGCAATTTCAAATCAGAACACGTTGAGGAACTTGACTTGAAAAGGGGTTGAGGTGGTTGCTAGTCGTAAGACTAGGCTTGGGTCGTTGGTTGCTATGGTTCAAGGGTAGTATTTATTGAGTTAGTCTAGGTTGGTCGGGTTTGTAAAGTCCTCCCCATCTAGGTCACTTAGTCTCACTGCGCCCCCCGAAAGTATTTTCTTGACCTGGTATGGCCCAGCCCAGTAGGGTTTGAATTTTCCCCTCGGATCGACGGGTAATGGTGCTCGAACTGAATTGAGGACCAAGTCGCCCTCCTGGATGTTCCTGGGTTTAACCTTCTTGTTGAATGCCCGTTGTATACGTCGTTGGTATAGCTGGACGTTGTACAAGGCGTTGAGTCGCCGTCCATCTAGAAGAGTGAGTTATTCGTACCTTCGACGGGTCCATTCTGCCTCGGGGACTTGACTCTCCAGTAGGATGCGTAGAGAAGGGACCTCTAACTCTACCGGTTGAACCGCCTCCATACCATATGCTAGGTAGAAAGGTGTGGCGCCTGTCGGTGTACGAATGGAGGTTCGGTATCCCCAGAGTGCGAATGGGAGTTTGCTCGGCCAATCGCGGTAGTTATCTTGCATTTTCTTGATAATGTTGACAAGAGTTTTGTTTTCTACCTCCACCGCATCGTTGGTTTGGGGACGGTAAGGGGATGATCGATGTCGTTTGATTTTGTATTTGTCCAGCAAGGCCTGAGTTTCCGCCCGGAAGTGAGAGCCTTGATCGCTGATGATTTCATGGGGTACCCCATGTCGGCAGATGATGTTGTTCTGGATGAACTTGGCCACTTTTTTGGCGGTCAAGACTGCATATAACTGTGCTTCCACCCATTTGGTGAAGTAGTTGATGGCGACGAGGACGAAGCAATGCCCCTTAGTGCCTACCGGGTTGACTTTCCCGATGATGTCGATGCCCCAGGTTGAGAAATGTTAGGGTGAGGTCATGGTGTATAAAAGGGATGGTGGTATGTGTTGTATATTGTCGAAGATCTGGCAATTGTGGCAATGTTTGACGTAGTTACGGCAATCAGCTTCCATGGTGGTCCAGTAGTAACTAGCCGCATGATTTTCCGGGTAAGCATCATTGCACTCATGTGAGGGCCACATTCTCCGTCGTGAACCTCTCCCATGACTTTTTTGGCTTTGTGATGGTCAATGCAAAGGAGGAGAATTCCTTGGGGTGTTCTTTTGTATAGTTGATTTTGGTTTATCACGAATTGTGATGCAAGTAAACGGATGACTCTTTGTCCTGTTTGATCAGAGTTGGGAGGGAATTCATTTTTGGTTTTGTAGTTGAGGATGGCTTGGTACCAAGGTTCATCATGGCTTTCCTCGTCGTCGTTGATGGCACAAACGTGAGCTGGCTCGCTTCTTCTCTCGACACATAGGGGCATCGATGTCATGTCGTCAGGTATGTTGACGAGCACGGAAAGTTTTTCCAGGGCATCAGCAAATTGATTTTCCTCTCGTGGCAGATGGAAGTAATCAACTTGATCGAAGAACTCGGCCTCTTGATTGATTTTCGCTCGGTAGGGAGCTAAGCTGTCAGATCGGATTTTCCATGATCCGGACACCTGATTGATGATGAGCGAGGAATCGCCGTGGACCCTCAGTCTCTTGATGCCAAGTGTGATGGCTGCTTGCAGGCCGATGAGACATGCTTCATATTCAGCGACATTGTTGGTGACGGCAAAGTCCAGCTTGACCGAGATCGGAACATGTTCTCCCTCCGGTGATATTAGAAGGATTGCTACCCCGAAGCCTCTCAGATTAGATGCATCGTCGAAGTATAGATCCCATGCGTCAAAATCGGCACAAAGGATGTCTTCGTCAGGAAGTGACCATGTATCGGTCGTTGGATCCTCGTTGACGGGGTTCTCTGCTAGGAAATCGGCAACTGCTCTTCCCTTGATAACCTTGAGGGGTACAAATTTGAGATCGAACTCGGACAGCATGAGTGTCCACCTAGACAGCCTTCCATTTAGTCTGGGTTTTTTGAAGATATATTTAACCGGGTCCATCTTGGAGTAGATGTGGACCGTGTAGCTGAGCATGTAATGCCGTAGCTTCTTTGTTGACCATACTAGGGCAAGGCATGTCTTCTCTAGTTGGGTATACCTCGTCTCGTACTCAATGAACTTTTTGCTGATGTAGTAGATGGCTCGTTCTTCGCCGCCGACTGTTTGTGCTAACATTGCTCCAATGGCTGTGTCGGTAACAGTCAGGTATAGGGATAAAGGAATCCCCGGTTGAGGTGGCATGAGGACAGGAGGTTTGGATAGGATTTCCTTTATCCTGTCGAAGGCCTTTTGACAATCGTCATCCCAATCGGTGTGATCGGAGGCGCGAAGCTTCTTGAAGATTGGTTCACAAATCATGGTGAGCTTGGCAATGAAGCGGCTGATGTATTAGACCTGACCGAGAAATCCCCGAATCTCCTTCTCGTTCTTAGGCCGAGGCATTTGTTGAAGGGCTTTGATTTTGGTTGGATCAATCTCAATGCCTCTTTTGCTGACGACATGTCCCAAGAGTTTTTCGGAGGTGACCCTGAATGCACACTTCTGAGGATTTAGTCTCATGTTATATTTCCGCAGACGAGCGAAGAATTTCCGGAGGGCACTGATGTGGCTGGCCCATTCTTTTGATTTGACAATCAAGTCATCAACATACACCTCTACCTCCTTGTGCATCATATCATGTAGGAGAGTGGTAGCGGTTCTTTGATAGGTTGCGCCTGTGTTGATGAGGCCGAAGGGCATGACCGTGTAGCAATATGTACCCTCACTGTGTAGTGAATGCTGTCTTGTGCATGTCTTCCTCCGCCATTTTAATCTGGTTGTACCCGGCATACCCATCCACGAATGATAGAAGGGCGTGCTCGGCGGTATTGTCCACCAGAATGTCAACATGAGGCAAAGGGAAGTCGTCCTTAGGACTAGCCTTGTTCAGATCCCTGAAGTCGACGCAAACCCGAATTCTTCCGTCTTTCTTTGGTACGGGCACAATGTTGGCCACCCAGTCGGAGTATTCAGACATTTTGATGAACCCAGCCTTGAACTGTTTGTCCACTTCTTCCTTGATTTTCAGGGCGCATTCAGGACGCATTCGGCGTAGCTTCTGTTTCACGGGTTTAGCTACGGGTTTAATAGGTATCCGATGCTCTGCAATGTCCCTGTCAATCCCAGGCATGTCTCTGTAGGACCAGGCGAACACATCTTGTATTCGTGTAGGAGGTCAATGAACTGTTGTCTTTCCGAGGGGTCCAGGGTTGTCCCTATCCTAAGTTCTTGAGGAGAGTTGTTGGTTCCTACGTTAATAGGCTCGGTCTCCTCAATGATGGGGGTTCTGGTTTCCCTTTTGTCAAGTTATTTGGCTAGGTGAGGTGGGTAGTCACTCAAGTCAAATTTCTCATAGTTATTCAGAATTGCATTGCCGTTAAATTGAGATGAGTCATAAGCAAACTTAGCGTTCATTAAGTTGACACGGGCGAAAAGCTCGGAAAGGACAGACATCTCGTGGTCAGTCAGAGGCGACACAGCAGAGGAGGTGGCCCCTGGGACAGGCTCCAGGTTGTCACCTTTCATGGGAGTGGGGGTGACCCTAGTAGACTCAGCCTCTGAATCAGCCACGACTTTGTGATAGAACAGTGGGAAGGGGAACTTGACTGGGCATCAGGAGTGTTAGGAGCTACGACATACTCTGACTCCGACTCAGACTCAGATTCAGATTCTTCTTCACTTCCCTCCTTGAACATAGGGCCTTCTCCAGTTGTGATCTTGAGAATGCGGCCTTGGCGATCGGTCCACTTGACGGTCTTCCTCCAACCCTGTGTAGCTTTCTCCGGGTCAGTGTCGGAGATCAAGGCGGTTGGGTCAAATTGATTGTCCTTCAGGGCGATGTTGATTATGTCCTCATAGTCGAGGCGCTTGATGTTATCTTTCCCAAAGAGGAGAGTGATAGCTTGTCCATCGAGGCATGGCGACGGCTTAGACTCGGTTGATGCAGCTTCGGTGTTGTCAGGGATGAAGTAGCAGTCCTGGAAGACTTCCACACCCGGGTACTTAGCCTTGGCCACATAGTCATAGATCGGCTCCGGGAAGGCATGGTAGAGCTCTGACTCTCCCTCGGGGATAAAGTATCCGTTGAGGGTCAGATGATAGGGACTGAGGATAACTCCGTGCTTCTTGCGTTTTCGAACTAGGAGGTTCATCTCCAGGATATCTTCATCGGTAGGTTCATATCCCATCCCGAAGGGAATGTTGGGGACCTTAGCCTGTTTCAAGGGAGGTAAGGTGCTCTTCAGTGGATTGAGGGGCAAACCCGGGAAGTAACCCTGGCGCATCATGATACGATTGATTGTGAGGTTGGCAAACGAATCACAATCAAAGGGTGTTGATTCATCAGTTATGGCATTCACGGTTTGGAATCCCCACATTTCATTATCATCTTCCTCAATGGTCTGGGAGGCTATTCCCTTTCTCATGACAGCTTTGATCGGGGAAGCAGGAATTGTGATTGTTTTCCCGTTGAAGGGGACCCTAATCTTCTGGTGGAGAGTTGAGGTAACCGCCTTGACGGCGTGAATCCAGGGACGTCCCAGGATCATATTGAAGGAGGCGTCGATGTCGACCACCTGAAAACTGTTTTGTCTTTCCAGTGGTCCGGTTGCGACGGTCAGAGTGATGAGCCCCGCGACCTTGCGACGAGTGCCGTCGTAGGCGCGTACTCCTTGATTCGTTGGGATCAAATCAGCTTCCTTAATACCCAGCTTGTGAGCAGTCTTGAGGGGAATGACATTAACCGCGGATTCGTCATCTACAAGGACCATGGGCACATTCTTCTTGAGGCATTGTACGGTGATGTACAGGGCAAGGTTATGATTGGCTACGAAGGGAGGGATATCTTCGTCGGAAAAGATGACTAGGTTGTTCAAGTCAGGGGCGTCCCTTGTCATATGCACCACTTTTTTTTCAGGGGAAGAGGTGGAGGGCACGATTAACTTTTCCAAGGCCTGTAGCAAAGCCTGTCGATACTCAAAGGACGTTGCGATCAGTTGCCAGATTAAGATTTCGGCTTTCGCCTTCTGAAGCTGCTTGAGGATTGAATTCTCAAGAGCCCTTGGTTGAGTGTCTACTTCCGGGACAACTTGGTCGTTCGTTGTTGGAACGACCGTTGGATTGTTCGGGTTTTGATAGGGGCGTTCGGACCGGGTAAGGTGGCCGATCTCTTTCGCCCGTTTCTCTTTCTCTGGGACAAGGTAGACATGTTCAACATCATCTCTCCAAATGCCATTGATTTCAGGATCTCGAAGGCACCTTGGAGGGGTATTCCTTGGTGAGTAGTTTTTGTGAGGGTAATTTTTGTTGGGGTAGTTTTTGTGGGGTTGATTATTGTAGGGTTGATTATTGTGAGGTGCATGCCAGAATGGTCGCGGGAGCAATCCGTCCTGGTGCGGGTAGTTTTGGACGCTCGGAGGACTCTCCCTCGGGCGTGGCGGTGGAGGATTGAAGATAAGTCGACGGTAGGCATCGTCAAGTCTGGTGATCCTCTCGGAGAGACTGGCTATGGCTTCCTCGACCTGTTGGAACATAGTGAGCATGATGGCGGCACTGAACACGAATACCTCGTCCGAGGGATCCTTCTCCAAGGCATTCACCTCGTCATCAACTGGCAGAATGAGGTGTGAGCAGTCCAAAGTTGGCTCATCGTCGGAGATGACGTGGATTCCTAGAGGGTTTGTTTTGTTGTTTGGCTTAGTCGGTGGGGGTAAAGGCAAATCCCCATTCTCAATCATGTCTTGGATGATGTGTTTGAGTTTGAAGCAGGTTTCAGTATCATGCCCCTTCCCTTGATGGTACTGACAGTAGGCATTGGGGTTCCAGAAGCGGGATTTCTTAGCATCGGTCGGATCCGGGGTGGGTCCGATTGTTTGTAACTTTCCCTGGTCCATGAGCCTCTTCAGAGCACTTGCGTAATTTGACCCTATATTAGTGAACACTCTCTGGGGGTGCTCAGCTCTCTTAGCAGATGGTTCAACGAGGTTGACCTCATCAATCTTGTTCGTTTGGCCGTAAGGGCGGGATCCGGTTGAGGTGGATCCTTAGTAGCCTCTGCCAGTAGTCTTGGCCAAGACACCCTTCCGGAGGTCATCTTCAATGCGCGTCCCCAGAATTTGCAGATCCTGGAAGGTCTTAATATTTTGATACCTCAGTAAGTTGGCATACACTGGGCGGATATTGTTGACGAAATTTTCCACCAAAGTTGATTCACTCGGTTTACTGACCAATTGAGTACTCACCCTTCTCCAACGGGTTAAGAACTCGGTGAACCCTTCCTTATCGTTCTGGGTTAGAACCTCAAGAGTACGGGTATTGGCTTGGATTTCAACATTGTCAGCGTATTGTTTGGCGAATTCAACTGCGACCTCATCCCAAGTAGTAAGGTTTTTCGGATCAAGGGAGTAGTACCACTGGCGAGGGATCGGTTTCAAAGAGGACGGAAAGATCCAGGTGAAAAGTTCCTATTTGACCCCTTTAATGGCCATGTAGTCTTTGAAGGCACGGATATGATTGAGCGGGTCCTCCACTCCTTTGAACTTAGGCACATTAGTTAGGGTAAAGTTGTCGGGTAATTAATCCCCAACAGGTTCGAACCTTCGGTTGTTCTCAAGATGGATATTGTTACCCCGGGATAGGAGCTATTCTTCCAAGAGCTTTAGCCTCTTCTGAGTTTCAGTCAGAGGTGGAGTATTATGTTATCCAGTTTCCTTGTTTTCCACGGCGTCGATACGGGTCTCGACGCGATGCAGGGTGACCTTAAGAGCGGTGAGCAGGCTGGCTAGTTGACCAGTCGTGACATCTCTGTTGTTATCATTGTTGTTGTTGTTGACAGATGAAGTTGAAGACGGGGCCATGGCTCTGAGGCAGAAAAACGGCTCACATTACAACTCAATCTGACACGGTTCAAAGACTGAACGCAGGCAACGCAAAGGACGAGACAAAGATCAGACTCAACAAGACGAGGGTGACCGTGTATGGTTCCTCGGTGCTGACTCGATTTATGACGTGACGGTGTTGACCAAACTTTTGACACGAGTTCAACATAACGGCGCGACGCCATTGGACGGGTCTCATGGTGAGATGACTCATAAGTAAAGACCCATAGTACGTTTGCTTTGACTCGATAGACACGAGGCGAAATTGGAATGGTGGACTGAAGTTTTCGAAAATAGAAATTTTCAAAAAGATTCATTCGTCGCTTTGTGGACGGCTTCCGAAGATAGATATCTCCGCAAGTCGATCAGTTGAAACGGTTGTCTTAAGTTTATTTGCAAAAGTCGGTTTTGAGTTTGAGTCGGCTCGGAAAACAGTGTATTGTTTCCAAAGATGGTTTTGAAATTCAAAATCGTATGTTTTGAAAATCGAGTTTGAAATGTTTGAAGAGGTCTCGGGGACGGTGCATGGTCCTCGGGATCTCGAAAGTGTCTCGAGAAAAGGGTGTGTGCTTTTCTCGGGTTTTGAAAGAGCCATTGTCGGCGCGAAACGGGTTAAAATCCGTGTCTAAACGCGGCGATTATAACGGCGTAAAAAGGTGATTTGAAATGGTTGTGAAAAACCGGGTTTGAAAATCGTCATTACGACGGCCTAGAAAGGCTAGTTGAAACGGCTCTAAAAAACAGGTTTGAAAATCGTCATTACGACGGCCTAGAAAGGCGTGTTGAAATGGTTGTAAAAACCGGGTTTGAAAATCGTCATTACGACGGCCTAGAGAGGCGTGTTGAAATGGTTATAAAAACCGGGTTTGAAAATTGTCATTACGACGGCCTAGAAAGGCGTGTAACGGTCGGCGAAAGACCGAGGTTTGAAACGGTCGTTATAACGGCGCAAAAAGGTGATTTTGAAATTTTTGAAAATGACACGGAAGGAATTATGATCAAGTAGCACATATGCACTCGCAGTTCATTATATTATGCATTATGCTGACACGGGTTTTGGCTTAAGAGAGAGGGTTACACACCAAGCAATCAAACCCCGATTTGCGAGAGAGATACCAATCCAAACAAAATGTGTAAGGAGGGTGCCCCAGGCTTGTGCTCGAAAGTGGTGAAAGCTCTTTGACGAAACAGAAATGTGTAACGTCAATGGTATTCTTGACTCAATCGGGATTCGAAACGCGGGGATGAGAAAACTCACGCTGACGAGACGAGCCAATTGTTCGAAAAGGGTTAGGTTGTGGGCCCGGACAAGGAACCCGACTGTGACCTTAATATCAATTAATGCATTCCAACCAAAACCTCGTTCGAGTCTCACCATCTAGGGATCACAAAGACGTAGGTGTCCTAGATTTCCCCAGCGGAGTCGCCAAATATGTGGACATGGGCCACGTCTCGGTCTATGGATTTGGGCCACCTACCATCCGTATTCACGGGCCACCTGCACGCCAAGCCAATCTGTGGACATGCAGCGGTCTATTTAAAGCCACGCTCGGCGGCGTAAAAATGCTTTCGACCGGATCGTTTTAGATCGGTCGATTTCGTCTCGGTAAGGGTCTCGAAACGATTAGAGATGTTCGGAGTCGCCACCAAGCATTTGTGGGATGCTTGGAACCCGTTCGAAATCCACTTTATACCTCGGTCAAATCGAAGCACAAAGCAGCGTTTGACATAGGTACTAAAGATAAGGAAATCGTCCCTCTTTAGCATCCTATCTCTAGAATGACTCTCGTACGCCCTGGATAAGGTCGTCCACTATCCAAAGTTTCTGAGTAAGAGGTGAAGGCACGTATTGGGAAGCCCTTTAATCAGACACCCAATCCCGCCCGCGGTAGCGGCCTCTACTGATCGATCTTGGTTGGTTGAATGCAAAAGTTGATAAAACGGTTTAAATGCATGAATGCGCATCCAATAATTTAAACCTAACATGTGAGCGCTTTCTAAGTCGGTTGATTTAATCAAGTATCAAGTATAAGATGTCGAGTTGGATTAATGATTGATTTGCATGCAAGATGGAAATTAAACATCCATTTACCGTATTAGGTTTAGGGTGCATAACGTTATCCATTTGTCTTAAAAAGGCATTTTGCAAATGTGATTTTGAATATACAAATAGTCATCTGATCCGTCTTATATTCGGGCTAACCGGAGTCGGGATCGTCCTAGATTAATGCTGGAAAGGGAACAGGCCCTATACCAGACGGCTACATGAGGCGCGAGCCAGCCGGCGATACAAGGGGCCTCCCCCTGGTTTTGAAAATGAGAAAGAAAAGGCCTGCTTGAGGCGCGGGTCAGCCTACGGTTATATGTCGTGTTCTGACCTTTTGAAAACGTTATCAAACGTGTTGAGAAATGGTTATTTGAACCCGATTTGGTTTGAAAAGGTCGTTTAGACCGCATTTGTTGATTTGAAGAACAAGACCCGAATAATCATCATTATTTTGATAATATTCGGTGTCGGGTTCGACTTGACAAGCTTGACATGAATAATTTTGAAAATAATTATGAACTAGTTGTTTTAAGTTCATTCGAATATAATTAGTCGATATTCATCATCGTACCCGGGTTAAAATCCGGCATGGTATATAGAACCAAGGATGACTTTGTGTTGGTGACTAATATGTTTATTTTGAAAATGTAAAGAAACGATGAGAGGCTTTGAAATACCTCCCAAAATGTAAAGAAATGAAATAAAAGGTTTTAATACCTTTTAAATGTCATTAACCAAATATTATGACCGAAACACGGATTTAACCGTCATGGTATGAGGAATCAAGGGTGAAAAATGTTTTATGGTTAAAACAAATAAAATGAAATAAAAAAGGTTTGAAAATATTTGAAATGGTTAAAACCGATTACAAATATGAAAATGAATTAAAGGGGAAAGACGAGAACAAACACGGTTGATCTCTGACCTGAACACCCCATTTAGGCGCGGGTAAGCCTGCAACCTAAGGGGCTTCTGTCTCAGGCCAAAAATCAGTTTTGGCTCGTTTATCCAATGTTTTGGTTCATGTTATGCACGTTTTAGCATGTTATAGTCATGAAACAAATGAAAACATGATAAAAATAGGATTTTTACACCCTCATACTTACATGTTTGGTTATGGCGAGTGACCGACGTAAGTGTAACAACTCGTTTGGTCGGAAAAAACTCGGTTTAAAACCGTTTTGGTAAGTAAAAAGAGTGTTTTAAGATTAGTGACGGTGTAGTGGTCGAAGTGGTCGGTCAAGTGATTTAATGCACGATGACGGTACCAACCAATTTGTAAGGCCTGTATTTACGATCGGTAGGTCGTAAATACGCGTTGGATTGTGACTTAAGAAGTCGAGTCGAGAATTTTAAGGGAGAAAAGAGGGGGCGGACACTCGCGTAAGTCTCAAATGGGGGGCATTTGAGGGATATTTATAGGGAAATGAGTGGTTGTGTGAGTTTTGAGCGACGTGGCCACTTGGGCTGCTCAAAGAGGCGCGAGCCACGTCGCGGGTCTTCGAGGTGTGTTGTCGCTTTCACACAAATGTAATCATGATTTGTTCTATTCTAGATTTTGTAGTCATATGTTTGGTACTTGACCAAACATAAATCCTGGAAAACTTAAGGTAGAAGGTTTGAAATGTTTTGTTTTTGGTGGTTGACTCGGTTTGACTCGTTGTTGGAGTCGGGATTTGAATTTTTGAGTCGGTTTTTGGTCTGGTGTCGGTTTTGACTCTAGTTAGTGTCATCGCGACCCCGTCGTCGTGCATTAAACACTCCAGGTATTTTTGAAATGTTTTGAAATGTTTTATTTTCGAAATCGTTTTAAGTTTTCCGACGTAAAGTTGTACACAAACTGTCGATCAAACGCCGCGATTCCAAAACATGTTATATTCCGATAATCATCGGGTGTTTGTTGGAGTCTTAGCAGATACTGGGTATCTACATCACCCTGTCTATACCGTCACGAACATACAAAACAAAGTTCGTGTCTTAGACGGTGCCAAAGTATCCTACGCGTCATGGGTCAATCTATTTACGCTTCATGCACGCGGATACAAGGTGTTGCACCACATTGATGGCACGAAAGCCCCTGCCAAGACCGACCCACTGTATGCGGCGTGGTATGAGATCGATGCCCACGTATTACAGTGGATATACGGCAGGATGTATGACGATTTGTTGCCCCGTGTCCTTGAAGCCGAGTCCACTGCCCAAGAAGCTTGGGATCGCGTTAAGAATATTTTTCTTAACAACAAGGGCGCTCGTGCTGTTAGCCTCGAAAGCGAGTTTCACAATCTCAAACTTACGAAATTCCCATCCTTCGATGCCTATTGTCAACGGCTTCGTGAGCTTTTCGGTCAGTTAAAGGATGTCGGCGCTGCCATCACCGATCAAAGATTGGTTCTTCAAATGGTCCGTGGTCTACCTAAAGAATACGACACGGTGGCCGCGTACACCAATCAAACACTGCCTAATTTCGAGACTGCTCGCAGTATGATTGAACTCGAGAACCATAGACAGTCTAGCCGCGACGATGTCACGGATCTCGTTGCTTCCTCTGCCCCGGCCGCCGAAACACGCAATTGGGAGGAGCCCTCTGTCACTTCGTGCAACAATAAACGCGGAAACAATGGCAAGCGTGGTCACCACAAGGGTGGTACTAATGGTGGCAGCAAGAATCACTCCAAGTCTTTGCCTTTCACGATTTCTCCTCCGCAAGGTTTTTCGTGGGGACCTATGACTAGCTGGCCCGCTCCTTGGACCCCCGCCACCATGTTCGTATCCCACCTTTCCGGGTTGGAGTGGCCCGTGGCAGCCTTGGCCAGCTATTGCCCAATCCCCTACTCCTCGGTCTGCTTCTAATCGTGGCACTCCTCGCCAGCCTGGTTCTCCTTTTGGACAGGCTCATGTGGCTTCTGATGAGAGCCAGCAGCAGCAGCAGCAACACACGGATTTGGCTCAGGTATTTGCGGCTCTTCAGATACAGCCGCAGCCTTATTCTCCGGGTCCCTTCTATATGAACACGGGTGCTTCGTCTCATTTGAGCGCGGATGCAGGTATGTTTCGTTTCCCACTCAATTTAAGCATAATTAATTCTATTTACGTCAGTAATGGTGCTAGCATTCTAGTTCTCGGTTCCGGAACCACTTACCTAGCAAGCCCCAATAAGACCTTACACCTTCACAATGTTCTATACACTCCTAAAATAATTAAAACCTCATATCTGTTCGCCAATTTACCAAAGACAGTAACGTTTCCGTTGAATTTGACCCGTGTGGTTTTTCCGTGAAGGATTTAGCGAATGGGAATCTGATAATGAGGAGCAATAGTGACGATGACCTTTACCCAGTTTCAACCGAGCCCTCCTCGACGCCATCCAAGGCAAGCCCGCACCTCCTTGCCTTCTCTTCCGACGTTTTGCATTCCCGTCTTGGTCATCCGGGTGCCAACATTTTAAGTTTTCTTAAGTCCAAGTCAAGTATTGATTGTAGTAGCAAAATAAATTCGTCTTTGTGTCATTCTTGTCAAATTAGTAAACACAGACGCTTGCCTTTTATTGATTCCACTTCTACTAGTCTCGCCCCTTTTGATATCGTTCATAGCGACTTGTGGACTTCACCCATTACAAGCAAAGCCGGTTACAAATATTACTTAATCCTAATCGATAATTTCACAAAATTTGTTTGGGTATATCCATTAAAATTTAAATCCGAAACCTTCACTAAAATTCTGAATTTTCGAAAATATGTCACCACGCAATTCCAACGATCTATTAAAGCTTTTTAATGTGATTTAGGCCGCGAATTTGACAATAATGAATTCCTCAATTTTGCAAATAATAATGGCCTCATTTTTCGATTCTCGTGTCCTCAAACCTCCTCCCAAAACGGCAAAACTGAGCGTATGATACGCCGTATCAATGAAATTCTTTTACCCTTACTTCACCATTCATCAACACCGTCTGAATTTTGGGTCGATGCCTTACACACGGCGGTACACCTACATAATATCTTGCCTACCAAAATCCTCCATTTCCGCTCACCCACTTCCGCCTTATTCCACAAAATTTCCTCATACTCCCATCTCCGTGTTTTTGGTTATGTGTGCTACCCCAATCTTTCCTCCAAACTTGCCCCACGATCCACCAAATGTGTCTTCCTCGGATACCGCAAGAGTTCCGTGGTTACAAATGTTACGATATCTCCAGTGGCAAACTCATTATCTCGCATCATGTCACGTTTGACGAAACCGTCTTCCCCTTCGCCTCATCCACCACACCCGACCCATCTATATCCAGTGACCCGACCCTAACCTCCCTGCCACCCACCCTCATTGATGCCCTTACCCGACCCGTTTCCACTCCGGACAGCAACCCACCTAACCCACACTCCCCATGATCTCCTGCCTCTCCTCACACTCCACATTCCCCTGTTTCCCCGCCCCCTGTTTCCCCCTCCACTGTTCCCACTTCGTCCCCCCCCCCCTCCGCTGTCTCCCCCACCCCCCACTCCATCCCCACCACCACCACCACCCGTCCCCCACAACCAGCACCCCGACAACATACCATGAGTACTCGTGCTATGCACGGTATTTTTAAACCCAACATGGTTGCTACCACCACTTCCCCCATCATATCACCTCTTCCCAAGTCCCCCAAACTAGCCCTCCAGGACCCTAACTGGAATGCCGCTATGGCCACTGAATACCGTGCTTTAATTGACAATAATACGTGGGAATTGGTTCCGCGTCCTCGCGATGCCCCTGTAATTCGGTGCCACTGGTTATTTTGCCATAAATTTAAGTCGGATGGCTCTTTACAGCGGTATAAAGCTCGCCTTGTGGTTAATGGAAAGTGCCAACAAGTTGGCATCGATTGCGATGAAACATTCAGTCCGGTGGTTAAGCTTACCACTATTCGGACCGTGCTCAATTTAGCTACTTCTCGTTCTTGGCCAATTCATCAATTAGATGTCAAAAATGCGTTTTTACATGGCGATCTCCTTGAAACTGTTTTTATGCATCAACCGCCCGGATTTGTCAACCCCTCTACTCCGCATCATGTGTGTCGCCTTCGTAAGTCCTTATATGGTTTAAAGCAAGCTCCGCGGGCTTGGTATCATCGGTTTGCGACATTTATTCAGTCACGGGGTTTCCGAAGTAGCATATGTGATCAATCCTTGTTCATCTATAAAAATGGTAATCAAACCGCTTATCTTTTATTGTATGTCGATGATATTGTTTTAACAGCTTCGAGTGACTCCTTTCTTCGACAAATTATCCGAGCACTATCGTCCGAATTTGCCATGACTGATCTTGGGAAACTTAATCATTTTCTTGGGATTCATCAAGTATTACGTCATGCTCACGGTTTATTTCTATCTCAAGCCCAGTATGCCCGCGACATCCTCAAACGCGCCAACATGGGTTCTTTCAATTCCGTTAGTACTCCTGTTGAACCTGGCGCGAAGTTGTCTTCCACGGCTGGTCCCTTACTACCGGACTCTACGTTGTATCGAAGCCTAGCTGGTGCCCTCCAATATTTAACTATTACTAGGCCCGATATTACTTATGCCGTTCAGCAGGTTTGTTTGTTTATGCACGCCTCTCGTGAGCCACATCTCCAGTTCCTCAAACGCATTTTACGATATATTAAAGGAACTATTGATCTTGGCCTCACCCTCTCAAAGTCGTCCTCGCATGATCTTACCGCCTATTCTGATGCGGATTGGGCCGGTTGTCCCGACTCACGACGATCCACTTCCGGCTACTGTGTCTTTCTTGGTAACAATTTGGTCTATTGGTCATCCAAACGCCAACCTACCTTATCTAAATCCAAACATGAAGCGGAAGCGAGTATCGAGCGTTGCAAATGCGATTCTTAGAGACGAGTAATGCTACGTAATTTACTCTTCGAACTTCACGTTCCCATCTCACGTGCCAGTCTCATTTATTGCGACAATGTCTCCGCGGTTTATCTATCCGGCAACCCTGTGCAACAACAAAGGACTAATCATATCGAAATTGACATTCATTTTGTTCGGGAAAAAGTCCGACTTGGCTTAGTCAAGGTTCTCCACGTTCCAGCTGAATACCAATATGCGGATATATTTACTAAAGGTCTTCCCAAGCACTTATTTACTCGGTTTCGTATCAGTCTTAGCGTTTGCTCTGCTCCCGTTCCGACTGCGAGGGTGTATTAGTCAATATCTTGTTGATATGTATATTTCTATTATAAGCATGTATATTATTTAGTTGATTTGTTAGGATTATTAGCCTTGAATATAGCTAACCATTTGTGAACAATATCTTTGTAATGCTTATATATTGAAATGAGAATAACCACCCTAGTCAAGGGATTACATACTTTCAATAACCTCATTTATTTGAGCAATTCTCGACTTAAAAAGTTCTCGTTAAAAATCAGACACTATCCAAAGCCTTGCGTTATTTACCTTCAATTATTGTCTAAAATCTTATGCTAATACTCGTATTAATCACGCGTTTATTCGTAGTTTTCCTCGTGAAGAAAGCCAAATGGAGTTTAATGGTTGCAGTGGAGCAAATATTCGACCTAAGAAATCGCAACTGATATGCTACAAAATGCTGTGTACTCTCCGAAAAAACTGATTTAACCATTGTATGTATGATAAACAATGTGCGCCAACAAATTAGATCACCATTTCTTGTTTAAGACAGTCTTAACTTAAGACGGCTCTCACGTCCGATTAAAATAGAGGTAGAAATAAAAGGAGGTTATGAGAAGTCCTAAATTAAAACAGTCTTACAAGGTATTATAGATCAATCATATCAGTGATGATTCATTAGAAGGTAGAAACGCAAATGTATGGATATGTGGTAGTGTGTTCATTCAATTAGAGGCGGCAATTATTGACCCGACCCGAAAACACGAACCTAATGCGAATTTAGCGGGTTAGGGTCAAGACGTTGTGACCCATTTAAGTAATTAGGTTGATACAGACAAGACGCAAAACATAAATGGGTCGGGTTAGGGTTGAGTTCTGTTGACACGAACCCAACACGAATAACCCATTTATTTAGAAGTGTCGTAACATATTTAGGTTGAGTCAATAATTCAACAAAAGAACTTAAAAAAAAAATGATATTCTACGGTGTACCCTTGTGGTTTTCGGTTTTCTATGTTATACCCCTCCTTTTTTTATATTCTATGGTGTACCCTTAAACTTAAACTCTATAAATTATTATATACCATGACCTTATTTATTGTCATTACTAACTTAGTTTCTTAAATGACCTATTAAATTATCTATTTATCATTCCAATTACTTGATAACCTACTCATTTACTTATTAATTCGCCGAATTACTCAGTAGCCCAAGAAATAGTATACGAAACTAACTAAAAGTTCAAAACTCTCCATTATCATGTTATGAATCATAGCAGATGTTTTTAATAGTAGTTGATGCTTATTATAAGTGATTTGTGATGTTTTTCGTATAGAATGGTGATACAACATTAATAAGTCAGAATAAAGGTCAAAGTACGGTCGTTTGATAGTGAAGTTAATAGAGAGTTAAACGAGGTTACGATGGAGAATATATAAGAAATTTAGGGGTACAATGTAGAATTAAATAAAAGGAGGGGTACAACATAAAAAACCGAAAAACTCAGGGGTACACCGTAGAATATCCAAAAAAAAAACATTTTCATTCAGCATTTTTGGGATAATAGAGGGTTATAAAGAGTAGTTTATTGGGTTAAACGGATTAAGTAGGTTAAAAATGACTTGCTTAAAGATAAATGGATTAAACAGGACGGGTTGGGTTATAGAAAAATTAAATGGATTGCGTTAGGGTTGAGAGTTGGGTTGGGTTAGGGTTGAGGTAGTGATGATCCATTTAAAGTTGACACGAACACGAATACGACCCGACCTCATCTGTTGTCTACATTCAATGTCATATCTCGGGCATAACAAGATAAATTGGCCAACTCTTTGGTGCTCAAGGAGAAAGATGGTCATGCATTCCCTTCATAACCGATAGAGCCAATACAGGTAGGACTGGGCACCGGACCGGAACCGAAATCCAAAAAAATCCTGGACCGGAGACCGGACCGGGACCTGATCGGAAAAATTCCGGTCCAAGACCGGACCGGTTGGGCAAAAATTATTTTTACATACGCTCTTTTTCAAACTCCAGTCCAAAAAACCGGATCGGTAGGACCGGAATGGATAGGCGTTCACTTGCTTTTTTATATAATATTTGAAAAAAATAAAAAAATACAATAATTCGGGTCTTTCCGGTCCAAGACCGGACCAGAAATCGGACTCTTTAAAAATGTTGGACCGGGGATTGGACCGAAATTTTTAATTCCGGTTCTGGTCCGAACCGGTCCATTTTTCCAGTCCGGGCCGGATTATGCCCACCCCTAAATACAGGAGTAAAAGTTCCCTCTGTCCTGCACTACCACCACCTCACTAATCTTCTAAACTTTCCTCTTTGTTTTGAGTTCTATTAATATATACTAGTAACAATAACATCATCCCAAATAATCTCCAAGGTGAGGAGATAAATAATTCCATCAAGCAAAAGAACAAAAAAAATACCCCTCTCCGCCTCCCACATTAAGAAAATCATGACCGCACTCTCCCATTGCTCCTCTCACATGGAGCCCATTTTCTCTCCATTTCCTATCAATAGTCTGGATCGCATTTGGACAACATCTAACGGTTCTAAATGAGGGTGAAAGGAGAAATTATTATTTAAATAGATTGTGAGAGAAAATGGAGAGGATCCATTCACATAGCACATTGGCAGCAAAGCTGATGTCTAATGAAGGTCCTAGAAAAGGTTCCCTGTGAGTTTTTATTGCGTTGGAAAATCACACAAACATATTTACAGGTTTTTAGGGGAAAAACATAGATTATGGTGAGTAAAGGGACAGTATCAGTCAAATACCCGGCAAAAATAGGCATCTCAGGCAAATACCGATTCTTACACTGCCTTACTTATCACAGAATATTGGCACAGCCAGTTCGAAACCTTTTCACTAATCAAGTATGGAACATTCAATGATGCCAAATCACATTCATAGTAAATAGAAAATTCATCACAGTAATCAGATGCAACAATAGTGAAAACTCTAATCCCGATAAATCCAAAATAACAAAGGAAAAGAAAAACTACAAAATCTCCAGAGAAATAAGTTAAACTACTAGAGCAGTCTTTACCTTCCCAAGGAACCCGAGGTACAAACACCCGAGACTAAAAAGACAAGAAGAAATGCAGCTAACCTAAGAACCGACGTTTTGCGCCTTGTTCAAGATAACACCCTCGTATTTGACTTGGAACCACTTCATGGCATCATCCTTTGTCACTCTGTGCTGGATACCCACACGGGCCTTGCACCTTCTACGACGTCCAACACGGTACCCAGGTCGCTCAAGGACAACAAAGAAATCCATCCCATAAATACCAGTAGAAGGATCATACCTTGTGGGGGAAAGCAAGAAAATTAAATATCCAATAACAAAGAGAAAAATAAACAAAAAAGGTGAACATTCCGCATGGTAGTTTCACACTTTCACATAGACACTCCCTAGAAAATTACTATAATGATTTAGACATCAACCAAATCTTTCAAATACATTATGCCTCACCTTACTTATTACTCCCTCTGTCCCGGTCATTTATTGTCCTATTCCATTTTAAGGTGTTTCAGTCAATTGTTGTCCTTTCTATTTTAGGATTGCATTTGATGAGCACTTTTATCCTTCACACTCAATTTGGTCCACTTGTCATCTTATAATTGGTCCCCTTCCCTTTCCTTGGTCATTGTGCCAAAACCAAAGGACAACAATTGACCGGGACGGGGGAGTAATACTAAGGTCTGAAGTCACTCCGAAAAAATTGAATTTTAACACTTGAACAAGCAAAAACAGTGTCCAAAATAACAAATGAATTTAACATTTCACAAGGCAGCAAGGCCACTCACTTGATTCCAAGATCAATATGCTCTTGGATACCAAAACCAAAGCAGCCAGTGTCACTGAAGTTCCTTCTAAGCAGCTCATACTCCTTGACCTTTAAACCACTCTCAAGAAGCTGCATAGCCTTCTCACCTCTTACAGTCACGTAACAGGCAATCTTTTCATTACGCCTGATACCAAATGACCTCACAGTGTACCTAGCTGTTGAACACAAATCAATCTACTGTTAGATATTTAAATTGATACTGTAAGATATTTAAATTGATATTGGTTCTACTCAGAAATAATGGTTTCAAATCAACTGCTAACGAAACATAATGCAACAGAAAAAATGATCAACTTCCACAAGGTACTACCGTCTATGTTATTCAACACTCGACACTTGACCTTCAGACACTCACATGAGTATGATTTATACTATAGTACTAATTTTTTGTCAATATGTACAGAGTACTACGCAATAAAACACTAAACAAACAATCAAGACTATCGAATTTGAGTAGTGAGCCTTTTTTTTGTTCTTAAAAGCAAATCAGGTATAATAATTAGGCCATCTAGCAATAAAGTCAAAGCTTGGGCGACATATTTGATAATCAGTATACAGCCTTAAAAATATAAAGTAAACAGCGTAGTTTTTTTTTTAACGGGGTGAAAATAAAAACAGGGTCAGAATTTGCATAACGAAGTACTATTTCAGAAATCAAAAGCGGACAATTTAGCGAGCCATTTTATCCTACTCCCTAACAAAAGAATGTGTTGAACAAAGGGAGAAAACAAGCATATACAAAATCGTAAGCAAAATTATCGACTATTCGAAATGACAAGATAAAGAGTTGGAGAGTAATAACAGAATTAGAAAGAGCTTACCCTTGGAGAAAACAGGGGTCTGTCCACTAAGTTGTTCCAACACCTACAAATCATATCAAACCAACCCAACCCAACCCAATTTAATCAAACCGTCAATCAAAAATATTATACTTAATTTAAATGGTCTGTACAAAAAGATGTTTTGTATGTAGAAAAAATAGAAGATAATAAATAAAAAAGAGAGACCTTGGCAGCTCTGGTGAGACGATCTCCAGATTCACCAACAGAGATGTTGAGGACCAACTTCTGTACCTTGATTTCCCTCATTGGGTTTGCTAGCTTCTTCTCCGACGCCTGCATTTTTTTTTATTTACATTTTACACATTATAATTCAATTCAATTTAACCCCTATAAATTCATGACTAAACATATGAAAGAATGTGGATCGATTCAAGAGAGAAAGACAGATTACCATTTCTAAGAGACTGGAAGTTATCGCCGATTGGGGAGGGAGAAAGAGAGAGAGAGGGGAAAGATGAAGAATAAAAACCCTAATTAAGGGGAGTGAGACTTCAACTAGGGTTATATTTCGCAGCAGCTTGGAGATCAATATTATCATGTGTTCTCTTTTCTGTTTCCGGGCTTGACCTATTCATCACTTTGGACTATCTACTTTCTTTGGGTTTTGTTCTTGTCATCCCTATCCATTTTAGGCCGTTACAAGTCTCTGTGTCGGCTTTCTACGATTTGTAACTCTGGTATACGTCCTATAGAATCAAAGATATGTACGAGGAAATAGAGTATTCACAAATTTAGGACTTGTTTGGTTGCCCATTAAAATCATGGGATTTTAAACTTTCTAGGAAATATAAATCATGATGTTGTTTGGTTGCCAAAATCATGGGAAGTCTACTTCCTCCATTCTGTGGGAAGTCACTCACCAAGCCCCCCCTTGGTCATTGGAACTTCTCACATGAATTAACTTCCCACATGCAAACCAAACGCTTTTTGGGAATTCACATGAATTGGAAATTCATGTGAACTTGAAGTTCCCGGGAACTTTAATTCTCTTATGTCAACCAAACAAGTCCTTAGATTTTTGTATAGTTTTTCATCAAAATTTTATTATGTTAAGATATTGTTCTATTCCTTCCGGCTTGGTCATTTGTTTACATATTTCAATTTAGAGTGTCTCATTCGTTTATTTATTTACCTTTCTATATTAGGTAGTTTTTTATGGGTTATTTATTCATACACATCCATTATAGAGTCCACTTGTCGTCCATTAACAACCACTATAAATGGCCCACTCCCCTTTTCTTGGTATTTGTACCAAAACCAAAATTAAGCAAATGATCGGAACGGAGAATGTATATAATAATGATAATGATTGTCATATATAATTATGTTCCTTATTATATAATATTAAGCTATTATGATTTGAAAAATTATGGCAACTTAATTTATTTATTTTTGGATGAAGAGGAAACCTACAGCCGCTATTTTTGGTGTGCACTGGGTAAAACCTCAAGTATACGTGATAGCCTACAAACCATATATACCAGGTTAACCACCCTTTTTTGGAGGGTGACAGACTCGTAGTCTAAAATGCATAACCTCAGACCATTTTACCTCTACAAGGCTGCTCTTGGTAGGGCTTGAACCTAAGACCTTAATGTTTTACTCAAGTTTTAACTATTAGACTCCACATTTGCTATGCCCTTATGAAACTAGTAGCATAGTCAAGTTTGTAGTTGTTGAAATGATCATAGCATTTTCATCACCTTATACAACTATTTATATCTAAAATTTTTCACTTCATATGAATAGCAAACAACCAACACCATATGTCATCAATACCAATAACATGTCTATCATGTAGGATTGTAGGTATATATAATTCACGGCGTCCCAAACAAAGATTAGTCCAACAAATAAACATAGGTGTTATTTGGCCTAGTTTATGTGAAATAGCTTTTACTTTCTAAAATGAGTTTTTTCATAAACTACTTTTTCGAAAAAGTTGTGGTTGTTTGACCTAACTTTTGTAAAAGTAGTTTCTTAACAAATTGATGTATTTGGCCTACTACTACTTTTTAGTTATTTTTTTTTAGATTCCATAATCCTAAGAATTTTTGGGAGAAGTAGAAGCAGAAGCATCAATTTGGTGCTTTTGTTTCCAGTAGCTTTTTATTAACTTCTTACTTTTCAAAAGCAGTTTTTTATCTCCCTAAATTATAGTGTTTGGTCCAGCTTCTACTTTTACAATTAGAAAAACACTTAGAAAGTTTGGCCAAACACCCCCATAATATTTTTGTTTTTTGTATTATATTTACAACAATGATGTACCTAACATAATCATTTACTCACCAAATAATTTATCAAGTCCGCAAATTATGGCACTCTTCCACTTACCTCCATCAAGCTATACTCTCTTAACCACTCATTGATTGGTCCACTTTCATTCTCCACACCATGTTCTTCTAGACTAGATAAATGATCGGCCACAACGTTTTCGGCCCACGCTGATAGAGCTTAGTCGTTATAGCTATCAAAACAATATTTTATTCTCAACAAACAACTTTAGCAAAGCGTTAAATAGAGGTTGAACCCAAAGGACGGTAGCTTTGTATTATGCAAGTTATGGGGTGTTTAAGGTAGTAACAAGGGGTGTCACGATTGATTGGTAAGGTAAGATATCGACTAGCAACTACTAGCAAATAAAAGTAAAGAAATAAAAACAAAGCAAGTATGTAGATATGAGTGTAAACAATTGATTAATGGCACTAGGGTGTTATGGGATCATAGGGTAATCAAGTAATAGATCCAAGGGAATGAATTTGGGTATTTCGTCAAAATCATTGTAGAATAGGGCTCGAATTTTTGGTCCTACGGCCCATAGGTCGAGTTGGGTTAGCTTCTGGCGTACACCTGATCTCCCTACTAGTCTTAGTGCATGGTCTAACAATCCTCGAGTTGGTTTATATCTTACAAGGGTTGTTGAATGGGTAAAGAATCATGCAAGGTCGCCAATCATGCATTTCATCAAACATAATATGTGCACTAAAGCTAGAACTACAATAACACAATTTAATCAACCAAATAAACTCATTGAAAGATGAATATACCCTTTAATCATCCCTTAATTCCCCTAATCCCCCATCAACCCTAGCTAAAGGACTACTCACTCATTATCATGGAGGTCATGCAATTAATGGTGTCAAACATCAAATCAAGGGGATACTTGATGAACAAGTAAAGTAATTAACAAGGATTAACAAGCAATTAAGTAAAAGAGTAAAGAAATATACCAACTTTAAGGAGATGAAGAATAATAATGAAGGAAATAAAGAAGAAACCCTTTGATTGATGAAGAATTGTCACCTTCTTCAAATACAACCAAAGAATTCTTCAACAATTAGACTAGATCTAAGCTTGAATGTGGAAAGATTAATGAACAATTAAGGAAAGATTAAAGTAATTAAATGTGATTAAGGTAGTAATTCCTAATTAACCCTCTAATGAAGTATATCCTCCCTAATGGGGAATGAGGGGTATTTATACTAATACAAGAATTAGAGCCTAATTAGATATTTTTGAAGCTTGGAAGGTAAGGTGGACGTTTGAGGGAGTCGCCCGGGTCCTCTGTTGCACTGCTGACCTCTGCCGTGGAATCCGCCCGGGTCTTGTTGGAGCTCGCCCGGATTGGCAGAATCCGCCTGGGTACTCCTATCAGTCGCCCAGATTGGGCTGTTCTTGGCCTTCTTCTTCCTTTGCTGCACCAGAATCCGTGGGGATCCTTCTAAGTAGGGGGACTTGGTCTAATTTGCCTTTAAGACTTGATATAAGTCTTTGATTTCCGTCTCCTCTTTATGCTTGGTCATTATTACCGTCAATTAGGCTCCTAAATGCTCCGTTTATGCATGATTTCTGCCCATTTTGCTTCCTTTCCTACAAAAGAGCTAAAATCTAATAGAAAAGCAAATAGAAAGTGAAAGACGCCGAAATGACCCTAATAAGTGCAAGAAAGCATATGAAATAAGGTCCAATTAGGGGTTAAAAGTGCGCTTTTTATGACCACATCAAATATCCCTAAACCGAACCTTTATTCGTCCTGAGTAAAGAGGTGATCAAAACTAAGACCTTTATTTAAACTAAATCTAATAGCATATCCGATGTGAGACAATTAACGGGTCGCACTCCGTCCCTTCAACTTACAACAAGACATCCATGTGGTAAAATGTCTTTTTGCAAGGCAAGGTGGTGCTTGCCAAAATGGCGATGCACCTTACATTAAGCACATAATCAAGACAAATGATGCATCTACAAAAAGAATTACCACTTTCCTCATCTAAGTGGCGCAAAATAAACTAAAGGGTAAAAAAAAATTAAGGGTACACACTCCATCATAGATGCTAGTTCTCCAAACTACTATGTTCAAGAGGATAAAAACAAGTCACCTCCTAGTAGTGTCAAACTAGGCTTCTTTTATCCACAATTACTAAATTATTTCGTCAAGAGTAAGGTCCATATGGTGTTAAAAGACACTGTAGGATCGCGGAATTCCCCCTCTTGCCTAGACAAAAGGAAGGGTCGTCCCCTCTCCACCATGCAAAATAATATAGGACCATAAAAAAGTAAACGGATTCAAGATGTATGAATTTCACATTTGTAGTTTGCTTTTGGGTTATTAAACCCCCCCCCCCCCCTCTTTGTTACATTTGCCTTTATGAACATTTCTTGCCATTTTTGATGATTGGCATTGAATACTTTGGCAATAGGATCTTTTGGCAAAGTAATGCGGCGATGATCAACAATATGCAAATCCTCACCAAAGTGACATCAAGAGCGCGACCCCATATGTAATAAGGGTACTCTAGAAGAGCATAGAGGTCCCATTTACACTCCCAAGGCTAAGACAAAGATACTTGACAAAATTTGAAATTTTTTTGGCTTTTATTTGGCATTTGAATTCAATTGACGATTATATGTGCCCATTCCCTTTGGTTGACAAAATGATAGATGGTATAAGTTGGAAGAATGGTTGCATTGCTTCAAAGGTCACCTTAAAATAAACGGTGGCCAATAATTATCACACTACAAGGAACTCTTGACTAGGCCTTAGTGCATGGGTCAAAAGATACTAGTAAGACACTAAAAAGAGTGTCTTGAATCTATTCTAGTGTACAAAGTCTTAAGGAGAAAAAGTATCTACAAGGGCTTATATACACTTGTCAAGTTACCCAATTAGGCATTTCACAAAATTTTCCTAAATGCAACTATATACCATGATGCAACCCACATATATACAAGTATAATGCATATGCAACTACCAACTAAATGCCATATAATTGTGAGATCTCTGAAAAAATCTCCTTTTTTGAAATAAATAGATAATAATATGGAGTCGCCAGTAGGTTTTATAAAAAAACATACAAAAAAAATTTTAACGGAAAAGACCTCTTTTGATCCCTAGAATCGGGACTGATCCGTCACTCCGGTCTGAACCAAAGATTGTGAATTCGGGGGTAAAGGTACGGTCAAGGAAGGTGTTAGGCACCCGGACCGCCCATCAAACTGACTGATGTTGTCGTTAATCCATCAAACACATTTATAATCTCAACAAATAGCTAGTTATTGGTTAAGTCGAGGTCGATCCACGAGACGGTATGCTTTGGGTTCTAAGTCTATCTATCTCAATTTATTCTAGTGTCACAATTGATTTGGGTTTGTAGTTGTGTTCTAAACTAATGAAAACAATAAAGTAAAATAAGCAATAAATTAAAAGATGTAAACAAGTGATTAAAAGCACTAGGATGTCATGGGATCATAGGGGGTTCATGGTGGTGATCATACAAACATGTTTACATAGTTGCAAGCAAATTATTGTTGTAGTGGAATCGAGTTTGTTTATGTCTTACGATTCATAGGAAGATTTGGGTCCCGGAGCCGAGTCGGTCTAGAATGTACAACACCTACAAGTCGACTTACTTTCTACCTATTCACTTCTTATGCATGGTCTAACAAGACTCGAGTTAGTTTATATCTTACAAGTCTTGTTGAATAGAAAAGAGATGTATATAAATGCAAGGTTTCATAGTCTAGCATTTTCTCAAACATAACATGTGCATAGGTTGATATTACAACAAGCAAGCAATCTTATGGAAACATATTAGATTAAGTATGAATCTACCCCCATGTTATAGTTCCCCTAATCCCCCATTAACCCTAGCTAGAAGACTGCTCACTCATGGTCATGGTAAACATGCTAATAAGGGTGTCAATCATATTAACAAGTCTAAACATGATGAATGAGTAAAACAATAAACAATAAAGAATAAAGAGTAAAGAGATTATACCAATCTTAAGATGAACAAATGGAAAGGAAATAATAATAGAAGAAAACTTGATTGATGAAGAGTTGTCAATTCTCCAAAAATAACCCAATAATCTTCAATTATCCAATAATAAGTCTTGAACAATAATTAAGGAAAGATTAATGTGTAATTTGTGGAAAGATTGAGATTAATCTATTCTAATCTACTCCTAATGAAAGCTTTGCCTCTACTAAGAGGGCTTTTGCCTATATTAAGAGGACTTTTTTTCCTCCTTGATTATTACAAAAGAGGGATTTATAGTAGTACAAGGATTAGGTTAACTAAGGGCTTAAATGACGATTAAACCCTTTTAGAAGGAGATTAGAGCCTTGCAAGTCTCAGGAGGAGCCCCACGTCTTATGTAGAGAGAGACGCTCGTCCTATGCTCGAGCCACTTGGATTGGCTGCTGAGTCGCCCGGATTGTGCTTGAGTCGCTCGGATTGTGGGTTGAATCACCCGGATTGGGCTTGAGCCGCTCGGATTGTGATCCCAGCATGGTTTCTCCTTTTTTGATTGCCTCAAGATCCGTGGGGATCGTTGAGGGGTCGTGGGGGTCTTCATCATTCCCCATTTTCTTCGCTTTATTGACTTAGGTCTTTGGTATTAATCTCCTCTTTGATGCTTGGTCGTTAGATATCGTCAATTTAGTTCTGTTTTACTCCATTTAGGCAAGGTTAGTGCTCTTCTCCTACAAAGGACATCAAACCTCATAGAATACTCATAGAAGGAGGCTAAAGACAAGAAACGGCCCTAATACATACTAAAAAGCATAGGAACTAGGCTAATTAGGGAACTAAATGTGCGTAAATAGAAGTCACATCAAATATCCCCAAACCGAATCTTTGTTCGTCCCGAGTAAAGAGGTGACTAAAACTATTACCTTTATTTATACTAATCTAATAATATAGCCGATGTGAGACAATTAGCGGGTCTCACTCCGCCCCTTCAACTCACAACAAGACATCCATGAGGTAAGATGCCTTCTTGCAAGGCAAGGTGGGGCTTGCAAAAATGGCGATACATCCAAGTATTAAACACACAAACACAAGTAATGGATGCATCTACAATGTTGGAGCTTGTGTCCTCCACAAATTAGTGTGATAACATTTGTAAATCTCTTACAGGTTCACAAGGGTATACTTCGTATTTTGATCAGTTGATTAACGATTACCTAATAACGGTTGGCTTGCTAGAAAGTTTGACGTTATTATCATACAGATGGCAGTGATCAACTGGTCCCTAAAGGTCACACCTATAGGATGTGTTTGAGAGATGTGGTTATGGAAATGTAATCACATTGATGCCTTATATGACTAAACAGTTAGTCAATGTGTTGATGAGACAATTATTTAATGAAAATTAAATAATATTAGTTGAGACGAATTAACTGTCAATTCGTAAATTGAATATAATAAGTTATATTTAATTAAATGTATGTAATGTTAGCTTGGACGAATTAATATGTTAATTCGTACTTAAATGTAATCAGTTATATTTAATCAACAAGATGGATGTGTCATAGTGGTAATAGTGAGGGTACTCAAACCAAGAGGTTGTGGGATCGATCCTCATTAGTTGACAATTTATATTTAACACATTTTATACATTTTTGGAAACCGAAAATAAGGAATTAAAACTCCTTATTATCTCGGTATATGGCCCGAAATTAGGAGATGAGAAATCTCCCTATGGACTTCTCTTTTTCGGTTATAAGAAGAGGAGAAGGGAGAATTTTTCTGACCTAATATTCTTTTTCCCAATTCTTGCCTCCTCTCATCGGAAAAACACAAAACCTAAAATTAATCAGTTAATTTTTGGATCGATTCTAGCAAAATCAAAAGGGCATTTCTCATATCGTCTTGGGTGCAACTGATAGGAGAATATCATTGCGATATTGTTCATAGGCCATAAAATCTAGGACCGAAGGTTATTTCTTAATCCTTTACGTTTTGTTTATGTAATTTAATTTTATGACTCGTAACCATCACTTTATAATTCGTTATAATCCTTAAAAATAAAGGGATGCATACAGATAAATCCCACAAGTGATATCAGAGCCAAGGCCACGAATTTTAATTTTGATGATTTTCATAAAAATTGGATACAAACAATTTTTAGGGTTTCGAAAAAAAAGAAAAAAAAAAAGAGGCACGGTTGAAAAAAATTTATGCCGATTGGAAATTTTTTTTTGAGCAGCCGGTTTTTGTTCCTTTTCTTGATGATATTTCCATTTTATTTTTCATATTGTTGTTTTAATCAGTTAGAATGATTATATGAAAAATTGGTAGATGTTTTGATTTAATGCAGATTAAGTTAGAATGTAAATGGAAATTGTCATGTTGATGATATAAAAATTTGTTTTTGCTATACAGTTTTTGGCATATACGGTTAATCTTGTTCCATTAATTCATATGCTAATCTTGTTATTAGCAACCATAAATGATTTTTGTTCATCGATAATCATGTTTTTTTATATTTAGGGCATAATGCAAATTTAAAAATTTTGACGGCTGTTTTAATTCTTTTTTGCCGTGAATTTTTTTTTTCCAGTTTCGGGTACTGTTCAGTGTTGAGCAGAACATAAAAAAAAAAATTCTGTTCTTTTTTTTTTTTTTCGGTTTTTGCTGAAAAACCGAGAAAAGATTAGGGGTTGATTCGTTTTTTTTGAGGAATTACCGTAAGAAAAGAGAAAAAAAAACTATTTTCTGTTTTTTTTTCGGCCGAGCTGAAATAAAAAAAAAAAAATTTGTTTCTCTGCTTTTTTTGCCGAGACATTAAAAGAAATAAAGGATTTTGTTTTTTTTTTTGTTTGTTTTGGCCAATTAGTTATTGTGAAACGGTTCACAATTTAAAGATACCATATTATTTTAAAGCAGTTTAAAATTTTGATGGATTAAATTCATATTACAAGTTTAATATGAATTAAGATTGAAATTAATGTGATTAATTGAGGAATTGTCACTTAATTTGATAATTAAATAGGTGGTTTGGATAAAATTAATCTACATAATTAAAGAATTGTGTCATGTATGTTTAATTTATTTTTAGTTGATGCATTTTAATTTTGTTGAATGAATCGTTGAATGAATTTATTTACGTATTTTTTTTGCAATCGGTTGTAATTTGTAATACTTAGTGTGGCCTTAGTTAATTATGTTTTCGTAATGAAGGAAACATAATTTTTATGTAATTATGAGATCTCGAATATCCTTTATTTTTCTTTAGTTTTGGGTTTTGAAATTAGAATGTAATAAATAGGTTTATTATGTAAATTTTATTTATTGTATTTTTCAAAAGAAGACTAAAGATGGAGATTAGAGCTCACTCCCGCTACATGGATCAAGATGGAACATCAAGACAAGCTTCTCGGGTCCAAGGATGGATTCCAAACTTGTATTTAATGTTCATTTTGATAGGATAGGTCACACTAGGACTTTTATTGTTTTACGTTTTCATTCATATTGCTTTTCATTCACATGATAGTTTATGCATCATATTGCGCCTATTTCCAAACCACCTATTACTAAAATGCATGAAAATTGACTCATATAGAATGTATGTTAGTTTTCATGGACATACAGATGTCATATACTCATTAAGCCATCACCTTAGTTTATTCATTCTCGCATGCTAAATATTAGTTCACTTAAAATGAATTAAGATAAAGTTGATGGGATCTTCCTCTAAAACGGAAATTGAGACTAGTATTTATAAGGGCAAACAACTATGAATCCCTTCTTCGTCGGTAGGCATAATATGACCCCTTCTACGTTGGGTAAGTAGTTGTGTTGACTTAGTTTACCTCAACATCATAGTCCGAAGAGTTTCTCGTGATTATGATGGACTAAAGATAGAATTTACAGAAATTTATCGACCAAGAATTCTAATGGTAGAATTAGCTAAAAGGTTAGCTTATCAATTTATAGAGAATTGAGTCTTGGGATCATTTATATAATTCTTGAGCGAGGTCAATTGTATAAATGTTTTGACTCTTCGCGTTATGACAGTAGTTCATTAGACTTAAAAATATAAACGATGCACATGCTTATTATTTTTATTCTTCTTCTCGCAGTGTAGAACACGTTTATTTTGATAATACTGTTACAACAAAATGTCTGGAAATAACGCAATCCAAATGCCTAGTGCCACACTTGGACGTGAGTCCTGGCTGAAAATATTCATGGACCAAATGAATCAGTTCACACGTCTGAAAAACGACGGGTCCAACTTTGCGGACTGGGAGGCGGCACTACGGAATGCTGCCATTGCTGACGGTAAGCTCAGGTACTTAACCGAGCCAATACCGGTAAACCCAGGCCCCAATGCAGGAGTCAACGAGTCACTCGCTTATAGTAACTTCGTTATGGAAGTGGGTGCGATAAAGAACGTACTCATCTTTGCAATGGAAACCAATTTGCAGAGACGCTTCATTGCTTAGGGTGCAAACAAGATTTTCACCACGCTCACTAACGAGTTCTCAAAAGCACCGATAATCATTACATATGAGCATACCTGTCGCTTCTTTGATGCGAAACTCCAGAAGGGCCAACCGGTTAGCCCACACATTCTTCACATGATTGAGAATGTCGAGAAGCTGGAGGCTCTTGATTGCAAAATCAGTGAGAGCATTGTCATTGACCGAATGCTTCATTCTCTTCATGATGGTTTTGCCCTTTTCAGGGCGAACTACTACACGAATGACTTGAAAAAGAGTTCTCATGAGCTACACTCCCTTCTCGTACTGACCGATAAGGATATGAAATTGAGTGGGAGCATGAAGTAGGATGTTCTCATGTTTTCCAACAATGGTAAAGGTAAGGGCAAGGCTCATGGCGACCTAGCTGTAGGTAAGCCAAAGTTTAAAAAGCCAGGAAACGGTAAGAGTGGGCCCGGTGAGACTAGTGGCTCACAGGGCAAGGCAAAGAGCATGGGCGGTGACATTGTGTGCCACCATTGTCCCAAGACTGGACATTGGAGGAGAAACTGTCCCGTATACCGTGAGGACATCAAACTAGGCTGCGTCGTTCCTGTTGGTATGTCATCTTATATTCATATGATTGAGATTAACCATGCAAGTTTCGGAACTTGGGTACTTGATACTGGTTGTGGTTCTCATCTGTGTAATTATTTGCAGGACCCAAAGAACATCATACCTCTCGAAAAGGGTGATGTGGACCTGCGAATCGGGAATGGAGCACGAGTTGTTACTGTCTCTAAGGGAACATATGTAATCCAACTCCTTAGTGGTTTTGAGTTATTTTTAAATAACTGTTACTATGTACCCAGTTTGTCTAAGAACATTATTTCTATTTCCGTACTTGCTAAAGACGGTTTTGCATTTTCAATAAAGGATAATAGCTGTATTTTCTCTTTCAATGAAATGATTTATGGCAAAGCAGTTTCCATGAATGGAATTTACATCTTAGATCAAACCACGGAAGTATTACACATGAATAATAAGAAATTAAAGGTTCGTGACAAAGATCAAACCTATCTATGGCATTGTCGAATGGGACACATAAATGAGAAACGGGTAAAGAAACTCGTCGATAATGGGACTATTCCCGCATTCGATATTTCTACATATGGCACGTGTGAATCATGTCTCATTGGCAAAATGACTCGAATTTCCTTCAAAGGTGTTGAAATGCGCGCTAGTGACCTATTAGGACTCATACATACTGATGTTTGTGGACCTATGTCAATTACCGCTAGAGATGGCTATAGATATTTTATCACTTTCACGGACGATTTGAGTAGATACGGGTATGTCTACTTAATGAAGCATAAAAGTGAGTCCTTTGAGAAATTCAAGGAATACCAGAACAGGGTTGAGAACCAACTGGGTAGAAAGGTTAAAGCACTCCATTCAGATCGGAGTAGCGAATATCTTTCAAATGAGTTTGATCAACACCTTAAAGACCGTGGAATCGTTCTACAGTTAAATCCACCTGGAACACCTCAATTAAATGGGGTGTCCGAACGGAGAAATCGAACCTTACTTGATATGGTTCGATCCATGATGAGTCACATGGTAGTGCCTGATTCATTATGGGGTTTTGCCCTTTTGTCAGCTGCTCTTATACTTAACCGAAGTCCGACTAAAGCTGTCGACAAGACCTCATATGAAATATGGAAGGGAACGGTACCTAACTTGTCCTTTATTCGGGTTTGGGGCTACGAGGCTTATGTCAAGTGGAGAAACGAGGATAAGCTCGGCCCGCGATCGGTCAAGACATACTTTATAGGTTATCCAAAAGAAACATTTGGTCAATACTTCTATTCGCCTACAGAACATCAAGTTTTTGTTGCGGCTAGTGCGACGTTCTTAGAGAAAGAATTTCTCGAGAATAAGACGAGTAATAGAACCTTCGAGCTGTCGGATATTCCAGAACCAACAACCGAGGAACGGATGGAGGAAGTTGTTCCTCCAACTGATGACACGGTTAATATTCCCGAGGAACCTAGGAGGTCGGGTAGAGTCTCTCATCCTCCGTACAGATACATTGGTATGGTCGAGGAGAATGACGTTTTATTCCTAGAGAGTAATGAACCCGCTACCGATAAAGGTGCTATGGCCTGTTCCGACTTAAAGCTATGGCTCGAAGTCATGCAATCCGAGATGGACTCTATGTATGAGAATGACGTATGGGATCTAGTTGATTTACCTAATAAGGTAAAACCTCTTTAGTGCAAATGGCTTTACAAAATAAAGCGTTCTGTAGACGTGCAACCAGATACCTATAAGGCACGAATTGTGGCAAAAGGTTTAACCCAAGTGCACGGATTGCATTATGATGAAATTTTTGCACCTGTAGTCATGTTACGTTCCATTCGGATAATCTTAGCGATTGCCGCATTTCATGATTATGAAATTTGGCAAATGGATGTGAAAACCGCCTTCTTAAATGGTCATTTGGAGGAAGAGTTGTACATGGTGCAACCCAAAGGTTTCATAGATCCTGAACATCCTAAGAAAGCATGCAAGCTTAAGCGTTCCATTTATGGACTTAAGCAAGCTTCTCGGAGTTGGAATCATCGTTTTGACCAGGTGATAAAAGAGTATGGTTTCACTCGATCGGTCGAGGAACCATGCTTATATATTAAGTCGAGTGGGAGCAAGATTGTATTCTTGATATTGTATGTCGATGACATACTCCTGATTGGGAATGACATTCCTCCCCAATCTTCGGTTAAAGAATGGTTAAAGAACCATTTCCAGATGAAAGATCTGGATGAGGCACAACGCATATTGGGAATCCGTATCTACCGAGATAGATCACGACGGACGTTATCACTTAGTCAAGAGTCTTATTTGGATAAGATTCTTGATAAGTTCAGCATGACCAACTCCAAGAAGGGGAACCTTCCAATGACGTCTGGGATGCAGTTGCGCATGTCTCAGTCACCCACGACGCCTGAAGGGGTTGAGCGCATGAGTCGTGTTATTTATGCATCAGCTATAGGATCAATCATGTATGCCATGATATGCACACGTCCAGACGTGGAATATGCATTGAGTATGACGAGTCGGCACCAAAAGAATCCATGCACCTACGGAGGACTAAGGATTGGGTATTGACTTATGGAGGAGATACTAAGCTATGCGCAACCGGTTACGCAGATGCTAGCTTCCAAACGGATCGATATGATTAGAAATCTCAGTCTAGATTCGTTCTTACTCTTAATGATGCTGCGGTCAGCTGGAATAGTTCCAAACAGGAAGTTGTAGCAGATTCTACTACTGAGCCATTGAAGTATGATAAGCATGGAGGGCACGTTATTTCCATGAGAATTAAACGTGTTCCTGAGTTATAATAGTTGATTATGAATTTGATACATTATGTTTTTCAAATAATATTTATAACTTCATCGTATTAATATAATATTTTGTTTTTCATGTGGATTGTACTGACAACTTTGAACGCCACAAAGTGAACTGAATTACATTATATTTTGTTTGGTCCATAATCGCTTACAAGAGCTGATAACTCTGGCTATTATATTGTGCAGTCGATTGATGGTGGGTTCAACGAGCCATAAGTCAAACTGTTGACTGATCGATCACAAATGCGAGATTATAACGATACCTCGTAGGGCAAATTTTTGTGACAACGTAATGGAGTCCTAAATGTTTAAAAACATTCAGTGCCAGGTCGTGGATAGGACATCCATTGTGTTCCTAGAGTCGATTCTTTTGACTATCGACTGTCTCTTGAGATTAAGGCAGTTTTTGGGTGACTTTGGTTTCTTTCTCACGGTCTGCCGTAACTGGAGGCTAAGTAGATTTTTTCTGGGTCATTTCATACTGTGCTTACATCGACAGGATTCGAGTAGAGGAAAATATCCAACCCTTATCAGGTATAGTTATTTCTCAGGGCCACTCGAGGAGTTGTAACTGAAATGCATGGCCATGCTCGAATGTTGATTTGTTTATCAGTTAAGTTACTCTCTAGTCGGTGAAACCACTCTTGATAATGATCGCTTGTAAAATACGACCTTTGTGAATACGGATTGGGTGAACTTGTTTGTGAGTGGGTGCCTTGAACTACAAAAGAATCCCAAAGGGACCATTTTTATTGGGGGCATGATCGAATTGATTGTGCAAAAGACGGGTGTACCATCTCCACCAAATGCATATCCTCTTGATGGTAGTGGTCTCATAGACTACCATTACTTGAAGCACGCACACATGATTGAGGTGGTTGACAAAGTCGCCCCCTTGGTCATTTGGTGCATGGGTGGGCAAAATTCCAAGCATTACATGTACCTACCCCGTCCCTCTGACTCACAACCCTTGGGTTGGGGGAGTGCACAAGATTTCTACATGCCCCCCGACGATGCCTTTGTGTACCTTTGGGTTGATAGAGCCCAAGTAGTTGAGCCGGAAGAGGATGAGGGAGGAGAGTAACCGCAAGTGGGGGGGGGGGGGCTTTGACTTTTGGTGACATGCCTCATAATGATGCACCATTTGATAAACCCATGCCTAATGCCCTCTTTGATGAGCCACATTTCACTCCTCCCCAAATGCCACAACAACAACCACAATATCCTTTTTCGGGCCTTCAATTCGACTACCCGGCCTTCAACACATGGCAAACCAACATTACCAACCGTGTCTCAAACATTGAGTCTGCCCTCTCCCAAATGCAACTAACGGAGAATGCTCAGTGGGGAATCACCGAAAACCGCTACCACCATTATCAAGACGACTTGGAAGAGATGCGTTATACTTCAAACGCAACTTTTGATATGGTGGCCGCGATGAATGCTCAATTCATGCAACAATTCCCCACCCAATACCAAGGGTATAGTGAGACTAGGGTTGAGGAAACAAGAGCCGAAAGGGCTAGGATGAGAAGAAGAAGAGAATCAAGAAGAAGAGGAGGACCTCCGGACTTTGGAGGTGCCTCAAGCTCACACTCTTGAGTGAGTTTAGGGTGTTCACCTCACACTTTGGGGACAAAGTGAAGATTTAAGTGTGGGGTGGGCATGAGTTGGTATCATGTATATATTGTGATATATTCAATTCCATGCATTGTATTTCATTTCGAAAAAAAAAAACGAAAAAAAAAGAAAAGAAAAAAGAAAAACCCGGCTAGGATGAAAACCCGAAAGGGCGTCCTAGGAAAAAGTGGGAAAGTGGCCGAGGCCGGAGTGAAAACCCGAAAGGGCACTTCGGGCAAAATGAAAAAAAAGAGCGCGAGCCACAGAGTAGAGGTGAGGAAAAGAGCTAAACCGAAAACCCGAAAGGGCGGTTTAGGCAAAATGAGAGAAGTAGGAAAAAAATTGAAAAATCATGTGACCTCTTTGAAGCCTTGAAATCATGTCACATACTTGACTATTTCCATTTGGAGTTGGTGACATAAGTGGTGGAGCTCTAGAAGGCCGGAAGGGTAGGATAGTGATATGCCAAGACTAGGAGGGGGATTTGGAAGCTTACTTTGTTACTAGTGCTTGGCATACTTGAAGTGTGGGATTGTGTTGACTTGTATTATGCATTGTTGGAGAGTTGTGTTTGGTTGATGAGTTGTTGAGTTGTTGTGAATTGTTGAAGAATGGAGGTGTTTGAGGTTGCCAAATTGATAGATAGGAGAGGCTTTAGTGACCATGGTAGCCTTGTATTACCAAGTGGAGTGATAAGGGGGAGTAATAAGGAGGAAGTGTTGAGTTTTGGGAAGGATGAATGGATGAATTGGTGGACTTAGGATCATCTTAGAAGAGGGATGACATAAGGAGGGGGAGTAAGAGAAGAGAGGTTCTAATTGGTGGAATTTGGGTCACTTACTCACTTATTGGAGCTATGAAGGAAAGTGACCATGAGCTTAGTCGAGGGATGACATAAGAAGGAATAAGTGAGGTGAAGAGAGGGGAATTAGAAGTACCCATACTTCTTGGCCTAGGTGGTGATTAGGTTTATTCTAGTTTGCTCGGGACGAGCAAAGGGCTAAGTGTGGGGTGTTTGATGAGCTCCTATTTCTACTACATTATGGCACCATTTTGAGCTCATTTGGTAGCACTTGGTGACGGTTTTTGACGTTTTTGACGTTATTTAGCCAATTCCATATGTTTCACCATTTAGCGTAATATCAAGTGAAGATTAAGAAGTCAAAAGATCGATAGAAGTGTCCAAGGAAGAGCTAAGAACAAGCTTGAAGAAATTCAACAAGAAAGCCTTCCAAAGGATCAAAGGAAGAACGAAAGGAAGACGCACTCCAGCAGCAAAGCCGCACGATGCGAGTTTCCCAGCTACAGAACTCGCACCATGCGAGAAATCTGGGATTGATGGCGTTTGATGGCGTTTTGTATTACGGGCCTTCCCTTTATTAAGCCCATTAATTACTAGGTTTCGGTGGATATAAATAGGAAGTTTGCAATTAGGTTAATCATCTTTTGTTCACTTTAATTAATCAAGGTTGTAATTTGGGAATATTTTCATCTTTTGAATTGGGTTTTAGATCTAATTATGGAGAACTAATCTCCTATCTTAATCCGACTCAAGGCTTAATCTTTGGTTGTAAGACCCTTTAATCCTTCCTTAATTTTCATTATCATTGTTAATCCTTTTGTGTTTATTGTTTGAATTTTGGAATCCTGGTTTATATTGAGTAATTAAGTGTGATTTCCTTGTTGCTTAATTAATCAAGTTCCTTAATTTATTGTTGTTGGGATTATTAAGTGTGATTTCCTTGTAACCCCATCTTTGCAACACCTTGTTATTATGCTAATGAACGTGATTTCTTCTTGGCTTAATTAGCAAGTAAAGGATTAACTTGTAATTAGGCATTAATTGTGATTTCATTGTGTCTAGTTACCTCTATTGAATCTCTTGTGCTCTTATCTTCTTGTTAATTTGACCAATGTATGTGATTTATACTTGGTAGAATTGATAAGTTGGGTTATTTGATTAAGTGTGATTTCCTTGTCATTTGGCCATTACTAAGGAGATTTAGAAGAATTATCTTCACAATAGGGTGATAATATATAATTGAAGGATTGATTGAGGAGTTTTGTCAACTAAAGTGCCAAACTTTGGGTCGGGTTAAGTCTCTCTTAATATTGATTAATTTCCATCTTAAACTCTTGATTGTTTACTTGCCTTGCACTCCTGTTTGAATTTGCCTTGCTTTTGTTACAATTAAAAACCAAACCAAACCCCCCCCCCCTCCCCTTTTTACATAATTGTTGCTACTTCTTTACAATTGTTCTAATTACTCTTTTAATTTCACTATTGCAAAACCCATCTTCCCTTGGGTTCGATCCCTTGCTTGCTATTTTACTAGTTTATAATTAGTGCTAATTAGTGTGTTTAGTGGTATATAAATTGTTAATTTGGCCGTCTTTTAGTGCGACATTTTAAGCGTGTCAAATTTTGGCGCCGTTGCCGGGGAAGGTAACGGTTTTGCTAGTGTTTGTTATTTGTGTTTTTAGGATATTTGTGTTAGTTAGTCTTTTTTTCTTGTTGATAGTGTCTTGTTCATTACTTGTGTGAACCTTTTGATTGTGTGCTCTTGTGTAGAATTGTTTATGGTCAATACTAGGAATTCAAGTGAACCACTTTTTCCTTTCAATCCGGAGATTCAAAGATCACTTGCTTGGATAGGAGGAGGTATTAGAAGAGACAACCCGGTTATTGAAGAAATTGATCCCGGTTTTCAACAAGACCAAAGAGAAGATAACAACATCCCTTTTGAACAACCCATACCCATACAAATCATCATGGGTGATCGTGAGTAAGAACAACCACATGGGCATGGTGAAAGAGAGAACCCACCACGGCCTAGAACTATTAAGGAACTTACCGCCCCGGATCTCACACAAGTGCCCTTGTGTATCTCCTTTCCGGCCTTGGCGGAAAATGCCACCTTTGAATTAGAGTCCGGGCTCATTCACCAATTGCCCCAATTTCATGGACTTAGCACGGAAGATCCCAACAAGCATCTCAATAAATTTCATGTTGTTTGCTCAAGCATGAAGCCTAATGGGGTTACCGATGAGCAACTTCAACTAAGGGCCTTCCCTTTCTCACTCAAGGACGCGGTAAATGATTGGTTTTATTATCTCCCTACCGGGAGCATCACCACTTGGAATCAAATGAAGAAGGCTTTCTTAGAAAAGTATTTTCCCGCTAGTCTCTCATCTCAATTGAAGAAAGAAATAAGTAATGTTGAACAAATGGATGGGGAGAACTTGTATGAGTATTGGGAGAGGTTTAAACAACTTCTTGCTATTTGCCCATACCATGGGTATACCGACCACGACCTTCTCTTGAACTTTTGTGGTGGTCTACTTGAGGATGATGCTAGGATGATTAAAGCCGCCACCCAAGGTGGAATTGAATACATGTCGATCTAAGAAGCAAATTAGTTGATTGAAAGGTTGGTAGGAAGCTCTAGGAATTTTGGGAGGATAATTAAGAAGTCAAGTGGAACATTCTCTTCAAGGCAAAGCTCCAACCATATGGAGGAGAAAGTTGATTTTCTTACCAATTTGGTCAAGGAACTTACAAAAGGAGGTGGGAGTGCTTCTCATCTGAAATTTTGTGGTCTTTGTAATGTCCCAACTCATCCCACCAATGAGTGTCCATCTTTGCAAACGGAGGAGGCAATTGAAGCGGTGAAGGCTATTGGTTTTAGGAAGTTTGACCCCTATTCTAACACCTACAATGAAGGGTGGAAATCTCATCCAAATATGGGTTGGGGTGGAAACCAAAATCATAACCAAAACCAAAATAAAAAAGGGGCTTCAAACTCTTCATTTCAAAAGCCAAATCAAAATCAAAACCAATCCCAAAATTCCTTGGAAGAGATGATGAAAACACTTACCATGAATAAAATGGCAATGCAACAAAATACCAAGGAATTTCAAACCGCCGTGCTCCAATAAAACCGACTCACCGAATCTAGGTTTGTTAACCTTGAGACCCAAGTTGGTCAAATCCTCACTACACTCAATTCTCAACCCACCCAAGGAGGGAGTCTCCCTTCTCACACCATTCCTCCACCCACCAAGGAACAAGCAAAAGCGGTCTCTTTGAGGAATGGTAGAGAGTTGGTAGAGGCACCCAAGGCTCCTAAGAAGACAAGACCAATCCCTATTGTTCATGAAGTGGAGGATGTGATTGAAGATGAAATTGAAGTGGTAGTGGAACAAAGGGAAGCATCTACACCTCAACAAGTAAGGGTCCATGAACCTCTTTCGGAATATGAGCCACAAGCTCCGTTTCCAATTGCTTTGAATGATACAAGGATAGTTGACAAGAAGACTTCAAGCCTTTATGATATCTTTCTTAAAGTGGAGGTAAACATTCCTCTCCTTGATTTTCTTAGTAGTGTGCCCAAGCATGCAAAATTTTTGAAAGAGTTGTGCATTACTAAGAGGACCAACAAAGCAAAAAGCATGAAAAAGGTAAGGGCTAGTGAACATGTGTCGGCAATTTTTCAAAAACGGTTGCCACAAAAATGTAGTGACCCGGGCATGTTCACCATCCCTTATAAAATTGGTGATTTGGATTGTCAACATGCTATGCTTGATTTAGGTGCATCCATTAATGTCTTGCCCAATTACCTTTATGAGTCACTCAAGTTAGGACCTTTGAAACCGACTCGTATGGTCATTTATTTGGCCGATAGGTCCAATATCTATACTAAGGGGGTTGTGGAAGATGTCTTAGTGAAGGTGGAGGAAATGCTTTTCCCCGCCGACTTCTATGTGATTGAAATGGAACCCGAGAAAGGCTCCACTCCCATTTTGTTGGGAAGGCCTTTCATGAGAACTTCTAACACCAAGATTGATGTATCTAGTGGACGCCTCACAATGGAATTTGAGGGGGAAAAAGATTGAGTATAGCATACATGAGGCTATGAAATACCCATCCGAGACTTCATCCTTGTGTTTTCTTGAAATTTTTGAGCCAATTGTGCAAACTGTGTATGAATTGTGGAAAGTTGATCCATTAAATGTTGTTTTGACTAATGGATTGGTTGGAGAGGATACGGGGTATGCTTTGTCTTGTGAATTGCAGGAAATAATCAAGGACTTAGAGGAAAATCCCCCAATGGAAGAATGGGAAGAAAAGGAAGAAATCCGGAAGGCAGCACTGAACTCGCACGGTGCGAGTTTTCCAAAGCCAGAACTCGCACAGTGCGAATTTGCCCCTGTCCAGGAAATTTTCTTCCTTTCTTCCAAATTATTAGAAGAGCTACCAAAAGACAAACCCGTTCCCTCTATTGTCAAGCCTCATATTGTTGAATTGAAGCCCTTACTAAGCCACTTGAAGTATGCATTTCTAGGAAATGAAGAAACTTTACCAGTAATTATTTCAAGCAAGCTTACTAAGGAGCAAGAAGAGGCTCTCATCCGGGTTCTTAAGCAACACAAGGAAGCAATTGGGTGGACAATGGCCGACATCAAAGGCATTAGTCCCACTTTATGCATGCACCAGATTCTTCTTGAAGATGAAGCAAAGCCCGTCCGACAACCACAAAGGCGTTTGAATCCTCTAATGATGGATGTTGTAAAGAAAGAGGTACTCAAACTCCTTCATGTAGGTATGATCTATCCTATCTCCGATAGTAAATGGGTTAGTCCAACCCAAGTTGTCCCAAAGAAATCCGGGCTAACGGTAGTCGCGAATCATGAAGGTGTTTTGACCCCCACTCGAGTTCAAAATGGGTGGAGGGTATGTATCGACTACCGTAGGCTTAATGCCGTGACCCGAAAAGATCACTTCCCGCTTCCCTTCATGGATCAAATGTTGGAGAGGTTAGCGGGAAAAGCTTTTTATTGCTTTTTGGATGGCTACTCGGGTTATTTTCAAATCCCAATTGCACCCGAGGACCAAACAAAAACAACCTTCACATGTCCCTCTGGAACGTTTGCCTATAGAAAGATGCCTTTCGTTCTTTGTAATGCTCCGGGAACGTTCCAAAGGTGCATGATGAGCATCTTTTCGGATCATGTTGAGGACTTTATTGAGGTATTCATGGACGATTTCACCGTTCATGGCCAATCCTTTGAGGATTGTTTGAGTCATCTTACTTGGGTCTTGAAGAGATGTATTGATACCAACCTCGTTCTCAACCATGAGAAATGTCATTTCATGGTTGATGAAGGAATAGTCTTGGGACATGTGATCTCCTCTAGGGGGATTGAGGTTGATAAGGCAAAGGTCGATACCATTCGCACCTTGCCTTATCCTACTAATGTGCGCGAAGTGAGATCTTTCCTAGGTCACGCCGGGTTCTACCGGCGTTTTATTAAGGATTTCTCCAAAATTGCCGCTCCTCTATGCAAGCTACTTCAAAAGGATTGTGAGTTTATCATGAGTCAAGAATGCAAGGGAGCTTTTGATATGCTCAAGGAGAAGCTTATTTCAGCACCTATAATTCAACCTCCCAATTGGAATGAACCGTTTGAGATAATGTCGGACGCAAGCAATTATGCCCTTGGCACGGTACCAAAGGGTAGGAAGAGCACCTCATGTTATTCAATATGCGTCGACAATGATGAATGAGGCTCAAAGGAACTATACAACTACCGAGAAAGAATTTCTTGCGGTGGTGTTTGCCTTAGAGAAATTCCGATCTTATATTCTTGGAGCCAAGGTCATCATCTTCACGGATCATGCCGCCTTGAGGCACCTTGTCTCTAAGAAAGAATCCAAGCCCCGTTTGATGAGATGGGTACTACTTTTGAGTGAGTTTGACGTTGAACTCAAAGACAAGAAAGGATCCACCAACACGGTGGCGGACCATCTTAGTAGAATCATCCAAGAAGACTCCTTAGTGTCACAAAGTTCAATAAAGGAGACCTTCCCGGATGAAGCCCTTCTTGCCTTGATGTCTACCGAACCTTGGTATGCACATATCGTGAATTACTTGGTCTTGGACAAATTTCCACTGGGTTTGACTCGACATCAAAGAGACAAAATCAAGAGTGATTCCAAGTACTATGTGTGGGATGATCCTTATTTGTGGAAATTTTGTGCCGATCAAGTGATAAGGAGGTGTGTGCCGGACACCGAAATCATGTCAATTCTTCGGTTTAGCCACGAGTATGCTTGTGGGGGTCATTTCGGAGCCAAAAAGACGGCTCATAAAGTCTTAGAGAGCGGGTTCTTTTGGCCCACACTCTTCCGTGATGCCCATGCCATAGTCAAGACTTGTGATAGATGCCAAAGACTTGGCAATATCTCAAGGAAAGGAGAAATGCCCCAAACCCCGATGCTCTATTGCGAGATCTTTGATGTGTGGGGTATTGACTTTATGGGGCCATTTCCCGCATCTTATGGCAACATCTACATACTCTTGGCGGTGGATTATGTCTTAAATGGGTGGAAGCCAAAGCCACCAAGACCGACGATGCCAAGGTGGTTGGAGAGTTCCTCAAGACTAATATTTTCTCTCGGTTTGGGTTCCCCAAAGCATTGATAAGTGACCGCGGCACGCATTTTTGTAACAAACCTATTGGTGCCTTTCTCAAAAAGTATGGGGTGATTCACAAGGTATCCACGGCCTATCACCCTCAAACCAACGGCCTAGCCGAGGTTTCCAATAGGGAGATAAAGGCCATCCTTGAGAAAACGGTAAATCCTGATCGCAAAGATTGGAGCTTGAGATTGGATGATGCCTTGTGGGCCTATCGCACGGCTTACAAGACATCGATTGGGATGTCACCATACCGACTAATTTTTGGAAAACCATGTCATCTACCCGTGGAGATGGAACATAGGGCCTATTGGGCGGTTAAATCCTTCAATTTGCAAATAGATGAAGCGGGACTTCATAGGAAGCTTCAACTTGATGAATTAGAAGAGATTAGGAATGAGGCTTATGAGAATGCATCCATCTATAAAGCTAGGACAAGAGCATGGCACGATAATATGATTTCGAGAAGAGTTTTTCAAATGGGAGAGAAAGTCTTGCTTTTTCAAAATAGGCTTAGACTCTTCTCCGGGAAATTGAGGTCTCGATGGATGGGACCATATGAAGTGGTGAAAGTTTTTCAACATGGAGCAATAGAAATCAAGTGTTTAAAGACCGGGAAAGTCTTGAAAGTGAATGGACAACGGCTTAAGCATTATTATGAAGGCATTGAAGCGGGTGAAGTGGAAACACTACACCTTATTGATCCCATTTACGAGGCTTAATGGAAAGTGCAACTTTGTCGAGCCATCGACGTTAAATAAACGGCAAAAGTTTGTAAATATTTCTTTCCCTTGCATATTTAAATTCCGCATTGCATTGTTTATATTGCATTTGTCATATTTAAATTAATTGTATTGTTTATATTGCATCTTGCATGTTTAAATTCATTGCATCCTTTAATTCTTGCATAATAAATTAAATCATTTCCATTTTCATTAATGTTTTTGGCATGTTAAAATGGTTTAATGTGTGTTTTAGTGATAGGATACCAACTCAAGGGCATATGTGAAGAAAGGAAGGAAGAATGATGGGTAAAAGGATTGGCTAAAGTGGAGAATTAAGCAACAAAAAAGGCAACTTCCAGCAGCAAAACCGCACGGTGCGACTTTTCTGAGTGCCTTTCTCGCACCGTGCGAGTTTTTGTAGAATCACACACTTCAGCTCATAATTCCCACGACATACTCACTTGTTCTTCCCCCCAATTCCTTTAACATTCAACCTCTCTCTTCACACTAACCCTAAACCCCTCAAAATCACCCATCAAAACCTTCTCAAATCATCCAAATCAAGCAATTTACCTTCAAGTTTTATTAACTTTCATCTCCCAACATCAATTTGGGTAAGGTAAATTGCAGAAAATCCGAAAAACCATCATCATTTCGAGCTAAGGTTTTCAAGAAATTGAAGATTTTGGGTTGCAAATTGGATTGAAGGGACGACTTTAGGCATTTGTGATTAGCATTCATCAACCAACAACACAAACAAGGATCAAAGGGAGGTATAACACCTTATTCTTCTCCTTGTCATTTCTAGATTACTAGATTTCAAATTTGAGTGCTTTAAATTCGAAACTTAGTTGTTTTATTGTGTTGAAATCTGTTGGAGCTGGTGTCCTCCACAAATTAGTGTGATAACATTTGTAAATCTCTTACAGGTTCACAAGGGTATACTTCGTATATTTAATCAGTTGATTAACGTTTACCTAATAACGGTTGGCTTGCTAGAAAGTTTGACGTTATTATCATACAGATGGCGGTGATCAACTGGTCCCTAAAGGTCACACCTATAGGACGTATTTGAGAAATGCGGTTATAGAAATATAATTACATTGATGCCCAAAATGACTAAAAAGTTAGTCAATGTGTTGATGAGATAATTATTTAATGAAAATTAAATAATATTAAGTTGAGACGAATTAACTGTCAATTCGTAAATTAAATATAATAAGTTATATTTAATTAAATATATATAAGGTTAGTTTGAAAGAATTAATCTGTTAATTCGTAATTAAATATAATCAGTTGTATTTAATATCAACAAGTTGAATGCGTCATAGTGGTAATAGTGAGGGTACACAAGCCAAGAGGTCATGGGTTCGATCCTCACTAGATGACAATTTAACACACTTTATATATTTTTGGAAAGACCAAAAATAAGGAAATTTAATTCCTTATTTTCGGATCACATTGGCCGAAATTAGGAGATGTAAATCTTTCCTAATTGATTTCGGATTTCGGTCTATATAAAAAGAAAGGCGGAGAATTATTTCTAACCTAATTCTTTTTTTGACCTAGCCTCCTCTTTCTCATCACAAAAAAACACAAAGACAATAAAATTTTACAGAAAATTTTAGATTAATTACTAGCATAATCAAAGGGTATATCTTAGATCGTCTTGGGTGCAACTAATAGGCGAATATCAATTTTGATATTGTTCTTAGGCCAATTTTGCAAGGACCCGAGGTTAATTCTAAATCTTTTTACTTATGCTTATGTATTTTATTTTATGACCATAGATCATCTTTATTATATCGTTATAATCCTTCATGTTAAAGGGAAGTATACAGATTATTTCCCACAAGTGGTATCAGAGCTTAAGGCTACGATTTTAATTTTGATGATTTTCATAAAATTTGTATGTAAACGATCAGATTTTCGAGAAGAAAAAAAAAATTAGGGTTTCGGTTTTTTTTTTAGGATCGAAATTTTTATGCCGTTTTTTTTCGTTTGATGATAGTTCTTCCATTCTATTTTTCATATTATAGTTTATAATCAGTTAAAATTATCATATGAAGAATTGGTAGTTTTTGATTTAATGCAGATTAAGTTAAAATCAAATGGAATCGTCATGTTTATGATTAAAAGATTGTTTTTGCTATATAGTTTTCGGCATATAAATTAATCATGTTTATTATTTCATATGCTAATCATGTTCTAATAGCAAAGGTAAACAATTGATCATCAAACTTGTTTTAGGGCATAATTGCCGCAAAAGGAAAAAAAGGTAGGCTGTTTTTTTTAGGGTTTACGGAAAAAAAAAAATTTTTTTGTTAATTTTATTTATGGTAAACCGTGAAAAAGAAAAAAAAAACATTAGGAAAGTTTTTTGCCTTTTGCCGAAAAAAATTAGAGAAAAATTTTTTTGGAAAGTTTTTTTTTCCCTTGTTTTTCCTATTTACCTAATTAGAATAGGAAAGGAATTGTTTTTTTTATTTTTTTCAGCCATGTCAAATAAAAAAAAAAGGGACTTTTCGTTTTTTTGGCCGAGTAATATTTAGAGAATTGGATTTTATTTTTCTTTATTTTGGCCAATTAGTTATTGTGAATCGGTTCACAATTTAATGATACCGAGTTATTTTAAAGCAGTTTAAAATTTTTGACGGATAGAATTCATATTACAAGTATAATATGGATTAAGTATGAAATTAATGTGATTAAATTGCGAAATTGTCACTTAATTTAATTTAAATAGGTGGTTTGGATAAATTAATTAACATAATTAATTTATTGTATTATGTATGTTTAATTTATTTTGTTGATGCTTTTAATTATGTTGAATGAATCGAATGAATGAATTTTATTTACGTATTTAATTTTGCAATCGGTTGTAATTTGTAATACTTAGTGTGGCCTTAGTCAATTATGTTTTCGTAATGAAGGAAACATAATTTTTATGTAATTATGAGATCTCGAATCTCCTTTATTTTAGTTTTGGGTTTTGAAATTAGAATGTAATTAATAGGTCAATTATGTAATTTTAATTATTGTAATTTCAAAGAAGACTAAAGATGAAGATTCAAGCTCACTCCCGCTACATGGATCAAGATGGAACATCAAGACAAGCTTCTCGGGTCCAAGGATATATTCCAAACTTGTATTTATTGTTCATTTTGATAGGATAGGCCACACTAGGACTTTTTTTTTTTTTTTTTTTTTTTTTTTTTTTACGTTTTTCATTTTATTGCTTTTCATTCACATGCTAGTAATTGCATCATATTCCGCCTAAAACCAAACCACCTACTACTAAAATGCATGAAAATTGACTCATATAGGTTGTATGTTAGTTTTCATGGACATGCAGATGTCACAGTCTTTAAGCCATCACCTTAGTTTAAATCATTCTCGCATGCTAGATTATAGTTCACTTAAAATGAATTAAAAAGTTGATGGGATCTTCCTCTAAAACGGAAATTGAGATTAGTCTTTATAAGGACAAACATCTATGAGTCCCTTCTTCGTCGGTAGGCCTAATATGACCCCTTCTACGTTGGGTAAGTAGTTGTGTTGACTTAGTTTACCTCAACATCATAGTCCGAAGAGTTTCTCGTGATTATGATGGACTATAGATAGAATTTACAGAAATTTATCGACCAAGAATTCTAACGGTAGAATTAGCTAAAAGGTTAGCTTATCAATTTACAGAGAATTGAGTCTTGGGGTCATTTATATAATTCTTGAGGGAGGTCAATTGTATAAATGTCTTTGAGTCTTCGCGTTATGACATTAGTTCATTAGACTTAAAATAAAAACGATGCATGCTTATTATTTTATTCTTCTTTCGCAGTGTAGAACACGCTTATTATCAATAATACTGTTACAACAAATGGCTGGAAATAACGCAATCCCAATGCCTAGTGCCACACTAGATCGTTCGTCCTGGCTTAAAATGTTCATGGACCAAATGAATCAGTCCACTCGATCAAGAATGATGGGTCAAATTTTATGGACCGGGAGGCGGCACTACTGAGAATCTTCCCACTATCGACGGTAAGCTCGGTATTTAATCGAGCCAATACCGGTCAACCCAGGCCCAAATGCAGGAGCCAACGAGTCACTCGCTTATAGTGATTTCGTTATGGAAGCGGGTGCGATAAAGAACATACTCATCTTTGCAATGGAAACCAATTTGCAGAGACGCTTCATTGCCCAAGGTGCAAACAAGATTTTCACCACGCTCACTAATAAGTTCTCAAAAGCACCGAGAATTATCACATATGAGCATACCTGTCGCTTCTTTGATGCAAAACTCCAGAAGGGCCAACCGGTTAGCCCACACATTCTTCACATGATTGAGAATGTCGAGAAACTGGAGTCACTGAATTGTAGAATCAGTGAGAGCATTGTCATTGACCGAATGCTTCATTCTCTTCACGATGGTTTTGCCCTTTTCAGGGCGAACTACTACATGAATGACTTGAAAAAGAGTCCTCATGAGCTACACTCCCTTTTCGTACAGACCGAGAAGGATATGAAATTGAGTGGGAGCATGAAGCAGGATGTTCTCACGATTCACAACAAGAGTAAAGGTAAGGGCAAGGCTCATGGCGACCTAGCTGTAGGTAAGCCAAAGTTTAAGAAGCCAGAAAACGGTAAGAGTGCGCCTGGTGAGACTAGTGGCTCACAGGGCAAGACAAAGAGCAAGGGCGGTGACATAGAGTGCCACCATTGTCATAAGACTGGACATTGGAGGAGGAACTGTCCCGTCTACCGTGAGGACATCAAAGCAGGCCGTGTCGCTCCTGTTGGTATGTCATCTTATATTCATATGATTGAGATTAACCATGCAAGTTTCGGAACTTGGGTACTAGATACTGGTTGTGGTTCTCATCTGTGTAATCATTTGCAGGGCCTAAAGAACATCATACCTCTCGAAAAAGGTGATGTGGACTGCGAGTCGGGAATGGAGCACGAGTTCTGCTGCGCCTCGAAGGGAACATATGTAATCCAACTCCCTAGTGGTTTTGAGTTATCTTTAAATAACTGTTACTATGTACCCAGTTTATCTAAGAACATTATTTCTGTTTCCGTACTTGCTAAAGACGGTTTTACATTTTCAATAAAGGATAATAGTTGTATTTTCTCTTTTAATGAAATGATTTATGGCAAAGCAGTTTCCATGAATGGAATTTATATCTTAGATCAAACCACGGAAGTATTACACATGAATAATAAGAAATTAAAGGTTGGTGACAAAGATCAAACCTATCTATGGCATTGTCGAATGGGACACATAAATGAGAAACGCGTAAAGAAACTCGTCGATAATGGGACTATTCCCTCATTCGGATTTTCTGCATATGGCACGTGTGAATCGTGTCTCATTGGCAAGATGACTCGAATTTCCTTCAAAGGTGTTGGAATGCGCGCTAGTGACCTATTAGGACTCATACATACGGACGTATGTGGACCTATGTCAATTACCGCTAGAGATGGCTATAGATATTTTATCACTTTCACGGACGATTTGAGTAGATACGGATATGTCTACTTAATGAAGCATAAAAGTGAGTCCTTTGAGAAATTTAAGGAATACCGAAATAGGTACAACCAACCAACTGGGTAGAAAGATTAAAGCACTCCGTTCAGATCGGGGTGGCGAATAACTTTCAAATGAGTTTGATCAACACCTGAAAGACTGTGGAATCGCTCTACAGTTAACTCCACCTGGAACACCTCAATTAAATGGTGTGTCCGAACGGAGAAATCGAACCTTACTTGATATGGTTCGATCCATGATGAGTCACACGGTAGTGCCTGATTCATTATGGGTTATGCTCTTTTGTCAGCTGCTCTTATACTTAACCAAAGTCCGTCTAAAGCTGTCGACAAGACTCCATATGAAATGTGGAAGGGAACGGTACCAAACTTGTCCTTTATTCGAGTTTGGGGCTGCGAGGCTTATGTCAAGTGGTGACACGAGGATAAGCTCGGCCCGCGATCGGTCAAGACATAGTTTATAGGTTATCCAAAAGGAACATTTGGTCATTACTTCTATTCGCCAACCGAACATCGAGTATTTGTTGCGGCTAGTGCGACGTTCTTAGAGAAAGAATTTCTCGAGAACAAGTCGAGTAATAGAACCTTCGAGTGCATCGGAGATTCCAACCAACAACCGAGGAACAGATGGAGGAAGCTGTACCTCCAACTGATGATACGGTTAATATTCGTGAGGAACCTAGGAGGTCGGGTAGAGACTCTCATCCTCCGGACAGATACATTGGTATGGTCGAGGAGAATGATATTTTACTTCTAGAAAGTAATGAACCCGCAACCTATAAAGGTGCTATGGCCTGTTCCGACTAAAAGCTATGGCTCGAAGCCATGCAATCCGAGATGGACTCCATGTATGAGAATAACGTATGGGATCTAGTTGATTTACGTAATAAGTTAAAACCTCTACAGTGCAAATGGCTTTACAAAATAAAGCGTTCTGTAGACGCGCAACCAGATATCTATAAGGCACGACTTGTGGCAAAAGGTTTCACTCAAGTGCAAGGATTGCATTATGATGAGATTTTTGCACTTGTAGTCATGCTACGTTCCATTCGGATAATCTTAGCGATTGCCGCATTTCATGATTATGAGATTTGGCAAATGGATGTGAAAACCGCCTTCTTAAACGGTTATTTGGAGGAAGAGTTGTACATGGTGCAACCCGAAGGTTTCATAGATCCTAAACATCCTAAGAAAGTATGCAAGCTTAAGCGTTCCATTTATGGATTTAAGCAAGCTTCTCGGAGTTGGAATCATCGTTTCGACCAAGTGATAAAAGAGTATGGTTTCACTCGATCGGTCGAAGAAACATGTTTATATATCAAGTCGAGTGGGAGCAAGATTGTATTCTTGATATTGTATGTCGATGACATACTCTTGATTGAGAATGACATTCCTCTCCTTTCTTCGGTTAAAGAATGGTTGAAGAACCATTTCCAGATGAAAGATCTGGGTGAGGCACAGCGTATTTTGGGAATCCGTATCTACCGAGATAGATCACGACGGACGTTATCACTTAGTCGAGTCTTATCTAGATAAGGTTCTTGAGAGGTTCAAAGATGACCAACTCTAAGAAGGGGAACCTTCCTATGACGACGGGATGCGGTTGAGCAAGTCTCGATCACCCACGACGCCCGAAGGTATTGAGCGCATGAGTCGTGTTCCTTATGCTTCTGCAATAGGATCGATCATGTATGCCATGATATGCACACGTCCAGACGTGGCATATGCATTGAGTATGACGAGTCGGTACCAAAAGACTCCAGGTGAAACACACTGGATAGCAGTCAAAAATATCCTCAAGTACCTACGGAGGACTAAGGATTGGGTATTGACTTATGGAGGCGATACTAAGCTATGCGCAACCGGTTACGCAGATGCTAGCTTCCAAACGGATCGATACGATTCAAAATCTCGATCCGAGTTCGTCTTCACTCTTAATGGTGCTGCGGTCACCGGAAGAGTTCCAAACAGAGTGTTGTAGCAGATTCCACTCATCAATCCGAGTACTATGCCGCTTCGGAGGCAGCAAAGGAAGCAATATGGATGCGTCAATTCTTACAAGGGCTTTCGGTAGTTCCTAGTTCGAATGACCCGATCACCATCTATTGTGACAATAGAGGTGCCATCTTCCAGCTAAGGAGCCAAAGTCTAGCAACAAATCTATACATGTACTACGGAAGGCTCACCCGATCCCGATTACGTGGAGCAAGAAGAGATAGTGATTGACAAGATTGCGACGGATGATAACATCGCGAATCCTCTCACCAAACCGTTGAATTATGATAAGCATGTAGGGCATGTTAACTCCATGGGAATTAAACATGTTCCTAAGTTGTAGTACTTGATTATGGATTTGATACATTATCTTTTTCATATATTATTTATAACTTCATCGTTTTATATATATAATATTTTGTTTTTCATGTGGATTGTACTGACAACATTGAACGCCACAAAGTGAACTGAATTACATTATATTTGTTTTTGTCCGTAATCGCCAAATGTGAGCTGATAACTCCGGCTATTATATTGTGCAGTCGATTGATGGTGGGTTCAACGAGCCATAAGTTAAACGGTTGACTAATCGATCACAGATACGAGATTATGACGATACCTCGTAGGACAATTTTTATTTGTGACAACGTAATGGAGTCCTAAATGTTCTATAACATTCGGTGCCAGGTCGTGGATAGGACATCTATTGTGTACCTAGAGTCGATTCTTTTGACTATCAACTGTCTCTTGAGATTAAGGCAGTTTTTGGGTGACTTTGGTTTCTTTCTCACGGTCTACCGTAACTGGGGCTAAGTAGATTTTTTCTGGGTCATTTCATACTGTGCTTACACCTGCAAGATTTGAGTTGAGGAAAATATCCATCCCTTATCAGGTATAGTTATTTCTCAGGGCCACTCGAGGAGTTGTAACTGAAATGCATGGCCATGCTCGAATGTTGATTCGTTTATCAGTTAAGTTACTCTCTAGTCGGGAAAACCACTCTTGATACTGATCACTTGTAAAATACGACCTTTGTGAATTCGGATTTGCAAATTGTTTTACATTGAGTGGGAGAAATTTTAAAGGATATGATAATCGGTTATCGCACATACACTTGTGAGGACAAGTGGGAGTTTGTTGGAGCTGGTGTCCTCCACAAATTAGTGTGATAACATTTGTAAATCTCTTACAAGTTCACAAGGGTATACTTCGTATATTTAATCAGTTGATTAATGTTTACCTAATAACGGTTGGCTTGCTAGAAAGTTTGACGTTATTATCATATAGATGGCGGTGATCAACTGGTCCCTAAAGGTCACACCTATAGGACGTATTTGAGAAATGTGGTTATAGAAATATAATTACATTGATGCCCAAAATGACTAAAAAGTTAGTCAATGTGTTGATGAGATAATTATTTAATGAAAATTAAATAATATTAAGTTGAGACGAATTAACTGTCAATTCGTAAATTAAATATAATAAGTTATATGTAATTAAATATATATAAGGTTAGTTTGAAAGAATTAATCTGTTAATTCGTAATTAAATATAATCAGTTATATTTAATATCAACAAGTTGAATGTGTCATAGTGGTAATAGTGAGGGTACACAAGCCAAGAGGTCATGGGTTCGATCCTCACTAGATGACAATTTAACACACTTTATATATTTTTGGAAAGACCAAAAATAAGGAAATTTAATTCCTTATTTTCGGATCACATTGGCTGAAATTAGGAGATGTAAATCTTTCCTAATTGATTTCGGATTTCGGTCTATATAAAAAGAAAGGTGGAGAATTATTTCTAACCTAATTCTTTTTCTGACCTAGCCTCCTCTTTCTCATCACAAAAAACACAAAGACAATAAAATTTTACAGAAAATTTTAGATTGATTTCTAGCATAATCAAAGGGTATATCTTAGATCGTCTTGGGTGCAACTAATAGGCGAATATCAATTTTGATATTGTTCTTAGGCCAATTTTGCAAGGACCCGAGGTTAATTCTAAATCTTTTTACTTATGCTTATGTATTTTATTTTATGACCATAGATCATCTTTATTATATCGTTATAATCCTTCATGTTAAAGGGAAGTATACAGATTATTTCCCACAAAATCGTCCTTAAACAACCCTTTAACTAGTGAGGTGTTTTTACTCCAACAAATAGCTAATTAGCACAACATTTTTTGTAGTGCATATTAGGTGTTTGATCAATTGCCTCACCCAAATCATTTCCACAAAACTTGTGTTTTCTGAAAAGTTAATTGTTCTCAATGGGTAAGGGTAAAGCTACCGAGGCTTCTTCCTCAAAAGGACCCAAGGGAGCCTCGGATTCTTATGCAAATGAATACTCAGGTAAGGAGGGCCTCCGAGACACGACCCTCTCAAATTGGAAGAAGTTTGCCTCGGTGTCAACCGTGGCACAAACTAAATTCCTTGATGAAAACCTTCTTACCGAGTTGGGAATGCTTCCCACAACCCGTATGCTATTAGAAAAGGTCGGACTTGAGGCCTACATTCATATTGCCGCACCCACCCGAAGGGGTGTTACCTATGAGTTTCTGTCATCATTGGAAAAGGTTAAACTGGGAAGGGACAAAATCCTGGGGATCAAATTCCGGGCATGCCGCCTTACCCATACATTGACATATGATGAGGTGCGAGAGGCCCTACATATCACCAAAGCACCCGTTAAGGAAAATCTCAACAAAAAAATGATGAGTGCTTTTCGGAACGATATTACGGGAGATGTGCGTCATGGGAACTCAAAGAATACCACCATCCCCAACCCGGTCTTACGCCTCCTAAGCCGCCACATAAACACCAATTTCTTGGTCATGACCGAACCAACTAAGATGCAATATCAACAAATTCAATGTCTATGGTCGATGACCCCGGAAGGGAGGGGAGTACCGGATTGGGTGAACTTGTTTGTGAGTGGGTGCCTTGAACTACAAAAGAATCCCAAAGGGACCATTTTTATTGGGGGCATGATCGAATTAATTGTGCAAAAGACGGGTGTACCATCTCCACCAAATGCATATCCTCTTGATGGTAGTGGTCTCATAGACTACCATTACTTGAAGCACGCACACATGATTGAGGTGGTTGAAAAAGTCGCCCCCTTGGTCATTTGGTGCATGGGTGGGCAAAATTCCAAGCGTTACATGTACCTACCCCGTCCCTCTGACTCACAACCCTTGGGTTGGGGGAGCGCACAAGATTTCTACATGCCCCCGACGATGCCTTTGTGTACCTTTGGGTTGATAGAGCCCAAGTAGTTGAGCCGGAAAAGGATGAGGGAGGAGAGCAACCGCAAGTGGGGAGGGGGGGGGCTTTGACTTTTGGTGACATGCCTCATAATGATGCACCATTTTATGAACCCATGCCTAATGCCCCCTTTGATGAGCCACATTCCACTCCTCCCCAAATGCCACAACAACAACCACAATATCCTTTTTCGGGCCCTCAATTCGACTACCCGGCCTTCAACACATGGCAAACCAACATTACCAACCGTGTCTCAAACATTGAGTCTACCCTCTCCCAAATGCAACTAACGGAGAATGCTCGGTAGGGAATCACCGAAAACCGCTACCACCATTATCAAGAGGACTTGGAAGAGATGCGTTATACTTCAAACGCAACTTTTGATATGGTGGCCGCGATGAATGCTCAATTCATGCAACAATTCCCCACCCAATACCAAGTGTATAGTGAGACTAGGGTTGAGGAAACAAGACCCGAAAGGGCTAGGATGAGAAGAAGAAGAGAATCAAGAAGAAGAGGAGGACCTCCGGACTTTGGAGGTGCCTCAAGCTCACACTCTTGAGTGAGTTTAGGGTGTTCACCTCACACTTTGGGGACAAAGTGAAGATTTAAGTGTGGGGTGGGCATGAGTTGGTATCATGTATATATTGTGATATATTCAATTCCATGCATTGTATTTCATTTCGAAAAAAAAAACGAAAAAAAAAGAAAAGAAAAAAGAAAAACCCGACTAGGATGAAAACCCGAAAGGGCGTCCTAGGCAAAAGTGGGAAAGTGGCCGAGGCCGGAGTAAAAACCCGAAAGGGCACTTCGGGCAAAATGAAAAAAAAGAGTGCGAGCCACAGAGTAGGTGTGAGGAAAAGAGCTAAACCGAAAACCCGAAAGGGCGGTTTAGGCAAAATGAGAGAAGTAGGAAAAAAATTGAAAAATCATGTGACCTCTTTGAAGCCTTGAAATCATGTCACATACTTGACTATTTCCATTTGGAGTTGGTGACATAAGTGGTGGAGCTCTAGAAGGCCGGAAGGGTAGGATAGTGATATGCCAAGACTAGGAGGGGGATTTGGAAGCTTACTTTGTTACTAGTGCTTGGCATACTTGAAGTGTGGGATTGTGTTGACTTGTATTATGCATTGTTGGAGAGTTGTGTTTTGTTGATGAGTTGTTGAGTTGTTGTGAATTGTTGAAGAATGGAGGTGTTTGAAGTTGCCAAATTGATAGATAGAAGAGGCTTTAGTGACCATGGTAGCCTTGTATTACCAAGTGGAGTGATAATGGGGAGTAATAAGGAGGAAGTGTTGAGTTTTGGGAAGGATGAATGGATGAATTGGTGGACTTAGGATCATCTTAGAAGAGGGATGACATAAGGAGGGGGAGTAAGAGAAGAGAGGTTCGAATTGGTGGAATTTGGGTCACTTACTCACTTATTGGAGCTATGAAGGAAAGTGACCATGAGCTTAGTCGAGGGATTACATAAGAAGGAAGAAGTGAGGTGAAGAGAGGGGAATTAGGAGTACCCATACTTCTTGGCCTAGGTTGTGATTAGGTTTATTCTAGTTTGCTCGGGACGAGCAAAGGGCTAAGTGTGGGGTGTTTGACGAGCTCCTATTTCAACTACATTTTGGCACCATTTTGAGCTCATTTGGTAGCACTTGGTGACGGTTTTTAACGTTTTTGACGTTATTTAGCCAATTCCATATGTTTCACCATTTAGCGTAATTTCAAGTGAAGATTAAGAAGCCAAAAGATCGAGAGAAGTGTCCAAGGAAGAGCCAAGAACAAGCCTGAAGAAATGCAACAAGAAAGCATTCCAAAGGATCAAAGGAAGAACGAAAGGAAGACGCACTCCAGCAGCAAAGCCGCACGATGCGAGTTTCCCAGCTACAGAACTCGCACCGTGCGAGAAATCTGGGTTTGATGGCGTTTGATGGCATTTTGTATTACGGGCCTTCCCTTTATTAAGCCCATTAATTACTAGGTTTCAGTGGATATAAATAGGAAGTTTGCAATTAGGTTAATCATCTTTTGTTCACTTTAATTAATCAAGGTTGTAATTTGGGAATATTTTCATCTTTTAAATTGGGTTTTAGATCTAATTATGGAGAACTAATCTCCTATCTTAATCCGACTCAAGGCTTAATCTTTGGTTGTAAGACCCTTTAATCCTTCCTTAATTTTCATTATCATTGTTAATCCTTTTGTGTTTATTGTTTGAATTTTGGAATCCTTGTTTATATTGAGTAATTAAGTGTGATTTCCTTGTTGCTTAATTAATCAAGTTCCTTAATTTATTGTTGTTGGGATTATTAAGTGTGATTTCCTTGTAACCCCATCTTTGCAACACCTTGTTATTATGCTAATGAATGTGATTTCTTCTTGGCTTAATTAGCAAGTAAAGGATTAACTTGTAATTAGGCATTAATTGTGATTTCATTGTGTCTAATTACCTCTATTGAATCTCTTGTGCTCTTATCTTCTTGTTAATTTGACCAATGTATGTGATTTCTACTTGGTAGAATTGATAAGTTGGGTTATTTGATTAAGTGTGATTTCCTTGTCATTTGGCCATTACTAAGGAGATTTAGAAGAATTATCTTCACAATAGGGTGATAATATATAATTGAAGGATTGATTGAGGGGTTTTGTCAACTAAAGTGCCAAACTTTGGGTCGGGTTAAGTCTCTCTTAATATTGATTAATTTCCATCTTAAACTCTTGATTGTTTACTTGCCTTGCACTCCTGTTTGAATTTGCCTTGCTTTTGTTACAATTAAAAACCAAACCAACCCCCCCCCCCCCCCTTTTTACATAATTGTTGCTACTTCTTTACAATTGTTCTAATTACTCTTTTAATTTCACTATTGCAAAACCCATATTCTCTTGGGTTCGATCCCTTGCTTGCTATTTTACTAGTTTATAATTAGTGCTAATTAGTGTGTTTAGTGGTATATAAATTGTTAATTTGGCCGTCTTTTAGTGCGACATTTTAAGCGTGTCAATATAGTACCATGGAAAGTTGCCTAAATGACTAAATGATGCCAGTTAAAGAATTCTGCATTTTGATAAAACCAAAATACTCATTTTCTCTGTTCTCAAAAAAAAGTGGACATTCATCCCCGATGTTAGTAATGAATTTGGTAGATTACTTCCTAAAAAGAGAGAGACCAATGATTTTCTCGCCATTATGACTCAATGAAGCTGCTCAAAAATGTGAAAAAGAGGCTGTGAGTCAGTCTTATACACGGTTTTTGGTCAATGTTTGGTTGGTGGTTCGAGCCGACTCTCTTACTTCCGTCTCAAGTGTATATCCAAGTATGATATAGGTCCTTTGTATGGTTAACTTCCGCCTTGTAACATGCTTAAAAACTTGTCTTAAGACGGCTTCACAAATTGTCTAGAAACCATGTATATAAGTGATTTCTTGGACTTTTTTTGAGTCGATTTCACGGACGATTTGAGCCAGTTTTTTTTAATTTTCGTCTCATGCGAATATCCATGTATGTAATGGGTTAGTTGTATGTGAGAAATTCCATTCTTTTTATGCTTAAAATTTCGTCTTAAGACGGTCACAAATGAACTTTATAAATCGTGAAAATGGATTTGTTGAGCAGTTTTTGCGGGCTGTTTTGACGGGTTTTTTTATGCTAAATGTAACCAATTTTCTTGATATTGTCTCAAGTACTAGTACATGTTTGGATCGGGTCTTTTGTATGGGTGAAATCAGTCTTGGTTTGGCCTAGTAAACCGTCCTAAGACGGCTGGACAGTAGGGATTGGCTGCATCTTTTTGTGCTCTGTACTCTGTTCTGTGCAGGGACTGTGGCCAGGCCTTGCAGGCCGTGGCTGAGCCATGTCGAGGGTACAGCCAGGCCGTGGCTGGGTAGGTGTCGGTCATGGCTAGGCCGTAGTCTCGGTTAGATTAATTTTGACCGTGAAATACGTGTATTCGGCCTTAATTCATTTAACTTCCGTCACATACTTTTGCATCCTAAATCGTTTTCCTACCGCCCATTTATATTTATATTTCTCACATTAATCATAAATATGGAGTTTATTATTTATTCAAGTCAAAACTTTATGAAATGCCTTCATTTACCTGTAATATGAATTTTTAATCCGTTCATTCTCATTTATTTATCGTATCTCAAATACGAGTAAATTATTCTACTTGTTTAATTAAATTGAGTCATTTATAATTAAATTCTTGTTTAGCTTATTATAAATTGTTCATTTCCGTTTGTTTACATTTTTATCGAAGTGACAAATATTGAAGAAATGGGTTATCTATTCATGTTCATGAATATAATTTGGCATGAAATGTCTTCCTTGGATTATCTTCGGCTCATTATATTATTAGTCTCTTTTCAAGTTGATTCGTATCGCTTGGTTGAGTCGTATTCGTGATAATGCCTTTATGCTATACCGTACTGCTTGACTTATCTTTACGCCTCTTTCGGACTGTCCTACCGATTGTGGGTTTAGCTCATATTTTCCGCCTCTTTCGGACTGTTCTGCTGATTGTGGGTTCTCGACTTCCGTTCTGTCGATCGAGTCTTGGATGCGGACTGTTCTGCCGCATATCGAATCGGGAACCGTTCTGTCCCGAGAGTCTGGCCAGATTTAGACTAGGACTGAGTCTTGGGAGTACCATTGTCATCCTACTAGGGAAATTATATATTGATATATGAGTAGTAAATGTCTTGCTTGGTTATAGATATTGGTAATTGGCTTTCAAGGCAAGAGTTATGCCTTGTTTTGTTTGTCTAGGTCCTATCGGATACTAGAGGTGAGCTATATGCCCTCTAGTTGCGATATGATCGTCAGGATTGATGCTCTCATCCGTTCTTATGGTGAGATGCAAGCCATAAGTATGAATGTGACATTAGTAGCCACGTCCCGTGCAATGTTTGCTAAGTAGTTTTCCAAGTAATGGCTACAGTTTCTATTTGATCCCTTACTTAACTGCTTCACATGATTCGGATTCTAATCTCACATCTATGTTGTATTTCCTTGAAATGCGTGCTTTGGTATAGATTACCGTATTCATGTCTTTCATATTATTTAATTATCTCATATGATCAGTTGAATCTTTATTAAGCTAATGTTGGCCTATCTTGTTCCATCTCAATTATTTGCCATGTTTACATATAGACTTGATATTCTTATCTTTTGTATGCATCTTATATGACTTACCTGTTTTAGTTCCTTGTTATGTTTGCTTTGACATTTTGTGGCTGGGAGAACCTTGAGTTACTCCCCACTGACTATGGCGTTCATGTTTTCATGAATGACAGGTATTAGAGGTGCATTCATAGGGTGAAGACATGTGTGAGCTAGCGAGCACTTTGGCCTAGTAGTTGGTTTATTAGAATTGTTTAGACTCACCTTTTATTGTATTGTCATTCGAGGGATATATTTTCCCTCACCTCGACTATCACGTTTGTATATTTTAAACTTTATTTCCAATTCTTTATTTGTGTTTTGTATTTTAATAAACTCGCGCTTTAAATTTTAAAAGTTTCAAAAATATCCTATTTTTCCGCTTGAATTTATAAGTTTTGTTTTCCGCGTTATCGCGGAGTGTCACAGTTGGTATCAGAGCCTATGTTGCTCCTGACGCACACACGTGTACCCCAAATTTAAATTTGAACTTGACTTTGAATAACGAATGAGAGATGGGTAGACTTAAGGACCTAAGGTGGTAGTCTGTAGTGTGTTTGCTCTTTGTTAAGTTCTAACATGTTTGTTGATTGTCAATCATTTTTGTACCCTTGGATCAATGACCATGAGCTTACCCGTGTTGCGATCAAGACTTGGTGCCTAGTAACGAAAACCGAAGATTTGTTCAATCTTTGAAGAATGCTTCTTCTTCCTCGAAGATATACCTCATTCTTTGTGTACCTTGCCTTATTCTTTACCTCATGGTGCCTATCCTTTTTCTAAACTCTCGTTTTCGTTGTGTGCTCAAAATGAATTAATTGATTTAAATAATTTAAAAATATAAAATAATGTAATTTAACGATTACATAAATTTATAAATGTCAAAATGGGAAATTCGCGGGTGTTACAATCACCCCATCTTTAGAAAAAGGTCGTTTTTACCGTTTATTTGCCATGTTTACATATAGACTTGATATTCTTATCTTTTGTATGCATCTTATATGACTTACCTGTTTTAGTTTCTTGTTATGTTCGTTTTGACATTTTGTGGTTTGGAGAACCTTGAGTTACTCCCCACCGATGTGCGTTCATGTTTACATGAATGACAAGTATTAGTGGTGCATTAATGGGGTGAAGACATGTGTGAGCTAGCGAGCACTTTGGCCTAGTAGTTGGTTTATTAGCATTGTTTAGACTCACCTTTTATTGTATTGTCATTCGAGGGATATATTTTCCCTCACCTCGACTATCACGTTTGTATAATTTAAACTTTATTTCCGCATTCTTTATTTGTGTTTTGTATTTTAATGAACTCGCGCTTTAAATTTTAAAAGTTTTAAAAATTTACTATTTTTCCGCTTGAATTTATAAGTTTTGTTTTCCGCGTTATCGCGGAGTGTCACAGTAGGTAACAGAGCCTATGTTGCTCCTGACGCACACACGTGTACCCCAAATTTAAATTTGAACTTGACTTTGAATAACGAATGAGAGATGGGTAGACTTAAGAACCTAAGATGGTAGTCTGTAGTGTGTTTGCTCTTTGTTAAGTTCTAACATGTTTGTTGATTGTCAATCATTTTTGTACCCTTGGATCAATGACTGTGAGCTTACCCGTGTTGCGATCAAGACTTGGTGCCTAGTGCCGAAAACCGAATATTTGTTCAACCTTTGAAGAATGCTTCTTCTTCCTCGAAGATATACCTCATTCTTTGTGTACCTTGCCTTATTCTTTACCTCATGGTGGCTATCCTTTTTCTAAACTCTCGTTTTCGTTGTGTGCTCAAAATGAATTAATTGATTTAAATAATTTAAAAACATAAAATAATGTAATTGAACGATTACATAAATTTATAAATGTCAAAATGAAAATTCGCGGGTGTTACAATCACCCCATCTTTAGAAAAAGGTCGTTTTTACCGTTTATTTGCCATGTTTACATATAGACTTGATAATCTTATCTTTTGTATGCATCTTATATGACTTATCTGTTTTAGTTCCTTGTTATGTTCGCTTTGATATTATGTGGCTGGGAGAACCTTGAGTTACTCCCCACTGACTATGGTGTTCATGTTTTCATGAATGACAGGTATTAGTGGTCCATTCATGGGGTGAAGACATGTGTGAGCTAGCGAGCACTTTGGCCTAGTGGTTGGTTTATTAGGATTGTTTAGACTCACCTTTTATTGTATTGTCATTCGAGGGATATATTTTCCCTCACCTCGACTATCACGCTTGTATAATTTAAATTTTATTTCCGCATTCTTTATTTGTGTTTTGTATTTTAATGAACTCGCGCTTTAAATTTTAAAAGTTTCAAAAATTTCCTATTTTTCCGCTTGAATTTATAAGTTTTGTTTTCCGCGTTATCGCGGAGTGTCACAATTGGTATCAGAGCCTATGTTGCTCCTGACGCACACACGTGTACCCCAAATTTAAATTTGAACTTGACTTTGAATAACGAATGAGAGATGGGTAGACTTAAGGACCTAAGGTGGTAGTCTGTAGTGTGTTTGCTCTTTGTTAAGTTCTAACATGTATGTTGATTGTCAATCATATTTGTACCCTTGGATCAATGACCGTGAGCTTACCCGTGTTGCGATCAAGACTTGGTGCCTAGTAACGAAAACCGAAGATTTGTTCAATCTTTGAAGAATGCTTCTTCTTCCTCGAAGATATACCTCATTCTTTGTGTACCTTGCCTTATTCTTTACCTCATGGTGCCTATCCTTTTTCTAAACTCTCGTTTTCGTTGTGTGCTCAAAATGAATTAATTGATTTAAATAATTTAAAAATATAAAATAATGTAATTTAACGATTACATAAATTTATAAATGTCAAAATGGGAAATTCGCGGGTGTTACAATCACCCCATCTTTAGAAAAAGGTCGTTTTTACCGTTTATTTGCCATGTTTACATATAGACTTGATATTCTTATCTTTTGTATGCATCTTATATGACTTACCTGTTTTAGTTTCTTGTTATGTTCGTTTTGACATTTTGTGGCTGGGAGAACCTTGAGTTACTCCCCACCGATTTGTGCGTTCATGTTTACATGAATGACAAGTATTAGTGGTGCATTAATGGGGTGAAGACATGTGTGAGCTAGCGAGCACTTTGGCCTAGTAGTTGGTTTATTAGCATTGTTTAGACTCACCTTTTATTGTATTGTCATTCGAGGGATATATTTTCCCTCACCTCGACTATCACGTTTGTATAATTTAAACTTTATTTCCGCATTCTTTATTTGTGTTTTGTATTTTAATGAACTCGCGCTTTAAATTTTAAAAGTTTTAAAAATTTACTATTTTTCCGCTTGAATTTATAAGTTTTGTTTTCCGCGTTATCGCGGAGTGTCACAGTAGGTAACAGAGCCTATGTTGCTCCTGACGCACACACGTGTACCCCAAATTTAAATTTGAACTTGACTTTGAATAACGAATGAGAGATGGGTAGACTTAAGAACCTAAGGTGGTAGTCTGTAGTGTGTTTGCTCTTTGTTAAGTTCTAACATGTTTGTTGATTGTCAATCATTTTTGTACCCTTGGATCAATGACTGTGAGCTTACCCGTGTTGCGATCAAGACTTGGTGCCTAGTGCCGAAAACCGAATATTTGTTCAACCTTTGAAGAATGCTTCTTCTTCCTCGAAGATATACCTCATTCTTTGTGTACCTTGCCTTATTCTTTACCTCATGGTGCCTATCCTTTTTCTAAACTCTCGTTTTCGTTGTGTGCTCAAAATGAATTAATTGATTTAAATAATTTAAAAACATAAAATAATGTAATTGAACGATTACATAAATTTATAAATGTCAAAATGAAAATTCGCGGGTGTTACAATCACCCCATCTTTAGAAAAAGGTCGTTTTTACCGTTTATTTGCCATGTTTACATATAGACTTGATAATCTTATCTTTTGTATGCATCTTATATGACTTATCTGTTTTAGTTCCTTGTTATGTTCGCTTTGATATTATGTGGTGGGAGAACCTTGAGTTACTCCCCACCGACTATGGTGTTCATGTTTTCATGAATGACAATTATTAGTGGTCCATTCATGGGGTGAAGACATGTGTGAGCTAGCGAGCACTTTGGCCTAGTGGTTGGTTTATTAGGATTGTTTAGACTCACCTTTTATTGTATTGTCATTCGAGGGATATATTTTCCCTCACCTCGACTATCACGCTTGTATAATTTAAATTTTATTTCCGCATTCTTTATTTGTGTTTTGTATTTTAATGAACTCGCGCTTTAAATTTTAAAAGTTTCAAAAATTTCCTATTTTTCCGCTTGAATTTATAAGTTTTGTTTTCCGCGTTATCGCGGAGTGTCACAATTGGTATCAGAGCCTATGTTGCTCCTGACGCACACACGTGTACCCCAAATTTAAATTTGAACTTGACTTTGAATAACGAATGAGAGATGGGTAGACTTAAGGACCTAAGGTGGTAGTCTGTAGTGTGTTTGCTCTTTGTTAAGTTCTAACATGTATGTTGATTGTCAATCATATTTGTACCCTTGGATCAATGACCGTGAGCTTACCCGTGTTGCGATCAAGACTTGGTGCCTAGTAACGAAAACCGAAGATTTGTTCAATCTTTGAAGAATGCTTCTTCTTCCTCGAAGATATACCTCATTCTTTGTGTACCTTGCCTTATTCTTTACCTCATGGTGCCTATCCTTTTTCTAAACTCTCGTTTTCGTTGTGTGCTCAAAATGAATTAATTGATTTAAATAATTTAAAAATATAAAATAATGTAATTTAACGATTACATAAATTTATAAATGTCAAAATGGGAAATTCGCGGGTGTTACAATCACCCCATCTTTAGAAAAAGGTCGTTTTTACCGTTTATTTGCCATGTTTACATATAGACTTGATATTCTTATCTTTTGTATGCATCTTATATGACTTACCTGTTTTAGTTTCTTGTTATGTTCGTTTTGACATTTTGTGGCTGGGAGAACCTTGAGTTACTCCCCACTGACTGTGGCGTTCATGTTTACATGAATGACAAGTATTAGTGGTGCATTAATGGGGTGAAGACATGTGTGAGCTAGCGAGCACTTTGGCCTAGTAGTTGGTTTATTAGCATTGTTTAGACTCACCTTTTATTGTATTGTCATTCGAGGGATATATTTTCCCTCACCTCGACTATCACGTTTGTATAATTTAAACTTTATTTCCGCATTCTTTATTTGTGTTTTGTATTTTAATGAACTCGCGCTTTAAATTTTAAAAGTTTCAAAAATTTCCTATTTTTCCGCTTGAATTTATAAGTTTTGTTTTCCGCGTTATCGCGGAGTGTCACAGTTGGTATCAGAGCCTATGTTGCTCCTGACGCACACACGTGTACCCCAAATTTAAATTTGAATTTGACTTTGAATAACGAATGAGAGATGGTAGACTTAAGGACCTAAGGTAGTAGTCTGTAGTGTGTTTGCTCCTTGTTAGGTTCTAACATGTTTGTTGATTGTCAATAATTTTTGTACCCTTGGATCAATGACCGTGAGCATACCCGTGTTGCGATCAAGACTTGGTGCCTAGTGCCGAAAACTGAAGATTTGTTCAACCTTTGAAGAATGCTTCTTCTTCCTCGAAGATATACCTCATTCTTTGTGTACCTTGCCTTATTCTTTACCTCATGGTGCCTATCCTTTTTCTAAACTCTCGTTTTCGTTGTGTGTTCAAAATGAATTAATTGATTTAAATAATTTAAAAATATAAAATAATGTAATTGAACGATTACATAAATTTATAAATGTCAAAATGGTAATTCGCGGGTGTTACAATCACCTCATCTTTAGAAAAAGGTCGTCTTTACCGTTTATTTGCCATGTTTACATATAGACTTGATAATCTTATCTTTTGTATGCATCTTATATGACTTACCTGTTTTAGTTCCTTGTTATGTTCGCTTTGACATTTTGTGGTTGGGAGAACCTTGAGTTACTCCCCACTGACTGTGGCGTTCATGTTTTCATGAATGACAGGTATTAGTGGCGCATTCATGGGGTGAAGACATGTGTGAGCTAGCGAGCACTTTGGCCTAGTAGTTGGTTTATTAGGATTGTTTAGACTCACCTTTTATTGTATTGTAATTCGAGGGATATATTTTCCCTCACCTCGACTATCACGTTTGTATAATTTAAACTTTATTTCCGCATTCTTTATTTGTGTTTTGTATTTTAATGAACCCGCGCTTTAAATTTTAAAAGTTTCAAAAATTTCCTATTTTTCCGCTTGAATTTATAAGTTTTGTTTTCCGCATTATCACGGAGTGTCACAGTTGGTATCAGAGCCTATGTTGCTCCTGACGCACACACGTGTACCCCAAATTTAAATTTGAACTTGACTTTGAATAACGAATGAGAGATGGGTAGACTTAAGGACCTACTGTGGTAGTCTGTAGTGTGTTTGCTCTTTGTTAAGTTCTAACATGTTTGTTGATTGTCAATAATTTTTATACCTTTGGATCAATGACCATGAGCTTACCCGTGTTGCGATCAAGACTTGGTGCCTAGTGCCGAAAACCGAAGATTTGTTCAACCTTTGAAGAATGCTTCTTCTTCCTTGAAGATATACCTCATTCTTTGTGTACCTTGCCTTATTCTTTACCTCATGGTGCCTATCCTTTTTCTAAACTCTCGTTTTTGTTGTGTGCTCAAAATGAATTAATTGATTTAAATAATTTAAAAATATAAAATAATGTAATTGAACGATTACATAAATTTATAAATGTCAAAATGGGAAATTCGTGGGTGTTACAATCACCCCATCTTTAGAAAAAGGTCGTTTTTACCGTTTATTTGCCATGTTTACATATAGACTTGATATTCTTATCTTTTGTATGCATCTTATATGACTTACCTGTTTTAGTTCCTTGTTATGTTCGTTTTGACATTTTGTGGCTGGGAGAACCTTGAGTTACTCCTCACTGACTATGGCGTTCATGTTTACATGAATGACAGGTATTGGTGGTGCATTCATGGGGTGAAGACATTTGTGAGCTAGCGAGAAATTTAGCCTAGTAGTTGGTTTATTAGGATTGTTTAGACTCACCTTTTATTGTATTGTCATTCGAGAGATATATTTTTCCTCACCTCGACTATCACGTTTGTATAATTTAAACTTTATTTCCGCATTCTTTATTTGTGTTTTGTATTTTAATGAACTCGTGCTTTAAATTTTAAAAGTTTCAAAAATTTCCTATTTTTCCGCTTGAATTTATAAGTTTTGTTTTTCGCGTTATCGCGGAGTGTCACAGCTATGTTGCTCCTGACGCACACACGTGTACCCCAAATTTAAATTTGAACTTGACTTTTAATAACGAATGAGAGATGGGTAGACTTAAGGACCTAAGGTGGTAGTCTGTAGTGTGTTTGCTCTTTGTTAAGTTCTAACATGTTTGTTGATTGTCAATCATTTTTGTACCCTTGGATCAATGACCGTGAGCTTACCCGTGTTGCGATCAAGACTTGGTGCCTAGTGCCGAAAACCGAAGATTTGTTCAACCTTTGAAGAATGCTTCTTCTTCCTCGAAGATATACCTCATTCTTTGTGTACCTTGCCTTATTCTTTACCTCATAGTGCCTATCCTTTTTCTAAACTCTCGTTTTCGTTGTGTCCTCAAAATGAATTAATTGATTTAAATAATTTTAAAAAATAAAATAATGTAATTGAACGATTACATAAAAAATGGGAAATTCACAGGTGTTACAATCGCGGGGGTTGGGGGGGGGGGGGGGGGGGGAGTACGTGCCCTCACGTGACTAAAAAAAAATACCAAAACGAAAACGAAAACGACGATAAACACAAACCAAAAACAGAAACAACATAAACAGAAACTCAAAATTGAACCATAAACACAGACAGACGATACTCCGATAGTCGTCAACCACACCTGCCGTCCTGCCGCCGACTTCTTATTTCCTCCGGCCGTCACAGTCTGTCTGGCGTCTGACCATCCACCACTCAGGGTACAGCGGTACAGTACAAGTATGTGTTCTTACTTCTTATAATCTTATTAATTCGATTAATTTGTTGTTGATTGTTGATTAATTCGATTAATTTGTTCTTATTAGTTAGTAGTTTTGATTAATTTGTTCCCCAAATTCAATTAATTTGTTCTTATTACTTATTAGTTTGATTAATTTGTTCCCCAAAACCTAGATTCCAAATTTGTTCTTATTAGTGTGTAAATTTATTTATCTATTTGTGTAATTATTGGCTTGTGTAGTTGTGTTAGTGACTTAGTGAGTTAGTGTATCTTAGAATTTGTTGTTTGTTTGTAGATTAAATCATTGATGATGAAAATGAATAGCTTACAATACTTGTGGAGTCGGAAGTCACAAAAAACCTGTCTGAAGTCTGATGCCAATATGTAGATAACCTGTTCTCTTCCTCTTCATTGCTTATTAAGTTGGCGTTTTTTAGCTCAAGTTTGATGCTCGACAGCCTGGTTCAGAGTAGCACTGGGATCTTTTTTTGCACCTCTCATTTCGTTTGATTCTTGTTTTATTTTCTGTTTGCTAGAGCAAGTATATGCGAACCGAATTTCAGATTTCAAGATATGAATCCTCATCGGATGGCTTTAGATTTTTCCTTTGTAATTTACTATGTATTGACGATTTGACGATATTTGAATTTTAATGTATAAATGTTGTCCTAATTTTTTTTTCTTAGTGTGACCCCCTTTACTCAAATCTTGGATCCGCCCCTGATCGTAAGTCTTTGTACATACTCCCTCCATTCAACTCCACAAGGTCATTATGCTTTATCACGTTTGCCAACGCGACTTTTACTCGGCAAATATCTTTAGTTACGTATTTGCAAAAATTATAAAAGTTAGATATTTTTAATGTACTCTTACAGACGAATCAAATAAGATCTCACACGAATATATTTTCACTTATATATTGAGAGAAAATTGAACTTAAATATCCACTTGTGAATAGTGTGCAAAAGAGATAATGGTCTTGTGGAGTTGAATAGAGGGAGTATTACGGAGTAACAGTTAGGTACATCATACCTAATAATTAGTCATAATCTAGCTAGGATCACTAGGAGCCACGTAGTATCATTTAAATAAATAAAAGATGTAAATAATTAATACATGGTCTTCCATATACAAGTTTGACGTCTTTCGGTATAAATTCGTATAGAAACATCAATGTATATTTCTTTTTTTTTTGAGAAAAGATCATTATCATTAATAAGAAGTCATACGATATCTACAACATATGCCAAGCTCAATCGGATACAAATCGATTACAACCATAGGAAATAAATTCTTGTTCAAAGAATGAAACACTGCAACAGAGTCTCTATCATCGATTCGCCGCAAAAGGCTTTCATCCATAAAAGGGTCTCCGAATCTTCCTTGACGAGTATCCATTTCTTTTGACGTGATTGATTGTAGCCATGACTCGGACAAAATATGTAAAACCATATAACGATCTATAACAACGCTAATCTTCTGCTGATTTATTAAAAAACTGCAAACGAACCAGAAAACGAAAGCTCTCAAACTGAGAGAAGGACACCACCGATAGACGGGGACAGAGCCCTCAGAAAGAGAGACGAAACAAAAACGAAAGCGGAAATTAAACAAAAACATAAAGGAAACAAAGCGGAACACAGGAAAAAAACGGAAGCCACCGCCTCCCTACCAACCCACAACACCGCCAGATTCAAGCACCACCCTGCCACACCACCTCAACAAACTCCTCCGATAAGACCCAAACAACCCACATACACCACGCAGACTGAGAGGAACGGGCAGACCCGTACGATCCAGAATCAGGTGTGGGTAAGAAAGGGAAGGAGGGTTAATCGGAAGAGAGGAGATGGGTCGCCGGAGAAAGGTCTTGAGAAACCCCATCCCCGGCGACATGGTAGGGGGTTGATGGGTGGCGGTGGGAGGAAGGAGGAGAACGGCGGCAGCAAAGGGGGAGGATTTAGGGTTTTGTTTTTAGAGAGAAGGAGGATTTAGAGTAAGTTTGTTTTGAAACATCAATGTATATTAGCCGACAGTAAGTATGCATAGTCCATCTACAAACCTTTATAAATAAAAAAAAATCTTTCCTAGTCTTCTAAAAAATACGTGTCTTATTCTAAATTTTTTTTCATTCATTTTTCATTTTTCTTTTTCTTTCTTTAATATTTTTGATTTTTGATTTTTAAAAAAAAAAACTCATTTGTGATCCATATCGAAATCCATATATATCGTCTTTACTCATTAAGTCTTTCTATCAATTCCAGTACAACTCTCCCAGATGTCTGCTTTTAAAGTCGTGTCAACCGGTCTAAAAAAAAAGAATAAGTACAAACATGTCAATAAAACAAGATAAATCACTCTTACAGTTAGTGTCATAACTCTGTTCACATTACCAAATAACATGTAGCTTACAATATTTAATTTAATAGGACCATTCAAGTCCTCTTTGAGTTACATAAATAGGAAAAGAGCATATGTCATTTTTATTAGTCATTTGTTCTACTTTTTACCCTTAGCTAGTAGAATAGACTTGAAATACTTTAGGGCGTATCTCTTTAGTGTAGATCAACCAACCTCTTAGAGTCAGCCTGAACGAGGGCGTGCATTTGACCATCTTTGTGGTGTGATAATTCCTTGATCGCCGTGTCTCTAGGTGACCTCTAGGTTTGGAGATTCCATTTTTTTTGCCTGATTCGTTCATTTTTTCATATTTCAAATGACTACCAGATTCGTCAATTTCCCAAATGAGCACAAATTGCTTTCTATCAGATTCGTCAATTCTATATATTTCCATGTGACTACCAAATGAGCACCAATCTCATATAACCGATCAATTAACCAAATATTATACTCCATTCCCATTGATGCTATAAAACTAGGTCAAAAATGTTCAAACCAGATTCTTAGTACTCCCGTGTCCAAACATACCAAATAAGACACGGGAGCGCACACTCCATGCTCTTAAAACAAGAGAGGTGACCACTAGTCCCTTAGAATGAACTTAAGATGTGAGTCCAAGTACCAATACAAACTCAAAAATACTCGCACTAAAGACTCTCATAAGTCAATAAAAATTCCAGTCAAAGTTGCAATCAACTCTAATGACAGAAGTCTCAAAAAATCAAATACCAAAAAAATATGATTTCTAACAAATACAAATCTAGTGACAAAAGTCTCAAAAAGTCAAAGACAAAAACATATGATCTCAAGTAGATACAAATCCAGTCTCAAAAATTCAGCACACAAAAATTTTCAGTCCAATTTGCAATCAAATTGCAGGGTAATAATTTTTCATTTCTCAGAAATTTGCAATCAAATTGCAGAGTAGTCATTTTTCATCTCTCCAACGAGGCAATCCAAAGTTTCATTGTCTCCATTCCTCTTGAGACGATCCTTTCATTCATTTAGGTGAGTGAGAGAGGCACACAGGTCTCCAGTGTCTTCTAACACCATAGAACATTCTACTCTATTCCATTTATCACCCTCGTTTAGCATCTAAGACTTCGGGAGATGTACACTAAATTTATACGATCACAAAAGTATTTTGTTTCTATGGTATTAGTTTTGCTTAATTAGTAGAGCTTGTTAGTGTAAAAAGGGCAAAACTCATCAAAATATAACTCAAATTCCCATGTCAAATAAAAATGATAAACATTTTGTTAGGAGTTACTTCTAGAGTAGTAGTGTCCAGTTTTTCTACTTGGATCACATTTGGGTTTGTCCCCATCTTTTTCAATATCTTTTCAAAAAAGAATCTTAATTCAAATGTTTTCCAAAAAAAAAACTCTATTTTTGCTTTCATCATACATGCATTATATCTAGCCATCTAAGACATACATTTGCATCTTAGATGTCACATTATTCTCAGTTGACTATTTTGACCATCGTCTTACTCAGACTCGTCCAAAGTGGGGGTTTCTCATAATTAAGTCCCGCTCACCCGCAAAATTAAATCTCGCTCACCCGCGGAATTAGATCCCGCTCACCTGCGGAATTAATCATTATCCAGTCTTGTTCACCTGCAAGGCTAAGAAATCTTATTTCGTTCACCTGTGAAACTAAGCAATCTAGTTCCGTTCACCTGCGGAATCATTTTAAAAACTCAGTCTCGTTCACCTGCGAGACTAAGCAAATCCAGTTTCGTTCACCTGCGAAACTAAGTAATCTAGTTCCGTTCACCTGCGGAATAGTTTATAAAGCCAGTCTCGTTCTCTTGCGAGACTAAGCAAATTCAGTCTCGTTCACCTGCGAGACTAAGCAAAATCCAGTTTCGTTCACCTGCGAAACTAAGCAATCCGGCTTCGTTCACCTGCGAGACTAAGCAAAATCCAGTTTCGTTCACCTGCGAAACTAAGTAATCCAGCTTCGTTCACCTGCGAAGCTAAGCAAAATCCAGTTTTGTTCACCTGCAAAACTAAGAAGAATCATTTGGTCGGCGGGCCCTGATACGTATTCGAGCTTGTGAAATAAGAATTTTGCAGGTTCACCCCTAAGCGAAACAAAGTTTTGCTTTTCCAGATCCAGACCAGTGAAACAAAGTTTCACTATACCAGTTCTCAGATACCAGATTCCAAACCAGTTAAACAAAGTTTGGCTATTCCAGATTCCAGACCAGCAAAACAAAGTTTTACTAGCTCCAGTTTCCAGCAGCTGCAGACAGGTAATGTAAGAGGCCCAGGTACGTTTCTTATCCTTTATCTATCCCGATCGGATTACTTTGACCTTCGTCTTACTCAGACTCGGCCAAAGTGGGGGCTTCTGTAGACACCTCAAAGTTGTTTACTAGCCTTACGGGTAACCGATGATGAGGTTAAAATTAAATGACTGAATGGAAATTGACAATGTTATAATTAAATGCTCTTTACACATATTTACCGAAAAACCAGTGAAATGGCATAAAACCAGTCATAAACCGTCTATCCCTATTTAACCCGCAAAATTACTTAAAATGGCATAAAACCATATAGGGACCCATATTACATCCCTATAGTCGAATTAGACGATATGGATAGGTATGTACGTGGAATAGTGTTGACATAAATCTCCTTTGACCAATGATTTACCCGTGCAACAAGTGACAAATAGGAATTTAGTTCAAAGTGGAATAAAGTATGGTGCGCTTAAGCCACAAGAAGTCTAGTGCTGCTAATCTGCTATCTAGCTAATTACCTAAAGAACTAAGGATAGCTAGAACCGATACTCCTATTTCTTTTCTTTTATTTATGCGCAAGTAGCCTTGGATGATACAAATTCTATCTTCAAAGGAAGTCAGATCTTGGTAGTCTTACGCCTAAACTAGTATAAATAGATGCTCATCCCAAGCTCCACGGGAGGAGGAAAATACAAAAACACACACAAGGCCGAGATTCTCACATATACACACACGACCAGATCCAGAAATTCCATACTCTTATACACCGTCTCAAATATTTTACCCAGTTTCAAATCATACTATTCACAATAAAATCATCCCAGTTTCCATATAAGCTTATAAAACCCAATAATTAACGACAAAGTCGATATTCATAGTCAACATCCAAATAGGCTTGAGGGTACCGACATCAAATAAGTTTTATTTTCTTTGTTTTATTGTCTTTTATTTATTTTATTTATTTATCGTATAATTCCTATTATTTGTTTATAAACTAACGTAGTTAACTAACCTTGTATACAAAATTGTATAATTAGCCTTCATTTCGTCTTAATTTCGTCAAATATATAATATTACAAATAAATAGTAGAGGTCGTCAGTTTGATGGGCGGTCCGGGTGCCTAACACCTTCCCTGACCGTACCTTTACCCCCGAATCCGCAATCTTTGGTTCAGACCGGAGTGACGGATCTGTCCCCATTCCAGGGATCAAAAGGGGCCTTTTCTGTTAAAATTATTTTTTGTATATTTTTTTTATAAAACCTACTGGCGACTCCATATTATTAATTTATTTTAAAAATTGAGATTTTTTACGGGATCTCACAACTAGTATGACACATCCTAGGGTGTCTTGAGGGTATTCTAGCAAACAAAGTCTCAAGGAGAAAAATTATCTACAAGAGTCTTATATACATTTGTCAAACTTTCTAAATAGGCATTTTCACAACATTTTCTAACCATGCAACTACATGGCATGATGCAACTATCATATATCCAACATAATACATATGCTTCTATCAACTATTATGCCATATAATTTAGATACAACTCCTAACAACACATAGATACACAAACCACAACAACAAAATGCACCACATCCTCCTTGACATGTAAGCCCATCCTCCTCTTATGAATACTGAAAATAAATGGAAGGGAAGTAGAGATTAGAACGATCATACCAAGCGGTCTTCACACTCCCTTGACAATGCCTCAAATGTAGTGTTGTATCTATGTGAAAAGAGAACAAGAACACAAATATATACAATTCTACACTACTAAATTAAAGAATATGTTTTTGATTTTTGAAATTTTTGAACTTTTATGAATTTTGTTTTTATGAAATTGAAGAACATATTTTTGAGTTTTTTCAAAAAATTTCAATTTTTATGTGTTTTGGAATAAATTCCCATCCCCCACTTTATTTTGGACATTGTCCTCAATGTACTTGTAGGAGTAGGAATGAAAAAGAAATACATGTTTTGGGATTTTTAAAGATTTTTGGAAGTTGAAGTACAAATGCAATGATATGATATGGATGAATGCATGCTCTAACTAAATGCAATTCTATATGACATATATAATAGATGAATGCAATCTAAACTACACTAAATGATGCATGTTCTCTAGTAAACTATGGTCACCTATGATCCAGCCTCGCCAAACCGATTTAAGCACTATTTTTAGTGTAGAAAGGAATAGGTTTTGTCATTAGTGACTATGCATGAATTCTAGTCTATATGCAACTAACTAAATGAGTTATGTGAGATATAATACAATACAAAATATATAAAATGCAATGCAATTATACAAGAGAGAGGGAGAAAAGAGATATCATACAAATGTAGGGGGTGTGACTAGCCATCTTACTCGTCATCATCATCATTGTTGCGGCCTCCATTTCCGCTTGATCCTCCTTGGTCATAGCCTTCTCCTTGGCTATAGAATCCCCCACTTTGGTCTCCAAAGTTCCCTCCTTGGTTGCCATAGTTAGGGAACAAGAGATGCGGTTGAGCCCAAGATGGATGAGGGCCTCTAGGGTTGATGTATCCATGTTGAGCCATGTTGTAGTAGGAGGGGTATTGGGCCAAGTAGTTGTCAACCCTCCCGTTGTGCACTCTAAGATTAACATTTTGCATGAGCTTCATCAATTCACTCATGGATGGAGCTCTCAGATCTTGAGGAGTAAATGGTACATGTGGTGTGGGGTAGGGTGGAATGGGTATATAGGATGGTGGTGCGTCACTCCATTCCGGAAACTCACGAGGTCGGTGAGGTACTTCTTCCCTCGGTGGTGGGTGGTCAAGGATGTCAATGGGAAGGATGTAGCTTGGCCTTGGCGAGTATCGGCTCAAGTGGGGCTCGGTGGGTGGTATGTTCCAACCCATGAGAACAAGTGGTGTGCACCCCTTAGTGAACCACTCTACACTTCTGGCATCATTGTATCTACACCACCGGTGGTGGTAGAAGATAGTATGTAATACGTGCCTAATGTATAGTCTTTTTAGCCTATTTCAGCACGTATTTCTATGCATTTTTATACTGTTTTTATGGTATTTTGCCCCGAATTATTGGATACTTTGGTTCGTTTTGTCCATTTTGTAGAAATGAACGCGAAAGTAGTGGAATCGTACTCTTTTTCGTCCTTTTTGCATGCATTTAGAGGAGACGGGATTTTCCAGAGTGAGATACGGTGTTTGGAAGCGTCATGGCACGGATTACGAGGCATTAAGGCGCAGACTTGAGCTGAAATGAAGTCAAAGTACTCGATCGAGCTGTTTTACCACTAGATCGAGTGGTTTCTGCATCCCAGAATGGTCGATCGAGCACTTTATACTCGATCCTTAACTTGCAGAAAGACCATCTACTCGATCGAGTAACTTTCTGGTCGATCGAGTAGATTTGGTTGAGGTTTTGCTCGATCGAGTGGTTTTAATCCACTCGATCGAGTGGTTTCGCTGATCATGGGCTTTAAACAGCCCGCGTGTTATTTATTTTCGTTAAACTCATTTACTTTGCTATTTAAACCTACATTAGTTAGGTTATTAGCATCAGTTTTTACTTACTACTTAGGATCTATCAAAACTTTTACTGCGTACTTTTATTCTTCTCTACTGTAACTTTATTTCGGGATTGCTTTCGCTTGGAATTTGTGTTCTTTACGCCGGATTCGCATCGATTGTAATTCTTTCTCTTCCTTTATTAATGATTACTCTTTTGTTTGCTTTAATCTCTTGTTTCGTTGCATTTAATCTTTGCCCTAATTTACTTTTATGCAATTTATTGTTTATTTCATAATGTTTATTGCTGGGAATTTAATTGCTGTTAGTTTAATTAGCGACATGAGTAGCTAAACCCCCTTCATGTTGGGATTAGGGGATCTGCGGTAGAAATGTGACGATGTAGTAAATGAATTAGATGAATTAATTCTGAGACCCTGTCACCATAGCAATTTAATTGTATTTATTCGACTTAGTTGAGTGCACGCTTCTATGTCATCCTTTAATCTGGCTAAAATTAATCCTAGATCGAAAGATTGGACTAAATAGGCCTGCTATGAACAGTAGACTACCCTAATGAGAATGAAACTTAAGTTAGTGGTAGTTTAGGATAGAAAGTAGACCGAAAGGACCTTTCAGCATCCGTCTCGCATATAATTCGTCTGAATCATTTACAGCTGAGTCACTAGACTACCGTAGTGAACCGAATTCCCGACATGTCCCTTCTCTCTTGATAGTTTAAACTTATTTCTCGCTTTTACTGCTCTTTACTTTATTTCTCTTCCTTCAAACATCGTAGTTTAGCAACCAATTCAACAACCCCCGTTTGTTACCTTAAGATTAGAATTAGGCAACTGATAATTGCACCGCCTCCTTGCGGATTCGATACTCGACTGCCTCTACTACATTTTAGTTGAGACCGTTAGGTTTTATCTTTGACAGGGTACACGATAGCCGTGTCAAATTTTGGCGCCGTTGCCGGGGAAGCAATTATTTAAATTATTAGTTGTTTTATTTTTAATCTTTCTTTTAGTTTAAGGGGCATCCGTTCCTTGAACTATTCTTATATTCTATTTGTAGTTTCTTCTTATGCGCAGGTCATAGGGTGGTGAACTACTACCGATCAATCCTGAGATTGAGAAGACTTTGCGTGAGTTGAGGCGATCATCTAGGATATTGCCGATAGAGGAAGAGCTGAGTACTCTGTCTAGTTATTACGAGAACGCTCTGTTTGAAGAGGATCCACCTTCATCTCCTAATTCTAATTCATCAGCTGAGACCGTCACTTCTCCGGACTTTCTAGAAATGGCCGAAGAAGCAACTATTGCCAGTCACTCTGAGCCGACAGCTGCGAATCTCTATAAGGGATTTACATTACCTGGGGAGGCAAGAAAATTCGAGCCGAAGCCGTCCTATATAAATTTGGTTGAGAGAAACCAATTCGGGGGAGCTGCAAATGAAGATGCAGCCAAGCATATGGAGACTTTCATTGATTATTCTTTGTTCCATACCCCCACCACCGGCGTGACCCCGGATCGGATAAAAGAAACCATGTTTATTTTCTCACTCCGCGATGCTGCAAGGGAGTGGTATAGGGATCTGGACCGGGCTGCTCATGGGATAACTGACTGGAATTCGCTGGCTTTAGCATTTTACAAGAAGTAATTCTCTGCCTCGAAGACTAATGCCATTAGAGCTCAGATCACGAGCTTTAAACAGGGTCCTGATGAGAACTTTCATGAGGCATGGGTCCGTTTCAAGAAGTTGGTGCGAACCATTCCGCACCATGGGTTCGAAAAATTGAGTCTATGCAATCAGTTCTATAATGGGTCAGTATGACGATCGAGGGGCTATCTTGGATGCTGCACTAGTGGCCGATTTGCTTTGAGAATATGGGAGAGACTAAGGGGTGGAAGATCATTGATGACTTAGCCACCCATAAAGCCGAGTATGGGAATTCCAGAGGGAATCAAAGGAGGAGTCTTTGAATCTCCTTCTCAGTAGGCCGCATTAGAGGCTCTCACGGCGAGATTCGATAAGTATGAGTTGGGAGGAGCCTCGAAAGGAGGAATCTACCATGTGAATGCTATTTCAGACGGTCCTTTCGTCTGTAAGAGATGTGGAGGAGAGGGACATGTTTCAGATGATTGTCCACATTCTTATGAGTCTTGTGCTGCCTTTCAACATTACAGGCAGACAAACACCTATTATGAGCCGAACATCCACCCCAATTTGAGGTGGAGTAGTCAAAATGTGCTCAATCTTACTCCTCCTCCGCACCAGCAGCAACCGTATGTCCCTCCACACAAGAATCAACAAGGCTTTCAGAAGCCTCCTTCTTTCACTCCTTCTAATCAAGGTGCATCATCTTCCGGTGGGGTGAGTGAAATAAGTGAGATAAAGTCTATGTAGCAATCCATTACAAAGCAGTTTCAGCTAAGTGATCAACAGAAAGATGCGTCCATTAAGGCACTTGAAACTCAAGTTGCCCAACTAGCCGTGAATCAATCCTCGAGAAAGCAGGGTCATTTACCGACTCAAAATGAGAAGAATCCACATGAGACGGTAAATCTGATAAATTTGAGAAGCGGTCTTTCTTATGAGGGACCGGAAGTGTTGAAATCAGACCTGAGGAAGGCTAAAACTGATGGTGAACAGTGTTCTGTCAAAGAAAATAAGCTCACGGCAAAGCAAGTGCTTGATCGACTGATTACAGGTGGTCGATCGAGCAGAACTGGAGACGAAAGTGCTCGATAGAGTGGTTTTTCCACTCGATCGAGTGAACAGGAAGAGCAGACTGGTCGATCGAGTAGTTTTTCTACTCGATCGAGTGAAGCAGAAAATGGAGTTGTTCGATCGAGTGAAAATTTCACTCGATCGACGGATATTAATGAGGAAACTGCTCGATCGAATGAGGAATTTGGTCGATCGAGTAGTTTTGATGACGGGAAGCTTGTTCGAGAGCCTGCTAGTGCTCGATTAAGCGAGGAATCACCGAAAAGACCTCGTTCGAGAGGTAAGAAGCGTCCAAAGGATACAGAACTTGCACCGGAAGATACATTGGAAGCGAGAAACAAGGGACTTGAGATACCCATCACGATTCCCTTCCCGAGGCGGCTGCAGAATACAAAGGCCAATCAACAATTCGGCAAATTTGTCGAACTTCAGAAAAGCTTGGAAGTTCTTTGTCGTTCATCGAATTGCTGACAAAGGTACCCTCTTATCTTAAGTTTATGAAAGAAATTTTATCGCGTAAGAGGACTATTAGTGATAGTGAGACCTTAGCTTTGACCGAGGTGGGGTCAACCTTATTTCAAAATAAGTTACCTCCTAAGCAGTCAGATCCAGGTAGTTTTTCGATCCCTTGTCATATCGGTATTCATTTGATTGATAACGCGTTATGCGATCTAGGCGCTAGCGTGAGTGTCTTACCGTTATCTCTAGCTAAGAGATTTGGTTTGACAAAGCTGAGTTGCACCAACATGACTGTCCAGATGGCCGACCGTAGTTTATCACGGCCATTAGGTGTAGTAGAAGATGTACCTGTCCAGATCGGGAAGTTCTTTATTCCCGATGATTTTGTTGTCTTAGACATCCCCGAAGATGCACACACCCCTATCATTTTAGGGAGACCATTTTTGTCTCACCGCCCGTGCGATTATACGTCGGGGGGAAGACTTTGACTTTTCGGGTAGGGGACGAGGAGCGATTTTTCATCGCCTAAGTTCGGAGAGCTCCTATGCAAGCCCAGCCTTGCAATGCTCTCTCTTCTATTGATCCTATTATTGACACTCCAGATGAAAATTTGGAGAATTGTGCTGCTATTGTTAACCCTCCGCCTCAGACTGAGAGCAAAAAGGAGGAAGGTTCGTCTATTTTCCTTGCTGCATGTACAGATGAAAGCAATGAAGGAGCTGTCAAAGGACATGGTGTAATTAAAGTTGATCAAATTGGAGATGATGACGCTACATCTGGTGATAAAGGAGTAAGGACGAGGAAAGTTCGTGCTTACGTGGATGTGAACTACTCCCCTCCTACCGTTTCAAATGACAATTCATGCTCATGGAAGTTGAAGGGGACAATCAATGTTGCTGAGATGACGTCCTCCAGTCAGGAGCCCACCAAGGGGCTACTGAATTGCATTGGGAATTGAGCGGGGAAATGCCCCGTGTAACATTTGTAATAGATAATTTTTGAACTTTGATTGTTTTATTACTCTTAATTAGGACAACTAGTTTTAGACAGTTTTTAGCGTAGATTTAAGACTATAGACTGTTCTTACGCGTATTTGGTATGTTGGGAAATTTTTGCATGTGTTTTATGCAGGTTTGGGGAAGTTTTACGCACTCCAAGGAAGAAATGACGAAATTAAAGAGCTTACGTGAGAAAAGAGCTCGATCGAGTACTTTTTGTACTCGATCGAGTGAAAATTTGGTCGATCGAGCACTTTTACAGGTCGATCGAGTAAAGCAAAAAGGGGAACTGGTCGATCGAGTAGAATTCTACTCGATCGAGCGACTGGAGCATAAAAGTGCTCGATCGAGTGGTTTTAAACCACTCGATCGAGTGAAAATGAATAGGATGCAGGGAGTTTTCTACCTTAAACTCTTTCTTTTTGTTTTCTTATTCATTCATCCCCTATTTTCGTCATCCTAACCCTTATTGCGATCAAACTCACCCCAAATCCCAATATTTTCTTGCGCAATCTCCAATCCGCCACCTACAAACTCTTGCTTGCATTTTAATCTTTCAAAACCCCTTAATTTCCCCCTTGATTGTGCTCATTTTCACGGTTTTTAAGAAGGGTTGGGTTCACGGTTTTTAGCTCGAAAAATCGCCTATTTCTCTTGTTCTTTGAAGATTAATTGCTTATTGTAGGTTCATTGCCATCAAGTAAGTGATTTCTATAACCTCTTTACATTTTAATATCGATTATTTCGAATTTTATGAGGAAAAATTGGTATTAGGGCTCGAAATCCCTGTTTAGTCGATTTTTTTGACTTGATTGTGTTTGTATGCCCTTAATTATCTTGCTTGATGATCATAATTCCCCTTCCTCGCTGTTTTGCATGCTTAATTCGAATTCTACATGAAATTTTTGCGATCTGGACTCAGGATAGTCGAAAATTTCGACTGTCAGACGGGTTTTTGCTGCTGTCATTTGTCTAAGCTAGCTTCCTTGTTGCGATAATGCTACTGTTTGTGGAATGTTTAACATGCCTAACATGCTTCCATTCGAATGTGCGCAAATTTTTGCGATTAGGGCTGCCTCAGTCGAATTTTCGACTAATAGACGGGTTCACATGCTCATTTGCCATACTTAACTTCAGTTGACACTTACATGCTCTTGTTGTTGACTGATATACCCCACCCTTATCGCCATTTCATGCTGCTATTCAAACTTTTTTTTTGAGGATTGTTGGGTCTTATGTGCTGTAAAGTCGAATTTTTCGACTTGTAGGGGATTCACATGCTGCCACATGCTGGTTTTACATGCTGTTTTAGCCACGGTTAGCAGTTGTTTTCTTATCCTACCCCTTGCTTTGCTTACAGGATGGAGTCTAGTACTTTACCTTCTACTAGTACCACTTCTAGCCAGTCCTTGAGGGAGACAGTGGCCCCTGCTGTCGCCACTGCCTCCGCCTTAGTCACTACTGCAGCCCCGGTGTTTCTAGTTTCAGCTGCAGGGACAGTTTTTGCTCCAGCTAGCTCAGCTGCTAGCTCAGTTCAGGCTGCCACTTTCTCTACGGTCACCACCACAGCTAGCACTGCTGCTAGTTCTTCTTCAGTGGTGACCACAGAAGCCCCTACTCCTACACCGCGCACCGCTTCTACTCTCCGTGGCGACTCGCCAGCGATCGCAGCACCGCTTTTAGAGCAGCCCTGGTCCCACACACCGTCTCTGGACGGGCTACTACTTCGGGTTCCAGAGGCCGGAGTTGTAGACAGTCTCGTTCTACGCTAGCTCCAGTCACCTCTCCTTCTGCCGCTTCTACTTCTGGCACGGTCACGGTCCGAGGTGACACTTCCCTCGACCCTCACCCAGACTACCCACAGGTACATTTTGTTAATGCTTTACATCGCAATAAATTTTATAACCTGCTAGGCTGTGTACATGTTCCTTCCCGATTTCTAGAAGAATCGGCGCTTACGAGACTCGGCATTTACGAGTCGGTCTGTACTTTACTACGGGGCACGGGGATGGCCGGACTCATCACTATGAGGGGCCGTACCTTTTAGAGCCGAGCCTTGAGTTTCTCTGCTCTTTTACCTTCTCCCCGGGGCACACGAGGCCGACCCGATAGTCTTTCAGTGTCTTTTCCTGGTTGTTTAACCGGACTTTTCGTAGTACCTTAGGGAGTTTGGTAGGTTACTTGACCTTTCCTCTACGGGATTGATCGCGCCCGAGGAAGATCTACCGTCGCTTTGGCGGTGTCCGCCCAGACCACTTTTAGGGAGCGAAAGCTCCATCAGTCCACCTACCCCCTTTCCGTGTTTTCCTTAGGGGATCGATGGGGAGCACTATCTTCGGCCGAAAGGAGTCGAACAACATGACCAACACCGAGCTCTCCATCCTGGGCGATTACCTAAACATCGACTGCGAGGGTCCTTTCACCCTCAACATAGCCTACTTGACCGCCCAAGACCTTGAGCCGGGGGGCCAAGGAGACGGAACCATTACTGCGGTGGCATAGCCACCATTCTTGCCGTCGCCTTTTCCCCGTTTGGCCTCGTGACTTGCGATACCTCGGCTGGAGAGAGGTTATCGAACTGACGCCATGCTCTCTCGCATTGGCCTACCCCGGACTACCGTGACTTGGAAGATAGACGGCTCCTTGTCTGTTGACTTACCTTGTGAGACTCTCCCCCGTCTTGAGCCCTTGCCCACTGTTGCAAAGGGCCACCGTCTGCCACCACTGCCTGACTTTCACCTTCCACTCCGACCCACTCCCACTGCACCCGCCGCCAAGAAGCGGCGACTTGAGACCGGAGAGGGGTCTACACCTTCAGAGAGTGCCCAGCCTTCCACGGCTACTCCCGATCCGACCCCTACTCCCACTACTACTACCACTCCTACTCCACCTCCCACTTACCTGACACAGACTGAGCCGGTCTTACCGGCTACTTTCGTACCACCTCCTCCTTTTGTGGCGCCCGCGGTCCTGGACCAAGGGGGTGCAGTTTACGGTTTGTTGCTTGAGGTTGCAGCGCGTCAGGCTCGTATGGAGAGGGACATGGCTCTTGCCTTACACCCTCTGTACGAGTACCACTTGCGGCGACACAGACCGATCCCGAAGGGTTGGCCACACCCTTCCTTCTTCCGGTACCCACCTGAGGGGTACCAGTGTCCGAGGAGGAGGTGGGGAAGGACCCAGAGGTGGCAGTGGAGAGAGCTCGTGCTGAGGAGCAGAGGAGGAGAGAGACCCGGAGTACAGGGCGGAGGTCGTCCGTGAGAGCAGTGACGACGACGACGAGTAGCTACTGGTCTACTCACTTCCCCAGTTTTCTGGCTGGTTTGGGAAAGTTCGTATTTTGTATGTATCTCTTACTCTTTTATTTTGTCTCCTTTATTTTATTGTTTTTATTTTGTTGGTTGTATATTCCCGTTCCCCTGTATATATCTGCTGGTGTATGCTGGAGGACAACGAGGGCGTTGTTCGTTTTGGTTTGGGGAGGGTATTGCATTCTTTTGAGTCTGCATTTGCATTTGTTTTGCATTCACGTTTATTTTTCAGCTTTGCATTGTTGTTTATTTCATTTAAAAATTGAAAAATTTCAAAAAAAATCAAAACAATTTCACGTTTATTTTTGCATATAGGTTGAGTCGGAATAGTAGATTTCCATGATGATAATGCACTATAACTTGTCATTTTGCTTGAGCCTTGCACTTTTATTGATAGTTATTAGCTTTGTCATACGCATAGTCTACGAGTTTCTGTTCAAATATAGCTGACTGTTTAGACTTGACCTGATAAATTGGCAAACTACTTGAAAAATTCTGAGTTCTAGAGCCTTACAACTGGTGACATTCATGACCAGTTTACATAGGAATTGAGAGTAGTACTCCTTGCATTGCATGTTTATCAGTTTTGCACTTTTATGACATTCAATTTCGAGTCAAATGCACATATTCGGGTTTGTGGTTGGTGTCACATGCAGGGAGGTGCTTGCAGATTTCCCTTTCCTTATATTTTTCACCCATTTAGCTCCACATAAGCCAGATTTGCCCTTTTTGACCCATTAGCTACATTCCAAATTAAGCCCGCCTAGTCAAGCTAGTTAGTATGTTCTTTTGGGTATGAGTTGTATGGTTTCATTTTGGCCCGTATTTCTTTGATTGGGGTTGTTGGAAAATTGAGGAAGGAAGAAGAAAAAAAAGAATTGAAAAAGAAAAAAAAAGAGAAAAAACGTGAAAGTGAAAAAGGAAAAAAAAAAGAAAAAAAAAATGAAAAAGAAAGAGCTGGACGTGAATCAGGAAGAAAGAAGAAAAAAAAAAGAGTTTGAAAAAGTTTGATTTATTTGATTTGGTTCATTCAGACGGTGTTAAAAAAGGGAATTTTGTGACCGTTTGACTCCTCCATTCTTATTCTATATTTTTGAGGAGATTGTGTTTGAGTTTAGTGAGCTTTGTCCCAATTGAAGGACACTTGTACTTAGTTTTTCAGTCAGTTGAGATTCGGATGGTTTCATTATGGTCTTGTTAGGTACTACCTTGACGCTTTTAACTCCACATTTCCATAACATGTTTTGCCTTTTCTCACCTGAACCTCACTATTCCCAAATTATTTGTAAGCCTTCGGCTGTGACGGACATTATTGGTTGGAGTGTGTGCATTAGTACTTGAATTGTCTTCCATTTTTGTTGGATGCATGCTATGTAGGTCGCAGTTAGGTGAGTGACTATCTTTTCTTCTCTCTTTTACATATAACATTCACCCTTTGCTTCACGAGAGAAGAGTGACCACGAGAGAGTCCGATTTTGTTGGTCTTGCAAGGTCGATAGGTTGGCTATATTTCTGAACAGCTTATAACTCGTTTGCATATTGACTGCTTAGCTTTAACTGTTAGTTTTTGTTGCATTAAATTGGTTCAAGTAGACAAGCTAAGCTAGCTCTGAGTTATCATTTTCGTTCCATTAGGTTGTGTATAGTTTTGAGTTTACTCGAGGGCGAGTAAAGGTTTGGTTTGGGGAGATTTGATACGTGCCTAATGTATAGTCTTTTTAGCCTATTTCAGCACGTATTTCTATGCATTTTTATACTGTTTTTTTGGTATTTTGCCCCGAATCGGCTACTTTGGTTCATTTTGTCCATTTTGTAGAAATAAACGCGAAAGTAGTGGAATCGTACTTTTTTTCGTCCTTTTTGCATGCATTTAGAGGAGACGGGATTTTCCAGAGTGAGATACGGTGTTTGGAACATCATGGCACGGATTACGAGGCATTAAGGCGCGGACTTGAGCTGAAATGAAGTCAAAGTACTTGATCGAGCTGTTTTACCACTCAATCGAGTGGTTTCTGCATCCCAGAATGGTCGATCGAGCACTTTATACTCGATCCTTAACTTGCAGAAAGACCATCTACTCGATCGAGTAACTTTCTGGTCGATCGAGTACATTTGGTTGAGGTTTTGCTCGATCGAGTGGTTTTAATCCACTCGATCGATTGGTTTCGCTGATCATGGGCTTTAAACAGCCCGTGTGTTATTTATTTTCGTTAAACTCATTTACTTTGCTATTTAAACCTACATTAGTTAGGTTATTAGCATCAGTTTTTACTTACTACTTAGGATCTATCAAAACTTTTACTGCGTACTTTTATTCTTCTCTATTGTAACTTTATTTCGGGATTGCTTTTGCTTGGAATTTGTGTTCTTTACGCCGGATTCGCATCGATTGTAATTCTTTCTCTTCCTTTATTAATAATTACTCTTTTGTTTGCTTTAATCTCTTGTTTCGTTGCATTTAATCTTTGCCCTAATTTACTTTTATGCAATTTATTGTTTATTTCATAATGTTTATTCTTTGGGAATTTAATTCTTTGTTAGTTTAATTAGCGACATGAGTAGCTAAACCCCCTTCATGTTGGGATTAGGGGATCTGCGGTAGAAATGTGACGATGTAGTAAATGAATTAGATGAATTAATTCTGAGACCCTGTCACCATAGCAATTTAATTGTATTTATCCGACTTAGTTGAGTACACGCTTCTATGTCATCCTTTAATCTGGCTAAAATTAATCCTAGATCGAAAGATTGGACTAAATAGGCCTGCTATGAACAGTAGACTACCCTAATGAGAATGAAACTTAAGTTAGTGGTAATTTAGGATAGAAAGTGGACCGAAAGGACCTTTCAGCATCCGTCTCGCATATAATTCGTCTGAATCACTAGACTACCGTAGTGAGTCACTAGACTACCGTAGTGAACCGAATTCCCGACATGTCCCTTCTCTCTTGATAGTTTAAACTTATTTCTCGCTTTTACTGCTCTTTACTTTATTTCTCTTCCTTCAAACATCGTAGTTTAGCAACCAATTCAACAACCCCCGTTTGTTACCTTAAGATTAGAATTAGGCAACTGATAATTGCACCGCCTCCTTGCGGATTCGATACTCGACTGCCTCTTCTACATTTTAGTTGAGACCATTAGGTTTTATTTTTGACAGGGTACACGATAGCCGTGTCAGTATGCTCATCAATCAAAGTGCTTCCCTCGAACTTTTCATATTTTCCATCGAGGTTGAACCCGGGGCAAAGTTCATGTACCAAAATTGTCACAAGGCCTCCCATCACAAAGGTTTTGATTGGAGAATTCCCCTTTGCAAAGTCATTAAATCTTGTGATCACCTCAAGGGGAGTGTTAAAGTTGTAAGGTCGCGTCCTTTGTACATTCAAGTAAGACTCTAGGAAGGTCAAGTCGAGAAGGGTGCACTTGTCTTGCTCTAGCCTTCCGTTTATAGTTCCGGCCATAAACCGCTCACTAATCCTTATTACCGGATGTTGGATTGCAAATGTATAGCATTGTTTGTAAGAACAAAATTTCCTCCTGGAAATAGCCCTCCAAAGGTGGTTAACAATGAAGTTGGAGGGCTTTTCGGTGTTACTCCTTGGTACCTCAAGACCAAAGATCCTTGCAAAGTGGTCTAAGGTGATTCTATGATCCATATTGCAAAGACGGAATTCCATACCGACATTCTTTTGTCGAGTGGTGACAACACGGAGGCTACATAAAAACTCTAGTGTAAGGCTTAAGTAAGTGTCCTCATGGGCATAGAACAACTTCTCTAGACCTAAACCATTGAAGAATACCTCCATTTTATGCCTTATACCAATTGTTTCTAACACCTCAAGATAAATGAATTGAGTGGGTTCATAGGCCTTACCTAGCAATTGCTCAAATCGTTGATGGTGTTCATTCTTGACAAAATAAACCTCCAGGAAATGCTCAAGTTGTTCAACCTCCGGTATCATCTCGTTTTCTTGGCCCCTTGCCTCCCGTGAGGCGGTTGAAGAAGCACCCTTTTGGAGCTTGGGTGCGGCCTCGGGGCTTTCTTGCTCTTGCTCCTTAGATTCATTCTTGCTTGATGTGATTGGTAGGGATTTTGATTCAAAAACCTTGGATATGTTGAATGTGGTGGTGATATTGATAAGATAGGGGAATGGGGATGGTGGGGGGCGTTTATATCAAAGAAAAGGTGCTGGGTCGAGCGGGCTGGGACAGGGTTCGGGCGTCCAGTGAAGGAGCCCTGCAATTTTTCTGTTCTGATCCGGGCGACTTGACATCAGGTCGAGCGATTTGTTATTTGAGTCGAGCGTCCTGGTGAAAGTCCGTGCAGATTCCTATCCAGTGAAATTCTTGCTTATGGGTTGGAGCTCAGGTCGAGCAACCTGGTGTCTGTCCGGGCGACTCATGAGTTGAGCCGGGCGTCTTGTGCATAGCTCGGGCAGATTTCAGTTCCAGCAAGCTTTTCTCTATTTCTTCCAAGTACAAGCCGAGTGGCTTGCCTTTGGGACGAGCGTCCTGGCCTGTAATCGTGAATTCTGAAGGCTTTAAGTCAAGCCATTCCCTTGCACCCTTTTGCGATTCCTCTTTATGTTTCCTTTTCCTGAAAAAATGGCTCAAAGAGTAGATAAGAACTCGCCCTCACATCTCTCAAGTAGGGACTAAAAGAAATATATGCAATGCAAAAATTATGGTACAATGTGGAGATTGGAAAGAATATATTACAAGTGGTGGTTTGAGATAGGACTCCACCAAACTAAGTTAAAATGACGAATTTCATTGTCCATAGAGCTCAATTCTCTCAAAAGTTGGTCAAATGCTTGTGAATGGTCCTCAAGTAAGCATGAATAAGTCTTGAACCACTTCATAATAGAGTAGGGCCAATCCATGAGGGACCTCCGTTTGAACTCTTTCCCCTTCTATTTTGCTTTGTCATGATGGCCTTCTCGGCTCTTGCAACTAGTAAACTTGAGATTCTTGTTATGGGGGCTTTTCCGGTTGCTTCTATTTCTTCTAAAGTTGATGACGCAAATGCTTGGACTAGTCAATCATCCAAGGATAGAAGGTGACCTTTCATGGCATTGATGATGGGTTATCTTGGGAGTTGGGATAGTGGGTAACAAGTTTCCACATGTAGGCTCCTCCTTAGCTTTGTCTTTGAGCTTCTCCACTAAGTAATCTTTGTATAACGATTTGAATTTCGTGAGAAGGTCCATAATGTCATCTCCAACTATCACGAGCTCCATAGTGGGTGCGAAAAGGTTCTCATGTTCACTAAGGAAGAGGGATTCTTCCTCTTCATTGAAATAATCTTCAAACTTCTCAAGGATGGGTTCCTCAAGCAAGCTAATCCCATAACTCCATTCATCATTTAAGTCCATCTTTCCCTCATCATCTTCTTCCATAGATGTGTCGTCATTGCTTTTTCTATATGAATCGTAAATAGGGGCTTTACTTCTCTTTAATAATTCTTCCTCCTCCAACTCAATGTTCACATCAAAATTCACACCTTCATACTCACAAAGGCTAAGAGTACTTGGCCTACTCAACCTCATATCTTATTCATCAAATACCACACTTTCATACTCACAAGAGTTCAAGGAGATTGGCTCTTCCCACTTCACATCTTCTTCATCAAAGGTCATTACCTCAAATTCACATTCATGGTCAATGCTCAAGGATTGGTGAAGAGTGATTGGTTGGGGAGTTGGTTGGGTTGCCTTCATTTGGGCAATTTGAATTTCCAACTCCTCACCTTGGGTAACAATGCTTTGAAGGACATTGTTTCTATTTTGGGTTTCTTCTAGCATTTGTTCGAAGAAATTTTGTTGATCCCCCATCATTTAGAGAACCACATTTTGAATGTCAAAGCTTGGGTCATCTTCTTGTTGTGGGTGGGTGTGAGAGTGGTTGTATTGTGGCATTTAAATTGGTTGTAAAGTGGGTATTGAGAGGGTGGTTGTTGTGGATATTGGATGTAAGGATTTTGGTGAGAAAAATTGGGGTAGTAGTTAGGACTTTCATTGTATGAGTAGTAAGGTAGGTTTGTGTTGACTTGCTCCTCAAACTCCCCATACCCATTGTAGTCATACTCAAAAGATCCACCACATACTCCATATGTCAAGTCTTGAGTCATCATCATAGACAAGATAAAGATACAACTACAAACATGGAAACTACAATAAAACGGTAAAAACGACCTTGAGGAACAAGTTCCTCAAGGTTAAAGCACAATTAAGAATAGACAAACAAGTAAGAACTTAATCACATAACACCGTCCCCAGCAACGGCGCCATTTTGATGTTGTCATTAATCCATCAAATGCATTTATAATCTCAACAAACAACTAGTTAGTGGTTAAGTCGAGGTCGATCCACGGGACGGTGTGCTTTGGGTTCTAAGTCTATCTATCTCAATTTATGCTAGTGTCACAATTGATTGGGGTTTGTAGTCGTGTTCTAAACTAATGAAAGCAATAAAGTAAAAAAAAGCAATAAATTAAAAGATGTAAACAAATTATTAAAAGCACTAGGATGTCATGGGATCATAGGGGGCTCATGGTGGTGATCATACAAACATGTTTACATAGTTGCAAGCAAATTATTGTTGTAGTGGAATCTAGTTAGTTTATGTCTTACGATTCATAGGAAGATTTGGGTCCCGGAGCCGAGTCGTTCTAGACTGTACAACACCTACAAGTCAACTTATTTTCTTCCTATTCACTTCTTATGCAAAGTCTAACAAGACTCGAGTTAGTTTATATCTTACAAGTCTTGTTGAATAGATAAGAGATGTATATAAATGCAAGGTTTCATAGTCTAGCATTTTATCAAACATAACATGTGCATAGGTTAACATTACAACAAGCAAGCAATCTTATGGAAATATATTATATTAAGTATGAATCTACCCCCAGTTATAGTTCCCCTAATCCCCCATTAACCCTAGCTAGAAGACTACTCAATCATGGTCATGGTAACATGCTAATAAGGGTGTCAATCATATTAACAAGTCTAAACATGATGAATGAGTAAAACAATAAACAATAAAGATTAAAGATTAAAGAGATTATACCAATCTTAAGATGAACAAATGGAAAGGAAAGAATAATAGAAGAAAACTTGATTGATTAAGAGTTGTCAATTCTCTAATAATAACCCAATAATCTTCAATTACCCAATAATTAGTTTTGAACAATAATTAAGGAAAGATTAATGTGTAATTTGTGGAAAGATTGAGATTAATCTATTCTAATCTACTCCTAATGAAAGCTTTGCCTCTACTAAGAGGGCTTTTGCCTATTGTTTTGTATGGATTTTATGCAAGGCGAAATCAGATCAGGGTAGAGTTGTGTAAGGTTAACTAGCTCTAAGTAGTCTGATGGTCAGGTCGTCAGGATACAATAATAAACTGTAAATGAAATAATAACAATAACAATAAGACAGGCAATTTTGTACGTGGAAAACCCTTGAATGGGAAAAAACCACGGGCACCAAGCCAGGAGAGGATTTCACTATATTGTTTGGGAGAAAGATTGTATGAAAAGAACAATGTTAATATTTCTCTATGCAATGCGTGTGCTTCTTCCTGTGTGTGTATGATATATCCCCAATATCTTCAAAGTATTCCTTATATAGGCTTTCTCCTTGAACGGCTGCCTGATACGGTATTAATTGCGGTTTATTGTCCATAATTACCAGTAATAATTGCTAATTATTCCTCCCTTAATTACTGCATTTACTGCGTAATCTTCATACTTAATGCTGCATATATAATTCCTTTATAACACGCGTATATGGTCTAATATCGTCCTGATATTTTGAGCGTTGTCCTCTCCATGGCCTGGCGCCTATCTTCATGTGCTCGATAGCTCGACACCCCGACACTGGCAATCGTTCGGTGTGAGATATCGATCGGGAAGGTCTGCGGGTTTCCAGGCCTAACAATTTCCCCTTATCTCCTCATTTGCAGTGTGTCAGGACGAAAAAATGAGGAGATAACTTTATTTTTGGGAAGATTACCCAACGGTTAAGTTTTACCTAGTCAGTTCCCTGTAACGGCTATTTTACTACAGTTGCTGACGTGTGTGATATTTACTGCAACTTCCTTAATGATTATCCACTTTCTTTGGGCTGAAACCCTAATCCTCTTCATTATAAATACTTGCGAGCTTCATTAAGTTGAACTCACCAAAGTTGTTTCTTCTTATTTTCTCTCTTTGATAATCTTTTTCTTCAGTTCTCTTAATTTCCAACTTCTTCAATCTTTAATCAATTCTTCATAATCTTTCAAATAATGGCTGCAAAAAAAAAAAATCTACCAGGGCGGTTCCCGCAACTCCTCCTCCTCGTAATCCTGAGGAAACTTCTTCTGAAAATTTGCCTACTTCTTCTGCTGCTCCATCTCCCACAATCAATAAGCCGAGTGATTCTCCATTGGAGATGATCTCAATATTTCATGGTGATTTTCAATTCAAGCCTATGAAGGCTTTAAATGAGGATCAGTCTCCTGCAAACCGTTTGAAGCCTGAGTTTGAGAAGATTTTGAAGGATAAGGGGATCGTCCCTGCTGATGTTGAAATCTGGATTCCTGAGAATTCTCCCATTAGGGCCGACTGGGCTTGTCCTGGTTGGTTTTGCATCCATGACTGGGCTTTCAGGGCAGGCTGTAAGTTTCCTTTTTCTCCTTTTTCTCCTCTTATGGCTAAGATCAAGGAGGAAGGTTCCCAGGGAAATGGGGATACTGAGCCTGTTATAGACTTGACTGAATAGTCTGATGCTGCTAAGGTCACTGCTGCACCTGCTGAAACAAGTTCAACAGCCCAAAAGAGGAAAGTTGAGGATGTTGACATTTCTGCCCCGGTCAGGGAAGTGAGAGCCAGGGTGCACAATTTGGAGTCTGCTAGGGTGAAGATCAGGGATTATGCTGCTTCTAAATCAGACGTCATGCTCACCTTGACCCTGTTGAGACTGCTACTCAGGCAGTTGCTTCAGTGGATCATTCAGTCATCCTCTTGGCTGGCGCCTTGGCTGCTGTAAGGGAGGTAGGTTGGCATAATTTCTATGTGTGTTTTGTTTTGGTAGTTTTCTATTATTGGTGTAAATTACTCATACTTTTCTTTCTGGTTTTGATCAGGGTGCTGCGACCTGTCTCCATAATGCCTATCAGGCTACTTTTTTGGTAGCCAGAATTAATCTGATGAGATCAGATTATGATAGGTTGAAGTCTGAGCTGGATTTTGCACGGGCTGGCCTGGCTGCTAAAGCTGCTGACTTGACAAGGGTACAGGCTGAGAGAGATGCTGCTAAGACTAAAGCAGTTTCAAGCAAGCGGCTGTTACAGGAGGCCTTGGACAGAAATGAGGAGCTCACCCAAGAGAGGGATGACTTGGAGTTTAAGTTGGATGATGTTTCCCTCTACTTCTATATCAAGGGAAGAGCGGCTGCTATGTCGGAGCCTGTCGAGGCCAGGGCGAGATGGGACCCTGTAGCTGAGATGGCCTTCGCTGCTTCAAAGTATCCTGACCTGCATAACATGGAAAATGAACAGGAGGTCGACTCTCCAGGGGAGCAGGATGTTGATGCTGACTCGACTAAGAGCAGGGAGCAGGGTGTTGATGCTGGTGCTGTTTCTAAGGAGAAGCAATAATTTATTTTTCCAGTTTGGTATTTTGGCCTATCCAGGGGGGATGTCCCTGGACAAACAATAATTTTCTTTTCCTGTGTTGGGTCAGGGAGGCTATCCCTGGCTTTTATGAATATTTTGGCACCTTTGCCCCAGGGGGTAAAGGTTTTTATTAATATAGGCATAATGGCCTTCTTTTGGCTTATTCTGCTTTTGATATCTCTTTGTGAGTTTCATCCTGTTGGGCCTGTCAAACATTCTGTTTGAATGACCAGCACATTATTTTCGTTTTTGTTATTCATGAGTAATTCAACCAAGTATAGTTTTTTGCTATAATGGTTGAAAGGGTGGGAAAACCGGCCTGTCAGGAGGGCTTATGTCCCCTGCCTAGCTAGAGGGCTTGGTATTCGGCCTGTCAAGAGGGCATTTTAGACTAAGTGTTTGGGAGAGAACACCCTTACACCCGTCTTGCTGCGTCCAGCCGGTTGTAATCTGTGGCAGTAAACTTAGTCAGGTCAGGCAATTATTTCATGCCTGATTGGTCCTGACGCTTTACTGTATCTGGTGGCGGTTACCAACTCGTCAGGTACAGTTAAGTGCAAAATTTTTGTTTCAGGAATGTATAGTAGAGTAGCCCCAATCCTGAATATTTATGCATATAATCTTTTATCATGTATAATTGTTCAGGATTCAAAAAGTCAATAGATGGGTTAGTTGAACAGATATAAAATATAGATAAGGCACGTAAAATATGTAGTTCATCACATAGCATGTTGTTAGGTTGAGTAGAGACTGAATTTATACCTGTTTGTAGCCTGATCTTTACATATGGAATAATTTTAAATGGGTTACATTTCAGGATCTTGGGATCATTTCCCCTTCTAGCGTTTGGAGCCTGTATGCTCCTTGTCCAACAATTGAATCAATTAAGTAAGGGCCTTCCCATGTGGGGGCCAATTTGCCTACTGATTTTTCTTTTTTTATTTGGAAATACTTTGCGTATGATAAGGTCTCCTTCTTTAAAGACCCTGACCCTGACGTTTTTATTGTAAGTCCTGGCGACTGCTTATTGATATGATGTCATCCTGATTTTGGCAGCGTCTCTTAATTCTTCTGTCAGGACCAAGTTGTCTTGCATTAGGTCTTTGTTTGCTTCAACGTTGTTCAAGCTGCATCTAGATGTTGGTACTCGTACTTCCACAGGAATGACAGCTTCACAGCCATACACCAGGGAGTAAGGTGTTTGGCCTGTTGCAGTTTTTGGAGTTGTCCTGTCTGCCCATAGTACTAATGGAAGTTCTTCAGCCCATCTGCCTCGTCTTCTTTTCAGCTTCTTTTTTAGGCAGCTTATGACTACCTTGTTGCTTGACTCTGCCTGGCCATTAGCTTTTGGGTATCCAGGGGTTGATGTTACCAGGTTGATATTCCATTCTTGGCAAAATGCTTGGGTCCTTTTCCCTACGAACTGAGTTCCGTTGTCGCATACTATTTCTGATGGGACTCCATATCTGCAAATGATGTTTGTCCTGATGAAGGATATTACTTCTTTTTCAGTTACTTGCCTAAAAGAGTCAGCCTCAATCCATTTGGAGAAGTAATCAGTCATAGGCTCATAGCTAACATGAATACTTTTTGTCCTGGAGCTACAGGCAGTTTTCCCACAATATCCATGCCCCACTTTATGAATGGCCAGGGTACGGAGATTGAATGGAGGAGTTCAGATGGCCGATGTATGATTGGTGCATGAATTTGGCAGGCTTCGCATTTTGAAGAGTATTCCAGGCAGTCAGCCCTCAGTGTAGGCAAGTAGTAGCCTGTCCTGAGAACTTTGCTTGCCAGGCTCTTTCCTCCCTTGTGGTTGCCACAGTATCCATCGTGTATTTCTTGAAGTACTAGTTTGGCTTCGTCAGGCTCCAAGCATCTCAGGTAGGGTCCAGCCTGCGATCTCTTGAACAGAGTGTTATTGATGATAGCATAAGTTGAAGCTTTAATTTTAAAAGCCCTTGCCTCATGTCTATCCTGAGGTAGTATTCCTCGGAGAAACCAACATAACAGGTTTAGTCCAAAAGTTATCTGTCCGATTGACAGGATTGACTGCTCGGGTTTTGCTTTGATGGTTGGCTCTAATAAGTGCACAATTGGTATTTTGTCAAAAACAAAGGGGTGAAATTTGAACCTAGGCTCAGCGAGCATCACCGGGTATTCGTGTCTCTTGATATTTGATCTATGTCAAATAAAGCAAATTTAGCGGTAAGGTTTTTTTGCATATTCTAAATACGAAATCATTTTTGCATTCTTAGCCGTATAAATTCCCTTTATTTGATTAGCAATTAATAGTGAATCAGTTTTTACCTTTAGGTTTTGAACACCGAGGTCTAGACATACCTTTAAGCCTGGTATCAGGGCTTCATATTCTGCTTCATTGTTGGTAGCTTTGAACTCACAGCTTACAGCCTGAGCTATCACGTTTCCCTGTGGTGATTTAAGTACTAGTCCTAACCCTGTCTCCCTGGCGTTGGATGCCCCATCTATGAATAGGGTCCATTCCTGGTCTGGGATTTTATTTTCTAGTTGGTTGACCTCTTTTATCAGGTCTAGTTCCAGGTTAGGGCTAAAATCAGCCACAAAGTTTGCTAGGGTCTGCGATTTGATCGCTGCCCTGGGTTCAAAAGAGATGTCGTATGTGCTCATCTCAGACCGACCATTTGGTCTCCCGCCTGAAAAAGTTCGATTTACGCAGACGATTGGTCCTGACTATAATGGGGTGACTTTCAAAATAGGGTCTCAACTTAGTACATGACATAATTAAAGCTAAAACATATTTTTCAAATAGTCCATACCTCAACTCAGTATCTAGCAGGCTTTTACTTACATAGTAGACTGGATGTTGCTGACCGTCCTATTCCTTCACCAGGATTACATTGATCACCGTGTCGCGATGATAGGTATATCTTGACAAAGGTTCTCCCTTTTCTGGCTTAGCCAGTAAGGGTGGAGATGATAAATAGGATTTTAGATCCTGAAAAGTTGTCTCATGCTCATCCGTCCACTGGAATTGTTTATATTCCTGAGGAGGTTATAGAATGTTTTGCATCTCTCAGAGGATCTTGATATGAAGCGGTTCAGGACAGCTACCCGACCTGTCAATTTTTGGATATCCTTGACGGACTTGGGTGATCGTAGTTCCGGATAGCCTTTATCCGCTTCGGTGGCTGGCTTCTATGCCTCTCTTTGTGACCATATATCCGAGAAATTTGCCTGCAGAGACTCCAAAGTGGCATTTTGCAGGGTTTAGCTTCATGTTATATTTTTCTAATATCTCAAATGCTATTTCTAGATGCTTCACATGATCTTCTGCATTCTTGGATTTCACCACCATGTCGTCTATGTATACTTCCATGATGTCGCCTATTTGGTCTTTAAACATCATATTGACCAGGCGCTGGTACGTTGCCCCTGCATTCTTCAGGCCGAAAGGCATGGCAAGGTAACAAGATATGCCTCGATCTCGTAATGAATGCAATACTCTCCTGGTCAGCAGGGTGCATCTTTATCTGATTGAATCCACTGGAAGCATCAATGAATGTTAGCATTTCGTGGCTTGCTGTGGCGTCTACCATGGCATCAATATGAGGCAGGGGGAATGGATCTTTGCTTTGTTCAGGTCAGTGTAGTCTACACAGACTCTCCACTTCCCATTCTTTTTCTGCACAACAACTACGTTAGCCAGCCATTCAGGGTACATTACTTCCCTGATCATCCCCATATCCAAGAGTTTTTATACTTCCTCGTTAGTAATGGTATTTCTTTCAGCTGTAAACTTGCGTCTTTTCTGCTGTACAGGCTTAAAAGATGGGTCAACATTGAGCTTATGAGTAATTATATCAGCGCTAATTCCAGTCATATCAAAATGTGACCAAGTAAACCAAGATGATTTATTTTTAAGGAATTTTACTAGTTCAGGCCTGACACTACCTGGTGCGTCAGATCCTATCAAAACATACCTGTCAGGTTACTCATGGTCTAGGATTACCTGATCTGTTTCCATTCTGGGAGGTGCCACATAAGTGCTCCTAACAGGGTACTGTAATTGCTATGCTAGGGACTTACCTGCCTTGGAAGGCTCAAGGCTGCTGTGTAGCATTCCTGGGCTGTCTTGTGATCTCCTTTAATCGTGGCTATGCCCCAGTCCGTTGGTATCTTGATGCACTGGTGATAGGTTGATGGAATGGCCTTGAAATTATGAATCCACGGTCTGCCCAGGATAGCATTGTAGGACGATAGGCAGTCAAGGACTCCAAATTTCTCATAAGATGAGACTCCTTCCACGTAGGTTGGGAGGTGGATTTCTCCTAGGGTGCTTCTGGTTTCACCGCTGAATCCTACTAGGACGCTGGATTTCTTGATGATTTGATCCTCGTTTATCTTCATGGCTTTCAGTACGTCAAGCATGATCAGGTTCACTGAGCTGCCTCCATCTACCAGGATCCTTCTTACCGTGGTTGTTCCAATCTGATTAGAAATTACCAGGCCATCATGATAAACATCAGGGATGCCCACCAGGTCACAATCATTGAAAGTGATTATCGAGACAAGATCCGGTTTGTACGGTGACACAGTCCTCGGCGTCCTGGCTATCTTTTTTGCTGCTGAACTTGTCAGGCCGCAAATCTCTGAACCGCCAGATATGAATTTTACTTCATAGATTGGTGGTGGTGGAGCGAGACTACGATCCTGCTTATGCTCCTGATTCTCCTTATCCTGGTTTGCGTTCCTGCCCTTCGTCTTGATCAGGTCTTTTAAGTACCCTGATTTTAACAGGTAGGTTACCTCCTTCCTCAGGGTGAAATAATCATCCGTGGTGTGTCGAATATCCATGTGAAATTCGCACCATTTTGAATTGTCTCTTCTGGGATTTGGATTTTCTTGACTTCCTGGGCCATCTAACAGCTGATCCCATGTTGTCAAGTCTCTGGATTAATCCTGCAATATCAGCACTGAAGTTATGTTCGGAGATAGGTGGATAAACTTTAACCGTACCTTGATACTCATGGGCCAGGTTAACTTCTGACTGATCTGGCCTGGAATACGGGGTAGGTCTATAATTGTTTCCTTTGTTGCTTTTACTACTGCCTCTTTTATGACCCTTTGGTCTACTGGGTGATCCAAGTTTATAGCTTTTATCTTCTTCCAGCCTAATGAAAGCAAGTGTCTTGGCCTGAACATCTTCGAAGGTGTGGCAGGGATACTTAGTGAGTTCGCTGTATAAGTCACTATATGGTAGTAACCCCTGTCTGAATGCCTCCACTGCTGTTCCAACGTCACACCTGGGTATAGACACTTTCTCTTTGTTGAATCTTGCAAGAAATGTCCTGAGAGTTTCATCAGGCTTCTGTGTAACTCGGTAAAGGTCACTAGATCGTTTCTCCAACTCCCTGCTACTCGCAAACTGCTGGTTGAAACTGTTGATCAGGTTGGCAAAGGAGTGGATCTTTGCCATTGGCGAGTTGATGTACCATTGCAAGGCGAGGGCCAGTCAGGGTCGTTCAAATCCTTTGCACATGCAAACTTGTCTCAACTCGTTGGGAATAGATGCAAAACAAAGATTTTCGATTGTAAAGAGCCACGTGATTTTGTGGATCTGTGGTTCCATCATAGACCCTTATGGATGGAATTGTGAACTTTTTTGGTAGATCTACTTTTGCTATTTCGTCTATGAAAGGCGAATCAGCATAGCTGTAAGGGGCAGCTTCTTCCATGCTGGCAGGTACTCCTGGTATCTTATCGAATTTTTCGTTGAGTTTCTTGATCTCCTGAACTACTGCCATCATAATGGCTGCTGCAGATTCATCGGCTTTCCTTTGTCATCATCTTTTGGTTCATCATCACCATCTACGTTAATGGCTTTAGGAATACTTGGGCTCCCAAAACTGGAAAAATCAATGTTTTTAATGATTGATGAAAATGGGGTTCCTGGTTGGAATCTAGAGCCTGCCCCTTGGGTTTTTTCCAATTTTTGCTTCAGGGCTGACTCGGATTCTTTCAATTGCAGGATTTCTGCTTCAGTTTGGGCCACTTTTTCTTTCAGGCTTTCCAACTCAGCGATTTTTTGGAGAGCTGCATTCAATTGTTCTTCAACGGCGGGTTGGGCCATTCTTGTAGGTTTTTTGAGTTTTTGTAAGATAAGAAAAAAGGATTTAAAGAGCTAGATGCCCCACGGTGGGCGCCAATTGTTTTGTATGGATTTTGCGCAAGGCGAAATCAGGTCAGGGTAGAGTTGTGTAAGGTTAACTAGCTATAGGTAGTCTGATGGTCAGGTCATCAGGATACAATAATAAACTGTAAATGAAATAATAACAATAACAATAAGACAAGCAATTTTTTACGTGGAAAACCCTTGAATGGGAAAAAACCTCGGGCACCAAGCAAGGAGAGGATTTCACTATATTGTTTGGGAGAAAGATTGTATGAAAAGAACAATGCTAATATTTCTCTATGCAATGCGTGTGCTTCTTCCTGTGTGTGTATGATATATCCCAAATATCTTCAAAGTATTCCTTATATAGGCTTTCTCCTTGAACGGCTGCCTGATACGGTATTAATTACGGTTTATTCTCCATAATTACCAGTAATAATTGCTAATTATTCCTCCCTTAATTACTGCATTTACTGTGTAATCTTCATACTTAATGTTGCGTATATAATTCCTTTATAACACGCATATATGGTCTAATATCGTCCTGATATTTTGACCGTTGTCCTCTTCATGGCCTGGCGCCTATCTTCATGTGCCCGATAGCGACACCCCCGACTGACACTGGCAACGGGTTCGGTGAGATACGATCGGGAAGGTCTCATGGATTTCTAGGCCTAACACTTATATTAAGAGGACTTTTTTTCTCCTTGATTATTATAAAAGAGGTATTTATAGTAGTACAAGGATTAGGTTAACTAAGGGCTTAAATGACAATTAGACCCTTTTAGAAGGAGATTAGAGCCTTGCAAGTCTCAGGCGGAGCCCCACGTCTTGTGCAGAGAGAGACGCTCGTCCTATATTCGGGCCGCTCGGATTGGCTACTGAGTCGCCCGGATTGTGCTTGAGTCGCTCGGATTGTGAGCTGAGTCGCCCAGATTGTGATCCCAGCATGGTTTCTCCTTTTTTGACTGCCTCAAGATCCGTGGGGTTCGTTGAGGGGTCGTGGGGGTCTTCATCATTGCCCCTTTTCTTCGCTTTAGTGACTTAGGTCTTTGGTATTAATCTCCTCTTTGATGCTTGGTCGTTAGATATCGTCAATTTAGTTCTCTTTACTCCATTTAGGCAAGGTTAGTGCTCTTCTCCTACAAAGGACATCAAACCTCATAGAATACGCATAGAAGGAGGCTAGAGACAAGAAACGACTCTAATACATACTAAAAAGCATAGGAACTAGTCTAGTTAGGGGACTAAATGTGCATAAATAGGAGTGACATCACTGAGGGCCTCGACTATTTATTTGTAATATTATATATTTGACGAAATTTAACAAAGAAAATAAAGTTAGAAACAAACTTTATACAATAAATAGAGAAAATAAATAAAAGGCAAAATAAAAGAATTAAATAAAAAAAAGAGTAAAGAAAAACTTATTTTATATTGGTACCCTCAAGCCTATTTGGATTTTGACTATTTAAGAATTTTGACTTTGCCGTTAATTATTAGCTCTTATGCACTTATATTGAACTGGGACGATTTAATGTGCGTAGTTTGTTTGAAGCTGGGATAGAATATTTGAGACGATAATTTGTATAGTATGTCTGGTCTTGAGACGAGATGTGTGTCTCGTATATTTTGTGTGTATGTCGTCCACCGTATGACTGTATTATTGTCCCCCTTCTGATAATAATTATGTCCCTCCTCTAAAGGCTAACAATAATGGGTATTTATAGTTATTTTGTGCCAGACTTCTCCTTATTTTGTGCCTTAGTTTTGGTTTGCCTAGGAAATCGGGAAGATAGAGTTTTATACTAAGAATTTGTGTGGTTGTTTGTTTTATGCATACGTCACACCAAGAGTTTTACCAACATGCAAGTGCCTCCTTATAATCTTCTACTTTGGCTCAGTTTGGTAAAAGTACTTCAAAAAATAAAAAAACAATCAAAACCCGAAAAGGCAAATCGATAAGGTAGCTGAAAATTAGGAGGCGATAAGAATCGATTATATAAAAATGTGTTTGGCAAACTAGCTGAAAAGGTAGCTGATTTTTGGTAAAATGACGTAAAAGGATATGAAAATTATTTAATATTATATAATAAAGGGGTACAAAATGGAAAATAAGTCATTTTAGGTACCTGATTTCTCAAATGCTACCTGAGGTAGCATTTCATTTCAGGTACCTTATTTGACCAAATAAGCTACTTGCCAAACACTTGCAAAAAAATCAGGTAGCTGAAATTTTGGTCAAATTAGCTACTTTGGTCAAATAAGCTACCTGAAGTGTCGTACCAAACAGAGTCTTTGCCTCTTTCTTATCCAATTCCAATGGTTCTCGTACTGCATAATGTAACGCAAATGGTATAGCCTAATTTGAAACGAACTCTTCATCTCTATAGGTATGGATTAGCTAATTTATACGTAATGTAAGATAAGGTGGGTTGCCTTATATACGTTGGGCTTATTAAAAAAACAGGTAATTAATAGTAAGGTTTGGTTATGAAAGATGTGTTAAGTTGAAAAGGCTTAAGAATTATTTTATGCCATTTTAAGTAATTTTCGGGAAATAAGCGTAAATAGTCATAAATTATTAACATTGTCAATTTTCATTTAGTCATAAAATATTAGCCTCATTATTGGGTACCCGTAAGGCTAGGTAGACATTTTGAGGTGTCTATAGAAGCCACCACTTTGACCGAGTCTGAGTAAGACGAAGGTCAAAGTAGTCCGGTCGGGACAGATGAAGGTTAAGAAACGTATCCGGGCCTCTTATATTACCTGTTTGGAGTAGCTGGAATCTGGATACTGGCTTAGCAAAACTTTGTTTTACTAATCTGGAATGAAACTGGTAAAACTTTGTTTTACCAATCTTGAAACTGGCATGGCAAAACTTTGTTTCACTTAGGCCTGAATCTGTAAAGCAAAACTTTGTTTCTTTGTCCGAATCTTGAATAGCCAAACTTTGTTTAGCTGGACTGGAATCTGGTATAGCTAAACTTTGTTTAGCTGGTCTGAAAACTGAGTAAGCAAAACTTTGTTTCGCTTAAGAGTGAACCTGCAAGATCTGATTTCACAAGTTCGAATGCGTGTCAGGGCCTGCCGATCGAGGAATTTAAAATTTTGTTTTGAAAAGGGATTATAATGTAAAATCTGATTTCACAAACTAGGATTTGCAAAATTTTATTTCGCAAAAAGACAAGTTCAGAAAATTTTATTTTAAGAAGTCAAATGCATGTCAAGGCCTGCCGACCAATTGATTTAAAATAACAAAAAAAAATTTCGCAAAAAGGCAAGTTCAGAAAATTTCATTTTAAGAACTCAAATGCATGTCAGGGCCTGCCGACCAATTGATTTGAAAATTGCAAAATTTTATTTCGCAAAAAGATTAGATTGAATTTTTTATTTTTACAATCATTGACTGAAATGGGCTAGATATTTGCAAAATTTTATTTCGCATAATGATTAGACTGGAATTTTTGAAATTTGAAAAATTTTATTTAACGGAAAGAATGAGGCTTTATGAGAAACCCTTACTTTGGATGAAACTGGAAGATGAATGAGAAAGTAGTCGACTGAGATTAGTTAGTGACAAATATATGACACATAAATTGCAAATGCATCTCCAGATATAATGCAAGTCTGATGAATGCAAAAATTGAGTATTTTTTTTTTGAAAATATTTGAATTGAGATTCTTTTTTGAAAAGATTTTCAAAAACACGGAGTCTAACCCAAATGTGGTCCAAGTAGAAAGACTGAACACTAACTGAACTTTTTTATTTTGGAAGTATCTCTGGTGTGGAGATTTTGCATCATTTTTACTTGACCCATTAATTTGAGTTATATTCTGAGAGTTTTGTCCTCTTTAAAGTTACAAGCTCTACTAATTAAGCAAAACTAATACCATAGAAACAAAATACTTTTGTGACCGTATAAATTTAGTGTACATCCCCCCAAATCTTAGATGCTGATTGAGGGTGATAAATGGAATGGAGTAGAAGGTTCTATGGTGTTAGAAGACACTGGAGATCTGTGTACCTCTCTCACTCACCTAAATGAATGAAAGGATCGTCCTAAGAGGAATGGAGACAAAGTAACTGTGGATTGACTCGTCTGAGAGATGAAAAAAATGACTACTCTGGAATTTGATTGCAAATTTTTGACTGGAATTTTGCCTTGTGAATTTTTGAGAGTCTTGACATTGGATTCGATTGCAACTTTGGCTGGATTTTTGTTGTCTTATGAAATTTTGAGAATTTGGTCACTAGAGTTGTATCTATCAAAGATCATACTCTTTTTTTGTCTTTGATTTTTTGAGACTTTTGACAATGTATTTGGATATATTTGAGATCATCTTATTTGGTCTTGAAAATTTTTGAGACTTTTATCACTAGCGTTGATTGTAACTTTGACTGAAATATTTGTTGACTTATAAGAGTCTTTGGTTTGAGTATTTTTGAGCTTGTATTCGTAATTTGACTCACATCTTAAGTTAATTCTAAGGGACTAGTGGTCATCTATAAAACAGCACGGAGTGCGCGCTCCCGTTTCTTATTTGGTATGTTTGGACACGGTTGTACTAAGAATCTGGTTTAAATATGTTCGAGCTAGTTTTCTAGCATCAATGGGAGTGAAGGATAATATTTGCTAAAATATTCAGTCATATGAGTTTGTATTCATCTGGTAGTCATTTAAGGTATGGAAAATTGACAAATTGGGTAAAAAGATGGAGTCTCCAAACCTAGAGGTCACCTAGTGTGACGATCCGCACACTTCGAACCCTTAGGTTTATTTATGTTATGTAGATTCATTTCCTCTTGTATATTTTTAGTAAATGCTTTCTAGTTTAGGATAGTCTTAGTTAAGCTTTTCTTTCCATAAATAGGTATATCGCTATTCTACACTAGTTTTGTAATTTCAATGTCTCCTGCTACCAGGATGTAAATATCAAACTTCCCTCTTTAGGGAGTACTAGTCAATCAAAAATCTACTTCCTAACAAGTTGCCTTCTTATTGCTTGTTGTTGTTTTCTTGTGAACGACTCTTGCCTTCACTTCACTAACAAGCCCGTGTGTGTCGATCGAGACTAGGATTCCGACACCCACAACCCGAGACCGATTACAAATGCACTAGTGCTTGACAAACACTAGTGCTTGATGCTCTCGCTTGCGTCCTTGTCGAGTGTTTAGACAAGGGTGCGCGTCACGCCCTGACTCAAAGTTTCGGACCGTGACACCTAGCTAGAGACACGGCGATCAATGAATTATCACACCACATGAGATGGAAAAGGTGGTCAAATGCACGCTCTCGTTTAGGCTGACTCTAAGAGGTCGATTGATCTACACTAAAGAGATACGCTCTAAAGTATTTCAAGTCTATTCTACTAGTTAAGGGTAAAAAGTAGAACAAGTGACTAATAAAAAATGACATATGCTTGGTTTTTTTTTTTTGACTCAAAAAGCACTTGAATGGCCCTAATTCAATTAGAATCCCATATTGTATTACTTTGACTTAGAGAACAGAGTGCCTAGCAAATTTTTGAACATTGTATAATCCGATCCACTTTAGAAATCGTAAAAAAAAAAAAAAAAAAAAAAAAACAAGCCCTCATTATTATCGTCACACTATATATCTTTCAAAGTTGACTCACAAATTTAACAAGAAGGTTGGGCAACTGAAGCACCATCTAGATTCTAGAGAACATCACTAAATGCTTTTAGTTATCTTATGTTTATTGTCTGAAGCTCAATTTCATATTAAGATAATACATTAACAGGACTATTCGTGATTGGTTTAGAAACCTGTTAAAGAACTTGGAAAACTTCGATTTGTGAATAAGTCGTTAGTGATGGATGCAATGGATTATGTGGTGGGTGTTGTACCAACTTGCACTACACTGATCACAAATGAACTTTCTTTTTTTAAAAAAAAAAAAAAAAAATAAGACCCCTAGTTTTGAAGAAGTAGAGATTTTTTTTTTACAAGCCAAACAGGCTAAATACAATGCAGACGTAATTTCTAACTGCAAATGTTGAATACGTTAAGGGATTGATGCATGGATATGCTATAATTAATGTCGTATGATGCTTGTCTAAATACCACGTGCTTGCAATAATGTCCACTAGGCATAATGAAATGATGACACGGGATCTAAAATGCAAACACCCTATTTTAAGATCGTAATACGAACGTGGCTTATACATATGCTTAACATAACAAACTTACTAAAGGAATAGGACTAAATGTATGACCAATTTTATCAATTAAACTCATATGGATGGTGGGCACAAAAGCTGCTAACTAACGGATGCATATTAATCCTATTGATTTTTTACTGGTTAATTAGTTAATGGAATAGGAAGAATTTTTACAATACATAAAATCATACCTGTCAAGAATATTTAACAAGCAAAACACACATTATTATATGATCTAGGGGTGTTAATGAGACAAACAGCTCGCGAGCTACTCGAGATCGGCTCGGCCAAAGTTCGGTTAAAGCTCGGCTCGTGTGAGCTTGGCTCAGGCTCAGGCTCGGCTCGAGAGCTTAATAAGTCAAGCCGAGCAAAGCCTGACTTGACTCGAAAAGCTCGCGAGCGGCTCGAACTTGTGTGATTACATAAAATATTGCTCATATTTTATAAAAATATTTTATCATGATTATATTTTTGTATCACATATATAAAATGTATCGCTGATTTGCCAAATATTTTTACATATAACCTTCGAGCATTGTTATTGAAAATATTGAAAGAAAAAAATAAACAATTTTATATAAGCTCGATTTGGGCTCGAGCTCGCGTTAAAGCTCACAAGCTTTATAACCTTCACATTTTTTTCAAGCTCGGGTAAGCACGAGATCGGCTCGAGCTAGAGTTTTGGTTATTGAGCACAAGCCGAGCAAGGCTAAGCTCGGGCTCGGCTCGGCTCGTTAACACCCCTAATATGACCTATACAAAGGATCTACGAGCTCTACGGTTAGGTTAATGGGTTGGAAATTGGGTACTCACGACATTAAAATACCACGAGGGCATCTCTCGCTTTTGTGCTCACCCAGTTATATGGACCAAACGAGTTGCCAAAACACGACGTCATGAGGTGGAAAATACGTGTAAGGCCTAGTCGGTCGAATGGACCTTCTAAGTAAACAACGTATTTCAACGAGGGTGAATTAGGGGGTAGCTTAGAATGACGTAATATTGTCTTACGGAGAGACTACGCCTTTTTGTCTCAGAATTGAACTTAAATATAAAAAAATTAAGACAAACATCATAAATAAATTCTTATTGTGATTAGGGAACAAACAAAAAAAGACAAGCATATACTTTACGAAAGAATCCCAAAAGACAAATTATCAATATGAATCATTACTGTTTTTCTTGCCAGTACGTCTTTTCCAATATTTTATTCTGCAAATTGTGTTTTTATTTTTTTTCTTGTTGATTCTTGATTTGTCTCCTAATCACAACGCTTACAAACAGGATGAAACAAAAACGTCAAATATATAATATTTCAAGTAAATTTCAAATCTTATCCTCTTATTAAGTCCTCAGCGGAGTCGCCACTGTGAGATCCCTGAAAAAATCTCCTTTTTTGAAATAAATAGATAATAATATAGAGTCGCGAGTAGGTTTTAAAAAAAAACATACAAAAACAATTTTAACGGAAAAGGCCCCTTTTGATCCTTGGAATGGGGACTGATCCGTCACCCCGGTCTGAACCAAAGATTGCGGATTCGGGGTAAAGGTACGGTCAGGGAAGGTGTTAGGCACCCGGACCGCCTATCAAACTGACGGCCTCTACTATTTATTTGTAATATTATATATTTGACGGAATTTAACAAAGAAAATAAAGTTAGAAATAAACTTTATACAATAAATAGAGAAAATAAATAAAAGGCAAAATAAAAGAATTAAATCAAAAGAAAGAGTAAAGAAAAACTTGTTTTATATTGGTATTCTCAGGCCTATTTGGATTTTGACTATGTAAGAATTTCGACTTTGCCGTTAATTATTGGCTCTTATGCACTTATATAGAACTGGGACGATTTAATGTGCGTAGTTTGATTTGAAGCTGGGATAGAATATTTGAGACGATAATTTGTAGAGTATCTCCGGTCTTGAGATGAGATGTGTGTCTCGTATATTTTGTGTGTATATCGTCCACCGTATGACTGTATTATTGTCCCCCTTCTGATAATAATTCTGTCCCTCCTCTATAGGCTAACAATAATGGGTATTTATAGTTATTGTGTGCCTTAGTTTTGGTTTGACTAGGAAATCGGGAAGATAGAGTTTTATATCAAGAATTTGTGTGGTTTTTTTTTAATGCATACGTCACACCAAGAGTTTTACCAACATGCATGTGCCTCCTTATAATCTTCTACTTTGCCTCTTTCTTATCCAATTTCAGTTCCACTGGTTCTCGTATTGCATAATGTAACGCAAATGGTATTGTTAATATTATAAGACGGAGATATAACTGAATGAGGTGATTATTAATGATAGAATCGGTTACATTATATAGTGAACTGTCTTGGAGGGTACTCCAAGAATATTCCTAATATTCTATAGGATATTATTATGATACCCATAATAATATCTTTTCTATATGATAATATATTCTCTAATACACCCCCTCAGTCGAAACGGTAGTTGACGGACGCTTCGACTGGACTAAAAAGGATATAATTGAGGACGCCGTTGTAGATGAACCGACTTGATATTTGTCTACGCTTTCACCGGATGTGTACCTTGCGCTTGTCGTAATCTTGCCTTTGGAAAAGCCACATATAATGACACGAACTAGCTTGTGCACGAGGGCCGAAGAAACTCATGAGACACAACACAAAAACGTCAAGTGCACGAGGGCCGTAGCAGCTCGTGAAACACCGACTATAAAAAAACATAAAATAAATCATGGTGCACGAGGGCCGTGGCAACTCGTGAAACACCAAATCGGTGAGTGCCGAATCAAACTCAACCGTACAAAAAAAATAAAAAGAATACTACTAAACTGAAGATAAAGCACACACCGAAGCACTTCGATCCCTAGGCAGTCATGGTTAGCGGTGCGGGCCGTAGCCGGCAGAGTCATACCACCCGGCCCATGAGGCGGGGTTGGTTGCTGGGGCAAACCTGAGGCGACCGGGAGAAGGCAAGGAGCGAGACGCGGCGAGGTTTAGGACGGTGGCGGTTGTCGAAACAACATGACAAAGAAGTTGTTTTAGCAACTGGGGACTACGGCAAGTATGAGATTACAGCGGCTGCGTGATCGAAATCAAGTCAGCGATCTTACTACGGCACAACAACAAGAAATACGATAGGAGGAGGGCTTGAGAAATTTATTCCTAATATAATAGCATAGGCCAAGATGTGACAGTAAAGGCAGGGGTGTCGAGTAAGGCAGGGGTGTCGGTGATGGTGGTTGAGGAGCGGGTAGGCGGATGGTGGTGAGGGAGAAGTGGGTTATGTTGGGGAAAATGGGAAAACGAGATGTGCTAGGTTAGGGAGGGAACGTGAGGGCTGATTGGCTGATGGCGTACCGCTGGTTGGTTTGGGTGAACGGAGGATAAAGGACGGGCTAACAGGGTGAACGGTGGCGGTGGTCTAGTTTGTGTGTTTGTGAAGGATACCGAATGGAGGGAGATAAGGGTTACGATAAGGTGGGGTAATGGCCAATGGGTATGGACTTTATTTGATTTATGAAATAAAAACAATACTACTACTTTATTCATGTAAAATGTCTTACCCGCCGGAGATGGTATAAGATAGCCATCTCCGGCCGGCGAGCTAAAACACAAGGTTGTTGCAAGCGGAAGGATTTTGAGAGGATCGATTATTAGGCTGATACCATGTTAATATTATAAGACGGAGATATAACTGAATGAGGTGATCATTAATGATAGAATCGGTTACATTATATAGTGAACTGTCTTGGAGGGTACTCCAAGAATATTCCTAATATTCTATAGGATATTATTATGATACCCATAATAATATCTTTCCTATATGATAATATATTCTCTAATAGGTATAGCCTAATTGAAACGAACTCTTCATCTCTATAGGTATGGATTAGCTAATTTATACGTGATGTAAGATAAGGTGGGTTGCCTTATAAAAGTTGGGCCTATTAAAAATAACAGATAATTAACGGTAGGGTTTGGTTATGAAAGATGTGTTAAGTTGAAAAGGCTTAAGAATAGTTTTATGCCATTTTAAGTAATTTTCAGGAAATAAGCATAAAGAATCATAAATTATTAACATTGTCAATTTTCATTTAGTCATAAAATACTAGCCTCATCATCGGGTACCCGTAAGGCTAGGTACCCGTAATCTAATGCAAGCTCCTAATATCACATAGATACAAACCGCATCATCAAAATTTCACCACATTGTCATTAATATAAGGAGTAGGGAAAAAGGAGATTAGAACGATCATACCATGCGGTCTTCATATATCCCTTAAAGATGTCGCGGATGTAGTGTAGTCCCTATGCGAAAGGAGTAACAAACACACAAGTATATACAATTCTACACTACTTAAAATAAAGAACATGTTTTTGGATTTTGAAAATTTTCAAATTTTTTATCATTTTCAAGAATTTTTAATTTTTATGGCTTTTTAGAAATGTATATTCCCATCTCCACACTTATTTTGGACATTGTCCTCTATGTACATAGTAGAGTGGAAATTGAAAAGGAAATAACATGTTTTTGATTTTTTCAAATAAGTTTTATTGAAAAATAAGGACATGTTTTTATATTTTGAAGATTTTTTGGAAAATAAATACAAATGCAAATGCATGAATGAATGAATGCATGTATGCATGCTCTAATTAAATGCAAGTCCTATATGACATATATAACATATTAATGCAATCTAAACTAGACTAAGTGATGCATGCTTTCTATTGTTCGAAGAGCTAATTTGAATTAACTCGGGTTCCTTGTGACTAAACTTTCCCAAACTGATTAAGGCTGGAGAGGAAGTTTGGCCACAAGGCCATGCATGCCATGAATGCAATTGGATTGTCATTTTGGATTTTCCCTCTTCTTTGATTTTCAATGCCAATTCAGGGCACATGAGGCGCTGCTTTTGCTTCACGGGTTTGGCTCCGGGCTTAATGGTAACCTGTGCTCTGCGATCTCCCTGTCAATCCCCAGACATGTCTTTGTAGTACCATGCGAATACGTCCTTGTATTCGAGAAAGAGGTCGATGAATTGTTGTCTTTTAGAGGGGTCAAGGGTGGTCCCTATCTTAAGTTCTCGAGGTGCTTGGTCAGTCCCTACGTTAACAGGTTCGGTCTCCTCAATGATGAGTGTTCTAAGTTCGCGTTTGTCGAGTTCTTTGGCTAAATGAGGTGGGTAGTCACTCAAGTTAAATTCCTCATGTTCGTTCAGAATTGCATTGCAGTTAAAGTGAGATAAATCGTAAGCAAAATTGGCATTAATTAAGTCGATCTGAGCAAAGAGCTCGAACAGGAAAAACATCTCATGGGGAGTCAGAGGCGACGCTGCGGAGGAGGTGGCCCTTGGGACAAGCTATAGGTTGCTACCTTCCGTGGGAGTAGGGGTGACAATAGTTGACTCAACCTCTGTGACAGCACCGAGATTGTGATAAAATGGTGGGAAGGGACTTTGTTGGTGGATGGGAGTACGATTTCTGGGACAGCCCCCGGCTTATCATAGAACAGTAGAAAAGAGGTTTTGACACGGGTGTTTAGAATGTCAGGACCCAAGACAGACTCTTACTCTGACTTGTCATCAGACTCGGACTCAGACTCATCTCCACTTCCCTCCTTGAAACTGGGGCCTTCTCCGGTTGTGATCTTGAGAATGCGGCCTTGGCGATCAGCCCATTTGAAAGTCTTCCTCCAGCCTTGGACAGTTTTCTCCGGGTTAACATCAGATATCAAGGCAGTAGGGTCGAGTTGGTTGTCCTTGAGGGTGATAGTTATGATCTCCTCAAGGTTGAGGTGCTTAATTGTAATACCCCGTATTTTACTTACCTCGGTGAAAGGCTAGTTAATGGTAAATGAGAAAATATATTTTGTAAAATTATATTGTATTCTACAAGTTGAGTTATAAGACGGAATAATAATAATAATAATAATAATAATAATAATAATAATAATAATAATAATAATAATAATAATAATAATAATAATAATAATAATAATAATATTAATAATAAGATGATAATGATATAATGATGATGATGATGATGATAATAATAATAATAATAATAATAATAATAATAATAATAATAATAATAATAATAATAATAATAATAATAATGATGATGGCACCATCGTGGGTGATACTTTGGAGGTGGGGAAGGTTTTGGACTTGATTAGGTTGGATGGCCCTCTTTTTGGATTGCATCTTAATGTCTCCAAGACGGAGGTCTTTTGGTCTGTTGAGGATCCCCGGAGTCGGCTTCCTGGGGTTTTCCCCACTTCTATTTCTCGGCCTTTGCGTGGTGTTACAGATTTGGGAGGACCACAAGATTGTCCCGGTTTTAGCGGCGAGATTGTGGCGACGAGAGTAACTAAGACCATTGAGCTAATGGACTTGGTTGCGAGGATTGAGGACCCGCAATGTGAGTTGTTTCTTCTTCGAGCTTGTACTGGTATCTCTAAGCTCTACTTCTCCCTTCGTACTTGCTCCCCTAGTGTTTTTGGGTCTGTCCATCTTCCTTTTGATGCCGCTCTTCGTTCTAGCTTGGAACGTATTGTCACCGCGTCAGGGCCGGGTTTTGGGGATTGGCAGTGGCGCCTTGCTACATTCCCTTTTCATCTTGGTGGTTTTGGTGTCTATGCGGCGGGAGATGTTTTATTTTATGCTTTTATTGCGTCCCGCTTGCATTCTCACTGGTTTGCAGAGCTAAGCTCCTCACCCTTCCGTATTGTAGCTGCCCCCCCTTTGATGATGCCGCGCAGTGTTTACTGCGACTACGAGTTCGATATATTAGGTCACCATAGTGAAATTGCTGCCCCCAAACTTATGAAGAAATTGGCAGACATTTATTTCACGACGGTTGTTGCCTCAGAGTCTGTTTTCTCCTTGACACCGCGCCAGCTTGCCTTATGGCAGTCTCAGCAAGGTTCTCACTCCTCTGATTGGTTACGTGCGGTTCCTATCTCGTGGTTGGGGCGGACTATGAACGGGAGGACTTACCGAGTGTCTTTGGGTATCGTCTGGGTGTTCCGTTATTCACGGTATCTAGGCCATGTCCCGCTTGCTCTCGGGTTTTTTCTTTGGGGATGTTTTTGGGGACCACGCTGTTTCTTGTCTTTATCTTTGTGGGTGTTAAACATCGGCATAACCTTGTCCGGACACCCTTTTCGACATCCGCTATAGATCCGGTATTCACGCGGGAAGGAGGTTGATATCGGTTTGGTTGATGGGCATGGTGGCTCTCTTCGTCCTGCGGATTTATTGCTTTATTCTTGGGACAGGGGGTGATGTGTGCGTTGACCGACGGGTTCTTCACCTTTGACTCGGACTGGGTTGGCGATTTTGTGCTTGGGCCGGGTTGTTCTTGTCTTTGCTCAAATGAAAGTGTGCTAAGTATGGGGATTTGTGCGCGGTAGCGGGTTATGGTTTCCTTCCTTTCTCTTTCTCTTCACTAGGGAGCCGGGTTCGGATGTCGTTGCCTTGCTCAAGCGGATCCGAAATTCTCGGTATCTCGAGATGCGGGGGCTCGGGTTGCCGCTTACATTTTTACTAGACTTAGCTTTGCTATTGCTAAGGGTGTGGGAGCTCAGATTGTTTCACGGCTCCCCACCAATTTCATGTAAACTTTTATTTTTGTTTTAATGAAAGTCACGCGCATCCTTCTATAAAAATAATAATAATAATAATAATAATAATAATAATAATAATAATAATAATAATAAAATAATAATAATAAGATAGTATTGATAATAATAATAATAAAAATAAAATACGATATATATATATATATATATATATATATATATATATATATATATATATATATATATATATATATATATATATATATATATATATATATATAAGAAGGATCAAGTGAGTCCACCTTAAGTCATTAAGTCCATAAGTCCCATTCAGAGCCCTTAGATTGTGAGGATGAATGGCTAAGATTACACCAAAAAGCAACTTATAACATTATAATAACATGTAGACTATTTACCTCTCTCCTTAGGGTGATAGACTTACTGTTTACATTCTGCATGTATGTTCCTCCATCAGTCACTTGCACGTTATTCAACTTCCCTCCACTATCTCATACAACTCCTTCCTGTCTTTCATCTCACATTTTTTCATTTCTTTTCTACATATCCTCTTCCTTACCAAATACAACAAATCCTTTTTCTTCTCTATATTTTATCGCATTCAAACACTCGTAGTTCCTATCTTTGTTTCTTTACCTCACTTTGAAGGTAATTCATTGATCATCCTTTATTCTTTTCTTTGTTGTAATTTTTTAAATTTGCAAATTATCCTTGAGTCGTAATTGTTATATTGGGGTTATTTCATTTTTGTATTTTGTTATTTATGAGTTGATGATTTTATCGCGTGTTTAAATTTATGTGATTTTTATTATATTTGATTATCCATAAACATTTTGATTCATTAGCATGTTTGAATTTAATTCTAAGTGGGTAGTGTAAATATTATAGTCTTTGAATTGCTAATTAAATTGATAGTGTAAATCAACTCATTGGGTAGTGTGAATGTATTTGTTAGGGTTTCAATCGAGCCTGTTTTTGGGGATTGTAAATGTGATGTAATTGGGACTGTGAATGTGAGGACAGCCCAAGTGTAAATGTGAACCAAAGAAAGTGTAAATGTGAACAAATAGAAAGTGTAAATGTGAATATAGGAGAAGTGTAAATGTGAATAAATAAAGTGTAAATCTGACCCAATTCGAAGTGTAAATGTGAAGATATTCAAAGTGTAAATGTGAGGATAGAGTAAGTGTAAATGTGAACACTAAAACTGTAAATCTGACTAAATTGGAAGTGTAAATGTGAAGATACTGGAAGTGTAAATGTGAGGATAGGAGAAGTGTAAATGTGAACAAATAAAGTGTAAATCTGTCTAAATTGGAAGTGTAAATGTGAAGATAATGGAAGTGTAAATGTGAGGGTAGGAGAATTGTAAATGTGAACAAATAAAGGGTAAATCTGACTAAATTGGAAGTGTAAATGTGAAGATACTGGAAGTGTAAATGTGAGGATAGGAGAAGTGTAAATGTGAACAAATAAAGGATAAATCTGACTAAATTGGAAGTGTAAATGTGAAGATAATGGAAGTGTAAATGTGAGTGTAGGAGAAGTGTAAATGTGAACACATAAAGGGTAAATCTGACTAAATTGGAAGTGTAAATGTGAAGATACTGGAACTGTAAATGTGAGGATAGGAAAAGTGTAAATGTGAACAAATAAAGTGTAAATCTGACTAAATTGGATGTGTAAATGTGAAGATACTGGAAGTGTAAATGTGAGGATAGAGTAAGTGTAAATGTAAATGTGTAGACTCTTATAGGTTGAGTGATATTGTGCATTTCTTATGTACTTTTTTTTCCTGATTCAGATGGTATCTGGTGGAGACCTACCTGAAAGCGAAGAACAACCACAAGTTACCCCTACTGTTTCCGTTAAGTGTCGCCCCAACAGGCTTCACAAGCTTATTAGTAAGCTTAACATTGCTCAACAAGCCGCTGTATAGAGGATTGGAATTGGGGGGCTGCTTCATCTTAAACTCAGAACTTTCCCGCTTTCACATGTTCCTGAATTTCTTGAGGCTTTCAGCGATGGTTCTTATGTTTTCTGGGCGTCGGAGTTGCAGGAGTTTATGGTTACTAAGTATGATGTCTATGACTGTTTCATGTTACCTGTTGGTGAGAGAGAGATGGAAATAGTACCTACTGGACATATGCCTGGTGCTAAAGATAAAAAATATGTGCGTATAAAACAACTGTGGCGCAAAAAGTTCAAAGTGAAATCAAATTCTGATTCTATTCCTTTAGGAGATGTTTTCAATTATATTGAGTCAGAGCAATTCAACGATGGAAGGGATGAGTTCTGCCGCCTGTTTGTGCTTCTTAGCATTTCATCATTCCTTGCGCCGACATTGAACAACGGCATTGAAATCAAACTTTTGAAAGTGGTTGAAGATGTGAGTGCCATACCGGAGTATGACAGGTGCTCGTATGTATTAGAATGTTTAGCTAATGCTGCAGCCGAGGCTCGCAGCGTGCAGTTACATCTGCTTGGTTGTATCCCTTTCCTTATGATTACTTATTTTCAGCGGTATGATTACCGTGGTATGAGTTGCCCAGATGGCCTTCCACTTATTCAGCATTAGGATCTGAAAACTCTATCGAAGAGGTTAAAGGATGAGCTGGACGTGGGTCCATTGGGTCGACTAACTTTGTCGAAGGTGAAGTACCCGCGATGTCAAAACAAGACCCCTGATGAGAAGGACACTGGTAATACGATGTTGGCTATAGCTGGCGCGCCCAAGGCGCCATTGGAAAGCCCTACGCCTCTTCTGATTTCAACGTCGGGTACATCACCCGATAAGAAGTTTATTCAGATTGAACTCCCCCCCGGTGTTGAAGATGACGAAAGCTAGGGCTGTAGATGTAAGATTTATGTTATGAATGTTTAATTAATGGCATATTTTTTTAATATATATATATATATATATATATATATATATATATATATATATATATATATATATATATATATATATATATATATATATTGAGCAGGTATATTTTGTGTATCTAGACTCTTAAATCTTTTTTTGTTACCAACTGTAGGGTGTACACGAGCTGTACTTGAAGATTCAAAGGAACGTTGTGGCCTTCTATTCCTGGTATACGGATGCAGCTGCAATGCTTAAGAATTTAACAACAGGTGCTACTTCTTCAACTGATCTTGTTCTGTCACAAGCGACGCAAACTTTTTTTGAAGGTGCAAAGGTGAAGGAATATGTTGAAGAAGTTGGAAATTTAGCTTCCCAAATGAAGAAGTATAATGATAACGCTCCCTCATTGTCAGATGTTGGGAAGGTGGCCAAGAAAAAAACAAAGGCAAGCAAGAAAAAAAAGACCAAGGTTCCTAAGTTAGAGTTTACGCCTATTGTAGAGCATGTATCACTTGCAGAAGATTCTGATTTGGGTGATAAAGCACGTGATGCGGCTATGTCACAGGTAATGAAGACCGCTGATTTCTACAACACCGCTGAACTTAACGAAGCCTGTCGACGAGAGGAAGAGGAATGCGGGCTAGATTTAACCGACGACTTGACTCAATTAACGGATCGGCAGATTCTAGAGAAAATTTATAGCCCGGATGAAGTTGAAGAAGCTTACACAAAGCCCTCATTGAACGAGGAGCAGGAAAGTTTGGGAGGGGAAGTGCCTGACACTAGTGGTGCCCCTGAGAAAGCTAAACATGTTTTTGAGAAGTGTAAGTCAGAAGCAACGAATAAGGTTGATGCGGATGTGGTAGGTCGATCAATCAAGATGGTTCATCTTCGATTTCAACTAAAATTTATTTCGACCATTGACATCGAGAACGCGCCGCAAGGTTTGACAGATATTGGTGATGATGGTGGTGAAGCGGCAGAGGGTCGCATCTGAGATAGGTGAGGATGAGATTGTGCAAGGTATGGATATGGAGTGGCTCAAGAACAGGGCACTTCATCGGTGAAGGGGAGGCGTCTTATTCAAAAGTAGCAAACAAGGTGGATGCGGATGTGGTAGTCCCGTCAATTGAAGATGGTTCATCTTCATTTCGATTGAAATTTATAGCGACAAATGATATTGATAACGTGTTGAATAAGTTGTCGACAAATGACAAGTGAAGTGGCACGGTGGTGGTGCACCGAGAGAACAGGACGAGGTTGTACAGGGGAATGGACATGGAGCCGCCTCAAGATCGGGGGCCCCCGCCGTGGCCCGATTCACCGTGGTTGGACTAGTGCCTGGCGTGGATTTGGATGTTAGCGGTGCAAAATGGCTGCCCGGACGAGGCATGCGGGGCTTGGAGATGGAGCCGCCTCAAGATCAGGGGCCCTGCCGTGGGCCTGAACCACTGGTGGTTGGACTAGTGCCTGGTGAGGCTGTGGATGTTAGAGGTGCACCGGAAGTAGAACAGCCCGTTGACCGACCCCAAGTTAGTGGTACGAAAGTACCGGATGGTGAGCCTGGCGTTGTTTCGACCACAGTCCGTGAAGATGCATCACAAGAAGGGTTAGAGAGTGGTTGTGGCATGGTCAACGAGCAAGGTGAACGCCCTACTACACAACCCGATTGTCCTGGTTCATTTCAGAATGATGACAAGCCCATGGATGTTGTAGAGGGAGCAGATAAGGTGGTTGTTGAAGCACACTCCTCTGAGTTTAAGTTGCCGGAATTTCAGTGTACGTTTATATCTACTGCAGAGCTAGCTGAGGCATTTAAGGGGGTTCCAGGTGAGGATTTTGGAACGATCCGATGGGGCAGCCCTTTCAACCAAGTTCTGCGGATAGTCGGGAAATTTATGTCCCCCGGAGTAACATGGATCACCACCCTTTCCTATTTCATTCAACTGAGCCCTTACAGTGCATGGAAGTGGTCCCTGAGAATCTGACTTGCACCATGGATTGTGGGGAACCCATGCCGAAGCGGGGCTTTGTTCTGTGACTGCGGCTGAATAAGAAATTATTTAGGGGTGTTTTTAAGGAAAGGAAATACGTCCTGGACTACGTATTTAACAAATCAGAAGCTTGGTTGAAAGGGTGAGTCGATTAATTTCTATGTCAAACATATTAATACTTATATGTTGTCGTAATCATGTTCGTCTTATATAATTTTTTCTTTTTTTGTAGGGAAGAATTGGCAGTATTTTCAGACTTTTTCTTCGTGTCACGGGAAGACAAGTTAACCCTTGAACCTGGACAGGAAGTTATGTCTTCTGTATTCGATTGTTGGTGCCTACTAATCAATAAGATGATGTATGATTAAAATGCACCAGTTGCATCCTCTCGTTGTTTCTTCGGGCTTAGTCACACCGTACTTGTCCTATCCTCACTCAATGCAATTTGTATAGTTCCAATTTAATTGTAACGTAAGTGTCTAAATTTAATAGCGCTGCCCTTCGTTTGAACAGAGTGCTGCGCTGGATATTTAGAAAGCCAAGAAGAAAGGAATTGTTCTTGACAAAAAGGACGAAATCTGGGCTGGGTGGGATGCTTGGATTCAATCCTGTTTGTCTCCTTTTCAACTTGGATCTGATATGGTTAGTGTAAATGTGACCTATTGTGAAGTGTAAATGTAATCACACAGAAAGTGTAAATGTCATCACACAGAAAGTGTATATGTGATTTTCACAGAAAGTGTAAATGCCTGGATGTGATTAAGAAAAAAGTTTAAATGTCATGACATATGAAGTGTAAACGTGAGACATAGTGAACTGTAAATGTCGTGAGATATTGTGAAGTGTAAATGTCATGAAATATGAAGTGTAAATGTGATACATAGTGAAGTGTAAATGTCATGATGTATAGTGTAAATGTGATTATATAGAAAGTGTAAATGTGATGACATAGGGAGTGTAAAGGTGACTAAATATGAAGTGTAAATGTCAGCACTTATAAAGTGTAAATGTGAATATATGTAAAGTGTAAATGTCATGACATATGAAGTGTAAACGTGAGACATAGTAAACTGTAAATGTCGTGAGATATTGTGAAGTGTAAATGTCATGAAATATGAAGTGTAAATGTAATACATTGTGAAGTGTAAATGTCATGATGTATAGTGTAAATGTGATTATATAGAAAGTGTAAATGTGATGACATAAGGAGTGTAAAGGTGACTAAATAGGAAGTGTAAATGTCAGCACATATAAAGTGTAAATGTGAATATATGGAAAGTGTAAATGTCATGACATAGGAAGTGTAAGTGTGAGACATAGTGAAGTGTAAATGTCATGATGTATAGTGTAAATGTGATTATATGTGATTATATAGAAAGTGTAAATGTGATTATATAGAAAGTGTAAATGTAAATGTAATGACATATAAAGTGTAAATGTGATTATATAGAAAGTGTGAATGTCATGACATAGGGAGTGTAAAGGTGACTAAATATGAAGTGTAAATTTCATTACATATAAAGTGTAAATGTGAATATATGGAAAGTGTAAATGTCATGACACAGGGACTGTAAATGTGACGAATTATTGAAAGTTTAAATGTGAAATTTTATTGAGTGTATCTTTTATGTCTTTGTTGTCACATCCGCCAGGTCTTCATCCCGGTCTTATCTGGCAATAATGATCACTACAGCTGTGCATGCATAAACTTCGTATCTGAGCAGATAGAGTATTTGGACAACCGTCACTACGACGATGATTTTGAGAAGCTTCCATATTTTAAAATTTCGCGTATTGCGGTAATAATTATAAATAGCATACCTTAATTTGTTCTTTAGTGTATATGTATTCTGGAATTGTAAACACTGTTTTTAAATTGACTATTTTTTTGAAATTCCTTTTACAGAGTGATTTAATGGGCGAGTATCTGGAGTCTAAAGGGTTTGTCATAGGTTCAAAGGTCGCCGGGTTTAAATTTGTCAATGTCGAATTTAAATGGCAAGGTAGGGGGTATTCTACGTTTGATTGCGGGGTGTACATGATGATACACATGCTGCTTTTCAATGGGAAGCTTTTTGACTGCGCCTTAGGTGAGATGGACGTTATCAACCTCATCCGGGCTGAAGTGGTGTCGATCCTTATCCTGTGTGACCATAATAAAGTGAGGGAGAGCGTTCTCGAAAGGATAACCCAATTCAGGCAAAAGTATGGTCAAGGTCTGAATTCTGTCTCCAATGCTGCACAGAAGCGGAGTATGGACGATGAGGAAGAGATTACGTACAGTAAATGTCCCCCTGTTGCAGGCCCACCCCCTAAACGCGTAGAAGGAAGCCTTGTGGTCAATCCTGTAGCCATACAGGCGGAAAGCAGCCCCGTTGTTGTTCAAGCGTCAGCGCAGTCTTCAGGTAGCCAACCTTTGTCAGCCGTAAGAAGCCGTCCCCGGGGCGGGGGGGGCTTGGGATGCTCAATTGACTGTGGGGCTGCTGGTACGCAGACTCTTGTTGTCTCGACCTTCTTAAGGAACAATCAAAGTTTGGTCAGGGGTGTTCGATCACGTCGAAAGCATGCGGTGGATTATTGCTTGTTAGACGACTACAACTTTGAAAATTCGTTAGTATCTGCCAGACTCTTATAACAGGGCCAATTAGTTACGAAATTTAATTTGTAACTACTTCTCAATTTCTTACTATTATACGTGTGTTTCATTGCAGCGAATCAATCTCTTGGTACAGTAGGCATGCCGCGCTATGCCGTTCCGACATCATGACCATGCTTCCTGAGGTTGTAATGTCGCCTGTTGTCATTGAGTCCTGGGCTATTTTGCTGAACCATTTGGAGTCTGCTGAATACTTACTTCCTAGGATGGCCTTCTTTGGGATACATCATATGGTACCCCCCCCCCCCGCACAAAGCCTCAAAGTTATACATTAGTTTTTACTTTTATTATGTAGGCTCACTCACTTCTCTGAACAGGAATGTATCATGCAGCTTTTGGATATACGTGAAGCAGGCTCACAGTTTAATGACATCACTGATCGGCTGTATCACATTTGGGATACCTTCATCCAGGACTGTGATAAAACTTTCAACCTGAATGCCGAGTTTATCTTCGTACCTGTCAACATTGGTGAGCACTTTGCATGCGTATGTATAAATTTTGGACAACAAACTGTTGATCTCCTTGACTACCAACATCATGCCAATCGGGATCGATGCGAAATGTGCAATGTTACTCGCCAAGTGGTAAGTCTGATGCCAATAAATCATTTTCGAAGAGATGAACAATAGATGGTTTATTTAATTGTTAGTGCTTTAATGGCAGGCATCAGCTGTTAGCGATTATTTGGATGTCAGAACGGACAGGGGATACGAGATTACTAACTTTGAGCATCGGCAAATCCCGTTCAGGCGTCAAACACCCCTTCCTAACATAACAGAATCATGGGTTTTCTGTATGATGTATATGCTGATGTACGAGGGTCAACCTTTTGAGCATCCAGACTTGGAGAGGAAGAGGAATCGACGGTACTTGGTAGTTGAGTTGGTGGCGACGCTTGTTCTAGCTGACATAAATGTCAACACAGACATTTTTGAAGCAAAGTTGAATGGGTTTATCGCTGGAAAAGAAGATTTATGGGCCAAGTTATAAAAGAAGCGCAAAATTAAGGCTGTGTTATCGAAAAAGTAAACAATTTGTGGACATATTTTTTATTGAATTGTATTTTGTTTGGCAATCTTGAACTTAGAAAAGAATGTTTTGTATTTTGGTTGGCAATGTTTACACAAATGTGTAATTTTTAAATTGCAAGTGTAATCATTACAGTAATGAAGTGTAATGGTAAATTACACTAATGAAGTGTAATGGTTGACTATTTTTTGGCAGTTATAATCATAGTTTTTTCAAAGTGTAAATGTGACTAAATTGCAAGTGTAACTGTTAACACACTTGTAATTTAGTCACATTTACACTTTAAGTATAACTGTTAACACACTTAAAGTATAAATGTTAACATTGTCAGTGTCAACTTTATCATACTGAAAGTGTGAATGTAAACACACTGAAAATAAATTGAATTTCAGTGTAAATGTGGTGACATGGGAAGTGTAAATGTGGTGACAGCCCAAGTGTAAATGTGAACAAAAAAAAAGTGTAAATGTGAACAAATACAAAGTGTAAATGTGATTATAGGAGAAGTGTAAATGTGAACAAATAAAATGTAAATCTGACTAAATTGGAAGTGTAAATGTGAAGATATTCAAAGTGAAAATGTGAGGATAGAGTATGTGTAAATGTGAAGATACTGGAAGTGTAAATGTGCAGATATGGCAAGTGTAAATGTTAACACCAGTTATTTGAAAATAAGTGTAACTGTTACTTGAAATAACATAAGTAATCCAAAATAAGTTCAAGTAACACAATGTTTGGCTATCTAATAAAACAGAGAGATTTTGGTCTTATGACAGTGTAACTCTAACGTTGGTGTTACTAAAAGTTACACCAACTGCAGTTCAAAGTTAAGCTGCCATGAGACCAATTCCTAATCGCCCGCTCCAGTTATAGCACACCAAAGTTTTAAGTTACACTGTAACAATATATGGAGCAACATTTGTCACTGATCTGACGTATATTCTTGTTCTGATTCCAGCTCTTCCTCCTCCTCTCCTTCATCCTCTTCGGGTTCAGACGACCCTTCGCACAATGGCGTGTGTGCTGAGAAGGGGTTAGGGCAGTTCCTCTTGTCGTGATTTGTCATTCTCTTGCAATTCTTACACTTACGTTTGGGTTTCCTAGCCAACACCATTGCTTTTGTTTTGGCTGACAACAATCTTTTTCCGGTCCCCTTGTTTTTCGAATTCTTTGGTGGCAATATCGTCACTACCTCACATGCCGTACAATTCAGAAATATCTCAATTTGTTGATTTTTATTCAACACTTCCCCTAATGGTGACAGGGACTGTTTAAATGCCCTAATTACAGCGGAAAAGCTGTCAACATCAGCTACTCCTTTGTCTCGAAGGAGCCCTACAGCTTCATGAACTTCTGACCACATTATTGACATTGCAATTTGTTTTTCATCGATGACTTGCATGTTTTCTGTCCCTTCACCATTAGTATTGAAATCCTTAATCGGAGATACTCTTTAATCCATCTATTTACAACATAATCTTCTGGTATAGTCTTTATCCCACTTGCTAAAAAAATCCATATTATATGGCGGCATAGGATTCCGGTTCTTTCAAACATCGTACAACTGCAGCTTGCTTTACGTGTACCTGTGTCATCAGTTAAAGCTAGCATGTAAGTGTGAACGTTAAAAATAGTGTCACTGATGTAAAGTGTAAATGTCATGAATTGTAAAGTGTAAATGTTAAGTTATTAGAAGTGTAAATGTAAACTAATAGGAAGTGTAAATGTCATGAACTGTAAAGTGTAAATGTTAAGTTATTAGAAGTGTAAAAGTTATAGGAATTTAAATGAGATAAAAACAGAAAGTGTAAATGTCATATGATTTAAAGTGTAAATGTCATGAATTGTAAAGTGTAAATGCTAAGTTATTAGAAGTGTAAATGTAAACTAATAGGAAGTGTAAATGACATGAACTATAAAGTGTAAATGTCATTAAGTGGAAAAGTGTAAATGTTAAGGTATAGGAAGTGTAAATGTCATATGATATAAAGTGTAAATGTCATCAATTGTAAAGTGTAAATGTTAAGTTATTAGAAGTGTAAATGTAAACTAATAGGAAGTATAAATGTCATGAACTATAAAGTGTAAATGTTAAGTTATTAGAAGTGTAAATGTTAAGTTATAGGGATTTAAATGTGTAAATGTCATATGATGTAAAGTGTAAATGTCATGAAATGTAGTGTAAATGTCATTAAGTGGAAAAGTGTAAATGATAAGGTATAGGAAGTGTAAATGTCATATGATGTAAAGTGTAAATGTCATGAATTGTAAAGTGTAAATGTTAAGTTATTAGAAGTGTAAATGTAAACTAATAGGAAGTGTAAATGTCATGAACTGTAAAGTGTAAATGTTAAGTTATTAGAAGTGTAAATGTTAAGTTATAGGAATTTAAATGAGATAAAAACAGAAAGTGTAAATGTCATAGGAAATGTAAACTACCTGGACTGTATGCAACTTCAAAATTCTTCTTTCTGGATGAATCTTTGACAGTAGTTACCTCTAGCTCGCCTCTCTCAGTGAAACCTCCTGTTCTACATGTATTAATTGAGAAGATGGCTTCTTGTTTGAATTTCTGAAAAGCTGAATACGTGTACACCTTTGCAGCATGAATCTCAAATGCCAGATGTGTTGACGCCGTTGCGGACGAGTGCTTATCCATGTTGTCAAGCTGCTTCTATGTATGTCTTTGTTGGTCCATAGCGCTCTCAAAACGCATCCAAAACTCAACCAATGTTCCTGACTTATGCTCAAACCTCTTTAAAAAGCTATTTTCGCTCTCTGATCTTTGATTCGTCCTCATAATCGACGCCATCCTCAAGTCTCTGCAATGCGCCATCCCCCACTGTCCCCTTATAGCATATTTATCTGCAAACCAATCATTTACGCCAACACCATGATCTTCAATTATTTGCTCCCAGATACCATCAAATTCTGCTGCCTCAAGCTCATCGTCCCATATAATGTCATTAATTTTACACATGAACTCATTATAATCACTCCTCGAGACACCAAACTTACTGGGCATTTTGTTCATTATATGCCACATACAGAACCGATGGCGCGCTGTCTTGAAAACAAGAGGGAAAGATTTGATAATACCTGGGTCCTAATCTGTAATTATGTACTCGGGTTCCTTACCCCCCATTGCTTGTAAAAACCGGCTGAAAATCCAACTAAACGACTCATAATCTTCCCTTGCAATTAGAGCCCTCAGAACGTCATAGATCGTTTATGGTGGTCAACACCTGTGAATGGTGTGAATACCATAGAATACTTATTGGTGGAGTAAGTTGGGTCGAATGACACCGCATCACCAAATTTTTTTTAATTATCCCGTTCGTGAATGAAAAATTTAACATCCCTATGGAAGTTCTTAAAATCATTTAAGTTTGCTCCAATGTTTTCGTATCCATTCACTTGTTCTTTGCAGGTCTGTATGTCTTTGTTGCTCCTATCTTCAGCTGCCAATCAATCATTAACAGATACGTCATATAAATATAACATGAATGGAATTATTTATTTAGTATAGAGAGTGATTATGTATTACAAACCCTTGAGTTTGAAACGATTATCATCTTGTGATAATCTGTTATGTTACGCGACAATTTCTGGAACTCTCTGTCCTTAAGTGAGATAAGCTCGTGATTGTGACCCTCGTGGAACCGGTCAATTAATAAAATACCATTCTTCATATATAGTCGTATCCTCGCTTTACACCCCACTCTAGTGACCCTGAATATCCTCTGTGACTTCTCCCCAACCAGTCCGTCATCCCGATCTTTACTGGGCGTCTTGTGAGCGAAACCTTCTCGATTACAGACGACGAGCTTTGACTTGATCTCACCGCCACGCCATTTTTTTGTTGTGTACCTACGTACATCAAACCCACAAGCAATGGCGTATATCTTATAAAAAGTCACCGCGTCCTCAACCCCCACAAACTCCTGGCCGATGTACGGTGTAAACCTCTCTCGACCTCCCTACACAGCTCCTGCCTGTCAGGTTGAACTCCATTCTGTTTTAGCAAGTCTGTAAATGTGCACAGAGTGTAAGTGTAAATGTAAATGTCATCAGATATGAAGTGTAAGTGTAAACGTAACTCAAAGTAAAGTGTAAATGTAAAGGGAATGTTCCATAAATGTAAATATTCCAAAAGTGTATATGTGCAAATTATGATGTCCCAAAAGTGTAAGTGTAAATGTAAACATCCAAAAGTGTAAGTGTAAATGTCACAGGTTTAAGTGTAAATGTGCTTTTAAAAGTGTAAATGTCGAAAAAAGTGTAAATGTCAAAAATGCGATGTAAATGTGATGCTTTAAAAGTGTAAATGTCAACAAAAGTGTAAATGTTTTCAGAATGCTAACTCAAATTAAAACTATAATAATAACAATTAAAAGGTGACTATAACAATTAAAAAGTGTAAATGTAAAACTATAGCAAAACTAAATATCCAAAAGTGTAAGTGTAAATGTCGTGACTTTTAAGTGTAAATGTGTCTTTGTTACGAAAGTGTAAATGTCGGAAAAGTGTAAATGTCGGCGAAAATGCAGTGTAAATGTGATGCTTTAAAAGTGTAAATGTCAACAAAAGTGTAAATGTTTTCAGAATGCTAACTCAAATTAAAACTATAATATTAACAATTAAAAGGTGACTATAACAATTAAAAAGTGTAAATGTAAAACTATAGCAAAAGTAAACATCCATATGTGTAAGTGTAAATGTCAGCAGAAACGAAGTGTAAATGTGATGGTCTGAAAGTGTAAATGTCAACAAAAGTGTAAATGTTGTCAGAATGCTAACTCACATAAAAAATATAACAATAAAAAGTGTAAATGTAAAACTATAGCAAAAGTGTTCATATAAATGTTGTCAGAATGCGTTGATGCTACTCAAAACTCAAATTAATGAAAACCCAGCATGAAGATTTACTTCTAACAAAATTCATTTCAAACCCAGTAACAAATAATAAAAACAAGAATGAACAAATTCGATGACATGCAAAATTTATCATTACCTTCATCCATCCTATTAAACTAAAAATATTAAAACGTGACTGAAAACAATGAATAAAATGAAGAAATACCATTGATGCCATCTATTATTTGCATGTTTACGCTGATTTGCAGGATTTAGAGAGAACTTTAGCTGAAAACTTCGTTTTCAGATGGACGAACCTAGTTTTAGAGAGAAGAAAGAAAGAATAAAGTTGGAAATAAGTGTGTTAAGGAAGGAAGAATGTGGGGAGTGTAAACATAGTACAAAGGATATATCCTTTTGTCCGCAGGAAATGATCATTGGTAAGGACAATTTGCAGGAAATGTTGTCCTCTTTCCTACCCAAGTTTTTCCCTTTTTTTTTGGCCTATATTTTGTAAAAAATCTCCACCTTAGATGTTGTCCATTCAAGGGTCCTTATAAGGACTTAAGGACTCAAATGAGGTAAGGGACTCATTAGATCTCCTCTATATATAGGCTGGATCTCGTAAGTTTAGTTCTTATGGTGAGTTTGTGCTTTAAAATCTCACCCATTAGATAAAAAGGAATGAATGGCTGAGATTGAACCTAATATTAACAAAACCACAAGAAAGGAAAGCCTTACAACTTGAATATCAAAATAAACCCACCTGTGATCCTCTCTCTAATCCCCCCCCCCCAAAAAAAAAAAAAACTCTTGGAAATACGATTAATAGCTAGAAATCGCGCAATTCATCTTCACCGATCAAATTTATCACTAAAATCACTGGAAAAATCAATTTTTTTTCCTAAATTTATGAATAATTGATCAATTTCCAGTTAATTTGAACAATTGATATGCGAAGTTTTGCGAATTTTTGCAGAACAATTCAAATCAAGATTGTAATTATACGATATGAAGTATAGCAAAATTACTAAGTAAAATTCCTCATTTTCCTTGTTTTTGGGAAGGTGAGAAGGAAAAAGTGATGGCATAATCGCCATCAAATTAGAAAGTTGTGTATGGAGGTTGGATGGTTAGGATTTGGAAAAGGAAAATCGGTCGATCTTTGTAATACTACGGTTTTATGAGCCTCTGGGTACTCTATCGAGTGGGTCTTACTCTGTCGAGTAAGGGTGTTTTGAATTTTAAAACAGTGTTCTGCCTGTAGGGTACTCGATCGAGTAGCCTGGTACTCGATCGATTAAGCGGCACTCGATCGAGTACGTTAGTTGCTCGATCGAGTAGCTCGGTTTACGGGTAATGTTTTGTCGGGTTTTGTTAATAATTCGAATAGGTATATAAAGATTTCCGTCATCAACACTAAACACTTTTATCAAACCTAATTACTTCAAAAGAGATTTCAACCTACGTATTTCGCATCTTTCGCATTATTGGCAAATCCCGGAGCTTGGGAGGTCGAAATTCATCATCCTCTACATTCTTGTGATCCTTGCGTCGAGGGTAAGATCTACGTGCCGATTTTATAGTATTTTATTAAGTTTGGTTAAACCCTAATTTGGGGGTTTGGGGGTTTTGTTGTCTTTTATGATTGTTAATAATTGTATGATCATATGTTAGGAGGAGGATTCGTAGAAGAGGAGTTTTGATAACAGTTGTTGAGACCGTCTGATTGTATTGCATTCCAGGTAGGGTTTCCTTACTCAGTATTAGTCACATGATGTGTTGGTTGTGATGTGTGATCGTTGAATATTATCGTACGAGTATTGTGACGGTTGTTGGGTTTGCTTACTGATTAGTAGTTGTGATTGATTGTATCTGTCTGTGTTCTTCGGGGTGCATCCCTGGCTGAGTGGAGTCACTTGCGGGAGTGGCTTCACGCCCATTATTCGCCTTCTGTGGAACCCGCCACATAAGGGATGTGCACATTAATGGATTTGGGTTTATCGCTCGATGGAGATGAGCGGGGCTTAGGTGGGAACGGCTGCGGTCCCCCACTGGCGGCGAGGAGTAACCTGTTGCGATGGGTACTCAGGCAGGGCTACACACTTTAGTGTGTAGTCAGTATTGTGGAGTTGGTGATGGAGTTCGGAGTATATCTGTGATGACTGGGCTGTGTTGTGTGTTGTTTTGTTGAGTTATGTAAATTGTGTGATTAGTACTGACCCCGCTTAATTGTTTTAAAAACTGTGGTGATCCATTCAGCGATGGTGAGCAGTTGTTGAGCAGGTATGAGTCGAGATACAAGGAATAGCTGGGATGTGTCGCCATCAGATGATAAAGTCTTTCGCTGTAGTTTTAATAATTTTTAGACAGTTGTTTTGAGATCATGTAAACCATATTTTGGCAGTTGGTTTTGGATTGTATTTACTCACTTAAACATTATGCTATTTAAATGTTGTTTCTTCATTGTCTTTTGATTATCATTGCCTCGGGAAACCGAGATGGTGACATCTTTATACCTGAGTGGTCCTGGTAAGGCACTTGGAGTATGGGGGTGTCACGAAGTGGTATCAGAGCGACGATCCTGAAACCTGTAACTAATGAATTTAATGAACATAGGGAGTCAATTAAAATGAACCCGGGGTAAAGGTTTTAGGAGCTAATGCAAAGGCTTGGGAGACGTCCTAAAGTCGCGAACTCGCCCTACAATTTTGAACCGGTCACATGGGGGGTATATGTCAAGGTCGTATGTGGTGTCTGTTAGTTTGTATGTGAACGCAACGATATATGTTGTGAATTGCTGGATGTTGGGGGCGGAGGTTGAAATTGTGATTGAAAAGTTGGTGGGGTGTGTTTATATGTTGAATTGAATAAAGAGGCATGTTAATTGTTTATAATGTGGCACTTGATAACATGAAGTAGATTATTATGATGATTATATGAGGAATTGTGTAGAATTGCATGCGTAGTTATATTATAATGTTGAGATTATGAAGGTTGCATAGTACGTTGGTGTAGGAAATATCGGTATACATCATCAAGAAATTTGGATTATAACGAAATTATAATTATGAAATTGCTAGTCATAAACGAAATTGCATAAACAAAAAGAGTAGAGATTAGAATCAACCTTTAGTCCTAGCAATTTGGCCTAAGAACAAATATCGAAATCGATATTCTCCTAATTGTTGCACCCAAAATGTTTTGAGAAATGCCTCTTTTATTTGCTAGAATAGATCCCCAATTTCTTATGAATTTTTAGGGTTTTGTGATGTGAGAATTAGGTCAAAAATTAGGTTAGAAAAATGATCCCCTTCTTCCCCTTTAAGCCGTGTAAATGGGAGGAGAATAAGGGAAATTGTTTTTTTCTTTTTTTCCTCTTTTTCGGTCAACAACCCAAACAAAAATAAGGAGAGAAATCTTCTTATTTTTAGGTAGTTAACATATTGTATAAAATGTGTATATATTATCAATTGTCAATTATGTCAACACGTATTTAATAAGTCTACACACAACAGTTTGTAGTCGATTTATTAATGCCGGTCTGTCAATAATTTATTATGACAATGTCGTATAATATATACTTTAACTATAAATATTGCATATTTATAATTTGCTAATTAAATATAATTGGTTACGTTTAATTACGAATTAACATCTTAATTCTTTTAAGCTAACATTATATACATTAATTAAATATAACAGTTTATATTCAATTTACGAATTAACAATTAATTCGTCTCAGCTAATATTATTTAATTATATTAAATAATCGTCTCATCATCACATTGACTAACTTATTAGTCAAATACATGGACTAACCTTTTAGTCATATAAGGCATCAATGTGATTATATTTCCACACAATCACATCTCTCAAACACATCCTTTAGGTGTGACTTTTAGGGACCAGTTGATCACCGCCATCAGTATGATAATAACGTCAAACTTCTAGCAAGCCAACCGTTATTAAGTAAATGTTAATCAACTGATAAAATACTAAGTATACCCTGTGAACCTATAAGAGATTTATATATGTTATCACACTAACTGTGGAGGACACAAGCTCCAACAAACTCCCACTTGTCCTCACAAGTGTATGTGCGATAACCGATTCTCATATCCTAAAATTTCTCCCACTCAATGTAAAACAATTTGCAAAATCCGTATTCATAAAGGTCGTATTTTACAAGTGATCAATATCAAGAGTGGTTTTCCCGACTAGAGAGTAACTTAACTGATAAACGAATCATCATTCGAGCATGGCCATGCATTTCAGTTACAACTCCTCGAGTGGCCCTGAGAAATGACTAAACCTGATAAAGGTTGGATATTTTCTTCAACTCGAATCCTGCAGATATAAGCACGATGAAATGACCCAAGAAAAATCGCTTCGCCTCCTGTTACGGTCGACCATGAGAAAGAAACCAAAGTCACCCAAAAACTGCCTTAATCTCAAGAGACAGTCGATAGTCAAAAGAATCGACTCTAGGAACACAATGGACGTCCAATCCACGACCTGGCACCGAATGTTTTGTAAAAATTTAGGACTCCATTACGTTGTCACAATTGTCCTACGAGGTATCGTTATAACTGGCATCTGTGATCGATCAGCCAACCGTTTGACTTATGGCTCGTTGAACCCACCATCAATCAACTTCACAATATAATAGCCAGAGTTATCAGCTCATGTAGGCGATTACGGACCAAAACAAATATAATGTAATTCAGTTCACTTTGTGGCGTTCAATGTTGTCGTACAATCCACATGAAAAACAAAATATGAAATAATACGATGAAGTTATAAATAGCATATGAAAAGAAAATGTATCGAATTCTTAAGCAACTAGTACAACTCTGGAACACGTTTAATTCCCATGGAAATAACGTGCCCATCATGCTTATCATATTTCAATGGTTTAGTGAGAGGGTCCGCGATGTTGTCATCCGAAGCAATCTTGTCAATCACTATCTCTTCTTGCTCCACGTAATCACGGATCAGGTGAGTTTTCTGATGTACATGTCTAGACTTGTTGCTAGACTTAGGCTCCTTGGCCTGGAAGATGGCACCTCTATTGTCACAATAGATGGTGATAAGGTCATTCGAACTAGGAACTATGGATAGTCCTTGTAAGAATTGACGCATCCATATAGCTTCCTTTGCTGCTACTGAAGCGGCATAGTACTCGGATTCAGTAGTAGAATCTGATACAACTTCCTGTTTGAAACTCTTCCAGCTGACCGCAACACCATTAAGAGTAAAGACGAATCCAGACTGAGATTTCGAATCATCTCGATCTGTTTGGAAGCTAGCATCTGCGTAACCGATTGCACATAGCTTAGTATCTCCTCCATAAGTCAATACCCAATCCTTAGTCCTCCGTAGGTACTTAAGGATGTTTTTAACATCCATCCAGTGTGTCTCACCTGGATTGCCTTGGTACCGACTGGTCATACTCAATGCATATGCCACGTCTGGACGTGTGCATATCATGGCATACATGATTGATCCTATGGCTGATGCATAAAGAACACGACTCATGCGTTCAACCCCTTCAGGTGTCTTGGGTGACTGAGACTTGCTCAAATGCATCCCAGACGTCATTGGAAGGTTCCCCTTCTTGGAGTTGGTGATGCTGAACCTTTCAAGAATCTTATCTAAATAATACTCCTGACTCAGTGATAACATCCGTCGTGATCTATCTCGATAGATACAGATTCCCAATATGCGTTGTGCCTCACCAAGATCTTTCATTTGAAAATGGTTCTTCAACCATCCTTTTACCGAAGATAAGAGAGGAATGTCATTTCCAATCATGAGTGTTTCATCGACATACAATATCAAGAAAACAATCTTGCTCCCACTCGACTTGATATATAAGCATGGTTCCTCGACCAATCGAGTGAAACCATACTCTTTTATCACCTGGTCGAAACGATGATTCCAACTCCGAGAAGCTTGCTTAAGTCCATAAATGGAACGTTTAAGCTTGCACACTTTCTTAGGATTTTCAGGATTTATGAAACCTATGAAACCTTTGGGTTGTACCATGTACAACTCCTCCTCCAAATAACTGTTTAAGAAGGCGGTTTTCACATCCATTTGCCAAATTTCATAGTCATGAAAAGCGGCAATCGCTAAGATTATCCGAATGGAACGCAGCAACACTACGGGTGCAAAAATTTCATCATAATGCAATCCGTGCACTTGAGTGAAATCTTTTGCCACTAACCATGCTTTATAGGTATCTGGTTGCCCGTCTAGAGAATGCTTTATTTTGTAAAGCCATTTGCACTGAAGAGGTCGTACCTTGTTAGGTAAATCAACAAGATCCCATACGTCATTCTCATACATGGAGTCCATCTCGGATTGCATGGCTTCAAGCCATAGCTTAGAGTCGGAACAGGTCATGGCACCTTTATAGGTAGCGGGTTCATTAATCTCTAGGAGCAAAACGTCATTTTCCTCGACCATACCAATGTATCTGTCTGGAGGATTAGAGACTCTACCCGACCTCCTAGGTTCCTGAGGAATATTAACCGTATCATTAGTTGAAGGAACAACTTCCTCCATCTGTACCTCGGTTGTTGGTTCTTGAATCTCCGACAGCTTGAAGGTTCTATTACTTGACTTGTTCTCGAGAAATTCTTTCTCTAAGAACTTTGCACTAGCCGCAACAAAAAGTCGATATTCGGTAGGCGAATAGAAGTAATGACCAAACATTCCTTTTGGATAACCAATAAAGTATGTCTTGACCGATCGTGGGTCGAGCTTATCCTCGTGTCTCCACTTGACATAAGCCTCGCAGCCCCAAACCCGAATAAAGGACAAGTTAGGGACCGTTCCCTTCCACATTTCATATGGAGTCTTGTCGACAGCTTTAGACGGACTTCGGTTAAGTATAAGAGCAGTTGAAAAAAGAGCAAAGCCCCATAAAGAATCAGGTACTACCGTATGACTCATCATGGATCGAACCATATCAAGTAGTGTTCGATTTCTCCGTTCGGACACACCATTTAATTGAGGTGTTCCAGGTGGAGTTAACTGCAAAACTATTCCACAGTCTTTAAGGTGTTGATCAAACTCATTTGAAAGATATTCGCCACCACGATATGGACGGAGTGCTTTAACCTTTCTTCCCAGTTGTTTCTCAACCTTATTCTGGTATTCTTTGAATTTTTCAAAAGACTCACTTTTATGCTTCATTAAGTAGACATATCCGTATCTACTCAAATCATCCGTGAACACTACAAAAAGAATTAAAATAGGCGACTGATTTTGGCGACTAAAATCAGTCGCCAAACGTCAGTCGCGGACCTTAGTCGCCTTTTCTTACTTTGGCGACTGAAAAATCAGTCGCCAAATGACTAAAATGGCGACTGATATGGTAGTCGCCAATTTGGGGACTGATTCGAGGTAGTCGCCAAATTGGCGACTGAAATTCAGTCGCCAAATTTGGTATTAGTCGCCAAATTTGGGTGACGTAGCCAGTTTGGCTGAGGAAATTTGGCGACTGAATTGAGATTTGGCGACTGAATTTCAGTCGCCATTTTGGCGACTACCATAAATCAGTCGCCAAATCTCAATTCAGTCGCCAAAGCCACTGTATGTTTTGGTGGTTTTTTTCGTTTTCATTGCTAGCCAAATATTTACAACCTGCATACAAACCGATGTTCCACAACACCATACATCCCAAATTTCAACACACACAACACCATACATTTCAACCCAACACCTCCCATTTTCTCAAACTTCATTTCATATATTGAAAATGAAAGTTTTACAAGCTAAGCTATTCTAATGTTCAAGTCTAAATTTCAAGTTTTACAAGCTTACATGCTAAAATCATCTTACTTGGAAGCCAACACCGGCTCCACTCCCCCCATGTGGACCATGCGGATCATTTGGATGTAGTTGGGTCTAGGTCCGGGGTTACAACCTTGCAACCAATTCTCAAACATTTCCATTCTTTCCTTCATTTGGCGGAATTCTTCATCACGTTTGGCAAGTTCTTCATCACGTTCATCACGCTCTCTTATTTGACTTTGAAGTTGACTAATAATTCCCGGTTGATACGTGTTGCTGGGAATTGTTGAAGTCGATCTTCTACGCGTTTTCTCATAGAAAGCCGGTGATGAACTTCCGGTACCATACACGTGCCCTTTCTTGAAGCCATCCACCAACTCATACCATATGTCATTATCCGGTTTTTCTGGATTGGCGGCTTTTTCTTGTTCAAATGCTTCCTACAATATTAAACAAATGGTTGTAAGTTAATATGGTAACCACCTTATATACGACATTTTAAAAGAGAATAAATTAACAAAAATTAAGTGTTAGGGAAAACTTACATATAATTGCTTGTCTTTTGGCTTAGTCCAAGTTCTAACCCCTTTGTGGTCAACCCTGGAATGCGTGTCCAAAAACAGTTCCGGTACCGTCGCAATCGGCTTTGACTTCTTCATTCCTTTCTGAATGAAAAAAAAACATACATGTTAGAAAATCAACAAAAAATCTAACATAAAATAAACATGTTGCATTGAAAACAAAAAAAAGTGTGAAATAATAGACAAACTTACACCCAATACTTTATCCCAGAACGACCGTGAACCCGCGTAATGAGTAGGCTCGTTCACGGCATCTTCCTTTCCTCCTCTTTTGTTGAGGGATGCTTGCTTAGACTTCTTCTGAAAAGCTTCACTTTTGGTATGCTTTATTAAGCCTTCATACTTGTCACCTGCAATTACACATATGAAATCATAACTAATAAGTTACTGATATTATTTATAATATAAGAGAGTATATGCTAATTAATACAAATAAAAAAACAAGTTAATTAAATACCTTTCATGTGCTCTGGTTCCTTTGGGCGCCTAATTACCTTCCAGATCACATCCCGATATCGTCGAGTACCGACGTCATTGTACCTGTTACGGACATTATGTTCTTGAGACGGTGACCAAGCAAATGATAGCTACAAAAAAAAGCGACAAAATTTCATATTAGTATAAAATAAAAGTATAACCTTGGTTCTTAAAAAATTTATCGAAATTAATTATTTGGTTTCTAAAACAAAGAATTACGAAAAATATATACCCGAAAGTTATTGAACCACGCCTCTCTTTGTGCATTAGAAGCTTGTGTCCACGATGTAGGAATTGGACCCACGAAATTAGTCTTCGTGCTTTTCGTGACACCTCGTATCACGCAATCGTCCATAAACCTGCATTTATTTCGAACATGTAAAATTACAAACAATTATTATTTTACAAAAAAAAAAGAAATAAAAATAGTAGACTAATAAAGAATAAAACTTACCATAATCTCGCCGGCTCAAGAATCATCCGATGATCCGAAGTCTACCGTATCGGCACCCGTGCTGGCTCGTCGGTAGCGTCAGTCTCCTCACCGTCACCGTCTGTCTGCATCGGATCCTCCTGCACAAACTCCTCTTCCTCCTCCGGACGCGTACTCTGTCCAGAACCTGAGCCGCCTCCACGCTTCCTACCTCGACCTGCTCCAGCCATCTGCAGTAATACAAATAAAAATTAACACAAATAATGATAAATGAAAATTATACAGACTTCTAAATTTTAATAATTTAATCTTGAGGAATACAAAATTATACCAATTTAATCATCTTCATCTCCAAACCCCTCGTCCTCATCCTCATCCTCTTCCTCATCCTCATCATCGTCATCATCATAATCATCTTCATCTCCAAACCCCTCGTCCTTCCTCCTTTTCTCCTCCTCCCTTCTCCTCCTCACCTCATCTTCCCCCCTCCTCTCCTCCTCTTCTTCCCTTCTCTCCTCCTCCTCCTCCTTCGCCTCATCCTCCCCCCCGCCTCTCTCTTCCACATCATAATATTCTTCCTCTTCCATGTCTTCACCATCTTTATTCTCATGCTCATAGTTGATTTCATCGGGTGGAGACAAAAGCGTTTCATTTGAAACGTTTTCTTCTTGGAAAAAAGTTGTATCAACTTGTGACCGTGCCTTTGTCTTAAAGATTGCACACCACGCATTTTGATTTCTATCATTTGTTGTGCTTGGATAAGTAGCAAAATACACTTGATGAGCCTGATGTGCAAGTATAAATGGATCATACTTAGAGTATGTTCTAGTACGATTCACTTCTACAAGCTTGTATTGTTCATGTATTCTCATTCCAACCACAGAATTATCCTTCCAGTCAACCTTGAATAAGACAGTTTTATAAGCTCGGTCACGTCCACTATAACTAATTTCAAAGATATCTTCAACTATACCATAGTATTCGTTGTCATCAAGAGAAGAAATAGTAACCCCCCAATTGCACCTAGCCTTACCTTTACCGTGGTTGAATGTTTGAAAATTAAACCCATTAACTGAGTATCGATTCCACGTTCTTACCATTTTTGAAGGACCAAAAGCCAAACTTCTTATCAAATCATCTTGAATATTCAACTCAATGACATGTTTCTGAAACCATGATGGAAATTGGTCCTCATGTTTGTCCCAAACATCATCCTTACTTATATTAGGATTCCTCTGAATGAAATCATTAACAAACTGTGTTTCGTATGACTCCAAGAGGTCACAATTAGATAGCACGTAAAGGTGGGCACGATTATACTCCTTATCATCCAAATATCTTGTTTGCCCCTTTGATGAACACCCTTCATCATCTTGAGTTTGAAAAAATTCGGGTAAACTTCCGTCTACTTCATCCGGTTTCTCAACATTCAAGTTTTTTGCTTTGGTTTCTATATGTTTTTCAAAGTAAAGAGAACAAAAGTTTGCAATCTCTTCCGTTAAAGAAGCATTGCATATAGAACCTTCCACCCTAGCTTTATTACCAATTTTTTTCTTCAAATGATTAAGAAACCTATAAAAGTTAATGATGAGTTTTATTAATAATAAAGTTAACATATAATAAATAGATTAGTTATTATTATTAATTTTAATTTAAAAATAGCTAGATTATCTTAATTACCTTTCAAATGGATACATCCACCTATATTGGACGGGTCCCCCAACTTTGGCTTCATATGGCAAATGAACCGGTAGATGCACCATGGAGTTAAAAAATGCAAGAGGAAAGATCATTTCAAGCTTACACAATATCTCGTGGTATTTGCTCTTCCAGATTTAATCATGTCATTAACACATATTGAAGAGGCACATAAATCTCGGAAGAATTGACTAATCTCAACAACTGCATTCCAAACGTTTGTCGGCACGAGGTGTTTCAAAGCAACGGGTAATAATCGCTCCATGAATACATGACAATCATGACTTTTCAAGCCTTGCAACTTGACTTCTTAAGATCAACACATCGACTAAAATCTGATGCATACCCATCAAGAAACTTCAAATTTTGTAACCACTCACACAATACTTTTCTCTTAGCTTTGTCGAGAGTGAAAATGGATGTTGGCTTAGACCCGTCGCCGCGAATGTGTAATTTGGGACGATGACAAAATTTCTGCAAATCTTTTCTAGAAGCAATGCTATCACATTTTCACCTTCTACATCCATGATCATGTCAATTAGTTGCTCAAAGAAATTCTTTTCTATGTGCATTACATCCAAATTATGTCTTATCAACATTGTCTTCCAATAAGGAAGGTCCCAAAGAATGCTTCTTTTAAACCAACCGTTTTTCCGCTTTTTCAATTCTTTAAATTCTTCCTCGGTACCATCAATAGGGGATGGTAAATCACATACCGTCTTCCATATCTCATCCCCAGGCACTCGTTTCGGAGGGGCATCAAGCACCTCTTTACCTTTTGTGAAAGCTTTCTTGTTCTTCCTATGTGGATTTCCCTCTCGTAAGAAGCATCTATGACAATCAAACCAGCTTATTTTCTTGCTATTGGGAAGCCAAAATGCTTTACTTTCCTCCATGCAACAAGGACATGCTTTTTGTCCTTGTGTAGACCACCCAGATAGCATACCATAGGCGGGAAAATCATTTATTGTCCACAAAAGGGAAGCTTTAAGTTGAAAATTTTGTTTTTTAGACACATTATAAGTTTCCACCCCAACTTCCCACAAATATTTCAACTCCTCCACCAATGGTTGTAAATAAACATCCAAATTACGTTTCGGGCTTTTTGGTCCGGGAACAATAAGTGACAAGAAGATAAATGGTCTTTTCATACATAACCAAGGTGGTAAATTGTATGGTGTGACCATAACGGGCCAACAAGAATACTTCCTCCCAAAATTACCGAAAGGATCAAATCCATCCGTACACAAGCCAAGTCGTACATTGCGGGGTTCCTTGGCAAAATCAGGATACATCTGATCAAATCGTTTCCATTCTTCCCCATCAATAGGATGACTCATCTTCCCCGGAGCACGTGGGTTTTCTTTGTGCCATCTCATTTGTTCGGCAATGTTTTTTGGTGGCATAGATTCTTTGAAGTCTTGGTGCGAGAAGAAAGTAAAACAATTGGTTACATGCTATTGGTTTCTTACTCTTTTTTGCCCTCTTACTACCGTTGCCTTTTTTCAACACCAAAACTGTATCTCCTTCACTTGTCTCATATCTATCCGCCCCACAATCTTTACATTTGTCAAGCAAAGCATCATCTTTCCAAAATAGCATACATCCTTCAGGACATGCATCAATCTTTTCATGCGATAATCAAGACCTTTAACTACTTTTTTGGTAGTATAGAAACTTCGGGTCATGATATTATCATCGGAGAAAGATTCCTCAAGGAACGAGGCAATGCCATCAACAGCAACAAATGGCATATTAAACTCACATTTCAAGGTAATTAGCCTAGAAGCGGCTTGTAACAATGTCATTCTGCTGCCTTCATACAAGGGTTTTTCCGAGGCTTTTAACATGTCAAGAAAGGCTTTTGCTTGTGGGTGTGGCGGTTGTTCTTCAGAAATAGTTGTATGGTCATCACTATTAAAAATAGTGGAATCCATAGCATCAACAACCATCTCTCTATATGGGTTCTCATCATTTTGTATTTGTTGGGTGTGAGCTTGTTCATGAATTGGAGAATATGTTTCTCCATGTGAAATCCAATTGTAATAATTTGGCTTAAACCCGTTTATAATGAGATGTTCTTCTACTACAATGTCAAGCTGGTATTTCAGGTTTTTGCATTTGGCACAAGGGCACCTAAGTTTTTTGTCTACCAAGTCATATTCATCTTGTTGTTTAGCAAATTCAATAAACTCGCTAACACCCTTTATAAATCTAGCGGTAGGACTTATTTTCTTATTGGAATGGTCTAATCTTCCTTCATACATCCATGAACGTTCCAATCTCTTCATTTTAATCTAAAGAAGACCCCACAATAATTTAAACATTTTTAAAAAATAACAATAATATTACATACAAAATTTAAACATTATACAATAAACATATGAAAACAATATATAAATATTGTCAATAAGTAATCCATCTTCGAATGGGGTCCTTATCACTCCAACATAAACCCGTCAATGTACGTTTCAAGTCACTAGCAAACACACTTGTAATTTATTAATGAGGAAAAAATTCGGCAGCAATTCCCTTCAGTTCTCCAAATACACATCTATGTAGAATAACTAATTACTCCACATATACATGTATTCGGAGAACATTAAAGGGATCGCCACCAAACTCATTCCTTATTAATAAATCACAAGTACATGTTTACTACCTAAATGACTTGAAACGTACAAAGACAGTCCCAAAATGGGGACTATTCAAGAATTACTCCTAATGAGTAATTCGTGAACGGGTACTAAGTCAACATCAAATCAAACAACAACACAATCAAGTACTAAATTAATTAAGTCAATCAATAGCCCAATTCAACCACATAATAAAGGCTTCTATCCTAAAGTCCGTAACATAACTTGAACTAAAATTAGTAAATTTAAAAGGTAACTGGTAAGAGGAGGTTACCTAATCAAGTAAAACCAAAAATGAAAAGAAAACAAGAAGCAACAAACTACTGCGTGCGGTGGTGCCTAGCAAAGCATGTGACAACCCTGAAAAGAGAAAAGAAAAACAAAAATAACAAGGTTATTCTACCTCAATTCATCAATAACATGAATTATCAAACTAAATTTATCAAAATCAAGTCCTAAATAAGGTTCCACTTAGCTAATAGCTAATTTCTCTTAATCCAAAAGACGGTTCCACTTAGCTAATTCCATTAATGCAAAAGACGATTTCACTTAGCTTAATATTAATAATAATACGACGATTTCACTTAACTTAGTAATAATAATAATATTATTATTAATTAAGACGGTTCCACTTAGCTTAATACTAATGATAATGAGACGGTATCACTTAGCTACCCAACACCATACACCACCCACGACCCACCCACCCATGGCCACCCCACGACCCACCCACCCACGGCCGACCGCCACCCACCGGACCACCCCCACCCACAGCCGAATATCCCCCCCCCCCCCGCGCCCCCCAAAACCTAAAGACAAACCTCAAAATCATTCCCTTTTAATTCAAACACAAATTAAACTAAATCTAACTACAAATTAATCTAACATACAAACTACAAATAAATCTAACAAACTAACCACAAATTAATCAAACTAACTACAAATTAATCTAACAAATTAAACTATATAAACTGAAATTAAACAAAAAAAACAAACCTAATTGAAGAGGGTGGTTGTGGCGGTGGAAATGGCGGTGGAGATGGCGGTGGAAGGGTGGTTGTGTGGTGTTGTTCGTTGGTGTCGTCGCCGCTGTTAATCGCTCGTCCCCTTTTTTTTTTTTTTTCGCAAAGAGTAAAGTAGGAGAGAGGAGCGCTGAATGTATTAAAAAATTTGGCGACTGATGTTTTTAATTTGGCGACTGAAATTCAGTCGCCAAATTTGGCGACTACCGTTATTTCAGTCGCCAAATTAAAAACATCAGTCGCCAATTTGATTCCTTTTTTAAAAAAGACAGCCTGGTTTCCATTAAAACTGTTGGCGACTGAAATTCATTTTGCCGACCGAATTTCAGTCGCCAATTTGGCGACTACCCAAAAATCAGTCGCCAAATTTAAAATATCGGTCGCCAAGTTTGATTCCCTTTTTAAAAAAGACAGTCGCCATATTGGCGACTGATTTCAGTCGCCAATTTTAAAATCAGTCGCCAAATTGGCGACTAAATATATCAGACGCCAAATTTCGGTCACCTGTTTTAGTTTTTCTTGTAGTGGAAAGTGATAAAATATCTGTAGCCGTCTCTTGCGGTAATTGACAAAGGTCCACATACATCAATATGTATGAGTCCTAATAGGTCATTAGCGCGCATTCCAACACCTTTGAAGGAAATTCGAGTCATTTTGCCGATAAGACATGATTCACACGTGCCAAACGATGAGAAATCAAATGTGGAGATAGTTCCACATTCAATGAGTTTCTTTACACGTTTTTCATTTATGTGTCCCATTCGACAATGTCATAGATAAGTTTGATCTTTGTCACCAACCTTTAATTTCTTATTATTCACATGTAATATATCTGTGGTTTCATCTAATATATAAATTCCATTCATGGAAACTGCTTTGCCATAAACCATTTCATTAAAAGAGAAAATACAGCTATTGTCCTTTATTGAAAATGAAAAACCGTCTTTATCAAGTACGGAAACAAAAATAATATTCTTTTTTTTTTGGTGAAAGGTTAGAAATTCTCATTAAGATCATAAACAAGCTATTACAAACTATCCATTTTGTGGATACAATTCTAAGGCTAAGTAAAAGGCAGCTAATAAATTACTGTCTTAAACCAAGCCCTATCACTACTCCTTTTAATACAAACATGCCACTCTAAGAATCGACATTTAAGTAAGCACTGAACCTGCTGAACAACATTTTCAGGTCGCTGAACAACCCCTTCAAGTCTAGCCTTATTCCTCTGATGCCAAATAGAATAGTACAAGGCTTGAATCCAAACAAGAGTAACCATTTTCTTAATTTTTGCCCAAGGTTTAGTCTGCAGCCAGACTAAGAGATTAGCAACAGGCAGACCAATATGCAGTTTCTGACTGAGTAAGGCAACCAGTTTTCTGGTATAACAGCACTGAATGAACAGATGCTGATGGGTTTCAGATGCTATGCCACAGAGAAAACATCTATCATCAGGGATAATTCCAAGTAGGAAAAGCTTATCTTTCAGCTGCAGAGCTTCACGAGCAAGAAGCCAACTTATAAAAGAGTGCTTTGCTATGCACCAGGAATTCCATACCATTTTATTCCAAGTAACAGTAGGGTATTTAGGTCTGATCCACTGGTAACCACTGCTAACTGAGTAACCAGAAGAACGTGGCAACCACAGTCCAGTAGAGGAAAAACCAGCTGAGAATTTGTCTTTGACCTTACAAATTGTTTTCCAAGTCCAAGGAGCATCAGGTTTAGGTTGATAAAGAGACCAGGGAACATCTTTCATATAGATGTGGTGTACCCACTGTACCCGCAGACTATCCTGACTAGAATAAATCCACCAGGAGAGTTTACAAATTGAAGCAAGATTCTAGGCAATGCTATGCCTAATACCAAGTCCACCTTCATCTTTTGGTACACACACCTTTTCCCAACTAACAAGAGGGGATCTAACATACTCAGTTGAGCCATCCCATAGGTAATTTCTGCAAAGAGCATCAATTCTCCTTAACACTCCCTTTGGCAGCATGAAGATGGAAGCCCAGTAGGTATATAAAGTGGTAAGCACTGAGTTCACCAATGTTAATCTACCAGCATAGGATAATTTTTTGGCAGCATAACCATGTATACGTTCAGTAATCTTCTCAATAAGGCAAGTGCAGTTCTTAACAGTGAGCCTACCAGCAGAAATAGGCACCCCCAAATACTTAAATGGCAAGGCCCCTTCAGAAAAACCAGAGATCTGCAAAATATCACATTTGACCCTAGAAGCAACCCCATTAAAATAGATGTTAGACTTCAGAGAGTTCATCTGAAGACTAGTGGCTACAGAGAAGGTTGCAAAAGCTCTAAGAAGAATCATGATGGAAGTAGTATCCCCCTTAGAGAAAAGAAGTAGGTCATCAGCAAACATGAGGTGGGATAATTTGAGTTGGCTACACAGGGGGTGAAACTTGAAAGGCATAGTAGCAGTAACATGAGTCAAAATCCTACTTAGGTATTCCATGGTAATGGTAAAAAGGAGGGGGGAAATAGGATCCCCTTGCCTCAAACCTTTTGCCCCCTTAAAATACCCAAAGTTCTCTCCATTAAGCACCAAAGAGTAGGAAGCAGTTGTGACAGAAAGCATAACCAGATGAATAAATTTAATAGGGAAGTTTAAGGCAGTAAGCATTTATTCCACAAAGTCCCAGTGCACAGAATCATAGGCTTTTTTGAGGTCAATTTTCATCAAACATCTAGGAGAAACAGCCTTCCTATTATAGAGCCTCACAAGATCTTGGCAAATGAGAATATTTTCAGCAATACTCCTCCCCTTAACAAACCCTCCTTGATTCTTACTGATAATAGAAGGCAAGACAGAGGAAAGTCTAGTGCACAAAACTTTAGAAATAACTTTGTATAAGATATTACAGCAGGAAATTGGACGAAATTGAGTGACATTTTGAGGGTTGTCAATTTTTGGAATCAAAGTAATGAAAGTATGATTGATCTGTTGAAGCATCTTACCAGACTGGAAAAAATCCAAAATGGCATCACACACCTCATCACCAACAACAGACCAAGAATCTTTAAAAAAGGCACTTGAGAAACCATCAGGCCCAGGGGCCTTATGGTTGGGAATAGAAAAGAAAGCCTCCTTAATTTCCTTCTTAGTGACAGGGGCCAGCAGTACAGAATGATGCTCAGAGTTGCAAATAGGCCCTTGATGAACCACAGAGACACAGACAGGGGTGGTATGTCCAGCAGTCCCAAGTAAGTTTTCATAATACTTCAAAAAGGCAGATTGAATATGGGATCCATCAGAATGAACATGACCTTCAGTATCCTCAATGAGGAAGATTTTATTTTTCACACTTCTTGCCCTCAGGAGACTATGAAATTATCTAGTGTTGTTGTCTCCTTGATTTACCCAGGTGGCCTTTGATTTTTGAGTCAGGAAACTGTCACAGGCAGCCTGCAACTCCCTGTAAACACCAGCAGCTTCCTTTTCCTTAATTAAAAGAGTAGAGTCACCAGGGACAGACCTCAATTGATCTTGAATATTGTCTAAAATCTTCCAGGCATGAACTGCACTATTCTCAATATCATCAAATAATTCTTTGTTTAACTCTTTCAGAGGTCTCTTGAGGCTTTTCAACTTCATAACAACCTTAAACATTTTAGTCCCTTGCCAGGATTGGTTCCAATGATGAATAATGCAAGGCTTAAATTCAGGCACTTGGCTCCACATGTTGAAGCACTTAAAACTCCTTTTCCCCTTCATAGAGGTATCAGGTTCTTGAATAATACAAGGAGTGTGATCAAAAATACCTTCATTGTAAAAATGAGCATAAGCATTGGGCCTATAATGAGTCCAAAGATTATTAACAAGGACCCTATCTAATCTGGAATAAACTGTGGTCTGAGGGTCCTGTTTGTTGTTCCATGTATAATAAGAACCAGCAGCTGGGCTATCCATCATCTGACAATAATCTAAATAAGCATTAAAATCCTTCATCTCTTCATCAGATGAAGACCCACCAAGTCTCTCAGAGGGTTTGAGGACACAGTTGAAGTCACCACAAAGGATCCATGGATCATGAATAGAATCAGCAAAAGAACAAAGGTCTTGCCATAAACTTTTTCTGTCAGTGGTATCATTATAGGCATAAACCATGGTGCAAAAAAACTTGAAGTTGGAGCTAATTTCAGTAACCAACATATGGACAGACTGGGCACTATAATGAACAAAATGCACATAGAAAAGAGAGGGATTCCAAAGTACCCATACTCTGCCTCCAGGGTGATAAGAAGAATTAGTGGAAACAGACCACCCATCACACACACTTTTTCTAACAGAATTTAGAGACAAAGGCTTTACCTTTGTCTCAAGGAGACCAAATAGACCCACCATATGAGAATGAAGAAACTATTTAACTTGCTTTTGCTTAAATGAGCTATTTAGCCCCCTCACGTTCCAGAAACCAATGTTATGCATCACTCCCAGGGGGAGTAATGCACTACCACTTGTACCCACACCAACTCTTGGAGGATTATTCACTAAAACACTTCCAACACCAGATTTTTTGGCAGCATTGTTAAGAGCATCCTGGAACGTGTACTAGCTTAAATGAGTAGTAGCTTTACCAGCACGTATTATATCTTGCCTGCTAAGAGTAGTAACTGGTCTGAGAGGAGGCTGGCCATACTTACCATCCTTGGACCAGGTGACCTGCAAATTATGCTGAATTTCCTCAGGAGTCTTAAAGACCACAGGAGTAGCAGCTATACTCACAGGAGAGGTCACAGGTATAGTTTGAGGCACAACCACTTTCTGTTTGGGGACCCATTTCTGGTTGGTAGGAGCAGGTTTAGGAGCCACTTTCTGCTTTGGTTTCCTGCAGGAAATACTCTCATGCCCTACCCCTCCACATTCATTGCATAAAATGGGTTTCCATTCACTCTCTACTTCAATCTTAACTTCCTGAGAGAATTCATCTAAGAAAAGCACAGAGGCAGGGAGTTTCTTGCCAAAGGGAACCTCAATCAGAACCCTAACAAACCCTAACCTAGTCTTCTCCATAGTTGACACATCACTACGAATATACTTCCCAACAAGGCCTGCAATTCTAGGAAGGCATTTACCCCAAAATTTTAGAGGTAAATCCCACAACTTGATCCACACAGGCACATTCTTAACATTATCCTTTGTTAACTCAATATTTGCAGACTAATTCCTAACAATCAGGGGCTTATTATCAAACAGGAAGTGTCCCTGTTTGAGAACGGCCTCCTTACTCTGTTCATTCATAAAACGGACGAGAAAAATGCCATTAGGAAGGAAGGATACCTTATCAATTGAAAAATTCACCCAAATCCTTCGAATGAAACCCTCCACCACTTCCGGAGGAGGATTTGCACCCAAGATGAAGCAGTATACTGAAGGTTTCCAAAAATTCAGCTCATCACGCACATCCTTAACTGTAAACTGCAGCATCTCTGTTGGTTCTTCAGGAATAGAGGCTAAAGTTTTCTTCTTTTTTCCCTGGGTAACCCACTCTTCCCCATTCTCATCGACTTGAACAGTTTCCAAGTCAAAAGGAGCCAAACCCACAATTTCATTGACGTTCTTCTGTTTATTAACCTCCGATGGTGAAGGTCCGCTCTTTTTTTGGTTGTTATTTGGTAAAGGAGATGAAGTTTTTGGATTTTTTGTTGCAGAATTTGTTTTGGACGAGGAAGATCTCGCCATTATTGTCATGACGGCAGCACTGAAAGCAAGGAACGTATGACCTAATTTTTAGAGCTTTTTCTCTCTTCTTTCTCTCTCATCTTTTGCAAAGTCGGGGATTGTCAATCTAGTAACCTTAGGTCCTTTAAAAAAAAAAAAAAATAAATAAATAATATTCTTAGACAAATTGGGTACATAGTAACAGTTATATAAATATAACTCAAAACCACTAGGGAGTTGGATTACGTATGTTCCCATTGAGACTGCAGCAACTCGTGCTCCATTCCCGAATCGCAGGTCCACATCACCCTTTGCGAGGGGTTTGATATTTTTTAGGCCCTGCAAATGATTACACAAATGAGAACCACAACCAGTATTAAGTACCCAAGTTCCGAAACTTGCATGGTTAATCTCAATCATATGAATATAAGATGACATACCAACAGGAGTGACGCGGCCTGCTTTTATGTCCTCACGGTACACGGGACAGTTCCTCCTCCAATGTCCAGTCTTGTGACAATGGTGGCATTCAACGTTACCGTCCTTGCTCTTTGCCTTGCCTTGTGAGCCACTAGTCTCACCAGGCCCACTATTACCGTTTCCTGACTTTTTAAACTTTGGCTTTCCTACAGTTAGGTCGCCGTGAGCTTTGCCCTTACCCTTATTCTTGTTGGAAATCATGAGAACATCTTGCTTCATGCTCCCACTCAATTTCATATCCTTCTCGGTCTGTACAAGAAGTAAGTGTAGCTCATGAGGACTTTTCTTCATGTCATTCATGTAGTAATTTGCCCTGAAAAGGGCAAAACCATCATGAAGTGAATGAAGCATACGGTCAATGACTATGCTCTCACTGATTTTGCAATCAAGTGCCTCCAGTTTTTCGACATTCTCAATCATGTTAAGAATGTGTGGGCTAACCGTTGGCCCTTACGAGTTCGCATCAAAGAAGCGACAGGTATGCTCATAAGTAACGATTCTCGGTGCTTTTGAGAACTCATTAGTGAGCGTGGTGAAAATCTTCTTTGCACCTTGGGCAATGAAGCGTCTTTGCAAATTGGTTTCCATTGCAAAAATGAGTACGTTCTTTATCGCACCCGCTTCCATGACAAAGTCACTATAAGCAAGTGACTCGTTAGCTCTTGCATTGGGGCCTGGGTTTGGCGGTATTGGCTCGATTAAGTACCGAGCTTACCGTCGAATGGCACATTCCGTAATGATGCCTCCCGTCTGCAAAGTTGGGCCCGTCATTCTTCAGTCGGGTGGACTGATTCATGTGGTCCATGAAAGTTTTGAGCCAGGACTCGCGTGCAAGTGTGGCACTTGGCATAGGGATTTCGTTATTTCCAGCCATTTGTTGTAAGCAGTATTATCAATATAAAACGAATTCTACACTGCGAAAAGAAGAATAAAAACATAATAAGCATACTCATCGTTATGATTTAAGTCTAATGCAAAACTGTTATAAGCGAAGACTCAAGCATTTATACAATTGACCTCCCTCAAGAATTATATAAATGACCCCAAGACTCAATTATCTGTAAATTGATAAGCCAACCTCTTGGCTAATTCTACTGTTATAATTCTTGGTTGATAAATTTCTGTAAATTCTATCTATAGTCCATCATAATCACGAGAAACTCTTCGAATTATAATGTTGAGGTAAAATAAGTCAACACAAACTACTTACCCAACGTAGAAGGGGTCACATGGAGAGTAAGGTCCTATATGCCTACCGACGAAGAAGGGATTCATAGTTGTTTGCCCTTATAAAGACTAGTCTCAATTTTAGTTTTAGAGGAAAATCCCATCAACTTAATTTTAATTCATTTTAAGTGAACTAATATCTAGCATGCGAGAATGAATAAATTTAGATGATGGCTTAAAAAGTGTGACATCTTTATGTCCATGATAACTAACATTCAATCTATATGAGTCAATTTTCATGCATATTAGTAGGTGGTTTGGTTTAGGCGGAATATGATGCACTAATTATCATGCGAATGAAAAGCAACGAGAATGAAAAACGTAAAACAAAATAAAGTCCTAGTGTGGCATATCTACCAAAATGAACATAAATACAACTTTGGAATCCTTCCTAGGACCCGAGAAGCTTGTCTTGATGTTCCATCTTGGTCCATGTAGCGGGAGTGAGCAATCAAATCTCCATCTTTAGTCTTCTCAAAATTACAATTAAAATTACAAAATAAACCTATTTACATTCTAATTTCAAAAACATAATACTAAAGAAAACCAAAAGGAGATTCGAGATCTCAAAATTACATTAAAATTATGTTTCCATCATTACAAAAACATAATTAACTAAGGCCACACTAGGTAATACAAAATTACAACCGATTGCAAAAATACGTAAATTAAACCATTTAACAATTCATACAACTAAATAAAAATGCATCAACTATAAATTAACCATTCAAGACATAATTCCTTAATTATGTAGAGTAATTTATCCAAACCACCTATTTTATAATTATCAAAATTATGTGATAATTTCTCAGTTACTCACAATAATTCCAATCTTAATTCACATTAGCTAGTGATATGAATTAATCCAACATTATTTTAAACCTCTTTAAAATAATTGGGTATCTTTAATTTGTGAACTTTTTCACAACAAACAATTATACATTATAAATTTAATTTATAATAATTATTGGCCAAAAATAAACAAAAAAAAATTTTGTTTTTTATAATTGCCCTCGGTATTCACTAAAAAAAAGAAAAACAGTTTTTTTTTTCAATGCTCTCGGCAAAAGCCTAAAAACGAAAAAAAAAGTTTTTTTTCTTAAAAAAAACTCTCGGCAAAACCGAAAAAAAAAAAAGAAAAACAGTTTTTTTTTTTATCTCGAAAACACAACCCTTTTAATGTGAACAATTTGTTTAAAGTTGCTACTATAACAAGATTGGCATAAACATCAACATTTAATTTAAACATAGTGATTGGCGCATATTTAGCCCCCGAATTAGCCTTGTTTCCATGCTTTTTAGTGCTTATTTGGGTCATTTCTTATCTTTAGTTCTTTGTTTTGCATATTCTTTGAGATTTTGATCCCTTGGTAGGAAAGGAGTAAGAATCTTGCATTTTCATGGCAAAACGAGACTAAATTGACGAATTCAATGACCAAGCATCAAGGAGAGACAAGATTAGAAGGCCTTTGTACATATTATAGTAGAAGAGCAATGTTGAGAAAAGATCCTTGAGTCCCCAAGGAAATCCCCAAGGAATTTATGAAGAAAAGGGAAGAAAAGAAGAAGATTTGTTGCTGACTGACAATCCGAGCGGATTGTCACCAATCCGTCCGTCCCGCAGCAGCACAATCCGAGCGGCTTTGCCACAATCCGCTCGGATTCCCCTCCACAATCCGCCGGATTACCCCGAATCCGCTCGGTTCCAACGCCCAAATCCGCCCGTCCCGACCCTATTCCGCCTTGGATTCTAGCACAAAGACGGATTGTCTTCTCCAAGCTACGAAGAAAGAAGCCCTTCTCTCGAAAAATACCGGCTCCTCCTTGCTCAACTTAAAAAGTGTAATTACTAGTTTAGCCCTTAGTTAACCCTAATGCATCCTCCCTAATTTCCACTATAAATACCCCATTAGTCTAATTAGAGGAGCATGTTCTTCTTATCAATAATTAGTGTAGTTAATATCAATCAAATCTCTCTTTAATATTGTAATCGCTATTAATCAAGTTTTAATCCAAGTTTTAGTTCTTTAATCTCTCTTTTGTTCATCCTTTATTTTGGGTAATTGAAGATTATTTGGGTTATTGTTGGGAGATTGACAACCTCTCAATCAAGCATTCAAGTACTTCTTTTATCTTTGCTTTATTATTGGAATCATTAGTAGGTATAATCTCTTAATCCCTCTTTAATTATTGTTAATTATTTTCATTTATTCATCATGTTTCATATTGTTGGTATGATTGACAACCTTGCTAGCATGATCAACATGATAATGAGTGAGTAGTCTCTTAGCTAGGGTTAATGGGTGATTAGGGGAAACCAACATGGGGAATGATTCATGCTTAAATTAATATGCTTTCATGTTTTATTTGCTTGCTTGTTTTGATCTCAACTCATGCACATGTTATATTTGATGAAATGCTAAGCCTATGAATCCTTGCATTTACTATCATCTTCTATCTTTTCAATGAGACTTGTAAGACATAACCCAACTCGAGTCTCATTAGACCATGCATGTTGTTGAGTAGGGAAGATTACTTCTACTTGTAGGTGTTGTACAATCTAATCGATTCGGCTCCGGGACCCAAACTTTCCTAGGATTGTAAGAAATAACCCAACTCAATCCATCACAACAATAATTGCTTGCTTATAATTTGAGAACATGTTTGTATGGTCATATCCCATGATTCCCCAATGATCCCATGACACCCTAGTGCCTTTAATCAATTGTTTACACCCCTTTAATTCATCTTGCTTGATTATTTTCATTGCTATTTTAGTTTAGTAACCTTCTACATCAACCCAATTTGTGACACCCCCTTAGACACCACTAGTTACAATAGAAATCTCATTTCAACTCCCGTCCCTTGGGATCCGACCTTTACTTGCCTCTTTACTAATTGTAGAGTTGTTTGTGGAGCTATAAATTGTGTTTTGATTCGACCGTGACCAACGACCACATCTTAATTTGTGAACACTTAGCGGGATCGCATCAAAAATGGCGTCGTTGCCGGGGACGGTGTTTGTTTGATTTAGATTTCTTTTTATTGTCATTAGTTGTGTCTTTCTTCGCCTTGAGGAAGTAAAACTCCTCAAGGTTTGTTCTAATTGTTTTCGAGTTGTTTGATATTTTGCATGTCTAGAAGGTTACAAGGTGATTTGTTACCTTTTGACCGTGAAATCGAAAGAACCTTGACGAACAATAGGAGAGTTGTTAGGAGGAATTTACGAGGTATTAGTGAAGTTGTCCAACCCACTAGTGAGTTTGTCAATCCTTTCGCAATAGAAGGAGAAGAAAACCCATTACACAATACCTCACAAAATCCACCTACAATGCCAAAATTCTCGTCACACTCCGTACCCACCGAGGAGAATCTACCAAATGGTACTCCTACACCGCAACATCTAACCGGAAATTTTATTGCCAAGTCCGCCTTCATCCAATTAGTTGAGAGGAGCCAATTCGGGGGGATGCCTAGTGAGGACCCTCATTCTCATATGGAAACCTTTTGCGACTATTGTGATGCTATCTCTCAAACGGGCGTGACTCAAGACCAAATTAGATGGGTCTTATTTCCTTTTTCCTTAATCGGCACCGCGAAGAAATGGTTGAAGGGCCTTGATAAGGCCACCCTTGGAATAGATTCTTGGAAGAAGTTGGCTCTAGCTTTCTACAAAAAATTCTACCCACCGGAAAAGACTAACATGCTAAGAGCTCAAATTACGGGTTTTAAGCAAAGGGATGAAGAGTCTTTGTATGAAGCTTGGGAGCGGTTCAAGGGAATTTGTCGCTCATGTCCTCACCATGGACTTAGCGAATGGTTTTTGGTGCAACAATTTTGGAATGGTTTATATGAAGATTCTAGGAACATTCTCAATATGGGATCAAATGGAATGTTCACCGAAGTTGATGACAATCAAACATGGAACAAGATTGAGGAAATGGCGGTCCATAACTCACAATATAGTAGACCTCGCAAGGCTACTAGAGGAGGAAAGCATGAAGTGGACTCCGTTACTCAATTGGGTGCTCAACTTAGTGCTCACATTGACACAATCAACTTGAAGTTTGAACAAGCTATGGCTAGACTTGAGGAAAACTCAAAATCATCAAAGCATCATGTTAATGCCATGACGGCATCCTCATCAATCCCAAGTGGGATATGTGAGAATTGTGGAACTTTGGGACATGACCAAGGTGAATGTAGGGGAACAAATGAACAAGTGAATGCTTTCCAAGCATACAAGAGTGGTACCCCTTATTCCAACTTTTACAATGAAAACACCAAATTCCATCCAAATCTCTCATACAAAAGCCAAAATGTTCAAAACCCTCAAACAACATACACTCCACCACCCATGAGAAACCAAAATCAAAGACCCTTTTACAATCAAAACCAAGGTTACCAAAATCAAAATCCATACAATCACCAAAATGACCAAGGCTTTGATGTCCAAAAAGCGGTCCTCCAAATGCAAAAGAATCAACAAGAATTTTTCACTCAAATGCAAAAAGATAGCCAAGAAAAGGAAACCACCATCAACAATATTCTAGCTCACACCAAGATGTTGGAAACACAATTGACTCAACTAGCATCTTCAAGCTCACAAAGACAAAAGGGGCAATTACCACCTCAAAGTAATCCCCCTAGACATGAAACGGTTAGTGCCATTCACTTGAGAAGTGGTACAAGGTATGAAGAACCGAAGAAGCAAGTTGAGGATGAAGTTGTGGAAGCTAGTGAAAAGGAAGAAATTGTGCAAAACTCCAAAGATGGAGAATCCAAAAGAAGAAAGTTCAAAGAAAAATGAAGACAAGGCCAAGGAGAAGGAGCCCATTGTGATTAGACTTCCTTTCCCAAGTCGTCAAGCCAAGCCCAAATTTGATGATCAACTTGGAAAGTTCATGGAAATTGTGAAGAATTTAGAAGTCTCAATTCCTTTCACGGAATTAATCAATCACGTTCCGGCCTATGCGAAATACATGAAAGATATCCTCACAAAGAAGAAGTCGATCCGGAAGCTTGAGACTATCGCCTTCACTAAGGTGAGTAGTGCAATACTTCAAGGGAGTTCACCTCCAAAGTTAAAGGATCCGGGAAGCTTCTCAATACCGTGTACCATTGGCGACACAATGATTAACAAAGCCTTATGTGATCTAGGGGCTAGTGTGAGTGTCATGCCGTACTCGGTGAGTAAAAGGTTGGGGATGGGAGAGCTTAAATGCACCAACATCACACTTCAAATGGTCGATAGATCGATGAAGACACCGTTAGGGATATGGGAAGATGTCCCCGTGCGAATTGGGAAGTTTTTCATCCCGGTGGACTTTGTCATTGTTGATATGGAGGAGGATTCCAACATTCCAATCATCCTAGGAAGACCTTTCCTACACACCGTCGGTGCGGTAATTGATGTGAAACATGGTGAGCTCACTCTAGAAGTGGGAGATGAAAGCATAACTTTTAATCTTGACAAGACTATGAGAGCTCCTCGTTTGCATGAGCCATGTTTCATGATTGATCATTATAGCCGAAAAGATGAAAGGAAGAAAACGGAACTCCAATGGAAGAAGAAAATTGAAGATGCTCCATTCAAAGAGCAAGTGAATTGTGACAAGGAGAGCTTGCAAAGCTCATTAAAATCAACCAAGGAAGAAGAGGATGGCCTCATTGGCCAAGAGAAGAAATTGGGAGAGTCGTCTCCATCTAAGCAAGAGATTTTCAATGATCAACTCAATGAAGTTTGTGGTCTTTGGGACGACGAATTTGAAGGGATTTTTAATCCCTACATTGGTAATGCCATCGATCAAGACCAACAACAAGGGCCACGGTCTATTAAGAACCTCTACCATGATAATGAACAAGCTTTTGATTACTTCTTCAAGGTGTTGAGCAACATCAACAACACCTTGGACATGCCCCCTTGACATCTCATCAAGAATGAGAGTTTGGTGGAGTCCTCCCTAAACCACCGCTTGTAAATATTTCTAACTCCCTAACTTACATTTCAATTCTTGTATTGCATTTTTGTCATCTTTGGATTTTTATTTACTTTGATCAAAATAATTGTCATGTTTGAGAGAAGTGAGGGAGGGACTAACGATTTCAATTGATGTGTAGTGCTTTTAGTTTAGTGTGGGGATGGCAATTGCCTAGGCTATCCATGCCTTAGTAGTGCCCCCACAATGATGAACACAAGACTTTAAGAAATAATGGAAGAACGGTATGGGAAATGCAATGTGCACGGATGGAACTGAATCCGTGTACACAGGGGAAGAATCCGAGCGGATTCCAGAGAATCCGCCCGTCTTACAGAATCCGAGCGTATTGCAGAAAAGACGCCCGTCCTGAACTGAGCTAAATTTTGAAAAATTCTTGACTGTGACGGAATCCGGGCGTCCCGTGAAGAATCCGCCCGTCTTGAAGAATCCGTCCGTCTTGTAAAAAAGACGCCCGTCTTTGCAGCTGAGGAAAACAAGTAAAATTTTTCTGGACTGAAATCCGTCCGTCTTTAAGCAAATCCGCCCGTCCCGTGTTCAGCAAATCCGAGCGGATTGTCACAAATCCGCCCGTCTTTAGGCGAGTTTTGCAAAGTTCGAAAGAGCGAGAATCCGCACGGATTGGGCGAAATCCGCACGGATTGCCCTGCGCAGATTCGAAAATTTCGGTCTCTTTAAAACCCCTCCCACCTTCATTCATTCATTCATTCATTCATAAACACTACCCACAACATCAAAACCCTCATCCTCTCCATCACAAAAACAAAAACCCTCAACAACATTCACCAAAATCAAATCAAACCATCCTTCCAACAACAAATTAATCACTCCTTCCTCAACAAAAATCAAAACCAAGCACAAAATCTTCAACCTTTGAGTCGATTTTTGTTTCCATAAAGGCAAAGCCTTTCACCTTCAAATCGATTTGGGCATACTACAAATTGAAGATTTTTCATTCTTTTCTTGGTTAGTTCATCAATGGCAAGGACTAAGGGAGCAACAAAGGCAACAAAGGCACCAAAGGCTAAGGCACTCTCACAAAGGCAAAAGGCTCTTCAAACAAAGAAAGCATTGGCTATGGTGGTAGCAACACCAAACTTGGAAGTGCAACAACAACAACAACCTTCTATGGGAGCAACAACACCTTCTACTCCGGTAATTGATCAACTTTTACATTATCCGGAGGTAACTTTTATTTCCGATACCCATAGAAATACCTTTGTCAAGTTTGCTATGAAGTCATTACAATCCACCAAATTCATATGTGAAGATACCTTAGAAAAATTGGGTGTTCTTGAACAAACAAAAGCCTTTTTCAATGCCATGGGGTTGAAGAAATTGTTTGAAACAAGGGAATTGACATACCCCTCCCTTACCTTGGAATTTTTAAGTTCTTTGAAAGTCACCAAAGTTGAGAATAGGGAGAATATCGAGTTTCGTCTAGCTAATGTTAGTAGACGCATTACCTTTAGGGAATTGGGTGAAATTTTGGGTCTTAGTGATGAACCAAGTTATTTTAAGAGTTATGGAAAGTATGACCCCGAACCTCTTTGGGAGGCAATCTCCGGGAAGAAATTTGAGGATTTTCATGCGAGTCGTGCTCTTTTGGTCCACCATCCGGGCATAAGAGTATGGCACAAGGTCGTGGGTAACACCATAATTGCTAGGAAAGATACCAACCATTTCAAAAGACTTGATTTTATTCTCCTTGAATCGGCTTTGAATATCGGAAGAGTGCACACCAAGCCTTACAATTCTTTGAGGCTCTTGGTAGATAGATGGCTCAACATCGATTGTGGGAAGAAGGGCACGACCGTTATTGTCAATGGCGGCCTAGTTACACTCCTAGCCAAGCACTTTGATCCTAACTTCAATAAGTATAACAAGTACAAAGCAAAGGAGGGTGGCCATCTTGTTGATATGCATACTATGATTCACAAGTTCAAGTGGGTTGCCCATAACCCCCTTGACACTAAGTATGGATGGCTCACTAGTGAAGCTAGATCGTTCACCTTGCCTTCAAAGATTTTCCGTCTAAGCGTCCACCGGACCAATTATCTACTTCCCCTTTCCAAAGAAGCCGAGTATATCATTCAACAACAAAAGGGTGATCTTGAAATGCCCTCCTCTTCCATTGTCATACCACCTTACCCCTTTAAATATGAAGAGTTCAAGCCGGAAGGAGTTGAAGTTGGGAAAGACTATGTGACTCTTCTCATGCAAGCAATGCACAAGCAAGCCTATGAAGATCGGAAAAATGCCTACTTGGCTCAATATCCACCCTCCTACATTTAGCTAGGCAAGGACTACTTGATCCATCTTGTCCTTTGCCTAGTTGGGCGGATAGAGAAGTCTTATTTCCGGGTGCATCTAGGGTCGTTTTGGGTGACAATGAGGTTGTTGGAAATGATGAAGAAGTTGATGATAATATTGAGGAAGAAGCAAGTGAAGAAGAAAAGGATGGTGAAGATGATGATGAGGAAGATGAGGAAGAAAGTGAAGAAGCAAATGACAAGGAAAGTGGTAATGTGACCACTTCTCATGAGGGAAGTGGTGATGATAGCATGATGGAAGATTAGCAAGCCTTGGAGACTCCTACACTCTCATGGTTTGTCTATTTCTCTCTTTGTATTATATTTAATTTTGATCATTGTTGGAGTAGTCCTAGCCCCATTAGAGGACTCACACCTCGGTACCATTGAGGTGTTCTCATTCTATTGTTCCCGTTTTCAAAATCCAAAATGACAAATTAGTTTCATGCATAGCATAGTGTGTGCATGAACTATACCCATCCTTGGACATTAGCAATAGTGTCTCACTCGGTTTGGGGAAGTTAATGCATACGCAACGGGAGGTAATCTAAATTATCCTCTCCGTCATAACAAAAACCATGCATCATGTAGTGTAGCTTAGTATAGATTGCATTTAGTATAGAAATCATGCATCATCTTTGCATAATTTCCATCATTTTGGCCATTGAGGACAATGCCCATATTAGTGTGGGGATGGGAATTCTAACATTTAACTCTTATTCAAAAATCCAAAAAAATTGAAAAATTTCAAAAATCATAAAAATTTGAAAATTGAAAACCCTAAAACATGTTTATTTCCTTTTGTAGTCTTGTATATATTGTCTTGTATATATTGTGTTTGTTCTATCCTTGTTCACATCGATTGACTATGCCACATCCGAGACATGAGGATATTGAAGACCGCATGGTATGATCTTTCCAATCTCCTTTTTCCTCTCTATGTTAATGACTATGTGGCTTTATTTTGATTGATGCGGTATAACAATGTGAATTTAGGACTTGCATTTAGTTTATATGTCATAATAGTTGATAGAATCACTTGCATTAGGATGTTTATATTAGTTGCATCATGGCATGTAGTTGCATGTTAGAAATGTTTTGAAAAATGCCTATTTAGGAACTTTGACAAGAGCAACTAAGCCATTATAAATACTTGTTCAACTTAAGACTTTGCCTACTAGAATGGTTGTAAAACACCCTAGATAGTGTCATACTAGTGTCTTTTGACCCATGACCCAAGGCCTAGTCAAGGGTTTGCATGTGAGTCACCTATCCAACCCCGTGATGCGATGTGGACTTGGTTAACTTGTCTAGGTGACCTTGTTTGACCTTGTGGTAAGGCAACCCAAAAATATTTTTCTATCAATAAGCTTGAAGTGCTCATTTCAAAGAAATTTTGTCATGTGGAAGTAATGTAATGCCAAGGAAACCTCAAATGTTATGAATTGTTGAAAGTTGAGAAAGTTAAGTTGTTTTGATGGAGGCGTACCACTTCGATGTGCTTTGGTGTGGGATCCATTGAATTGGGCCCCCATACGGTTGTGAATTCGGCCGCCCAGAGACAGAGTGACTATCACCCCGAAAAGCTATTGTCTAGAGGTTAACCGGTTGCCTAATAAGCGATTGGCGAAAGCAAAGGACACTAGCCCGGAAGGGACAAACCCCATCTTAAATTTTTGAAATGTGAAAGTGAAATGAGGACAATTTTGAATACTAGTCATATCCACCCGTTGTGAATAAAGATTTGAGCATTTCATTCCCAAAAAGCTTTTTGTCAAGCCACTTGGTCGAGCTTGGGACGATCCATGACCTTTACTTTTGTAGAGAATTCGAGACTTGTCATGTCATATGCCACTACCATCATAGGGATCATCATTCCACCACCATCCGATCGCTCTTGACGAAAGCATTTGGAAATTGAGGACGAAAGTAGTCTAGTTTAACACCATTTGGAGGTGATTTAGTGCCATCCTCTTAGACTTATTAATTTGTTGAACTAGTATTTGTGAAGGATTACATGCTCTTAAATTTGTTCCTCTTTAGTGCCTCCGCCACTTGATGAGGGAGTGGCTATTCTTTTTGTAGATGCATCCATTATGTGTTTTTGTGTGCTTAAAGTTTGGATGTGTCGCCATTTTGGCAAGACCCACCTTGCCTTGATAGAAGGCATCCTACCTCATGGTTGTCTTGTTGTGAGTTGAAGGGGCGGAGTGAGACCCGCTAATTGTCTCATATCGGCTATATTATTAGGATAGGTTAGTATTGGTCCTAGTCTTTGTCACCTCTTTACTCGGGACGAGCAAAGGTTCGGTTTGGGGATATTTGATGTGACCATAATTGGCGCATATTTAGCCCCCGAATTAGCCTTGTTTCCATGCTTTTTAGTGCTTATTTGGGTCATTTCTTATCTTTAGTTCTTTGTTTTGCATATTCTTTGAGATTTTGATCCCTTGGTAGGAAAGGAGTAAGAATCTTGCATTTTCATGGCAAAACGAGACTAAATTGATCGAATTCAATGACCAAGCATCAAGGAGAGACAAGATTAGAAGGCCTTTGTACATATTATAGTAGAAGAGCAATGTTGAGAAAAGATCCTTGAGTCCCCAAGGAAATCCCCAAGGAATTTATGAAGAAAAGGGAAGAAAAGAAGAAGATTTGTTGTCGATCGACAATCCGAGCGGATTGTCACCAATCCGTCCCGTCCCAAAAGAAGACAATCCGAGCGGCTTTGCCACAATCCGCTCGGATTCCCCTCCACAATCCACCCGGATTACCCCGAATCCGCTCGAATTCCAACGCTGAATCCGCCCGTCCCGACCCTATTCCGCCCCGGATTCTAGCACAAAGACGGATTGTCTTCTCCAAGCTACGAAGAAAGAAGCCCTTCTCTCAGAAAATACCGGCTCCTCCTTGCTCAACTTAAAAAGTGTAATTACTAGTTTAGCCCTTAGTTAATCCTAATGCATCCTCCCTAATTTCCACTATAAATACCCCATTAGTCTAATTAGAGGAGCATGTTCTTCTTATCAATAATTAGTGTAGTTAATATCAATCAAATCTCTCTTTAATATTGTAATCAAGTATTAATCAAGTTTTAATCCAAGTTTTAGTTCTTTAATCTCTCTTTTGTTCATCCTTTATTTTGGGTAATTGAAGATTATTTGGGTTATTGTTGGGAGATTGACAACCTCTCAATCAAGCATTCAAGTACTTCTTTTATCTTTGCTTTATTATTGGAATCATTAGTAGGTATAATCTCTTAATCCCTCTTTAATTATTGTTAATTATTTTCATTTATTCATCATGTTTCATATTGTTGGTATGATTGACAACCTTGCTAGCATGATCAACATGATAATGAGTGAGTAGTCTCTTAGCTAGGGTTAATGGGTGATTAGGGGAAACCAACATGGGGAATGATTCATGCTTAAATTAATATGCTTTCATGTTTTATTTGCTTGCTTGTTTTGATCTCAACTCATGCACATGTTATATTTGATGAAATGCTAAGCCTATGAATCCTTGCATTTACTATCATCTTCTATCTTTTCAATGAGACTTGTAAGACATAACCCAACTTGAGTCTCATTAGACCATGCATGTTGTTGAGTAGGGAAGATTACTTCGACTTGTAGGTGTTGTACAATCTAATCGATTCGGCTCCGGGGCCCAAACTTTCCTAGGATTGTAAGAAATAACCCAACTCAATCCATCACAACAATAATTGCTTGCTTATAATTTGAGAACATGTTTGTATGGTCATATCCCATGATTCCCCTATGATCCCATGACACCCTAGTGCCTTTAATCAATTGTTTACACCCTTTTAATTCATCTTGCTTGATTATTTTCATTGCTATTTTAGTTTAGTAACCTTCTACATCAACCCAATTTGTGACACCCCCTTAGACACCACTAGTTACAATAGAAATCTCATTTCAACTCCCGTCCCTTGGGATCCGACCTTTACTTGCCTCTTTACTAATTGTAGAGTTGTTTGTGGAGCTATAAATTGTGTTTTGATTCGGCCGTGACCAACGACCACATCTTAATTTGTGAACACTTAGCGGGATCGCATCACATAGATCAAACTAGACGATTCAATTTTAACCTCTTAAAATGAATATCTAAATCATGATTAAACCGATCATCACAATTGATTTGAACATTATTAAATTGACTTGTATGCCAAAACTATATATCAAAAACAAATGAACATCATTAATCAAAATGATTTCCATTTACATTTTAATTTAATTCTCATTAAATCAAAACATCTACAAATTTATCATATTATCATCTTAACATGTTAAAACAACAATATCAATAAATCAAATGGAAACAAAACATCAAAAAAAAATTGTCTCGGCATAATTTTTTTTAAAAACCGGCCGAACCCTTTTTTTTCTCAAAATTTTGTTTAAATTCATTTATGAAAATCATATAAAATAATTTCGTGGCCTATGCTCTGATACCACTTGTAGGAAATATCGGTATACTTCATCAAGAAATTTGGATTATAACGAAATTATAATTATGAAATTGCTAGTCATAAACGAAATTGCATAAACAAAAAGAGTAGAGATTAGAATCAACCTTTGGTCATAGCAATTTGGCCTAAGAACAAATATTAAAATCGATATTGTCTTAATTGTTGCACCCAAAATGCTTTGAGAAATGCCTCTTTTCTTTGCTAGAATAGATCCCCAATTTCTTATGAATTTTGAGGGTTTTGTGATGTGAGAATTAGGTCAAAAATTAGGTTAGAAAAATGATCCCCTTCTTCCCCTTTAAACCGTTTAAATGGGAGGAGAATAAGGGAAATTTTTTTTTCTTTTTTTCCTCTTTTTCGGTCTACAACCCAAACAAAAATAAGGAGAGAAATCTTCTTATTTTTAGGTAGTTAACATATTGTATAAAATGTGTATATATTATCAATTGTCAATTATGTCAACACGTATTTAATAAGTCTACACACAACAGTTTTTAGTCGATTTATTAATACCAGTCTGTCATTCATTTATCATGACAATGTCGTATAATATATACTTTAACTATAAATATCGCATATTTATAATTTGCTAATTAAATATAACTGGTTACGTTTAATTACGAATTAATATCTTAATTCTTTAAAGCTAACATTATATACATTAATTAAATATAACAGTTAATATTCAATTTACGAATTAACAATTAATTCGTCTCAGCTAATATTATTTAATTATATTAAATAATCGTCTCATCATCACATTGACTAACTTTTTAGTCAAATACATGGACTAACTTTTAGTCATATAAGGCATCAATGTGATTATATTTCCATACAATCACATCTCTCAAACACATCCTTTAGGTGTGACTTTTAGGGACCAGTTGATCACCGCCATCAGTATGATAATAACGTCAAACTTCTAGCAAGCCAACCGTTATTAAGTAAACGTTAATCAACTGATAAAATACTAAGTATACCCTGTGAACCTATAAGAGATTTATATATGTTATCACACTAACTGTGGAGGACACAAGCTCCAACAGTTGGGTTATGTGAGATAACATGCGGGTAGTATGTACGAGTCAGCATGACTCGATCGAGTGGGGGGCACTCGATCGAGTAGGTGAGGTACTCGATCGAGTGGGTCTGACTCGATCGAGTGGGTATTTGACGTTTTTATGATCAGAACCGTGTTTTTGGGTACTCGATCGAGTACGTGGGGGCACTCGATCGAGTAGGGGTTGCTCGATCGAGTGTCATGTCACCGATTGAGTAGGATAGAGATCGGAAGGTCCGTTTTGGAGTGCAGGTCGGGGTACTCGATCGAGTACATGGGGCACTTGATCGAGTAACCTCAGCTCGATCGAGTGGGTTTTGGCACTTGATCGAGTGGGGTCTGTGCATGTTGTCTTCGTGTTTTGGGCTGTGGGTTTTGGCACTTGATCGAGTGGGGTCTGTGTATGTTTATGTCTACCCTTTTCTTTTATAGTGTCAAGATGCCGCCAAAGAAATCCGCCTTGTATGTGAGAGCTAAGAACATGACCACAGAGGATATCGTTAAGATGTTGGAGCATCAAGATGCTCTTACCGAGGCCCTAAAGAGAGTGGGGAAAGATAAAGAGGTTGATCACTCAAAGATCAGTCTCTACATAGCGAGGTTTAACCCGAAAGAGTATAAGGGAACAGGAGAGCCGATGCTTTTAGACAATTGGCACCGTGAGATAGAGAACATTCTGGAGTTAGTGCATTGTCCTGATGAGATGAAAGTAGAACAAGTTGCGTTCTACTTGAGGGAAGCGGCTGGTGAGTGGTGGGATAAGGTGAAGGTGGGTGCTAGGGATATGTATGCGAAGCAGGGTCTGCCTGCTATACCTTGGGAAGAGTTTCGGAGGGCTACGAGGAGAGAGTTTGTACCTGAGCATGCGAGGAGTAAGCTAAGGGAGGAGTTTGATGGGTTCAGGATGACATCTGATATGTCGGTAGCTGAGTATTACCGGCAGTTCAATGAGAAGTCTAGGTATGCTGAGGCCATGGGTTTGAGTGATGAGAACCTAGCGCTGAGGTTTGAGAAAGGGTTGACCCCCAGGATTATGGAAAAGTTACCCGTGGGAATCCTTACTGATGTTAAGGAAGCTTATGAGAAGGTTGGGAGAGCTGAGAGGTTGGTAGAGATGGCCCGGGAGAGAGGAGGTGAGAAAATAAAGGCGAAGAGTGAGGATGGTGGCCAATCTAATTACAAGAAAGGCAACCACAATCAGACTAGAGCGTTTTCTTCTGGCTCGGGGTTCAGTGTTGGGGCTCCCTTTGGGCGTGGCCGTGGGAGCGGTAGTGGTAGTTGGGGGATGACCTGCTTTGGCTGTGGCAGTGTTGGCCACTAGAGACATGAGTGCACGAGTGTACCGGGAGCATTTCATAGATCGGCTCAGGGGAGCGATTCTCGTGGTCCCAACACGAGTTATGCGAGCAATGGACATCACCGGGTCATGGAACAACCGGGGAGGTCAGAGCAACCTGGGTGGAGGTAACCGCAATGGCGGTAATTCTTATCAGAAACCAGCTACGAACAACAACAATCAGGGGTCGGGTGCTAAGCGAGCTTCTGCTACTTGACCCGATCTTGTCCGGGAGGTAGAAAGAAGACCAGTGGAAAGCTGTATATGATGGAAAAGAAAGCAGCTGAGGACGATGCACATGTTATCACTGGTACTTATCTTGTTAACGGTATTCATACCTTTGTCTTGTTTGATTCGGGGGCGTCTCAGTCGTTTGTATCTTCGAGTCATGTTAAACGGTTGGGTCTGAGGGTATACGAGTCTGTAAGTGAGAAAGTTTTTATACCTTCGGGTAAGTCTGTATCATGTGGGAGGTTGTATAGGGATGTATCTATGATAGTTGGGCAAGTTGATCTGCCTGTAGACTTTCTAGAGTTTCCTTTAGACGGTTTTGAGATGATAGTCGGGATGGATTGGTTAGGAAAGTACAAAGCTAAGATAGACTGTCATCAAAAGAAAGTGTCTATGAGAGGTCCTAAGGGCGTTAGTGTGTCTTATCGTGGGTTTGTGGTCAAACCCAAAGTTAAGTTGATTGCAGCTGTGACCTTGAAGTCTTATCTGAGGAAGGGGTTCCCGTTGATCTTGTGCCATGTGAGAGATGACCGGATAGAGAGTCCGACAGTTGATCAGATACCAGTGGTGGGTGAGTTTTCGATGTTTTTCCGAGAGGAGATTCTGGGGTTGCCGCCGAAGAGCGAGATAGATTTCACGGTTGAGCTGAAACCTGGGACGGGGCCAATCTCTAAGGCACCGTACCGGATGGGTCCTAAGGAGTTGGAGGAGCTCAGGAAACAGTTTGATGATCTGATAGAGAAGGGATACATTAGACCTAGTGTATCACCGTGGGGTGCACCAGTTCTTTTTGTGAAAAAGAAAGATGGGAGTTTGAGGTTGGGCATATATTACAGGGAGCTGAACCGAGTGACGGTGAAGAACAAGTATCCTTTGCCAAGGATAGATGACCTGTTTGATCAGTTGAGTGGTGCAGTAGTCTTTTCCAAGATTGATTTGAGGTCGGGGTACCATCAGGTGAAGATTAGAGAGGTGGACATACCAAAGACAGCTTTCACGGCGAGGTATGGCCATTATGAATATGTGGTGATGCCTTTTGAGTTATCTAATGCATCGGTTGTGTTTATGGATTTGATGAACAGAATCTTCACTCAGTTTTTGGACAAGTTTGTGGTGGTGTTCATTGATGATATCTTAGTCTATTCCAAGACTAAGGAGGAACATGAGGAGCATCTGAGGATTGTGTTGCAGACCTTGAGGGAGCACGAGTTATATGCTAAGTTGTCCAAGTGTGAGTTCTGGTTAGAGAGAGTTGCTTTTAAGAGCATGTGATCTCTAAGGATGGGGTAGTGTGGATCCGGCAAAGATTGAGGCAAAGGTGACAAGTGGGAAGCACCAAAGAATGTTCTTGAGATCGAGTTTATTGGGTTTAGCTGGATATTACAGACGGTTCGTGAAGGATTTCTCCAAGATTGCTAGACCTATGACAGCGTTGATGAGGAAAGAGAACAGGTTTCGTTGGGATGAGAGTTGTGAGACGGCGTTCCAAACATTAAAGGAGCGTTTGACCACAGCTCCTATCTTAGAATTGCCTGAAGGGAGGGAGAACTTTGAGGTTTATACAGATGGCTCAAATAATGGGTTGGGTTGTGTGTTGATGCAGAACGGTAAAGTGATTGCCTATGCTTCTAGGCAATTGAAGCCTTATGAGGAGAATTATCCTACACACGATCTAGAGTTGGGTGCAGTGGTGTTTGCTCTCAAGATTTGGAGACATTACCTTTATGGGGCGACCTTTAAGGTATTTTCTGATCACAAGAGTCTCAAGTACATCTTCACTCAAAAGGAGGTGAACATGAGACAGAGGAGGTGAATGGAGCTGATTGGCGATTATGACATGGATATTATCTACCATGAAGGGAAAGCCAATGTTGTTACTGAAGCCTTGAGCAGGAAGAGTGTACATGCTTTGTGTACAACTTTATCTTTGATGAGGTTGAGAGACGAGGTGGGGAAGTTTAGGATACATATGATGCAGAGAGGGGATGCCATGAGAGATTTGGCAGTGCAGCCTGATCTTTATGATGATATTCGAGGTAAACAAGCTTTAGACCCTAACATGGTGGAGTGGAGAACTGGATTAGAGAAAGGGACAGTGTCTAGATTCTCTATTCATTCAGATGGTAGTTTGAGGTTTGATGGGAGGTGGTGTGTCCCTAATGATGAGGAGCTGAAAAAGATAATCATGACAGAGGCACATTGTACACCATATTCAGTGGATCCAGGTGATGACAAGCTATACAAGGATTTAAAGAATACGTTCTGGTGGCTTGGGATGAAGAAAGAGACAGCTGAGTTTGTGGCCCGTTGTTTGACATGCCAGAGAGTTAAAGGGGAACAACGACGACCACAAGGTAAGATTCGGTCTTTAGAGGTACCTTAGTGGAAGTGGGAATCCATTTTTATGGATTTTATCGTGGGTTTGCCAAAGAGTCAACAGGGTAACAACATGATATGGGTAATAGTGGATCGACTGACCAAGTCAGCTCATTTTGTGCCAATGAAAGATACATGGACCTAGGCACAATTAGCTTTAGCTTATCGGAAACATGTGTTGAGATTGCATGGAGTGCCTAAGGACATAGTATCTGACAGAGATGCGAGATTTATCTCAAGGTTTTGGAAAGAGTTGCAAGAATCTTTGGGAACAACATTGAAGATGAGTACAACATTTCATCCTGCGATAGACGATCAGACTGAGAGAACAATCAAGACTCTTGAGGATATGTTACGAGCTTGTGTGATGGATTTTGGTGGTAGGTGGGAGCAGATATTAGATTTGATTGAGTTTTCTTACAACAACAACTATCACACCAGTATTGGCATGGCACCGTTTGAGGCTTTATATGGGAGGAGATGTCAGAGTCCGATTTGTTGGAGTTAGTGTCCTTCACAATAGTGCGTTAACATAATAAATCTCATTAATGGAATATCATCATATATTTAATTATTTGATCCTCGTCAGTTGATTAACGTAAATCGATAACATTTGGCTGACTAGAGTTTGACGTTATTGTCGTGAGACGGCGGTGATCAACTTACCCCTTTCGGTCACACCTAATGGAACGAACCTCAATTGATAACTAATTAATTGTATGAGATACAATTTGTTTAGTCCCTTGATTTATAGACTAAGAGGTTAGTCGATTATTTTTAGAGAGATTTCGACTTGCGAACTCGAGGAGCGGCAGTTATTATTTAATTATGCGATAATTAAATAATAAGTTTTGGGAAACGGGTTTTAGTTAATTAACTGTTAATTTACTAAAATTGTACTAATTGATTAATGTGATTAATATTAGTACGTAAATAATATGTGTAGTGGTACACGTATATTTACGGAGTGAATTGGACGAATTAATTATGGAAGTATTTAAACATGATACGATGTTTAAAATGATAATTACACGAATTTGTGCGACAAATATAAAAACCAACATGGACCCGTATATGGTCAAGTGGACCGTGTAAAATAAGTGTAGTGGATGATTACTCACATAATCATTTTACCTTATTTTGTATACTACCATAATATATATCTTATACTAGATTTTGCATGTGATGTAAGATAAAATTATAAGACAAAAATTGTCCACTTGAGGACTCCACCACCCGCCACTTTTCCCCCCTTTACACTCCATATATTTGTTCACATTTCTACACTACTTCATTCTTACACTCTACCTTCTTTTGCATGTGAACATTTCACTCCATCTCTCTACAATAATTCATCACTAGTATTCATTATTAATATTACTAAGATAAGTTAGTGATATTACTAATATTTATCAAGGGAACAATATTAACAAGTTACTAGTACAAACTTGTTATTATTTTTTGGGTTAGTTCTTGGGTGCAACTTGAAGGAGACTTTCTAGTTGAAGGTTTTTGGAGGATCATCCATATCATTTTAGCTCAAGAACAAACTAGTACGGAGAACTAGTTTGTGTCCATTTTACCATATAATCAATGTAAGGAAATTGTTTTTCCTTATACTTTCATTTTTATGCTTTCATATTAGCATGCATGTTACATAGATCACCTAAATGACAATTTATGAGATAAATTAATTTTATTAGAGAGTCTAATATGGATCTATGATCTTTCAAGTGGTATCAGAGCTAAGGCTTGTAATTTGCATGTTGATTTTAAACATTTTAATGAATTATGAGATAATTAGTAAAAACTCAAAAATTGTGTTAGAAGAGGTTTTAGCACGAAATTTTTGGGATATGCATACCTACTGATCTCAAAAGGTTTGTGGAATTTTTTGGTGATTTTTGAAGTTATTTTGCTATTTTTAATGATTTTTGGTAGAAAACCGAGTCAAAATGTCGCATTTTAGTGAAAAATTGACTAAAATTAGTTAAATGTTGATTCGGTGCATGGATTTTTTATGGTAGTCCATGCATGTTTTCTAATGATTGTATGCAAAAGGTTGAAGGTTGGTTCGGTTTTTTGCATGTTTATTGATTTTTGAGTAAAAAGTCGATAAAAGTCAAATTAATTAATCATAATTTCGAAATTTTTGATTCTGCCCATGATAAATTTATGTACATTTAATAATATTATTTAAATGTCAAAAGTGATTTTGCATGTGTGTTTTCACTTTGTTTTGATGTTTATTGGTTTTAGTGGTTAAAAACCGAAAAATATCGATCTTTTCCTTCACAAAATTTATCCTGAATTTTTTGGCAATTTTTCTGACATTATGGTGTTCTTGGGAGTGTTCCAGAATACTAAAAATTTTTGTTTCGATTTTTTGGGTAATTTTTCAATTATTTTTGATTTTTACTTAAATATTATGATTTTTCCGATTAAATTAGCAAAATATCACCAAATCAAACTAATAATTTATCATAAAATTAGTGAGGACTAATTTTGAGGTTCAAAACAGTTTGGACAATTAGTTTGGACTTAAATGAGATTTAAGAGTTAATTATTGATTTTTACATGTTAAAATCGATTAAATCCACAAAAACCGAGATGGATACCAACGAATGATAGATAGGGCGATTTTGGCATCATTTTACAGCATTTTAAGCATATTTATTTAAGTTGAATGATTGTCATTTATTTAAAGTATTTATCTTGTTGTACCTAGTATGGCCTAGTTAATTTTAATCGTTATTACCCGAAATGAATGGGAATATCGATTTGTTTGTAATTAAATACGATCTCGTATCGTCGGTTTGTAATTAATTAATAGTTTTATTTATTTATTTTATTAATTAATTTATAATAGGAATAGCTATGTAACTTAATTGTAATAGTTATTTTACCGGCGATTCCAAAAGACGGATTACAACGAGACGGAATCTATTTTTGGAAGGTGTTCCAAATCCCACAAGAAAGAGCCACTTATGGAATGAAGAGGCTGAGGCAAAGGACCAAGGAGTTGGTTTCCGAAATGTAATAGACTAGTTTTTATTAACTAGGTGGCCATACTTGGATTTATTCATATGCTTACATGTTTGCTTGTTTTATTTTCGCGCATGCCAAAATCGCCAATCACATGCATTTTATTTTCGCCGTTGTCAATTCACGTCATTTACATTCACCGAATTAATTCACTTATAAGGAATTTATGACTAAATTGACAAGATCTCTCACATAACTAAAATTGAGATTAGCCTTACCAATTAGTAACACCTAAGAATCTCTTGTTCATTACAGCCACGCTCGCCCAAGCGGGGTGTTCTCTTTTTACCTTGGGTAAGTAGGGTGGTAAACGGTTATCACACGCTAAAATTGGTTGGACTCAACGGGATATAAGACGGTCTTGTGTTCCGGGGCTAGTAGATGAATTTGAGGAAATTCGTCGACCAAGAATTCCAGAGGTAGAATTAGTCAACGTGACTTACCGAATTTACGAAATTATGGGCTGTTTCGCCCAAGCGATGCTCATTTTTGTTTAATATTTGGGTCTTGGAATCATTTATATAATTTGGTGGGAGGTCATTATATAAATGCTAAAACTTGTTGAACATGTTTTTCACAAGTATTTCTAAAACATTGAATGTTAATTTTTCCTATTTTTCGTTCATTCTCATAAATGTGTGACATCGCGCACTTCATCCTCCTTTCTCTATTTATTGTTATACTCATTTCGTTCTTTCATAGGAAGCGGTTTCTTTGAAGGAATTCGGTAGCAATGATTGGTAACATGATTTACTAATTCACTTATATAAGCTTACAACAATTATTGCGATTATTATACAACTTAACATCCATACATATTGGCAGTTATTATTTAATTATGCGATAATTAAATAATAAGTTTTGGGAAACGGGTTTTAGTTAATTAACTGTTAATTTACTAAAATTGTACTAATTGATTAATGTGATTAGTATTAGTACGTAAATAATATGTGTAGTGGTACACGTATATTTATGGAGTGAATTGGACGAATTAATTATGGAAGTATTTAAACATGATACGATGTTTAAAATGATAATTACACGGATTTGTGCGACAAATATAAAAACCAACATGGACCCGTATATGGTCAAGTGGACTGTGTAAAATAAGTGTAGTGGATGATTACTCACATAATCATTTTACCTTATTTTGTATACTACCATAATATATATCTTATACTAGATTTTGCATGTAATGTAAGATAAAATTATAAGACAAAAATTGTCCACTTGAGGACTCCACCACCCGCCACTTTTCCACTCTTTACACTTTATATATTTGTTCACATTTCTACACTACTTCATTCTTACACTCTACCATCTTTTGCATGTGAACATTTCACTCCATCTCTCTACAATAATTCATCACTAGTATTCATTATTAATATTACTAAGATAAGTTAGTGATATTACTAATATTTATCAAGGGAGCAATATTAACAAGTTACTAGTACAAACTTGTTATTATTTTTTGGGTTAGTTCTTGGGTGCAACTTGAAGGAGACTTTCTAGTTGAAGGTTTTTGGAGGATCATCCACATCATTTTAGCTCAAGAACAAACTAGTAAGGAGAACTAGTTTGTGCCCATTTTACCATATAATCAATGTAAGGAAATTGTTTTTCCTTATACTTTCATTTTTATGCTTTCATATTAGCATGCATGTTACATAGATCACCTAAATGACAATTTATGAGATAAATTAATTTTATTAGAGAGTCTAATATGGATCTATGATCTTTCACGATTTGTTGGGACGACAGTGCTAAGGCAGTGGTTCTAGGACCAGAGATGGTACATGAGATGGTCGAGCAGATTAAGATGATCAGAGAAAGGATAAGAGCGGCTTAGGATAGGCAAAAGAGTTATGCAGATCTACATCACCGGGATATAGAGTTTCAGGTTGGGGACAAGGTTCTTCTGAAAGTGTCTCTTATGCGTAGGGTTATGAGATTTGGGAAGAAAGGCAAGTTGAGTCAGAAGTTCATAGGACCTTATGAGATCTTAGACCGGGTTGGAGAGGTTGCTTATCGTTTGGCTTTACCAGCTGCGTTAGAGAGAGTGCATAATGTGTTTCATGTATCTCAGCTGCGGAAGTATGTGAGTGATCTGTGTCACATGTGTTAGAGGCAGAGAGCATAGAGCTGGATGAGTCCTTGCCTTATCTTGAGGTGCCTAAGCAGATTCTTGACCGGAAGGTTAGGAAGACTAGGAGTGGTGAGACAGTTTTGCTTAAGATCCTTTGGTCTGGTGGAGGAAGCTAGATGGGAGGCAGAGGAGTCCATGAGAGAGCGCTATCCGTTCCTTTTTGGTCAGGTATGTATGGTTACGGGGACGTAACCTTATTTCTTTTAGGGGGGTAGGAGATGATCGCAAATAGTTTTAAGAGTTTTTACATCTTTTGTGTTGTGTCGGTATGGTTAGTAATGGTTTGAGTCGGGTTGAGTTTGGTTGGTAGCATGCTTTTATGTTGAGTTTTGTTTTGGGTTGTTGTGTCGGGAGTGTTATAGTATGTCTTTTCTTTGTTGAGATTTGAAATTCGGGGACGAAGTTCTTTTTAAGGAGGGAAGACTGTAATATTACGGTTTTATGATCCTCTGGGTACTCTATCGAGTGGGCCTTACTCTGTCGAGTAAGGATGTTTTGAATTTTAAAACAGTGTTCTGCTTGTAGGGTACTCGATCGAGTAGCCTGGGCACTCGATCGAGTACGTTAGTTGCTTGATCTAGTAGCTCGGTTTACGGGTAATGTTTTGTTGGGTTTTGTTAATAATCCGAATAGGTATATACAACTTTCCGTCATCAACACTAAACACTTTTATCAAACCTAATTACTTCAAAAGAGATTTCAACCTACGTACTTCGCATCTTTCGCATTATTGCCAAATCCCGGAGCTTGGAAGGTCGGAATTCATCATCCTCTACATTCTTGTGATCCTTGCGTCGAGGGTAAGATCTACGTACCGATTTTATAGTATTTTATTAAGTTTGTTTAAACCCTAATTTGGGGGTTTTGTTGTCTTTTATGATTGTTAGTAATTGTATGATCATATGTTAGGAGGAGGATTCGTAGAAGAGGAGTTTTGATAACAAATTGTTGAGACCGTCGATTGTATTGGATTTCGGTAGGGTTTCCTACTCGGTATTAGTCACATGATGTGTTGGTTGTGATTTGTGATTGTTGAATATTATCGCATTTGTATTGTGACGGTTGTTGGGTTTGCTTACTGATTAGTAGTTGTGATTGATTGTATCTGTTTGTGTTCTTCGGGGTGCGTCCCTGGCTGAGTGGAGTCACTTGCGGGAGTGGCTTCACGCCCATTATTCGCCTTTTGTGGAACCCGCCACAGAAGGGATGTGCACATTAATGGATTTGGGTTTATCGCTCGATGGAGATGAGCGGGGCTTAGGTGGGAACGGCCGCGGTCCCCCATCGGCGAGGAGTAACCTGTTGCGATGGGTACTCTACTGGCGGGCTACATACTTTAGTGTGTAGTCATTATTGTAGAGTTGGTGATGGAGTTCGAGTATATCTGACGATCGAAATGTGTTGTGTGTTGTTTTGTTGAGTTATGTAAATTGTGTGATTAGTACTGACCCCGCTTAATTGTTTTAAAAACTGTGGTGATCCATTCGGGGATGGTGAGCAGTTGTTGAGCATGTATGAGTCGAGATACAAGGGATAGATGGGACGTGTCGCCATCAGATGATAGAGTCTTCCGTTGTAGTTCTAATAAGTTTTAGACAGTTGTTTTGAGATCATGTAAACCATATTTTGGCAGTTGGTTTTGGATTGTATTTACTCACTTAAACATTATGCTATTTAAATGTTGTTTCTTCATTGTCTTTTGATTATCATTGCCTCGGGAAACCGAGATGGAGACATCTTTATACCTGAGTGGTCCTGGTACGGCACTTGGAGTATGGGGTGTCACAATCTTATATTCATAAGTGATATTTTGTTCTTCGGCCTCATCTTCTTGCTTATGATAAGCGTAAACCTCATTACCTCAAGATAATCAGGTTATTTTGTTGTTTCTGTTGTTATTTTTGTTGTTGTTGATGATGATGAATGTAGTGTGTGGGTGTTTAGTTTGTTGTTTTTCGACGATTTCGCGGTGTTAGTTTGATAGCTGAAGTGATGAAGTTCGGAATGGTGGTTTTTGTGAGATGGAGGAGGATCGGTGATTGGTGGTTAATGGTTAATGGTGTTGAATTTATGGTCTTCGAATCATGATTGTACTTCCACAACTCATAAGGGTATGGTGTCGTTATGCGGGACTGGACTGGCAGTACAATGTGTTATGCGAGTGAAGAGAGGGTGATTATGATACTGATTGGTGAATGCGAGAATCTATCCTGCATTTATTAAAAATTGAAGTTGCACAAGATAACAATAACACTACAATAACATCAGAATAATACTCCAATAATACACTAATAACACCACAATAACACTACAATAACAACACAATAACACGGGGAAAAAAAGAGAAAAAAAAATTAAAGTAGTAAAAAAAATCAAAGTGACACCGGAATAACATCACTATAACAGCAGAATAATAGTAGAATAACAGCACAATAACACGTGCTAAAAAAGAAAAAAAAAATCAAAGTTGTAAAAAAAAAATCAAAGTGGCACCGGAATAACATCACAATAACACCAGAATAACAGCACAATAACATTCGGTAAAAAAAGAGTAAAAAAATCAAAGTAGTTAAAAAAATCAAAGTGACACCGGAATAACATCACAATAACAGCAGAATAACAGTAGAATAACAACACAATAACACGTAGTAAAAAAAAAAATCAATGTCGTAAAAAAAATCAAAGTAACAGCAGAATAACATTACAATAACAGCGGAATAACAATAATAGCACAATAACACGTGGTAAAAAAAAGAGAAAAAAAAAAATCAAAGTAAAAAAAAAAAAGCACAATAATAGTATAATAACACGAGGTAAAAAAAATAACAGTAAAAAAAATTAAAGAAAAAAAAATTTGGTACAAAAAGAAAAAAAAAAGGTAACATAATGAGAAAATTAGAGAAAAACATAAGAGAAAACAAAATCAAAGTCATATGGTTAAGCGCGTTAGAAAAATGACAACAATGAGTTACATATTTTAATTTCTAATATAATCTAGTGGCTGAGATTATATATATATATATATATATATATATATATATATATATATAGATAGATAGATAGATAGATAGATAGATAGATAGATAGATAGAGAGAGAGAGAGAGAGAGAGAGAGTGAGAGAGAGAGTTAGGTTCTTGTAAGTTTTGTTTCTTATGGTGAGTTTGTGCTTTGAAATCTCAGCCACTAGATTATATTAGAGATGAATGGTCAAGATCTAATCTTATCTGTCATATAAAATCACTGTCATTTACTTATTTTCTCTTTTTTCTAGTGTTACTCTCTTTTTTTCTACTTTAATTTTTTTTATCTCCTTTTTATTTACCTCGTGTTATTATGCTGTTATTGTGCTTTTTTTTTACGACTTTGATTTTTTTTTTTTCTTTTTTTTTAACCACATGTTATTGTGCTGTTATTCTGATGTTATTGTTATTCTGGTGTTATTGTGATGTTATTCCGGTGTCACTTAGATTTGTTTTTTACTACTTTGATTTTTTTACTCTTTTTTTTACCACATTTTATTGTGCTGTTATTCTAGTGTTACTGTTATTCTGGTGTTATTGTGATGTTATTCCGGTGTCACTTAGATTTTTTTTACTACTTTGATTTTTTTAATCTTTTTTTACCACATGTTATTGTGCTGTTATTCTGGTGTTATTGTTATTCTGGTGTTATTGTGATGTATACCGGTGTCGCATTAATTTTTTTTACTACTTTGATTTCTTATGAGTTTGGTTTCTTGTGGTGAGTTGGTGCTCACATGTTATTCTAGTGTTATTCTTATGTTCTCAAACTTCTGTAATTTTCTCATTATGTTACCTTTTTTTTTTTTTTTTTTTTGTTACACGTGTTATTCTAATGTTATTCTTATACTTTTTTTTCGTGTTACCACTTATTATTCCACTGTTACTCTTATGTTCTCACGGTTTTTTGATTTTCTTATTTTGTTACTATTTTTTTACCACGTGTTAATCGGGTGTTATTCTGTTGTTATTGTGTTGCTACTACGGTGTTATTATGGTGCTATTATGTTGTTACCCCGTGTTATTCTGGTATTATTGTGTTGTTAGTGGTGTTATTCTGATGTTATTGTTGTAGTACCTTATCATTGATAATTCTACTCTCTATAGCTATTACTCTATTAGCTTAATATAAGACCATTCCATACAAGAATAATAATTTAACTAATTAGGAGAACATCAAGATAAATATGACGAAATAATTTAACTAATTAGGAGAATATCAACACAAATATGACGAAGCTGAAAGACGGTGAGAAAACCAGATTGTAACGAAAATATGACGAAGCTGAAAGACGGTGAGAAAACCAGATTGTAACGAAAATAAGAGTACAAGTAAATTGACCAACCAAGACAGCACAATAAAAGCATAGAGGTTGGAATGAGACATGAGACATGAGACATGAGACATGAGACATGAGACTTGTTCCTTGTTCCTTGGGAACCTAAAAGATACCTCCAACAAGAATGCGCACACCCAAATAACAGTAGTGACTAGTGAGGCGCATAAAACTTAATTGACCAAGAACATCAAAATAAAAATGCCGAAGCTGGATGAGCTTTTTCATTCCCTTGGGGAGATAGCTTGTCTCATCCAATAAGTTTCAGTGTATGGTTTCAGGCAACCAGTTAATCAGTGTAAATGACAAATCAAGGTAGCAAAGCTGTGTCACATTCCCTACACCCAAATAGAGAATGACTCCGGCGACGATACCTTACTCCGCATCAACCACCTCCAACGACTCCGATGACAGCCGACCACGGCAGATGACACCTCACACCCAAATTTCATCTCTCTCGTTCCACACTAAATCGCAAAAGTCGACCTACAAAACGTAGAGAAGAACAAGGTAAATCGTCGGTGTCGCCGCCGGTGGAGAGATCTTATTTTATTCGATGATCAAAAATCATGGTATTTATTTGATGATCTTCTAGAGAAAACACACATCGAAACAACACCAGGTCGAGGATTTGGCATAAAGGAGAAGAGTTTATCAGAGTTAGTTCATTTTGCACCAACATTCTCCGGCACCGACGTCCTAACCATCGCCACGTCATTGATCTTCGACGGTAATTCATCAATGTCGGAAACGAGATCAATCCGTCGAAATTCGATTCCGATCGACGGTTGAGATTGAATCCATAATCTCCATTAACGGCGAATAAACGACGAGACGAGAGCGCTGCGGAGAAACAGGAGAAATTGACGGCGGAAGGAAGACGGAGAGAGGAATTAAGAATTGGTTGAAGAGCCATATTCGCTGAAGTTATCCCCATACGTTTGACACTATGTGCAAATTAGCCCCATAACTTTTGACAGTTGCAAATTTACCCCATATGTTATACAAGATGTGCAATTAAGCCCATTTTTAGAAATCCGGCCATTTACTCCCCGGAAAATCTTGACATGGCATCAGAAAGATGATTAGAACTATGACTAAGACTGGATTTATATAATTAAAAAAAAAAAAAAAACATGATTTTAATATTATACAACAATCAGGCAGCAGCCACGTTTTTGATGATTACGGTATCGAGATAGTTGAATCGGGATGAACATACCTGGATTTTTTATGATTACTGCATCGTTATTTACTTTCAATTATTCAATAGAACTTGAAACTAAGTTTTAATTTTCCCCAAATTTCATTAGTAGTACTTGACTACAAATTTCAATAACAAAAGCTTGAATTCAAAACCATAAACCCGTCAAAACCCTCTCTTCTTCCTCCTCCTCTTCATGCCACTACCTTTCTAAACTCATCAAACAACTGCGCAATATTATCAAAAATCTGACTTTACTCAAAATCAAAATTCAATCAAAATGGCCAAATTCAGGAAGCTTAATCGCCATACGGGTCATCGAATGTCTGTGCTCAGGTTCATTTCATGACATATGAGAATGAGGCTTTTAGACTAAGAAAAAAGAATGGATGTAAAGAATGGAGTAAATGGATGGATTTGAGGGAGGAGCTTAAATGTGAGAGGAAGATAGATAAGAAGTGACGAGGTGAGCAGGAAGTCAGCATTAGTGTCAAACATATGGCCTGAATGTCTTTTTTTTTTTTTTTTAATTATATAAATTCAGTCTTAGTCATAGTCCTAGTCATCATTCCGATGCCATGTCAATATTTTCCGGTGAGTAAATGGCCCGAATTTCTAAAAGTGGGCTTAATTACACATCTTGTATAACATATGGGGTGAATTTGCACCTGTCGAAAGTTATGAGGCTAATTTGCACATAGTTTCAAACGTATGGGGCTTATTTACCACTTCCCCGGATTTTTTTGGGATGTAAATCGATGATGAAGAGAACCATGTGCTTGGGAGAACGACTTGTTTATTTTGATGCATATTGTGTTTTATATTTTAATTAAATCTCAGCTGTATCCCCTCAAAAAAAGAAATCTCAGCAGTTGGTTTTCCTAGATTTAATGATTGAGATTTTAAAGTACAAACCCACCATAAGAATCAAACTCACGAGATCCCGCCTATATATATATATATATATATATATATATATATATATATATATATATATATATATATATATAGGAATGGAATTATGTGAGTATACACTATCTTTTTCAGGATTGAGGATTTCGTTACAATATCAGAGGTTCTTCAATACAATATCACAGATTATTCGATAAAATATCACAAAAAAAAAAACACATGTGCAAAAATAAATTATAATTTTTTTTTTGGCAAAGGTCAGATTTTTCGTGATATTGTATTGAAGAACCTGTGATACTGTATTCACTAATCCTCACTCCTCAAATATTTAGGAGTTCTCACCGAATCCCGACTCTCTCTCTCTCTCTCTCTCTCTCTCTCTCTCTCTCTCTCTCTCTCTCTCTCTCTCTCTCTATATATATATATATATATATATATATATATATATATATATATATATATGATCCTATGAGAACTCCCTTTCCATGAGAACGTCATGTTCAGAACCTCCGTACCAAAGGTTCATAACTTTTATATCAAAAGTTTAGAACGTTTATACCAAAAGAACGCTAAAAACGGCCAGCTAGATCTATTTCCATCATAACCATTGCTACCATTTAAACAGATTATTTTATTCAAAATCCCCACGTTGTTTTATTCCAAGTCGCGGGACGTATCGAAATAATGTCGATGGGTGTATATCATCTAAAATCAAAATCGATAGGTACAATCATGTGGGTAATAGGACTAGCATTATTCTATAACAATGCATATTTTCTAACAGACAACTATTTTGCAAATGTGTAGAAGAAGGGGACGGAGGGAGAAAAGTTATCATCAAAGTTCCACTGCGTTGAATATTTTTCTTTTTCACTATTTATAACTACTTAAAAGTGGGAAATATAAAAGACGCAATGCATATGTAATGGGGAAGAATGCTAAAAACAGTCCTCTCCGAATAAAAAAGCGAAGAATAGCTATAATGTTCTTCGTACTATTTTATTGACTTTTCCTGTTACACAAATTTTAACTTAAGACAACACTATCCGTCTTAAACTTAAGACGGGTTAAGTATGATGCCACTTGTGTATATAAGACAAATACATTGATTTTCTCTATGCATTTTTATATACACTATTGATATATACTTAACCCGTCTTAAACTTGAGACGGATAGTGCCGTCTTAAGGGGACTTACTATTCCTGTTAGTATGTTTAGAACAATTTCTAAACAAACCTTGTGCTATTAAAAAGGAAAGTAAACGTAAAATAGTCAACTTTAAGTGAATATAAATTTGTTAACAAATGCAAAAGAACATGGATAAATGTTTTTTTTTCCCTGTGAAAGACCAGTATACTCTTTTTAGTGGGTTTATTTCTAACGTGTTTTTCTATAACACAATATCATTTTGCGTCTGGTATTTTGCGTGCATAGAATCTCTGAATTTTTGGGATAAAATTTGTGAACCTAAGGTATAAAGGTTCTGAACGTTTGGTATAATAGTTATGAACTTGAAGTTCTCATGGTTCTCATAGGAAGAGGGTTCTCATAGGATCTCAACCCTATATATATATATATATATATATATATATATATATATATATATATATATATATATAGAGAGAGAGAGAGAGAGAGAGAGAGAGAGAGAGAGGAGTTCTCATAAGTCCCTTACATCTTATGAGTCCCTAAGTCCTTATAAGGACCTTAGGATGGAAGGGATGGAGGGATGAGATTACATCTTATTCAAGGGTCACAAATGAACCTCCCTAATCTCCCTCTCTAATTCTGTATAACTCCTCCTAATTTTGTATAACTCTTCCACCATTCTAATCTCCCAACTCATTTTCTCATTCACTCATCCTCTATCACTTCTCTCATTCACTCTTTCTCTCTCATTTTCCTCACACCCTCTTTAAACAAAAAAAAATAAAAACCAAACTGAAACAAAAAAAAAACCAAACTAAAAAAAAAACAACCATCTTCCAGCCCTCCATTTAGCCCCACCCACCACCACCATCTTCCAATCCCCACGACGCCACCCACCACCACCAACTTCCAGCCCCATCACCGCCAACTCCAGCCCCACAATTATGGTGTATTTTTCGTTATTTACTTCCGTATTTCAATTCCATTATTAGTTGCCATATTCTGCCTATTATGCATTTATGCTTGATCATGCATTATTGATTTTTTGTTGTACAATTTTTGTATATGAATGCATTATTTTATTATGACTGACTATTTTTATTTTTTCAGGAATTAGAAATTGTCACAATACTATTATACATACACTTGTGGCGGTCGATCTCAATTTAATTTAAAAACTCTTAAGGTGGTGTAGGAACTTAGAAACGATTATACGAATGTGGAAGAAATACTTTTGTGTGTTGTATTACGTTCAAAGGCTTACAATATATACAACAATACAAGGCTGTAAAATAAGAAAATATAACAAATATCCTAAACCTAATCCCGTAAACTAGGAACTAAATTATTTACACAATCACCATATTATTCAGTCAACTATACACCAAATAAAATCCGAATAATATGCTAATACCCCCCCTCAAGTTGGAGCATGGAGATTCGAGATGCCCAACTTGCCCAGCAGACGATGAAATTGAGAGCGTCCGAGAGCTTTCGTAAGAATATCAGCCAGCTGGTAGGTGGTGTTCACATAGGTCGGTGCAAGGGTACCACGAACTATCTCATCACGAACAAAATGACAGGCGATCTCTATATGTTTCGTTCGTTCGTGAAAAACGGGATTATTAGCAATGTGTATCGCAGCCTGGCTGTCACAATGCAAAGTAACCGGTTTCAAATGATCAAAACCCATACTATGAAGCAGACCTTTAAGCCAAAGTATCTCACACGTAGCGGAAGCCATAGCACGGTATTCTGACTCAGCAGAAGAAAGAGACACGGTGGCCTGCTTTTTAGTCTTCCAAGAGATTGGTGAACCACCGAGAAAAACAAAGTAGGCCGTAAGTGAGCGACGGTTATCGGGACACTGTTCCCAATCAGCGTCGCAGTAAACTTCGAGCTCTATTGACGCATTAGCTCGTAAGAAGATACCTTGCCCCGGATTACCTTTGAGATAACGAAGGACGCGTGAAACCGCATCCCAATGGGCCTGTGAAGGGGATTGCATAAACCGAGACAGCATGTGCACGGAGTAGCTAATTTCTGGTCGAGTAAGAGTAAGGTAAATCAATTTCCCAACCAAACGACGGTACTTCGAGGGATCAGAAAATAATGGCTCTAAAGAGAGACTTAAATGATGATTTTCCTCCATAGGAACAGAAGCGGGTTTGGACCCAAGATGTCCTGTTTCTGCCAATAAGTCAAGAGTATATTTCCGTTGACATAGAAAAATACCTGTGGAATTTCGTGCAACCTCGAGGCCCAAAAAATACTTTAGCTTACCTAAATCCTTCATATGGAAACATCGACTTAGGTAAGCTTTAAAATCACAAATGGCTGCTCCATTATTGCCCGCAATCACCAAATCGTCAACATAAACAAGTATATTTAGGACAACATCGTCCTTGCGATAAATAAAGAGTGAATGATCAGACGGACTGTGAGTAAAACCATAAGAACACAAGGCATTGGCAAGTTTGGCATACCAGCATCTTGGAGCTTGACGAAGTCCATACAAAGACTTGCGGAGACGACAAACCTTACCTTGTAAGCCATGACTGAATCCCGGAGGAAGTCGCATGTACACCTCTTCAGATAAATCGCCATGAAGAAATGCATTGTGTACATCCATCTGATGTAATTCCCAATTATTAATTGCAGCAAGAGTAAGAAAAGTTCGAACAGTAACCATTTTGACAGTAGGAGCAAAAGTTTCAACAAAATCGACGCCCTCTACCTGATGGTTACCAAAAATCACAAGTCTAGCTTTATACCGCTCTATTGAACCATCGGACTTATGCTTAATTTTATATACCCACATACAACCAATTGCCGTCTTATTTGGAGGTAAATCTTCCACGGTCCATGTATTATTAGCTTCTAAAGCATTAATTTCTTCTTCCATAGCTTTTTTCCATTTTGGATTACGAATTGCGTCTTTGAAAGAGGTAGGTTCGGTTTCTGTGGTAATTGCTGCAAGAAATTGTTTATGGGCAGAAGAAAACATATTACAATTAACATAATTAGCAATAGGATACGGTGTACCTGAGACCGGAATCGATGTGGGTGACGGAGTGGAGGAAGCCAGTGTCGTGTTAATATGTTCTTGGAGCGCGTCCCATGGCAAAAAATCCTTATGTCGGGAATTAGCAAATTTTTCACGCTTTCCACGACCCATTTCTTCCGTTGGAACCGTAGGGGACTTGTATCATTCTCCTCTATATTTTCAACTGTTTCATTACCATCACCATCACCTCGTGTAGGCTCGAGATTATTCTCACAACTAAGTTGGTTCTCGTCACCATCAGTGGCCTCGGTACTAGATGGAGAAATCCCCCCCTCGGCAGCAACAGTATCATTAACCGAGAGTGGAGGGACCTCGACAAACACCGAATCATCAACCTCATCTAAAGACGTGGCAACTGGTTCGATATTCGGGTTAATTGACGCAGCAAAGGGATACGTATTTTCAACAAAATGAACATCACGGGATTGAAAATAGACCCCTGTCTCAAGATCATACAAATGCCAACCCTTCTTTCCGAAGGGATACCCAAGAAAAACACAACGTCGACTTCTAGTATCGAATTTATCAGTGGGATGAAGATTCTTTGCATAACATAAGCATCCAAAGACCCGAATAAGACTAAGGTCCGGTACTTGACCAAATAACAACTCAAAAGGGGTTTTGTTATGCAAAATACGGGTGGGGGTCCGGTTGATTAAAAAAGCAGCCGTTAACACACATTCACCCCAAAAATCAATAGGTAAGGAACTCTGGAAACGCAAAGCCCTAGCAACATTCAAAAGGTGACGATGTTTACGTTCAACTCGAGCATTTTGTTGAGGAGTTTTTACCATAGATGTTTGATGAATTATGCCATGTTCTTTAAAATATGGAATTAAACCACGTAACTCCGTCCCATTATCGCTCCTTAAAATTTTCACATGAGAATTAAATTGACGAGCTATAAGAGCAAAAAACTCACGCAATAAACGAGGTACCTCATCCTTAGTTTTCATCAAATAAACCCAAACACCTCTAGAAAAATCGTCAACAATGGACAAAAAATAGCGAGAATTGCAAGCACGATTAGGTTGATATGGCCCCCAAACATCACAATGAATCAAATCAAATAAATTCGCAGCTTTATTATCACTCAACGGAAATGAAGTACGAGTTTGTTTTGCTCGGAAACAAATATCACAAGGTTCAGAAATGAAATTACGGTTGAAATGGGAAATAGAAGGAAGATGCTCCAATGCCCGAAATGATGGATGGCCCATTCGTTGGTGCCATAGGTTGGCGTCGAAAGACATGACACAACATTAACACGCACTGGCTCCTCCATAGTCAGGTAAAAGAGCCCCTCTGATAGCTCACCCACACCAATCGTCGTCAAGGCACAATCCTGTATCACACATTGAGAATTAGCAAATTGTATATGTAATTGTTCTGAGGCTAATAATTGTGACACGGAAAGCAGATTACAAGTGAATGAAGGAACAAGTAAGACATTATAAAGAATCAATTTGTCATTGAGTCGTATAGTGCCAGCCTTATGAGCGATCAAACTCGTACCATTCGGTAAACCAATATTAATAGCCTTGATAGGATAGCAATATTCAAATAATCCTTCATTATTGCAAACGTGTGTCGATGCACCCGTATCAATAATCCAAGTAAGATTTTTCTTACCATTTAAGCGCACCATATTAGTCACAACTTGAGGCTCACCATGTACGACATTCGCTTGAAGCGAACCAGTGGCAGTGGAAGTCGAACCCTCCCCTGTTTGATTGGAATGACGAGGATTGCGGTCGTCGGGATACCCATGCTTTTTCCAATACCTTCTCTCGGTATGGCCAGAAACGATAACACCAGACGATTGATCATTAGTCATGATGAATGATCAAGAGACTGATGAAAAGATTTTGGAAAGAAAAAAAGAAGAAAAAATCGCAAGATCTTTAATCCTGCTCACGATACCATGTAGGAACTTAGAAACGATTATACGAATGTGGAAGAAATACTTTTGTGTGTTGTATTACGTTCAAAGGCTTACAATATATACAACAATACAAGGCTGTAAAATAAGAAAATATAACAAATATCCTAAACCTAATCCCGTAAACTAGGAACTAAATTATTTACACAATCACCATATTATTCAGTCAACTATACACCAAATAAAATCCGAATAATATGCTAATAGGTGGCCATATACTACAAAATCTAATTTTATACTTTTTTTACGGGAAAGAAAAATCTAATTTTATACTGTACTTTTTTTCTTTTACAGGAAAGAATGAAGATGAAGAATTGAGTCTCACTTCATCAACCAAGAAAGGCCTGAAGAAATAAGCAACCATATTCAAGATTTATTTGCTAAATTCTTAACACTTTTGATGATTCAAGACTTCACTGGAAAGATCCATGTCCCTGATATGCTACGTGTTTTCGGATAAATAATGTCCTCTACTAGACTGTTTTAAGGTTTCTTTTCTAGGCACCTTATTTAAATTGGTATTTTTTAATGTTGTAGGTTATAACTTATACATGATTGTAGTACAACAATATGTTTTTTCACATTCTAATGTTCATTATTTATTGATTATTGATCCAGGTTTTTAAGTCAACCTCTGTTAGATTCGAGTTATTATAAGATGATCCTATAGACGAGTTGCTCCAATACAATAATTCAATATAATCTTGGTAATCTTATGTCCAAGATCACTAATGACGTAGCTAGAAGCCTAGAACATGTAATTTGTACTTTGGACTTTTTAATATACTCTTCAAATGTTCTTCATAATTGGAGAGGATAAAAGATGAGCTTTTTTCTCTTACAATAGGAACACTCTTCAAAAGATTATAATGTGCTTTCTATAGAAAAAAATGGAAAAGAGTTCTTTTGATCTCTAGGAGTTTTAGGAAAAGAGCAACAAGAGTTAGCCCTACATCGATATTCCGTTAAAGAATTTTTTACTATAAGTTTTATCGATTATTAGGATGATATGACTTGAAACACTTTTTACTCGCAAAAGTAGCATGATTTATCTCGCCAAGAGTAGCATGATTTATCTAGCCAAGAGTCATGAGGAGTATGATGTAAATAATTCACTAAACTGTTGACAAATGAAAGTTACTTAAAAAGAAAGAAATTAAAATAGTAGCATGATTTAGTAACAACCGTATACTATGAGATATATATTGATGACAAAAGGCAAAGAGTAATACAATGCAATTGTGATTTTATGATAAGTAGACTCTATTAATATCATACAATTATAATACCTTTATATATGAATGAAGTATAACTCAATTAAGAAAAGTTCTTGTGTCCTTCGAGAGGACCGTACTCCTTACACCTAAACCTTTATAATATTTTATTTGGTGGATTGCCTTTAGATGTAAGGACCCGTGAAAAAGTATGCACTCCATTAGCATCATTGTTTATTTTTTCTTAAGCATGTATAAATGCTCTTGCAAATCTACTACTACACCATAGAACCTTCATTGTAGAAATACAAATTTCACTTTTGTGAGTTTGTGCAGTATGATTGGGTTATTTACATAAATGAGTTATGGGTTATGGCCTTAAGGGTTAGCTAAGTCAGCTTGGAGTACGTATGAGAAAAATATTCAATTTCTTGGGATGATTTAAAGTAAACAATTGAGACAATAAAAATTAAGATGATATTGTGATACTAACTTAGAGCCGCAAGCAATTACATAACCCGAAAATATAATACGAAAGATACGAAATTAACGGGATTGTGTTGAGTTTTAATGATCATTTATATAAGTGGGCTTGACACAAATATTACACGACATTTATCATGGTCGTGTTTGAGTTGAGTTATCTAAACATGAACCCAATAAAAATAACAAATTTATTAAATTAATCACAATTTTATACGATCATGATGAGAATTAACGCAATTGGCTAAATTTCTTATACCATTTGTTGTGTATATAAGCTTATTATGTATTCCAACACCACCCCTTTTAAAAACGTGCTTATACTAATAATGGATTTATAATACTTATAGGTTATAATGACCGTGTAAAATTAGTCTTAACTATTTAAGTGTTGCTATTAATAGTGCATAATTTGGTCATTTTGGAATTGTACTAATAATTATTGCGTAGAATTAGTCTTAGCTATTTGAGAGCTTTTATTGAACTATAAAGCATTCGAATGAGTAATTTTGTCAACTTGAAGTTAGAGTTCGCATCGGGCCTCTTTGCCCCTGTTCTTTTCAGCGTAATTTCACCTCTTATTAAGCTCACTCCAGCTCGGTTCAGTTTAATTCAGCTCGGTTCAGTTAAGCTCAGCTTATTTCAGCTTTATTAATCTCAGCAAATTTCAACAATTTAGTTCAGTTCACTTTAGCTCAATCAGTTTAGTTTAGTTCCATTTAACCCAAAAGAGTAGAGCCTTTGTAGATGAGAGTTGAAAATTGTACTGATTATTTTATAACATAACGTTTAACGGTGGTTGAAGAGACAGAATATTACAAGTGGCCCGGACATCGTCCGGGCATTAAATCTAGTATCTATCTATATTATTAAAGGAAGCTTTTTTTGAGCGATTACAGAGTCTCCAAATTCTGCAAAATACCTAAAATAAATCTAATACGTTTTAATTATTTTTAAATATAATGGTAGAATAAGAGTTCGTATAAACAACTATCTAGATAACATATTTAAGTAAAACATAATTGTCTATTTGATCTTAATCACGTTAGATCTATTTAATTGTGAATAAAATTTGATTGTGAATAAAACTAGAAGTTGGGCATGAGAAAACTATATAACTACACATACATGCATATGACGGAGTACATGTTTAATTCAAATTTATTATTTCTTCTTAATTCTTATTTCTTAATTGCAAGCTTAATTAGATGACTCTCTTTTTTTTCTTCTTTATAAATTATGTATATGTGCATATTAATATTGTATAGCATATGCATGTAGCATGTTACGTAGAAATATAGGGTACGGTGTACCTATTTTTTATGTTTCAGCAAATTATTTCTTAACAATTACTTGTATATAAAGTTATTATCTTCTGTACTAATAATTTGTTGAAATTTCAGGTACAATGTAACATATAAGATGGTCAAATTCATGGATGAAAGTTTTTAAATAATTTATTCTTAAAGGTATGGTTTACTTTGATATGTTATTTTGATACTGATATATACAAATAATCTCTAAAGTACCTTTTCAAATCGTAAAGACATGCGGAGTATATTTTTGATACGTTTTCTTTACGCAACCATAATAGTTTACAAATTCACCAAATACATTAAGCATATTGAATCAAAATTATGAATGAATGCTGATCTAATCTCTTTTGTCTTCTATGGCAGGATATTAATAGAGCGCATGCACCTAATAAGGGTAATTCAAACTCTTTGTATACATATACATGATTATAGCAAATCAAAACAACAAACATGAAATTCTTTTGCGATTTTTTCGTTTCCTTCCTGCTTCCCGATTCTTTTGTAAGGGAAAAAGCTACAAAGAGCTAGATTGTGCTACGTATACTACATATATCATGCATGTTAGCGGACCTTTACATGTTTCGATCGAAACCGACAACTACATTAAAGTTATAACATATACCACAAAATAGTTGGACTAAAACTCAAATTTGAGGAGGCTTATTCTTCAAAGACTACTACGTAAATAATCATGCGAGTAATTACAAATAGATTACTTCCTACCGTAAAAGCGAAACCGACAACTACATTAACATATACCACAAAATAGTTGGACTAAAACTCAAATTTGGGGAGACTTATTCTTCAAAGACTATTACGTAATTAATCATGCGATTAATTACAAATAAATTACTTCCTACCGTAAAAGCTACTCCGTAAGCAATAAAGGTTTATGGTTTGTAGGAGTCGAGGGTGGTTTAAAAGCCATATACTAAGGACGGAGTCGTGTGGTTTACTGTGAGAACAAAGAATTCTCATTAAAATTAAATTCATATGAACTTGCAATTTGTGTGAATTGAACAAATGTTGTTTGGTTGAATATAAACTTTAAATTGTATGGGAAAATCTACTTAGTAAGGGAGGCTATGTTTTGTAAACTCTGTAGAAATTGAGTTCTTCTCATGAATTTGGAACCAAACAAGTGGTTAGACATTGACCTATACTTACAAACTTTTTTAGCGAACACATACAACATACAAGTATATAATTGTACACGTAAATACTCCGTATAATTATAACACTTAGTTTTGTGTACAACGAACTTACTTAAACCCATAACTTAAGTCATTAACGTAGATATGACCGTAAAACATACTGCGTAAATAAATAAAGCAATATTTTATGCATCTTTTGTATATCACTTTTAGACATCTACCCCTTCCCCTCCTGTTTTATACGCTTTTTAACATTTTTATGTTACTACTTATCCGGAGTACATGATAGAAAACTACAAATAGGCCCGTGCATCGCACGGGCATTAAATCTAGTATCTATCTATATTATTAAAGGAAGCTTTTTTCGAGAGATATTAGAGTCTCCAAATTTTGTTAACTTCCTAAATATAAAAATAATATAGTATATCCATAGTTTACGTAATACAAGGAATTTGGATATATCCTACCACCATTAAAATACTGAATGTGATGTAGGACGGTTCCATGTACTAACAAATAGGAGTATAGTTAAGATTGGATAGAATTTGGAGTATATAGAAACCTAAATAAACACTAAAACCTTAATATGTTTACGTATATATGCATATATTTTCATCCAAGAAATTAATAATTACCTCTTTACGTTAAATTGTTTTGTGTTCTGGTTTTTGTTTTCAAAGATTGTATATGACATTATCTTTGGTGTTTCATTGGATCTTAATGTTTACATTGTGTTTAAATTTTTAATTTGTGTAGCATTAGTCTCCTGTTATGTGTTTTTGTTTTGAATTAGATTTCTGTCTAATGATTTTCTAACAAGTCTTATTTATCGTATGTGTAGGTTAGCACATATTATGATTTGGATGGAGATGTAACAATCAGTATTATTCGAGTAAGGGTCGCTTTTTAATTTTAACAAAGAGTAGCATATATGTTTATGTGTAACATAAATGTTTCATTTTCTGAATTTTTGCATACACATTATGTAAAAGACGTTATTTCTATGGAATTTCATTAGATCTTAATCAATTTGGAATTAAGGTAGCTTTGTTGATCACATTTTTTTCCGCTTTGGATTTAATTTATCTCATGATTTTCTTATTCGTCTTTCTTATTACAGGGTATATATATATAGGTATGCACATATTATGATTTTGGAGTTAAGCTGATCAATTTATTATTTGGGTGACCGTCTTTCTGAAAGTTTTACAACAGATTATCGTATCAAGCTATTGTTTTATTATTAATTATTAATAATTGAGGTTTTTTTATAACTACTACCTTTGAGATAAAATTGACTACTTAAGATGGAAATTCAAAAATACATAGATAAGATTGTGTTTTATAGGGTTTGAATGGAACTTGGTAGATTTTTTTAAAAAAAATCAAACTTATTGGTAGTAGTTGAAATTCAAAAATACATGATAAGATTGTGTTTTATAGGGTTTGAATGGAACTTGGTAGTGTTTTTTTAAAAAAGAAAAAATCAAACTTATTTGGTAGTAGTTTTTAAACGAAAATTATTTTGATAGTAGTTCTTAAAACAGTATAGTACAAAGGTAATAGTTATTAAAAAAACCCTAATAATTGATTGATTACTAAGTTCAAGTAGGATAAAAGATCATGAACGTAACGCAACTATAACTAATAATCAAATAATGTTAACAAATACTACCGAATCAAACATTATAAGCTTATTGTATATACACATTCCATTTACGTACAAAGCCTTCAAAGAGTAATTCACGACATCTTTATCTCTCTTTCTTAGTTTATGTGTATTATAAATCTCGCAAAATTAGTTCGTTACAGCCTTATTACACTTTGTTTAACTTAGTTATATGTTTCATCAGACATAATTTTCTATGACGCACAATTGTGTTGATACTATGTTGTTTACATGGAGCCTTAATGATTTAGTAAGTTATTTCGTTCATTATTAGTTTATTACAGTTGTAAGCTTCATGGAGGATGAAGTTCCGAGACACTTTAACTATGCGAAAATAGATTGGGAACAAACATCTAAATAACAAGTATAATAGCATTTAAACAACACGGATTTGTTTAAATTATTATGATGCTAATCTGATACAATTCTTGAATAAAAGTAAAAATTCTAGAATATAAGGAAACGCATCAAACATTTGCAATATTATTCTGATAACCTTGGAGCCTATTTTGATTTGTTAAGTACTTAACGATAAATAATCGACAAATTCTTGTGTAAGGTAGTCTTATACAAGAAATTCGTACAACGAGTTTTTAATAACTGACTTTTCATTAAAAGCAGCCTTTTTCGGAGAATAATTACAGAAACCATGACAATATATACTTACACTGCCGAATTATAAAACACAAAAATTCCGAAGAAACGGTCTCTCAATAGCTTTATTGAGAGACCTCTCATATAATGGAGTGAGAGACCAACCAAAATTCTTTTTTCCCTATTATGTCTCCCACTAAATTAGTGAGAGACGGTCTCTCATAAGACATACTGAAGAGTCCTAGAACATTATTAAGACCCTATGTATGGACAAGTTAACAGTAGCATAAAATGGGATTCTACTCATATATAGAAAATATTAAGTTAGGGGTCGTTTGGTTGCCCACTAAATTACACAGGAACTTTAATTCATGTGAATTGCAAAATGGGTAGGTTGTTTGGTTACCCCAATTCACATGAATTGGAACTTCCCATGAATTCCAATTCCTTCATAATGGAGGAAGTTGCTTACCTAGATCCCCTTAGGTAAGTGAGAATGCATACATGAATTACAATGCCTATATGTAACCAAACAACATTTTCTAATTCACATGAATTCTAAATTCATGTGATATGACACTTCCTAGGCATTGTAAGTTCCCGTATGTAACCAAACGACTCCTTAGTTAGTATTAAAGTTCCACTTAAATTACTGAACAACATAAGATATTTGTCAAATAATTACTCCCAATATGATCTGATGTGATTGCATAGGGGTGATTGTTAGCCAAGACAATGCTAAAACAATGTAGTACACGGAAGTTGATTTAATATTATATAAAATAATATTAAATGATAAATATATATATATATATATATATAACATTGTTATCGCAATGTAGCAAAAGATAAGAATTGCTTTGATAACGATTGCCAAGATATAACTTTTAAATTTTAACATTGATTCAATTTTAAATTATAAATCTAAACAAATTATTTATGAAAATTATGAAATATCTATATAGGTACTTAATAAAGCATGAATAGATTGAAAGCGATTACTAACAGACTCGTGCATCGCACGGGCATTAAATCTAGTATCTAGTATATATCTAAAAGAGGCTTTTTTCAGGCAATTCTAGAGACTCCAAATTTTTGATACTACCAAAAATATTTTTTTAAATTACTATATTTTAGAGATAATAATTATCAAAGATGAAGCTAATATTTTATATTTTAGAGATAATAATTATCAAAGATGAAGCTAATATTTTATATCATATTATAGTCATAAACCAACCGTATATACATTGATTAGAAATAGAACTACCAAAGAATTGATATATAAATAAAACCATTAAATGATCAAACATTTACGCAACAAAAATTCTACTTGAGCTAGAACATTAGTAGTTATCAACTTCTAACCTGTATAAATACTAACCAAATTTCAATGTGGTCCTACTCCATCATAATATGCGTACACGGTACACTAGCAACCTATTTTTTCATTGATTTGATTTTGTGTGATTAATTTTCATTTGAGAACTAATCAATTGCTTGATTTTTATTTGCAGGATTTCGGGAGAAAAAATTGACAAAAGGGCAAGGAGAGGATTTTAAAGTAAGTTGATGAATCTAATTTGTTTATTGAATCAACAAATGTTCCGAGTTCTTACAACTTTATATTGCATCCTAATATTTTTGTTTGCGAGGGTAAGAGTGTTGTATGTGGCCTAAATTTAGGACTTATGTTTTCAAGTGCCCTTGATGAACTAAAAATAAAATAGGTAAACAAATAATCAAACGATATACAAGTTTTTATAGTTTTTGTATTGTTGGTTGGAATTTAGGAAAGCTTCTACTACGAAGTATATCCTGGGGATACCCTAATGGCCTCATATCATTGAAAATACCTCCAAAGTCTTTCGATTTCGCCTTATTCTACTTGAATGTTTTCCTAAAAAGCATAGTTTTCTTATACATCTGTATTTGTTTTAGCTTTCTTATAATATTAACACTATTTTATTTGGGATCTAACAGGTTATCTAATCATGTGGACGATGTGGTTATTCAACAATATCGGGATGAGTAGCAAGAAATAAGCTACTGTTGCTAAAAATTCGTATATTATAGAGACTGAGACTTAGATCAAGAATTAGCAATTAACAATCTATAGGAAAAATAAGCTATTGTTGCTGAAGATTCATATTGTTTTTTCCAGGCTTTGAATACGTAAATGGACAATATATAGTCTACTACTACTACTATCTATTAGGGGACAGAAAAATTTGGAAAAAATATTAATCTTTAACTTCTGTGCAAAGTTGGTGTGAAAATTTGACTATGTCTCACACGGTCAAACGCGCTACTCTTTTTTGGTATATTGATATCATTTACACTACCTAATGAGTTTTATATGAGAAAAACAACTTTTTTGTTTTAGAGGAATGTACATTTGACTAGATAACAATTACCTGAGTAATTTGATCGAGGCTTGAATATCTACAAATTATAGGAGTTTGTAAAGTAATCTAATACTCCAACCTTATCTTATGACTATTAAGATCACTAGCATCGTAATTACTCATTTTGGATGTAATGTTAACAATCTTTATATATTCTATTTGTAAAATATTACAAATATTCTACGAGTATCTAATATGTACGATTTTCTAATGAGTGCCTAAAGACACACTTTAACTCTCGGGATGATCAAATTGTTCATCAAAAATATTCCCAAAATAGAAAGGTAAACAATTGACTGAAACACCCTAAAATGAAATAGTTAAACAAATAACTGGTACGGAGGAAATATAACAATGATTTTCCAAAAGATCTGACGAAACTCATGAGAGCATGCTATCGCCTCTCGCCTCTCGCCTATCGCCATATTGTTTCGTATGGAGAGTAGTTGTATTTCATTTGAGTATGTCATATTGTTTATAACAAATTCTGATTTATTTATGTACCCAAAAAAAATTCCCATTTATTTCGTGTACAACCTTAATTAGTTGTGTTGACTCGATTAGGTGGAGCTGAATTTTGCTTGGGCCTAAGAAATTATTTCTCACTCATTTCATCTTCCATTACTATAATACACCAATTTTAACAATATACTCGCGACGGAGCAAGACAACATTTTTTTTAGTCTATGAAAATTTATTTAAAGCTAATATAAAAGGCACTTAATAGTCTATTATATATAACGAAGTATGAATCCTTTCATTCTATGTTGTCCGCCATATAGTAATGAAAAAACCATTTGAATGTTCGTTTTTTTTCTCCCAATGTTAGTGTAATTAGGATTACTACAACGATCTTACCGAGTTGTATGAATAAATCATTCTCAGAGTTTCGATAATAAAATAAGTTCAAATCTAACAATTTCTTCCTGTAGTTCGATGGTCAGACGCCCAATCACCATCTTAGTCTCATATTATTTTAATCTTGGAATAACCCTTCAAACAAGCTCCAACACTTTACAAAATTCCAATTGGAATTCAATTTCAGTCCAATGTCGGCCAATATATAGTCATAATTACAAGGAATATAGTATGGTATATAAGAATATAAATTCCACAAGCTTGCTTTTTTGAATTTTGACCCTTCAAATTGAAAGGGTCAAAATAATCCCCTATAGACTAAAAGAATAACACATCTGTGTTATTCCCGCTCAAGTTTCCCGTTCATCTTTCCCTCCATGTGGAATATTCCCTTCTAGAATATTTTCTTCTAATATATTTTCCTTCTAATATATTGTAGTCAAAATATTTTAGTCAACCCATATATGGAAAATTCTACACAATTAATAATAATACTGCCGTCAATCACTATGCCCCTATATATGGAATATTTCTTATGGTTACGTTTTATATATAAAAGTACATTTACATTAAATTAAATTCATATTCTATTTACTAAAATAATATTAATACACTCAATCTCTAGAATTAGCCTTTATAAAATTACCGTGCTGTAGCGCGGGTTGCTATACTAGTATATACTTAAAAGAGGAACTTTTCGAGCGAAATTATTGGTTCAATTTTTGTCAATTAAAAAAGTTAATGAAAAGAATTAAAATAAGAAATATATATGTTTTTTTAAAGCTATGAAATATCCCGATTCCAAAAGCTTATCAAAGCTTTAACGATGAGTTTCACTAGAACTCTTATACCAAAATCAAACTACTAGAAGCTTTCGTCAACTACTATATATACACCATTGCACATTATACTTGAGGTATGTTCTTCTATTTAATTGTGTAGTGTATATATGCACATATATTAGTGTGCATTATGTTTTTGTAGAGAATATACTCAAGATGGCAAAGATAATGCATGTACATAGATAATGCAAATAATTAAAACATAATGACTATGAATAAACACAGAAAATAAGGTTGGTACTTATAAATCCTATGTTTATGTGTTGAGATATTGTCGAGATATCGACATATCTCATTAGAATAATATATTAGCTATTATGAGATAGTGATAATATCTTAGAGTATAAGATATTCAGTTATCTAGTTTCCTTATGTTGGGGTCTCGGTTTTACTATATAGTGATGTATTGTATTACTCTTAAGATCACAACAATCAATAATATAATTCTCTTATGCAGTCTCCCCTCTATAATCTTATCATGGTATCAGAGCCTCTTTCTTGAAGACTCTAAAAACCGCTGCTTCCGCTTTCTTGCCGGTGGGCGAAAATGAACAACGCCCACCGGTGGGATTTCCAATATAGTAATACTCTTTCTTTCTAATACTCAAAAAAAAAAAAAAAAATTATGACTATTGATCTTGGTCGGATCATCAAAGTTGTGGCTAAGAGTTGAAGAATTTTCTAGTGGAGCATTATTACTAACAGATTGTTGTTAGTAAGGATTCTGTATGTGCTCTTCTTTGTTTTAGGAAGTGTTAGACCGTACAATAACAATCATGATAATCCCCTCGGCATATTGAACGAAGCCATTGATAATCTGTTTTCATCTTCTTTGATACTTAATTAAAAGTTTTCAAATTCGTTTAAGGTGGTACAAAATTTGTTTGGAGTTCGAAAAACTTAGCGTTCTCCAAATATTGAAATTGACGGTTAATTTTCCGTTTTACTGAAATTTGTTTAGGTCCGATTAGTGTTCCTAACAAATTATTTGATATTCGACAAGTCCGAAAAACTTAACGTTCTTGTTCGAAGAAATTTCTAGCGAGTCTTAACACTCGTCTATTTTACCAATCTTGCGAAGACGGAGATGGATAATGAAGACGAAGAAGTCGATGAAGATTGATTTTTCTTATTTTGATTTTATTTTGTGCAAACTCATGGAAATTTTAACAAATTACCATGAGTTTGAGGGGGATGTTGAGATATTGTCGAGATATCGACATATCTCATTAGAATAATATATTAGCTATTACGAGATAGTGATAATATCTTAGAGTATAAGATATTCAGTTATCTAGTTTCCTTATGTTGGGGTCTCGGTTTTACTATATAATGATGTATTGTATTACTCTTAAGATCACAACAATCAATAATATAATTCTCTTATGCAGTCTCCCCTCTATAATCTTATCATTATGTACATCTTTGGTTTGATTCTATTTTCGTAGGATGATGAAAACATCTACAAGTGCATGTATTCCCAAAAGACAAAGGTATAATTTTATTATGATCTTACAATCCTGGATGTGCGGTATATTATAGCCTTACAATAACTTAGTTATTAACTCAAATTTATTCTTTTTGATTTTCAGAAAAAAAGTACTCTCCAAGCAGTGGCGGAGCCAGGATTTGAACTCAGGTGGGGGGGGAACGACAAATTTCATAAAACACCCTCGAAAAAATTTCGAAAAATTTAACTAAAAACTTCGAAAATTTCATCCGTCGGGGGGAGAGAGGGGGGGGGGGGGGGGTGGGGAGCACCGCCTCTGCTAGCCCCCCTAGCCCCACCACTGTCTCCAAGAATCGGCTCCATGATGCCAACCGCCGAGATACTTACTCCTAAGCTATATCTCTGTCTTAAGAGAGGCTAACTATACGTGCAGATAGAAGAACTGAGAATATTGCTTGATTAGTTCATTGTAACTTGGAGTTGTATTGTTTATAATTTGTTTAATAATCTTTTGTTCTAGGTAGTAATTTGATGGTATTATACGTTGTTGTGCGGAAGCGTGAATATTCCGTGTTGGGCCTCTGCTGTACCGGTGTCCACAGTCCATAATAGTACGATATTGTCCGCTTTGGGCCAAGCCCTCACGGATTTACTCTTGAGCTCCTTCCCAAAAGGCCTCGTACTATTATATTTAGTAGATACTTATAAAGATGATCTTCCATCTTTATTCTACCGATGTGGGACAGGGTTTGTACCCTAACAATCCTCCCCTCAAACCAAGGACCATCATCTTGACTCGGACCTTGACCTCCATGGAGAACTCCCCACACCATGCAGCCCCATCACCTAGACTCTAGTAGAACCTTGGGCTCTGATACCACTTGTTGTGCGGAAGCGTGAATATCCCGTGTTGGGCCTCTGCTGTACCGGTGTCCACAGTCCATAATAGTACGATATTGTCCGCTTTGGGCCAAGCCCTCACGGATTTACTCTTGGGCTCCTTCCCAAAAGGCCTCGTACTATTATATTTAGTAGATACTTATAAAGATGATCTTCCATCTTTATTCTACCGATGTGGGACAGGGTTTGCACCCTAACATACGTAGATTTGCAATTTTTACAAGATGACCAAAATAAGGGGATGGTAACTTGGTAAGGACGACTCAAAAAAATAGGTTGATTTCGACTGGTTATTGTTAATTTAGTGACACTACTTGGACTCGGTTTATTGTTATGAGTGAAATTATGGGGTATATGCGTTTAATATTGAACTTGGATTCGCTAAATCAGTAGTATCGCTAGAGTCTAGAACATCGCAATAAGTATTTTTAATTTAAATTAAATTTTAAACAATTTTAATTTTATCATAGAATTGTACAAATACTAAAATTATACTAAAATCAAATACTGAGTATTAAAAAATCAAATAGATTATTCAAAACGAAAACTAATTCATGCTATACTATGTTATTCAAAATGATAAAAACTAATTCATAACATAAACGACAAATGAAGCGTAATGTAAATAAAAAGGCAAATGATACTACTTATATATGATTGGTCAATTTGCAAACGAATTTCGTGAGTATATACAGGCGTATACGTTGTTTATGGCTTTGTATGTAGGTGGAGTTTAGCTATTACACAAATTATATATTATATATAATAAGTCTTAACATGTAAATTCTTATGGGTTACGGCTACTTAGTCAAAAATCTTTTAGCAAAATTTTGATACTTAATAGATCAGTTTGAGTTTAATTTGAACTCTACTATTTTAATTATTTGAACATCGATTGTATTTTTCTATAGAGAATGAGAGACATATGGGAAGTATGTAGGAGTGACATAAATTTTATCTTAGCGTAGTATAGTTGGTTAAGAATGTCAGGAAACCATCTCAATTAAAAGCATAAACTGATGGTTGGAGTTCTAAGCAGGGGCGGACCTAGGGGGGGGCCCGGGGGGGCAGGTGCACCCCAAGACATTTCGGAAATAAATATTTTTAAGTATCTAAGCAAGACAAAGAGTTGTTATGGCATAGTTGGTAGTACTGTGGACTATTATCCAGGGGATATGTGGTTCGATTCCTGCTAACAACACACAAGTTTGTGTTTTATTTTGGGCCGTAGCCCATGTAATTTATCTGCTATTTCAAATACATGTGAAAAAATTGCTTGATGTAGGATTCGAACCATGGACCTTTGGATGACTTACAAAGTCTTAAACCACTGAACCACTTACATTTGTTGTTAAATTTAGTATTAAAGTCTATTATATTCTATAAATAAGCTAATTTAGGAAAAAAAAAATTCAAAATATAAAAAATTTGTCTTAAACACGCGTAAATAATGCGTCAAAAAAAATTTAGTGCCCCCCCGACACTAAATTCCTAGGTCCGCCACTGGTTCTAAGATCGGTTTTATACTCTAACACGCCCCCTCACAGTTATTAACATGTAAAAAACATGTAAATAATTCATGATTCATTATACAAAACTACCCCGTATAATATATATTGTAGTCCCTCTACACACTCATTTTCACCCCATTTCTCTAATATATGAGAGAAGTATTTTAATGGATTAGGGTGAAAATGAGTGTGTGGAGGGAGTATTACTAAAGTAGCTATGAATATCAAACAAATAACACTATACAAACTGTGTACAGTCTGTACACAAGATGTATGAGTTGTGTGCTAGAGCTGACTTCGTCAAGATGAAAAGTACGTATAACGTTATAAGAGTATAGGACGGGGAATTTCGGCGTATCCTAATAAAGTTGAATATAGTGTTGTACTCCGTATGAATTTAAATATCTATTCCCTTTATTCCAGACTCCCAGTCAATAGTTTATCATCATAACCAAAAACTCAAGCTGATGGTTGAAATCCCAATATCAATTTTATATTCTAACAAAGAAGACAAAAACTTGAGTTGATTTTACAATAGCATTATGGTAAAATCGCCAATTACTTTACGTAACTACTCTCCTAGACATAGGTACAATAACTTGTGTCAAAACTTAGAAAAAATACATTGAAGAGTTGGTCATGATAATTTCGTATTCTTTTGAATACATTTCAAGCATATTGTACTTTTTTATTATCATGGTATCAATTTATGATTTAGGTGTAATCACCTAGTTTACAATAATGTTTATGTAAAAGGATACAGTATTATTTAAGAATTGTTGTTAGTGAAAACTTCTTTTGTATATTTGTTAATATGTGTATGTTGTTTATGCTACCAACTAGATTGACCTTTAATTTTTTTGTTGGCAAACATTCATTTTTATTTCTACTTAAAATTCTCAAATGTGATTATGAACGCAGAGTATTATGTATTCACATGCGACATGAGGCAAACCAAATACAATAATTCATGGATTAATATCAATATATGCAGTTCCAGGACGCGGATAAAATTAAGACCGACCAAAATCGTGTCAATTTCCTTTTAAATCGAGTTTATTAGGCCGGTCTGTTCCTACTCTTCTTTAATATATATAACGTAAAGTAACCAAAACGACACAAGTGAATGCTACATTCAATAGTCACTGTTACGACATTACCCGGGCAACGCCCGGGCATGAAATCTAGTATTAATGTAAAGGAAGAAGATGACTATGATGCGACTGATTTTGCTAAAGCTCAAAAGAATTCACGTACAATGTCATTTTTGCAACGTGGAATTACTAAGGAAGAGTTTAGTCATTTCTCCTCATGGTCTAGTGCAAAACAGATCTGCGATAGTCTGGAATCGGCATATAAAGGAACGTCCCAGGTTAAGAAGTATTGAATAGATTTATTAACTCAGCAGTACGAGATATTTCATATGGAAAGAGATGAAAACATCAATGACATGTCTGCCAGATTTTCAAATATAATCAATGAGTTAAGAAATCTAGGAAAATCCTTTGAGACCGAAGATCTGGTTCGAAAAATTTTGAGAAGCTTAACTGAAAAGTGACAACCTAAAGTCACTGTCATAGAAGAGGCTAAGGATTTATCTTTGCTTTCTTATGAAAGTTTACTTGGCTCGTTGCAAAAACCATGGCGATATATCCAAGAGTAAAGGTATAGCCTTACAAGCCGAATCTAGTGACAATGAAGAGGTTGATGAGAATATGGGTTTATTTGTTAGACGCTTAAAAAAATATTTTCGATTTAATCAAGAAAAGTTTTCTAACAATAAAAAGCAAGCTCCTCCAATACTAAAATTTTTGAATAAAGGATGTTTTAAATGTGGGGAATCAAACCATATGATTAAGGATTGCTCTACGTGGAAGAAGATAAAAAATAAAGACAAATGCGAAAGAACTAAGAACGATTATAAGCAAGATACACTCGCATCCTGTGGTTGGGGAGATTTGGGGACTGATGATGAAGAAGAAGAATCAGAAGAAGAGCAAGAAGCAAATCTGTGTTTCAGTCCTTACAACGATAAAGCATCATGTTCCAAATCTCACAAAAAGAAGGACATGTGTTTAATGGCTCACCCAGGATGATCAGATTCAGACTCCGAGGATGAAAGTGAGGTAACTTTTGCTCAAATGAAAAATAAATTTCGTAAGTTATCTAAAGATAAGATCTTATATCATTTTGAAGAAGTTTATGAAACTTGCATTGATCAAACGATGAATTAAAGGAATTATATGTAATAATCAACGATATTGCTGAAGAGAATTATCTTCTTAAAGAAAAGGTTAAAAAACTTCTTGCCAAGAAGAGTGAGGGTTCACCAGTAGCTTCAAGACCTAGTCTTGACTTAGTTGTTGAACCGGCACCTAACTTAGTAAGAAGTAATAAAAACCCTAAATTAAGTTCTCAATATGAAGAGAACGTATCCTCAGCCAAGGATACGGTACCCTTAACCAAGGATACCGTTACTTAGCCAAGGATACCGTTACCTCAGATTTAGAAAGAAAGATAAAAGAGTTAAATGAACAAGTTTTAAATTTAACTAATGAGCTTATAACTCTAAAACATGATTATGTTGTGATGAATAATTCCTTAGCTAACAAAATTATAGAGCTTCAATCAAAAATAGATAAGACTAAGGATGTCCCTATTAAAACAGTTGAAGCATGTTCAAATTTTGAAAAACTGACTAAAGAAAGTGAAGATCTTAATGCTCGTTTGAAAGAATCCTTTAATATTAGTCAGAATTGGAAGGCAAGTGAGCCAGTCTTAAATTTTATTAATAAACAATCTGAAAGACACTTCAATGAAGGTCTAGGATATCAGACAAAGTGTTGTCAAGAATATGTTAAGAAAAATAATAAACCGTCTGATCGTGATTTTCGCAAAAGAGAATATGTAGGTTTACCTGAATATACTGTTTGTAATTTTTGTGGTAAGACAGGACATGTTTTCTTTTCTTGTGACAAAAGAAAAGCATATATGAACAAAAATGAAAACTATGCTAAACCTAATCATACGAAGAGTCAACAAAATAGAAAACAAACAAAATCACAAACGAAAAAGGATAATAGTAAACCCGTTAGAGATAGGACTTATGTTAATCATAAGCAAGATACTAAAACCTCTCATAAATTCAATAAGAAATATGTGATTAAGCAAATGTGGATTCGTAAGGGTTTACTTCCTAATATTAACAAAAGAGGACTTAACTTCGTGTGGGTACCTAAAACAAATAAGTAAGTCCTTGCAGGTCAAGGCAAGTATAAGCAATCAATGGTATCTCGATAGTGGTTGTTTGAGACACATGACTGGAGATAAATCAAAGTTTCTCTCGCTGGAGGTCTATAATGGTGGTAGTGTGACCTTTGGAGATAACAAGAAAGGAAAGATTGTTGGTATTGGCAAAATAGGTATCTCTAAGTCACATTCCATTGATAATGTGCTGTATGTTAAAGGTTTAAGACATAATCTTCTAAGTATATCACAATTGTGTGATCGAGGGAATAAGGTTGTATTTCACTCTAATACGTGTCGTATCTTTCGTGAAGGATCTAGCAATATCATATTAGAAGGTAGAAGAAAGAATAACATTTACATTTGTGATATTAATTCTATTTCATCTGCCTCTATAACATGTATGAGTGCCGTTATAAATGATCCAACTATATGGCATAAACGCTTTGGTCATATAAGCTCTTATAGTTGAAATAAATTGAAAAAGATAGATCTTGTTGACTGATGCGTGTCTTTTATATGATGTTTCACATCCCATTTTACACGCATTTCAGAGCTCATTTGTATATTTTAAGCTACCATTTCCCCCATTTCCGTCTACTTTCGTGTTTTTGTACATTATTGCAGAAATGTGAAGAATCCAGCGGAAATTGAGCTAAATCCGTCCCCGAGTATCCTGCATTGCATTGGACGTGAAGTATTCACTCAAGGAACGAGCTTGGTGCGCATTCCAAGGCCCAAAAGACAAATCCATGAGATTTTAGAAGTCAAGTATCAGCTAAAGCAGTCAATCGACCAGTACCCTTAGTCGATCGACCAACTTGCGGGATCCAGAAGCTACTGTACACTGCTACTTGGTCGATCGACCACCATGCTTAGTCGATCGACTACACCGCTACTCAGACGAGAATTAAAAGATCGAGGAATAGCAAGCCCATGATACATTAGGTTTTGGAATAATAGTTACGTATATTTCCTATATAACGTAACCTAGTTGACAGATACAATCATCTAGTTTTTTACCTCACTTTACATTCAGTTTAGTTTTATAAAATAATTAGGGTTTGGGAAACTATTTTCGCATTGGATTTTCGTTGTGCTTTCAATCATTCCGTTACAATCCTTCTGCAATTTCGGTATTCACTTGCTCTTATTCCAGTTCATCTTTATTGCGTTGATAGTTTAGAAATTTCTAGTTAGTTTCCCGAAACCGTAATTACCGCTTTATGTTAATTGTTTGTTCAATTGTTTTAAGCATGAATTCAGTAATCTATATCGTCAATATTATTATTATTTTCATCATAGTTATGAGTAGCTAAATTGCTTGTGCTAGGATGTAGGGGAATTATAGTGTAGGCGGCAATAGAATAACACGGCCTGAATCGCATGTCAGTCGATCGACTGCCTTGCCTGGTCGATCGACTGACCACGTGAGGTTTACCTTCGTTTTAATTGATTTAAATGTTATATTTGACGAATCGAGTGCACACGACTAGTTGAATGCTTAATATTTGACTGACCCATTAGATTGAGAGATAGGGACAGTTGTTAGATCACCAATTAAAATGACTAAACTATGCTGAGATCGAGAGATAGGTAAAGTTTAGACCGTTATTCACTTTTCAGGACGAAAGTTAGTATTAGTGATATTAGGGACCTATAGCGAGATCGAAAGATGCTATTTGTTAAGAGTGGACCGAGAGGACCTCTTTATTTCCCGCCTCATGTGTTTGATTTAGACCTGTTTAGTATGCTGCCGCCGAACCTATAACGAACCGACCATCCTAGTACCCCTTCTTTTATCTGTTTTATCTGCTTATTTAGTTTGTTGTCTTTTATTGCTTTTAGTATAGACCAAATCAAATCAACCCCCACTTTCGTTACCTTAGACTAAATTAGACAATTAGAAATTACATTCGCCTCCTTGTGGTTCGACCCTGTTACCACTAGCCTAGGTTAGTTTTAATAGGAAATTATAAATCTTATTTTTGGTACTCACAACGACGGGTATCAAATGTTGGCGCCGTTGCCGGGGAGGCAATTGTTCTAATTTTTAGTTGTTTTTATTTAGTCTTTCTTTAGTTTAAGGGACTTCCGTTCCTTAAACTTTTCTTATATTCTTTTTGTAGTTTCTTCTTATGCGCAGGTCACAGGGTGGTGAACTAGTACCATTCAATCCTGAGATCGAGAAATCCTTGCGCGAGTTGAGACGATCACAAAGGGTATTACCGACAGAGGAAGAGCTGAGTACTCTGTCAAGTTACTACGAGAACGCTCTGTTCAAGAAGATCCACCTACATCTCCCGCCTCTACTTCTTCAATGAGACAGTCACTTCTCCGTAAATTCCAATCATGGTCAAGAAGTAACTATTGCTAGTCACTCGGAGCCGACAGCCGATAACGAACCTCTACAAAGGATTCGAACTACCTGAGGAGGCGAGAAAATTCGAGCCGAAGCCTTACTATATTAACCTGGTTGAGAGAAACCGATTTCGGGGAGCTACAAATGAAGATGCGACCAAGCATATGGAGATTTTTATTGATTATTCTTCGCTCTATACCCCGCCGACCGGTGTGACCCAAGACCAGATCAAGGAGACCATGTTCATTTTCTCCCTTCGTGATGCTGCAAGGGAGTGGTATAGAGATCTGGATCGAGCCGCTCATGGGATCACCGACTGGAATTCATTGGCCTTGGCATTCTACAAGAAATACTTCTCTGCCTCGAAGACAAATACCATTAGAGCTCAGATCACGAGCTTTAAACAGGGACCTGATGAGAACTTTCATGAAGCATGGGTCCGTTTCAAGAAACTGGTGCGAACCATACCGCACCATGGGTTCGAAAAATGGAGTCTTTGCAATCAATTCTATAATGGGCTGTATGACGATTGATACGTGCATATTCTATACACTTTATCTGTGGTTTTGGCATGTATTTCTATGCATAATTGGTAGCTTAAAGCTGCTATTTCTCCCGAAATGGTTTACTTTGCATTTTCTATGATTTATTGTAGGAATGCGTGGAAGTAGGCTAAATCAAGCCAAATTCGTCCTCCGAAAGCAAGTTCAAGGAAGCCAAGAAGAAGGAGAGTCGCATTCACTCACCTTGGGATGCGTGCAAGGAGTGAAGAGTTGATTGGAAGCAACAAGGAGCCACTGCACATCATTTTCAGTCGATCGACTAAGCTTTACAGTCGATCGACCACTGGAGCTCATCAGATGCTACTGTTCCGCGTTTTCATCGATCGACCGTCTTGACGATCGATCGACCGATTTCAGTGATAATTATTTCTCCGTGTTAGACTTTTAAAAGCCCAACTTGTAATTAACTTTGGGTATCTTTTTATCGAGAAACGCAACAACTTTTAGGTTATGCTTTTCATTCTGGAAAAAACTTAGTTTTCAGATCTAGCTTGAGACGGAAACCTTGGATTGGAATACTTTGTCCTTGAAATTTGATTAGTAAGCTTTTTATGCAATTCTTCCTCTTTCTTATTTTTCCTTGTTATTTTGATTTTTGTTTCATCAATTAATTTCAGCAATTGAATTTCTCTCCTTTGTTCTAGTTAGATTCCATCATGTCAAATTTGTTCTTTATTATTAATTTCGCAATTAGTGTAGTTATGATTATGCGTAGGTAATTCCTTTGATTGGGAATAAGGTGAGCCATGGTATTAAATTAGGATTGTTGTGTAGCATGAGTTCTTCCGTATTGGTCTTGTCATCTTTTGATAGATTTCTTTGCTAGATTGAAAGATTGGTAATTTGATTTATCGTTGGATTTAGAATTTCTCTTGAGTGAAAGCTTTGATAAATTCTAGGGAATTATTAGACCGTGAGGTTATTTGAGCTTTGATCGAAAGACTAGCTTATCTTCCCTGAGACCGTATTATGAGACCTCTGCTGCTTGATTGACATGTTATTTGCCATGGTGAACCGAAGTTCCCGATCCTCTTTTTATCTTGTTAAGAATATTCATTTTAGCAATTAGCCAGTTAATCAATCAATTTCAAAACCCCCAATTAATTGTTACTTTATAGACTGAAAAATAGCAAACAAAATCAACCTTGTCTCTCTGTGGTTCGACCCTTACTATCACTAGCTATAGTTTTAGTTTGGAATTATAAATTTAATTTTGGTACTAAACGACGGTATCAAATTTTGGCGCCGTTGCCGGGGAGACGGTGTAATTCTGTTTGATTTATTTTAGTTTATTTTTCTTGTCTCAAGGAACTTTTGTTCCTTGAGGCCGTTGCTTACCTTTGCTTCTAGTTTTGCTTTCGCACGATTAGAAGACGTGTTTTTGAGAGAGAAGACTTGAGTACTCTCACTTTGGAAATTATGGCTACGATATATGATAATTTTCAGCCAAAGGAGCACCACCTTCCAAAGGGGCGCCAGTTACCTACCCCTACTACCGGTAAATTCGAGTTTCGTTCCTCTTATATTGATTTAGTGGAACGGAATCAGTTCGCGGGTCTGCCAGATGAAGACCCCTTGAAGCATATGGAAATTTTCACGGACTATTGCTGTTCCATACCTATACCGGATGGGGTAACTCAAGATGAAGTGAAGGGGTTTATGTTCTTGTACTCCTTGAAGGATTCGGCGCGAGATTGGTATCGCTACCTCGATAGAGTAGCAGCTGGAGTCACTGATTGGACATCTTTAGCACTAGCCTTCTACAAGAAGTACTTCCCGCTTTCAAAGACTGATGCCTTGAAGGGTAAAATCACGAGTTTTCAGCAAGGAGCCGACGAAGAATTTTGTGAGGCATGGGGACGTTTCGAAAGTTTGGTCCGAGCTGTCCCTCATCATGGTTTCCAGCAATGGTATCTTTGCAATCTATTTTACAATGCTTTATATGATGATTACAAGGTCATCTTGGATGCAGCTGCTAATGGCAGGTTTCAAAACAATACCGGTCAAAGTAAAGGTTGGAACACTATTAAGGAGATGGCAGTCCACAAAGCTGAGTTTGGAAGTTCACGTGGAAAGTCACGAAAGCAAAGTGAAGAAATGACTGCTGTTGTGACACTTATAACTTCCATTTCTACCCGTCTCGAGAAGCTCGAGATTTCTGAAGCCTCCAAGGAGAAAGTCGAGACTCCTGTTCAAAACTCGGAGGAGGTCGAGAAGTTGAGAAAGATGGTCCAACTCCTTTTGGTTCAAGTAGCAAATATGGAAGCAGCGGGGATTGAGTCCTCGAAGAATTTTGTGAAACAATTGGAGAATATGGAGGCCAAGCAAGCTGCTAACTCTTCAAGCAAATGTGAAGGGCCGGTTGAGACGATCAATGCCATCAATCTCAGGAGTGGCCTTTCTTATGAAAGTCCCGACAAGCCAAAGGAAGACTCGGGATATGATGAAGAAGCTTGTTTAAATTCGATGCAAAACGAGTCCGAATGCCGATCTTGTTGGTCGATCGACCAACATTCCCGATCGATCGATCAATTGTCGAGCAAAATAGTTTCGGTCGAAACTGTTCACGCCAACACATCCATCGATCGACCAACATTCTCGATCGATCGACCGAGATACTCCGACGGTCAATTCGACGAACTGTTCACGCCAGCTTACCTCGGTCGATCGACCACCCATATCGATCGATCGACGGAACTCAGAGCAGGATGCAAATCCGTCAACTAGTCCGCATGATTCTTCACTCATTGATGATTTGACGGGGTTTTAAACCTACGGAAGCCGAAGGTTACCGATCCTACGGCCGATGTTGCGATCCCGTATCCGGAGCGTCGAAGGCTACTAAGGCCGGAGCGTAAGTTTGGTAAGTTTCTCGGAGATGGTCCGAGAATCTCGAGGTAACGGTTCCTTTCACGATTTAATTACCCGGTACCTCTTACGCTAAATTTATGAAAGATATTTTGAATCGTAAGAGAAATTTTCGTGATGATGGTAATGTTGCGTTTGTGGAGGAATGTAATGCTCTTTCACAAGTTAATGTGCCACCTAAATTAAAGGACCCGGGTAGTTTTTCAATTCCTTGCACTATAGGTAACCACGTAATTGGAAAGGCCCTTTGTGACTTAGGGGCCAGTGTTAGTGTCATGCCGTATTCTGTTTGCGAAAGGTTAAACATTGGTAGACTCAAGGTGACCGATATTACCGTTCAAATGGCAAATAGATCGACTCAGAGACCTATATGTGTTCTAGAGGATGTACCCGTTCGAGTGGGTAAGTTTTTTATTCCTGTCGATTTCGTTGTTTTGGACATTGCGAGAGGACAATCGATACCTATTATTTTAGGCGACCGTTCTTACATACATTGGGGTGATAGATGTCAAACGCTGAACCATCACCTTAGAGGTAGGGGATGACACCATTGAGTTCGATCTTGCTCACAAGGCAACCGAACCCGCCGATGAGGATACGTGTTATTCCATTGATATTGTTGTCGAGGTTGTTACTTGTAATTGGAGGGAATCCTTAGCCAAGGATCCCTTAGCCGATCTAACCCATTTAGATGAGTGTGCGGGTGATACTGTGGAGAATCTTTGAGGAGCCGATGCTTTGGTTACCTCAATGGAGAGCTACGAGCTCAATGAAGAAGAAGATGAGATACTTTTGAGCCTGGCCAACGATAATTTGGTGAACACTTGCTAAACCATTGAAGCTGATTCTGTCTATGCTGTAGAGGTAAAGGTGCCAGAGCGTAAGCCACTTCCTCCTAACCTTAAGTATGTTTTTCTAGATGATATGGAGCAGTATCCAGCTATTGTTAGCTCTAAGCTTAACGATGACCAGCTGTCTGCTTTGATGTGTGTACTTAAGAAAAACAGGAAGGCTTTGGGTTACTCTTTGGATGACATTAAGGGCATCATCCCTGATGTCTGTATGCACAGGATAGAGTTGGAAGAAGGCCACAAGCCTTATAGACAGGGTCAACGCAAGTTGAACCCGAAGATGCAGGAAGTTGTTATGGCCGAGGTGATGAAACTACTTGATGCGGTATTATTTATACATTGGCAACTCCAGTGGGTTAGCCCGATTCAGTAGTCCCGAAGAAAGGAGGGACTACCGTGGTTAAAAATGATAAAAATGAATTAATACCAACTCGAGTAGTGACGGGGTGGCGGATGTGCATTGATTATAGACAGTTGAATGCCGCCACCAAGAAAGACCATTTCCCCCTCCCTTTTGTTGACCAAATGACAGACTTGCTTCTAACAAATTTTTCTGTTTTCTAGACGGATATTCGTGGTTCTTTCGGATCCCTATTCATCCGGACGATCGATTAAGACTACCTTTACCTGTCCACGGGTGTTTTTGCATATCATAGAATGCCTTTGACTGTAACGCCCCTGCTACCTTTCGAGGGTGCATGATGGGGATTTTTTCTGATTATATAGAAAATATTATGGAAGTGTTCATGGATGATTTCTCAGTTTATGGTAGTGACTTTGATCGTTGTTTAGCTAACCTTGATAAAGTCATGCAGCGTTGTATAGATGTTAATCTTGTGTTAAACTGGGAAAAGTGTCAGTTTATGGTCAATGAGGGAGTTGTGTTAGGGCATCGATTTCGATAAAGGTATACATGTTGACAAAGCAAAGGTGCAGGTGATTGAGCAATTACCTCCTCCCGTGAATGTTAAAGGAGTGAGGAGTTTCCTTGGTCACGCTGGTTTCTATCGGCGTTTCATTAAGGATTTTTCAAAAATTGCTAAACCACTTACACAATTGCTCCTTAAGGATGCTTTGTCTTTGAATTTACTTGATGAGTGCCATGTCGCTTTTAACGAGTTAAAGGAGGCCCTAGTTTCTGCGCCAATCATTCAAATTTGATTGGGACCTCCCATTTGAGATCATGTGTGATGCCAAATGATTATGCGATCGGTGCGATTCTGGGACAAAAAAGAATAAAGCTTTGAATGCCATATACTATGCGAGCCGAACTCTGGATGAGGCTCAAGTCAACTATTTTACCACCGAGAAAGAGTTTCTAGTCGTTGTTTTTGCCTTAGACAAATTTCGATCTTATTTGTTAGGTTCTAAGGTTATTGTTTATACTTTGATCATGCAGGCGTTGAAGACTCTCTTTATTAAGAAAGATGTGAAGCCGAGGCTTTTGAGGTGGATACTCCTTTTACGGGAGTTTGATTTGGAGATCGAGAGATAAGAAAGGAGCAGAGAATGTGGTAGGTGACCACCTATCTCGTCTGCGGTGAAATGACGAAAGGGAGGATTTGTTGCCTATTAATGATTCTTTTCCGATGAGAGTTTGTTAGCTATTACTACTTCAGGTCTTATCCACCTCCGTGGTTTGCTGATTTTGCTAACTTTGCTTTGTGACAGGTAGGATACCACCCGAGCTTTCATGGCGTGAAGAAGCGGTTTGCCTATGATGCTAGACAATATTTTTGGGATGATCCTTATGTTTTCAAGGAATGCGCAGACGGTCTCATCCGGAGATGCGTACCTCAGTGGGAGGTGAAGGATATCCTAGAGGCTTGCCACTCTTCTACTTATGGTGGTCATCACGGTCCGTCCAGGACCGTAGCTAAGGTACTCCAATCTGGTTTCTATTGGCCTACTTTACATGCAGTTATCGCAGATTTTGTTCTTTGAGTGCGATGCTTGTCAAAGATCGGGGAATATTTCCAAGAGACATGAGATGCCACAGGTAGGCATTCTTGAGGTTGAGATTTTCGATGTCTGGGGCATTGATTATCAAGGACCTTTTCCGAGCAGTCAAGGTAATAAATATATCCTCGTAGCTGTAGATTATGTATCCAAATGGGTAGAAGCTATTGCTACTCCCCATTGCGATGCAAAGGCCGTGATTAAATTGTTTAAAAAGATTATTTTCCCTCGTTTTGGTGTCCCTCGGGTTGTCATTAGCGATGGGGGAATGCATTTTAAAGAGAAACAACTTAGTTCTTTATTGACTAAATTCGGTGTCCAACATCGTAGAGGTTTGGGGTATCATCCCCAAACTAGTGGTCGTGAGTTGAAGTTTCTAACAGAGAATTGAAGGAAGTCTTAGCTAAAGTTGTTTCTAAATCACGGAAAGATTGGAGTCTTAAGTTAGCTGATGTCTTATGGGCTTATAGAACTGCGTTTAAAACGCCAATCGGGATGTCACCATACCGATTGATTTATGGTAAGACATGTCATTTACCTGTTGAGTTAGAGCGTAAGTCTTGGTGGGCTATTTGTGATTTAAATTTGGATCCTAACCTCTCTCGTGAGAAACGCATGACACAGCTGAATGAGCTAGAGGAATTTAGGGCGCTAGCCTATGACAATGCAAGGATCTACAAGGAGAAATCAAAGCGCTGCACGACAAGAGAATCATCAAGCGAATTCCATATTGGCGATAAGGTACTTCTTTTAACGCTCGTATCCGTTTATTTCTGGTAAGTGAAATCCAGGGGACCAAACCCTATCACGGTCACAAAGTCACAAAGTTCGGATCGGTTGAATTGGAGACCTTTGCTGGAGAAAGGTTCAAGGTTAATGGCCAATATGTGAAGCACTATCATGGATCAGATGCATATGTTGGGAAAGTCGAGGTATTATACTTCGACCCGCTATCAGATGATGAAAAGTGAGGTAAAAAAGGTCGTGCGGTACCTCTTAAACCAGCGCTAACTGGGAGGCAACCCAGGTTGTAATTATTCTGTAATTTAGGAATTTTATTTTGTTTTTTTTTTATTTATTTTATTCGCCGTTCTTTTGAGTTTTTGTGTAATTTCATGCATTTTGCAATTTCTTGGTTTGGGGAAAACTGTACGCCTTTGATAATTTCTACAGGAATCTATTTTATGCAAAGTGCGTAAGTGGTTCACTGGATGTTGTGAGAAAGACGGAGATTAAGTCGGGAAACAATTTTTGACGAATTAAAGCCTAAACGCCAACGTTTTCAGTCGATCGACCAGTCCATTCAGTCGATCGACTGACGAGGAGAGTCCAGAAGCTACTGTGCAGGTATTTCGGTCGATCGACCACTCTGCGGGATCAGATTACAACTGAAAAGGGGAGTTTTGCTCATTCACTTGTTCATTCACATAAACACCAACTTTTAAGCAAACCCTATTTCTCTCCCTATTTTCGCGATTTCTCTGCATTTTCCACCTTAATCTCTTCCTTTCTTGCTTTAATCTTCAAGGTTTCTTCAAGGTAAGTCTTTAATCTCATTCCCATGCTCCATTCTCGATTTTATTGTGGATTGTTATGCGAAATTTTCTGAGTTTTGTGCTTGTGAGATGAAAAATCGATTTGGGGAAATCGAATTTTGGGATGATTTCTTGCCTTCTTTATACTTTAATTGCCTAATCTGTCCTTTCCCCTTTAATTTTCAAGCAAATGAGCAGCTAGGATGAGTTTTAAGCCGTTTTCCCCAATTTTTTCGAAACCCTAATTTGCCTTACAGATGCGTTTTTGATTCGGGTTTCCTGAATTGACATTGCTAGATGATTTCTTGTTGCTAATGTGTCAATTGCAGGTACTAATAATGACAAAAGGAAAGGAGCCAATGCAAGAGGGGCAATCGAGCCAAAGGCCTGCTAAGCGGCCACGCGGACCGCCTCTGATGATAGAAGCCACTACGGATAGTATACCTGACTATCCGCAGGTTATCTTTGCTAAACCTATTCAGCGCGCAAAATTTTCCTTCTTTGTTTCGAGTAGGAAGGTCACAGCTACCCGGTTTCTCCATAAAGACACTTTGGAGAAACTAGGTCACATCTAGCCGGTCGTGTCCCTGCTAAATGGGACGGGTATGATGGGTCTTGTGGACATGGCTGAGTTCACATATTATGTTATGACCCTTGAATTCTTTTCCTCTTACGCTTTTGATTCCACAGCCTTTGAGGCTGATGCGACCAAACCCTGCATTTCCTTTCGACTTTTTAATGTCAATTATTCTCGACACTTGCTGATTTTGCGGGTTTTCGGGTCTTTACTTCGAGGCGAACCTCGGACCCCTCTGACACTCATCGGGTCATGTGGTCTTGTATCGGTGACACTTACGGGTCAAGGAGGACGGGCACTTCCGTCCACTTGCCCCATCTTCGTTATTTTCTGCGGCTAATGGGTAATACCATTTTTGGCCGTAAAGAGTCTAATAATGTGAATAATATTGAGCTTTCAATTTTGGCGGGCTATCTGAACGTCGAGCGTCGGAAAGCCCGTATTTATAACATTGCCTACTTGACTGCCGCTCACTTTAAGACTGTAAGTGAGGGCACCTTGACCACCATTGCCTGTGGCGGTTTGGTGACACGTATCGCCAACCGCCTTGTTCTACTTTTCCCTCGACAGGAGGACCCCATTGACCCTGACCTGCGTTTTATGGACCTCTCTTACGCGAGGGGTGTCTATTGGGTCGATAGACGATGCGGTGGAAGATTGATTCTTTCATCCGTGACCGCATCCCCTCCACTACCCTCATGTCCCGCCCCTCACTCTCGTTCGTTGGGGGCGCTCGGCCGCCCGCCTGAGTTACTGGGCTTCCTCTGGTGGCGGCCACTCCTGCTGCTAGCACTTCGAGGAGGGCTCGTGCCTCCTCTTCATAGGCACCCCCTACCTCCACTACCACCCCTCCCGCCGGGTACATCCACTTTTCTACCACCTACCCCTTTAGTTGTCCCTCCTGGTCATGGACCGAGGGCAATGTCACGTGTTTTGGGTGACCTGTGCGGAGTTTCAACCAAAGACAGGTTGGATACGGCCATAGCCACATGCCCGGTCTACGAGGAGCTAGCTCGTGGGGATGCTTCCACGGGGTGACCGGGCTCACCCTTCTTACTTTGTCCCTCCAGGTGACGGTTACCCTCGGCTGCCAGAGACCGCCTCCCACTACTATCGCTGGTGCCTCCGGTTCCCGGAGGGCCACTCCCGCTGCTGAGCCGAGGAGGAGGAGAGTGACTCGGGTCCGGAGAGGACAAAGTGACTCGACTACGAGGGTGGAGATTAGATCTTGGTGACCTCCCGTTTTTGGTTGGTTTGGGGAGGTCGTATTTTGTGAGTTATTTTCCTTTCTCTTTTCGCTTCCTTTTACTTTTTTATGCTTTTATTCTCCCATTTTTCTGCTGGTGATTTGCTGCTGAGCACAATGGGGATATTGTGCGTTTTGGTTTGGGGAGGGTGTAATACTCCGTATTTATGGTCTTGGGGGTACTCTATCGAGTAGCCCTTACTCTGTCGAGTAAGGGTATGTTGCGAGAATAAAATAGTTTCGACTGTTGGGCACTCGATCGAGTAGCTGGGGCACTCGATCGAGTAGAAGAATACTCGATCGAGTACCTTGGGTACTCGATCGAGTGTCCTATTTATCGGGGTTTTCTCGGGTTTTGTTAATTACGCGATTAAGGTATATAAACATATTCGTCTTTGTTTTAAAACACTTTTACCAAAACCTAAAACCTGTTTAAGAGAGAAAGCGATCGAGTTCTTCTTCCTAATCGCGTTCTTGACAATTCCCGGAGTTCAGACGGTCGGTTTGCATCGTAGTTCGTGTCGTTGGATTCCTTGCGTCGAGGGTAAGCTTTTAACATAAGTTTTATAATGTTTTGATAAGGTGGTTGAAACCCTAATTTAGCAATTGGGGATTTTATGAGTAGGAATTGAATGGTAGTCTTTATGTGTTATGTATGATAGGAGGAGAATTCGTAGAGGAGCCGTTTTGAGACAGCTGTAGATACCGTCTGCGTGTTGTGCTTTCCAGGTAGGATTTCCTACTCGGTATTAGTCCCATAATGGGATATTGGTGGTGTGCTGTAATTAGCTGATTGATATGATGATTGTAATTGTGATTGTGATTGTGGTTGTGTTCGTTGATGGCTCTCGAGATGCGTTCTCGGTTGAGTGGGGTCACTTGCGGGAGTGATCTCACGCCCTAGTTTCGCCTTCTACATGGAACCCGCCCGACGAAGGGATGTGCACATTAATGGGACGGTTATCGCTCGTACGATGAGCGGGGCTTAGGTGGGAACGGTGCGGTCCCCCATCGCGGTAGGTCCAGTGGACGATCGATGATTGAGGCGGTTGGTTGGATGTGTGTGTGTGTGGCGGTTCAAATTTGTCTATTTGTCTTATTGTGGTTATGTATATTGATTGTGTGATTAGTGCGGACCCGGTGTTGTTTTGTAAACTGCGGTGATCCATTCGGGGATGGTGAGCGAGATATTGAGCGGTATAGAGATGATCTTGGGATAGGCTGGGATGGCCACGACGTGACGATAGAGTCTTCCGCTGTAGTTTAGTTTTATTTATATTTCGATTGAGAAACAGTTAGTTTGGAATAATGTATTATACTTTCAGTTTGGTTTCGAGGATTGTATTCATTCATTAAACTATTATAATAAATGTTGTTTCTATTTTGTCTATTTGATTATCATACCTCGGGCAACCGAGATGGTGATGTCTTCATACCTGAGTGGTCCTGGTAAGGCACTCGGAGTATGGGGGTGTTACAAATGGTATCAGAGCGACGATCCTGAAACCTGTAACCAATGAACTTAATGAACATAGAGAGTCAATTAAAATGAACCCGGGGTAAAAGTTGTGGGAGCTAGTGCAAGGGCTTGGGAGACGTCCTAAAGTCGCAAGGGGTCGCCCTACAACTTTGAACCGGTCACGGGGGAGAGTGTTTGTTGAATATATGTGTGCTTGTTAACTTGTGCAACAAAGTGATGAAGTGTGTTGATTGTTTGGTGTTGAAATAGGAAGTTGAGCATGTGAAAAGAAATGATACGTGGAACATGTTAATGAGATGATAGCATGTTGAGGTGTTTACAATGTGGCTTTTATAGCATGATGATTTGATTTTACTGATAAGTAGAATAGATGCGTAGCATATTGATTATGATATCATGCGATTTTTATAAAGTTAGCAATGTTAGTATGTGACGTAATATGCGGGTAGCTTTTACGTATTAGTGATACTTGATCGAGTGAGACTAACTCGATCGGATAGGTTTTTGACGATTTTGGACCAGAATCGCGTTTTGGGGTACTCGATCGAGTAGCTAGGGGTACTCGATCGAGTAGGGGGTCACTCGATCGAGTAGCCTAGATACTCGATCGAGTGGGTTAGAGATCAAAAGGTCTGTTTGGTTCTGGAGTTTGGGTACTCGATCGAGTACATAGGGGCACTCGATCGAGTAGCCCGTTACTCGATCGAGTGGGTTTGGATACTCGATCGAGTAGGTTCTGGGCAGCGAGTTTTCGTGTTTTGAAGTTTAGTACGCATGTTCATGTTTACCCTTTCTTATATACGTATAGTTTCAAGATGCCGCCAAAGAGAAATGCCTTGTATGCGAGAGCTGAGCTTATGACCACCGATGACATCGTCAAGATGTTAGAGCACCAGGATGCTCTGACTGAGACCCTGAAAAAAGTGAACGAGGACAAGAATAAGGAAAAGGAGAAGGAAGTTGACCATGCTAAAGTCAGCCTTTATATTGCGAGGTTCAACCCAAAAGAGTACAAGGGAGTTGAGGAGCCTAACCTTCTCGATAGTTGGGTGAGGAGATGGAAAACATACTAGACTTAGTCCATTGTCCGGATGAGATGAGAGTGGATCAGGCTGCATTTTATCCGAGGGAGGCAGTGGCAAGTGGTGGGATTCGGTGAAGGTGAGTGCTAAGGAGTTGTATACCAACCAAGGGTTACCTGCTATACCTTGGGAGGAGTTTCGTAGGGCTGTGAGGAAGGAGTTTGTGCCGGAACATGTGAGGAGTAAGTTGAGGGAGGAGTTTGATAAGTTTAAGATGACTGCTGAGATGTCTGTGGCTGAGTACTACAGGCAGTTCAATGAGAAATCTAGATATGCTGAGGACATGGGTTTGAGTGATGAGAATTTGGCTTTGAGGTTTGAGAGTGGACTAACCACGAAGATTATGGATAAGTTACCCGTGGGAGTCCTCATTGATGTGAAGGAAGCATATGAGAGAGGCTGGGAGAGCTGAGAGACTAGTGGAGATGGCTCGGGAGAGGTCCGTGGTGAGAAGAGGAAGTCGGAGAGCGAGGGTGGTGGCCAATCTAATTACAAGAAAGGCAACCACAATCGATCTAAGGGGTTTTCTTACGGATCCGGGTTTAGTCTTTGGAGCGTCCTTTGGGCGAGGCCGTGGGAGTGCGAGTAATAGTTGGGGGTGACCTGCTTTGGGTGTGGTGGCGTAGGCCACAAGAGACATGAGTGCACGAGTGCACCGGATCTTTTCGAGACCTCGCACGAGCTTTGCGAGCAACAGACCGGCGGGATCATGGCCAAACCGGGAAGTCGAGCTACCAGTGGGAGGCAACCGCAACGGCGGTAATTCTTATCAGAAGACACCGATGAACAACAACAACAACCAAGGGTCGGGTGCTAAGCCGACCGCATAAGCTAATCTTGTCCCAGGGAGGTGGGCGAAGACCGATGGCAAGCTATTCATGATGGACAAGAAGGCGGTGAGGAAGATGAGCATGTTATCACCGGTACATTCCTTGTTAATGGTATTCCTACGTTTGTTTTGTTTGATTCGGGGGCTTCTCGGTCGTTTGTGTCTTGAGTCATGTAAAACAGTTGGGTTTGAGAGTATATGAGTCCTCATTAATGAGCAAGTTTTCATACCGTCGGGTGAGTTTGTACCTTGTGGGCGGTTGTTTAGAGATGTATCCTTGATAGTTGGGCAAGTTGATTTCCCTGTAGACTTGCTAGAGTTTCCTTTTAACGGCTTTGAGATGATAGTTGGGATGGATTGGTTAGGAAAGTATAAAGCTAAGATAGACTGTCATCAAAAGAAAGTGTCCTTGAGAGGTCCTAAGGGTGTTAGTGTGTCTTCTGCGGGGTTTCTAGTCGGACCCAAAGTTAAGTTGATTGCACATCACCTTGAAGTCTTATCTGAGGAAGGGGTGTCCTTTGATCTTATGCCATGTGAGAGATGACCGGATAGAGAGTCCGACGATTGATGAGATACCGGTGGTGGTAGAGTTTGCTTGACGTTTTCCCGATGAAATTCCGGGGTTACCACCAAAGAGAGAGATAGATTTCACCGTTGAGTTGAAGCCAGGGACGGGGCCAATCTCTAAGGCACCGTTCCGTATGGGTCCTAAGGAGATGGAGGAGCTTAGGAAGCGATTGGATGATCGATAGAGAAGGGATACATTAGACCAAGTGTATCGCCGTGGGAGCACCGATTCTATTTGTGAAGAAGAAAGATGGAACTTTGAGGTTATGCATAGATTACAGAGAGTTGAACCGAGTGACGATAAAGAACAAGTATCCTTTGCCAAGGATAGATGACCTGTTTGATCGGTTGAGTGGTGCAACGGTCTTTTCTAAGATCGATTTGAGATCGGGGTACCATCAGGTGAAGATTAGAGATGTGGACATACCGAAGACAACTTTCACGTCGAGGTATGGCCATTATGAGTATGTGGTGATGCCGTTTGGGTTGTCTAATGCGCCGGCGGTGTTTATGGATTTGATGAATAGGATCTTTAGACAGTTCTTGGACCAGTTTGTAGTGGTGTTTATTGATGATATCTTAGTCTATTCTAAGACTAAGGAAGAGCATGAGGAGCATTTGAGGATCGTGTTGCAGACATTGAGGGAGCATGAGTTGTATGCTAAGTTGTCCAAGTGTGAGTTACGGTTAGAGAAAGTGGCTTTTAAGGGCATGTGATATCTAAAGATGGGGTAGTCAGTAGATCCGGCGAAGATTGAGGCAGTGACAAAGTGGGAAGCACCAAAGAATGTTGCTGAGGTGAGGAGTTTCTTGGGTTTAGCTGGATACTACAGACGGTTTGTGAAAGATTTCTCCAAGATAGCTAGACCGATGACGGCGTTGATGAGGAAAGAGAACGAGTTTCGTTGGGATGAGAGTTGTGAGACGGCGTTCCAGGACATTAAAGGAGCGTTTGACTACGGCTCTGTCTTAGCATTACTGAAGGAAGCGAGAATTTTGAGGTTTATACCGATGCCTCGAAGAATGGGTTGGGATGCGTGTTGATGCAGAATGGTAAAGTGATTGCCTATGCTTCTAGGCAATTGAAGCCTTATGAGGAGAATTACCCTACACATGATCTGGGGTTGGGTGCAGTGGTGTTTGCTCTCAAGATTTGGAGACATTACCTGTATGGAGCAATCTTTAAGGTATTTTCGGATCACAAGAGTCTCAAGTACATCTTCACGCAGAAGGAGTTGAACATGAGACAGAGGAGGTGGATGGAGTTAATTGGCGACTACGACATGGAAATCATCTACCATGAAGGGAAGGCCAATGTTGTTGCTGATGCTTTGAGTAGGAAGAGTGTACATTCCTTGTGTACAGCTCTATCTTTGATGAGGTTGAGGGATGAGGTAGCGAGCTTTGGGATTCATATGATGCAGAAAGGAGATGCCATGGGTGATATGACAGTACATATGGAGTTTTATGATGACATTCGAGGTAAAATGGCTTTGGATCCTAAGATAGTTGAGTGGAGAGCGGGAGTAGAGAGAGGGACGGTGTCCGGTTTTGATATATACGATGGTAGTTTGAGGTTCGATGGTAGGTGGTGTGTTCCTAATGATGAGGAGTTGAAAAAGACAATCATGACAGAAGCACATTGCACACCATATTCAGTTCATCCAGGTGGAGACAAGCTTTACAAGGATTTGAAGAAAACGTTTTGGTGGCACTGGATGAAGAAAGAGACAAATGAGTTTGTGTCCGTTGTTTGACATGCCAGAGAGTTAAAGGGGAACAGAGAAGACCACAGGGTAAGATTCAGTCTTTAGAGGTGCCTGAGTGGAAGTGGGAATCCATTTCCATGGATTTTATTGTGGGTTTGCCAAAGAGTCAACAAGGTAACAACATGATTTGGGTGATAGTGGATCGCTTGACCAAGTCAGCTCACTTTGTTCCAATGAAAGATACATGGACTAAGGCACAATTGGCTATGGCCTATCGAAAGAACGTGCTTAAGTTACATGAAGTCCCTAAGGACATAGTGTCCGACAGAGATGCGAGGTTTATATCGAGGTTTTGGAAAGAGTTGCGGGAATCGTTGGGAACGACTTTGAAGATGAGTACGACATTCCATCCTGCGACAGATGGGCGGACGAGAGAACAATCAAGACTTTGGAGGACATGTTGAGAGCTTGTGTGATGGATTTTGGTGGTAGGCTGGGAGCGGAGGTTGGACTTGATAGAGTTCTCTTACAACAACAGTTACCACACTAGCATTGGTATGGCACCGTTTGAGGCTTTGTATGGGAGGAGATGTAGGAGTCCAATCTGTTGGGACGATAGTCTTTGAGGCAGTGGTTTTAGGACCAGAGATGGTGCATGAGATGGTTGAACAGATTAAGATGATCGGGGAAAGGATGAGAAGCGGCTCGGGATCGACGAAAGAGAGTTATGCGGATCTACATCGCGGGATATAGAGTTTCAGGTTGGGGATAAAGTTCTTACGAAAGTGTCTCCTATGCGCGGAGTCATGAGATTTGGGAAGAAAGGCAAGTTAAGTCAGAAGTTTATAGGGCCTTATGAGATCTTAGAGCGAGTTGGAGAGGTTGCTTATCGTCGGCTTTACTGCGCGTTAGAGAGTGCATAATGTGTTTCATGTATCGCAGTGCGAAGTATGTGAGTGACCCGTCACATGTGTTAGAGGCAGAGAGTTTAGAGCTAGATGAGTCCTTGTCATATCTTGAGGTACCTAAGCAGATCCTAGACCGAAAGGTTAGAAAGACTAGGAGTGGGGAGACAGTTTTGCTTAAGATCCTATGGTCTAACCACGAGACCGAGGAAGCTACATGGGAAGCCGAGGATATCATGAAAGAGCGCTACCCTTTCCTTTTTGATCAGGTATGTATGGTTACGGGGACGTAACCTTGTTTCTTTTAGGGGGTAGGAGATGATCGCGAGAGTTTTTAGGAGTTTTATACACCTTTTATATGTGGTGTCGGGATGTTTGTCTTGGGTTTGTATCATGTTTTTGTTTGATTGTTGAGTCGGGAATGTTGGGGGAGTACCTTTGTTTTTGTAGTGGTTTGAACTTCGGGGACGAAGTTCTTTTTAGGAGGGAAGACTGTAATACTCCGTATTTATAGTCTTGGGGGTACTCTATCGAGTAGCCCTTACTCTGTCGAGTAAGGGTATGTTGCGAGAATAAAATAGTTTCGACCTGTTGGGCACTCGATCGAGTAGTCAGGGGCACTCGATCGAGTAGGGGTACTCGATCGAGTACCTTGGGTACTCGATCGAGTGTCCCAGGTTTATCGGGGAGTTTTCTCGGGTTTTGTTAATTACGCGATTAAGGTATATAAACATATTCGTCTTTGTTTTAAAACACTTTTACCAAAACCTAAAACCTGTTTAAGAGAGAAAGCGATCGATTCTTCTTCCTAATCGCGTTCTTGACAATTCCGGAGTTCGAGACGGTCGGTTTGCATCGTAGTTCGTGTCGTTGGATTCCTTGCGTCGAGGGTAAGCTTTTAACATAAGTTTTATAATGTTTTGATAAGGTGGTTGAAACCCTAATTTAGCAATTGGGGATTTTATGAGTAGGAATTGAATGGTAGTCTTTATGTGTTATGTATGATAGGAGGAGAATTCGTAGAGGAGCCGTTTTGAGACAAATTGTAGATACCGTCTGCGTGTTGTGCTTTCCGGGTAGGATTTCCTACTCGATTAGTCCCATAATGGGATATTGGTGATGTCTTTGTAATTAGGCGATTGATATGATGATTGTAATTGTGATTGTGATTGTGGTTGTGTTCGTTGATGGCTCTCGAGATGCGTTCTCGGCTGAGTGGGGTCACTTGGGGAGTGATCTCACGCCCTAGTTTCGCCCTTCGTGGAACCCGCCACGGAAGGGATGTGCACATTAATGGGACAGGGTTATCGCTCGTACGATGAGCGGGGCTTAGGTGGGAACGGCTGCGGTCCCCCATCGCGAGGCTGGTCCAAAGGGACGATCGATGATTGAGGCGGTTGGTTGGATGTGTGTGTGTGTGGGGTTCAAAATTGTCTATTTGTCTTATTGTGGTTATGTATATTGATTGTGTGATTAGTACGACCCGGTGTTGTTTTGTAAACTGCGGTGATCCATTCGGGGATGGTGAGCGATATATTGAGCAGTATAGAGATGATAATCTTTGGGATAGGCTGGGATGGATACGACGTGACGATAGAGTCTTCCCTTGTAGTTTAGTTTTATTTATATTTCGATTGAGAACAGTTAGTTTGGAATAATGTATTATACTTTCAGTTTGGTTTCGAGGATTGTATTCATTCATTAAACTATTATAATAAATGTTGTTTCTATTTTGTCTATTTGATTATCATACCTCGGGCAACCGAGATGGTGATGTCTTCATACCTGAGTGGTCCTGGTAAGGCACTCGGAGTATGGGGGTGTTACAGAGGGTATTTGCATATGCCTTTTGTTTTGCATCTGCATTTGTCTTTATTGCATTTCAGTCACATGTTTAGTGCATTTCTGTTTGCATTTGTTTTTCTTTTTCATCCATTCAAAAAAAAAAAAAAAAAAACAAAGAAAAAATTGAAAAAATTCATAAAAACCAAAAATATCACGTTTACTTTTGCATATAGTTGAGTCGGATTGGAGTTATTAATGATGATTTTGCTCTATTAGTCAAATATGCTATTCCTTGCCTTTTCATAGCTGCTTAGCAAGAATTAAAAGTGATCTTTCAAATTTTGTTATGGAATTCCATTTTGGGCAATTAGACTTGACTCATTACTTTTGGCAAACTACTTATAATTTCTGAGATATAGAGCCTACAACTGGTGACATTTATGATCGGTTAATTTAGGATTGAGAGTAGTTACTCCCTTCATTTCATGTTTTGCACGTGTATGAGTTTTGATTGCTTATTGCCTATACGCATTGGTTTGTGGTCGGTATTGCATGTTTAGAGAACTATTGCATCCTCCCCTTTCTCATTTTACCCCATTAACTCCACTTTAAGCCAAAATTGCCAGTTGCCCTCAACTACATCCCATACTCAGCCTACCATTGTGCCAAGCTAGGAAGTAGTAGAGGAATTTGTTGATTTAAGCTGTTTTGGTTCGCTCTTGTAATGTTGGAGCGGGTATTTTTGAGAAGTGAAGGAATCAATTCAGGCCTGAAAACAGAAAAAAAGGGATTCATAAAATGAAAAAAAAAGGATGAGTTGTTTACCTGGGCAGAATGCTCTGGAGTGTGCAGGGTGGTCGATCGACTGCCATCAGTGGTCGATCGACCACCAGTTCAGAATTTGAAAAAAAAAAAAAAATGAAAATGAAAACAGAAAAAAAAAGGGGAGTCTTGAAAATAATAAGGTCTTGGCTGAAATAAAAGCACGCCTCATGTGCTTACCTCATGATTTGGAGGCGTTCGTTTGGATTTTTGTGTTGCCTAGTCAATAAAGGCATGGTCTTTTTGTTGAGTTGGAAGAACGGGATACGGGTTCTAATGGTTCATTAGGTACTAGCTTGGCTCTTACCTTCAGTCTTCCATAATTGTTTTGCCCCTTCTTTCCCACTTAGCCTCACATATCCAAATTTTGCAATAGTTCGGCATGTGATAGTCCTTGACGGTGGTTATGCGTATGTACGGTAAATAGAATCATTATTCATGCTAGTCAAGCATGCATGTTTTGTCGTCATGATCTAGGTGAGAGACTATACTTTTCTTCCCTCTCTCTTACATATTATCTTACCATTTGCTTTGCTGAGAGGAGAGTGATCCGGGAGAGTCCGATTGTATGAGTCTTGCAAGGTCGAACGCCCGACTTAATTCTATGATATGCACAAATTTGTTCACTTGATTCAAGCTTTGCGTGATTGACTATGTGCATTAAACGGTTTGGCATTGACTTGTAGTTGGCTCTGAGATGTACTCCTTTCCATTTAGTTTTTTTTTATACGGGTCATAGTGCTTGCTTGGGGACAAGCAAGGTTTGGTTTGGGGAGATTTGATACGTGCATATTCTATACACTTTATCTGTGGTTTTGGCATGTATTTCTATGCATAATTGGTAGCTTAAGGCTGCTATTTCTCCCGAAACGGTTTACTTTGCATTTTCTATGATTTATTGTAGGAATGCGTGGAAGTAGGCTAAATCAAGCCAAATTCGTCCTCCAGAAGCAAGTTCAAGGAAGCCAAGAAGAAGGAGAGTCGCATTCACTCACCTTGGGATGCGTGCAAGGAGTGAAGAGTTGATTGGAAGCAACAAGGAGCCACTGCACAACATTTTCAGTCGATCGACTAAGCTTTACAGTCGATCGACCACTGGAGCTCATCAGATGCTCTTTGTTCGCGTTTTCGATCGATCGACCGTCTTGACCGGTCGATCGACCGATTCAGTGATAATTATTTCTCCGTGTTAGACTTTTAAAAGCCCAACTTGTAATTAACTTTGGGTATCTTTTTATCAGTAGAACGCAGCAACTTTTAGGTTATGCTTTTCATTCTGGAAAAAACTTAGTTTTCAGATCTAGCTTGAGACGGAAACCTTGGATTGGAATACTTTGTCCTTGAAATTTGATTAGTAAGCTTTTTATGCAATTCTTCCTCTTTCTTATTTTTCCTTGTTATTTTGATTTTTGTTTCATCAATTAATTTCAGCAATTGAATTTCTCTCCTTTGTTCTAGTTAGATTCCATCATGTCAAATTTGTTCTTTATTATTAATTTCGCAATTAGTGTAGTTATGATTATGCGTAGGTAATTCCTTTGATTGGGAATAAGGTGAGCCATGGTATTAAATTAGGATTGTTGTGTAGCATGAGTTCTTCCGTATTGGTCTTGTCATCTTTTGATAGATTTCTTTGCTAGATTGAAAGATTGGTACGTAATTTGATTTATCGCTGGATTTAGAATTTCTCTTGAGTGAAAGCTTTGATAAATTCTAGGGAATTATTAGACCGTGAGGTTATTTGAGCTTTGATCGAAAGACTAGCTTATCTTCCCTGAGACCGTATTATGAGACCTCTGTTTGCTTGATTGACTTTGTTATTTGCCATGGTGAACCGAAGTTCCCGATCCTCTTTTTATCTTGTTAAGAATATTCATTTTAGCAATTAGCCAGTTAATCAATCAATTTCAAAACCCCCAATTAATTGTTACTTTATAGACTGAAAAATAGCAAACAAAATCAACCTTGTCTCTCTGTGGTTCGACCCTTACTATCACTAGCTATAGTTTTAGTTTGGAATTATAAATTTAATTTTGGTACTAAACGACTGTATCAACGATCAGAGGGCTATTTTGGATGCTGCAGCCAATGGCCGATTTGTTGAGAATATGGGAGAGACTAAGGGGTGGAAGATCATTGATGACTTAACCACCCATAAAGCTGAATATGGGAATTCCAGAGGCAATCAAAGGAGAGTCTGCTGAATCTTCCTCTGTAGAGCCGCACTAGAAGCTCTCACTGCAAGGTTTGACAAATATGAGTTGGGAGGAGCTTCTAAAGGAGGTATGTACCATGTTAATCTTTTTTTGACGGTCCTTTCGTGCATAGAAGATGTGGAGCCGAGGGGCATGTCTCAGAAAATTGTTCTGTCCCCTTTGAGTCTTGCGCTGCCTTTCAACATTATAGGCAGACAAACACGTACTATGAGCCGAATGTCCACCCCAACTTGAGGTGGAGCAGCCAGAATGTCCTGAATCCGACTCAACCTCCACAACATCAGCAGCAGCAAGCGTATGTGCCTCCACATAAGCAGCCATATCAAAAGCCTCTGTATGTTCCTCAGCAGCAGCAACAATCCCAAAATTCCGAGTTCACCGAGTTGAAGAACTTATTGCTGAAGGAGTCCCAAGCTAGAGAGGCCGGGATGAAGATGCTAGAGAGCCAAATTGCTCAATTGGCTAGCAAGAATACCACTCGAGCTCCGGGACACTTATCAACTCAAACCGACCAAAAGGAGACCCTTAATGCCATCACGTTGAGGAGTGGGTCCACCCTGGAGGGGCCTGCTATGGTCGAGGATGATGCTGCAAAAGATGAGGCGAAACCGAGTCAAAACAAAGTGGAACGAGCAAAGGTTAGAAAAAGGCGTCTACCGGGTATATCGATCGATCGATATATGCCGATCGATCGGCAAGTGCGAGTTCTGAAGCTTACGGTCTGTTCAACTCGATCGATCGATCGACATCACCGGTCGATCGACGAGATCGCTGGCGATAGTGAGCCTTTTCGTCCTCCGATGCCCGACAACTTGAGGGATCATTTGTTTCGGAATGCACGACGATCCTGAAAATATTGAGAAAGACCCGAGTCTTTGATGGGTCGATCCCGGCTCAATACGACCCGATGTCGATCAATGGTTCACATTTGAGACGGTCTGAGGAGGGTTCAAGCTTCAACAAGGAGAAAGTAGTGGACTTCCAGCCTAAGTCCACGGATACCGGCATGCGCGATTTAGAGGAGAGGGCTAAGCTACTTCTTACAGCCCCATATCCGGAAAGACTAGTGCCGACGAAGGAACATGTATCTTTCAATAAATTTGAAAAAGTTATTCGTAGCTTGAATGTACAAGTGCCTTTCCTTGAGTTAGTTATTCAAGTGCCTGCCTATACTAAATTCATGAAACAACTCTTGTCTAAGAAAAAGTCACTTGAAAATGTGCATACTGTCGCATTAACCAAAGAGTCATACTCTTATTTGTCTCACACTGCACCTCACAAGCTAGAAGACCCGGGTAGTTTTTCTGTTCCTTGCAATATAGGTACCTTCTCTATTGAGAAGGCATTATGTGACTTAGGAGCTAGTATAAGTGTAATGCCCTTGAGTCTTGCTAGGAAGCTCAAATTGACTAGGTTCGCAGTGACAGACATGACAGTACAGATGGCTGACCGATCTGCGGTCCAGCCAATAGGAGTCTTAGAGGACATCCCCGTGCAAATAGGGAAGTTCTTCTTCCCTGTTGACTTCGTCGTACTTGACATGCCTGAGGATGCCCATATTCCCATTATTTTGGGTAGGCCATTTCGCACACCGCTTTGTGCGATCATAGATGTTGGTTCGGGTACCTTGACTTTTAAAGTAGGGAAGCATTCCATTGTTTTTGCCCAACCTGCTAAGAAGAAAGACCCCATGTGGCCTGTGACTTGCAATACGGTTTCTGAAAAGAAATCTTATTTTATACTTCCTGATATGCCTATCTCTAGTCCCATTCCTGTTGTAACCCCTCCGCCCCAGATTGGGAGCAAATTGGAGGAAGATTTGTCTATTTCTGATATTGCAGGAGCTGGTTTGGGGAAGGAAGAACTGCAAGTTACTCCAGCTGCAAAGAAGCCAATCATCTCACGAGGCGGTCTTGGTTGCCTCAGCTATGGCACTGATGAGGAAGTTGATGACGAGCCGATCAAGGCAAAAAAGTCCGATTTGGATTCTGACGAGTCCGAAGAGATCATTGACTGGGGAGATGATGAAAGTGTTGATCCGTTGAGCCATACGGACGTGGAAGCTAAGAAGGGTGCAACTGATAAGATAAGCACCGTTGAGGATACCTCTAGCAGCCAGAAGCCGACGAAGTGGGCCATACCATGACCATTCTTGATCAACTATTAGTTGATCAAATGCTTTATCAAACATTTACTTTATTGCTTTTAAGACTATTTACCGTATTTTGTGTGCGCAAGACTTCGCATTTTATTTTGCTTGCTTAGGATTTTATACGCTTTAGACTTTACTTTGGGTTTTGCGCAATTTTGGGCGCGTATTATTGTGCATTTGCAGGTTTTTTAGACCTCATTAGCTCAAGTAATTGAGCAAATACGAAGAAATCTGAAGTACATCAGTATTTTCAGTCGATCGACTGGGCTATATAGTCGATCGACTTCTCGCTTTCCGAGCTCTTTTCCTTTCACCTCGGTCGATCGATCGAGTGATGTGGTCGATCGACCGACCTGCATCTTCTTTATGCACTTTACGACCTCTCTCTTGCTATGTTTGGTCGATTTGCGGAACTAAGGGAGTTTTCTACTCCACTTTATCTTCCGTCACTATTTATTTCTTCTATTTTCTCAATTTTGCACATAATACCGCTTCATCATTGCTTTCTCGATTTATGCGTGGTACTTTGTTTGTCTTTTCAGGTAATTATTAGTAGCACTGCCAGCTCACAAAACCTCCTAGCTCACGCTTGGTTTGGGAGGTTTCCTTCTGCGCTTTAAAGCCTTGTGAGTTTCTAAGTCTTTACTTCATGTTTTATTTAATTTTCTCGCAAATTCCCGTTTCTCTTTTCTTCATTACATGATTTTGCACAATGGGGACATTGTGCGATTTGGTTTGGGGAAGGGTTTTGCGTCGCATATCATTTGCTTGCATTCACGTTTACATTCTGTTTTGCATTGTTTATTTCATTTTATATATGTATACCAAAAATTCAAAAAAAAAAAAAAATAATTTCAAAAATTTCAAAAAATTCAAATAAAATGCACGTTTATTTTAGCATATAGGTCGAGTCAGAACGGTAGTATTTCAATGATGACATTGCATTTGCAGCTGTTTATGCCTAAGCCTTGCTAGATTGACATGTTATTAGTAGAATCATATATGCATAGTCTACGAGTTTTCGTTAATTTACTTGCTGGACTTGAAACTTGACTTAGATTTTTGGCAAACTACTTATATATTCTGAGTTATTAGAGCCTATAACTGGTGACATCTATGACCGGTTTATTTAGGAATGTGAGTAGTACTCCTTATGAGACATGTTACATAATTGTGCATAAATATGAACTTATTCTGCTTAATACCTGTATGCATTCGGTTTGTGGTTTGTTGACACATGTGGTAGAGGTTTTCCTTTATTCGTTTTGCCCATAAGCTTCACACTGCCAAAAATAGCCTTTTTGTCCCATTACTACATCCTACATTTAGCCTGCCCTTGTCAAGCTAGTAGTCTTAGTTGTTGGGGTTGTTACTTCGTTTTTGGTGGTATATGCTCTTATTGAGATTTAGTTGGATAAAAAGAATGAAGGAGGAAAAGGAAAGAAGAAAAAAAAAAGAACCGAAAAAGTTGAAAAAAAAGAAAAGAAAAATGATTCGAGAAAGAGAAAAAGAGGTTCTGTACTGTTCAAAGCAGTCGATCGACTGCCAATTCTGGTCGATCGACTGGAGTTTGAAAGGAAAAAGAAAGAATCAATTCTCATAATTCAAGCCTTTATCTTATGGCGATTTTTGCTCCCATGTATTATTCATATCTTATGGGGAGTTAGTTGATTACTTTTATACCTGGAGACTGTGAGATTTGTGCTTGCTACAGCACCGTTTCATTTGATTTTGAGCAAGAAGTTGGATGTTGCCATATGGTTCCGTTTGGGTACTAGCTTGATCACTTGTACCTCCACTTTTCCATATTTGCTTTGCCTCTTCTTCCCCATACTTCACATATCCCATATATACCTCGGCATGTGTCATGGTCATTTGTTGTTTGGAATGCATATGTACGGTCATAGAGATTACTTTCATATTATACTGCAGGCATGTTCTCATAGGTCGTAGTTAGGTGAGAGTCTCTACAAAATGAATTCTTTCTATCCTCTTATACATTCACCTGTGCTTATGTGTGATATGAGCGACCCGCGAGAGTCCAATTTGATAAGTCTCTATAGTTGACGGTTCAGCAATTTTTAACGACTCCATAACTCGTTTGTATGATTCATTTGCTAATTGACTGTTGGTTAATGCATTAAAATGGTTTAGGCTTTACAGTTTGCATTTCGCTCTTAGTTTGAACTCGTTCCTTTAGATCGAGTTTAGTTCTTGCTTGGGGACAAGCAAGGGTTTGGTTTGGGGAAGTTTGATGCGTGTCTTTTATATGATGTTTCACATCCCATTTTACACGCATTTCAGAGCTCATTTGTATAGTTTAAGCTACCATTTCCCCCATTTCTGTCTACTTTCGTGTTTTTGTACATTATTGCAGAAATGTGAAGAATCCAGCGGAAATCGAGCTAAATCCGTCCCCGAGTATCCTGCATTGCATTGGACGTGAAGTATTCACTCAAGGAACGAGCTTGGTGCGCATTCCAAGGCCCAAAAGACAAATCCACGAGATTATAGAAGTCAAGTATCAACTAAAACAGTCGATCGACCAGTACCCTTAGTCGATCGACCAACTTGCGGGATCCAGAAGCTACTGTACACTGCTACTTGGTCGATCGACCACCATGCTTAGTCGATCGACTACACCGCTACTCAGACGAGAATTAAAAGACCGAGGAATAGCAAGCCCATGATGTTGGGGCTGGTGTCCTTAACAGTTAGTGCAAGGACTTATAAATCTCTAAAAGGATCAAAGGGTATACTTTTGTATCATAATCAGTTGGTCCACGTTTATCAATAACGGTTGGCTTGCTAGATAAGTTTGACGTTATTGTCATACAGATGGCGGTGATCAACTGGTCCCTAAAAGTCACACCTATAGGATACGTTTGAGAGATGTGACGGTATGAAAATACATCATATAGATGCCAAATTTGACTAACCATTAAATGAGTTATTTGACTAATAATAAGTCAAAATGTGATGTTGAGATATTTTATTTAATACGGATTAAATAATAATGGCTAAGGCGAATTAAGCAGTTAATTCGTAAAATTGAATATAAACGATTTATATTTGATTAACGTATATTGAATAAATTAATTATACAATATTGTCTTTGTCGGACATGTATTAATAATTCAACTAACTCGTATTATTAGTTGATGCTTTAATTACCGATAACCGATGACAATTTACAATTAGAAAACCCGTCGTATACGTTTTAGCATTAACGAACCGGACCATGAGCTAAAGCTAAAAGGAAGTGGAAGCCCACTTCCCAATGGGGCTCATGGTTGGCCGGCCAAGAGAGAACAAAAGAGAGGTTCTCCTCTCTTTTGTAACCTAATTCATTTGAGACAAAAATTTAGGGTTTTTGAGAAAAGTGCCTCTCAAGAATTCGGATCTCTCATCCAACAAAACTCACAAAAACAATCCTCTCAATATTGCAAGGCAATTAGAGGATTCCTTCTAGCACAAGGGCATTTCTCGGACAATCTTGGGTGCATCGTTTAGGAGGAGATCTACTTTGATCTCTCATTGCCAATTTGCACTAGGACAAAAGGTTAATCCTAATCTTTATCGTTTCATTATTGTTTTTCGTTTATGACTATAAATCATGTATAAAATTTACGTTATAATCCTATAAAGAGAGGGTCATATACGGATATTACCCCACAAGTGGTATCAGAGCGAGGTTACGTAAATTTTTCTATGTGATTTTCATTAAACGATTTTTGAATCGATGATTTTTTGTCTAAAATTTGGTGCGGCTGAATTTTTTTTTTATTCGGCACAATTTTTTTTTCCTCGGCAATTTTTTAATTGCTGCGTTTTTGTTTTGTTGGGAACCGTGTCATGTTCACTCGGTGTTGGTTATCGTTTTTATTTTGTTTTCATTTTGATCTTTGCATATTGTATTGTAATCGATATTCATTGCAATGTGTAAAAGATCTATTAAAATGATTGCATAAAATTTGGTGTGGCACAATTTTTGTCTCGAAAATTCTTGAAAACCGTGTGGCCTCAAGTCACGGCCTGTTTTTCTGTTTTTGCATCGTTATGCGTGCCACACAATTTTTGTTAGATCATTCGATCTCTTGTTTTCAATCGTTCTTCACATGTTGTAATTTTAACCGATAATTGTTGCAATATGTTGAAGATGTAACAATTATAGTTTGTTTTCTATACGGATTAGATTAAAATTGCAATTGTGTTTTATCAAACCGTTTTGTTTTGATCTTTTGTTGCTCACGATTTTGAGCCGTATAAATTTTTTTTTTTGGCCTTTTTGATGCTCTCGGTTTTTACAGCATTTAAAAAAAAAAAAAAAAAATTTTTGTGGTACTGGTACTGTTCACGTACAGCAGTAAAAAAAAAAAAAAAAAAAAAAAATTTGTTTTTTTTTTCGGCCTTTGTTGCATAAAACGTTTTTATGCTCTCGCTTGTTAGTGAAACGGTTCACCCACGTAAAATAAAGTTACTTTAAAACGATTTATTGTAACGGATTATCTCGGATTAAAATTAACTTGACTAAAGCGGTTTTGTCATGTAATTATAATTATCTTTGGTGGTTTGGATAAAAATTTAACATAATTACGGAATTATGTCACGAATAAATTTAAATTTTAGTTGATGCATTTTATTTATCGTTATTGTTAATTGTTTTGAATGCTTTTAATTACGTATTTATTTATTTTGCAAACGGTTGTAACTTAGTGTGGCCTTAGTAGAACGTGTTACCGTAATGATGGAACACGGTCTTGGTTGTATTTTGAGATCTCGTATCTCCATTTTTATTTCTTTTAATTACAGTTTTTATTTAGAATGTAAATAGGTTTATATTTGTAAATTTTAAATTGTAATTTTTGAGAAGACTAAAGATGGAGACCGGATGCTCACTCCCGCTACATGGACAAAGATGGAACACCAAGACAAGCTTTTCGGGTCCAACGGTGGATTCCAAAGTTGTATTTTGTTCTTTTTATTAGGATAGGCCACACTAGGAATTTTTACTTACGTATTGCATTCATTTATTTATTTTATCGTAACGATAGTGTGCATCATTTTCCGCCTAAAAACCAAACCACCTAATTATTGCATGAAAACTGACACATATAGAGGTCACGAGTTAGTTTTCTTTGACATTCTCATGTCACACGTTTTTTTTTAAGCCATCACCCAAATTAATTCATTCACGCAGACGCTAGTTATTCGTTCACTTAATATGAATTATAATTTAGTTGATGGGATCTTCCTCGTATAAACAAAAATTGAGAACGGTCTTTATAGGTCAAACTCCAATGAGTCCCTTCTTCGTCGGTAGGCATAATATGACCCCTTCTACGTCGGGTAAGTTGGAACCGATTGACCTATTTTATCTCAACACTATGGTCACTCGTACGATCCTGTGACTATGGTGGACTATAGATAGGATTTACGGAAATCTATCGACCAAGAGTTCTTCCGGAAGAATTAGCTAAACAGTTGGCTTATCAATTTACAGAAATTGAGTCTTGGGATCACTTGTATCATTCTTGAGGGAGATCAATTATGCAAGTGCATTGAGTCTACACGTTAAAATGAATTTTAAATAGACTTAAATCACCTCGATGAGTTGCTTATTTCGTTTTTGTTTTTCTTTCTTTTTCCGTGTAGATCACGAACTTTTAAACTGCTAATAACAAATGGCTGGTTCTACTGATAACCCAATGCCAAGTGCCACATTGGACCGTGAGTCCTGGCTTCGGATCTTCATGAATCGGATGAATCGGTCTACTCGATCAAGAATGATGGATCAAACTTCGGAGACGGGAGGCGGCATTACGGAATGCTTGCTGCGACGGAAGCTCAAATATCTATTAGAGCCCCTGCCGGCAAACCCCAGTCCCACGGCTAGAGCTCTTCTTGAAATCACCAAGTTTAATGATTTCTGTATGGAAGCGGGTGCGATTAAAAACGTACTCATTTTTGCAATGGAACCCAATTTGCCGAAACGCTTCATAGCCCATGGTGCAAACAAGATTTTCACCACGCTCACTAAGGAATTCTCGAAAGCACCGAGAATCGTGACCTATGAGCATACCACTCGCTTCTTTGATGCGAGACTCGAAAGAAAGCCAACCTGTTAGCCCACACATTCTCAGCATGATTGAGAATGTCGAGAAGTCGAGACCTTTGATTGTAACATCAGCGAGAACATTGTTATCGACCGCATGCTTCATTCACTCCACGATGGTTTTTCGCAATTTAGAGCGAATTACTATATGAATGATTTGAAGAAAACCCCACATGAACTGCACTCCTTCTTGTACGGACCGAGAAGGACATGAAGGTCAATGGGAGCTTGAAACAGGATGTTCTCGTTGTGTCAAACAAAGGGAAAGGTAAGGGCAAAGCTCGAGCAAACCTAGCGAGTAGGTAAACCGAAGTTCAAGAAGTCGGGTCCAGGTAAGAGTGGGCCTGGTGAGTCGAGCACCTCATCGGGCGCGACAAAGAGCAAGAATGAAAACATGGAATGCCATCATTGCCACAAGACTGGGCATTGGAAGCGTACATGTCCTGTTTATCATGAGGACTTAAAGGCAGGTCGTGTTAAACCCGTTGGTATGTCTTCTCTCTCTTCTACTTTTATTCATATGATTGAGATTAACCACGCAAGTTACGGAACTTGGGTACTTGATACTGGTTGTGGTTCTCATCTGTGTAATCATGTGCGGGGCCTCCGAAATCTCGAGCCTCTCGTAAAGGGTGAGGTTGATCTGCGTGTCGGGAATGGAGCAAGAGTGGCTGCCGTCTCGAGGGGAACATATGTGATCCAACTTCCTAGCGGATTTGAGTTATCATTATATGATTGCTATTATGTACCCAGTCTTTGAAAAACATTATTTCGGTTTACGCACTTGACAAACTTGGTTTTCATTTGTAATAGAAAATAATACTTGCATTTTCTCATTACACGATATGAGTTCTGAAAGGCGTCTCCATGAACGGAATTTATGTTTTAGATCGGACCACCGAAATATTACACGTAATGAATAAAAAGTTAAAGGTTGGTGACAAAGATCAAACGTATCTATGGCACTGCCGTATGGGACACATTAATGAGAAACGCGTGAAACAACTCATTAAAAATGGAGCTATCTCGGCCTTTGATTTTCAATCATTTGGCACGTGTGAATCATGTCTCATCGGTAAGATGACTCGTATTTCCTTCAAAGGTGTTGGAATGCGCTGCTGACCTATTAGGACTCATACACACGGATGTATGTGGACCTATGTCAATCACCGCGCGAGAAGGCTATAGGTATTTCATCACTTTCACGGACGATTTAAGTAGATATGGCTATGTCTACTTGATGAAGCACAAAAGTGAATCCTTTGAAAAATTCAAAGAATACCGAGAATAGGTCAGAACCTGTTGGGTAGAAAGATTAAAACACTACGTTCGGATCGTGGTGGCGAGTATCTTTCTCACGAGTTTGATCAACACCTTAAAGACGTGGGATTGCCCTACGATTAACTCCACCGGAACACCTCGGTGAATGGTGTGTCGAACGGAGAAATCGAACACTACTTGATATGGTTCGATCCATGATGAGTCACACCGTGTTGCCCGACTCATTGTGGGGTTATGCTCTTTTGTCAGCTGCTCTAATACTTAACCGAAGTCCGTCTAAAGCTGTTGACAAGACTCCATATGAACTATGGAAGGAACGGTCCCTAACTTGTCCTTTATACGGGTTTGGGGCTGCGAGGCTTATGTCAAGTGGAGACACGAGGATAAGCTCGGCCCGCGAGCGGTCAAGACATACTTTATAGGTTATCCTAAAGGAACACTTGGTCATTACTTCTATTCGCCAACCGAACAACGTGTTTTTGTTGCGGCTAGTGCGACATTATTAGAGAAGGAATTTCTCGAGAATGCAAAGAGTGATAGAACCTTGAATATCGGAGATTCCAGAACCAAGTACCGAGCAACTATTGGAGGAACCTATTCCTTCAATCCCGGCTATGGCTAACATTCTGAGGAACCTAGGAGGTCGGGAAGAGTCTCTATTCCTCCGGACAGATACATTGGTATGGTCGAGGAACATGACATAGATGACGTTCTACTCTTAACGAGTAGTGAACCCGCAACCTATAAAGGTGCCATGACTAGTTTCGACTCAAAGCTATGGCTTGAGGCCATGCAATCCGAGATGGACTCTATGTATGAGAACAACGTGTGGGATCTTGTTGACTTACCTGCTAAGGTTCGTCCCCTTCAATGCAAATGGCTTTACAAGATAAAGCATTCTATGGAAGGTCAACAAGATATCTACAAAGCACGACTAGTTGCTAAAGGTTTCACCCAAGTGCCAGGTTTGCACTACGATGAAATTTTTGCACCCGTAGTCATCTTTGCGTTCCATTCGGATTATCTTAGCGATTGCCGCTTTTCATGACTATGAAATTTGGCGGATGGATGTGAAAACCGCCTTCTTAAACGGGTTTTGGAGGAAGAGTTGTACATGGTACAACCCGAAGGTTTCATCGATCCGAACATCCTAAGAAAGTGTGCAAGCTTAAGCGTTCCATTTATGGACTTAAGCAAGCATCAAGGAGTTGGAATCATCGCTTCGACCAAGTGATAAAAGAAAATGGATTTACTCGATCGGTCGAGGAACCATGTCTATATATCAAGTCGAGTGGGAGCAAGATTGTCTTCCTAATATTGTATGTTGACGACATACTCCCGATTGGGAATGACATACCTCTCTTAACTTCGGTGAAAGTATGGTTGAAAAACCATTTCCGGATGAAAGATCTGGGAGAGGCACAAAGAATTCTAGGCATCCGTATCTATCGAGATAGATCACGGCGGATGCTATCTCTCGATCGAGTCTTACATAGACAAAGTCCTAGAGAGATTAAGCATGACTAACTCCAAGAAGGGGTTCCTTCCTATGTCTCCGGGGTGCATTTGAGCAAGTCTCGGCACCGGAGACACCGGAAGAGAAAGAGCGCATGGCACGGATACCTTATGCCTCGGCAATAGGATCTATCATGTATGCCATGATATGCACACGTCCGGACGTGGCATATGCATTGAGTATGACAAGTCGATTCCAACAAAGATCCGGGTGAACCACATTGGTTGGCTGTCAAGAACATTCTTAAGTACCTACGGAGGACTAAAGATTGGCCATTGACTTATGGAGGCGAACAAAAGCTATGCGCAACCGGTTATGCAGATGCTAGCTTCCAAACGGATCGTGATGACTCGAAATCTCGATCTGGATTCGTTTTTACTCTTAATGGCGCTATGATCAGGTGGAAGAGTTCGAAACAAACTGTTATTACAGAGATTCTCTACGATCGAGTCCGAGTACTATGCCGCGTCTGAAGCTACAAAGGAAGCGATATGGATGCGTCCATTCTTACATGGGCTATCTGTAGTGCCTAGTTCGAATGACCCGATCACCATCTATTGCGACAATAGTGGTGCCATCTTTCAAGCTAAGGAGCCTAAGTCTAGCAACAAGTCTAGACATGTACAACGGAAAGCTCATCTAATCCGAGATTACGTGGAGCAAAAGGAAGTAGTGATAGACAAGATTGCTACCGATGATAACATAGCAGATCCTCTCACTAAAGCATTACGACAAGATAAGCATGAAGGGCATGTTAATTCCATGGGAATTAAACGTGTTCCTAAGTTGTAGTACTCTTTTATGGATTAGATTCATTCCCTTTTGTACTCTATACGACATCATCGTTTTGATATTTTATATATATATTTTGTTTTTCATGTGGATTTGTACGACAAATTTTGAACACCACAAAGTGAATCAACAAACATTATATTTTTCAGTCCTTAATTGCCCACATGAGCTGATAACTCGGCAATTATTTTGTGACGTTGGTTGATGGTGGGTTCAACGAGCCATAAGTCAACCATTGACCGACCAATCACGAGGCGATTTATACGGATATTTCGTAGGACACAATTGTGACATCGACGTGGAGTCCTAAATGTTTTATAACATTACATGCCCGATCGTGGATAGGACTTCCATGGTGATCCTAAGAGTCGATTCTTTTGACTATCGACAGTCTCTTGAGACTAAGGCCGATTTTGGGTGACTTTGGTTTCTTTCTCACGGTCATCCGTAACAGGGGGCCAAGTAGATTTTTTTCTGGGTCATTTCATGCTGCGCTTAGATCGGAAGGAGTTCGAGTTGAAGGAAATATTCAGCCTTTATCGGTACTCGATATTTCTCGGGGCCACTCGAGGAGTCAGAATCGCGAAATGCATGGCCATGCTCGGATACGGATTCGTTTTATCGGTTAAGTTACTCTCTAGTCTGGGAAACCACTCTTGATCCAGATCGATTGTAAAATACGACCTTTGTGGATCCGGATCCGCAAATTGTTTTACATTGAGTGGGAGAAATTTTAAATGAATATGAGAATCGGTTATCGCACATACACTTGTACGGACAAGTGGGAGTTTGTTGGAGCTTGTGTCCTCCGGTTAGTGCGGATAACGTCATTGCACATACACTTGTGCGGACAAGTGGGAGCTTGTTGGGGCGGTGTCCTTAACGATTAGTGCAAGGACTTATAAATCTCTAAAAGGATCAAAGGGTATACTTTTGTATCATAATCAGTTGGTCCACGTTTATCAATAACGGTTGGCTTGCTAGATAAGTTTGACGTTATTGTCATACAGATGGCGGTGATCAACTGGTCCCTAAAAGTCACACCTATAGGATACGTTTGAGAGATGTGACGGTATGAAAATACAGTCATATAGATGCCAATTTTGACTAACCAGTTAGTTCGAGTTATTTGACTAATAATAAGTCAAAATGTGATGTTGAGATATTTTATTTAATACGGATTAAATAATAATGGCTAAAGGCGAATTAAGCGATTAATTAAAAAATTGAATATAAACGATTTATATTTGATTAACGTATATTGAATAAATTAATTATACAATATTGTCTTTGTCGGACATGTATTAATAATTCAACTAACTCGTATTATTAGTTGATGCTTTAATTACCGATAACCGATGACAATTTACAATTAGAAAACCCGTCGTATACGTTTTAGCATTAACGAACCGGACCATGAGCTAAAGCTAAAAGGAAGTGGAAGCCCACTTCCCAATGGGGCTCATGGTTGGCCGGCCAAGAGAGAACAAAAGAGAGGTTCTCCTCTCTTTTGTAACCTAATTCATTTGAGACAAAAATTTAGGGTTTTTGAGAAAAGTGCCTCTCAAGAATTCGGATCTCTCATCCAACAAAACTCACAAAAACAATCCTCTCAATATTGCAAGGCAATTAGAGGATTCCTTCTAGCACAAGGGCATTTCTCGGACAATCTTGGGTGCATCGTTTAGGAGGAGATCTACTTTGATCTCTCATTGCCAATTTGCACTAGGACAAAAGGTTAATCCTAATCTTTATCGTTTCATTATTGTTTTTCGTTTATGACTATAAATCATGTATAAAATTTACGTTATAATCCTATAAAGAGAGGGTCTTATACGGATATTACCCCACACATGATACATTAGGTTTTGGAATAATAGTTACGTATATTTCCTATATAACGTAACCTAGTTGACAGATACAATCATCTAGTTTTTTACCTCACTTTACATTCAGTTTAGTTTTATAAAATAATTAGGGTTTGGGAAACTATTTTCGCATTGGATTTTCGTTGTGCTTTCAATCATTCCGTTACAATCCTTCTGCAATTTCGGTATTCACTTGCTCTTATTCCAGTTCATCTTTATTGCGTTGATAGTTTAGAAATTGCTAGTTAGTTTCCCGAAACCGTAATTACCGCTTTATGTTAATTGTTTGTTCAATTGTTTTAAGCATGAATTCAGTAATCTATATCGTCAATATTATTATTATTTTCATCATAGTTATGAGTAGCGAAATTGCTTGTGCTAGGATGTAGGGGAATTATAGTGTAGGCGGCAATAGAATAACACGGCCTGAATCGCATGTCAGTCGATCGACTGCCTTGCCTGGTCGATCGACTGACCACGTGAGGCTTACTTTCGTTTTAATTGATTTAAATGTTATATTTGACAAATCGAGTGCACACGACTAGTTGAATGCTTAATATTTGACTGACCCATTAGATCGAGAGATAGGGACATTTGTTAGATCACCAATTAAAATGACTAAACTATGCTGAGATCGAGAGATAGGTAAAGTTTAGACCGTTAGTCACTTTTGAGGACAAAAGTTAGTATTAGTGATATTAGGGACCTATAGCGAGATCGAAAGATGCTATTTGTTAAGAGTGGACCGAGAGGACCTCTTTATTTCCCGCCTCATGTGTTTGATTTAGACCTGTTTAGTATGCTGCCGCCGAACCTATAACGAACCGACCATCCTAGTACCCCTTCTTTTATCTGTTTTATCTGCTTATTTAGTTTGTTGTCTTTTATTGCTTTTAGTATTGACCAAATCAAATCAACCCCCACTTTCGTTACCTTAGACTAAATTAGAAAATTAGAAATTACATTCGCCTCCTTGTGGTTCGACCCTGTTACCACTAGCCTAGGTTAGTTTTAATAGGAAATTATAAATCTTATTTTTGGTACTCACAACGACGGGTATCATTGACGGACTTCCTTCTGTAATATTTGATATTGACAAAATTTATGATATATGTGTTCGTTGTAAGCATGTTTGATCATCCTACAAGCTGAAAAAGGTTGTAAGTACTTCTAAACCCTTACAATTAGTTCATATGGATCTATGTGGACCTACGAAGGTAAGTTGTAGAGCTGGTCATCGATACGTGTTTGTTCTAGTAGACGATTATTCAAGATTTTTTTGGCCTATATTTTTAACCTCTAAGGATCAAACCTTTGAGGAGTTTGAATGTTCAATGAAGTTGACTCAAAACAAATATTGTCATAGTCTAAAATCTATTAGAGTAGATCACGACTCAGAATTTGACAATCAAGCCTTCATTAAGTTTTGTAGAGAAAATGGAGTGGATCATAATTTCTCCACTCCACGAACTCCATAATAAAATGGAGTCGTTGAAAGAATGAATAGAACTCTTGAGGATATGTCTCGCACAATGTTACTGTGTAGTGTTCTACCTAGAAACTTCCGGGCAGAAGGTGTAAACATAGCATGTTATATACATAATTGTGCTATGATTAGACCAATCATAAAGAAAACCCCAACGAGCTATTACGAGGAAGAAAACCAAATATTGCACACCTAAGATGTTTTAGAAGCAAGTGTTTTGTACATAATAATGGCAAAAACAGATTAGGTAAATTTAATCGTCGTAGTGACGAAGGAGTTTTCTTAGGTTATTCTACTCATAGCAAGGCTTATAGAGTATATAACAAAAGAACATTATGCGTAGAAGAGAGTATTCATGTTATTTTTTGACGAATACGATCTAGTTGATCTGTAATACCCGTCCTTTTAGGGATCCGTTGGCCAACGTTGACCGATCTTAGGGGCATGGGATAGCCTTTGGGAACCCGTGCAAGAGTTGCCTCATGCTAGGAGAGGCCTTGGGATGAGTGTTACTCGATCTAGTTGAGGCTACTCGATCGAGTAGTTTGGGTACTCGATCGAGTAGGGGCCACTCAATCGAGTAGGTTGGTTACTCGATCGAGTAGCGTCTTTTCAGCGAGGGTTTATAATTGTGTTTTGATAGAATCGCAAATCATTTCCGCCTTCTTCTTTCAGACCTAGATGTCGCCTCACCTCATTCCTTTCATCATAATTCCTTCCATGGGAGCCTTTGAGGATGCTTGTGCCTTGGGGATAGGTTGCTTGAGTCGGGTAGCGGTCTTGACGCCGATATGCGATGCGTAGTTATGTCATCATCATCGTATTTGTTGTTGTTGTTTCTTGTAGGGTGATAGCAATAGTAATAGGTGTTTGTACTATTTGTATAGAGGTTTTGCTTACTTGGTTGATGTCATGTGATTGAACAAGGAATCGCTGTGGTTGGCTAAAGGTAGGTTCGCCTACTCAGTTTCTGTCGGTTGTTGTGTTGATTGCAGTGTCAGTGTGATTGATTGATTATGGTAATCGGTTGGCGTTGTGTTATTTCGTTTGTTGTTGTTGTGGTGCAGCTGATTGTGAATGATTGTCTATGGTTCTCGAGGTACGTCCTCGGCTGAGTGAAGTCACTTGCGGGAGTCGCTTCACGCCTTAGTTTCGCCCTCCTTGGAACCCGCCACGGGAGGGGATGTGCACATTAATGGGACAGGGTTATCGCTCAGTATGATGAGCGGGGCTTAGGTGGGAACGGTTGCGGTCCCCCACTAGCAGGGCTGGTCCAGTGGACAGTCGGTGACGGTGATTGATCGGAGTTGTGATGTATGTGTGTTTTGTGAACCTGTGTAGTGTCTGTGGTTATTAATGTGTGCCTTAGTTGCTGACCTTGTGTTGTTGTTTCTTGTTTGTTCTATTGTGTCTGCCGTGATCCCTTATGGTGAGCAGTCAGTCTTAGCAGGTGATGTCTTGGATAGTGGCTGGAGTCTTGGCGGGATGAGTCTTCACAAGTTGTGACAAGAGTAGTTTACATAGTATTGACGAGGTGTATCTCTTGTATTAGTAGTTTTGGTTTAAATCACTTGTAAAGTATTTATAAATGTTCTTTTATCGACTTTTGATGATTACTTTCCTCGGGCAACCGAGATGGTTATGTCCTTATATGCTAGGGAAGGTCTTGTTAAGGCTCCTTGGCATATGGGGGGTGTCACAAAGTGGTATCAGAGTGAGGATTTTGGAACCTGTAACAAATGAGCCTAATGAACATAGAGAGTCTAATAAAATGAACCTGGTGTATGTATCATGGGAGCCCAGCTGATGCTAGATTTTGGGTGAGTAGGCGCCCTCATTTCAAAATCATGGCCCCATTATGCTTAAGCCAGTCACTAGGTAAGGGAAAGTTGAGTCGGTAATTATGTGCCTAGTGTGTATAATGGTTATGTTAGAAATAGCTGTGTGAATAATGGGTATGATAGCATTAGTTGCGATGAAGTCTCTGTTGATAATAATATGTATGATTAGAGATGGAGGTGCATGATAGTAGTGGAAGTGGTGGAAATCTCGTAGCACATGGCCGTGGATATGATGTAGTGATGGTAACGATCGTTCCGGTTAGCTGGTGTTAGTAGTCAATATGATTAACTTATGAGCTTTGTGTGTTTAGTAATATTGGTAATTTATAAGCTGTGGATTTGTAGTGATGATTATCAAAATAGTATTGGATGAGTATGATAGATGATTGGTTGAATGCTAACGCATATGGCATGATCAAGTTGAGTAAACTAGTTTGTATATGTTGTGGTATAGTTAAGTTTCTAGTAGATTTCGAATGGCAAGTAATCGTTGAATGAATAAATGAATGCTTAGAATGATATGATTAGTGGTTACATCGTCAAAGATACTAGTGCATGATTGAAATTTCTTTGTTATAGTCACAGTTGTATGAGTAGAAATAGGAGGATATGTGTGAAACTGTGCATGATAAAGCTAAGAGATTAAACATTTAATTGGTTAACAGTTGGCATAAAATAAAACGAATGTGTTTAGTGGAGTAATGTGTTTATAAGGATATATGTTTTGAGCTTGTGTAGTAGTAATAATACGTGAATGAGTATAATAATCTGTGACGGTTTCCAAAGTTATTTTGGAATCGACACGCGTTGCTGTTTTGCAGGGATTTTATCTAGACTCGCAATTGTTGACCGTGTATCTAACTTTACTTGACTGAGTATGAGTGCCTACTAGACCGAGTTGACCTCATTCGATCTAGTTAGGAAGCTACAACGTCGAGAAAGTTGGGATTACCTACGAAAATTCGACATAGTAGCTCCAACTCGATCGAGTAGAGGCCACTCGTTCGAGTATCCTACTTACTCGATCGAGTAAGTGAACAATACCCGGAGATTTGCGGGTTCATAAACCCATTCTTTTGTTTATTCTTCTTATTCTTTCCTTATTTTTGCAAACCGTAATTCCCAAATCCCTCTCAAACCCCTAAGATTCTTGTGATTGTGGTGCTTCAATTTGGTGATTTTCTTGCTTGAATTCGTTCTTTTTGCTTTCTAATTGATCAAGGTATGAATGCTTACTCTATTTTGATGTTTTTAATTGGTTAGAATCATATAGGATGATGAAAAGTGTTGAAAAATCGATTTACATGTGTTAAAATTTGCTTCTAATTGTTGCAATATGATCTAGATGCTTTCCTTTGATGATTATTGTTGTCAAGTATGCAAAAATCGAATTAAATGGGATGTAATATGAACCGAAAATTTTAGGGTTTGAGAAATTGAATTGATTTTTGGTTGTCAATTGTATGTAAAAGGATGAAAATTGAGTAATCTATGCCGTATATATCATGTATGGAGTTGATTGTTGTGATTTTCACCCCAAAACTTGTCTTAAAACTCCGTCTTAAAAGTGCCCCAAACTGAAATTCGTCTCATGTTATTGTGAACTTGGGTTGTATATGAATATGTTTTGAAGGTTTGAGTCCTAAAAGTAGTAGTGGTTTAGTTAATTCATGCTAAATGTGTTAAAATTTTTACAGCTGTAGAGACTGCTTGATTTCTAAGAAGTGAGAATTTTCTTGTAATTTGGATTTGTTGGTGATAGTGTGTACTTAGTTGATTCTTTTATGATCAAACATGTATGCTTTGTATGTTTTCATGTATATGTGGTAGTATATTTAAATTGTATGCTGAAACAGATGCCGAGAGTGAACATAGGAACCAGACAGAGTAAGAGGGGTAGGGCTTCTGAGCCCGAAATTGGGGAGGGGAGTGGAACGGTAGTTCCGGCGGTACCCGAATACCCGTCAGTGATATTTGTGGACTTCACACAATGAAATAAGTTTGTGGCTTTACAGACTCGTAAGATGAGACTGACCCGCTGCATTGACGCGACCCTCTTGGATGATCTGGGTATTGAGACTGATGCCAGGCACATCTTTGAGACCTTGGGGTTGACCGTACTTTATCGCCTACGAAAGCATTCGTATGCCTTTCTGACCCTCGAGTTCATGAGCTCGTTTAAATACGAGCCGGTGGAACAAACTGTGGAGTTCCGCCTCATGAATACCAGCTTTGTCTTGACCATGGACATGTTTGTTTCTCACTTTGGCTTGGCTAAGCCTGCCCAAGGGAGCCCTTCATGACATACCGACCGAGTGTGGGGTTAGCAGTCTTATGCCTTGTATCACCGGGAAATCAGCTCCCACTGCTAGTAACATGTTGATCAATGATGTGCAACATGTCACTTTGAAAATCTTTCTTCGTGCTTTGTTGTGCCTCCTCTACGAGAGATCGGATGTGAGTAAGTTGAACTCACATGAGTTGATGCTTATTATGGCGTACCTTAACCCCGAGCGGACTGAGAGAGTGACCTTTAGTGCTCCCACCATAGTGTGTGCCAGTCTAGCTTTGATGGCCTCTTCTGACACTAGAATCCTGAGGTTTGGTGCCATTGCCACACGTTTAGCTGAGAAGCTAAATTCCTTTGAGGCTTCTTCGGCCTACACCCCGTTAGCCACCCCGGTACCTACCGTGGACAGAGCTTACTTCCTCGACCTGAAATGGTTGAGAACCTTGGAGGATAGTAGTTTAGCGTGGAGGGTGTGGGGCATGAGTTGGATGATGATACCAGCTTCTGAGCACCTCCCACCGACATAGCCTTTACCCGCGGTAGTTATATCTGCCGATTCTGACGAGGAGGAGGAGGGGGGATGCGCATCTGCGAGGCAGACTTACTTCATCGACTCGGAGATCCTCTGAGTCATCCCTAAGCCGAGGAAGGGGGAGAACGTGAGGGCTGAGGAAGATCGACCTAGGATTAGGAGAGGGCCACACCGAGTGCGAGAGAGAGTGGCCGAGACTCAGCCACAGCAGCCGGTACCACCACAGTATCCATTTCCTGGATACCCTTCTTTTGACACCCCGGAGAGGCGTGAGAGCTACCTTGCCGAGAGAGTGTCTTCTACCCTGACTATTCGGAACTTGCATGAGATGGCGTATGTTCAGGGTATTGGGACCTCGGGACCTAATCCGGTTTGGTGGAGGGGAGTCGGGGACAGCAGCGGGGTTTTCCACTCTTACAGGGTGGACATGTCTACTTGGGGAGAGCCTCAGGCGTATCCTTATGGTGGTTTCACCCCTTGGTACGTGAGACCAGATGCTGGAGCCGGTGGTGGTGCGGGTCTTGGTGCGTCACAAGCAGGCACTTCGGGTGGTGGCGGAGATGAGGATAATGTGAGGGATGAGCAGCAGCAGCATGAGTGATACTCCATTTTTTTTCTTTTATGTTTGTAGTTTCTAATGGATGTTAGTTGTTTCGGTTGGTACTTTCTTTGGGAACTTGGTTGTATCGGTGGCCATAAGGCCGTATTTGCTTATTTTGAACTTGTTTTACAGGATTGGTGGTCGGGTTTTCATCCCGACTCGTACATTATGCGATTATACAGCTTGTGTTTGAAATTAAGAGCATTTTTTACCTGAAGCTACTCGACCGAGTACCCTTTACTCGATCGAGTAGATGCAGGTGTGTCTACTTAAGGAGTATTCTGATCTCGGGCTACTCGATCGAGTAGCTAAGATACTCGATCGAGTAGGGCCAGCTCGATCGAGTGCCTAACCCACTCGATCGAGTGTCAGTGTTACAGGCATTTCTCGATATTTCAATTGTTTGAATGCTTTTATTTTTGGATGTTTCGATATTAATCATGGTTGTTGATGGTTCGTAACATGTTTTGGTCTCGTCATTAGTCACGTTTTGACTTTTGCTTGAGTTATAAGTGACATTTGTGAGATATAGGTGTGACGGGACAATGATACATATTGTTATGGGAACGCGGCATGCCAGCGATGTTGTTTAAGCTCATATTTGCTTACGTACATATTTATCGCTTATGAGTAATTGTTATGTGGTGTCGGATGCCATGGGTGAATAAGGACTTGACAAATTCAAGTAGTTTTAGTAGCCTTTGTGTTACCATGTAATCTTTATTCGCGTACCATCTGTCTTGGCTAATCAAGTAATATGTTCATAATATTCTCGCTTCTTCAGAGTGGTTGTATAATATCAAATTGAGGATCATCTCGCTTATTTTGATGGTGATCCAGTTTATAGCTCTTGTAGTTTACTTTAGGATCATCTCTTTCTCACCCTTCCTAATTTTGTTAACCCTTGGTCTGTATTAAACAATTTCTTATTTTCTTGTTTTAATGATTAATCGACTATTTGCTTAATTCATACTGTCATGTCTTATTGTGTTGATTTTGTGCGCTAATTTTGCATGGTATTATTCTAGGCTCTTATCATTTTCGATGAAGTTAAGAGGGGGAAATAAACCTAAGATTCAATTGATTTAGTTGTCAACCCTTTAGACTCTTTTATCAATCTGTTCTCTGCCTCTAAGCTTGTATTTCTAAATCGTCTATAATGGTTTGATTTGGATATTACGGTTGATACCTTGAAATCTTTGACACTTGGTTTATTTGACTATAGACGATATCTATTTGAAGGGAAACTACCTTAGAAATAAATCTTATGAAATACTTGACATCATTAAAAAGAGGGAATTTGTTGACCCTAGGTCTTGATGGGTTTTGAAGCATGTCAAGTTAACATTTTATTTCCAAACTATTTTATTTTACGCTTTTATGAGCTTGGTATGTTCTGTAGTGTTTAATAGTTAGGTACTCAAGCTTGATTCAAGAGAAACGTATGATGAAGATTATCAACGTTAAAATGTAACATCTATGAGATCGTCATGAAGTCCTAGAATTAGGTTAAGGACATATCATGTAAAAGAGTATCTTAGAACTATGCACAAATTAAAACTGATCTTGATGGAATGGTGTCCTCAGTCGAGGGAACGGTTACCTCAAGTTCTGAAGAACTCTGCTATACCTTCAGGAAACGGTATCCTCAGTTGAGGAGGCTGTATCCTCAAGACCCGCAGCAAGTTCAGCTTTTAATTATTTTCTAAAGCTTTTTCTATCTCGTTTTGGTCATCTCAAATCTATAATATCTCGTTTTATTTTATGGAATCTTTGTTAGGATTAAATCTAGACTTGTATATCTTTTGAAGAAAGATTTTGGTATATCTTGTTTACAATACAAGATATTATGAAATCTTTCAACATAAAGATATATTGAGATTTAGTTTTTATCCAAAAAAGGTTCTTACTCTTTGAAAAGATATTTTATATTGTGAAAATATTTTATTTTTCTTTTAAACTATTAACCGAAATTTGTTCAAGATTTTACTCAATCTTTCCGGTTATTCTTTCATAAAATATGACTTATATTTTATTCATTTAAAATCTATCTTTGGCCAAGATATTTTACGAATGATTATCTTTTGTTATTTTATGAAAAACCTAGATTTGAAGTATGCATCAAGAAACACACGAGAAACCCTAATTTGAAAGGTTTATGGTGTTTACTCGTGTATGCCTCATTGTAAATGCACATCTAAAACTTCAAATCTAGACACACGACTTACATACGAAATTTTTTGATTAAATTGATATTTTGCAAAATCATTTCCGCTGCTTTAAGCTTTGTTCTTACGTTGATTTTTGCAAATTACTTTTAAAAGTTGGAGTCTTTAAACTACGTACTTTTCGTGTCAAAATTTTATCTTTTAAAAGTGCATAGTTTTACAATCCTCTTCTAGACAATTGATTGTATTGTTTTAGATCCGATTTATTTTATATTCAAACTTTGTAAGCTTAATATCTTACGCATCGTAGGCTTAACATCCTACAAACACGAAGGCTTAACATCCTTCACAAAACGAGATCTTCACATCTCTCACACACCGAAGGCTTAATGATACCGTCGTTTCAGTACCAAAAATAAATACCTAAGTACTACTAACAGAAGTCAGCGGTAAGTAGGGTCGATCTCCACAGGGAGGCGGTCACTATCTACTTGTCAATTTAGTCTATCTACGGTCACAATTTGGGAGGTTTTATATTTGATTTTTTAAGCTACAAAAGATTAAAAGAAAGAGAAATTAAGCAGGAGCAATAAAAGTGAGAAAATATGATAAGAGAGATCAAATAAAGAGAGTATGTCAGGATTTCGGTTCACCATGGCAGTATATCGACTCATTTGCAAATAGCCTAGACAATCTACTGTGAGAAGGATACAGGAAAGGTCCTTCCGGTCCATTTTCTATCCTAGATTTCCGCTAACTTAACTTCCGTCCTCATTAGGGTAGTCTACTGTTCAAAGCAGGTCTGTTCATTCCAATCTTCCGATCCAGGAACGAAATTAACCAGATTAATGTAATTTAGAAGCATGCATTCAACTAAATTGGTGTACAGTTATATTGCTATGGGACAGATTCTCACAAGTAAACCATCTAGTCTATTCGCTAGATCGTCACAATCCTACCATGGATTCCCTAGTCCTAACATAGAAGAAATTAGCTACTCATACTACTAATGGTGTCAACAATAATGATAATGAGCATACTAATCAAAAGCATGATGGAATAAAGATGATTAAGCATAAACTAAATTAGGGCAGAAATACTAAAGAGAGAAAGCAAGAATTTAAAGCAAACAAACAAAAAGATTAATACTAAGAGAGAAAAGTGATTACAATCTAAAGCAATCCGGCGTAAAGATCAATCCGATAGCAAAGTAGGAGATTAAAGGAAGAAAAAGTGATTAACAGTGAAGAGTGTATGAGAAAAGGAGAGAAAATGAGAGAAGCGTAAGTAAAAAAGTGTGTTTATGACCTAATCCCGACTTCCTTTATATAGGGAAGTCATTATTAACATAAAATAAACCTAACACGGGTTAAAAATTCCGAGTATATAAGCTAATCACTCGATCGAGTAACTTTATATCACTCGATCGAACAAAACCAAGCTAAAACCTCTCGATCGAGTACTTTAGGTACTCAATCGATCACTTATTAAATAGGCACTACTCGATCGAGTATAAAAAGGGGTCGATCGAACACAATTGTACTCGATCGAGTACTTTCCAGCGCACAATTCCTGCTTCGCGCACTGAAATTCAAACGGCTGCCATTTCTTCGTTACTTGGACAAACAGGGTGATTCCGGTGGACATGAAAAGATAAAAGGACAAACTTTCATCTGCAATTGGAATCACTTGAAAATCAATTGTATAACTCGAGATATGGCTCTTCAAATTAGGCACTAGCAATTTGAAGTTCTTCCATTGCTCGCCTAGCTATTTTACTTCTTTGCGCATCTCAAGACAGCTACATTCCCACTCAAAATTCACTCTTCCTCCAAATGCATGCTAAACGGACGGTAAAAGGCTCGATTTCACTAATTTCTGGTCCATTCCTGCAAATAGAACAAAATAAACCAAAGTAGCATATTCGGGGCATTTCGTAGCATAAAACTACGATAATAGCATAGAAATACGTGCATAAAAAGGCCAAAAAGGACTATATAAAATGCACGTATCGAATCTCCCCAAAACAAACCTTTACTCATCCTCGAGTAAACTAAATGCAAACTAATGGAACGGAAAAGATAACTCAGATCTAGCTACAAATGCCCACTTAAACCAATTTAATGCAAGCAAACTAACACTTATAGCAAACATTCAAATGCAAACGAGTTGTAAGATGTTTAATAAAGCTGAACCGTCGACCTTGTAAGACCTTTAATAATGGACTCTCACGGTTCACTCTTCTCTCATGAAGCAAAGGGGGAACATATATATGTAAGAGAGAAAGAAAAATAGTCGCTCACCTAGACTACGACCCACATAAACATGCATGCAACTAATATGATAGACAATTCCAGCTACCGTACATACATACCAACCAAACAAGGTCTGTCACAAATAGGGCTTACAAAAATATGGTAAAGTGAGGCAATGGGTAAGAAAAGGCAAAACATTTATGGGAATGTGGAGGTATAGGCGGCCAAGCTAGTACCTAAACAGAACCATATAACAACATCCATTTCCAACTCAATTATAGAATTAAGCACATGCCCTTCATTTGGCACAAAACTCACCAAACCGAACTGAAAATACTCCTCAATAAATACAAATAAAGCATAGGAGTGAAACCGTCAACTAATCTTTTTTCACTTCTTTTTTTCTATTTTTTTCGGTTTATTTCTTTCATCATTTTTCGTCTTTTTTTTCTTCAATTCTTTTCTTTTTCTTCTTTTTCGTTTTCACGTTTTTTCTTTCTTTTTTCATAAATTACCAACTCCGGATCAATATAAAACAAGCCAAACTCGGCACAATGAAATATATACCACAAAACAATCTAAACTAGCTTGACAAGGCAGGCTAAATTTGAAATGTAGCTAAGGGTTAACAGACAAATTTGGCTAATGTGGAGTTAAATGGGTAAAAATGAAAGAAAGGGAAATTGTAAGCACCTCCCTGCATGTGACACCAACCACTAACCCGAATGTATGCAGGCAAAAAGTAATTGAATTTCATATACGTGCAAATTGATGATACATGATATGCAAGGAGTAACTACTCACAATCCTACATGAAACCGGTCATAAATGACACCAGTTTATAAGGCTCTAAATCCTTAGAAATTATAAGTAGCTTGCCAAAATTTCAGGTCAAGTCTATTCGTTCAGCTAAATTTTAACATAAACTCGTAGATATGCAAAAAGACAATGCTAAAAAGATACTAATAGTCTATGCAAGGCTTAAGCAAAAAGACAATTGCAGTGTAATTTCATCATTGAAATCTACCGTTCCGACTCAACCTATATGCAAAAATAAACGTGAAAATTTTTGAATTTTTCGAATTTTTTAATTTTTTTGAATTTTATAAAAATAAACAACTATTTTTTTGAGATTTTTGAATTTTATAAATATAAACAATAGTGCATATAGAAATTAAACGTGATAACAGAAATGCAAATAAAAACAAGATGCATACACAAATATGGATGCATAACCTCCCCAAACCAAACCGTACAATGCCCTCATTGTACCCAAAAAATAATGAAAGGAAAGGCAAACTAAAAAGGAGAGAGTGGAGATGCGGAAAACTCACAAGATTGCGCGAATAAGGGACCTCCCCAAACCAGCCAACAACGTGGGAGGTCGCAAACAGCTGCCAAATACCGTCACAAGAAGCTAATCCAAGCAAAGGGCATCCAAAGGCACTCGATCAAGAGAGAATGATACTCGATCGAATGAACTGGGCATACTAAACTGCTCGATCGTAAAAGAATAGTGGCGATCGAGTTGTTTCTCCTTGGCAGGTACTCGATCGAGTAGCATAAATGCTCGATCGAGTAGATTCAGCAGCAAAAGGGTTCGATCGAGTACAAAAAGTACTCGATCGAGCCATCCTTAATAAATTCCTGCAAAGACGCAATAAAAACAGCCCGCAAAACTAACAGAACAAGCTTAGCCGAATAGTCTATGGTATGAAAACCAACTATTACACACAACTGAAAAGAAATAAAATATTCGAAAAACAATTAAAAATAAAATCTCCGGGTTGCCTCCCGGGTAGCGCTAGCTTCAGACAGGTTCCAGCTCGACCTTCTTTTCTACGAGCCGCTCCAATCAGTCACAATCAAAACAACTCAAAGCTCTTAGCGTGAGATCATATATCTGCGTATGTGCTACATAAGAGCATAAGTAGCACCAAAGTATAATAACAACATAGGAAAATAACATGTATAAACGTTTAAGTCTAACAAATTTCTATGAGAGCTCCTAAATTTGTCAACAAAATAAAGGAGCTCGGGAGCAATCAACAATAATTTAAGGCTCCGTTTCTGATTAATAAGTTTGTGACGACAAGTACGGTGAAAAACTGTTAAATTAACCGACCGACTGGGAGGGGGTATATCATAAAAAGAAAAAACACGAGTCATACGAGGTAGCGTACTATTAATATTAACAATAATAAAATTATCGCTAACTACCTCAGGTGGGTTGCTCTCAATGTCGGAATCATTGACAAAAGAATATTGACAGAGCAGTCGTATACCTATCAAAAATAACCAACTGGCTCTAACTAATATAGTTAGGGAAGTCGGGTCGATCTCCACAGGGAGATGGGAAAATGTCAGCTTTGTCTAAGTTTATCACGGTAACCAAATTGGGGGGTTTTAATTGATTGATTGTTCTAAACTAATGAGAGTAAGGAAGAGAATAAAGCAGAGAAAAAGGATTAAACAGATATAGAAAACAGCTAAGACAGACGGTTCACCATGATCATCCAGTCAAGTAATCTAGGTCTCAGGTCAGTGCAAGTATAGTCTAAGGAGCAGTGAATATCTCCTTTCGGCCTCAATTCGCCCTAAAGCCTAAATAGCTTAGCTTTCGCCCTCACTATAATGCCCTAATGTTCGCTACGAGTCTCACCCTTTCCAACCTTTTGGTCTAGGTCAAGGCTTACTACGATATAAATGCCTAATTGCGTCGACTCAATTAAACAAATACAGATAAAAGCAGCAATTAACAACAAAGACTACACCAGCATTAACCTAATAAATCGATTACTATCCCTTCATAATCATGGATCCCCTTAGTCTTAGCAGGGGGAAATTAGCTATGCATCACTATTGAATCAACAACGACAACATATAGATAATTGAAACTAAACATACTAACAAAGCTAATAGAGATTGAATAGGGTAGATGATGATAACAATAAAGGAGAGAAAGAAATAAAGCAACAATTAAGATTAAGAAATTAAGAAGGAATAATAATACCGATAACAAATTTGAATTCGAGTAGCAAAAGGGTAGAAAAAGAGCAAAATCCCAGAAACAGTAGGAAAATGATAGAGTAAAAGTCCATGAGGGGAGTTACGCAGTCTACTGTATTAGTAGCATACCAAAATCCTCCTCTAACCTAATCCATAACTAAATTACAAAAGCCCATACGAAAATAGGCGGAAAAACTTTAATACAAGCAAAACCACTCGATCGAGTGGAAATAAACCACTCGATCGAGTAACTAAGTGCCAAACCCCTCGATCGAGTGGAAATAAACCACTCGATCGAGTATCTCCTTGTATTGCCTACTTGATTGAATACTGGGACTGCTCGATCGAGTAACCTCAGTATATAGCTGGTCTGTTCATTAGGGTAGTCTACTGTTCATAGCAGGTCTGTTCATTCCAATCTTCCGATCCAGGAACGAAATTAACCAGATTAATGTAATTTAGAAGCATGCATTCAACTAAATTGGTGTACAGTTATATTGCTATGGGACAGATTCTCACAAGTAAACCATCTAGTCTATTCGCTAGATCGTCACAATCCTACCATGGATTCCCTAGTCCTAACATAGAAGAAATTAGCTACTCATACTACTAATGGTGTCAACAATAATGATAATGAGCATACTAATCAAAAGCATGATGGAATAAAGATGATTAAGCATAAACTAAATTAGGGCAGAAATATTAAAGAGAGAAAGCCAGAATTTAAAGCAAACAAACAAAAAGATTAATACTAAGAGAGAAAAGTGATTACAATCTAAAGCAATCCGGCGTAAAGATCAATCCGATAGCAAAGTAGGAGATTAAAGGAAGAAAAAGTGATTAACAGTGAAGAGTGTATGAGAAAAGGAGAGAAAATGAGAGAAGCATAAGTAAAAAAGTGCGTTTATGACCTAATCCCGACTTCCTTTATATAGGGAAGTCATTATTAACATAAAATAAACCTAACACGGGTTAAAAATCCCGAGTATATAAGCTAATCACTCGATCGAGTAACTTTATATCACTCGATCGAACAAAACCAAGCTAAAACCTCTCGATCGAGTACTTTAGGTAATCGATCGAGCACTTATTAAATAGGCACTACTCGATCGAGTATAAAAAGGAGTCGATCGAACACAATTGTACTCGATCGAGTACTTTCCAGTGCACAATTCCTGCTTTGCGCACTGAACTTCAAACGGCTGCCATTTCTTGGTTACTTGGGCAAACAGGGTGATTCCGGTGGCGTTGGAAAGCTAAGAGGACAAACTTTCATCTCCAATTGGAATAACCTAAAACTAAGTTGTAGAACTCGAGGTATGGCTCTTCAAAGTAGGCACTAGTAATTTGAAGTTCTTCCTTTGCTCGCCTAGCTATTTTACTTCTTTGCGCAACTCAAGACAGCTACATTCCCACTCCAAATTCACTCTTCCTCTAAATGCATGCTAAACGGACGGTAAAAGGCTTGATTTCACTACTTTCTGGTCCATTCCTGCAAATAGAACAAAACAAACCAAAGTAGCATATTCGGGGCATTTCGTAGCATAAAACTACGATAATGGCATAGAAATACGTGCATAAAAAGGCCAAAAAGGACTATATAAAATGCACGTATCACTTAACATCCTTTATTAGCATGATTAAGGTTAGTCGTGGGAGTTAGTTATTTATTGTACGCTAGACCAGATTAGGTGCTCTTGATAAATAATTAATAAAAAGGGGTGGACGTAGGCTTTTCAATTGGGCCGAACCACGTTAAAATATCGTGTGTTATTTATCATTTTCATACCGTTTGTTTTACATTGTTATCAAATCGTTTGCACAATCATTATGTACTTCATACATTGGAACTTAATTGATAAGTCACGAATTAGAAGTACATAACTATCTTCGAGATTTTGAAAAACGGTACATACTCTATTCACCTCCCTTTAGAGTATATTTGTTGGGCTGTTGAACTCTACAGTGGTGTCGTGGGTGTGTCCCTGACACCGGTGGTTTTGAGTACGTCTGGGTGTGTCCCGGTACCGGTATAGTGATTGGATAATAGTGTCTCTTTCAAATCATTGTCATGTTGCATACACATATATATTGTGTCGTGTCTTATGTTATTTATTGAAACTGACGTGTTGTGTCTCTGTGTAATTGTCACCTATTTTCGGGGTGGCCTGTATCGATCCATATGATATTTCCGATCATATGGGGAGCAGGTTAAGTACATGTTGTTTTTGGTGTTACGCGGGACACAGGACGAGCTTCAGACTTGGAGTCGAGTCGGCATGAGATAGTCTTCTTTAGAGGGTCGTAGTAGTATGACTTGTATTCATTTATTCATTTGTTATGTTTATGTAATTCACTAAACTTATTATTTATATAAATGTTTCTTGATTGTATCTCCGATGTACCGCCTCGGAAAATCGAGATGGTAACATCTCCTAATTACCTTGGCCGGGTAAGAAGGGGGTGTTACAAAGTGGTATCAGAGCGACAATTTTGAAACCTAAACTAATGAACCAAAATGAACGTAGGTGTGTCTAATAAAATGAACCCGACATGAGTACAATAGGAGGTCGGTTTTGGTGAGTAGGATCCCTCATCCACTACTACAAATAAGCACTTGGGACACGGCTAAATTCGTGGCGCAAGTGCTAAATTTTCGCGGGTAATCATTTTGCCACGGGAATACCTTCCGTGACGCAAGTGGCCGTGGCAAATAGATAGCCACGAGAAAAACAAAAACGTGGCTATTATTGTATTTTTGGCCACGGATTCCCTCGTGGCAAATAACTCCCGTGGCCAAATAAATTTCCCGTGGCAAAAAATAATTCTCATGGCAAACAATATATATAAAAATTAAATAAACAAAACGTAAAATAATTTATTTATTTTGTTCACAATTGATATTTTATCATATATGGAACCGTGACAATCTACGTATTTGTTTCGCTAGTTAGCTCGATTCATTTGAACATTATTTGTTTTCACCAGTCATGCATCTGTGTGCATCGGAGAGGCTTACCAGGAAGTCACCCATCCCAACACTACTCTCATTTGAGCACGGTTAACCGTAGAGTTCTTTTGATGCGCTACCGAAATTGAAAGTTGACTTTGTTGATATAATTAGCACTTTGAATCCTTTTAAGTTTATTTTGTTTTCTTTCAAAATTTACCTTTAGTACTATTTAATTACAAAAATAATGTTACAAGATTTACAAATTTTTGTGAGGAAAACATTATTTTGGCCAAAACAATCAAATTTTCAATGTTAACCTCCCGACTATGATTTTGACGTCATTTTTTTTGCTGAAGTCAACAAAACCATTTTCTCCAAAAAAAAAGTAAACTTAATCCTGTTTTACTAACATTTTTTTTATTTGTTTAGTTTATCAATATTCTTATTTTCATTTCTCTTGTATTAATTTTTTCGTATATTTTTCTATGCAAATTCTATTTATGATTGTCGTACCTGCGATATGAAAAATGTGACCATTTTTTGTAAAATAATGATCACTTTTTTATAACTAATGGTCTTTTTTCCCCAAAGTGGTCACTATTAACCAAAAAGTAGTCACTTTTTACCCAAAAAGACATGAAAAAGACTGTCGTACAACAGAATCGCTTATTTTCCCCAATATGTTTTTTTCTTAATTGATTTGTGGGAGATGATTTTTTTTACTTTGATTTTTTGGCGCATTTATTTTATTTAATCAACTTTATAATCTAATTTTTTTTCTTTTTCACTCCTCCAACACATTTCCCAAATTTGTTTTCTCAACAAGTTAAATTTTATATCAAATTCAATTTTTTCAATAAATCTCTTACAAAAAAAGGTTTAAATCTGATTTTGAATGAAACGATTTGACAATATATTAATTTTAGATTTCTCTAGGATAGATGGTAAATAACTTATTTATTAATTTGATATGCTATGTCTTTAAATGTGATACGATCATTTAAGATCGTTATTCAAGATTATAAAGTTTTAATTATAAAAGTAAAAGAAATTAAAAGAAATTCACGACTTTATTAAACAAAATTATATATTAAAACAAATTTCTTAAATTATCAATGTTTTTAAAAACGTACAAAACATAATTGTGATTTGTAAAAAAAGTCAAAATATTTAGACGATAAATTTTTCTTTGCGTACATATAAGTTTATGAAATTTTAAAATTTCTTATTAAAGTAAATAAAACAATAAAAAGTATTAATTAAATAGTCAAAGTTTTTTCAAAATTTTATATTTAAATGTATTTTAATATTATTTATATTTGATTAAATTTCATTCAGATTTTGAATTTTTTTAATCAAACAATTTTTTGGTTTGCCTTAACATGAAAATATCTTAATTTAAGTCGGAAAAGATACTCGCCACGGGTGTTTGTTAGTTCGTGGCAAAAAAAATTTCGCCACGGAACATTTCGTGGCTAAATAAAATTTCGCCACCGGTGTAACATAGCTCGTGGCTAAAATGATTATTTGCCACGGGTGTAGCCTAATTCGTGGTGCAAGTAACTTTTTGCCACGGGAAAAGTTATCCCGTGGCATAAAGTTTTCTTCCAAGATAAAGAATAAGTCTTTCCCGCGGCTAAGCAGAATTTAGCCACGAATTATAAATTCCCGTGGCAAAATTCGTGGCGTAAGTGACAATTTGTTGTCGTGATTTCAAAACTAGATCCTATAGTCTCGGTTGGTCACTACGTGGATAATTATGAGTATGGGGGAACGCTATGTGATATGTTCTGTGATTTAATTTGTGCGATGTTAAGTTGGCAAGTCCTCGCATGACGTAGTTTTGTATGTGTTGATACTAGTTGATAGATTTCTTGCTTGACATAACTCTTCATTGGCGTATGATAATATGTGATAGTTGAAATGATGGAATTGAAATGTTTACTTGAGTGCGATATATGTGATATGAATAAAGGATTGTTTAATGAAAAATGCATTTAATTGTATGAGTGTTGCATGTTTGAATATGATGAGTTTAAAAGCCATAATTTGCATGTGTGTTGTAGCTAGTTGATAGACTTATTGCATGATATAATTTTTCATATGGTATGTGATAACATGTAGAATTTGGATGAAGGTAATGATACGTATGACATGTTTTCAGAATGATTGTTACATGTTGGTGTGAGAGGCGTTTGCCTCGTCCTTTGGTATATTAATACCACATCTATATTTGGATTTCACTAGAGCCATAGTAGGGTGTGATTAGTAATAGTTGTTAGTAAAGTAGCCGCTACTATAAGAATAGTAATTCTTAGTCGGAAATCGCAAACCATAGAGAAGCACCCAACCGAGTGCGAGCTAGTACTCGGCCGAGTACCAGTCACTCGACCGAGTGAACCCTAGCACTCGACCGAGTGGACCATTTTTCAGAAACTTGAAAATTTCTAGAAGTGGGTCACTCGACCGAGTGGAGAGGGCACTTGACCGAGTGCACGAGCACTCGACCGAGTGCCATTTTCTGGGTTGTGAATTTCGAGAGATTTGTATTATTACCATATCTCTTGCATTTCTTCATCATTTCTCATAACCAAAGTTACCAAAATATCTTTAAAATTATTCCCAAAACTCCATTGTTGATGTTTGTTGCTTGGACTTAAGCTTTCTACTCCATTTTATCCTCTTAATTCTTGCTAATTAAACAATGTGAGTTGTTTTCTCCTTGTTCTTATTTTCCCCAATCTACGCTAATTCCTCCAAATTTTGTCAATTAACTGCATGTTTTGTTTGATTCATGATATTAATCACCTTTTTTGTAACATTTATGGTGTCAAGTATAAAATTTTATATTGAATTTTGCCCGAAAATTTATGAACCCGAAAATATGATTCTCGAGTCAATAATTTGATTTGGTGTTTGTTGCATGGTTAATTGTTTAACAATGACTAAAGTTTGGTTGTTATTGCTAACTCTTGTTATACATTTGAATTTTGTCTTGAAAATTTTATCCCATAATTTTCGAAGCCTTGATGTTCATGTTTGAGTTTCAATTTACTTTTCGTTTTTAAAAACTTAGTTTATTTGACTAATGAGGACACTTTCCTTGTTAGTGACGGCATGTATCATCTTGAATCAAAATTTCATCTTAAAATGTTGCCCAAAATCTTTTAAATTTTCATCTTATAATGAATGATTTTGATTTTTGCACTCAAAACATGACCTAATTGTTTCTTGGTATTTAGTGCTTGTTAATGTTGCATTGTGTTTTATTAAGCTAGCGGTTTTGCCTTACAAACGTTTCAAGTTTTGGCATGTATGTTAGTTATACCGACAAATTCGATTTTTATACTCCATTTAGGCTGAAGTTGAGGCTGATCCCGACATGATTACTGGTATGTAATTGATTTCTTGTCATCGTGCTTTTGTTATTTTCGACATAAGTGCATCTATATCTGTCATCCTTTCTAGGTTCCGTTTTGAAATCTTCCTTACTTTTTGTCATGTCAAACCGGCACCTTTTAATCTTGAGAGAGTTTTATATGACTCTTAGTTTTGTCCTGTCTTTTTCTCCTTTCAAGCATCTTATTGTTCCAATTGATGTCAGTTACCTCGACCGTTGCTTAATGTTGAAAGCTTTTGACTTCATTTCTCGTTAACCTTTTCTTTGAGAAATTCTATATTATAGAAAGGTTTTGACTCCCTTATAATTTTGATTATCTTGAAAATATGTGAACTTTGAGTTCAAGCTTTGAACTTCACTCTTTGATTTACTCTTGTTTAGTACTTAAATTTGGTTTGTTTCGAAATTGCTTAAAGCTCGTTTGTAATGTTTCAGAATTATTTCAAATATTTGGATGCCACAAAAAACTTTCAATTTTTAAATTGTATTTTGAAATGTGATTTGACCAATGGTTTTAAGAAAATTTGCACATCTACTTTTAGATTTCGACATTGGTTAGGTGCTAGGACTTGTCATTAAAGACGTCTAATGACTAGTTCGGTACTTGCTAACGTTTTGTTTTCAGATTTGGTTTTTCAAATGTTGACTTGCCCTTATCTTGGCCGACATAATTCTTGTTCGCAACGGGTATTCTTTCATTCCATGGATTAGGGCAAGTGATTTCTAATAGTTTAATTTTGAAAATTAGTTTAAAGATTGTTTATACCTCAGCAATGACTTTTCAAGTCTTCTTGTCAGGTGAAATGTTTTAAAAGGTTTTGTCCTTTAAGTTGTTTTTTTTATACCTTCGAGTTTCGAGAACGAAACTTTTTTTTAATGGGGGAGGTTGTAACACCCGCCATTTTTCTAATTCGGAACCGTTGTTCATTTCCGAATATGATTTAATTTGTTTGACAAGGAATTTATTCCCGAGTGATTTATTTGTTTTCCTTTGATTTCTTAAGTTCTCTTATGTCTCGAATATTCCATTGTTTTCGAGAGTTATTATATTTTTTCTAATGATTGGAGCTTCGTTTTACTTGTTCATTTAATCCGTATTCTTGTTCTACTCCAACTTAATTCGTTGGACTTCGGAAATTATTTCTATTGAACCCCTTTTTTTATTCTTATTTATTTCTAATCTCATATATTTTAATTCTTATCCTTTAATTTATGGTTTTGATTTATTTATTTAATTAAATATGTTCTTAATCGATTGTCTGCCCGATTTCTCAAATGGACCGAGTTTTATTCAAATGTTCATTTTAAGATCAAAGCCCAAGCCTTTTGCCGAGATATTTTGAAAGGTGTTTAGCATCTTTTTATTTTAATTGTTCACATAATATCTTATCATTCACATATCATTCTCTCTTGCAAAAAAATAGAGGAACACAGGAACCCTACGGCCGCTTCTGCTACGTTCTTTGTTTCTAAAGAAAATTTACTTACGTGCTTGCCTTCTTGCTTCTTTATTTCCGTTTAACAAATTATTCTACGTACGTGCTTGCCTTCTTGCTTCTTTATTCGGATCGACCTACTCTCATCATCCGTTCATCCTATTCTAAGGGCTATTCAGAGGACTCTGATGCAGACGAATATTTTGTTGAGTCGGATCTGGACAATTAAGGTAACTAAGACGTTACTCGATATTACGCGATTTAATTGTTGTAGTTGTATGTATTATGAAGTTTTTAGCATCTTATGATGAATTAAATTGCTATAGGATTTTTGAAGTTATTAAGATCTGGAATTTATGATGCTTATATATTATTTTGTCTATTCATAATTTTATTTTGTCAAATTGGGAATTATTTAGTTACTATATTGATTTTATGTTTAAATCGATTATTTTGATATTAAGGATGCAATAATTAGTTTTTTATATTTTACAGTGGTATAAATTATTTTTCTAGAATGAATAATGGATTTTAAGATACCATGAATTTTCGTGGTGCCTAATTTGGAATTATAGTATTTATTTTAGATTTTATAAAGTTGTTGCGACTATTGCAAAAATAGTAATACTGAACAGTTTTAATTATATTTAAAATACTAAATCAAATGATCTATTCACGAAAATTTAGTATGTGGCAGAGACTTGGAGTATTAGGTTTTGTGTAAAATTTTAGGTCTTGAAACCTTAATTTCGATTTAATAATTATTTTACAAGTTTTGCTGAAAACCGTCGTAAAATCTGTCAAATCTGATAGTCAGTTTGTAAAAATCATATCGGTTATTTTTATTTCGAAGCTGCAAAATTTTTGAAAAGAGACTCCTGTTGTTTTCAAGTCTAGAGTCTGCACAAACAATTTCATTAATTTCCAATGAACGGTTTGCTCAGAATAAATTATTTGTGAACAGGTCGCTTGTAAACCGCGTTTCTGACTTTTGCTCAAAGTTTCGTTTGTAAAATATATTTTTCTTTTGATACAGTGGCTAATTGTTTTCTCACAGTTATAATGTCTAGTTATGTTTAAAATTTTCCCTTACCTTCAAATATTTTCTAAAAGTGGATTTATGAACTGAAACATTATGGGTGACGTTTTCTGATAGTTTTTAGAAATGAATTTTTAGACCCCTGATAATTTCATCCTTTGAAGTTGGTTTTAAAATGATAGTTGTAGCCAAGAGCTACAGGAAACCATGAGAGTTGGCCTTGCGTCATTTCGATTTTCTGTATTTAATTATGAATTTTACGGTGCTGTTGTTCTGTTTTAGAAACTGTTTTAGAACTCCGTCTCATTAAGGCCTAACTAATATATCTTTACTAAAGTATTTTAAGTCATTTGATGGTTTTAAATTTTAATTACAGTGACTTATCTATTTTAAAGTCCTTGAATTAATTTTATACTTTTGGAAGTAAAGTTTACGGTTTCTGTTTTGAAGAAATAAAAGTGTAGTACACTTACGAACATTTGAATAATATACAATGAATAATATACTATCCTTGGGATTTTTTTTTTTTAAGTTTGTAATCATTAAAGTAAGAGCAAAGATTCATGAACTAAGGCATACGGGTTCTTATACAGCTATATGATTGGGTATCCTGCGGACGGTACAGATTGTCGTAGAGTCATGTACATGTACTTAGACTAGGACTTCGCACTGCGTGGTAAGACGTGTCCTGTTATAGCTTGATGTCTAGTGAGTGCTCTTGGAGTTGGTCACCTTTGCGTAACACTGGGTTCCCGAAACTAGTGTAAGATGCTGCGGTGTCAAGGAGTATAGCTAAAGTGAAAATCTAGGCCGAACTATATTATTTCCATTCTGTCATTTGAGGAATTTTGCTTTTAAGCATGCATCACGTTTATCTTAAGCGTGAGTTTGGTAATTTATTTTCGTTACATTTGTTTTGATATTTCAATCTATTTTTGATATATTATTGCTGCTGTAACATTTATATCATGTGATATGGCTGGGAGGATGTCGAGTTACTCCCCACTGATTGTGGCTATTATGTTTATAACATGACAGGTGTTAGCTTTGCTGGGGATTTCTGTGTGAGCTAGCGAGTAGTTTGCAGATCCTACTCTGTTTTTCTGCTTTCTTTTATGGTTTTTAGTTTGAACACTTTGAATATTTTTATTTTCGCCCTTTTTATAAAAGTGGCAATTGTTTAGACTTGACCATTTGTTTTTGTTTTATCCTTGAGAATTTTATACATTCTCAATTTATAACAGTTAGAAATTTTATCTTTGTGTATTTATTCCATTCGACAGTGTTTCCGCCACTGTTTTGCACTAGATTTTATAGGGGATTACATTAAGGGAATGTGAAATGGGAGTGAGTCGACGAACTTATGAGGGTAAAGGGACAAGTGCCAATAATGTGTGATGAGTGGTGTTGTACTTGAGGGTTATGAATGTGAAACATGTGTTTTATTGGAATTGATGTAAGTTTGTTCGTTTGATATGGAATTGATCTGTGTTAGTAGGTAGGTATCTAATTTATGTTTGGAAATTGGGAGTATAAGGAAGTGAATTTAGCTTGCGTAAGGTGTCTTGATTTGAGAAAGATGATTGTATGAGGTAATTTGTGGATAATGAGTGATGTGTAATCTAGGTTGAATATTTGTTGAGTGTTTGAATTCATGGGTAGTGAATGAGGCTTGGATTGCATGTCGAGAGATGTTATTATTCGACACGATTTGGAGATTATGGTTGATAACTAATTGGGATTTGAACTTTGGAATAATGATAAAGCAATTGAGGTTCCTAGGGGTAGAATGAGGTGATCAACTAGATTGGACGGTTAGAGATGTCTGGTAAAAGTCGTACTAATGTCTAGTGGTGAGACTACTTGAGAGTTATTGTACACGTGTGATGTGATATTTGATGCTTATATTATTATACCAACGTCGGTTTTTCGGGGAGTTTCATTTTGTGATATAAAAGATGAGGTTGTCCATTGAGAGTCGGTTTTTCGGGTGTGTTATTTTGTGAGATAGAGTTGTGGATGTAGCACTACCAAGCTGGTCTCTATGGTTATGAATTTGAGAGTGCGATATCTGACGCATGTGGACCCAAGTGTTGTGTGGTTAGAGTATTTTAATTACTTGTGTGATATCGCATGATATTCAATTAAAGTAGGTGTATAAGTGTGAAAATGGTTTTGTGGGACTTTGACCCCATGAATGGTAACATGGATGTTGTCGTAGAATTATCTCCTAGTTTTATGTGAAACATCCGTGTTAGACGTTGTGACTTTGTGGTAGTGTTTCACTGAGTTGCGATGTCGTATCATGTTTTGTTTTAGTTGTGTTGTAATAATGGCCATAAGGCCGTGAGTTTGTTTTAATATGATTATTTGATGGTGCACTTTGGGGTTTATTTGCATTCGTGTGCTAGAATAAGTGACCTTGGAATTGATTTTAGACCGAACCCAATTCTGCCCATGTGACACTCGGCCGAGTGCCTCATTCACTCGACCGAGTGACTCCTACTCGACCGAGTGGGCCACCACACTCGACCGAATGGCCTGCCTTGACCCTTGTTTTATTGATATTCGGCCAAATATTGATCGTGTACTTTTACTTTCCCGGTTTATATTAGTTGACTTATGTTTGGATGAGCATGTTGACCTTACATGGGTGATGTTCTTGTGAATTGTTTACATTTGATCATATTATGTGGCATTTTACTATTTCAAGGTGCAATTGAATGAAAATTATTGTGACATGAGTAATTGACAATGGAGAGGATATGATAAACTCGTACGGTGCATGTTACTTGTCGTGGGTTATTTTGTGGTAACAATGTTCATGTTAGGTGATGGGTGCAAATTATATGTCATATAGAGGTTATTTGCATGATTGAGTATGGTAATCTTATTTATACGCTGGAGTGTTGATGGTGGATGGAAACGAGTATGGAAACACATGTGTGATCATGTGGGGGATTTGACGCAGTACATACGTGGCATAGTATATGCGGAAAATAGAAGTGTTTAACATGATGAGTCACATCACGAGTAATTTTGACATTTCTTAATTGTCGCATGGAATCCGTATATTTTTGTGATTGAGGCAAATACCCGTGATTGTTTGAGTTTTGACGTGACATATATATGCGTAATAATGTTGAATCAGGTTGCATGGTATATATATATAGTAGGAGGATCTCATGAGTACATTTAGGTATTTTGAGTCCATAAGTCCTCGTAGAAGCCCTTGGATGAAGGAGATGGATGGCTAAGATGAACTCCCAAAAAAAGGTGTTTAAGAGCCTAATTTAACTAACTTTCTCCTCCTCACTAATCCACCCTAATTAAGACAAAGTTTATGACACTTTTATGAGTGTAACTTTAGTCTTAAAATGTGTAGCTTTTTTACGATTGTAAATTTAATAAAAAATAGTGTAACTTTACACTAAAAAGTGATTTTGACGAACATTTTTTTGACTTTTGTAATTTTAAGACAAGTTTACGACATTTCAATATTTTTTACGAGTTTAACTTTAGTCTTAAGTAGTGTAACTTTTTTATGAGTGTAACTTTTGTGTTTTACGAGTGTAACTTTAATAAAAATAGTGTAACTTTAAACTAAAAAGTGATTTTGACGGATATTTTTTGTCTTTTTGTAATTTTAAAACAAGTTTACGACATTTCAATATTTTTTACGAGTGTAACTTTAGTGTTTTACGAGTGTAACTTTAATACTAAATAAGTATAACTTTAAATAAAAAGTGATTTTGACGGACATTTTTTGTCTTTTTGTAATTTTAAGACAAGTTTACGATATTCAGACATTTTTTCGACTTTTTGTAATTTTAAGAGAAGTTTACGACATTTCAATATTTTTTACGAGTGTAACTTTAGTGTTTTACGAGTGTAAGTTTAATACTAAATAGTTAAACTTTAAACTAAAAAGATATTTTGACGGACATTTTTTTGACTTTTCGTAATTTTAAGACAAATTTACGACATTCAGACATTTTTTTGACTTTTTCTAATTTTAAGACAAGTTTATGACATTTCAATATTTTTTCATACTTTTTGTAACTTTAAGACAAGTTTACGACATTCGAACATTTTTTGACTTTTTGTAATTTTAAGACAAGTTTACGACATTTTCAGTATTTTTAGAGTATAACTTTAGCATTTTGCGAGTGTAACATTAGTATAAAATAGTGTAACTTTAAAGTAAAAAGTAATTTTGAAGGATATTTTTTTGAGTTTTTGTAATTTTAAGTTTATTATTTTTAGAGTGTAACTTCCGTGTTTTACGAGTGTAACTTTAGCCAAATTTATGTAACTTTAGTCCTTTTTGATAAATTAATTGGAATATATTTAATTTTTAGACGAATTTATATAATTTTAGTCCTACTATATTTTTAGTCCTTTTTGTATAACTTTTGTCCAAAATTGTGTAACGTTAGTCCAAATTTGTGTAACTTTAGTCCAAAATTAATTGTAATTTATTTTATTTTAAGACAAGTTTATATAATTTGTTCTACTGTAACTTTAGTCCAAAATCGTATAACTTTAGTGCAAATTTAAATTCAGATTTGAAACCAACACAATAACAAGACGAGACTGAAGTTGCACATAATGGCGACATAGTGTCATTGAAATTGCGCATAGTGTCATTGAAACATACGGTGAAGTTGCACATATTGTCATTGAAGTTGCACATAATGCCACTGAAGTTGCGTATAATGTCACAGAAGTTGCGCATAATGGGCATTAAAATTGCACATAATGCCATAGAAGTTGCACATAATGCCACTGAAGTTGTGCATAATGGGCATTGACGTTGCGTATAATGACACTGAAGTTGTGCATAATGGCATTGAAGTTGCACATAATGCCATTGAAGTTACGCATACTGGGCATTGAAGTTGCACATACTGCCATTAAGTTACACAAAATGTGTAATAAAGTTACACATAATGCCATTGAAGTAGCACCCAAAGTAATATTATATCTGAGTTTGAAAAAAATAAAATAAAAACGAACACCCCAAATAATATTTGAAAAAAAAATCAATCAATCAAACAACCCAAAAAATTAACAAATAGATATGAAAAACTAAAATATAGTTTGTTACTTAAAATTCAAAAGTAGATCTCAAAAATTCAAAACTAACAAATGTAAATTGTCAACAAAAATTAAAAAGTAGAAAAAAACCATCTCACAACAACACCGACACACAAATACCAAAGAAATATAAAACAAGACGGTTTATAAAACAAAACGATATTTAAAAAAAAAAACAAGTCAAAAAAATATAATAAAGTAAAAAAAAACACAATAACAAGATAAAATTGAAGTTGTACATAATGTCATTAAAGTTGTACATAATGGGCATTAAAGTTGCATATAATGTCATTAAAGTTACACATAATATGTAATAAAGTTGCACATAATGACGTTGAAGTTACACATAATGTGTAATATAGTTGCATAATGGGCTAATGGCCATTGAAGTTATACATAATGGCATTGAAGTTATATATAATGTGAAATAAAGTTGCACATATGGCCATTAAAGTTGCACATTATGTGCAACTTTAGTCGTATTCACAAATAAATCTAAAAATTTAAACAATACAAGATTTGAAAAAAATATAAAACGAAACGATATTTAAGAAACGAAACAAAGGAGTTCTGAAAAAAATAAAAATAAAAAAATAAAAATCTAAAGTAAATCTGAAAACAAGAAACCGACAAAAATAAAATAAAAACAAAGACACATAAAAAAAACAAAAAAAACAACTCACCAACAATAAATACCATGACCACCATCCAAATTAAAAAAAAAATTAGAAATTAATAAAAATTAAAACTGAAAAAAATCAACGACACCAACAACAATAACAACTACCATGCCATTGACACCAACAACAACCACCACATAGTTTTCTGAATAGACAGGAGATGGGACGATGGTGTCAGATCTGAGACAAGAGGGAGAAGAAAGGGGAAGAGGAGGGAGTTGTAGTGCCGCGGATTCGAAGGAGAGGAGGAGGGTGGTTGTGCGATCTGGCGAGGAAGAAGAAATGGGAAGAGATGGTGGTTATGCGTGGTGTTGTTTTGGTGGTTGCCGTAAAAGGGGAGAGAAGAGGAGGTGTCGGTGTTGTTGGGTGTTGTCGGAGAGAAGGGGAGAGAAAGAGGACCCGGTGTTTGTTGTTGTTGTTGTCGTGAGGTGTTTTGGTGGTGGGTGGTGGGGTTGTGGCTGGTGGTGTTGTGTGGTTGTTGAGGGGAGGTGTGGGTGTGCGGGGTTGTGGTCAGGTCTGCAATGAGTCATCAGGGTTGGGGACGTGGCAGGTTGGTGGTGGTGGTGGGGTCAAGTACGGAGTGGAGGCGGCAGGAAGGTGGTCGGAGAAAGGAGAGAGGAAGGAGAAAGGGGAGAGGAAATTCTTTTTTTGGGTTTGGTGGTTGGTTAGTAGTAAGTGGTGGGCGGGGGTGGCAGGAAGGACGGAGGGAGGAAAAAGGATGGATTTTTTTGGTTTTTTTTTTTGGGTTTGCTGATGAGAGGATGAGAGGGTGATTTTTTTTTTTTTCATTTTTTGAATGAATGATAGGGGAGTGAGTGAATGAATGAGGAAACGGAGATTAGAATGAGGAGTTTAGGAATGATTAGGGAGGGAGATTAGGGAGATTCATTTCTAGCCCTTCATTGAGATGTAATCTCTTCCCTTCATCCAAAGGCCCATAAGAGGACTTAGGGACTTTATATATATATATATATATATATATATATATATATATATATATATATATATATATATATATATATATATATATATATATAGAGAGAGAGAGAGAGAGAGAGAGAATGAGAAAGAGATTTAGGATCCGGTGAGAACGAACACTCGGTGAGAACGGTAAGAACGAACTAGAACCATAGGATTATTATAAAATTGGAAGGATCAGATTTCATTAGATAATAAAAAAAAAATTAACTCGTCTCTCTCCTTCTGTTTTCACTCAGCACACCCACCCTTCATCTGTCATTCCCATCCACCACCACTCATCACTTTCCGTCGCCGCCACCGACAATCACTAGCAACGCCTGCCTGTAGAACATTCCAAACACCGACGCAAATCCGACGACACAATCTAGCGTCCCTAACCCACGAAAGACGATATTGAAATTACATAGCATTAAGATTAGAAACGCAGTTAGACAAGATTTTAGCATGGATCATACATATACATACAATAATAGCCTTAGGTAATTGGCGTACTTTGCAGAGGGGAGTTAGTGAAGGGTTGCACATATGTGCTCCGGGTACTTGTTGTATAGAATAGCCGTTGTGGTCTTGTGGAGTACAAACCAAATTTCCCTGTACTTAAGCACCTGAAAACTTGCTTGATGTTCCAGAGGTGCCTGAACACGCCGCACCGTCTGACATGCTCATTATGCTCATAATTGCCGATTAAACCCAGATCGGCATTAATGTATCTAGTTTCTATAATAATGTATCTCAAACCAATTTTAATGTACCTCATTACTATTTTTGTGTATTAATGTTAGATACATTAAAGTAGTGCTTAGATACATAACAAAATCGTGTAGATACATTGTAATAGATGGAAAACCAATGAAGGGGAAATGGTGATATATTAGGCGGTAGGCTTGTCGGAACTACCACCGGCGAGGGTTCAGGAAACAGTTCATCGGCAGAAGTTTAGCATTGGGTTAGACTTGATTGACGAGGAGTTTGGTGAAGATAGGGTGGTTGAGGGGGAAGGGTAATCGGGATATGGGATTTCTGAATCTGAACTGCTAGGCTCGTGGTGTTCAATTGTTTCGCCGGAGTTGCGACGACGCCGTGATATTCGTCGGCGCTTTGTTAGTGTTGATGGTGATCGATGATGCCGTTGGTAGATGTTGGGGAAGATGAGATGGGATGGCATGGTATTTTGTCGAAATTGAATGTTAAAGGAGTTGAAGGGATGGCAGGGAGTTATATAGAACGGTTTAATCACTTTGTTCTCACTTTTTGCACCGAATAGCCGTTTGCACCGGATCTTGACTATATATATATATATATATATATATATATATATATATATATATATATATATATATATATATATATATATATATATATATATATATATATATATATATATATATAGAGGTGGGATCCGGTGAATCCACCTAAATATTTGAGTCCATGAATCCAGGAAACAATATCACGCACAATACAAAACTTTATCACGTATTTTTTTTTTGATTTTTTTTTAGTATAAGCTGTGATATTGTTTAGTATAACGTGCGATATTGTAAGCTGTGATATTGTTTAGCATAACGTGTGATATTGTATTAGAAAACAATATCACGAAATATTTTTTTTTCGATTTTTTTAGTATAAGCTGTGATATTGTTTAGTATAACGTGTGATATTGTAAGATGTGATATTAATTAGCATAACGTGTGATATTGTATTACAAAAAAATATCACGATTTTTGTTTTGTAGTATAAGCGGTGATATTGTTTAATATAACGTGTGATATTGTATCATGGACTCACGGACTCAAAAAGATAGGGTGGACTCATGTGATCCTAATTCTATATATATATATATATATATATATATAGAATTGGGATCCTGTGAGAACCACCAAGATAATTAGAACCATGAGAACTCCACCTTACGGATACTTTCTTTAAAAAATAATGACAAATTTGGATTCAGCATAGAATTTTATGGTTAGATAATATATTTCTTGGTCCAAAAAGTATAAACTATTGACAGAAATCGAAGCGACTTTCATTTTATTAATTTTCATGCATCTGCTACTCATTTTCATTTAACTAACAATACTCATGCACCTAGAACTCGATATTGTGCATCTAGCGCTCGTTATTTTCATGCACCTAGTACTCATTTTCATGCACGTAACAATTTTCATGCACCTAATATTCATTTTAGTGCATCGATAGCCATTTTAGTATACTTAATTGTATTTTTTTACATTAATATTATTTATTGTTAATAAAATCGATAAATTTTGTTTAGGTATGCTGAAAAATGTGATTGAATAAACTAAACTAAGGGTAAATGATCCATCAAAACTTTCGGAGCAAGATTTGATGATGATTTAGTAAGGGTTCTCACGGTTCTCATTATGTTAGTGGTTCTCACCGGATCCTGACTCTATATATATAGTTTCGGGATCATATGAGAACCACTAGGATGATGAGAACTACTAATACTAACATTAATAATTACTACTACTACTACTACTACTACTACTACTACTACTACTACTACTACTACTACTACTACTACTACTACTACTACTACTACTACTACTACTACTACTACTACTACTAATAATAATAATAATAATAATAATAATAATAATTTTACGCGCTCACCCCCCCCCCCCCCCAAAAAAAAAAACCCTTCAATTTCAATCATTTCCCCATTTTCACTTTCTCACTCTTCTTCTTCTTCTTCTCTCTCTCTCTTCGACCATCATCATCTCCGTCGCCATTTCCGATCATCTTCTCCGATCATCGTCGCCGATCATCTATCTCCTACCTTCATCGTCTCCGATCATCTGCTTCTCAAATTACGGTTCAATCCATTCATCAGTAGCATTTTCGCGAGATTTATCAATCTCATTCCTACAAATTCAGGTAATATGCTTCCCAAATTAATGGCGATTGTACTTTAATTTTATCATGCATGTATTTTTTCCCCGACATTCATCAATTCCCCCAACATTCATCAATTCATGTCCAGCTATTAACCCTAATTTGCAGTAATTTCCCTAATTAAGGTCTTTTATTGTTATTCTATAGCGAATTCTTAGATTTCTAGTCTTATTTTCGACTACATGTTCCAGTTTTTGTTCTACGTTTCGAAAATGTGGAATTTAGATGATCTCTGGAGTATTAATGATCTATATTGCTAAGATTTGTCAATATGCTCGATGATTTCTGATGTTTTCTATAGATTTAGGTTCTACGGATTATAATTTCCAAGTGTCTAGCATGATAATCTTATTGTGTCACCAATTCACATTGAATTTATTTAGAATAAAATTTGTACATTTTTCAAGTCTTTTTGCAGCTACATCAGATTGTGTCAAGCGACAAGACTATGCATTGAACTCATTTGCATAGAAATTCAGAGTTTATGTGTTGCTTATAGTTTAGCGAGTTCTGCATTTTTGTTCTGATTGCATGTTCAAGTACTTTTTTATAATTGAATTTGCGGATTTGTGAGGGTCTTTGGTTTTTAATGATCTATATTGCTCGGATCTTAAAATAATAGTCCAGCTGGTTGTTGCTTGATGTTTTCAACATTTTTCAGCCAAGTAGGCATAGGTTTTAGGATACCCGTCCTCTGTACGTTCATGAAATAAGGTCCAGTGTGCATGAAATAGGGTTCAATGTGCATCAAATAAGGTTCTGTCCGCATCAAACAAGGTATCACTTTAAAATTAGCAGTTGGTCCATTGTCGATAATGTGCCAATGCTTAATTAGTAGAGGGCCCTTGACTCGGAAAATATGCATATTTTGTTTACATTTAAATGCTCTCGGTTGTGCATTAGCCGAAATTTCTATTTTCACCCGTGTTAACATCAGTCAATGCATTCACAGATATGAGGCGAAAGACTGTTGCAAGGAAGAAAAAAACACCAGTAAAAAAAACACAAATAAAAGGAGGTAGATCAGTGAAAGATTATTTCCCACCAAACCCAACAAATTCAAGCATAAATGATGCTGTTGACCAAAGTACGTTGAGGAAGAAAATCTGCATAGCTTTGTCTGTTTTTGTGTTTCATCCCTTACCCCAAAATAATGATAGACTACATTTTAATGCTCTCTCTAAACTTGGATGCAATACCTGTACTGCATGCTTAATGTGATATTTCCTGAATTTATCTTAGTGTTTTTCTGCAGGATTAATGTGATATTTCAAATGACGGAATGCTTGTACTCTTTTCCTTACTAGTTTCTTTTTCTTCTTTTTTCATTCGAGAGTTCAATTTGTGATGCTTGTAGGTCATTCTCTTACTGGTCAATTACTTATACATAACCAAGTATGGTCAATTGGTGCAAGGGGTGGGTAGTCAATATTGTTGCGGAAGATAAAGCACTTTTTGCCGTGAATTACGTAAGAGAAAAAAATAGGCTATGAGTTTGTCATTTGCTCCCTTAGTCAAAGTTCAGCTTACTGACAACTGTTGTCAATCCCAACTTGATGATGTTTTCAATAATCAAGATCTAGTGACTAACATATTTAACCGAGTCAATTGTTACGAAGATAAGGCAAATATGGCGTTGGTCTGTAAGAATTGGTCTCAGCTTTTCCTCATACACCCAAGTGCGCCTTGCATTGAACATGCATATGGCCTTTCTCTATGGACCAATGATATCAATGGTGTCAAAATTATTCGTAGGGGTCCTAGAATAATTTATAAATGATGCAAATGCTTTATGACTAAAGATTTGGCAGCTAAACTGCTCCTGCATCATCAACAAGAGAAAAATTCTTTTCAAAGAGAACACCTTAACGCTCTTGATGATGCTGAACACGCATATATGAATGAGTTGCTTTATGCTTTAGCTACGCCATCTCCAGCACGTGACATATCAGTTGCCATTTCAACAGAGTTAACAACTCGGGCAACTTTCCCTTTTTTCCGTTTTTTCCTCGATATATAACTCAACTGCTCAAGTTTGTACCACTTTTTGGCATTTCAATGTTTGTGTATTTAGGCCTTTAACCGTTCAGGTGTTAAAGTTGCCCTATTTTCAGTCTTTTGTGGTACTCTTGTATAATTCCATGTACTAAGCCACCTTTGTATAATTATGTAGTCGGGTTTTTTCATTTTGGATGTTGTAAAACTTTGTCATGTATGGATGATATGTTTTATTAATGAAGTTTCTTTTCCTTATTTTGTTAATCATCGAGCTTTCATTGGTTCATAATTACATGAAGTTTATGGATTCATGGAACAGCCTTGTAGATGCATAAAAAAACAATCTAAGTTCATTAAAATAACCCTGTATATGCATGAAATAAGCTGCCTTCTTAACCTACCTACTTTGACAGATAATCCTCCCAAACCAAGTATTACAGCTGCAGAACCAGAACAAATTCCTCCGCGTCGACAAAGTCCACGTACCCAAACAAAAGTTACGGAGCAAGTAACACCAGATATGCTTTCTGGTAACAACAATGGTGAGGGTTTGCCTTTTCTTGTCCCTTTTAAACATTTCCAGCCCATGTCGTTTGTTCCAATATTAAAGTTGATGGTTTAGGGTGCAATACCCTTATGAATGCATCAAGTAGCCTTGTAGATGCATCAAAAAGCAATCCATATGCATTAACCAACCATGCCTTGTGGTTTTCTTCTCGTTCGACTGACAATAGCAAGGGAAATGGTTTAGGGTTGGATTAGGCGGACCGCTACCGCGGGTCCGCCTAATCCAACCCTAAACCCTTTCCCGTCCTGTTTTAGGATACCCGGGCCCCTATTTTAAATCCCGTCCCCAAAAAGGGTTCACTCTGCCCCCTCTAGGGTGTCTTTAGGTTTTCCTGTTCGAATAACAATAGCAAGGGAAATGGTTTAGGGTTGGATTAGGCGGACCCGCGGTAGCAGTCTGTAATACTCCGTATTTATGAGTCTTTGGGTACTCTATCGAGTAGGCCTTACTCTGTCGAGTAAGGGTGAGTTGCGTTTTAAAATAGTTTCTGACCTGTTGGATACTCGATCGAGTAACTAGGATACTCGATCGAGTAAGGGGGTACTCGATCGAGTACCGTGGGTACTCGATCGAGTAGCCGGTTTACGGGGAGTTTTTCTCGGGTTTTGTTAATTATGCGATTAAGATATATAAACTTTTTCGTCATTTTGCTAAACACTTTTGCAAAACCTAATTTACTGTCAAAGAGAGAAAGCAAGTACGTTTATCATCTTAATCGCATTGTTAGCAAATCCCGGAGTTTGGAAGGTCGGTTTTCATCGTTTGTTATACCGTTGAGATCCTTGCGTCAAGGTTAAGATCTATGTACCCTTTTTGTTGTCTTTCCTTTAAGTTGGTTAAACCCTAATCTAGGGATTTGGGGGTTTTTGAGTAGTTTTTGATTTTGTAGCATTTGTATGTTGTATGATAGGAGGAGGGTTCGTAGAAGAAGCTTTTTGATTCAGCTGTAGAGACCGTCTAATAGTTGTGCTTTCCAGGTAGGATTTCCTACTCAGTATTAGTCCCATAACGGGATGATTGTTGATGTGTTGTGGTTGATTGAATAATATAGTAATTGTATTGTGACGGTTGTTGATTGTGATTGTTTGTCTCTGGTTCTCGAGGCGTGTCCTCGGCTGAGTGGGGTCACTTGCGGGAGTGGCTTCACGCCCTAGTTTCACTCTTCGTGGAACCCGCCACGGAAGGGGATGTGCACATTAATGGACAGGGTTATCGCTCGTTATGAGGAGCGGGGATTTGGTGGGTACGCCTGCGGTCCCCCATCGCGTAACTCGGTCCAAAGGTGGACGATCGGTGATTGAGATTGTTGGAATTGGTGTGGTTGTGTGTGTGACGGTTAAGTCATGCATTTATCTTATTGATGATATATATTTAGTTGTGTGATTAGTACGACCCGGTTGTTGTTTTGTAAACTGCGGTGATCCATTCGGGGATGGTGAGCGAGAATGAGCGGAGTTTGAGTTGAGTCTTTGGGATAGGTGGGAGGTGCCATCGTCTGACGATAGAAGTCTTCCGCTGTAGTCTTTTAGTTTTATGACATTTCAGTATTTCAGTAGACAGTTGGTTTTAAGAACTTGTATCCGTATTGTGGGATTTGGTTTCAGTTGTACTTTTCACTAAAAGTTATATCATTTAAGTTGTTTCGTTATTGTCTTATGAATATCAAGCCTCGGGTAACCGAGATGGTAATATCTTCATACCTGAGTGGTCCTGGTAAGGCACTTGGAGTATGGGGTTGTTACAAATATTATCAGAGCGACGATCCTGAAACCTGTAACCAATGAACCTAATGAACATAGGGAGTCAATTAAAATGAACCCGGGGTAAAGGTTGTAGGAGATAATGCAAAGGCTTGGGAGACGTCCTGAAGTCGCGAACTCGCCCTACAATTTTGAACTGGTCACATGGGGGGTGTATGTCAAGGTCGAATGCGTTGTTTGGTTAGCTGGTGTGTGAATGTGATGAACTGTGTGTAACTCTTGGGTGTTTGCGGTAGGAAGTTGGGAATGTGAAAGAAAGGTTGATGATATATGTAGAATTGTAGTTGGAACGAAAACATGTTGGGTGTTTACAATGTGGCGTTTAATAACATGATATAATGATTTCGTAGATCGTATGAAAAGATGCGTAGCATTATATGCTTAGTTATGATATAATATTGGTTTTATAAAGTTTTTAGCATGTTAGCATATGATATAGCATGCGGGTAGCGTTTCTGAGTTAGCATGACTCGATCGAGTGGGACTGACTTGATCGGGTGGGTTTTTGACGATTTTGAGTCCAGAATCGTGTTTTTGGGCACTCGATCGAGTACCTCGGGCACTCGATCGAGTAGAAATCACTCGACCGAGTAGCCTAGCTACTCGGTCGAGTATGTTAGAGTTCGAAAGTCCGTTTGGGGTCCGAGGTTGGGGCACTCGATCGAGTATAGTGGGCACTCGATCGAGTAGCTTGTTACTCGATCGAGTATGTTTGGGAACTCGATCGAGTAGGGTCTGGGCAGCTTGTTTTCGTGTTTTGAGGTTTTGGCGCGTATGTTTATATCCACCCCTTTTTCTGTTATAGTTTCAAGATGCCGCCCAAGAAGAAGGCGTTGTATGCGAGAGCTGAGCTTATGAACATTGACATCATTAAGATGTTGGAGCATCAGGATGCTCTTACTGAGGCTTTAAAGACTGTGGGAAAAGATAAGGATAAGGATAAGGAGAAAGAGGTTGATCACTCTAAAATCAGCCTCTATATAGCGAGGTTTAACCCGAAAGAGTACAAGGGAGTTGGGAGTCGAACCTTCTTGATAGGCGGCTTAGAGATGATGGAGAACATATTAGATTTGGTTCACTGTCCTGATGAGATGAGAGTGGAACAGGCTGTATTCTATCTGAGGGAGGCAGCTGGTAAGTGGTGGCATACGGTGAAAGTGAGTGCTAAGGAGTTGTATGTGAACCAAGGTTTACCTGCTATACCTTGGGAAGAGTTTTGTAGGGCTATGAGAAAAGAGTTTGTACCGGAGCATGTGAGGAGTAAGTTGAGGGAAGAGTTTGACAGTTTTAAGATGACCGCAGAGATGTCTGTGGCTAAGTACTACATGCAGTTCAATGATAAGTCTAGGTATGCTGAGGATATGGGTTTGAGTGAGGAGAATTTGGCGCTGAGGTTTGAGAGGGGGTTGACCCCTAAGATTATGGATAAGTTACCCGTGGGAGTCCTTACTCATGTTAAGGAAGCTTATGAGAGGGCTGGGAGAGCTGAGAGGTTGGTGGAGATTGCTCAGGAGAGGTCAGGTGGTGAGAAAAGGAAGTCTGAGAGCGAGGGTGGTGGCCAATCTAATCACAAGAAAGGCAACCACAATCAGTCTAAAGGGTTTTTTTCTGGGTCAGGGTTCAGTGCTGGGGCTTCCTTTGGGTGTGGCCGTGGAAGTGTTAGTGGTAGGTTGGGAGTGACCTGCTATAGTTGTGGTGGTGTAGGCCACAAGAGACATGAGTGCACAAGTGCACCGGGAACTTTCCAGAGACCTGCGCAGAGCTATGCGAGCAATAGACCGGCTGGGTCATGGCCAAACCGGGAAGTCGAGCTACCAGTGGGAGGCAACCGCAACGGCGGTAATTCTTATCAGAAACCAACAACGAACAACAACAACAATCAAGGGTCGGGTGCTAAGCCGACCACATCAGCCAGTACTATCCAGGGAGATGGACAGAAGACTAGTGGAAAGTTATACATGGTGGAGAAGAAAGCAGCTGAGGAGGATTCACACATTATCACCGGTACTTTTCTTGTTAATGGTATTCATACCTTTGTTTTGTTTGATTCGGGGGCTTCTCAGTCGTTTGTATCTTCGAGTCATGTTAAACGGTTGGGTTTGAGGGTATATGAGTCTGTGAGTGAGCAAGTTTTTATACCTTCGGGTGAGTCTGTATCTTGTGGGAGGTTATATAGGGATGTACCTATGATAGTTGGGCAAGTTGATTTCCCTATAGACTTGCTAGAGTTTCCTTTTGACGGTTTTGAGATGATAGTTGGGATGGATTGGCTGGGAAAGTATAAAGCTAAGATAGACTGTCATCAAAAGAAAGTGTCTTTAAGAGGTCCTAAGGGTGTTAGTGTGTCTTATCGTGGGTTTCTAGTCAAACCCAAAGTTAAGTTGATTGCAGCTGTCACTTTGAAGTCTTACCTGAGGAAGGGATGTCCTTTGATCTTGTGCCATGTGAGAGATGACCGGATAGAGAGTCCGACAGTTGATCAGATACCGGTGGTGGGAGAGTTTGAGGATGTGTTTCCAGAGGAGATTCCGGGGTTGCCGCCGAGAAGAGAGATAGATTTCACAGTAGGGTTGAAACCAGGGACGAGGCAAATCTCTAAGGCACCGTACCGTATGGGTCCTAAGGAGATGGAGGAGCTTAGGAAACAGTTGGATGATATGATAGAGAAGGGATACATTAGACCTAGTGTATCGCCGTGGGGAGCACCAGTTCTTTTCGTGAAGAAGAAAGATGGGAGTTTGAGGTTGTGCATAGATTACAGGGAGCTGAACCGAGTGACGGTGAAGAACAAGTATCCTTTGCCAAGGATAGATGACCTGTTTGATCAGTTGAGTGGTGCATCGGTCTTTTCCAAGATCGATCTGAGGCCGGGGCACCATCAGGTGAAGATTAGAGAGGTGGACATACCAAAGACAGCTTTCATGTCGAGGTATGGCCATTATGAGTATGTGGTGATGCCGTTTGGGTTGTCTAATGCACCGGCACTGTTTATGGATTTGATGAATAGGATCTTTAGACAGTTTTTGGACAAGTTTGTAGTGGTGTTTATCGATGACATCTTAGTCTACTCTAAGACTAAGGAGGAGCATGAGGAGCATCTGAGGATCGTGTTGCAAACTTTGAGGGAGGATGAGATATATGCTAAGCTATCCAAGTGTGAGTTCTGGTTAGAGAAAGTTGCTTTTCTGGGGCATGTGATCTCTAAGGAGGGAGTAGCTGTGGATCCGGCGAAGATTGAGGCAGCAAAAGTGGGAAGCACCAAAGAATGTTGTTGAGATCAGGAGTTTTATGGGTTTAGCTGGGTACTACAGACGGTTCGTGAAAGATTTCTCCAAGATAGCTAGACCTATGACAGCGTTGATGAGGAAAGAGAACAGGTTTCATTGGGATGAGAGTTGTGAGACGGCGTTCCAAACGTTAAAGGAGCGTTTGACCACAGCTCCTGTCTTAGCATTGCCTGAAGGGATCGAGAACTTTGAGGTTTATACAGATGCCTCAAAGAACGGGTTGGGATGTGTGTTGATGCAGAACGGTAAAATGATTGCCTATGCTTCTAGGCAATTGAAGCCTTATGAGGGGAACTACCCTACTCATGATCTGGAGTTGGGTGCAGTGGTGTTTGCTCTCAAGATATGGAGACATTACCTTTATGGAGCAATCTTTAAGATATTTTCTGATCACAAGAGTCTCAAGTATATTTTCACTCAAAAGGAGTTGAACATGAGATAGAGGAGGTGGATGGAGCTGATTGGCGATTATGACATGGAAATTATCTACCATGAAGGGAAGGCCAATGTAGTTACTGATGCTTTGAGTAGGAAGAGTGTACATTCTCTGTGTACAGCTCTATCTTTGATGAGGTTGAGAGATGAGGTAGCGAGATTTGGGATACATATGATGCAGAAAAGAGATGCCATGGGTGATATGACAGTGCAGCTTGAGTTTTATGATGACATTCGAAGTAAGCAGGCGTTGGATCCTAAGATAGTGGAGTGGAGAGCTAGAGTAGAGAAAGGGACAGTGTCTCGATTCTCCATTCACACAGATGGTAGTTTGAGGTTTGACGGTAGGTGGTGTGTTCCTAATGATGAGGAGTTGAAAAAGACTATCATGACAGAGGCACATTGCACACCGTATTCAGTACATCCAGGTGGTGACAAGCTATATAAGGATTTGAAGAACACGTTTTGGTGGCCTGGGATGAAGAAAGAGACAGCTGAGTTTGTGGCCCGTTGTTTGACAAGCTGCGTTAAGCTATATAAGTTGCATGGAGTCCCTAAGGACATAGTGTCTGACAGAGATGCGAGATTTATATCAAGGTTTTGGAAAGAGTTGCAGGAATCGTTGGGAACAACTTTGAAGATGAGTACAGCATTTCATCCTGCGACAGACGGACAGACTGAGAGAACAATCAAAACTCTTGAGGATATGTTGCGAGCTTGTGTGATGGATTTTGGTGGTAGCTGGGAACAGAGGTTGGACTTGATAGAATTCTCTTACAATAACAGCTATCACACTAGTATTGGTATGGCACCGTTTGAGGCTTTGTATAGGAGGAGATGTAGGAGTCCGATTTGTTGGGACGATAGTGCTGAGACAGTGGTTTTAGGACCAAAGATGGTGCATGAGATGGTGGAACAGATTAAGATGATCAGGGAACGGATGAGGGCAGCTCAGGATAGGCAAAAGAGTTATGCAGATCTACATCGCCGGGACATAGAGTTTCAAGTGGGGGACAAGGTTCTTTTGAAAGTGTCTCCTATGCGTGGAGTTATGAGATTTGGGAAGAAAGGCAAGCTAAGTCAGAAGTTTATCGGGCCTTATGTGATCTTAGAGCGAGTTGGGGAAGTTGCATATCGTCTGGCTTTAACAGCTGCGCTAGAGAGAGTGCATAATGTGTTTCATGTATCGCAACATAAGTATGTGAGTGACCCGTCACATGTGTTAGAGGCAGAGAACTTAGAGCTAGATGAGTCCTTATCATATCTTGAGGTGCCTAAGCAGATTCTTGATCGAAAGGTTAGGAAGACCAGGAGTGGTGAGACAGTTTTGCTTAAGATCCTTTGGTCTAACCACGAGACTGAGGAAGCTACATGGGAGCCAGAGGAAGCTATGAAAGAGCGTTACCCTTTTCTTTTTGATCAGGTATGTATGGTTACGGGGACGTAACCTTGTTTCTTTTAGGGGGGTAGGAGATGATCGCGACGAGTTTTTAAGAGTTTCATACCCTTTTTGTATGTTGTGTCGGTATGTGTGTCGGGATGAGTTGGGTTAGTAACACGTTTTATGTTGAGTTTTGTTTTGGTTGTTGAGTCGGAATTGTTGAGGGAGTACCTTTGTTTAGTAGTGGTTTGAACTTCGGGGACGAAGTTCTTTTTAAGGAGGGAAGACTGTAATACTCCGTATTTATGAGTCTTTGGGTACTCTATCGAGTAGGCCTTACTCTGTCGACTAAGGGTGAGTTGCGTTTTAAAATAGTTTCTGACCTGTTGGGTACTCGATCGAGTAACTAGGATACTCGATCGAGTAAGAGGGTACTCGATCGAGTACCTTGGGTACTCGATCGAGTAGCCGGTTTACGGGGAGTTTTTCTCGGGTTTTGTTAATTATGCGATTAAGATATATAAACTTTTTCGTCATTATGCTAAACACTTTTGCAAAACCTAATTTACTGTCAAAGAGAGAAAGCAAGTACGTTCATCATCTTAATCGCATTGTTAGCAAATCCCGGAGTTTGGAAGGTTGGTTTTCATCGTTTGTTATACCGTTGAGATCCTTGCGTCAAGGGTAAGATCTATGTACCCCTTTTGTTGTCTTTCCTTTAAGTTGGTTAAACCCTAATCTAGGGATTTGGGGGTTTTTGAGTAGTTTGTGATTTGGTAGCATTTGTATGTTGTATGATAGGAGGAGGGTTCGTAGAAGAAGCTTTTGATTCAAATTGTAGAGACCGTCGATAGTTGTGTTTTCCAGGTAGGATTTCCTACTCAGTATTAGTCCCATAATGGGATGATTGTTGATGTGTTGTGGTTGATTGAATAATATAGTAATTTTATTGTGACGGTTGTTGATTGTGATTGTTTGTCTCTGGTTCTCGAGGCGTGTCCTCGGCTGAGTGGGGTCACTTGCGGGAGTGGCTTCACGCCCTAGTTTCGCCCTTCGTGGAACCCGCCACAGAAGGGGATGTGCACATTAATGGACAGGGTTATCGCTCGTTATGAGGAGCGGGGATTTGGTGGGTACGGTGCGGTCCCCATCGGCGGGATCGTCCAAAGGGACGATCGGTGATTGAGATTGTTGGAATTGGTGTGGTTGTGTGTGTGACGGTTAAGCTGTCTGTTTATCTTATTGATGATATATATTGAGTTGTGTGATTAGTACTGATACCGGTTGTTGTTTTGTAAACCTGCGGTGATCCATTCGGGGATGGTGAGCGATAATGAGCGAGTTTGAGTTGAGTCTTGGGATAGGCTGGAGGTGCCACCGTCTGACGATAGAAGGCTTCCGCTGTAGTCTTTTAGTTTTATGACATTTCAGTATTTTGTTAGAGTTGGTTTTAAGAACTTGTACCCGTATTGTGGGATTTGGTTTTGATTGTACTTTTCACTAAAAGTTATATCATTTAAGTTGTTTCGTTATTGTCTTATGAATATCATGCCTCGGGTAACCGAGATGGTAATATCTTCATACCTGAGTGGTCCTGGTAAGGCACTTGGAGTATGGGGGTGTTACACAGTCCGCCTAATCCAACCCTAAACCCTTTCCCATCCCGTTTTAGGATACCCGGGCCCCTATTTTAAATCCCGTCCCCAAAAAGGATTTATGGTGACTTTACCAAAGCAGTTAGAAATGCTAAGTGTAAGGCTCCCGCTTTCCCAGCTGTCACGCAAATGTCAAAGTTGGCAGATTGTTTATTTGAAGGATTTAACCTTTCACAGCAGAGTACAGAAGAAGGTGAAAGGGAAGGTGCTGAATGTGAAAGGGAGGGTGCTACTTAGGATAAGATGGAGGAGGATGAAGTGGAGAAGGACAATGAGAAAGATGAGAATGAATTGAAGGAGAAAAAGGAGAAGGGGGCAGTGGAGGAGGAGTTGAAGAAGGATGAGGGTAAAGTGGAGGAGGAGGAGTTTAAGAAGGAGGAGGTTGACATGAGTTGTGCAGATGATGCATTTCTAGACAATGCCACTGTCATGGCTGAATTAGAAGGGATCCTTAATAATGCATTTACTCATGTTGGCAAGGTGTTTGATTCACATCATGAAAATTTGTGGAACGAAAAAAAGGAATAGGAAAAGAGGGATAAGGCGCTTCTGGAAGGACCGTCTTTCAGCCTTTTTAGTGGTGATGATGCACCATATAACTCTCAAGAGTTCCTTGAGTCCAGGTTGCAGGCTGCTTCAAGTGTTCCTCATTCAAGTACAACAACTACGATGTCTGTTCCAGTAGTTCGTCTTTTATCGCCAATATCGCCAATTTTGATCTCGTCCCAACCATCCCAACCATTACATGTAGTTATCTCCTCTAAAGTATCGTTGGATGAATCGCCAATTGAGCCCTCTTCTCCAACTGCCCCCTCAGATTATGCCATTGAGAGGCAGGTGGTTGGTAGAAGGGTGCTCCCTAAGAGGTGTGTTGAGGTAGCGAATGTTTACCGGTCACCTTACTTTATCAGAAATGTGGACATGGTTCGTGACTTGAGTCGATCGGATAAACTGGTAGGAGACTATACATTTTCAGAGGACTTAGATGAAGAGTACGTATCACTCTCCTATATTTTTTTAATCTTATTCGGCATATATGCATTATATTTTCTTTGTATAACACTAAGGTTTCATGTTATCATAATCGTATAGGGAGGTTTTATTTAGGCATATGGGGCAAGACTCTCACACGAAGTCATATGAAGAGTTTGCTTCTTGATCGCCAAGTTCATACAGATGTCATTTCTGTGTGGTGTGATTATTTGAATGAGGGAAACAAATTCAGAGATCGTAAATGCCCTTGCCGTCTATTTATCACAGAGACAACTGACATAAGTGTTCCATGGCTGTTCTCAACCTTGGGCTGCAATAGACTTTCGAATGCATGAAGTAACCTTGTAGATGCATGAAATACCAATCTAGGTACATTAAACAACACTGAACATGCATCAAATAAGTGTCCAATTATTACAGGTTTTTATTCTCTAATACGGGTCACCTAATTTAATGAACAGATTGACTCATTGGATGTCAACTTTGCAGACGTGGAGTTGGTAAGTCCTTCAAGATTTTTACATTACCATGGCTGTTCTCCACTAAGTGTCTTTCTTTTCATTTTCGTCTTTATTTTCATTGTTGTCTTTGTTTTTAATGTCGTACAGGTTTTCATTCCTATTGTTACACCCTTGCCATTTGTCTTCTGTTACCATGTTAGTAAGAAGTTGTTAGAAGTGATGCACTTGATGCTTCCGTCAACTGACTATTCTCGCCATGTTAAACCTGTGGTATGTCTTCAGATCTTTTTGCAATAAAGTGCTGATTTTCGTCTAATTTTTGTGAGAGATTATTTACTTGTCATTGTTTTACCTTTATCAGATGAACTTGTTGAGTACGCTTTCAAGTAAGATTCCAAAGTTGGTGCCTTCATGGCTTTTGATTCCTAAGTTGTATATTCCGCACGTTGCCGTTGATATCGAGCATGATACTGGAATCTACCTCATGCGTCATATGGAGATGTACAACGGGGCTAAGGGACGCTTAGGTTCAAAGGTGGGTCTAAAGGGAGTAAGTCTGTATTATTTAATTCAACTTTTCCTTGTATGTGCATTAAATATGAAGGCACTGATGTTGATTTCTTTTGTTGTTATTGTTCAAAGAGTTGATGTTAAACGTTATATTGTGAATGTTTGCAATGAAATTCTAACTTGGCGATACAACTCTTAAAAACTTCAAGTGACGGCTGTAGCAAAGGCTTACAAGAATGGCAGTCAGATTCGGTAACGCGAAATCTTAAGTAGCTTTGTTTTCCGTTTTTCCTTTTTTCCATGTTAATCAAGGAGCTTTTATTTTCCCCTTTTCTCAGTAATCAAGCGCCACATGATGATTTATCATATACAGATGCACACTTGATCAATTATATTCGGAATAATGGGAAGAATAAGGAGTAAGTTCTAACTGACCATACAGCTTTTTTTAAACTTCAGTTTTTGTCCACTCTTTGTTGTTCCGTGTTTTCTAATCTACTTACAACATGTGCATCATTAGTGAGGTCGTTGTAGAAACCGATTGGTTGCAAGTTACCCAAGGCGCGCTGCAGACCTTGCTACCAGGAAATTGGGTAATGGATATGGTTATTGATGCTGTTGGTATTCGTACTACAATCAAAAACCCAAGTGTTGTGTATTTCCCAACAATCATAAAGGTATTCATATTCCTTATTGTGTCAAATGCTTGTTTTTGGTTTTTGAAATTACAAAGAATTTTGACAAATGTTCTCAAATTTCAGGGAGTTGTCGGTAAAAAGGGGTTTCGAAGTCAATACGTCCTACTTGACTACTTGCCCCTCAATCTAAAAACAACCTAACTGGTAAATAAACATTCTCTTACTTTTTTTTTCCATGCACTTTTTTTTCAATGCACTTTTTTTTTCATTTGAAGTCGATAGATCCTACTTGACTACTTTGTAATATTTCAGGCTTTCTTTCCTTATTGTGTGGAGAGATCACATTGGTTTGTATTGTTGTTGACTTTGGGAAAAGGATGAACTTTATACTCGACTCCAGCCTGCCCAGGCGCCCTGAAGTCAGACAAAATTTTTTAGTTGAACATGTATGATTTATTAGTTTTTGTCCAAAAGCAAGTTGCCCCTGACTTATTATATCCGGAAGGCTGCTCAACAGTTTTTGACTGCCCAAAATGCATTATCGAATGAAAATATTGTTGGCGATCTTTATGTGCATGAAATACCCTTGTATGTCCATGTAATAACCTTCAGCGTGCATGAAATACCCTTTTACCCTTGGAATAGCATCGACATTTATGTTTTTGAAAGTTATGTCGGCACATTTAGCTGAGAGTTTATTCAACGAGTTTATTCAATTGTGAATATGATATACGAAAGGCAGCTCAATGGTTTTCGACTTTCCAAAATGCATTGTCGAATAAGAATACTATTGGCAATCTTTATGTGCAGGAAATAACCTTGTCTGTGCATGACATAACCTTGCATGTGCATTAAATACCCTTATACCACAATCACAATCACTCACTGTCTTGTTTTTGTATAGCTCCTGCCTGCTTTGGAGATCATCGCAAGAGACTCTCCAAGATACACAAGGTTGTTGGAGATCAAGACTTTTCAGTGGGAGGTTGTGCAAGTGCCTCGACAAAAGAACGGGTATTCTTGTAGAGTTTATTTGTTCAAGTGGCTAGAAAATTTGTGTGATCAAGCATCATGGACTGATGAGCGTTCTTACGAGGTATAAATTTTTCAACAAACTTTTGTAAACATTATTCAGTATATTTTATTTCAAGCCTTTCAATATTTGTTGTCAAATGAAATTTATATGTAGGATTTGGATGAATATGCTACGAGTATGATTGCATGTCTCATCAAATGGAAGCGAAACACGAGAAAGGTAAATATAAGGAACTTTCGAATGCCTAATTTAAATTTTGCCTAATTTTAATCTTCTTTTCATTAGATTCTGTCTCGGAGTGACTTTTACGTAACAGTATCCCCCCCCCCCCTTTTTTTGTAGGATTATCACTAGGTGATATTTTCTAAACACTTGAGTCGAGGGATGTGCAAAGGGAGTGGCAGATGACATAATCCAACATTCGAAACACTGAGCCATTTTTTGATCTGATTCCTTGAGTCGAGGGATGTGCAAAGGGAGTAGACCCTGGAATATTAGATTCTTGGTACATATTAGATTCTGGAATATGTAGTACACTAAGTCTTGAGAGTACATATTAGATTGTAGAATATGTAAGGCGTGTAAGACATGAAGTCATGTTTCTGGACTAATTCTGGAAACATGTCACGAGGCAACGAAAACGAGAGACAATTTTCAAAATTGGACAACAAACATGTCACAAGGCAACGAAAACGAGAGAAAATTTTCAAAATTAGACAACGAAAAGGCTGTACGGAAATCTCTTTAACATCGTAAATACATTAAAAAATGTTCAACATGCATGAAATAACAGTGTGCATGCATGAAATATGTAAGTCATGTGTCCAAGGTCAACTCTTAAAGTAATCTCAAGCGAACTTTTAAAATGTTGCATTTTCATTTAGATTTTGGAATTTTATTATTAACTTCAATGGTTGGGGATGTGGTAGCAAAGAAGGATGTAGTGGTAGGTCAAATCTTAAAGTAATCTCAAGTAAAATAACCATGATGTGCATGAAATAACGTTCTTTGTGCATGAAATACATGTGTATGTGCATGAAATACCGTTGTATGTGCACGAAATAATGGTGACAGGAACACTCACGTTTTACATTCTATAAGTGTTACATTCATTCGTTTCTGACAGGGGTATTGAGGTTGACAAAGAAAAGGTGCAAGTGATTCAGCAATTAGCTCCTCCTGTTAATGTTAAGGGAGTGAGGAGTTTCCTTGGTCATGCTGGTTTTTATCGCCGGTTTATCAAGGATTTTTCAAAAATTGCTAAACCACTTACACAACTGTTGCTTAAGGATGCCCCTTTTGTATTTACTGATGAGTGTCTTTCTGCTTTTTACAGGTTAAAGCAGGCCTTGATTTTGGCGCCGATTATACAGCCTCCCGACTGGGATTTGCCGTTCGAGATTATGTGTGACGCTAGTGACTATGCACTAGGAGCGGTGCTAGGCCAAAGGAAAGATAAAGCTTTGAATGCAATCTACTATGCGATCCGAACTCTGGATGAGGCTTAAGTGAAGTACACCACTACTGAGAAAGAGCTTCTAGCTGTGGTATATGCGTTAGAAAAATTTTGTTCTTATTTGATAGGGTTAGAAGTTACTGTTTTTACTGACCATGCAGTGCTGAGACACCTTCTTGCTAAAGAAAGAAGCTAAACCACGGCTGTTGAGATGGATACTCCTCCTTTAGGAGTTTGATTTGCAGATAAAAGATAAGAAAGGTGCTGAGAACGTAGTAGCTGATCATATGTCGCGACTGTCACAACAAGAGGGAGAAGATTCTTTACCTATTGATGATTCTTTTCCTGATGATTCTCTATTTGCTGTTCTTTCTTCTATTATTAACCAAGGTCCTTGGTATGCAGATTTAGCAAATTACGTTGTTAGTGGCACGCTGCCACCTGACCTTTCTTATCAGCAGAGGAAGTGTTTTCTTTATAACGCTAAGCAGTACTTCTGGGATGACCCTTATTTATTTAAGGAGTGTGCAGACGGTCTCTACAGACGGTGTATTCCACAGTGGGAGACCAAAGCAATCTTGGAGGTCTGTCATTCATCTCCTTATGGTGGTCACCACGGTCCATCGCGCACCGTGGCTAAGGTACTTCAATCTAGCTTTTACTGGCCTACTTTGTTTGCTGATGCTAAAGTTTTATTTTCAGCCTGTGATGCCAACGCTCTGGGAACATTTCTAAGAGACATGAGATGCCACAAAATGGTATCCTAGAGGTCGAGGTTTTTGATGTCTGGGGCATCGATTTCCAAGGACCCTTCCCGTCTAGCAAAGGTAACAGGTATATCTTGGTAGCTGTAGATTATGTGTCTAAGTAGGTGGAGGCAATTACTTAACCCTATTGTGATGCCAAGACAGTGATTAAAATGTTTAAAAAGATTATATTTCCCCGATTTGGTGTCCCTAGGGTCGTCATTAGTGATGGAGGAATGCATTTTAAGGAAAAGAAACTAACTTCTATTTTGTCTAAGGTTGGTGTTCAACACCAGCGTGGTTTGGGGTATCATCCCCAAACTCGTGGTCAAGTTGAGGTCTCTAATCGTGAGATTAAAGAGATCTTAGCTAAGGTAGTTTCTAAATTACGGAAAGATTGGAGTCTTAAACTGGAAGACACATTATGGGCTTATAGGACTGCCTTTAAAACACCGATTGGTGCATCACCATACGGCTGGTTTACGGGAAGTCATGTCATTTACCTGTTGAGTTAGAATGCAAAGCTTGGTGGGCTATTCGTGAACTTAACTTTGATCCTAAGTTGTGTGGTCAGAACCGTTTATTGCAGCTAGATGAACTGGAGGAGTTTAGGCTAAATGCTTATGATAGCTCACGCATCTACAAAGAGAAGACGAAGAGATGGCACGACAAGCGGATCATACCTCGTGAATTTCATGTCGGGCAGAAGGTGTTGCTGTTTAATGCCCGACTGTGTTTATTTCCTGGCAAGCTGAAGTCCAGATGGAGTGGCCCTTATACAGTGATAGCTGTCACTAAATTTGGGTCCGTTGAGTTAGAAAATTCCGAGGGAAATAGGTTCAAACTTAATGGGCAATATGTGAAGCATTACCATTAGGCAAATGATGCAGACAATCGAGTTAAAGTCCTGTACTTCGACAATCCTGATGAGCCACCCAATTGAAGCCAGAAAGGTCGTGCGGGACCTCTTAAACCTGCGCTATCCGGGAGGCAACCCGGACTATTTTATTGTACTTTTGTTTGAACTTGTTCTTCTTATTATGTTGTGTGTTTAAAACTCTTTCTACGCTGAATATCATGCATCTCCTAGTCTCGTACTTCCTTTTATACGTTTTTGTAGGTGAGTTAATTCGATCGAGTGGTACTTCTACTCGATCGAACCTTTTAGCTGGAGTTTTCACTCGATCGAGTATCTGCTGCTCTCGATCGAAACCCTGCAAAACCACTTTCCTCGATCGAGCACTTATGACACCATTTCTACTCAATCGAACTACTCTTAATCTCTCGATCGAGTACATGCATGGTAAAGTTTCTATTTTTCGCCTGATGTGATGCTATGAGGCTTTACGTGACCTCCCACATTCATGGTCGGTTTGGGGAGGTCCCTCCTTTCACTGTCTTGTAAGTTTTTCGACTCCCTCTATCCTTTTCTCTTTAGTTTGCATTTCTTTCCCTATTTTTGGTACAATGAGGGCATTGTACGGTTTGGTTTGGGGAGGTATGTATCCATATCCGTGTATGCATGTTTTCTTGCATTTCCGCTTGCACGTTTATTCATTTTCGCATGCATCGTTGTTTTAATTCGAAGAATCATATAAAATTCGAAAATTCACGTTTATTTTGAGTCGGAACGATTGAACTTTGACGCTACCTTGAGTCTTTACCCTTGCCTTGCATATTCTTGACATTTTGTTGGCATGGTAATGTGCATAATCTACGAGTTTTTGTTTCTCTCTTGTCTGAACGAATAGACTTGACTCATTTATTGACAAACTACATATACATTTTAAGGTTAGAGCTCAATAAACTGGTGACATTCATGACCAGTTTTATATAGGATGTGAGTAGTACTCTCTATAAGGCATGTAACATCAATTTGCATAAGCATGAATTCAGTCTTCTTGATAACTGTATGCATTCGGTCTGTGGTTGGTGACACATGTTAGGAGAGGCAGTTCTCTTTATTTCATTATACCCATGAGCCTCACATAGCCAAATTGCCTATTTTGTCCGGTATAGCTACAATCTATAATTTTGCCTACCCTAGCCGAGCTAGTAATTAGTAGTTGTTTGGAATGTTTCATTGCAGTTTGGTTACATATCTGATCTGATAGGTTGGTGGAAGTGTTGAAGGGAATGAAAAGAAGAAAAAAATATGAAAAGGGAAATAATTGTTATGACAAGAAAAAAATTTGAAAAAGAATTGGAAAAAGAAAAAAAAGAAAGACATTATCAAAAAAGTCATGTGCCAAAAGCTTATTATGTTGTGATTTATGCTAGCATGTTCTATTTGTATCCTATGGGGAGTTAAAAATTTTGTGGTGGTTAGTGAGTTATGTGCTGCAAGTTAGCACCGATGTGTATTGATTTATTGAGTGTGAAGTTGGGATATGTTATTAATTTCGATCCGTTACTGCTAGCTTAGCTGCTAACTCCACTTATCCAAATTCTTCTTAGCCCCTTCTTACCCATTACCTCACTTACCCAAATGTAAGTCCTTGGCATGTGTCTTGGTCATTAGTTGGTGGGAATGCATATGTACGTTTGTAGAGATTTTATTCATGATAGATTGCATGCATGTTCTTATAGGTCGAGTTAGGTGAGTGTCTTTACTTCTTTCTATCTTCTACATATATACTCACCATGTACTTAATTTGAGTGATGAGCGACCCATGAGAGTCCGATCTTCATGAGTCTTGCAAGGTCGACGGTTCAATAGTTTGAAACATTGATTTAACTCGTTTGCACTTTCCATTGGCCACTTTGTTAGTTGTTGCATTAAACTGGTCTGAGTGGATGATTTGTAGCTGATGAGTTGGTCCCGTTCCGTTGGTTGTCTTTAGTTGCATTCATAGTTTACTTGGGTACGAGCAAAGGTTTAGTTTGGGGAGATTTGATGCGTGTGTTTTATATAAGGTTTTTATCTCATTTTTACACGCATTTATGTGTTATTTATATGGCGAATAGCTACAAATGCCCCCGAATAGTCTACTTTGGTTTGTCTTGTGTAAATTCCAGGTACAGACCAGAAAGGTGCAAAATCAAGCCTAAACTTGTCTCATTCGCATGCATATTTGAGAATAAGGAATCGGAGCATGGAATCCATCGCTTAAAGACGCGTGAACTGATCTCAGAAGGTGTCAAGGAGTCCATATGCGCTAATATAGCTCGATCGACCAGTTATTTGGTCAACCGAATACTTTATCCATCAAGAGTTGCTCGATCGAGTTGTTTATCTACTCGATCGAAATGGCTGATTTGAGAAGTACTCGATCGAACTCCTATTTTAATCGATCGGGAGGAATTTCAAGATTTGTCCTCGACGAGTGGTTTCATTTCACTCGATCAAGAGGTTTTCCTTTCTATGCATGTTTTTGCCTATTTTCGAGATGGGCATTGTAATTAGGATATAAGCTAGGTTAAGTAGTACGATAGATTATCATCTATTCTTCCTCTAGACTTCGACTACTCTCTTCTCTCCTTACTCTCTCATACTCTTCCTTAGAACTCTTACTCAGATCTCGCAAATTGTAATCGGTACTTTGATTTTCCCTTTAATGCAAATTTAGTCTTTGTTGTTAATCGCTACATATAATTGTTCTTGTCTAATTAAGTCGAAGCAATTAGATAATAAATTACGGTAAACCTTGACCTAGATCAGAAGATTGGAAAGGGTGAGACCTGTAGCGAACATTAGGGCACTTTATTGAGGGCGGAAGCTAAGCTATTTGTGTTTTAGGCCAAATTGAGACCGGAAGGAGATATTCATTGCTCCATAGACTACACTTGCATTGACCTGAGACCTTAGATTGCATTGCTAGTAAATCATGGTGAACCGATTGTCTTAGCTGTTTTCTTCCTGCTTGCTTTATTTCAGCTCTCTTTCTTTTTTCTCTTTCCTATGATCTCATTAGACTAGAACAACCAATTCAAACCCCCAGAAACTGGTTAACGTGACGGACTTAGTTAAAGCTGACATTTTCCCATCTCCCTGTGGAGATCGACCCTACTTACTGCTAGCTTCTGTTAGTATATCTAGGTTTTATTTTTGGTACATGACGACGGTATCAGCCTCTAGGAATTATGTAAATAGCCAAGCGAAGGAGTCCTGCTCTCATTAATAATAAGTCCAGCCCCAAAGGTTACGCATCTCTTATGATTATCCACCCCCGTGAAAGGGCAAAATATCATCCTATACTTGTTTTTTCTAAAGGTCGTATCAAAAGAGGTCATGTCCCCGAATAGCAAATAGTTTTTAATACTAATAGGGTCAGCCCAAAACACATGTGACAATCGACCTATCTCGTCTACCTCAAAATCAAAATAAAAAGATGGACACATGTGTTTTATCTTCATAAAATGCTCAATAAGCATTTAAGCATCCCCCTTTGATAAATAATTTTTGATTTCTCTAGAAAAGTTCTTAAAGTCTTCCAATGACGCACCCACATTCCTATAACCTCTAACATACTCCTTGAACAACCTATACGACTTAACTGGACCTATGTTATTTTTGGAGTTGTCAATTATCATTTTTTTGTGAACTACATTCAACTCTCTCGTTTGTGTCAAATGTACCATTGTTGATGGTGTTTATGGCATATGATTATGACCTTAATAAAAACCATATATTTGGTATTTACCCATATCAGGACCTTCCTCCAAAATTTGCTTAAATTTAATACAAGAAGGACATTCTATCCTAGTCCTTTGCCTCCAGTGATTTTTCCCTTTCGCTTCACATACTCCAGCCTTATTACACACAACTTTTTTATGCTTAACGACACCGTTTTTAGACTTTTGTGAGCTTAATCTAGTCACAAACCCACATTCTTTTGCATATGCTTCATAAAACTCAACACCTAGTTCAAGCTTATCGAATAGCATACCAATAACAGGCTTAAGATGGTTGAGACACTGAAAAACCCGATTCGTGTTGCTTGAAGAACCTTCTGCTACCTCCTCGTCCTCTGCCTCCTCTACTATGATATCTGCATATGTGGTGCAATTAAAGTAAGAAAGATGAGGGATGCAAAATAATATGAATTACACTCTCACAAATTAGTGTTGCTGGATAATCCAAGTACACTCTCCCTGGCCATAAACATTCTATTACATAACCACATGTATAGAACAACACCGTTCTAACCTCCAAAGCGAGGGTGTCTTAATACTTGCCTTATACATGCATGGGAAAGTGCTATATGTGCATGAAATAAACTTCTACATGCATCAAATAGGAGGCAAATCGTGTTTCCTAATAGACAGTCTGAGAAGTTTAACTACTCTATCCAACAAGCAAAATATAGCTTTCATTAATCATAAATTCCGGACAGTCTAAGAAGTTTAAAACTAATAGAGTTTTCATAGGTGACAAAAATACACCAGTGAATACAGAACACTGCCAGCAGCCATACCTTAAGCAGATTTTCCGAGTCAAAGGCCAACTACTAATTAAACATGGGCACCTTATAACCTTGTTTGATGCACATTACACCTTATTTCATGCACAATGAACCATATTTCATGCATGTACAGAGGACGGGTATCCTAAAAACTAAGCTTAATTACCTTAAAAAAGCTGAAAACATCAAGCAACTACCAGTTGGACAACCAAGAATTGGGATGGCTACCAACTTTTTAACAATAATAACTAAGACAACCATGAAACTCTCAACTTCAGCATGAATAGAATTGTACCTTCAACAAATTCGAAAGTCACAACTTCAGGAACATCATGTTCAACTGCTATTGCAGATATTTCTAATATAGGCTCACATGCATTAGCTTCAACAGTCACTCCTTCGTTTGTAATGACATTTGAAGAAGTTTGTGATAGTATTGAGCAGTTGTCATTGTCATTATTGCTGCAACAAGAAATGTCAAAAATTAAATAAGCAACAATACAACAGTATAATTCATGAAATTGAGTCCCTGATTTTAACAAATATAGGGAATTTTAACAATTTCTCCAACCCTAATTTCTCAATTAAGCCATTTTGATTCACAAAATCACACTTTGATGCGCCTAAACAGGAATTTGATGCACATAAACAGGAATTTGGATGCACATAAACAAGAATTTGATGCACATAAACGGTTTCCAACCCTAATTTCTCAGTTTCTCCAATTTAATTCATGAAACCCTAAATTCAGAAGCATAATTTATCAAACTAGAAACTTAATAGACGAATCAAACCCTAATTTCATGATTTCAACAAATTTCTCAAATCCCCTAACCCTAATTTCTTAGTTTCCCCAATTTAATTGACGAAACCCTAAATTCAGAAGCATAATTCATCAATTCAGAAATCTAATCAATGAATCAATCCCTAATTTCATGAACAATCTAATTTAATCGACTAATTCAACTAATTTCACAACAAATAATCAGGAAGATCGAAATTTACCTCGAATTTAAAGGCTTCATTGATTGAAGCAGCGTCGAAAGGTTGATTGTCGAAGAATTTATCGTTCGATTGTAGAGAAAGTTAAGGTTTGATTATCGAAGAGGCGATGGCGGAAGGTTTTGATAGTCGACAGAGGAGTTGAAGAGAGAGAGAAAGAATGATAAGAGAGAAAGCAAAATTTAAAAATGACTGAGATTAGGTGGGTTTGGGAGAGACGCTCGAAATAATTTGGGGTTTGGTTGAGTTAATCTCAACCTGTGTATTATTAGATCCAAGGGTTGTTAAGTGGTCCTCATGGTTCTCATTTTATGGGTGGTTTTCACCGGATCTCGACCCTATATATATATATATATATATATATATATATATATATATATATATATATATATATATATATATATATATATATATATATATATATATAGGATCCGGTGAGAACCGGTAACATAATGAGAACCATGAGAACTTGTTGGTATATAAGGACCACTAAATTAGACTCGGTTCAATGAGATTAATCAAGTGTTTGTATAGTCAGCATCTTAGAAAATCTCAAATGCTTTTTATCGTTACAAATCACATACCCCTCTCTCTGTGTGCGCGTCTTTAGCTTCTCCATCATCGACATCGTAATTTTCCTCTTCACCATCATTAATTGAGGTAAATTTCAGGTTCAAATCTCTTCAATTTTGTAACCTAGATGACATAATTTTCGTATTACTGTAGTTGAACTATGAGTTTATGCCAAATTTCTTTGATTGATTTTGTTTTTAACCTAAATTGATGAAATTATATTGCTTAATATGCAGTAGATTGGGGCTCATAGACAGTAAAATCTGAAAATTAGGCCATATTCCATTGTTGTTTGTAGTTGTTAGGTCCTAGTTCTGCCTTAATATGATTTTGATCTAGATTCTTGGCAAGATTGATTAGTTTTTCATTAGTATTGTCATGCAACCATTCAACTTGATCTTGAGATATTGGCAAATTCGATTTATGAGGCCTTATTTTAGCCTTTTTCATCGGAGCTGCTGCAGAAACAAGCAGAAGCACACACACCATGTGTACTTGGTGAATGATACCGGAGTATGTAACTGTTACCACAAAAGAATGAGTTACTCTTAGGTTGCACATCAGACATGAAGAAACGCACAACCTCATCTCTTTATTCATTGAGAAATTTAATTTGCTATTTTTGTGTATGTAGTTATTTTCGTGCATCTATTGAATATTTTTATGCACCTAGTCTTCCTTATATATACATAGTGATAAATTTGATTAAGAGTGTTTAAAATGTACTCGGTACTTGCTTAACGGTATGCCTGCTCATCTGCTTTGGAGTGGCATGACTCTTCCAAAAACTCTTCGTGTTAGCTGAGCCACAATTTCATTAGGAATGGTTGAATGAAATATTCATGTTTCATCTCTTTTTGCCCTTTTTTGAACATTTATGATTTTGTAAGCAATCCATACTAAATACTCCCTCTGTCCCAATCATTTGTTTATCAAAGGTGATCAAATGATTCAGACGGAGGGAGTAGCTGACATTCACTATACTCCCATGTTCTGAGAATGTTGCAAGCTAAGGAGAACAAATCATAAATTGAGAAGCTTAATAGCCCTTTTGTTTATACATACAATAACTAAATTCTTGAGGAATTATTTTTCTTAGTGAATTTCAGGATCAGTGACAAGAGCTATTTTTACAGGTTGGGTAATAACCTTATTACTACTCTTGTTTCCAAGACCTTGAAATGATATATATTTAATCCTTTGATTGTACTTGACCAGTGTCGAGAACCTTACCATACGGGTCTGCGATATACATATAAATGTAGGACATATGCTCGACCTTTACAACATATGAAAGAGCTATTCTACTTAGGTTCATTGAGAAAAGCAACAGTAGCTCTCTCACCTTGTTCCTCTCCGTAGAGAGGTGAGGGAACTTTATATGTTTATAATATCGCCATGACGTCATTGGCGTTTTTACATTATGATATTAACGTTTTACTTATTTTGGAAGTCAATTAGCTCAAATGGTAAAGTATTGTGCAATGCACAAAATATGGGTTTGACTCCCATATTGGCTATGAAATATCATTTTTTCTTTTAGTCCTTTATTTTTTATTTTTTTTTTATTTTTTTACAGGCAATAAAATTTTCTATTAGCCAAGCTTTAAGAAGTCCCAAGTGCAAGTTTCCTACAAAAACTAACTGTCTAGGATATGTAGCCTAATTACTTGAATGCACGGACTGATGATTGCTTTCTCTCGCTCTCCCCGTGACAAAGAGTTACAACTCATAAACTGACATAACAATAGCCTGTAGAGAATCTTACTGTGATGGAAAGCAAAGTTTCACAGTAGAATAGTTATGCCTTGTATGGGTATTGCGCTTTGAACTCCTTCTCCAGTTGTTCTCTTTAGAAATCCTCTATTCTGGAATAAGATTCCAGTAGATTTTAAACTGCTCATCAGCTTCTTTCTCTTTGTCCTGTAAGCTGTAAATTCTTCTAAATGTTTTAACTCTTTTACTTTAAGATTGAAAAACTTTGTGTAATCGGTAATTCTATTTCAAAGTATGACATATATGGTAATAGTTTTGATACATATGCTAATCTTTAAAATGCTTTTCTTGAACTTCTGATCGATCACTGCAAAGCTATTACACAAGCTCATTGCCATTGTTGCTACTCGCTTGAGTCCGATCAAGGTCTGCGCACCATTGCTTGAATATGATAATAGCCTCCTAAATAATTGTACTGTATTTCTTGCATCATGACACGTTCCTATCATTGAATTTGCGATTTAATAGGCTATATGGGACTCGAACCCATACCTTTGTGCACAATTTGTACATTGCTTTACCATTAAGCTAATAGTCTTTGAAATACGCCAAACAAATATGAGTATGAAAGTCATATGATTATGGCAGCCTAAATAACTTCCATATATGATTATGGCAGTCTAAATTAATGTAACAACGAGATGTTACATATTTCATGCATGTACAAGGTTGTTTAATGCACATATATTACTTTTTCATGCATCTACAACTTTATTATTTGGTTGCATGCGTCCTGATTTGTTGTTTTCTGAATGCATTGTTGTGATTCGTGTGAAACAGGCTCCTACACGTGCAGTTACAACCTTATCATCTGACTCCGAGGCTTCGACGGATAAAATTCCTACAGGAGATTACATTTTGAAAAGGATGAAAGCATTTCTACGGTTAAGTCATCTAACAAAAAGATAACCAAAAAACTTGTGAAAATCGACGACCACAAACCTTCCAAAAGGAGGAAAGCTGAAAAAGATAATCAATGAGGTTTGTGAACCCCCGCAATATTGTTAAGAAAATACAATAAGAAAAATGTAGAATTTTAAGAAAGTTTTAAAACTTTTTAAAGTGTAAAGCGCGGGTCCAATAAAACCTACAACAAGATAAAGTATGCGGAAATAAAGTTAAGTTTATAAAAACGTGATAGTAAAAAATGAGGGAAAATATATCCCTCTAATGACAAGACGATAAAAAGTAAGTCTAAGCAATCCGACTAGATAGACTACTAATCCAAGGCACTCACTAGCTCACACGTCTAAACCCCACACATGCATCTTCACAAACCTGTCATTCATGTAAACATGAAACCCACAGTCAGTGGGGAGTAACTCAAGGTTCTCCCAGCCACAAATTGTCGAAACAAACATAATAAAGAACTCAAATAGGTAAATCATGTAAGATACTCAAAAATGACATGAACATCGAGATTTATATTTAAAATGGCAATTAAATGAGATGGAAAAAGATAGATCAACATTAGCATAATAAAGACTCAACTATTCGTGTGAGATAATTAAATAATATGAAAGACAAGAATACGGTCATTTTTACAAAAGCACGCATTTCAAGGAAATATGACAAAGATATAAGATTAGAATTCGAATCATGTGAAGTAGATAAATAAGGTGTGACACCCCTACATACCAAGGTGCCTTACTAGGACCACCCTAGCATGAGAGACCGTCACCATCTCGGTTGCCCGAGGTTAGTATATCATAGTTACCATTCCAAAACAACATTTATTAAAGTATGAATAGTTAATAATTACATGTTCCAATAACCAAATCCAAAATAAAGATTACTAATGTTCAACAATTGAAACTGAAAGATAAATCTAATGACAGCGAAAGCTAGACTCGAGTGATGACACCCCATCTCGTCCCCATAGCTAGTACTCATCATCACCTGTCCCAATCTGCTCACCATCCCCGGATGGATCACCATAGATTTTACAAAACAACAACAGGGTTAGTTTACTGCATATCAAAACAAGACAAGTACGATAAGATATCAACTGATGATCATCCACCTCCAACTCCCAATCACATCAAGTAACTGACTACACACTAAAATGTGTAGCCCTGCCAGTGGGGGACCGCAGCCATACTCACCTAAGCCCCCGCTCATCAACGAGCGATAACTCTGTCCATTAATTTGCACATCCCCTCCTGTGGCGGGTTCCACAGAAGGCGAAACTAGGGCGTGAAGCCACTCCCGCAAGTGACTCCACTCAGCCGAGGACGCACCTCGTGAACATCACCATCAACCATCACAACTCCAACACCTAACTCCAATTCAATAATCAGCAGATAATCACAATATCAATCGTACAACAATCACAATACAATCTTAAATCAATTAATAGTAAACCGAGTAGGGAAACCTACCTTCTCGTAATCTGTTATGCCGCAGCCAATCTTAGAAATGCACAACGAGTAACACATCATCACCTACAACAACGATAATCAACAATCAACAACACATACGATGACCAACCCTAAACCCCCAAATTAACCCAACCTAGGGTTTGCTAACTTATAAGAACAACAATAGATCGACAAGGATAAGACACTTACTACGGCGATTGACACGGAATAAGATGCCAGAACCCACAATTGACGACCTTTTCCTTAGAATTGATGAAGATGATTAGAGGAGAATGAAACGTAGTTTAGGTTTTGGAGGAAATGATTTTAGATACTGACAACGACATATATAATCTCTAATCATTTTAATCAAAACAGCGAAAATAACCTTTAACAGACCGGGTACTCGGTCGAGTATAGAGTATACTCGGCCGAGTATCCTATACTCGGTCGAGTATTACCATACTCGGCCGAGTATTCCTGGACAGTAGCCTGACCAGAAACACACGACGCAAAACTCGGCCGAGTAAGCCATATTCGGCCGAGTAATAGACTTAGAAAACCGTAATATTACAGTCTTCTCTCCTTCAAAAGAACTTCGTCCCCGAAGTTCCAACCCAACCTATAAAACATGGACACCTAACATTAACTCCACCAACCACGCTTACTTCCACAACATGGCTCACAACATCGTCTCATCTAAAGCGTAGTCTCTCAATACTAACTCCATAGTATTATCCACCAAACAAGATCAACACCAAGACGGAATGTTACATTCTACCACCCTTAAAACAACTTCGTCCTCGAAGTTTACTCATACACATAAACATCATCACCCAATCCATTAACACTATCGAAGTTTACTCAAACTCCTAACATCATACTTCTACAAACACTGCCATTACCTATAATAAAATCGACCATCACACAAATCCATCCTTATTCTACACCAACACTCAGACTTCCAATTGCAACCTGTATGACCATCAAACTCTCTTCTCGCATCCTACTCCTCTTAAGATAAATGTTACGTCCTAGTAACTCACTAATACTAGGTGCTTTGCTATACCCCCCCTCCCCCATAATCCTCATTACCACCGCATGTCAACGATAACTCACTATAACCTCAAAACCTACAACCATTCCTATATCCAGGGCTCTCTTTCTCTAACAGTCCTCATACCTCAATTCATTTTGCACTCCATATAACCTATACCATAAAATCCTCAGCGTAACCACTACCCCAATTCTTCAACATTACCGCAAAATGACATACTTCTATATATACATACACTCATCTCCACGATCATAACTCACGATCCACAATTGTTACACACACTCATATTAGCTTCTCAATTTCATTTCTTTTATTACCACAAAACTCACCCATAACTTAACATGATACTAAGTCCCAATACTTCGTACTCACTGTCCCAATAAAAAGGTTATAAACCACCTGTAGTTTCCAGTTCAATACCACACCTGTTCCACAATTCTCTTGCCACAACTATGTCCACCAATGCCTAATCTAAAACAAGATCAAAAGTACTCTAGCAACCTCTCACTACTGTGTCCCATTAACAGAATATTACTATACCATGACAACAACGGAAACACACCCAACTCTCTCTCATATCATACTTTATCCCCACTCCCAAGCCGATACTGGTAAGAAACATCGGTAAACAAAACAACAGTCCATATGTCTAGACCGAAACTCACAGGAAACATCAGTAAACAAAACAACAATCTATATAACTGGTATACACTTTCGAAAACTCGTCTCATAAGTATCCCTCCTACTCCACCACAATTGATGACGGTATCACAACACCGCCATCAACAGCCGCACCGCAATGCGAAAATACTCTTATCACCACACGAAATACCGTGCCCGGATCACAACCCGAGGCACAACAACCATATCGATAGTCATCGCAACTTATAGGGTCCCATTGACACTGACTCAGTACAACTTCTTTGACCAGAAGACTACCTTAAAACCGCTTTACTAGATCACAACGCAACATATTACATGGAATAACAGATAATAACCTTATGAATATCATCCATACTATTACTCATGAGGCCGAAACCTCACACTATCACTTAAGATATCATATATACACATACAAGTTTAACAAACCACGTGGAACACTCATATAACGACTTATAACTATCACACCATACCATTACTCGTGAGGTCAGAACCTCACACAAAGATATATCATGAGAGACCGTCACGATCTCGGTTGCCCGAGGTTAGTATATCATAGTTACCATTCCAAAACAACATTTATTAAAGTATGAATAGTTAATGATTACATGTTCCAAAAACCAAATCCAAAATAAAGATTACTAATGTTCAACAATTGAAACTTAAAGATAAATCTCATGACAGCTGAAGCTAGACTCGAGTGATGACTCCCCATCTCGTTCCCATACCTAGTACTCATCATCAGCTGTGACAATCTACTCACCATCCCTGAATGCATCACCACAGATTTTACAAAACAACAACGGGGTCAGTTTACTGCATAATCAAAACAAGAAAAGTAAGATAAGATATCAGTTGATCATCATCCACCTCCAACTCCCAATCACATCAAGTAAATGACTACACACTAAAGTGTGTAGCCCTGCCAGTGGGGGACCGCAACCGTACCCACCTAAGCCCCCGCTCATCAACGAGCGATAACTCTGTCCATTAATGTGCACATCCCCTTATGTGGCGGGTTCCAAAGAGGGCAAAACTAGGGCGTGAAGCCAATCCCGCAAGTGACTCCACTCAGCCGAGGACGCACCTCGTGAACATCACTATTAACCATCACAATTCTAAAACCCGACTCCAATTCAACAATCAGCAGATAATCACAATATTAATCGTACAACAATCACAATACAGTCTTAAATCAATTAACAGTAAACCGAGTAGGGAAACCCTACCTTCTCTTAATCTGTTATGCCGCAGCCAATCATAGAAACGCAAAACGAGTAACACATCATCACCTACAACAACGATAATCAACAATCAACAACACATACGATGACTTACCCTAAACCGCCAAATTAACCCAACCTAGGGTTTGCTAACTTATAAGAACAACAATAGATCGACAAGGATAAGACACTTACTACGGCCATTGACACAGAAGAAGATGCTAGAACCCACCATACTCGGCCGAGTGTTCCTGGACAGTAGCCTGACCAGAAACACACGACGCAAAACTTGGCCGAGTAAGCCATATTCGGCCGAGTAACAGACTTAGAAAACTGTAGTATTTCAACAGGGATCAATCAATACAAAATACGAGCATGGAAACCATAGTCATTATTTTGAAAACCTCTTTAACAAACATTGCACGAGACGTGGCTACTAATGTCACATTCATAATTATGGCTTGCATCTCACCATAAGAACGAATGGGAACATCAATCCCGGCTGTAACACCCCCATATTCCGAGGAGCCTTAACTAGGCCTTCCTTGGCATATAGGGGCATTACCATCTCGGTTGCCCGAGGTAAGTAATCATCAAAAGTCGATAAAAGAACAATTATAGTTATATTACAAACGTTACAACCAACTAACAAAATAAGATACAACTCGTCAGCTACACACTATCTCTATTAGTACTCGGGATGACTCATCCCCGCCAGAACTCCAGCCATCAACAACATCGACACCTGCTAAGACTGACTGCTCACCATAAGGGATCACGTCAGATACATAAACAAACAAGACAATCACACAAGGTCAGTAACTGGGATAAGACATAACGAAACCAACAACAATCACCAACACATTACAAATACAACCAGTCACACACATTCACTCCCACTCCAATCAATCTCCGTCACCGACTGTCCACTGGACCAACCCTACCAGTGGGGGACCGCAGCCGTACCCACCAAATCCCCGCTCATCATACCGAGCGATAACCCTGTCCCATTAATGTGCACATCCCCTCCCGTGGCGGGTTCCACGGAGGGCGAAACTAGGGCGTGAAGCCTCTCCCACAAGTGACTCTACTCAGCCGAGGACGCACCTCGAGAACCAGAGACAACCACTCATAGACAGCTGCAATACAACAACAACCAACAAACTGTATACACCAACCGATTACCGCATATACGCTGCTACACAAACACAACTACAACACAACAACCAAGACACAACAACCGACACACTAGACAATCCATAGAAACTGAGTAGGCGAACCTACCTTTACGCAACTGCAACGATTCCATGTCCACACATGCAATATCTAGCAACCAAGCAACACCTATATATACAATACAATCATCCATTACTATCATTCTAATCCTAACTGAAAACACAAGATACAGATGACGATGACGACATACCTACACGAGGAAAACTTGGCAAAGGACCGCTACCCGACTCAAGCTACGCACTCCTAAGGCATAAGGACCTTCAAGGGATTCCATGGAGGACATATGGTGAAGGGAAGAGGAAAGAGGCGGAAATGATTTGCGGATTTAACAAAACACGATTATAAACCCTCGCTGAAAACACGCTACTCGATCGAGTGGCCCCTACTCGATCGAGCATCTAAGCTACTCGATCGAGTAGCCTCTACTCTATCGAGTACCACCCGTAACTCAAAACACATGATAACTTTGGTACGCACTTCTAAGGACTATCACTGCTTCCAAGGTTGGTCAACGCTGGTCAACGTGTCCCTGAAAGGGCGGGTATTACACCGGCGATCATATCGCAACTAGAAGGCTTGCATCTCACCTCTAGTATCTGATAGGACCAAGACTCTCACATCCAAACAATGACAATATCTATAACTAAGCAAGACCTTTACTACTCATTAAATATAATTCCCCTAGTAGGACGACAATGATAATCACAAAGACTCAGTCCTAGTCTAAATCTGGCCAGACTCTCGGGACAGTACAATTTCCGATTCGACAAACAGCAGGACAGTCCGCATCCAAGACTCGAACGACAGATCGTAAGTCAAGAACCCATAATCGGCAGGACAGTCCGAAAGAGGCGGAAGATATGAGCGAAACCCATACTTGGCAGATCGGCACAAGTAGGGCGTAAAGATAAGTCAAGTAGTAAGGTATAACATAAAGGCATTATCATAAGAATACGACTCCTTACAAGCAATTATTTATAATAAATCGTTCGTACTTGTATTATGTCGATAAGCATTTCATTTCATAAATATACATGCTAGTTAAATAAAATATAACAAGCGGTAATTAATAATTTACGTTATGTAAAATGCGGGATACAATATAACTAACCATCAATGGGTTATTCCTAAATGTTCACCATGACAATGGGTTGGCCCAATAACTAAAGGGTTCACACAAGCCCACAAATTAAGACCAAAAAAACATAAAGCATATGTAAAGCCCAATTATAAAACACCATAAATCATAAACAAAGGTAGAAGGTAAAGCAAGGTGGATAATCACGTACTCCCTCCCGGGTCCACCCCCAACCGGCAGCCTGGCCGTGGCTACGCCGCAAGCCCACGGCCAGCCACCAGCTCACGGCCAGCCTCACCGTTACCTACACCACTACAATGACGGTCCAACGTATGACACAACCACTTACTCAAAGCAACCAAACATGTAAATAACAAGACAAATTCATGAGCATGTTTTGAGACGAAAGTTCACATTGACATTACGACTCAAAGAACCCCCTTACCTACACCACCTTAGCCACCAACAACAGCCCATAAACAGCCACCAATTCGACCACCCAAACAGCTCAATAGGGCAGCCGTGTGCAGTCCCAAAAACAAGCCGTGGACAGCCCCTGTTTCAGCTCCAACAACCGTGTCAAACAGCCCGAATTCCGACTACCCATATCAGAGCAATCAAATGTCCCAAACTACCCCATTCTCACTCATAAAATAGTTCAAAGACGAGCCATGCTAAGACAACATTTGGAACGAGATTAAGACGAAAATACACATGTATAAAACAAGCTCAAAAACAGTCCCGTAGACAACATAAATCGTTCCAAGACAGTCCCAATTAAGAGCACATAAAAACAGTCCATTTCAAACATGATTTTGAGACGGAAATTACCATACAAATGAGAAAAGCATAAAGAACCAAACTTTATCAAACAAGGGCATATAAAACGATACATAAGACGAAATTTCGACGTTTTGTCGGGTAACCTATCACCGTTACCTCGAAAGCCCTTTAATCTTCAAATAAATGGTCCACAATGCACGAGTCTTCCTTCAGATCTTCAAATCCTTCATCAAGGAGCAAGCAAACGGAATATTAAGGCTTCAAACCGAAACTTTCATGAGGTGGGTCATTTCAAAACCACCACAAAATCGGGACTTTCTTACCTAGAAAATTGAAGGATGGAGATGGGAAGCTAATGGCACAAAAATCAAAGGAAATGGTTGAGAAATGAGGGAGTAATCTGGTTTTGAAGGTTGGATAAAAATGGTGTATTCATGGTTTGTGTTGTTACAGTAAATGATTTAAAAATAGAAAGAGAAGAAGGAAGAGGCCAGTTGAGAAATGTGTGAGAGAGAGGGGATAAAATGATTATTTTAATGAGGTGTAAAAAGGTAGGCGAGTGTGTTGTCGACTTGTGATTAGTCCGGGTTAAACTAGTCTCACAAGAGAAATGTGACGGTCTTTTGCTAGACGGAAATACGTCTCAAGTCTACTATAACTTAAGACGGAAATTATTATTATTATTATTACCGCTATTATTACTATCCTACTAAAAATACATATTTTTTATATAAATTAAACCTTAAAAATATAATTTTATAAATATTAGGCTTAAAATATAATTAATTAAATTAAGTAATTTAAAAATATAAAATAAAGTAATAGAATGGTGAATTAAATTATAAATGTCAAAATGGAAAATTCGCGGGTGTTACAATCACCCCATGTTTTAAAATGTTTCGCCGATGAAACATAGAAGTAGAAGATGAAAGGTTATAAAGATAAAGCCGAACTTTTTGAAATTGGCAACCAAAACATTAAAAGGTTACTTATTGTAAGAATTAAAATTCCTTCAAAATTTCAAGTAGAATTTTCCAACAGTACCAGATTCTTGTTTGAGGAACGTAAGTGTTCTCGTTGCACATTCAAGAACATTAACATTTCAAATCAAATATGAGGTCAAATACCAAATCATTTGCAGAAATCCAAAATCAAAATGCTTCCAAAAACACTTATGGAGAGTTTTCAAAAGTGTAAGTCTCCTTCATGGAACGAAATTGCTCCCGTCATGCACACAAGAGCGCTAACTTTCCACGTCAAAGACAAGTTTAAAACAAAAATCGTTCGTCGATAAGCGTAGGGCAAGTTATTAGACGCCTTTATTAACGAGTCCTAACATCCCATCAACGTTAAAACCAAATGAAAATGATAAACCACTCAAATTTTCTTTTGCAAAAGCCAAAATATTAATAAAAGTTTCATTTTTAAACTAAAAAAGGAGTCAAGTTCTTGAAATTATAACATTAAACTTTGACAAAGAATCATAAATAATTCAAAGTTATTTAGAAATCGGGCAAAATTTAAAAGCAACTCTGATATAGCAATCAAAAATCATGATAAAGGAGTCTACAGTCGGTGAACAAAAAGGGAAATAAATCAAATTTTCATTTCCAAACCTTTAAAAGAGGTAAAGTTTTTTAAAAGTAATATAAATTTTTAACAACGAACCAAAAATGGTAGTTTGAATTGTTTAGAAATTGTACAAACCGAAAAGAAACTTAGACATCATAAATACAAATTACGCTAAGAGGATCCCAACTTAACCAACAAAAGAGCTATGACGAACTTCCTAGGGGTAAGAGTCGAAGTAAGGTCAACAAGGATGTCAAAGATAGAGTTTTATAGGTTACCAACACCAAACTTAAAGGAGGAGCGCGGCGAAGCGAGGAAGAGAGGTATGAATGGTAACGCTTATGGTCAAAGAAAAGGGGAATTAGACAATAAGGAAACTCCAGATACTCAAATCTCAAATAACAACATCATTCTAAACGGTTCCGAAAACTTCCTAATAAAATAAATCTCACAACCACATTACCTCCAAAGATTTCCTCAAAATAACTTAAGCCACTTTACATCTAAGCTACTCCATTAAACAAAGTACTTCACCACACTTGTGATTCAACAATTCCCAATCATTAAACATCCACACGATTTCCACAAAATAAGATCAAAACTACTAACAAAGCTATACTCATATCCAAAAACGTCAAAAGGTAACACCAACCTATGTATGGTTATCAACATCCTAAAGGTATCTCTTTTCAAACTCAAATCATATATTTTACTCCATGTTTACTCCTAAAGTAACACCGCTAAATCTACTAAGCTATCAAATCCCAAATACGATTAGTAAAGTCAAGTTCCATAATCTTAGTAACATAGGCAATTCACACTTAACACATGGAATCCCACCAATCAACTATACTCACTTTATCAAGAAACTAGGTAGAAGAATCACCAAGGTATGTCTCACCACACTACCTAAGCTTTTCTAATGATACAACCTCTAAAAACCAGGGTTATGGGTCAACTACAGACAAACTCAACAAAGCCAATTTTTTTTTCCAACCAAGGTTAACATTCCATAAGACAAGGATGAAGGTGTCCATGAGGGGTCTTATAAGAATAAAAGGTACAAAGGCAACTTCCAAGATATGATAGAACAGTTGCGAAAGGTAAAGAAACGCAAAGATAAAGGGATAAGACAAGGTACTCTAAGAGAGGAAGGAATCTTCGGGAACGGTAGAAACATTCTTCAAGAGAAGGAGATCCATATACAAGGTGTTATGGAAGGAGAAACAAGAAACGAAGGATAAGTCGGGTGGGTACCAAACTAGCTTCCAAGGTAAAACAAAAGAGAGTTTAGAAGAGAAATAGCATCAAGAAGTAAAAGAACAAGGCAAGGTACACAAGAACGAGGAATATCTTCGAGGAAGTAGAAGCATTCTTCAAAGGTTGAACAAATTTTTAATTCCCGGCAATAGGCACCAAGTCTTGATCGCCGCATAGGTAAGCTCACGGTTATTGATCTAAGGGCACAAAAAATCATCAATTGACAATCAATAAACATTTTAGAACCTATCACAAAGCATATACAAAGAGACTACCAACTTAGGTCCTTATTTCTACCCATCTCTCATTTATTATTTAAGGTCAAGTTCGAATTTAAATTCGGGGTACACGTGTGTGCGTCGGGAACAACAAAGGCTCTGATACCAACTGTGAACCCCTGAAATATTGCTAAGAAAATACAATAAGAAAAATGTGGAATTTTAAGAAATTTTTGAAACTTTTTAATGTCTAAAGCGCGGGTCCAATAAAACCTACAACAAGATAAACTATGCGGAAATAAAGTTAAGTTTATACAAACGTGATAGTAAAAAAATGAGGGAAAATATATTCCTCGAATGACAAGACGATAAAATGTGAGTCTACGCAATCCTACTAGATAGACTACTAATCCAAGGTACTCGCTAGCTCATACGTCTAAACCCCACAAATGCATCTTCACAAACCTCTCATTCATGTAAACATGAAAGCCATAGTCAGTGGGGAGTAACTCAAGGTTCTCCCAGCCACAAATTGTCGAAACAAACATAACAAAGAACTCAAATAGGTATATCATGTAAGATACTCAAAAATGACATGAACATCAAGATTTATATTTAAACATGGCAATTAGATGAGATGGAACAAGATAGATCAACATTAGCATAACAAAGACTCAACTATTCATGTGAGATAATTAATTAATATGAAAGACAAGAATACGGTCATTTATACAAAAGCACGCATTTCAAGGAAATATGACATAGATATAAGATTAGAGTTCGAATCATGTTAAGTAGATAAATAAGGGATCAATCAATAAAAAATACGTGCATGGAAACCATAGCCATTATTTTGAAAACCTCTTTAACAAACATTGCACGGGACGTGGCTACTAATATCACATTCATACTTATGGCTTGCATCTCACCATAAGATTGAATGGGAACATCAATCCCGGCGATCATATCGCAACTAGAAGGCTTGCATCTCACCTCTAGTATCCGATAGGACTAAGAATTCACATTCAAACAATGACAATATCTATAACCAAGCAAGACCTTTACTACTCATTAAATATAATTCCCCTGGTAGGACGACAATGATAATCACAAAGACTCAGTTCTAGTCTAAATCTGGCCAGACTCTCGGGACAGTACAGTTCCCGATTCGACATGTGGCAGGACAGTTCGCATCCAAGACTCGAACGCCATATCAGAAGTCAAGAATCCACAATCGGCAGGACAGTCCGAAAGAGGCGGAAGATATGAGCTAAACCCATACTTGGCAGATCGGCACAAGTAGGGCGTAAAGATAAGTCAAGAAGTAAGGTATAGCATAAAGGCATTATCATAAGAATACGACTCCTCACATGCAATTATTTATAATAAATCTTTCATACTTGTATTATGTCGATAAGCATTTCATTTCATAAATATACATGCCAGTTAAATAAAATATAGCTAGCGGTAATGAATAATTTATGTTATGTAAAATGCGGAATAAAATGTAACCAACCATCAATGGGTTATTCCTAAATGTTCACCATGACAATAGGTAGGCCCAACAACCAAAGGTTGCATACAAGCCCAAAAATTAAGACAAAACATAACATAAAGCATATGTAAAGCCCAATTGTAAAACACCACAAATCATGAACAAAGGTAGAAGGTCAAGCAAGGTGGATAATCACGTACTCCCGCCCATGTCCACCCCCAACCGGCAGCTAGGCCGTGGCCATGCTGCCAGCCCACGGCTAGCCTCACCGTTACCTACACCACTACAAATCCGGTCTAACGTATGACACAACCATTTACTCAAAGAACCCATACATGTAAATAACAAGACAAATTCATGAGCATGTTTTGAGACGGAAATTCACATTGACATTACGTCTCAAAGCACCCCATTACCTACACCACCTTAGCCACCAACAACAACCCATAAACAACCGCCAATTCGACCACCCAAACAGCTCAATAGGGCAACTATGTGCAGCCCCAAAAACAGGCCGTGGAAAGCCCCTGTTTCAGCTCCAAAAACCGTGTCAAACAACCCGAATTCCGACTACCCAAAACAGAGCAATAAAATGTCCCAAACTACCCCATTCTCACGCGTAAAATAGTTCAAAGACGAGCTTAGCATGCTAAGACAACATTTGAGACGAGATTAAGTCGGAAATACACAAGTATAAAACAAGTTCAAAAACATACCCGAAGACCACATAAATCGTTCCCAGACAGTCCTAATTAAGAGCACTAAAAAAAGTCCATTTCAAACATCATTTCGAGACGAAAATTACCATACAAATGATAAAAGCATAAAGAACCAAACTTTATCAAACAAGGGCATATAAAACTATACATAAGATGGAATTTCGAAGCTTTGTCGAGTACCTATCACCGTTACCTCGAAAGCTCTTTAATCTTCAAATAAATAGTCCACAATGCACGAGTCTTCCTCCAGATCTTCAAATCCTTCATCAAGGAGCAAGAAAATGGAATATTAAGGCTTAAAACCGAAACTTTCATGAGGTGGGTGTAACACCCCCATACTCCAAGTGCCTTACCAGGACCACTCAGGTATAAGGATACTACCATCTCGGTTACCCGAGGCAATGATAATCATAAGATAATAAGGAAACGTACTTTATTAAATAAGTTTAAGTGATTACATAACAAAACCAACTGTAAGCAAAATACAACTGTTCTCAAACTATAGACCAACTGAATGGAACTGTCTTAACAAACACAGCAGAAAACTAAAGACTCTGATATGTGATGACTCCATCCCCAGCTAGATCCCACGCGTATCCAAGATATACCTGTCAAGCAACTGCTCACCACCCCCGAATGGATCACCACAGTTTTTAAAACATTTAAACGGGGTCAGTACTAATCACACAATTTATATAATCCAACAACACAACAAACAACACAGCTCAAACGGTCACACACACAATCACACCCACTCAATCTCGTCACACCGATCGTCCACTTTGGACCCGACCAATGCCATGGGGGACCGCAGCCGTTCCCACCTAAGCCCAGCTCATCATACCGAGCGATAACCCTATCCAATTAATGTGCACATCCCTCCTGTGGCGGGTTCCACAGGAGGTGAAACTAGGGCGTAAAGCCACTTCCGCAAGTGACTCCACTCAGCCGAGAACGCATCCCGAGAACCAGAGACAAACAATCACAATCACAATCACAGTCGTCACAATACAATTACGATATTAAACAATCAATCTCAACACATCAACAATCATCCCATTATGGGACTAATACTGAGTAGGAAATCCTACCTGGAAAGCACAACTATCAGACGGTCTCTACAACTGTATCAAAAAGCCTCTTCTACAAAACCTCCTCCTATCATACAACATATAAACACTACCAAATCACAATCTACACAAAAACCCCCAAATCCCCATATTAGGGTTTAACCAACTTAAAGGAAAAACAGTAAAAAGGGTACACAGATCTTACCCTCGACGCAAGGATCTCAATGGTATAACAAACGATGAAAACTGACCTTCCAAACTCCGGGATTTGCTAACAATGCGATTAAAGGGATGAACGTACTTACTTTCTCGCTTTGACAGTAAATTAGGTTTTGACAAGTGTTTACAATGATGACGGAAAAGATTATATACCTTAATCGCATAATTAACGAAACCCGAGAAATAACTCCCAAAAAATCGCATCGGATCGAGTAGCTAAGGTACTCGATCGAGTGCCCCCTTACTCGATCGAGTATCATAGTTACTCGATCGAGTACCCAACAGGTCAGAAACTATTTTAAAACGCAACTCACTCTTACTCGACAGAGTAAGGCCTACTCAATAGAGTACCCCGAGACTCATAAAACCGTAGTATTACAGTGGGTCATTTCAAAACCACCACAAATATAGGACTTTCTTACCTAGAAAGTTGAAGGATGGAGAGAGGAAGCTAATGGCGCAAACATCAAAGGAATTGGTAGAGAAATGAGGGGGAAATCTGGGTTTGAAGGTTGGATAAAAATGGTGTATTCATGGTTTGTGTTGTTACAGTAAATGTTCGAAAAATAGAAAGAGACGAAGGAAGAGGCCGGTTGAAAAATGTGTGAGAGAGAGGGGATAAAAAGATTATTTTAATGAGTGTAAAAAGGTAGGTGAGTGTGTTGTCGACTTGTGATTGGTCCGGGTTAAACTAGCCTCACAAGAGAAATGTGACGGCCTTTTGCTAGACGGAAATACGTCTCAAGTCTACTATAACTTAAGACGGAAATTATTATTATTATTACCGCTATTATTACTATCCGACTAAAAATACATATTTTTATATAAATTAAACCTTAAAAATATATTTTTATAAATATTAGGCTTAAAATATAATTAATTACATTAAGTAAGTTAAAAATATAAAATAAAGTAATAGAATGGTGAATTAAATTATAAATGTCAAAATGGAAAATTCACCGGTGTTACAATTGGTCCCGAAACACTTCTCAAATCATACTTATAGAATTATTAAGCCTTATTTTTTAAAGACAGTTCTGAAATCACTAGTTGTGCTTTTAAAGACCCCAGACCAATCTGTTAACAATTTTCATTTTTGTTTAAACTCCCTAAGTATTACTTATCTAGATATTGTGTTTAGAGAATAAAAAGCTGATGAAATATCACCTACTCCTAAATTATCCGAATTAATGAAGGAAGAAGAGGAGCAAAAGGATAATGAGGCTTCTTCCGCCAAAGTGGTCAAGCAGAGAAAATCTCCGCTGAAAAGGCTGAAGGTTGAAGATGTTGAATCTGCAGACAATAATCAAGCAAAAGAGCATTTATAATGGAAGATAATGAAGTTTTAGGTATATATTACTCCATTTTATTGAAGCATGAAAATTGTTTTAGCAGGATTTTCCCTGAATGGGTCCGGCTTGATTAAAGAATAATTTGGGTATCTAGTTCTAGAAGTTTGGAATATTGTAAATGAATAACAAGGAAAGACTAAGTATAAAGAATAATGTTTATATTATTTAGATAAGCTGAATACAAATTTGTTTAAGTAATTGGATACTCGGAAAATAATGAAAGATAAATAGTGAAGTAGTTCAATACTAATGAATAATGAATACCATTACCAATGCCAGATTACAATATTTATAGTCATACAAATATGAACGTTGTATTGATCTCCAACGTCCTTCTCTTTTGTCGGAGTTGTTACCGGATTAATAGGGCACATTCCCTATTAATTCGGTTGACTCGTTCTCTTCTGATTATTCTTCAACTCTTTCTCCTCTTGCACGTCTAGGTTCATGGGTGATATAGTCTCATAGTTAGACTTGGTCTTCCCTGAGAATAGGACATGAACATTTATCTTTATATAACCGTTTCTTTGCTCTTGACTTAATCCGCCCGCTTAGGTGTCTTTGCCAGGCTATTCCGTGCTTACCATCGTGCCTTCCTTCTCGGGATTAAGTAGCCTATTCATCCTGTAATACTCTTCATCTACCAAATAATGGTTAGATTTGTCCGGTCTCGATTTTCCTTAATCGGCCTTGTAAGGTCGAGGCTAGGTTAGAGTCGACAGCTAAACTGGGCCTAACAATTGCCCCTTGACATTTTGCCCGTCTTTGGATCGGGCCGGGGTGAGATGTCAACTTTACCAGGTTAAACAATAAAAAGAATTATATATGCTCAATGACTCTTAGACTCCTAGTTACCGTTAAACACTATAACGGCTAATTTGTATGATGTCACGCTGACAGTTTTGTGTTTTCTAGGGTTTTTACACCGTTATTCCCCTTCTATAAATACGGTATTTGGGATGAGATTGTTTTTCACCAAATTTCCTCCACTTTCCTTGCTCAACTCTCTCTAAAATTCTCCCCTGTTTCTTAGGAGTCTTACTCTGCCAACTTATAATTTTTCAATAAATAAAATTCATCACAATAATTTAAATAATAAAGGATATGGGAGCCAAAAAGCGTCCCCGCACCTCGTAAATCTGGCTGCGAACTCGAACCCAAAGACGTCCAGGAGGAGGAGGTGTTTGAAGTTGATCCTCCTGCTCGTGCCATAGCTTTTAAATATCAGAATTCTATTTTTTCTGCCCTTCAATCTCTGGATCCTTACTTCCCTGAAGAGAACTTATTGAAAACAAACTATGACAGGGTTTTAAGGGAGAAGAAAATAATTCCTGAGTCGACTGAGGTATGGATTCCTGAGTCTTGTCCAGTCAGAGCTAACTGGTTGTCACCTGGTTGGTTCTGTATTTTTGAATGGGCGTTCAAAGCAGGTTGTAACTTACCTTTTACTCCTTTAATGATTGATACCATTCGTGCTATGGAAGTATCACCTTTTCAGATTATGCCAATGGTTTGGAAACTTGTTCATTCTATTGAAAATTTATGTGCTAAACATAATCTTGTAATTACTATTAATGATATCAAGGCAATATATCATATGAAAAATCCTGTTAATGGTCGTTTAATTTGAGAATTAAGTTGAAAATGTCTCCATTAATTACTAACCTGGACTCTGGAGATGATGAGATATCCCCCTCTGGAAAGTGGTAGGTTTCCTGTACTGTTAATTTGCAATATATATTATACGAAATTAGGACGTTTTGAGTTTTCACCTTTGCATTTGATGATTTTTGCAGCTCCTGATTGGAACTCTGATCCCCTCGATGAGGAAGCTATTTCCAGGATAGAGGCTTTCCTCGCTATTCCTAAGGAAGAGAGGGCCTGGCCTGCTAGTCTGGGCAGGGAATTATTGCCCCGATATATGAAGACTAAGCTGAGCGCTGTCAGGGTGCCCAAAGGCAAGCCTAGTTCCACTGCTCTTTCCTGTATGTTTTCTGCATGTTTCTGTGTTTGATTATTGTCTTGTTATGACTTCTCTTCTCATATTCATGTGCATTGTTTATATATTCAGTGTTCAGGTCTTCTGCTAGGTTGGCCACTTTTACCGCAAAAGATTTAAAAGTTGGGGTGGCTAGAATTGCGTAACACCAAGAGCCAGGAGGCTAGTGGGAGTGACAAGGCGCTTGACATTCTGGTTTCGATGTCCACCTCCTCGATCCACCTGTGCTAGTATCACCGGAGGTAGTCCAGGCTCCCAAAAGGAGGAGGGAAGATGTCGTCCCTGAAGAGGAGGAGAAAGAGAAGGAGAAAGAGAAAGAGCCTATTCAGGCTCAACCGATCAGGAGTATCAGGCAGGTGTCTGCTAGGATTAATGATATGGACGCTGCCCGGGCACGGATAAATGAATTTCTGCCAAGATGGGCAACCAGATTTTATCTGCTAATACCCTTGAGTCTTCTACTAAGGTGGTCTCTATCTTGACTTTTCTTGTGACAAAGGCTACTGAACTTGCTTCTCAAGCTAAGGAGGTTAGCTGTAAAGAGATATTTTATTTCTTATGTGTTCTTTGTGTCACTTTTATATTTGGCTGATTGATTTTATTTCTTGTAGGGGTTGGATGTTGGGTTGGCTACACGCTTGTCAACTCGGGGATGCCTGTGCCAGGTTTCTAGCTTGGAAGAGAAAGTGGATAAAGTTAACCGTGAGTCGCATACATCCAGGAGTAATGAGGTAGTGCTTCAATCTCACTGGGGACAGCTAGAGAGAGCATCCAGGGTCGCTATAGTTTGTGAGGTGGTGCAAAAATGCCGAGAAGGTCACGTGCAAGAGTTAGAGGTCAGTAAGGGAGGAGTTGGTGCTGAGAAGCAAAGCTATGCAAGATCACCGAGGAAAATGAAGAGCTTGGCGCCGAGAAGGAACTAGTGGAGGCGCGGCTTGCGATGCTTTGCTCGACTTCTTTGGGAAAGGACGGGTTGATGCTATGAGGGATCCGGATTCTGATCGGGCTAATTGGGACCCGGACCGTAATGAGGCGACTTTGGGCCCAAAGATCCCGATTTGGCCAATATGGGTCAAGAAGATGAGGCGGATTCTCCTCCTTCCAAGGGGAAATCTGGTGATCGGAAATGGTGGATGGTTGTGAGTCGGTTCTCGGTGAGAAACCTACTTAGCTTGGAGTTTTTCTTTTTGTTTTGGCCCATCCAGGGGGGTTCCCCGAATGAATATTTAGGTATTTTTTGGCTCATCCAGGGGGAATGTCCCTGGAGTGGATAATTAGGTTTGTGGCAAGGCCAGCTATTTTGGGTAAATAAATATTTGGTCTTTGTTGGTTCCTTTTTGTGTTTTGATAAGGCACTTTGGTAGTATTGGATGTCTTATCGATCTGCGCTTATTCGACCGATCGGGCCATTTTTTGTCTTTGATCCGCCGCTTTATTGTGTTATGGGTGGGGTTGTTGCCTGTCTGGAGGGCTTATGTCCCCTGCCTGTTTGGAGGGCTTATGACCCATCTATGTTATACAATCCAGGAATAGATTTTCCAGGTTTGTATGTTAAGTTGAGCTCAGTGTTTTAAGGCCTGTTTTTGCAACTGAAAGTTGGGTATTAGTTGGATATTGGTGAGGGTGGCCCCCAATCTTTAAGATTTGTTTTAAGTAAAGTGCAGTATATAAAACAAGTATTGAAGATTCTACTTGGTAAAAAGAAATATGAGAATATTGACAAGTACTTGGGCACATCATGGGAGAAATTATATAAGGCATTTATTCATATAATGGCAAGTATCATACATGTAGTTTCATATCAAGCCAGGCAAGAAATGTCAAGGTGAAAATTATACCTGGACTGGGAGATATATTTTATATGTGAAATAGTTTTAAGTGTGCAATATTCCAAGCTCTTGGGATCATTTCGCCGTCCAGGGTTTGTAACCTATAAGCTCCCTGGCCGACTATTGAGTCAATCAGGTAGGAACCTTCCCAGGTTGGGGCCAATTTGCCAGCATTCTTTTCTTTTGTGTTTTGGAAGACTTTCCTGAGGACCAGATCTCCTACCCTGAATACCCTGGCTTTGATAGTCTTGTTGTAGCTTTTCGCAACTCTTTGCTGATATGCTGCCAATCTAATGCTGGCTGCATCTCTTAGCTCTTCTGTTAAGTCCAGGCTGTCCTCCATTAGAGGTATATTGCTTGTTATTGTGTTCAGGCTGCATCTGGCTAATGGAATGTCTACCTCAGCCAGGATTACTGCTTCACATCCATAGACCAAGGAGTAGGGGGTTTGGCCTGTGGATGTTTTAGGCGTGGTTCTGTCAGCCCAGAGGACCAGGGGGAGCTCTTCAGCCCATATGCCTTTTCCTTCTTTCTAGCTTCTTCTTTATGCAGCTGATTACTACTTTGTTACTGGATTCTGCCTGACCGTTAGCTTTTGGATATCCTGGTGTGGAAGTTACCAGATTGATGTTCCATTGAGCACGTAAGGTCACTTCTTTTCCCACGAATCAAGTGCCATTGTCGCATACTATTTCATAGGGGATGCCATATCTACATATGATGTTGTGTTTGATGAATGCTATGACATCCTTTTCCTTGACTTGCCCGTATGAATCAGCTTCTATCCACTTGGAGAAGTAATCAGTCATTGCTAGCATGAAAACTTTTTGTCCGGGTGCTTGAGGTAGTTTCCCTACTATATCCATGCCCCACTTCATAAATGGCCAGGGTGCGGATATGGAATGTAGTTCCTCGGATGGTGATGGATATATGGTCCGTGAATCGACAAGCTTTACATTTAGAGCTAAATTCCGTGCAATCGGCCCTCAAGGTGGGCCAATAATAACCTCGTTCGAGTACTTTGCTTGCCGGACTTCTTCCACCTTTATGATTTCCACAAGATCCTTCATGGATTTCGATAATATCTTTCGACTTCTTGTGGCTCTAGGCATCTGAGGTATGGCCCAGCCTGCTATTTCTTAAAAAGCACGTTGTTAATAATAGTATATGAAGCGGCTTTTATTTTTAGTGCTCGGCATCTTGCTTATTTAGGGGAGGATTTTCTCAGTAGCCATCATAGTAAGGTTTTGTCCAAGAATTGGCAACATAAATTGGGAAACTTTCATCTTGTTTATTTATTGCAAGTTCTAATAAATGTACGATGGGTATTTTGTCGAAGTCAAGGGGACTGAAGTTGGATCCTAGGCCGGCTAAGGCGTCGGCCGGGTATTCAAGTCCCTGGGAATTTGGTCAATATTAAAATTGCGGAATTTTGATTTTAAAATTTGAACAATTTCCAAATAAAGCATCATTTTTGAGTCTTTTGCAGATATATTCCGTTTACTTGGTTGGAAATAAGAAGGGAATCGAGATTACCTTTAGGTTTTGAACACCAAGGTCAATACATACCTTTAATCCAAATTATTATGGCTTCATATTCTCGCCTCATTGGTTGTAGCCTCAAATGCACAGACTTATAGCCTGTACTATCTTATCCCCCTGTGGCGATTTTAGTACTAGCCTTAGGCCTGTGCCCCTCATGTTGGCTGCACCATCGACAAATAGGGTCCATTCTAGGTCCGTTTGGTCGCTGGTCAGTTTATTTACTTCTTTTATTAGGTCGGGTTCTAGGGTTGGACTAAAATCAGCCACAAAGTCTGCTAGTGCTTGTGACTTAATTGTCGTCCTTGGTTCAAATGTTGTGTTGTATGTGCTTAGTGGATGACCATTTTCACATTCGTCCGGACAATTACGCTTCCTAAGTACAGACTTGATAGGAAGATTGGTTCTGAATATTATAGGGTGGCTTTCAAAGTATGGTCTTAATTTTGTGCAACTCATAATTAAAGCTAAAACATATTTTTCAAGTAGGCCGTACTCGATTTCGCATCCAGACTTTTTTTACTTACGTAATAGACGGTGTGGTTGTCCGTCCGCTTCTTTGACCAAGACTACACCGACAACGGTTTACGGACCGATCGGTGTATACTTGTCAGGGGTTCATCTTTGACTGGTTTTGCCAGCAAGGGAGGAGAGGATAGATATATTTTCGTGTCTTCAAAGGCACTGATGATCGTGGGGTCCATTGAAAGTCCTTGTTCTTCCTTAGCAGATTATAGAATGATTTGCACCTCTCTGACGATCTTGAAATGAACCGGTTCAGGGCCGCTATTCTTCCAGTCAGTTTTTGTATGTCTTTGACCGTCTTTGGTGGTTCTAGCTCAAGGATAGCTTTGATCTGTTCAGGGCTGGCTTCTATTCCTCTTTTTGTCACCATATAGCGCAGGAATTTGCCTTCTGAGACTCCAAAATGGCATTTTTGTGGGTTGAGCTTCATATTGAATTTCTCCAGTATTTGAAAGGCTATTTCCAAGTCTTTGACGTGGTCTTCTGCCTTTTTTTACTTGACTACCATGTCATCTATGTAGACTTCCATGGTATCTCCTATTTGGTCTTTGAACATCATGTTGACTAGCCTTTGATAGGTTGCACCTGTATTCTTTAATCCAAAGGGCATAGCAGTATAACAATATATACCTCTCTCAGTAATGAAGGCTGTGCTTTCCTGATCTGCAGGGTGCATCTTTATTTGATTGAATCCGCTGGAGGCATCCATGAATGTTAACATTTCGTGGCCTGCAGTGGCATCCACCATTGCATCGATGTGTGGCAGAGGAAATGGATCTTTTGGGCAGGCTTTGTTTAGGTCGGTGTAGTTTACACAGACTCTCCATTTGCCGTTTTTCTTTTGGACGACTACTACATTTGCAAGCCAGTCAGGGTACATTACTTCCCTGATCATTCCCATGTCCAGTAGCTTGTCGACTTCTTGGTTGATGATTTTATGCCTTTCTGCAGCAAATTTTTTTCTCTTTTGCTGTACAGGCTTAAAGAATTTGTCAATATTCAACTTATGAGTTATAATATCAGCATCTATACCAGTCATATCAAAATGTGACCAAGCAAAACAAGACATTTTAGTTTTGAGAAAGCGACTGATTGGGTCCGACCGAGTCCAGTGCATCCATCCCTACAAGTCCTTTCTGTCGGGGAATTCTGGGTCCAACATGACCTCTCTTGTTTCCATCTGTGATTGTGCAATATACTCTTCCCTGACAGGTGACTTTAATTGCTATGCAAGGGACTTACCCGACTTTGAGGGTTTCAAAGCCTCGAGTGTGAAATTCTGAGCCGTCTCTTCTCCCCGATGGTGGTTATCCCCATTCGGTTGGTATCTTCACACATTGATGGTATGTTGATGGGATTGCTTTGACATTGTGGATCCATGGTTTGCCCAGGATTACATTATATGAGGATAGGCAATCTATTACTCCAAATCTTTCATATGAAGCCACGCCTTCCACATAGGTTGGCAAACTGATTTCTCCCAGGGTGTTCTTTGTTTCTCCGTTGAATCCAACCAGGACGCTGGATTTCTTGATGATCTTTCCTTCATCTATCTTCATAGCTTGAGGACGTCAAGCATCACCGTTTGATTGAATCGCCTCCGTCTATCGTGATTCTTGATACCTTAGTCGTGCCAATTTGCATGGTGATTACCAAGTCGTCATGGTGTAGATCCGATATTCCCTACAGGTCCGAGTCATCAAAAGTAATAGCAGGCAATGACTTGGACCTTGAAGGGGGTGAAGTCCGGATTCCCGGATATTCTTTTGGCGGTGAGCCGGTCGGACCACGTATTTTTGATCCTCCATTTATGAACTTAACTTCATAGATGGGGGGAGGAGGAGGAGGATCTCTGCCGTTCCCTGAATCTCTCTTGTTTTGTCCTTCATCTTTGTTCTTTGGCTGCTGGATTAAGTCCTTCAAAAAGCCTTTCTTTAGGAGATATGCCACCTGTTTCCTGAGTTGGATGCATTCTTCTGTGGTGTGCCCGATGTCCTGATGGAAGTCACACCATCTTGTTGGGTCTTTCCTGGGGTTGTCGGATTTCTTGGGCCATCTGACTGTATCTCCCTGGCTTTCCAGGCGTTTGATTAATCCTGCAGTATTAATAGAGAAGTTATATTCAGGAATAGTTGGAAGGCTAGAGAGGTTACCTTTGTGTTCTTGTGCCATGTTGACTTCAGATCGTTCAGGCCTGGAATATGGTGCTGATCTGGGGTTGCCTCCTTTCTGGTAGGAGCTTTTCCTGTTAGTGTGTCCATAGCCTTGCTTTCCTCCGGATGAGTTCGTCCTGAAATTGAGATCTTCTTCCAATCTGACATGCTCTAAGGCGATGGATTGAACAGTGGCAAAGGTTAAGCATGCTTTCTTGGTTAAGTCTTCATAGATGTCACTATCAAGCAGGACTCCTTGCCTGAAGGCTTCTACCGCTGTCTCTTCATCACACCTGGGAATGGCCACCTTCTCTTTGATAAATCTTTCCAGGAATTCTTTGAGAAATTCTTCAGGAAGTTGCTTTACCCTGAACAGGTTACTGGGTCTCTTGGCCATATCTCTGCTACTTGCGAATTGTTAATTGAAAGCATTGATCAATTCTGCAAAATTCTTGATACCTCCATTTGGGAGATTAATGAACCATTGCAATGCTGCTCCGGTCAGGGTTGTACCAAAGCCTTTACACATGCAGACCTGCCTGAGTTCACTGGGTATTGAGGCAGCTAGCATTTTCTGTTTGAATATAGCAACGTGATTTTGTGAATCAGAGGTTCCATCATAAGTTCTCATGGATGGGACGGTGAATTTCTTGGGGAGATCAATCTTTGCAATTTCATCTCGCAAAGGCGAGTCGACAAAGTCACAATTTCTACTTCACCACGGGGTCCGGCACTCCGGGTATATTTTCTATTTTGTTGTGGAGTTTTTGAATTTCCGGAGCATAGCCATCATTATTCTTTGCTTGATTTTGTTTGTTTCATCGTTGGGAGTGGTCCGGGTACCAGATAAGGTATCCTTCTCCGGAGTTCCAAAATTGGAAAAGTCAATGTTTTTGATAATGGATGAGAATGGGGTTCCTGGCTCGAATCTGGTCTTGGAACTTGAAGCCTAATTTTCCAATTTCTTTTTCAGGTCAGACTCAGATTCCTTAAGCCTACTTATTTCTGCTTCTGCTTGGGCTGCCTTCTCTTGGATTGTCTCCAATTCCTTGATCTTGGCTAGGGCAGCCGCTAGTTGTTATTCTGGGGTTAGTTCCACCATTTTTGTGTGTGAATATTAAATGGAAAATGGTAAAAGGAATTTTTTTTCTTTTGATTAAAGAACTAGATACCCCACGGTGGGCGCCAATTGTTTTTGCAGGATTTTCCCTGAATGGGTCCCGCTTGATTAAAGAATAATTTGGGTATCTAGTTCTATAAGTTTGGAATATTGTAAATGAATAACAAGGAAAGACTAAGTATAAAGAATAATGTTTATATTATTTAGATAAGCTGAATACAAACTTGTTTAAGTAATTGGATACTCGGAAAATAATGAAAGATAAATAGTGAAGTAGTTCAATACTAATGAATAATGAATACCATTACCAATGCCAGATTACAATATTTATAGTCATACAAATATGAACGTTGTATTGATCTCCAACGTCCTTCTCTTTTGTCGGAGTTGTTACCGGATTAATAGGGCACATTCCCTATTAATTCGGTTGACTCGTTCTCTTCTGATTATTCTTCAACTCTTTCTCCTCTTGCACGTCTAGGTTCATGGGTGATATAGTCTCATAGTTAGACTTGGTCTTCCTTGAGAATAGGACATGAAAATTTATCTTTATATAACCGTTTTGCTGCTCTTCAGCTTAATCCGGCCTGCTTAGGTGTGCTGCCAGGCTATTCCGTGCTTACCATCAGGCCTACCTTTTGGGATTAAGTAGCCTATTCATCCTGTAATACTCTTCATCTACCAAATAATGGTTAGATTTGTCCGGTCTCTGTTTGCCTTAATCAGCCTTATAAGGTCAGGCTAGGTTAGAGTCAGACCAGGCTAAACTGGGCCTAACAAAAATGTTGTGAAAAATTAGGCAGCACAAGGAAGAGATTTTAGTATACTTTTCCTCTCTGAATTGTTATTGTTGATCATTCTGGTATCTTTTAGGACGGGAAAAGTTTTAGGGTTAGATTAGGCGGCTTCAATCCAATACTAAATCCTTTACTTTATTATCGGAGCGGATTTAACTTCAAATTAATATCCTTAACCAACAGTAATTAGTATCTTAATATAAACAACTGACGCAACTGAAGAACTTTTTAATGCACATAGAACCTTATTTCATGCGCATAGAACCTTATTTCATGCACATATAATCTTATTTCATGCATGTACGTGGTTGTTTAATGTACATATATTGCTTTTTTATGCATGCATAAGGCTACTTCATGCATTGATATGTCAATTGCACCCCAAACCCTAACTATTATTTTTGGGACAAACAATGGGGGAATAGTGTCCTAAAATTTAGGACGGGAAAAGTTTTAGGGTTGGATTAAGCGGACAGCTACGCGAACCCGCCTAATCCAACCCTAAACCCTTTCCCTTATTATCATGCAAACGGCAAAAAGACCAAAATACGCCCTAAAGGGGAATAGTGAACCCTTTTTAGGGGACGTGATTAAAACTAGGGGAATAGTATCCTAAAATTTAGGATGAGAAAGGGTTCATGGTTGGATTAGAACCCTAAACTCTTTCCCTTATGATGGGAACGTTTAACTTAAAATTAATGTCCTTAACCAACAATAATTAGTATAATAATATAACCAACTGACACAACTGAAGAATTTTTTAATGCACATATATTCTTATTTTATGCACATATAATCTTATTTCATGCACATAGGACCTTATTTAATTCAGAGTTTTTCCTTTTTTCCTATTTTTAATTTATTGGAATTGTTTTTTTGCTTGCTTCTAATATTATCGTCGCTTCATTGTATTAGTCACCAAGATCTGACTGCCTTTGAGGAAGCTTTGACTAAGACAACTAGCCCTAAAGAACATAAACAACACATGAAAAGCCTGCTATTATTGGGTACATGAAATAAGTTAAAGGCACTTGCTCCTCAGAAGGGTGTCAACGTGATAACTAATGTTTCAAGTAAGTCATCCTCCACCCAACCCATTAGGTCACTACAGATCACTCGAAATGAATGTTCAAACACTTATTTGAGAGGGTCTTACATGTGAGACCAACCCTTTAGCCATCTAAATAACAAATACCTAAATATTTCTGTTGTTCTCATGTAAGACACTCTATATCGTATACAAGAGTAACTCGAGTGATCAAATTTATAAAAATGGCTAGGTATATTCTCATTAATCTCAAATTATAAGATTATTAGACGCAATTTTCTTTACCAGTTATCTGAAAGTAGTCCCATCATAGAACTGGAGCCTTTTACAGTGCAGGGATCGACGAACCAAAATGAAGCATCTTTTATCTAGTCGATCTAATTACTAACCGAAGAACCGTCTAGATACATATTTGTAACTATTCGGTTTCTTCGGCGGGCTGTTGGGCAATCATGTCTATACTAGTTAAAGCAAGGTCTAGTTAGAGTATCAACGAACTGCATCAGACTTGTATATAGAAGCATTGTGTAATACTACGGTTTTCTACGCTTTTGGGTACTCTATCGAGTGGGGCTTACTCTGTCGAGTAAGTGAGTTTGGATTTCGAAACAGTGTTCTGCTGATGGGTACTCGATCGAGAAGTGTGGAAATCGATCAAGTAAGGGTCACTCGATCGAGTAAGTGACTTACTCGATCGAGTAAGTGACTTACTCGATTGAGTAAGTGACTTACTCGATCGAGTAAGTCGGTTATGCGGGTTATTTTAGCCGGGTTTTGTTAGCAACGCGTGATTGATATTAAAGCATTCCGTCAATTCCTTTGTCACTTTTTATCTTTTCTAAAACATCTCAAGAGAAAAACAAGTTATGTTAGTTCCTTTCTTCGCGTTGCTATCAAATCCCAAAGGCTAGGGTCGTCGGATCGTCGTGTTCTTTACGCCGTTGAGTTCGTCGTGTCGTGGTAAGATTCTTGTGTAGTTTTTATACCTTTTCGTTGATTTTGTTTAAAACCCTAATTGGGTATTTTGGAGGATTTTGGGAGTATGATATGTATTAGATAGTGATGATATGATTATGTGACTATAGGAGGTGGTTTCAGAGAGGAGCAATATTGAATAGCTGCTTTGTGACGATCTAGTGATTTGCTTATTCTAGGTAGGGTTTCCCTACTCGGTTATTGGTTACATAGTTGTTGGTGATGGTTGTGTTTATTGTTGATCTTTAACGTATTGGTATTCTATTGGTGTTGTTGTTGTTGTTGTTGTTGTTGTTGTTGTTGTATAATTGGTTGTGTGATTATCTGTGGTTCGCGAGGCGTGTCCTCGGCTAAGTGGAGTCACTTGCGGGAGTGGCTTCACGCCCTTGATTCGCCCTCTGTGGTACCCGCCACAGGAGGGGATGTCCACGTTAAGGAACATGGGTTTCGCTCGGAATAGATGAGCGGGGATTTGGTGGGTACGGCTGCGGTCCCCCATTTGCGGCGTGGAATATCTGTTGCGATGGGTATTCTAGCAGGACTACAAACATTAGTGTGTAGTCAGGTGTGTGGAGATATAATGGAGTTGGGAGTTGTGTGTTGTTTATATATTGTGTATCTTGTTTTATGTAATCAGTAACTGACCCCATTTTAAATGTTTTTAAAACTGTGGTGATCCATTCGGGGATGGTGAGCAGTTATTGAGCAGGTATGAGAAGGCTTGCGCGAGGGATAGCTGGGATGAAGTCATCACATGTGTCACTAGAGTCTTCCGCTGTGTCTTGAACTTAGTTTTCTTTTCAGTTGGTTAGTTTTTGGAACATTTGTATTTACTTTACGGTTTTGCTTTTGGTTTATAATCACTTAAACTCATTTAATTAATTAAGTATGTTTCTCTATGGTCTATTTGATATACATTGCCTCGGGTAACCGAGATGGTAGTACTTCCATGCATTAGGTGGTCTATGTAAGGCACCTTGGTGTATGGGGGTGTTACACATTGTTTGGACTAAAACTAAACTATAGTATATACGATTATTCACTAGTTCAATCACTACCAATGAATAAGGTGACATGGAGGAATTGAAAGTGATAAATGAAAGCAATATAAGTTAAAATTAGAAAGAAATGAGAACGGTGAATGAACAAGAAGTGGACTAGTGAGGAGTATAATTCAGTTAAATAGGACAAAGATAGGGAAGGGATGAGTTCAATAAATGCTAGGAAGTATACAAATGTTCTTCTGGTTCTAATTGCGTAAGGAAGGATAGTCATTCATTCATTCATACATTCATTCACAATAAGACTACGAAACTAAGAATTTGCCATATAACAATGAAGTAGCTAAATTAGGGGAATTTCTGGAAATTCAGTCCCCAATTTCATTATTTCAACCAATTTACGTAATTTCTCAACTTCCCCAACCCTAATTTCTCAGTTTCCCCAATCTATATCACGAAACCCCTAATTTCAAAAACATAGTTCATCATTACGACTTTAACACATTAAGCAAGGCCTAAATTCAACTAATTTAATCGACAAATAAAAAATTACAAAGTGAAAAAGATATAAAACTTAATTTCGGCAAAAACTAATCATCAATATCGAAAGTTTACCTCATCGAAAGTTTACCTCATTAAAGTACCAGGATCCATTACGACTTTAACATGCTTTTTCCAGCAATAGTCGAAATTAGGAAAAATCTAAGGGCTGTGAGTGGTTCTCGGGAGATATATATATATATATATATATATATATATATATATATATATATATATATATATATATATATATATATATATATATATATATATATATATATATATCTTTTTAATATAGTGTTGAGATCATATAAGTCCCCCTTCTAAGTGTGAGTCCATAAGTCCTCATCCAAGCCATTGGATCAGGAAGATGGGTGGTGGAGATCAAAGCACAAAAAGGTGATTAATTAGCTAAATAAACACACTCTCTCACTACCGTAACTAATCCACCCTAATTATCACTAATTTCACTATATATAATTTATTATTACACCCATTTATTGTGGGATTTATCTGTATGCATTCCTTCCTTAATTATAAGGACTATAACGAATTATAATGATGAAACTAGTCATAAAATTAAATTGCATAAACAAAATTGTAAATGATTAAGAAATAACCTTCGGTCCTAGGAAATACGGCCTAAGAACAATATCAAAGTAGATATTCGCCTATCAGTTGCACCCAAGACGATATGAGAAATGCCCTTTCATTATGCTAGAATCGATCCAAAAATTAACTAAATAATTTTTAGGTTTTTTTTTGTGTTTTTCGTAGAGATGAGAGGCAAGAGAATGAGTGAGAAAAATTAGGTTAAGAAAAATTCACTCCCCTTCCCCTTTAACCGTGTATGAGGAGGAGATTAGGGTAGAATTTTTCTTCCTAATATTCTCGGCCCATTTACCGAAATTAGGAGAGTTAATTTCTCTTTTTTTCGGTTATTCCAAAAATGTATAAAATGTGTAAATTGTCATCTAGTGAGGATCGAACCCATGACCTCTTGGTTTGAGTACCTTCACTATTACCACTATGACACATTCATCTAGTTGATATTAAATATAACCGATTACATTTAATTACGAATTAACAGATTAATTCGTCCAAGCTAACATTACATACATTTAATTAAATATAACTTATTATATTAAATTTACGAATTGACAGTTAATTCGTCTCAACTAATATTATTTAATCTTCATTAAATAATTGTCTCATCAACATATTGACTAACTGTTTAGTCATATAAGGCATCAATGTGATTATACTTCAATAACCACATTTCTCAAACACATCCTATAGGTGTGACCTTTAGGGACCAGTTGATCACCGCCATTGATACATGCATTTTATATAGTCTTTTTGGCCTATTTATGCACGTATTTCTATGCAAATATCGTAGTTTATTGCTACGAAATGCCCCGAATATGCTACTTTGGTTTATTTTGTCTTAATTGCAGGAATGGACCAGAAAGTAGTGAAATCAAGCCATTTACCGTCCGTTTAGCATGCATTTGGAGGAAGAGTTAATTTGGAGCGGGAATGTAGCTATTTTGAGATGCGCAAAGAAGAAAGATAGCTAGGCGAGCAAAGGAAGAACTTCAAATTGCTAGTGCCTAATTTAAAGAGCCATATATAGAGTTCTACAAATGATATGCAGGTGATTCTAATTGGAGATGAAAGTTTGCCCTCTTAGCTTTTCAATGCCACCGGAATCGCCCTGTTTGACCAAGTAACGAAGAAATCGCAGCCGTTTGAAGTTTAGTGCGCAAAGTAGGAAATTGTGCGCTGGAAAGTACTCGATCGAGTAGAATTATGTTCGATCGAGTCCTTTTTCTACTCGAGCGAGTAGTTGCATTTTAGGATTTACTCGATCGAGTAGATTTTCTACTCGATCGAGTGGTTTAAGCTTTAGTTTACTCGATCGAGTGGTTTTAAATCACTCGATTGAGTGGTTTCTCTTACGGGCTTGGGTTTTTAGTTTATTTCCGTCATTAGGTTAGTTAATAATCCTATTTTCTTATAAATAGGAAGGTAGGACGTCAATTGTACTCTCTCTTCTCTTCTTCACACACATCATACGTTACTTTTACTGCTGCTACTTTATTCTTCTATTAATTCCGGATATATTTCTACTGTAACTTCTTTCCCTTCTTTTCCCTCTTTATTTTATGTTAATGTTTATTATTCTTTTCCTTGTTCTTATTCTTTATTCAATTATGTCTAGCTAAATTCCTCTGCTAGGACTAGCTGATTCATTAGACTAATGTTAGTTGCTAATTAGGTTATTAGATCTATCGTTGTAGTTGTAGTCTTTGTTGTTAATCGTTGCTTTAACTGTATCCTGCTAGTTGAGTCGACACAATTAGCCTTTTAATTTAGGTAAACCTTGACCTGGACCGAAAGGTTGGAAGGGGTGAGACCTGCAGTGATCAATAGGATGCTTTAGTGAGGGCGAAAGTTAAGCTAATAGCATTTTAGGGCGAATTGAGACCGAAAGGAGATATTCGCTGCCCCTTAGACCAACACATCGACTGATCTGTGACCTTAGCTGTGATTGACTGACATTTATTGATGACCCGAAATCCTAGTTCCCTTCTCTTACTGTTAATTTCTCTCTTTTAACCTCTTAATAGTTTAGTAAAATAATTTAAACCCCCATTTCTGTGACATCCTGACAGACTGAGTTAAACAAATAATTAGCAAAATAGCTTCCCTGTGGAGATCGACCCTACTTACCACTGACTTCTGTTAGTAGTACTTAGGTATTTTATTTTTGGTACTTAACGACCGTATCAAATTTTGGCGCCGTTGCCGGGGAGGCGACGCTTTTATCTGTTTTATTTTGTTTGTCTTTCGCCTCAAAGGAAGATTAAGTACCTTGAGGCTGTTCTTATCTTTTTCTTTAGTGCTATTTTGATAGGCCTACAGGTTTATTAGACAGGCTACTAAGGGAGATATCGAAGGGAAGGCTTGAGTACCTTCGACCCCTTTTGCCGAGATGCCATCCATTTCCCGACTTATTGCTCAGTTTGAAGCCCAAGCTGAAAAACCTGCTAGTTGGGAAATGAAGAAATCTTGGGGACGTGGTGCTGCTGAGCACGATGCACCCCTTTGTCAGGCAGCTGTAGTTGTGCTGCCACATCCTGTAACACCCCCATACTCCAAGTGCCTTACCAGGACCACTCAGGTATGAAGACATTACCATCTCGGTTACCCGAGGCAATGATAATCAAACAACAATAACGAAACAACGTTTATTATAAATAGTTTAACGAATAGTTACAATCCACGAAACCAACTAAAAGTGCGATACATTATTCTCAAACGACTGTCTAACTGAAAAGTAAATAAACTAAAATCTACAGCGGAAGACTCCTATCATCATGTCGTGGCATCCCAAATATCCCAAGACTCATCTCAATACCGCTCAATATCTGCTCACCATCCCCGAATGGATCACCGCAGTTTACAAAACAACACCGGGTCGATAATAATCACAATCAATATAGATAACAATAATAAGATAAACAGATAAATGAATCACACACACACACACACATACCAACTCCCATCATCTCAATACGACCGTCCACTTTGGACCACCACCCGATGGGGGACCGCAGCCGTTCCCACCTAAGCCCCGCTCATCATACCGAGCGATAACCCTGTCCATTAATGTGCACATCCCCTTCCGTGGCGGGTTCCACGAAGGGCGAAACTAGGGCGTGAAGTCACTCCCGCAAGTGACCCCACTCGGTAGAGAACGCATCTCGAGAACCAACAACAGCAATCACAACCACAAACACAGTACAATCATTATATCAAACAACCAAATACAGCACATCACCAATATCCCATTATGGGACTAATACTGAGTAGGAAATCCTACCTGGAAAGCACAACAAGAAGACGGTATCTACAGCTGAGTCAAAAAGCCTCTTCTACGAACCCTCCTCCTATCATATAACACATATAGGCTACACATCACATACTACACACAAAACCCCCAATCTCTAAATTAGGGTTTAACCAATCTTAACAAAGCATTATAAAAATTATGTTAAAAGCTTACCCTCGACGCAAGGAACTCAACGATACGAATTACGACAAGAACCGACCGTCGAACTCCGGAATTGCTAAGAATGCGATTAGGAAGATGAACTTGTTGCTTTCTCTCTTAAACAGGGTTTTAGGTTTTGTAAAAGTGATTTAAAACAATGACGATTATGTTTAAATACCTTAATCGCATAATTAACAAAACCCGAGAAAACTCCCCGTAAAACCGGACACTCGATCGAGTACCTAAGGTACTCGATCGAGTACCTTACTCGATCGAGTACCCCACTACTCGATCGAGTACCCAACAGTCGAAACTATTTTATTTCGCAACTTGCCCTTACTCGACAGAGTAAGGGCTACTCGATAGAGTACCCCAAGACATATAAATACGGAGTATTACAGTCTTCCCTCCTTAAAAGGCACTTCGTCCCCGAAGTTCAAACCACTACTAAACAAAGGTACTCCCATAAGCTTCCCGACTCGAAGGTCAAACATAATTCAACGTAAAACATGATACTAACCCAACTCATCCCGACAAACATACCGACACAACATATAAAAGTGTTGTAAAACTCTTAAAAACTGCTCGCGATCATCTCCTACCCCCCTAAAAGAAACAAGGTTACGTCCTCGTAACCATACATACCTGATCAAAGAGGAAAGGGTAACGCTCTTTCATAGCTTCCTCTGGCTCCCATGTAGCCTCCTCGGTCTCGTGGTTAGACCAAAGGATCTTAAGCAAAACTGTCTCACCACTCCTGGTCATTCTAACCTTTCGGTCTAGAATCTGCTTAGGCACCTCAAGATATGATAAGGACTCATCTAGCTCTAAGCTCTCTGCCTCCAACACATGTGATGGGTCGCTCACATACTTCCGCAGCTGCGATACATGAAACACATTATGCACTCTCTCCAACGCAGCTGGTAAAGCCAAACGATAAGCAACTTCCCCAACTCGCTCTAAGATCTCATAAGGCCCTATAAACTTCTGACTTAGCTTGCCTTTCTTCCCAAATCTCATAACTCCGCGCATCGGAGACACTTTCAGAAGAACCTTTTTCCCAACTTGAAACTCTATGTCCCGACGATGTAGATCTGCATAACTCTTTTGTCGATCCTGGGCTGCTCGCATCCGTTCCCTGATCATCTTAATCTGTTCCACCATCTCATGCACCATCTCTGGTCCTAAAACCACCGCAAAGACTATCGTCCCAACAGATTGGACTCCTACACCTCCTCCCATACAAAGCCTCAAACGGTGCCACACCTATACTTTGGTGTGATAGTCATTGTTGTAAGAAAACTCTATCAAGTCCAACCTCCGCTCCCAGCCTACCACCAAAATCCATCACACAAGCTCGTAACATATCCTCAAGAGTCTTGATTGTTCTCTTCGTCTGCCCATCTGTCGCAGGATGAAATGTTGTACTCATCTTCAAAGCTGTTCCCAACGATTCCTGCAACTCCTTCCAAAACCTTGATATAAACCTCGCATCTCTGTCAGACACTATGTTCTTAGGGACTCCATGTAACTTAAGCACGTTCTTTCGATAGGCCATAGCCAATTGTGCCTTAGTCCATGTATCTTTCATTGGAACAAAGTGAGATGACTTGGTCGACGATCCACTATCACCCAAATCATGTTGTTACCTTGTTGACTCTTAGGCAAACCCACAATGAAATCCATGGAAATGGATTCCCACTTCCACTCAGGCACCTCTAAAGACCGAATCTTACCTTGTGGTCTTCTCTGTTCCCCTTTAACTCTCTCGGCATATCAAACAACGGACACAAACTCAAATTGTCTCTTTCTTCATCCCAGCCACCAAAACGTTTTCTTCAAATCCTTGTATAGCTTGTCTCCACCTGGATGAACTGAATATGGTGTGCAATGCGCCTCTGTCATGATCGTCTTTCTCAACTCCTCATCATTAGGAACACACCACCTACCATCAAACCTCAAACTACCATCTCAGTATGAATAGAAAACCGGACACTGTCCCCTTTCTCTACTCCACTCTCCACTCAACTATCTTAGGATCTAAAGCCCGCTTATCCCGAATGTCATCATAAAACTCCGGATGTCTTTGTCATATCACCCATGGCATCTCCTTTCCGCATCATATGTATCCCAAAACTCGCTACCTCATCCCTCACCTCATTAAAGATAGAGTCAGTACACAAGGAATGTACACTCTTCCTACTCAAAGCATCAGCAACAACATTGGCCTTCCCTTCATGGTAGATGATTTCCATGTCGTAATCGCCAATCAGCTCCATCCACCTCCTCTGTCTCATGTTCAACTCCTTCTGCGTGAAGATGTACTTAAGACTCTTGTGATCAAAAAATACCTTAAAGATTGCTCCATAAAGGTAATGTCTCCAAATCTTGAGAGCAAACACCACTGCACCCAACTCCAGATTATGAGTAGGGTAGTTCTCCTCATAAGGCTTCAACCGCCTAGAAGCATAGGCAATCACTTTACCATTCTCGCATCAACACACATCCCGGCCCATTCTTCGAGGCATCTCAGATAAACCTCAAAATTCTCGCTCCCTTCAGGCAATGCGAGGACAGGAGCTGTGGTCAAACGCTCCTTTAATGTTTGGAACGCCGTCTCACAACTCTCATCCCAACGAAACCTGTTCTCTTTCCTCATCAACGCTGTCATCGGTCTAGCTATCTTGGAGAAATCTTTCACGAACCGTCCGTAGTATCCAAATAAACCCAAGAAACTTCTAACCTCAGCAACATTCTTTGGTGCTTCCCACTTTGTCACTGCTTCAATCTTCGCCGGATCCACAGCTACCCCATCTTTAGAGATTACATGCCCCAGAAAAGCAACTTTCTCTAACCAGAACTCACACTTGGACAATTTAGCATACAACTCATGATCCCTCAAAGTCTGCAACACGATCCTCAGATGCTCCTCATGCTCCTCCTTAGTCTTAGAGTAGACTAAGATATCATCGATAAACACTACTACAAACTGGTCCAAGAACTGTCTGAAGATTCTATTCATCAAATCCATAAACACTGCCGGCGCATTAGACAACCCAAACGGCATCACCACATACTCATAATGGCCATACCTTGACGTGAAAGTCGTCTTTGGTATATCCATCTCTTTAATCTTCACCGATGATACCCCGACCTCAAATCAATCTTAGAAAAGATCATTGTTGCACCGCTCAACCGATCAAACAGTCATCTATCCTTGGCAAAGGATACTTGTTCTTTATCGTCACACGGTTCAGCTCCCTGTAATCTATGCACAGCCTCAAGCTCCCATCTTTCTTCTTCACGAACAGAACTGGTGCTCCCCAAGGCGATACACTTGGTCTAATGTATCCCTTCTCTATCAAATCATCCAACTGCTTCCTAAGCTCCTCCATCTCCTTAGGACCCATACGGTACGGTGCCTTAGAGATTGGCCCCGTCCCCGGCTTCAACTCAACGGTGAAGTCTATCTCCTCTTCGGTGGCAACCCCTAATCTCCTCTCGGAAAAACATCTCGCAAACTCTCCCACCACTGGTATCTCATCAACTGTCGGACTCTCTATCCGGTCATCTCTCACATGACACAAGATCAACGGACATCCCTTCCTCGGATAAGACTTCAAGGTGACAAAATGCAATCAACTTAACTTTGGGTTTGACTAGAAACCCACGATAAGACACACTAACACCGTTAGGACCTAGTAAGGACACTTTCTTTTGATGACAGTCTATCTTAGCTTTATACTTTCCTAACCAATCCATCCCAACTATCATCTCAAAACCGTTAAAAGGAAACTCTAGCAAGTCTACAGGGAAATCAACTTGCCCAACTATCAAAGATACATCTCTAAACAACCTCCCACACGATACAGACTCACCCGAAGGTATGAAAACTTGCTCACTAACAGACTCATATACTCTCAAACGCAACTGTTTTACATGACTCGAAGACACAAACGACTGAGAAGCCCCCAAATCAAACAAAACAAACGTAGGAATACCATTAACAAGGAATGTACTGGTGATAACGTGCGCATCTTCCTCAGCTGCCTTCTTCTCCATCATGAATAACTTGCCACCGGTCTTCTGTCCACCTCCCTGGACAGTACTGGCTGATGCGGTCGGCTTAGCACCCGACCCTTGATTGTTGTTGTTGTTCGTCGGTGTCTTTTGATAAGAATTACCGCCGTTGCGGTTGCCTCCACTCTGGTAACTCTGACTTCTCCGGTTTGACCATGATCCGGCCCCGGTGCTCGCGAAGCTCGTGCGCAGTCTCTGAAAGATCCGGTGCACTCGTGCACTCATGTCTCTTGTGGCCTACACCACCACAACCAAAGCAGGTCACTCCCCAACTATTACTCACACTTCCACGGCCACGCTCAAAGGAAGCCCCAAAGATCGAACCCCGACCCGGAAGAAAATCCTTTAGACTGATTGTGGTTGCCTTTCTTGTGATTCGATTGGCCACCACCCTCGCTCTCGGACTTCCTCTTCTCACCACCCGACCTCTCCCGAGCCATCTCCACCAACCTCTCACTCTTCCACCCTCTCATAAGCTTCCTTAACATCGGTAAGGATTCCCACGGGTAACTTATCCATAATCGTGGTAGTCAACCCTCTCTCAAACCTCAATGCCAGGTTTTCCTCACTCAAACCCATATTCTCAAGATACCTGGACTTCTCATTGAACCGTCTCGTAGTACTCGGCCACGACATCTCGCGGTCATCTTAAACTTATCGAACTCTTCCCTCAACTTACTCCTTACATGCTCCGCACGAACTCCTTCCTCACAAACCCTCTACGAAACTCCTCCCAAGGTATAGCAGGTAAGCCTTGGTTGGTGTATATCTCCTTAGCACTCACCTTCACCGAATCCCACCACTTGCCTGCCGCCTCCCTCGGATAGAACGCAGCTGTTCCACCCTCATCTCATCAGACAATGAACCAAGTCTAAGATGTTCTCCATCTCTCTCAGCCAACTATCAAGAAGGTTAGGTTCCCCAACCCCCTTGTACTCTTTCGGGTTAAACCTCGCAATATAGAGGCTGATTTTAGAATGATCAACCTCCTTCTCCTTACTCTTATCCTTGTCCTCATTCACTCTCTTCAGGGTCTCAGTAAGAGCATCCTGTTGCTCTAACATCTGAACGATGTCATCCACGGTCATAAGCTCAGCTCTCGCGTACAAAGCAGTTGTCTTGGGCGGCATCTTGAAGCTATATAAGAAAGGGGTAAACATAAACACACGTACTAAACCTCAAAACACGAAAACACGATGCCCAGAACCCACTCGATCGAGTTCCCAAACACACTCGATCGAGTAACGGGCTACTCGATCGAGTGCCCCACGTACTCGATCGAGTACCCAAACTCCAGAACCAAACAGACCTTCTGATCTCTTTCCTACTCGATCGAGTATCTAGGCTACTCGATCGAGTACCCCTAGTTACTCGATCGAGTGCCCCAAAACTCGATTCTGGACTCAAAATCGCCAAAAACCCACCCGATCGAGTCAGCCCCACTCGATCGAGTAACCCTAATTCGTAAGAGCTACCCGCATATTACGTCATATGCTAACATGCTAACTTTATAAATCACATATTATATCATAACAATCATGCTATTAATTGCCACGTTGTAAAACATTCAACATGCTATCATCTCATCAACAGTTTCTATATATATCATCAATTTTCTTTCACCTCCTCAACTTCCAATTCGAACATCCAACAATCAACATATTCCATCACATTTGTAAACAAGTTAACCAAACACACATACAACTCGACAAACACTTCCCCATGTGACCGGTTCAAAGTTGTAGGGCGACCCTGCGACTTTAGGACGTCTCCCAAGCCTTTGCACTAGCTCCTACAACTTTTACCCCGGGTTCATTTTAATTGACTCCTATGTTCATTAAGTTCATTGGTTACGGGTTTCGGGATCGTCTCTCTCGATACCATTTGTAACACCCCCATACTCCAAGTGCCTTACCTAGACCACTCAGGTATGAAGACATTACCATCTCGGTTACCCGAGGCAATGATAATCAAACAACAATAACGAAACAACGTTTATTATAAATAGTTTAACGAATAGTTACAATCCACGAAACCAACTAAAAGTGCGATACATTATTCTCAAACGACTGTCTAACTGAAAAGTAAATAAACTAAAGGCTACAAATGAAGACTCCTATCATCATGTCGTGGCATCCCAAATGCATCCTAGTACTCATCTCAATACCTGCTCAATATCTGCTCACCATCCCCGAATGGATCACCGCAGTTTACAAAACAACACCGGGTCAGACTAATCACACAATCAATATAGATAACAATAATAAGATAAACAGACAAAATGAACACACACACACACACACACACACCACCAACTCCCATCATCTCAATACTGACTGTCCACTGGACCAGCCCTGCCAGTGGGGGACCGCAGCCGTTCCCACCTAAGCCCCGCTCATCATACCGAGCGATAACCCTGTCCATTAATGTGCACATCCCCTTCCGTGGCGGGTTCCACGAAGGGCGAAACTAGGGCGTGAAGTCACTCCCGCAAGTGACCCCACTCAGCCGAGAACGCATCTCGAGAACCATCAACAACAATCACAACCACAAACACAGTACAATCATTATATCAAACAACCAAATACAGCACATCACCAATATCCCATTATGGGACTAATACTGAGTAGGAAATCCTACCTGGAAAGCACAACAAGCATTTCGGTATCTACAAAATGAGTCAAAAAGCCTCTTCTACGAACCCTCCTCCTATCATATAACACATATAGGCTACACATCACATACTACACACAAAACCCCCAATCTCTAAATTAGGGTTTAACCAATCTTAACAAAGCATTATAAAAATTATGTTAAAAGCTTACCCTCGACGCAAGGAACTCAACGATACGAATTACGACAAGAACTGACCGTCTGAACTCCGGGAATTGCTAAGAATGCGATTAGGAAGATGAACTGGTTGCTTTCTCTCTTAAACAGGGTTTTAGGTTTTGTAAAAGTGATTTAAAACAATGACGATTATGTTTAAATACCTTAATCGCATAATTAACAAAACCCGAGAAAACTCCCCGTAAAACCGGACACTCGATCGAGTACCCAAGGTACTCGATCGAGTACCCCCTTACTCGATCGAGTACCCCAGCTACTCGATCGAGTACCCAACAGGTCAGAAACTATTTTATTTCGCAACTTGCCCTTACTCGACAGAGTAAGGGCTACTCGATAGAGTACCCCAAGACATATAAATACGGAGTATTACACATCCACCCTATCAATGGCCACCGCAACAAGATCCTCCTGATATACAAGAAGAAGAGATTGTGGAGCTGAAATCCTTGTTGGAGGCACTTGCATTCTAGGCACAAGAATATGATAGACAGTTCTTTTCGCGAGTTGATAAGCTCGACTCTGTAATTGCTCAGTTAGTAGCTGAGATACAGATAGAAGAGATCGCGGAGCTGAAATATTTATTGGAGACGCTTGTACCCAAAATGCAAGAGAGTGATAGACGTATGGAAGCTCAAATCCTTGAGTTGGAGTCACAAATAGCTCAGTTAGTAGCTGAGTCAGATAATGGGCAACCAGAAGAGGTATACCTTACTGAGAGCGGTTTTTCCCATGAAGAAACCGTGTTGCCTAATGCTAAGAATGATGTTTATGACTCGGATGACGAATTTCTATCACATTTCACTGCCCCACACGAAGATTTCAGCGCTGTACAGGAAGAATCACTCGACCGAGTGACTAAAAGTAGTCGATCGAGTGAATTTCCAGAAGAAAGTCCTCGATCGAGTAATATTTCTACTCGATCGAGTGGAATGCGGGAGGAAAGTGGTCGATCGAGTACAAATTCTACTCGATCGACTGAGTTGGCCAGCGAGAGTAATGATATGTTGCTTGGGTTCGTTTTAGACGACAGTTTCGATGATGACGGTCACGATGAGCCTCCCTTATTCAAAGCCGAGACGGATACACTTGAAGCTACGATTTACGGGATGGATTCCACTGAGGAGGGTGACGAGGAAGCAGCTGAGCCGGTAATTGCTCCTAGTACGGAAGAGGTAATAAGTTCCTTTATCTATGATTCCGTTGTTGAGAGCAACCAACCTGAGGTAGTAAACGATAATTTTATTATTGTTTGTTTTGATAGTATATTGCCTCGTTTGATATGTGCTTCTTCTTTTAATGCTATACCCTCTCACATGTGGACGCGTAATTTAACGATTTTTCACCGTCCTTATCATTTCAAAACTGTTAATCTAAAACGGGGCCCTACTTTATTGACAATTGCTCACGCGCTCCTATATTTTGTGGATAAATTTAGGAGCTCACATAGGAAATTTGTTAGACTTAAACGGTTAAACATTTTTAATTCCTATACTTTTATTCCACTATGGTGCTACTTATGCTTTTGTGTAGCACATGCGCAGATGTACGATTTAATGCTGCGCGCTTTGAGCTGTTTTGATTATACCTGATTACAGAGGCTCGAAGAAAAGAAGGTCGAGCTGGGACCTGACTGAAGCTAGCGCTACCCGGGAGGCAACCCGAAGATTTATTTTTCATTTTATTTTATTTCAGTTGTAATAAATGGTTTTCATACCATGGATTATATCAAAGATGCTTGCTTTGTTAGTTTTGCGGGCTTTTTTATTGCGTCTTTTGCTTTGCAGAATATACTAAGGATCACTCGATCGAGTACCTTTTGTACTCGATCGAGAGCTTTTGCTGCTGAAATCACTCGATCGAGTACTTACTCTACTCGATTGAGTACCTGCAAAAAAAAAAAAAAAAATAAATAAATTACTCGATCGACCACTATTCCTCTCGATCGAGCTGTTTTGGACGCCCATTGCTTGACTTAGCTTCTTGTGATAATGTTTCGGAGCTATTAGTGACCTCCCACGTTGCTGGCTGGTTTGGGGAGGTCCCTTTTTCGCGTATCTTGTGAGTTTTCCGCATTTCCACTCTTTCTCTTTTAGTTTGCATTTCCTTTCCATGTGTTGGTACAATGAGGGCATTGTACGGTTTGGTTTGGGGAGGTTATGCATCCATATCTGTGTCTACATCTTGTTTTTATTGCATTCCTGTTATCACGTTTAATTTCAGTATGCATTGTTGTTTATTTTCATAAAAATCAAAAATCTCATACTCATAAAAATTGAAAAAAATTGTTAAAAATTCAAAAAATTTCATGTTTACTTTTGCATATAGGTTGAGTCGGAATAGTCGATTTCCATGATGAAATTGCACTATGAATTGTCTTTTTGCTTAAGCCTTGCATTGAACTATTATTCTTATTAGCAGCGTCTTATTGCATATCTACGAGTCTATGTCAAAATTTAGCTGAACGAATAGACTTGACCTATAATTTTGGCAACCTACTTATAATTTCTAAGATTTAGAGCCTTGTAAACTGGTGTCATTTGTGACCGGTTTCATGTAGGATTGTGAGTAGTTACTCCTTGCATAACTTGTATCATCAATTTGCACGTATATGAAATTCAATTGCTTTTTGCCTGCATACATTCGGGTTAGTCGTTGGTGTCACATGCAGAGAGGTGCTTACATTCCCTTTTCTTTCATTTTTACCCACTTAACTCCACATTAGCCAAATTTGCCTGTTGACCCTTAGCTACATCCAAACTTAGCCTGCCTTGTCAAGCTAGTTTAGATTGTTCTGCGGTATATTGTCTATTGTATCAAACTTTGGCGCGTATTCTGTTGATTTGGAGTTGGTAGAAAAGAAGAAAAGGAGGTTGATGAAAAAAGAAAAAAAAAAGAAGTTGAAAAAATAACGTGAAAAAGGAATTCGAAAAAAAAACAGGAAAAGAAAAGAAAAAAGAAGAAACCAAAAAAAATAGAAAAAGAAAGAAAAAAAGATGTTGTTTGATGAGACGGTTTCACTCCAATGCTTTATTTACATTTATTGAGGAGTATCTTCAGTTCGGTTTTGTGAGTTTTGTGCCAAATGAAAGGCATTGTGCTTAATTCATAATTGAGTTGGAAATGGATGTTGTTATATGGTTTTGTTTAGGTACTAGCTTGATCACCTATACCTCCACATTCCCATAAATGTTTTGTCTTTTCTTACCCATTGCCTCATTTTACCATATTTTTGTAAGCCCTCGGCTGTGACAGGACCTTGTTTGGTTGGAATGTGTGTACGGTAGCTAGAATTGTTTATCATATTAGGTGCATGCATGTTTATGTGGGTCGTAGTCTAGGTGAGCGACTATTTTTCTTTCTCTCTTACATATATATGTTCACCCTTTGCTTCATGAGAGAAGAGTGACCCGTGAGAGTTCATTATTAAAGGTCTTACAAGGTCGACGGTTCAACTTTATTATTAACATCCTATAACTCGTTTGCATTTGACTGTTTAGCTATAAGTGTTAGTTTGCTTGCATTAAACTGGCTTAAGTGGGCATTTGTAGCTAGCTCTGAGTTATCTTCTCCGTTCTATTAGTTTGCATTTAGTTTACTCGAGGACGAGTAAAGGTTTGGTTTGGGGAGATTTGATACGTGCATTTTATATAGTCTTTTTGGCCTATTTATGCACGTATTTCTATGCTAATATCGTAGTTTATTGCTACGAAATGCCCCGAATATGCTACTTTGGTTTATTTTGTCTTAATTGCAGGAATGGACCAAAAAGTAGTGAAATCAAGCCATTTACCGTCCGTTTAGCATGCAGAAAGAGTGAATTTGGAGCGGGAATGTAGCTATTTTGAGATGCGCAAAGAAGAAAGATAGCTAGGCGAGCAAAGGAAGAACTTCAAATTGCTAGTGCCTAATTTGAAGAGCCATATCTCGAGTTCTAAAACTGATATTCAGGTGATTCTAATTGGAGATGAAATTTTGTCCTCTTAGCTTTACAATGCCACTGGAATCGCCCTGTTTGACCAAGTAACGAAGAAATGGCAGCCGTTTGAAGTTCTGTGCGCAAAGCAGGAAATTGTGCGCTGGAAAGTACTCGATCGAGTAGAATTATGTTCGATCGAGTCCTTTTTCTACTCGATCGAGTAGTTGCATTTTAGGATTTACTAGATCGAGTAGATTTTCTACTCGATCGAGTGGTTTAAGCCTTAGTTTACTCGATCGAGTGGTTTTAAATCACTCGATCGAGTGGTTTCTCTTACGGGCTTGGGTTTTTAGTTTATTTCCGTCATTAGGTTAGTTAATAATCCTATTTTCTTATAAATAGGAAGGTAGGACGTCAATTGTACTCTCTCTTCTCTTCTCCACACACATCATACGTTACTTTTACTGCTGCTACTTTAGTCTTCTATTAATTCCGGATCTATTTCTACCGTAACTTCTTTCCCTTCTTTTCCCTCTTTATTTTATGTTAATGTTTATTATTCTTTTCCTTGTTCTTATTTTTATTCAATTATGTCTAGCTAAATTCCTCTTCTAGGACTAGGTGATTCATTAGACTAATGTTAGTTGCTAATTAGGTTATTAGATCTGTCGTTGTAGTTGTAGTCTTTGTTGTTAATCGCTGCTTTAACTGTATCCTGCTAGTTGAGTCGACACAATTAGCCTTTTAATTTAGTGAAACCTTGACCTGGACCGAAAGGTTGGAAGGGGTGAGACCTGCAGTGATCAATAGGATGCTTTAGTGAGGGCGAAAGTTAAGCTAATAGCATTTTAGGGCGAATTGAGACCGAAAGGAGATATTCGTTGCCCCTTACACTGACACATCGACTGATCTGTGACCTTAGCTGTGATTGACTGGCGTTTATTGTTGACCCGAAATCCTAGTTCCCTTCTCTTACTGTTAATTTCTCTCTTTTAAGCTATTAATAGTTTAGTAAAATAATTTAAACCACCATTTCTGTGACATCCTGACAGACTGAGTAAAACAGATAATTAGCAAAATAGCCTCCCTCTGGAGATCGACCCTACTTACCACTGACTTCTGTTAGTAGTGACAGGACCTTGTTTGGTTGGAATGTGTGTACGGTAGCTAGAATTGTTTATCATATTAGGTGCATGCATGTTTATGTGGGTCGTAGTCTAGGTGAGCGACTATTTTTCTTTCTCTCTTACATATATATGTTCACCCTTTGCTTCATGAGACAAGAGTGACCCGTGAGAGTCCATTATTAAAGGTCTTGCAAGGTCGACGGTTCAGCTTTATTATTAACATTCTATAACTCGTTTGCATTTGACTGTTTAGCTATAAGTGTTAGTTTGCTTGCATTAAACTGGCTTAAGTGGGCATTTGTAGCTTGCTCTGAGTTATCTTCCCCGGCAACGGCGCCAAAATTTGATACGGTCGTTATGTACCAAAAATAAAATACCTAAGTACTACTAACAGAAGTCAGTGGTAAGTAGGATCGATCTCCACAGGGAGGCTATTTTTCTAATTATCTGTTTAACTCATCACAGATTTCACGAAAATGGGGGTTTAAATTATTTTACTAAACTATTAAGAGGTTAAAAGAGAGAAATTAACAAGAAGAGAAGGGAACTAGGATTTCGGTCATCAATAAACGCGACAATCACAAACTAAGGTCACGATCGACAATGTGTCGGTCTAAGGGGCAACGAATATCTCCTTTCGGTCTCAATTCGCCCTAAAATGCTATTAGCTTAACTTTCGCCCTCACTAAAGCATCCTATTGATCACTGCAGGTCTCACCCTTTCCAACCTTTCGGTCCAGGTCAAGGTTTACCTAAATTAAAAGGCTAATTGTGTCGACTCAACTAGCAGGATACAGTTAAAGCAGCGATTAACAACAAAGACTACAACTACAACGACAGATTTAATAACCTAATTAGCGACTAACATTAGTCTAATGAATCACCTAGTCCTAGCAGAGGAATTTAGCTAGACATAATTGAATATAGAATAAGAACAAGTAAAAGAATAATAAAAATAAAGAGGGAAAAGAAGGGAAAGAAGTTACAGTAGAAATAGATCCGGAATTAATTGAAGAATAAAGTAGCAGCAGTAAAAGTAACTTATGATGTGTGTGGAGAAGAGAAGAGAGAGTAAAATTGACGTCCTACCTTCCTATTTATAAGAAAATAGGATTTTTTTTTTAGGTGAAATGTTAGTAATATTTCATTCCAAGAAAGGCACCCAGTACATCGTTTTTCCTTAATTACAAGATTTCATATACAAATAAGATAAAGCTATATAGAAACATGTATATATAAGAAGCCATCAGATTAGACCATGATCCCTACACCAGGTCTTGTCAAAATTTATCGTAGATCCTTTAAACTCGCCTGCAACTCTTCGTCTGCAATCAACTTGTACCAAACGCACAAGATGAGTAGGATTTGTAACATAACCTTCAACTCTTCCAATGTTACTACTTTGCCAAACTCCATAATGAACCCCAACAATTGCAGCCAATATAACTTGCCTTACCAATATAGAAAGCCTTCTAATCTTCAGAATGCAATCAGTATCTAGGAGAATACCTACAGGAATTTGTAGCCAGGATGATAGCCGCTGGAAGCACCGTTTACTGAAAGTGCAGGTTCTGAAAAGATGCATGTGTGTCTCTGCTTCCACACCACAAAGATAACAATCAGTTGGCACATCCAAACCCATTTTCTTTAATCTGTCCAGGGTTAGCAGCCTCTGATGCTTAATAAGCCACATTATGAAACTCCATTTGGGTAGATTATACCTATTCCAAACAATCCTAGCCCATGGAACCTTCTGAGTCGTCTCAGACAGCAGCCATTTATCCACACATCAGAAATGGTGTAATCCTCATCAGTTCCTCGCCATTTATCAGCAATATATCCCACTTTGAGCCTCTTTTTAACCTCACAAATTTTCCTCCATGCCCATGAACTATAAGGAGTTGGTTCATAATCTTGCCAAGACATACCTTTGATATAAATGCAATTGACCCACCGAATCCACAAGTGATCTTTCTTAGAAGCAAGCCACCAAACAAGCTTCCCTATGGCAGCAATGTTCCACAATTTACTATCAGTTAACCCCAGACCTCCTTTATCCTTACTTGCACAAAGAACATTCCAAGCAACTAATGGAGCCTTAGAGTAGCTGTCATGCCCTTCCCATAAGAAATTACGACAGAAGGCCTGAATTCTATCCATAACCCCCATAGGAAGGATGAATAATTGAGCCCAGTAGTTATGTATGGTGGATAACACAGATTTGACCAATGTCAGCCTGCCAGTGTAAGAGATCTTCCTATGATTCCACCCTCTAATCTTATTGATCATTCTGTCCACAAGGATATTGCAGTCCACTCTAGTCAAACGTTTGTGGGAAATCTGCACACCCAGATATTTGAAAGGGAGCACTCCTTTCTTGAAACCAGTACCATGAAGCACCTTAGTAACCACCTCAGGTCTCATACCATTGCAATAGAAATCAGACTTCTCTGAATTAATATGTAATCCTGAGGCATTAGAGAACCTCTTGAACATCTCCATAATGATACAGATTGATTTGATATCCCCTCTACAGAATAACAACAAGTCATCCGCAAACATAAGGTGTGTCAACTTCAACTGCTTGCATAAGGGATGGAAATAAAACCCAGATATACCACTTGCTAAATTAAGAAGCCTACTCAAATACTCCATGCATAAGGTAAAGAGCAAGGGAGACATAGGATCTCCTTGCCTTAAACCTCGCTTACCATGAAAGAAGCCATATTGTTGTCCATTCAATCCTATGGAGTAAGAAGGAGTGCTGATACATTGCATAATAATTCTTATCAAATGAGGAGGAAAATTAAGAGCAGTTAACATTTGTTCCACAAAGACCCATTCAATCGAATCATACGCTTTCCTGAGGTCTACTTTCATCATACACCGTGGAGACACACTCTTCCTTGTATATAGTCTGATGAGGTCCTGACTTATGAGAATATTCCCCAAAATACTTCTGCCCTTGATAAAAGCACATTGAGAGGGATTAATTATAGAAGGGAGACATCCACTGATCTTGTTGCAAATGAGCTTAGAGATAACTTTATAAATCGTGTTGCAACATGCTATGGGCCTAAATTCTTTGACAGTAAGAGGAGTATCCACCTTTGGCAGCAACACTAAAGTGGTACTGTTAATTTGCTTTAACATCTGGCCAGAAATAAAGAAGTCTTTGACAGCTTTACACACATCCCCCTTGATAGTAGACCAGCTCGCTCTGAAAAAACCACTAGTATAGCCATCAGGGCCAGGGCTCTTCTCAATAGGAATAGAGAAAACAGCCTGCCTAATGTCCTCATCAGAAGGAATGCTGCACATGTTATCCCAATCATCAGCATTCACTCGTGGGCCATTAATAACCACATGAGGATAAAAATCAGAGGTCGGAGCATTTGTACCAAGCAAAGCCTTATAATAATCCAGGAAAGCATGTAATATAGACTCAGGTTCATTGCATTCAATCCCTTCAATATTCTGAATTTTTAGCACCTTATTGTTAAGTTGCCTCTTCCTGATAACCTGGTGAAACATAGTAGAATTAGTATCACCTTCTCTAGCCCAGTCACATTTTGCCTTTTGCTGAAGGTAATCATTTCTGGCCTCATTGAGCAATTGGTAAGTTTCTCTGACCTCTCTCTCCTTGTCCATTAAAGTGGTGTTCATAGGGTCAGACTGCAGTTGGAGCTGACAATCAGTAAGCAGATGGAAGGCTATATCAGCATTACGTTCAACATCAGCAAATAGATCTCTATTAAGACCCCTCATAACAGGCTTTAATAATTTGAGCTTCCTGGCAACCCTGAACATAGGAGAACCAGCCACATATGTATGCCAGTGATCCCTAACAAGAACATCAAACTCTTTCACCCTAGTCCACATATTATAAAACTTGAAGGGCTTCCTTCTACCACCAACACAATTACCATGAGCAATGATGCAAGGGCAATGGTCAAAATTTCCTTCTGGCTGGAAATGTGCATACCAATCAGGCCATTGTGTCAACCAATCCCCATTTACCAACACACGATCTATTCTACTGAAAACTCTTGTTTCACTAGGTTGCTTATTGTTCCATGTGAAAAACGCTCCAGTAGTTTTCAGATCATGAAGGTCACAAGTACTCACAGTAGATTGAAAAGGCAACATTTCATCATCTCTCACAATTTTCCCAAGTCTCTCATTAGCATACATAACATTATTGAAATCCCCTAAAACAATCCAAGGGCCACTCACAGACATTCTGACCAAGGCATTCCAAAGAGGTACCCTCTCTTCAATTTTATTAAACCCATATATAAAAGTAACAGTAAACTCCTGATTAGTATGTTTCACTTTTATTTTAGCATGAATATATTGAGCTGCCATCTCAATAACATCCAAGCCTATGCTACTATCTCTCCATAAAACCCAAATTCTACCACCACTATGTAAACTAGTATTTGTAATATAATTCCAATTATAACAGACATTATTAGCAACTCTATTTAGAGACCCAGGTTTCACCCTTGTCTCAAGGAGCCCAAACAGGTCCACATCATTTTGATGTAAGAACCACTTAATAGCATTTTGTTTCATATCTCTGTTTAGGCCCCTAACATTCCATACACCGAGTTTAATCATTTGAGGAGACAACCTCCCCCTCCCCTCCAAGAAAATAGGATTATTAACTAACCTAATGACGGAAATAAACTAAAAACCCAAGCCCGTAAGAGAAACCACTCGATCGAGTGATTTAAAACCACTCGATCGAGTAAACTAAAGCTTAAACCACTCGATCGAGTAGAAAATCTACTCGATCGAGTAAATCCTAAAATGCAACTACCCAATCGAGTAGAAAAAGGACTCGATCGAACATAATTCTACTTGATCGAGTACTTTCCAGCGCACAATTTCCTGCTTTGCACAATGAACTTCAAACGGCTGCCATTTCTTCGTTACTTGGTCAAACATGGCGATTCTGGTGGCATTGGAAAGCTAAGAGGACAAAATTTCATCTCCAATTAGAATCACCTGAATATCAGTTGTAGAACTCGGGATATGGCTCTTCAAATTAGGCAATAGCAATTTGAAGTTCTTCCTTTGCTCGCCTAGCTATCTTTCTTCTTTGCGCATCTCAAAATAGCTACATTCCCGCTCCAAATTCACTCTTCCTCCAAATGCATGCTAAACGGACGGTAAATGGCTTGATTTCACTACTTTCTGGTCCATTCCTGCAATTAAGACAAAATAAACCAAAGTAGCATATTCGAGGCATTTCGTAGCAATAAACTACGATATTAGCATAGAAATACGTGCATAAATAGGCCAAAAAGACTATATAAAATGCACGTATCAGCCATGTGTATGATAATAACGTCAAACTTTCTAGCAAGCCAACCGTTATTAGGTAATCGTTAATCAACTGATTAAAATACGAAGTATACCCTTGTGAACCTGTAAGAGATTTACAAATGTTATCACACTAATTTGTGGAGGACACAACCTCCAACAAACTCCCACTTGTCCTCACAAGTGTATGTGCGATAACCGATTCTCATATCCTAAAATTTCTCCCACTCAATGTAAAACAATTTGCAAAATCTGTATTCACAAAGGTCGTATTTTACAAGTGATCTGTATCAAGAGTGGTTTCCTCGATTATAGAGTAACTTAACTGATAAACGAATCATCATTCGAGCATGGCCATGCATTTCAGTTACAACTCCTCGAGTGGCCCTGAGAAATAACTATACCTGATAAGGGTTGGATATTTTCCTCAACTCGAATCCTGCAGATGAAAGCACAGTATGAAATGACCCAGAAAAAATCTACTTAGCCTCCGATTCACGATCGGACCGTGAGAAAGAAACCAAAGTCACCCAAACACTGCCTTAATCTCAAGAGACAGTCGATAGTCAAAAGAATCGACTCTAGGAACACAATGGATGTCCTATCCACGACCTGGCACCAAATGTTTTTAAACATTTAGGACTCCATTACGTTGTCACAAAAATTTGTCCTACGAGGTATCGTTATAATCTCGCATTTGTGATCGATCAGTCAACAGTTTGACTTATCGCTCATTGAACCCACCATCAATCGAATGCACAATATAATGGCCAAAGTTATCAGCTCTTGTAGGCAATTACGGACCAAAACAAAATATAATGTAATTCAGTACACTTTGTGGCGTTCAAAGTTGTTAGTACAATCCACATAAAAAACAAAATATTATTATAAAACGATGAAGTTATAAATAGTATATGAAAAAGATAATGTATCGAATCCATAATCAACTACTACAACTCAGGAACACGTTTAATTCCCATGGAAATAACGTGCCCTTCATGCTTATTAAAATTCAACGGTTTAGTGAGAGGGTCCGCGATGTTATCATCTATCGCAATCTTGTCAATCACTATCTCTTCTTGCTCCACGTAATCACGGATCAGGTGAGCTTTCCGATGTACATGTCTAGATTTGTTGCTAGACTTTGGCTCCTTAGCCTGGAAAATGGCACCTCTATTGTCACAATAGATGGTGATCGGGTCATTCGAACTAGGAATTATCGTAAGTCCTTGTAAGAATTGACGCATCCATATCGCTTCCTTAGCTGCTTCCGAAGCGGCATAGTACTCGGATTCAGTAGTAGAATCTGCTACAACACTCTGTTTGGAACTCTTCCAGCTGACTGCAGCACCATTAAGAGTGAAGACGAACCCGGACTGAGCTTTTGAATCATCTCGATCCGTTTGGAAGCTAGCATCTGCGTAACCGATTGCGTATAGCTTAGTATCGCCTCCATAAGTCAATACTCTATCCTTAGTCCTCCGTAGGTACTTGAGGATATTTTTAACAGCTATCCAGTGTGTTTCACCTGGATTCTTTTGGTACCGACTTGTCATACTCAAAGCATATGCCACGTCAGGACGTGTGCATATCATGGCATACATGATTGATCCTATTGCAGATTCATAAGGAACACGACTCATGCGCTCAATCCCTTCAGGCGTCGTGGGTGATCGAGACTTGCTCAACCGCATCCCAGGACGTCATTGGAAGGTTCCCCTTCTTGGAGTTGGTCATGCTGAACTTCTCAAGAATCTTATCCAAATAAGACTCCTGACTAAGTGATAACGTCCGTCGTGATCTATCTCGGTAGATACGGATTCCCAAAATGCGTTGTGCCTCACCCATATCTTTCATCTGGAAATGGTTCTTCAACCATTCTTTAACCGAAGATAGGAGAGGAATGTCATTCCCAATCAGGAGTATGTCATCGACATACAATATCAAGAATACAATCTTTCTCCCACTCGACTTGATATATAAGCATGGTTCTTCGACCGATCGAGTGAAACCATACTCTTTTATCACCTGGTCGAAACGATGATTCCAACTCTGAGAAGCTTGCTTAAGTCCATAAATGGAGCGCTTAAGCTTGCATACTTTCTTAGGATGTTCAGGATCTATGAAACCTTCGGGTTGCACCATGTACAACTCTTCCTCCAAACAACCGTTTAAGAAGGCGGTTTTCACATCCATTTGCCAAATTTCATAATCATGAAAAGCGGCAATCGCTAAGATTATCCGAATGGAACGTAGCATGACTACAGGTGCAAAAATCTCATCATAATGCAATCCGTGCACTTGATTGAAACCTTTTGCCACTAGTTGTGCCTTATAGGTATCCGGTTACACGTCTGAAACGCTTTATTTTGTAAAGCCATTTGCACTGTAGAGGTTTTACCTTATTAGGTAAATCAACTAGATCCCATACGTCATTCTCATACATGGAGTCCATCTCGGATTGCATGGCTTCGAGCCATGGCTTTGAGTCGGAACAGGTCATGGCACCTTTATAGGTAGCGGGTTCATTACTCTCTAAGAGTAAAACGTCATTCCCCTCGACCATACCAATGTATCTGTCCGGAGGATGAGAGACTCTACCTGACCTCCTAGGTTCCTCAGGAATATTAACCGTATCATCAGTTGGAGGAACAACTTCCTCCATCCATTCCTCGGTTGTTGGTTCTGGAATCTCCGACAGCTCGAAGGTTCTATTACTCGTCTTGTTCTCGATGTTCGGTAGGCGAATAGAAGTAATACCCAAATGTTCCTTTTGGATAACCTATAAAGTATGTCTTGACCGATCGCGGGCCGAGCTTATCCTCGTGTCTTCACTTGACATAAGCCTCGCAGCCCCAAACCCGAATAAAGGACAAGTTAGGGACCGTTCCCGTCCACATTTCATATGGAGTCTTGTCGACAGCTTTAGTCGGACTTCGGTTAACAATAAGAGCAGCTGAAAAAAGAGTAAAACCCCATAATGAATCAGGCACTACCGTGTGACGCATCATGGATCGAACCTTATCAAGTAAGGTTCGATTTCTCCGTTCAGACACACCATTTAATTGAGGTGTTCCAGGTGGAGTTAATTGTAGAACGATTCCACAGTCTTTAAGGTGTTGATCAAACTTATTTGAAAGATATTCGCCACCCCGATTTGAATGGATGCTTTAACCTTTCTACCCAGTTGGTTCTGTACCCTGTTCTGGTATTCCTTGAATTTCTCAAAGGACTCACTTTTATGCTTCATCAAGTAGACATATCCGTATCTACTTAAATCGTCCGTGAAAGTGCTAAAATATCTATAGCCATCTCTAGCGGTAATTGACATAGGTCCACAAACATCAGTATGTATGAGTCCTAATAGGTCACTAGCGCGCAGTCCAACACCTTTGAAGGAAATTCGAGTCATCTTGCCAATGAGACATGATTCACACGTGCCATATGTAGAAAAATCGATTGCGGGAATAGTACCATTATCGACGAGTTTCTTCACGCGTTTCTTATTTATGTGTCCTATTCGACAATGCCATAGATAGGTTTGATCTTTGTCACCAACGTTTATTTTCTTATTATTCACGTGTAATACTTCCGTGGTTTGGTCTAAGATGTAAATTCCATTCATGGAAACTAATTTGCCATAAATCATTTCATTGAAAGAGAAAATACAGCTATTATCCTTTATTGAAAATGCAAAACCGTCTTTAGCAAGTACGAAAACTGAAATAATGTTCTTAGACAAACTGGGTACATAGTTACAGTATATAAAAAAACTCAAAACCACTAGGGAGTTGGATTACGTATGTTCCCTTCCAGACAGCAATAACTCGTGCTCCATTCCCGACTCGCAGGTCCACATCACCTTTTTCGAGAGGTATGATGTTCTTTAGGCCCTGCAAATGATTACACAGATGAGAACCACAACCAGTATCTAGTACCCAAGTTCTGAAACTTGCATGGTTAATCTCAATCATATGAATATAAGATGACATACCAACAGTAACGACGCGGCCTGCTTTGATGTCCTCACGGTAGACGGGACAGTTCCTCCTCCAATGTCCAGTCTTGTGACAATGGTGGCACTCAATGTCACCGCCCTTGCTCTTTGCCTTGCCCTGTGAGCCACTAGTCTCACCGGGCGCACTCTTACCGTTTCCTGGCTTCTTAAACTTTGGCTTACCTACAGCTAGGTCGACATGAGCCTTGCCCTTACCTTTACCCTTGTTGTAAATCGTGAGAACATCCTGCTTCATGCTCCCACTCAATTTCATATCCTTATCGGTCTGTACGAGAAGGGAGTGTAGCTCATGAGGACTCTTTTTCTAGTCATTCATGTAGTAGTTCGCCCTGAAAAGGGCAAAACCATCATGAAGAGAATGAAGCATTCGGTCAATGACAATGCTCTCACTGATTTTGCAATCAAGAGCCTCCAGCTTCTCGACATTCTCAATCGTGTGAAGAATGTGTGGGCTAACCGGTTGGCCCTTCTGGAGTTTCGCATCAAAGAAGCGACAAGTATTCTCATATGTAACGATTCTCGGTGCTTTTGAGAACTCGTTAGTGAGCAAGGTAAAAATCTTGTTCGCACCTTGGGCAATGAAGCGTCTCTGCAAATTGGTTTCCATTGCAAAGATGAGTACGTTCTTTATCGCACCCGCTTCCATAACGAAGTCACTATAAGCGAGTGACTCGTTGACTCCTACATTGGGGCCTGGGTTTACTGGTATTGGCTCAGTTAAGTACCTGAGCTTACCGCCAGCAATGGCAGCATTCCGTAGTGCCGCCTCCCAGTCCGCAAAGTTGGACTCGTCGTTTTTCAGACGTGTGAACTGATTCATCTCGTCCATGAATATTTTCAGTCAGGACTCGCGTCCAAGTGTGGCACTAGGCATTTTGATTGCGTTATTTCCAGACATTTTGTTGTAACAGTAAAATAAACGTTTTCTACACTGCGAAAAGAAGAATAAATAATAAGCATGTGCATCGATTTTAATTTAAGTCTAATGATCTAATGTCATAACGCGAAGACTCAAAACATTTATACAATTGACCTTACTCAAGAATTATATAAATGATCCCAAGACTCAATTATCTGTAAATTGATAAGCTAACCTTTTAGCTAATTCTACCGTTAGAATTCTTGGTCGATAAATTTCCGTAAATTCTATCTTTAGTCCATCATAATCACGAGAAACTCTTCGGACTATGATATTGAGGTAAACTAAGTCAACACAACTACTTACCCAACGTAGAAGGGGTCATATTATGCCTACCGACGAAGAAGGGATTCATAGTTGTTTGCCCTCATAAAGACTAATCTCAATTCCGTTTTAGAGGAAGATCCCATCAACTTTATTTTAATTCATTTTAAGTGAACTAATATCTAGCATGCGTGAATGATTAAACTAAGATGATGGCTTAATAAACATGTGACATCTGTATGTCTATGAAAACTAACATACAACCTATATGTGTCAATTTTCATGCATTTTAGTAGTAGGTGGTTTGGTTTTAGGCGGAATATGATGCATAAACTATCATGTGAATGAAAAGCAATAGGAATGAAAAACGTAAAAGCAATAATAAAGTCCTAGTGTGGCCTATCCTATCAAAATGAACATAAAATACAAGTTTGGAATCCATCCATGGACCCGAGAAGCTTGTCTCGATGTTCCATCTGGATCCATGTAGCGGGAGTGTGCTCCAATCTCCATCTTTAGTCTTCTTCGAAAATTACAATAAATAAATTTACATAATAAACCTATTTATTACATTCTAATTTCAAAACCCAAAACTAAAGGAAAAATAAAGGAGATTCGAGATCTCATAATTACATAAAAAATCATGTTTCCTTCATTACGAAAACATAATTTGACTAAGGCCACACTAAGTATTACAAATTACAACCGATTGCAAAAAAAAAAATACGTAAATAAATTCATTCAATGATTCATTCAACAAAATGGATCAGCTAAAAAAATTAAACATGCAAGACATAATTCTTTAACTATGTAGATTAATTTTCCAAACCACCTATTTAAAAACAAATTAAGTGACAATTCCTCAATTAATCACATTAATTTCAATCTTAATTCATATTAAACTTGTAATATGAATTTAATCCATCAATATTTTAAACTGCTTTAAAATAATTAGGTATCTTAAAATTGTGAACCGTTTCACAACAATTAATCATACATTGTAAAGGTAATGTATAATTAATATTGACCAAAACAAACAAAAAACAAAATCCCCTTTTTTTTATATGTCTCGGCTAAACCAAGGAAAAACAAAACAAGCCTTTTCTTTTCGGCAATAACAGCAAAAACAAAAAAAACAGCCCGTTTCTTATTTTGTACACGGTTTTATCTGTAAAAACCGAAACAAGACAAATTTTTTTTTTTTTTTAAAACTGTCCTCTGTGAACAGTAACATGACGTGAACAGTAACAGGAAAAAAATTCTTACTTTTCTCGGATGCTTTTCAAATCGGCATAAACAAAAACAGCCGCAAAAAAAACTTTAATCGGTTTTTCACGAAAAACCGAAAGAAAAAAAAAACAGAATTTTTTTTTTAATAATACTGTTCATCCGTGAACAGTAACATAAACAGAAGGAAAAAAAATTCCACGGCTAAAAAAAATTCCAGCCGATTATTTTTTTTTTCTCGCAAACCCTAATTATTGTTTAGAAACAATTTTATGAAAATCATCAAAATTAAAATTCGTGGCCTTGGCTCTGATACCACTTGTGGGATTTATCTGTATGCATCCCTTTAATTATAAGGACTATAACGAATTATAATGATGAAACTAGTCATAAAATTAAATTGCATAAACAAAATTGTAAAGGATTAAGAAATAACCTTCGGTCCTAGCAAATACGGCCTAAGAACAATATCAAAGTAGATATTCGCCTATCAGTTGCACCCAAGACGATATGAGAAATGCCCTTTGATTATCCTAGAATCGATCCAAAAATTAACTAAATAATTTTTAGGTTTTTTTTTGTGTTTTTCGTAGAGATGAGAGGAAAGAGAATGAGTGAGAAAAATTAGGTTAAGAAAAAGTCACTCCCCTTCCCCTTTAATCGTGTATGAGGAGGAGATTAGGGTAGAATTTTTCTTCCTAATATTCTACCGTGTATGAGGAGGAGATTAGGGTAGAATTTTTCTTCCTAATATTCTCGGCCCATTTACCGAAATTAGGAGAGTTAATTTCTCTTTTTTTCGGTTATTCCAAAAATGTATAAAATGTGTAAATTGTCATCTAGTGAGGATCGAACCCATGACCTCTTGGTTTGAGTACCTTCACTATTACCACTATGACACATTCATCTAGTTGATATTAAATATAACCGATTACATTGAATTACTAATTAACAGATTAATTTGTCCAAGCTAACATTACATACATTTAATTAAATATAACTTATTATATTCAATTTACGAATTGACATGATTAATTAAATGCGAACTAATATTATTTAATCTTCATTAAATAATTGTCTCATCAACATATTGACTAACTGTTTAGTCATATAAGGCATCAATGTGATTATATTTCTATAACCACATTTCTCAAACACATCCTATAGGTGTGACCTTTAGGGACCAGTTGATCACCGCCGTCTGTATGATAATAACATCAAACTTTCTAGCAAGCCAACCGTTATTAGGTAATCGTTAATCAACTGATTAAAATACGAAGTATACCCTTGTGAACCTGTAAGAGATTTACAAATGTTATCACACTAATTTGTGGAGGACACAAGCTCCAACATTTATCTCTCATCTCACACAATTCATTCACCTTCTCTATCAAAAACCCAATAAAATCAAAAACCCAATAAATTCAAAACCTAAAAATTCAAAAAAAAATCCCCCTCTTTTCCTCACCAACCCACCCCCTCACCCGACACCACCTCCATCTGACGCCACCACCACCGTCGGCCTTTGCCGACAATACCAACCCAACCCTCACTCGACACCACCATACCCGACACCACCACCATCTGACGCCACCACCACCACCCACGACACCCCTACCACAGCCACCATATCACCCTACACACAACCACGCACAACCACGCAGCCACCACCATCAACGACCCTCCACCTCACGCACACCACTGCCAGATCTGACCCCTCAACCTCACGCAGCCACCCGCCTCACGCCGCACTGCCGCCCCTCTTTCCTCCACGCAGCCACCACCAAGGGTTGTGTTATTGTCGTTGTTTGGTGTTTGTAATTGTTGGTGTTGTTGTCACTGTGTTTGTCGTTATTGTTTTGTTTTATTTTTTATTTTTTATTTTGTTTTATTTTTTTTCTTGTTTCTAATTTATTGTGTGTCGTTGTTTTGTGTAATTTTTTTTTATTAATTCTTCATATTTCTTTTTTTAAATATCGTATTGTTTTATATTTGTTCGAATCTCGTTTCTTATATGTCGTTTTTTCTTCAAATTTCATTTTTAAAATATCGTCTTGTCATTTATTTTCACGAATCTCGTCTTACACATTTTCTTTTTTTTTTCCGATTTTTGTTTTACAAATTTCATATTTAAAATATCGTTTTGTCATTTCTCACTATTAAAGTTACACTTCTCACTATTAAAGTTACACTTTTCTCTATTAAAGTTATACTTATCAAAACTACAGTTTTCTCTATTAAAATTACATTTTCTCTATTAAAGTTATACTTTTCTCCATTAAAATTACAGTTTTTTCTATTAAAATTACACTTTTTCTCTGTTAAAGTTACATTTTTCTCTATTATTAAAATTACACTTTTCTTCATTAAAATTACACTTTTTTCTATTAAAATTACACTTTTTTCTATTAAAATTACATTTTTCTCTATTATTAAAGTTACACTTTTTTCCATTAAAATTACACTTTTTTCTATTAAAGTTACATTATTTCTGTTAAAGTTACATTTGTTTCTATTATTAAAGTTACACTTTTCTCCATTAAAATCACACTTTTATCCATTAAAATTACACTTATCTTCATTAAAGTTACACTTATCTCTATTAAAGTTACCCTCTCAATGATTAAAGTTATACTCTCAATGGACTAAAGTCACTCTCTCAATAGACAAAAATTACACTTTCAAAGGACTAAAGTTACATTCTCAATGGACTAAAGTTAGACTTTTAATATGGACTAAAGATGGACTCTTACTAGACAAAAGTTACACTTTTAATAATGGACTAAAGATACACTCTCAATGGACTAAAATTACACTTTAATATACTAAAATTACACTTTAATGGACTAAAATTACACTTTTAAAAGACTAAAGTTACAGTATAAGTGACTCAATTTACTTACAATGAGTTGTGTTAAAATTTGAAAAATTCAAAATAATATTTGTCGTAAAAACTAAAGTTACACTCGTAAAACGCAAAATTTATCGTAAACTTGCTTCAAATTTTCAAATTTCAAAATAATATTCGTCAAACCGCTTTTTTTTTGTTAAAGTTACGCTTTTTTCCGTTGAAATTACACTTTTAAAACAGTGAAAGTGTTGTAAAATTTGTATAAAGTTTTTGTCAAAAAAAAAAAAAATTGTGCTCAAAAAAAAAATTTGTGTATAATAATCAATTAGTGAATGTATAATTAAAGCTAGAGAGAGAGTGGAATTAATTAGTGTATAGAAAACTCATTAGTGTTAAGTATGCTTTTTGACTTTCAATCTCAACCATCCTTAGTGGGATATCTAAGAGATGTAGTGAGGACTTATGGACTCAAATATATAGGTGGACTTATAAGAACTTTACTCTATATATATATATATATATATATATATATATATATATATATATATATATATATATATATGAGAAGAGATCATGTAAGTCCACCTTTTTTGGTTGAGTCCATAAGTCCTAATATAAGCCTTTGGATCTAATAGATGAGTGGTGGAGATTAGATTTAAATGGATGGACAAGATTAAAACCAACCAAACCCTACTTCTCTCTTACCTTTCTCTCATTTCTCCTTCTCTCACATCTCACCCACTTCTCTCTCTCACCTTTCTCTCATAAATCTGGCCAGCCACCAGGCCACCACCGGCCACCTGCGCCGCCCTCGCCACCACCATGTCGACGCCACCACCACGCCATCTTCCTTTTCTCCCTCTTCTTCTGCCGCCGCAGTCCTCCCATCCGCCACCACGTCATTTTGTCCTCTTTTTTTTTCAGATCTGAGGCTTGGTCACGCACCACCACCGCCATTACCGTCTTCTCCCTCTTCTCCCGCATACCCACCATGTCTGCCGCCTCCTTTCCTTCTTTTCTTTTTTTCAGATCTTGAGATAATAATTGTTGGTGGTGTTGTTGGTTGTTGCATTTTGGGCGTGGGAAATGCGGCTGGTGGTGTGAGTGGAGATGCGGCGGTGTTTGGGTGGTGGGGGAAGTAGATCTGGCTTTTTTATGTTGGGGGTTTGTTGAAGGAGTCGGGTGTGGTGGTGATAGGGTGGTGATGTCGTGGGGTCGGGTGGGGGCTGGTTTGGGGGCTGATGTTGTGGGGGTGGTAATGGGACTGTAGTGGTGCTGCTTTGGTGGTTGGTAAGGGGTCGTAGGATGGTGGTGGTCATGGAGTTGGTGGTGAAAGAATGGTTATTATTATAAAGTTACATAAAATAGGATTAGAGTTACAGCTCCAGCAAACTAAAGTTACACCTCGAACAAGTATTTTTACACTCTGTAAAATACTAAACGACTAAAGTTACACCTTCCACGGCTAAAGTTACACCTCCCCCGGCTAAAGTTACACTCGTAAACACTAAAGTTACACCTCCCGCGACTAAAGTTACACCCGTGAAATACTAAAGTTACACCTCAAATGACTGGAGTTACACTCGTAAACAATAAAATTACATAAATTCAATATGCATTAAAGTTATATAAATTTAAATTTTAAATGCAAAATTACCTTAAAAAACTAAAGTTACATTTTTAAAATCCTAAAGTTACACTCCTAAAGCATTTAATGACTAAAGTTACACTCCTAAAGCTAAAGTTACACTTGGAAAATAATTGGCTGAGAATAGGACTTAGGGACTCAACCAAAAAGGTGGACTTACTCAACCTATCTCTATATATATATATATATATATATATATATATATATATATATATATATATATATATATATATATATATATATAGTCAAGATCCGTGATAACGATCGTTCGGTGAGAACGGTGAGAACACACTAAATATAAGCCGAATCAACAACTCACGTGGAAATTGCCAAAAATCAAACCAGCAACCTTACATTTTTTTCTCCCCACGTCCTTATCTTTTTTATAATTTCTCAGCCCTTCACCATGATCTATGACCATCACCACCACTAATCTCAACTTCCGGCCACCTAATAACCACCAGAATGGCGCAACTCCGACGAACATCCATGGTACCAGCGTATCTCCGACGAACCAAACCTGCCCACTGTTGGTCCCCAAATCAATTTTCGTTTTTATCATCTCTCAACCACCCCACCTCACACCCATACCCCGCGGAAAATCACCATACGTCGTCTAATTTCTGTCTTACCACCCCAAAATTCCCTCCCTTTCGAATCTCAAACCACCCCTTATTTCCTTCAGTGACTAAATGATGTGAATATTTCGGAAATAGGTGATTGGTGGTATAAATTTCGAAACTCTAATTTCGGAACTCCGACAAAGCCCACCATCAGTTGCCCCTCCTCATCGTCGTAGTTATAACAACCGTGTTACAGTCGTCGTCGTTACACCGACGATAACATCATCGACAGATAATCACCCTTTGCGAGGCGGAATTTCCCGAAATAGGTGATTGGTGGTATAAATTTCATTGACCATGTTGTAACATCCATTGATGGTACCAAATATAAGCTATTTATCATCCCATCGTAATACTGGCCTAGTCGGAGAAATCTAGTCTGAAAATATCGCCACTTTGAGCTACACGGAATTTGTGTATCTAGGTTCTATATTGATGTATCTCAACCCAATTTTTATGTACCTACTGATTAATTTTCAGTATCTATATTAGATACATTAAAACAATGGTTAGATACATAAAAAAATAGTGTAGATGTATTAAAATAGACGGGAAATCAACTAAGGGGAGGAGGTGAGGTAGGTGTTGCCAGCAACTTGCCGTCTACTGTTCACCAATTTGACCAGAAGCCAGTGGTTGTCGCCGTCATCTGGACTGTGGTTCTTGAGTTGTCCTCGGGTATGTGATATGATGGGCCGTCCTCATGAGATACTCCGGTAAGTCTAGATCTGAAGAGTGTACATGATGTCACCGACGTTGCTGTCGAAAGAGGTGCTGCCATCTGGTGGTTGTTGGGCGGCCGAAAGGTGAGAGCAATGGTCCAGGTGATGGTTAATCAGGATCATGGAGTTGAAAATTATGCAAGGATAAGGATGAGGAAAAATGTTTGGGTTTTGATTTTTGGAGGCAGTACAACACGTGAGTGTTCATTGAGTTGTGGTACAATTAGTTCGTTCTCACCGTGTGTTCGTTCTCACCGAATCCTAAGAATATATATATATATATATATATATATATATATATATATATATATATATATATATATATATATATATATATATATATATATATATGTTGGAATATGTGTACACAACAATAGTGCGATCACATGATTTAATATCACAATTAAATCTCATATTAAGAATACGTAAGGGATGATTCATTATATAGTCAACTGATCAACATTAATCGGTAACGATTGGCTTGCTAGAGTTTGACGTTACTGTCGTGGGACGGTGGTGGTCAGTTGATCCCTTAAGGTCACACCTAAAGGATGATGCCCTTATCAGTAAAGTTGATTAATTATATGACGATATAAGTTAATCAATTCCTTAAAATTGAACAATTCAATTGTGAGAGGGAAAATTGATATCTTATTGTAGTGGGATTAAATAAGATTTAATTTAGAAATAAAAATGCTTTATTACTGAAATTGTTTATTGTTTGAGAAACAATAGAGATAAGAATGAATGATTAGTTATATTTACAAGATGTTGGGAATTATAATTAAATGACCCATTTTATTTATGTGATCAAGTATCACTAGTCAATTTGTTGTATGTAATTTAATTAATTTATAAAATGATATTTATGTGATAAATATGCATTAAATTAATTAATAACATGTAACATACTACTTGTGACATATTGTGTGACAAGTGACAAATTGACAAAATAAAATGGTAGTCCATTTTATATGATGGACAGAAATGGAGGGAGTATTAGTGGGTTATGGTTGTTTTATTTTATTTGATAAAATAGCATGATGATGCCTACCTACAACTAGCCTTACACATACTCTTACACATCTTACACAACCTACTATCTTGTGAATAGAAAAAGCATAAAGGGAGATGCAATCCTTGGCATTTGATGCATGCTCTAACCGTGCTCCCTCCTCTTATTAAGAGAATATTGTTCTCTTATCATTATTCTTACACGTTACATGCAAAAGCCTTATGCATTATTCTCTCTACTCTTTAATCTTTCTCTAAAAATATGAGAAGATTCAATCTAAATTGTTTATAAAGATTACTAATATTATTAGTGTAATATATGAGTATTGGTAATCAATTTTAAGGTAGACTACTAAACAAATATCTAGCACATATTATTTAGTAGTGATAAGGGTTAAATCTTGGGTGCAATCAAGAGGAGAATACCTACTTTGGAATTTTGGAGGATCATCCAATATATTAAGCTCAAGAACAAATATGGAAGGTGACCTTATTTGTGCCCAATATTTCGAACCTATATACAATGTAAGGGACATTGGTTTTCTTATAAATCTCTCATTTTGTTATGCATGCACTAGATCTAAAGAACAAATAATTGTAAGAAGTTAATTAGTTCACTATTAGATGAGTCTAATAATAGGTATGTGAACCTAACAAGTGGTATCAGAGCATAGGTTGTTGCATGCATAATCGGTTATTGTTTTTCCGAGTTAAAATGTTAACATATAAAACTAAAAATTTGAGTTTTATGAAGATAAAGCCACGAAAATTTTTGCATGTAATATATTATGGTCCTAAAATATTTTTAGGTCATTTTTATGATTTATGGAAATTTATTGCGCATTTTATTGATTTTTAGTGATTTTATTACATTTTTATGATTAAAATGAACTTTTATTCACTAAAATAAGTTAACCTTCACTAATGGCCGTGGTATTTTATTATGACCTCACATGAATATTTTATGTATTTCATGTAAAATATCATATTAATGTGATTAATATTTCATGATTTATGAATTTTTAGTGTAAAAATGGCATAAATGGAGGTTAAAATGACTAAAAATGGTTAAACTTGCTCTCTGACCTTGAAAATTTTATATGACCTCACATGCATATTTTATAAGTTGTGTGTAAAATTTCGTATTCATTGGATAAATATTGCATGATTTATGATTATTGTTATGAGATAAAAATGGATTAAAAGAGGTAAAATGGTTAAAAATAGTTACATTTTGAATTAGGCCATAAAACTCTAATATGTTGTCACATGCATAATTCACACAGCGTATGTAAATTTTGAGATGAAATGATCTCATTTAGCATGATTTATGAATTTTTAGTGTAAAAAATGGCATAAATAGTGACTATTTTAGCATAAATAGCTAAAATGAATTGCACGGCATGAGAAAATTATTTTAAGTTGAATAAATATCCCACTTATTAGATCTAAAGTTTTAAAGTTGATGGGATTAATTTTTGGATACTTTAGATGTTTTAAGAGATAAAACCGATAAATTGCAACTATATTTTCTCAAAAATTAATTCGAAAAATTTAACCATGATTTTTGACATTATGAGTGTCATGGAAATATTTCAGAATGTTCAAAAATTTAAAATTCAAATTTTGAAATTATTGTAATTTAATTTGGATTTATTTCATAAATATTATGATTTTAAGGTAAAAAATGAGCATCAAACCTAAATCAAGTTGAATTATTGTCAAAAATTGAGTGATGACTAATTTTTGAGTCCTAAGAGTGTAGGATAATTAAATTGAACTTATATGTGATTTAAGTGTTAATTTATGATTTTAAGAAGTTATTATCACACAATTCCATAAAACCGGGTTATATATACGATATAAGTTAAATAGGGCGATTTAGCACATAATTTGCCAAGATAGATAAATATTATAATGCTGAATATTTCAATTGTTGAATGTCTTTTATTTATATAATTTTTGAATTTTGTAATTTTGTCTTAGTATGGCCTTAGTTTTAATCGATATTACCCGTAATGAAAGGGAATATTGATTCGGTTGTAATTTAATGTGATCTCGTATCACTTTTATTTTTATTAGTTTTTCCATTTTACAAATGTATAATAGAAATAGCTTTGTATTTTTATTATTATTTGTAATTATGGAGTATCTTCATAGACGGTGCCATTCAGAAAGGTGATCCGACGAAGACGGAGTTCTGGGAAGGCGCGCCACTTAAAGATTCAAGGAACCAAAGGAGTTGGTTTCCTAATCTGTAATAGATTATTTGATTTTCTATTTTTAGGAAGGCCATACTAGAAATTTATTATTATTTCTTTGCATTTCTTTTAATATGTTACATGCATTGCCAAATCGCCATAAACAACAACATAAATATCATATCGAGTCATCGACCGTGTCACTTACAATTATCGTAGTTCACCGCTTTAGTTCACTTAAAACGTGATAGATAATAAATTGACAAGACCTCTCACTTTTAATAATTGAGAATTAGCCTTACCAAAAGTAGAAACCATGAATCCCAAATTCATAAGGAAGTAGATTCGGCTCACCGGGGTACTAAACTTGTTACGTTGGGTAAGTGGGTAATAAAATGTTATTACATCGAAATTTGGAATGAGCTCAACGGAAGTATTCGTGACCGTAGTTGCATGTGTTCCGGGCTAAAGATGAAAATTAGAGTAATTTTTATCAACCGAGAGTTCTAGAAGTAGAATCGATTAAGAGGTTAATCCACCGAGTTATATTAATAAGGGATGACTCGACTCACCGTACCCGTATTAATATGAATTTGGATCTCGGAATCATTTATGATAGTTGGGTAGAGGTCACTATATAAATGCTAAAATTTGTTTAAAGTGTTTACAAATATTATTAAAACGATAGATGTTAATTATTTCCTTTATTTCCGTTTTTGTAGTTAATTATACGCAATGAATTCATCTAATACTCCTACACCAATAACCATTAATTCATGGCTCCAATCATTCGATGAAAAGTGCTCCGAGTATGACAATGATACGATTAGAGAATTACGCTGTGGCATTGATCAGGATGAAAATCTTTGCTTCTTTACCACCTCCACACCACCCACTCCAATATTAATGCCCACCACTTTGGTAAGAAAATCTTGTGAAGAAAATCTCTGTAAACCAAGGGCATCCTTGTTTGAAGAAACAAGGAGAAATATTAAATTGAGTCGGAGTTCTAGCAAGAGTGTCCTTGCAAATGAAAGGAGTATTAGCATTGTTAAAGGGAAGGCAAAGATGGGTGAGAAACCCAAACCTGATAATGAATTGGAAATGGATAGTGGGACTACCAAAACCAAGACCAAGAAGGGTGCCCAATCTTATGAAGAATGTCATTATTATAATGTCATGGGCCACTGGAAGCGAAATTGCCCCAAGTATTTGGGAGATATCAAAGTTGGACGTGTTACTCCAAGTGGGACTTGGAATTGTGGAAAAGCTAAACAAGAGTGATGTAAATCTCCGACAAGGAAATGGAGCTAGGGTAGCCGCCACTTCAAGAGGGACTTATGTACTTGTTTTAGCTAATAGCTTTGAGCTGTAATCAACATAATTGTTATTATGTACCCATTTTGTCTAAAACATTATTTCCATTTCTATGTTATACATGAAAGGATTTATATTTTGTTGAAAATAGACATGGCTGTGAGCCATGTCACTTGTCTTTATGATATAAAAGTTTTAGACACTTCCAACTCAAGAAAAGATATCTTCTTAATACGATCCAAAAGACTCAAACTATTAATCCAAATGATTTGTACATTTGGCTTTTTCGATTAGGTTACATAAATGAGAAACGCATTAAAAGGCTAGTGTCGACTAGATTTAATGAACCATTTGATTTTCAATCATATGGAATATGCGAATCTTGTCTCCTTTTCAAAATGATTTGTACTCTCTTTAGTAGTAAAGAGACATGAGCAACTGATTTGTTGGGACTAATACATGCCGATGTATGTGTTCTAATAAGCATCACCGCAAGGGGAATTTATGACTACTTCGTCACTTTTAACGATGATTTAAGTAGATATGGGTATATTTACTTAATCAAATATAAAGTGAAGCATTTGAGAAATTTGAGAAATTTCTAAATGACGTAGAGAACCAATTGAACAAAATACCGAAGTATTACGATTTGATCGTAGTGGCAAAGATCTAAGTAATGAATTTGATTTATTAAATATGGATTATGACCAAGTGTCACTACCCATAAGATCATACTAAAATGAGTCGGGGGAATTTGCAAACCAAAACGGACACGTAATTCTAAACGGATGGTCAACCATGAGATACCTGAGATAGAGAGTCTATTTAACAAATCACATGGATCAGACACGCAAATGACATGAATCAAACTGCCATGATAGAGATGGTATTTTTATGTGCTAACATGCCAATCTTGACAAACTTCCTAATACTCCACTATATATATGTTTGTAACTCACAAAACTATCTCTTGAGAAGATAAAGGTATTTCTAAGAGATAGAGCGGGAGTAGATTAGATTGTCACAAACATGTCTTATAGTTAATGAATTACTTTGTGAAAGTAATGGAACTATAATCTATAAAGATAGAGTGGGAGTATACCTCAGTGGGAGTTTACCACACATGTCTTGTTGTGAAAATGTTGCTTTGTGAAAGTTATGATATTATGACCTTGTCCCAAATCGACCTTGTTACATACGAGACATAGCATTACAATCCTAAAATTGTTACTTAAGAGTAAATTTACTTTAAGGCGAGGGTCTCCTTAAAAGTAAATAGAGCTTTAGAGTAATCAAATGCATAGATTAACATGAAGATGTTAATCAAGATTAATTATGTTAGGAATTGCCGCATTTCATTTTAATGAAAAATGACAAATAAAAATTCGCTTTTCTAAAATGGGAATTTAGAGAAGGAACTGTTTGGAACATAAAACCTTAGATAAATATCTAAGAACCCTAACATCTTATGCGTAGCTTTCTTAAGTGATCCTAGAATGGTCTTAAGCAAGCTTTAAAGGATTATATTTTTTGTTCATGTGATAATAGTGAATGGGTTCATTCACATGATTGAGGAATCATGATTATACATGAAGATAAGTGGGAGCTAGAATTGTTTCTCCATGTCTTATATGTTGATAACATATTACTTATTGAGAATAATGTACCAATGCTCTCTTCTAAGAAAGAGTGATTGGAGACTTGGAAAGGGATTCAAAGTATTCTAGATTTTGAATCTATGAGAGAGAATATTGGCATAGAGTTGAGAGTCTTATTAGGGTAAGATCTTTCGTATATGTTGTACATCAACAAGGTTTAATAGGCTATTCATGTTGATGGAAGTGTAATTACTATGATGGAGTCATAGTCATTCACTGAACCTATTAAGTTGTTGATCACATGAAATCGATTAATAATGTTTCTGCCATTAGAATAATCATGTATGCCAACAGACGCACGTGCTGTGATGAACCATATGCTAGGAGCATAATGAGTCAATAACAAGTTAATTCATAAGATGGTCTTGTGAAAGCCTTAAAGAAGAATTGAAGACTTGATCATATGTTTGGATGATAAACTGAGTTAGGTGTTGAAGGGTTGCACAAACTTTAGTTTTCAAACTCAAAAGGGATTTGTTGTAATCCTAGGATATCTTATTGACTTAGGAGTAAGAGACTAAGAAAAAAGTTTTAGTTTCGCGCATTGCAAATTCTACAAAAGGAATCTAAGTAAATTGTGATAAAATGGTCAACGTAGGGATTAAGGGTGAATCCCTCTACAAATGACTTTATCCCAAGTTATGAGATAACAGTGGGAGCATCTTTCAAGTTAAAGAGCCCAAGTCTAGTAAGAAGACTAGACAAATACTTAGAGAAAAATTCAAGTTATTAGAAAAAACATTGAATTAAAGGAAATAGCAATTGACAAAGTGGGAATATATGGATATAGGATATATCCACTTGCCAAGCTTTTATTGCATTTTAATTAGTGTTAATAATACACTAAAGATTATAAGATATGAAGTAGTAATAGTGTATTGACTATTCATATGTGATAATCGTATTTATCGTTTGAGTTTTATTAAAACTCACCTATTACCTTGTTGTATCCGAATGGATCGTAGAGACAAATTGAACCCCATTAAACTGAACTGGATTGACATGGTATTCGCCCCTATTTACTTATATGAGGTGACGTCTCGAAGTGACTAGAGTGTGATGCGATTGATGGCAAGTTCAAGTGCCATAGAGTCATACGGGATGACTAGTCGATTACATAGGCAGACTGTATGGGACACTCTGTCGGGCAGTGACTGCTTATAGAGTTCTGGTAATTCATAAAGCCTGGTCGTGGCAAGAGCTACTATAATATTCTTATGAGTCAACTCTTTTGACTAGAGACTATTCGCCCAAGTTGGCACAAATTTCTGATTGGCTTTGATTTATACTCTACGACTGTCGTAAATGAGGTCAAATGGGTATATTTTGGGTTATGATGAACTGTTGCTGAACGAAGGGAATAGTGCGATAGGAATTGTCCACCCCTTATCAGGGTTGTTTGAAATCTCAAGGCCACTCGAGGAGTAGTGAACTGGAAATACGTGGCCACGCTCGGAAGGTATCTACGGTAGATAATTCCGGCCAGACAGTTACACTCCAAATCGAGGAAACCACTTAAGATATGATCAAGTGCAAGTACGACCTGCGAGACACCTTGCATTGAGTGGGAGATTGTAATAGGACAAGAGAATGGTGACGCACACTTGTCTCGGACAAGTGGGAGATTGTTGGAATATGTGTCCTCAACAATAGTGCGATCACATGATTTAATATCACAATTAAATATCATATTAAGAATACGTAAGGGATGATTCATTATATAGTCAACTGATCAACATTAATCGGTAACGGTAGGCTTGCTAGAGTTTGACGTTACTGTCGTGGGACGGTAGTGGTCAGTTGATCCCTTAAGGTCACACCTAAAGGATGATGCCCTTATCAGTAAAGTTGATTAATTGTATGACGATACAAGTTAATCAATTCCTTAAAATTGAACAATTCAATTGTGAGAGAGAAAATTGATATCTTATTGTTATGGGATTAAATAAGATTTATTTTAGTAATAAAAATGCTTTATTACTGAAATTGTTTATTGCTTGAGAAACAATAGAGATAAGAATGAATGATTAGTTATAATTACAAGATGTTGTGAATTATAATTAAATGACCCATTTTATTTATGTGATCAAGTATCACTAGTTAATTTGTTGTATGTAATTTAATTAATTTATAAAATGATATTTATGTGATAAAGATGCATTAAATTAATTAATAACATGTAACATACTACATGTGACATATTGTGTGACAAGTGACAAATTGACAAAATAAAATGGTAGTCCATTTTATATGATGGACCGAAATGGAGGGAGTATTAGTGGGTTATGGTTGTTTTATTTTATTTGATAAAATAGCATGATGATGCCTACCTACAACTAGCCTTACACATACTCTTACACATCTTACACAACCTACTATCTTGTGAAGAGAAAAAGCATAAAGGGAGATGCAATCCTTGGCATTTTATGCATGATCCAACCGTGCTCCCTCCTCTTATTAAGAGAATATTGTTCTCTTATCATTATTCCTACACATTACATGCAAAAGCGTGATGCATTATTCTCTCTACTCTTTAATCTTTCTCTAAAAATATGAGAAGATTCAGTCTAAATTGTTCATAAAGATTACTAATATTATTAGTGTAATATATGAGTATTAGTAATCAATTTTAAGGTAGACTACTAAACAAATATCTAGCACATATTATTTAGTAGTGATAAGGGTTAAATCTTGGGTGAAATCAAGAGGAGAATCTCTACTTTGGGATTTTTGGAGGATCATCCAATATATTAAGCTCAAGAACAAATAAGGAAGGTGACCTTATTTGTGCCCAATATTTCGAACCTATATACAATGTAAGGGACATTATTTTTCTTATAAATCTCTCATTTTGTTATGCATGCACTAGATCTAAAGAACAAATAATTAAGAAGTTAATTAGTTCACTATTAGAGGAGTCTAATAATAGGTATATGAACCTAACAATATATATATATATATATATATATATATATATATATATATATATATATATATATATATATATATATATAAATGAGCTCAAATGAATCCACCCGAAATCCTTGAGTCCATAAGTCCTCTTTAAGGTCCTTGGATGAGGGAGATGGAAGGTTGAGATTGAAAGAGAAAAAAAAAAGGAGATTAATGCTAAAAAGAGGGGATTAATGCTAATTAAGCACTTTCCCTCTCTACCCTAACTAATCAAATACTAATTCACTATATATAATTTATTTTCCACTCACTTCTCTCTCATTTCACATAATTATCATTCCTCTCATCTCTCTAAAAACCAGAAAAATCAAAAAACCAAAAAAATATTTCACTCCTCTCTTCCTCACTCACTCACCCACCTACCACCACTCATCCACCACTCACCACCAATCACCACGCAACACCTAACAACACCACCACGCATCACCCACCACCACATACCACCGAACACTACACACGACCGAACACCACCACCACGCACCATCTCTCCATCCTCTCCAACCGGAACCGCCAGATCTGCCACCACCATCACCACCTCGATCACCTTTCTCTCGCCGTTCTTCCTCCTCACCACCTGACCACCACTAACACGTAGTCCCCCCACCTTTCTCCCAGTCACCACCACAAATCACCCAAAACAAGATCCACCACTACCATAAACCACCAAGTTTTCAAATCCACCACCACCGACAACAACCCACCTTCCTCTGCCGCCTCTTTTTCACTGCCGCCTCCCGTCGTCCGCCACATTGTCGTCTGCCGCCATGTTCTCCCTTTTTTTTTGTTTATTTGTTTTATTTTTCCAAAAGTGGTCGTGTGTGAGGTCGTGTATGGAGGATGGTGGTAGTAGTCGTCGTGGTGGGTCGGTGGTGGAGGGAGGTCGTGATGGTGTGAGATCTTTTGTTTTTTTTTTTTAAAAATTTTTTCAGATCTCATTTGTTCGGTTATTTTTTCGAATCTGAGTTTTAAAAAAAAAATGAGTGGAAGGTGTTGTTGAAATTCACATCTATTTTTTTTTGGGTTGTAGTTGTTGGTGGTGTTGTTGGAAGTGTTTTTTTTTCTTTCATATTTAGTGTTATTTTTTTTCTTTTTGAAAGGTGACTTTTAAAGTGAATTTTTGATTTTCAGATTTCAATTAAAAAAAGTCATTGTTTGTTGTGGGTGTATAGTTTTGATTTTCAGATTTCAGATCTAGTATATTTTTTTCATATTTGGTATGACAAATAACGTCTTGTTTTATATTTTTTTAAATCTCGTCTTGTTTAAATATGTTTTGTTAAATATTTTTTTTTTCAGATTTACACTCGTATTTTTATTAAAGTTATACTCTTATTCTATTAAAGTAACACTTGTATTATATAAAAGTTACACTCGTTTTATATTAAAGTTACACTAGTATTTGTATTCTATTTTTTTTGTTCTAGATCTGGTTTTTTGGGGTTTTTTTTTCAGATTTTTTTTTCAGATCTAACTTTTTTTGTGGTTGTGGGTTGGTGGTGGAGGACGATGGTGGTATTTGTCGGTGGTCGAACTACAATTATACTCATAAAGGATCAAAGTTACACTCGTAAAGGACCAAAGTTACACTCCAAGGACCAAAGTTACACTTTTAAAGCATTAAAGTTACACTCATAAAATACAATTTTTTTATTCACAAAATGACCTAAAATTATTAAAGTTACACTCGTAAAGCATTAAAGTTACACTCGTAAAACATCAAAGTGACAATCATAAAATGTTAAAATTACATAAATTCAAATTTTTAAGTACAAAATCGGCATAAAAAATGAAAGTTACACTCGTAAAGCATCAAATTTACACTGCTAAAATTTTAAAATTATATAAATTCAAATTTTTAAGTACAAAATCAACATAAAAAATCAAATTTACACTCATAAAACATCAAAGTTACACTCGTAAAATGTTAAAATTCTATAAATTCAAATTTTTTTCATACAAAACCGCCTTAAAAAATCAAAGTTACACTCTTAAAACTCATAGAACATCGGAGTTACACTCATAAAATCTAAAACTCAAATGTGATTAATTAGGGGGCTAGAGAGAGAAAGACAATTATTTAGTGTATAGAAAATTAATTAGTGATAATTTTTTTATGGGTTATTCTACATGGTAACCCTGTGTTTTTTCAAATTCTACATGGTAACCCTACTTTTTAGAGAACACACATGGTAACTCTTAACTCAGTTAATACATATTGTCGTGGCCCTTAACTTTTTTCCGTCAATTTTGTCCGTTAAGTATGTGATGTGGCAAATTGAATTTTGAGATTTTCTACCAGGTAACCCTCTGTTTTTTTAAATCCTACAAAATAACGCTATTCATTTTTTTTACAAGATAAACACTCTTAAAAATACTCCCTTAGTTCATAAACTTATCATTATTAGTACATTTTCACTCGATTACTCCAAAAAACGTCAACTTTTAATATCATCATCTCTTTATGGTATCGTTACCATTAATTTCCAAAATCCGGGTTCAATAATTAATAAAGAAATCCACTATTAAGTCCAATGTTTACAAATGAGTCTCCACTCCTTAATTTTACCCAACTTTAATGTGTCAATTTATTGTGTCAATTGTCGAGTAATTGAAATAAGTTATTATTGTGTTTACAACATTTTTAAGTTTGTCGTATTTGATGAGGTTTTGAAAACAAAAGTTTATTAATTAGATAAACCCTATGAATCAAATTTGGGATTGATTATTATAATGCTTGGAATAGAGTACTTTTACTTGGTATTTAGAATATCTTATTGGGAATGTTTTGATATCGAACAAAGTTCTTATTGGATTTTTCTTTAAAAAGTCGGTTAATTAAAGGGTAATGAGGGTAGATATGACAATTTGGGAGTAATCGAGTAAAATTGTGAAAAAAAAGATTGATTAAGGGATTATATTTTATGCACATGTGATCTGTAGAAAAAGTAGGGTTAACTTGTGGAATTTTTAAAAATATAGGGTTACCTTATAGAAAATCTCAAAATTCAATTGGCCACGTCACATCATTAACGGACAAAACTGACGGAAAAAAGTTAAGGGTCACGGCAATGCGTATTAACAGAGTTGAGGGTTACCATGTGTGTTCTCTGAAAAGTAGGGTTACCATGTAGAATTTGAAAAAACATAGGGTTACCATGTAGAAAAACCTTTTTTTTCTACAATATCAACCATCAATTTCAATCTAACCATCCACATTTTTTTCCTTTTCTTTTTGGTAGTCCTTAACCCATTCCCTCTCCATCCATCTCAAACATCCATTTAGTCAATCCAATAGCCCTTAGAAGGACTTAGGGACTCAATGGATATGGAGGACTCATAAAAACTCTTCTCTCTCTCTCTCTCTCTCTCTCTCTATATATATATATATATATATATATATATATATATATAAGTGTATCACCAACGTTAACTAAGAGTTACTTATGGAATTAGAACATTAGACCTCGGCTTTGGCTTCGTGCTTTGACCTTTGGGAGACCTATAGACTAAGACTTATATCAACGATCTTATGAACATATGAGATTTAACCATAGACTTGTGCAGTAGAGAAATGGTTGGTAAACCCAGGAAGTGATAGCCTGAGGCATTAGATGATGAGTCCCTTGAGAGTACCTTATGAGTATCGAGCGTGAACTTCGGGACGAATTTCTCTTTTAGGGGGAGTGAATGTAACAATTGGGAATTCAAAGAAGGAAAACGAGTGTAGTATGTATATGAGTAGCGCATGAGTGAAGAGAGGATTCACGATAAAAGAAAACGTGTGAGCTTGTGTGAGCCTGGTGAGAGAGATGAGGATCATATTGGCATAATGGGAATGAGGATAACAGTAAGAACCTCGAGAGAGTACTTGAGGATCGGTGATGAGATTTTAGAGAGTAGTTGGAAATGAGAGAGAGTGAGATGAACTACGGGGACGAAGTTCGTTTTAAGGGGGGAGACTGTAATACCCCGTATTTTACTTACCTCGGTCAAAGGTTACTCAACGGTAAATGAGAAAATATATTTTATAAAATTATATTGTATTCTACAAATTGATTTATAAGACGTAATAATAATAATGATGATAATAATAATAATAATAATAATAATAATAATAATAATAATAATAATAATAATAATAAAATACGATACATGTGTGTGTGTATGTGTGTGTGTGTGTGTGTGTGCGCGTGTGTCTATATATATATATATATACACACACACACACACACACACACAAACTACAGCCACCCTATATACTCCACCTCCCCTTATCCACCCATCTTATCCATTCACAATCTCACAAAATCCACCACACAAACATGGGAAGAGAGAAAGAGAAAAGAAGGAGATTTTGTCCCTCCGCCTCGAGATCGTAAGGTAAGACCGTCTTATACTAGCTTATATATTAATTAATTTATACCGTTGACCTGACTCGATCTTGACCCACCTTAGGACCGTCGTTGACCACTCTTTGACCATCGTTGACCGTCAAAAATTGAGTTTGACCGTTAATATACATGGTTTATTGTTGCTGTTTTTATACCGTCTTTGGACTGGTTTTTAGCCACCATCTATGGCATAACTTGGGCTGACCTTGGGTGGTTATTGTTGGGGGTTGAGTGGGGAGTGTAGTGGTGGTCGTGGGTGGTGGAATGGGTGGCGTTTTGGGTGGTAGAAAACGGGTTAAAAAGAGGCATATGGGTTTGGTTGTGCGTTGTTGTTAGTTGTTGTTGTCGTGTGTAGGTGGTTTGGGCTCTTGTTAGATGGCGTGTTGGTTCAAGAAAGTGGTCGTGACTACCGTGACCAGGTAGGGGCTGTGGTGGTTTATGGTGGTGGTGGTTTGGGCGGTGTTTAAGGGGGTTGTGGGGTGCGTATGTGTCGTGGATGTAGCTGCTGTTTTTTTATTGTTGTGGTGGCTGTTTGGGGGATCGTTGGTGGCTGATTGTGGGCGTGAGTAGTGGCTGGAGTGAGGGTGGTCCACAGTGGTGAGGGTGGTAGTGTTGGTCGTGGATAAGGAGTGGTGTTTGGGGTTGTTGCGTGGGGACAAACACACGGTTCAACCGTGTGTTTGTGTGGGTGTTTGTGAGTGTTTGAGTGAAACATAAGGTGGGTTTTAGTTAGTGTATATTGGGTACGAGTTGGGATTAGAATTTAATTATATTAAATTATATAATCGTAATTTAATTAGATTAGTTAGTAATTAGATTAATTAGTAATTATGTGTAATTGTATTTTATTTAGGTTACGGTTTTTGTGGAAGAATATTGTGTGGTTGGATTGCTTACGGAGTATGCAAAAAGGCAGGTTTATCCAACTCAGTTTGAATATTGTGTCCATTTGATAAATGAGTCATTTGTCATTATTTGCATTGAGTGAGTCGGTAGTTGGCATATCGTGTGGTATCTTACATTTATTGTGTTTGTCATACATATTGGAGGACATGACGGTTTTGATTGGTTACTTGTTGTTGAGAAGACGTGAGATGGTTGGGTGACCGTCTTACGCTCGAGTTACGTTTGGGAGACCGTCTCGCGCTCGAGTTACCTCTTGGAGCTTCCCACTCCAAGAGGGATGTGCACATTAATGACTTGAGTACGGAGAGACTCGTGTAGTTGAGACACGATGTCTGGCAGGGGATCCGGTTGGCTTCCGGACCCGGTACGTCTGGGCGTGTCCCGGTACCTTTGTGTGATGTGTGGTGTTGTGGGCATGTCCCTGGCACCGGTGGTTATGGGTACGTCTGCGCGTGTCCCGGTACCGGTATAGTGATTGGATAATAGTCTCTCATTCACATCATTGTCATGTTGCATACCCATATATATTGTGTCGGGTTTTATGTTATTTACTGAAACGACGTGTTGTGTTTCTGTGTAAATTATCACTTATTTTCGGGGTGGCCTTTGTCGATCCATATGATATTTCTGATCATATGGGGAGCAGGTTAAGTACAGGTTGTTTTTGGTGTTACGCGGGAGATGGGACGAGCTTCAGACTTGGAGTCGAGTCGGCATGAGATAACCTTCTTTAGAGGGTCGCAGTAGTATGACTTGTATTCATTTATTCATTTGTTACATATTTTTAATTCACTAAACTTATTATTTATATAAATGTTTCTTGATTGTATCCCCGATTTACCTTTCAAGTAGGTGATTCGGTTTTCCTTAAGGAATCACCTACAAAGAGGGTTATGAGATTTGGGAAACAGAATTGAGCCCAAGATATATATGACCATTTGAGATAGTGGAGCAAGTTGAAAATGTTATCTATAGACTATCCCTTCTAATAGAACTTTCTAGAATCCATGACGTTTTTTCATGTGTCAGTCTTAAGAAATTATATTCCCGACCCTAGACACGTCATTAACTTACCTCCAGTGCAAGTTAGAGAGGACCTAACCTACGAAGAGAAACCGATTCAAATTTTAGATCACAAAGAAAAGGCTTTTTGAAACAAGGTTATTCCATTAGTAAAGGTTTTGTGGTCACATCACGTTGACACAGAAGCGACTTGGGAAACAGAACAGGAAATGAGAGGTCAATATCCTTAATTCATCCAATCAAGCAATTATCCAAGTTTCAAGGACGAAACTTATTTTAAGGGGGGGTAGAATGTAATACCCCGAATAAAATTATATTATTTAATAGATTTAAGTAAATTATTCGTTGAAAGGGGAAAGAATTTTTATCAATGTGGAGTCGAGAGAGTATACAAAATAAAATGGATCCCATCCGGGGGGAGATATTGACCCAATAAAATTCAAAAGGGCATAATAACTTAGTATAGGTAAGACCCTAAAATAAGAATAAAATAGTTCGGTTCGAGCCCGACTCAATAATAACTCCACCCGTAAAATTTTACCATACCTATCCCAAAGAAAAATACCCATAAAGTAAAATATCTAGATATTTATAACTTTTATTATATAATATTGATTTTTATCACATGTGGAATTGTAAAATAAAAAATTTCCTAAATAAAAATTTGGTAGACATGTTCCCACGTATGAAGCTAGGTGATGGCTATTGAAGTGGTGAACTCTATTTGGTAATTGACATCACCACGTAGAAGTATAGGCTACACGATAAACCGACATTGTGAAACTATAAATAGGCAATGGTACAAGCTCATTTGACGCACATTTAGGCACGAAACAAAAAAATGAAGATCATTACTAGTTAGGTCATAGTCAATATGGTGGCTAAGGCTCGGTAAGGGAATACATGTATATGGTATATTTCCTACCCCATCATCTTAAGTTAATGTAATGAGTAAGAACGTTATCGTCATAATTACTTAACTGATATTATAATGTACGTGATTTATTTTTTTATGTGATAGTGATATGTTGTAACTGTATAATTTACGTAATGTGGTTTACGTTAGATATGACCTTGGTACTGGATATGTTAATAAATGACGTTATAATGCTCTTATGGTAATGCTAATGTTACGATACTGTTATTAAGATGTACATTTGGCCAATGTATCATCCGGGACATTAGTATTGGAAGGGACCGGACCACATTATCATTTTATCCAATGTACATGGACGTGAGCTCTGAAGTGGGCTCGGCAGGGAGATCGACAAATGGCTCCGCCCCGTTATATCCGGATAAAAAGAAAAAGGAAAAAAAAAGAGAAAAAGAAAGAAAAAGAAAAAAAAGAGAAAAAGAAGGGTTTCAGACCCAGCACGGAGGAGGGCATAGCTTAAGGGAGACTCAGCTCCGTAATGTGGCCCTGTTCAATAATAATGACCCGAATTATATTAATTTGAATGGGAGGTTATGGGAAATATACTCAACCTGTTGTTGGTTGACCCTTTATTTTAATAATCTTTTTCAGGTACAGGAAACAGGGACGGGCATGACACTACAAAAAAGGTTTCGATGCGACGGACACATTGCGACGGAAGATTAATCCGTTGCAAATTTAAACCTACGACGGACCACAGAATATGCGACGGACTTTCCGTTGCAGCAAATTTTCCCAGACCGCCAAATTTTCTGACATGGCGGGAAGGGCTGCGACGGAATTTCCGTCGCTATATTAAAATAATAATAAATGTATCATAATAAGATAGTTTTATCAATAAGACCTGTTACTAGTCATGTGGTTGTACTGAAAAATAATATAAGCCTTGTATTTCTCTGTATGGGGAAATACGGCGGTAACGCTCTGTAATTTCCGCTGCTATTAATAAAATATACTATTTTGTACTCCTGTTGTTTACGGGGCGTTACAGTACCATCTAGCTCTTCAGTCGTGGAGAAGTCACCAACCATATTTTTAGCTATCTACAAGTATATATTAACAAACAGACATTAGGCACGTTCGAAAAAAATAAATTACCCCAAGATTTTTATTATTCATGTCATATGTTTGTATACACCTCGTTTCTGTACCTCCCGCCAAACACCCAGTGATGATTGGGCCGCGTGTTTAGCATATGTCGCGATTTTATGACGTTTTGTAAATTGGTTAATAAAAGGTAACTCATACACTTGTGTCTACCCCTTGTTGTTATCTAGGTGTCATTACGGTCGTTTTGGCAGTAATTATAGTTCATTTGGAGCCCGGATCAAAAACCGTCTTCATTTCCTAAAACCGTCAAATCCCGAGTCAAAAAGCAATGTGCTTGTCTACCTAAAGTTAGGATGTCATAAAATTTTGTGAGTATATCTCATTTTGAGTCTCATGTCACTTCTTTGGGCTAAATTTAAAGTTTACATTACAAAATGTGCATTTCATTTGGTTATGCACATAGCAAGCAGTACTAACAACATATGCCCAAAAATTACGAGGAAGACCAGTACACAAAATCATAGTACATGCCATGTCCTCTAGTGTTATATTCATTCGTTTCATAACACCATCCTGTTCGGGAGTTTATGGTGCTGAGAAGATATGCCCAACACCATTTTCCCTACAAAATTCTATAAATGCTTGATTATCAATTTGGTGCCATGGTCGGTATGAATAAAAACTAATTTTGATTTATATTTATTCTGGGCAAATTTCATTAGTGCCACAAATTCGTCGAAAGTTTCATCTTTGGAATTTAGAAAGATAGGCCATACATACCTTGAATAATCATCAACTAGAACAAAAATATACCTGGATCTACCTCTACTTCTTACCTTCATCGGGCCACCGAGATCCATATCCACGATTTCTAGTGGTTCGTTTGTGCTTACTACTCTCTTGGGTTTGAACGATGACCTTATATATTTTCAACGAGCACAAGTGTCACATAGATTTTCTTGATCAAACTTGATTCTTGTTAAACCTTCCACCATGTCCCATCTTTTGAGTATGTTTTATATAGGGGAGCTTATGTGACCAAACCGTTTGTGCCACAAATAAGGATCATCAAGTGTTACTTTCATGCAAGTAAAAGTGTTTGTAGGAATTGCATTTAAATCAACCATATAAACATTTCTCTTACGTTGACCTTTAAGAATAACACTACTTGTTCCCTCAATTATTATGCGACAAGTATTGGAATGAAAAACAACTTTGTTTCATTTATCACATAATTAAGAAATACTAAGTAGATTATGCTTGAGTCCTCTCACAAGATAAATATCACTAATAGCATGAGAAGAGGATATACCAACCTTGCCAACACCAACAACCTTACCTTTCTTGTTCTCCAAAGGTAACCTTACCTCCATCAAAGGGTTCAAGTGAAAGAAATAGATTCTTATCTCCAATCATGTGCCTTGAACATCCACTATCAAGGTACCATTGATTGTTTTTTTTCACCACAACTTGCAGACTTATTAGATATAATTCTTAGGTACCTAAGCAAGGTTGGGTCCTTTAACGTTATTTACTCTAAATTTCATACCTTTCCTTATCCATACTTTACTAAATATTTTCCTCTTAGTGGATGGATAGGGTTGTTTTAGGAAAGATCTAGTCTTATAAGAATCTCTAGGTTTTTCAGGTTGTTGTCTTTCCTGTGGTCTAGGGTGTTGCCTTTTTCTGGGTTCATTTTCTTTCTTTGTATGATCATAACTCATATTATAGAACCAGCAAAATTAATTATCCTTTTCTTCTTCATGACTTGGTTCAAAGGTAGGATGGATGTTGTCTTCCTCTAGTGTGTTAGAAGCTTTAACAAATTTAATACATTTATCAAAGTCTTTCATATGCTTAACACAATTATCCAAGATATGACCTGTATGACCACAGTAATTTCAAATTAAATACTCAGGTAGGTCAACATATTTTCTTTTTCTGACGCCACGTTCAGAGGGAGTCGATTTGCATTTAGAGTGGTCTCTAAAGCCATAGCACTCATGTCCTAAACCCATTTTCATATTATTGTCGTATTGCTCAGTTAAGAAGTTTAGAACATTTGTGCTACCTTCCCATTTGTCATGAACTTTTCTAGCATGAAAAAGTAATTCTCTTAAGGACTTAATTTCTTCATGACACTTAGAATGGTCAACATCATTATTCTCTTTAAAATTTTCACGAAATTCTTGAAATCTTTTATTAAGAATAAACACAACATCTGAGTGTTGTTTCTTAACATTAGATAGATGAACTTTTAATTTTTTTACTTGCTCATTCAGAGAATCAATTTCCTTCTTTTATTTTGAAACTACAACTTCTCTTGCTGTAGCTTCAGATTTAAGAAGCTCATTAGACTTCCCCAATTCTAAGGTTATAGCTTCAATAGCTACAACCTTGGCTTGAAGATGTTTAATGTTGAGTTTTAGCTATGAGTTTATAGCTTCATTAGCTACAACTTTAGAGTCAAGAGCTATTTTCTCAGCCTTTGCAGATTCTAAAGTTGTGGCTGCAAAAGCCATAGCTTTAGAATTAGCTTCTATGTTTTGGCCTTCAAAACTTGATTCTCTTCAGCAATGTCAAGAATTTATTCTTTTAAATCTTTCAATTCAAGACTTTGTTCAAGACATTTATCAATAGTTTATTCAAAGTAATCTATCAAATCACTTTCAGATAACTTTTTAACTTGTTTCTTAAGACGATTAAAAATGACCTCTTCATCCTCATCTTATGAATCTAATTTGCCCAACAAACTAAACACGGATCTTGAATTGATGCTTTCATCGTCGCTATCTGAAATTAGGACAAGGCTAATGTTTCTTAGACATAGATGAGCTACCTCCTCTTCTTCAGTTTCCTCGTCATCTTCAGTGTCGAGTTCTCCCCAGCACGATGCCATCATAACTTGCTTGAACTCGTTCTTGGTTTTCTCTCTTTTAGATTTGTCTTAAATTTTCAACCATGCATATAGGATAGTCCTTGATCATGTGATAACAAAGTTTAGCAAATAACACAGTTTCGTCCTCCATCTCGGGTTCATTGTCACTAGCTGAGGCTTACAAGGCCATACTCTTTGCCTTTACTGGCTTATCGTCGAGCTTATTGAGCATAATTTCATGTGCCATAAGTACACCGATTAGCTCTTGATAAGAGAGTAAAGTGAGATCCTTTGCTTTTTCGATCAAAGTGACTTTAGGTTGCCATTTTTTGTAAGGCTCCTAAGAACCTTTCTAATGATGTCCTCAGAAATAAACTTTCTACCAAGGCTTCACAATTCATTAATGATGCTAGAGAAACGTACGGACATACTGTCGATTGATTCATTTTGCTCCATTGTAAAGAGTTCATATTTTGGAATCAACAAGTCAATACTATGTTTCTTAACAAGCAAAGTACCTTCGTAGGCCAATTCTAAACCGTCCCATATTTCGTTGGCAGAATTACAAGACGAAAAATGATCAAATTCAGCCGAAGTCATGCCGTTTTGCAACAGGCTCATGACTTTCGAATTTTTCTCTGCCTTCTTGTAATAAGCCTCAACATAGTCGTCTTCTTTGTTTTCCTAGGATGTGCCTTCAGCCGACGCAACCAAAATTTTAATTGGTCCATTCGGAATGATTTTCCAACACTCCCAATCATGTCTGTTTATATATTGTGTCATCATGTTATTTCAAAGACTATAATTTTTCCCATCAAAGATAGGACATTTGAGATATGTGGAATCCATTTTATACGTGTAAGGCAGCGGAAAATAAAAATAAATAAAATAGAGTAAGATAGACGGATCAGCCTCTTTGCGGCTAGGCAATCAAGAGCACGAGCCTCTGATACTAAATTAAAGAGTCTATCGATCCAAGATACTCAAGAGGGGGGTGGGTGGGGTGAATTGGGTATAAGTAAATATGCCCACTTTTTCGATTATGTCCGTATGAAGCGTGTATGTAATAATTAGTATGAATTTATTGATTAAATTCAACTAACTCGATTGTACATGAAATGGAAATGAACAAAACGAAACGAAAGAAAGAGATGCAAAAGAAACACGGAATTTTGAAGTGGGTCAGTTTCACAAGTCGAAACCTACGTCCACAATTCTCGAATAATAATTTTAGTACCTTTTTACGGATTACAAAATTACTAACTTACTCGTACAAGTAACTCTAGCTGTAACTCACTTAAGTATCGTGAAATACTCGATTTGACTAATATTACGTTAATAAGAAAGTACTTGATTATTCTTTAATATTAACACAATTGAACGAGTAAGAAACAATATGAAACACTATTATATAGTAACGTAATTGTTGAAAATAACTTGCAATATGGAACACAACTTTTCAAAATATTTTCGTATGCAAAACAAAAAACGTTTACTCGATTGAATGAAAGTGTTTACTCGATTTGTTTGCAAGGAAGTTTTTGGCATGAAAAGTTATTTTCAAATTAATTATATGCATGTGTATTTATAGTAGAGAATGAAATCTAGGTTTAGAGAAAAACCCTAGGTGTGCCGTGGGTGTTGTCGTGTGAGGCAAGAAAGATTAGGTCAAATCTTCCATAATTCTTCTCCAAGTTATCTAATAATATCTTTAAAGAATGGGAAAGAATAAATCAAATAATATATGAAGATAAAATATCTCAATCAAATATTATTACTAAGATTTATTCCAAACCCTAACTTGTACAAGGGATATTCGAATAAGGTGGAGAAGCGGCTCATAAGCCATCCATCCAAAGCACGAAACACTAGGTAAGATATTAGATTAGATAATAGGGTTTAGTGAAGAATAAATATGAAAATCCTAGATAGCATGACAACTCACAAGTTGTTTTACTAATCAATAAGATAATAATATATTTATTCAATTCAACTAAGTATAAACCTCATACTACTAAAAACACTTATATTTTGAAATATTTAAAACTTAAATCACGAAAAGATTTTATTTTAAAACTTAAAATCGTGTTGTCCATATTGTTGCTCAAAGTTATAGGTCAAACAACTATAACATTAAGCTTGGTAAGTAAAGTTATAGGTGAAACAACTATAACTTTAGTTTGCCAAAGTTAACTCTAAGAATACCGTTATTGAATGAAGACCTATACTAGCTAATCTTCCTGGAGTTTTTTAGTATATGGTTCCTCTCTTCATCTTGATTACAAGTTCATCATTTTGAGCTTGACTTGAGCTTCTTCCATGACTTGAAGCTTGAAGCCTTGAAGCTTGTTCTTGTACTTCGTTATGAGCTTGATTGGATCTTGAAGTTATAACTCAACTAACTATAACTTCACTTCACAAAATGTCTTGCTAAATTGTAACCATGTTTAATCTAACACAACTAAACAAACGATTATAAGCACAAAGTATATATATTCAATTTAACACACTTGTCATTATCAAATCACAAGGCATATAAATATATGGTCCAACAACTTCACACATTAAAATAGCACACAACATTACGGTTTAAGCATTAAAAATATTGTAAAAACATTGCTTGGGCAATACTAGCATAGGGACGGTTTCTTGCACAAGTAAACCGAGACCTTTATGTAAGCAATTGGATTACTTGCACAAGTAATCTAGTCTAATTGTCCAAGTAATCTTGCTGCCAACTCAATGTGGGTTAAGTTTTTGTTCAAGAAATGAGCATAAATGGTGGTGGTTATGGGAACCATCAACATTGCGGTCATAAAAGTCATATATTAATGTCTATATTAAATTTTATTATAATGAAAATATGATGCTCAAAAGTCATGAACCTTACTCCATATTTATGCCTATATTAAATTTGATAATAATGAAAAAGAGATGTTCAAAAGTCATAAAACATATCCTCAATTGTTTATATATTTTTGATTGATGATAAAATTTGTAAGGAAAATTTTTTTCTTATCCCAATCGTTAGTTGAATTGTACGTGTCCCTAATCTTTCCTACCGTTTTATTCACATCAAACTAAGTGTATTAAGGTTTTAAATTATTAACTACTTCTTTTTTATGGAGGTTGAAGTGTTCATCACATTTTCAAATTCCCGAATGTGTTTGTTCTGTTTGCATTTAGGGGCTATCAAGATTTGTGGTGTTGAATTCTTCAAAGGTAAATATACTTACATCTCTACGACTTGATGTTCATTGTCTCTTTCTTTCATTATTTAAGGGAAACTTAAGTTAATAACGATAATATTGCATAAAACAAATTTCACTATTTTATTGGTTACTTCGCACTAATTACTTAGTTAGTTTTCTTTTATAGGGGTGATTCATTGGATAAAGAAGACTATATGATGAAGTAAAATACTAGGATTGCATAAAAAACTATATATACAGAAGATTGATGACATCATTGTAATTGATTAATAGTTTTTTTTCTTTTCAAATGTATGTTTTATTTTGGTATTTACTGTTTTTTTCTAACATTTTATCTTTCAAAAAATAGCACTCTTCACCTACTTGTATTATTTAGTTTTTTCAACTTTTGTTTTTATGTTAATATGTCGATGCCCTTAATTTTAATACACGATCTATCATGAATTATTCATGAGATGATCTTACTATGTATTTTGATATTTTATAAAATTCCAATTTATTTCATTACATTATAATTTGACTTTTGTGAATTGTAGATTATTTCGTTCTAATTCTAAGTTTGAAATTTAACCATAATCCCATACCTTAGACGATTCTGTGATTTTCATGGGTAATACAGCTAATTGGTTTTTGTTGTTTAAAAACTATCTCGTATTTAGTGGTTATTATTTTCTGATTAGACCTATTTTAAAGAAAACTCCTTATGAACTTCTTAGAGGCCACAAACCTAATATATCCATCTACGTTGCTTTGGGAGTAAGTGCTTTGTTCATAACAATGGCAAAAATAGGTTGATTAAGTTTGACCCTAGGAGTGATGAGGCTATTTTTATTAGTTATTCTAATCATAGTAAGGCCTATAAAGTCTTTATAATATGCATTGAAGAAAGTAAAATGTAATCTTTGATGAAAATGATTCCTTTGATAAGCCTATACAGGATGATGAAGAAGATGAAAATGAACCAGACTTTTGATTAACTATGAATGATCCTCCAGAGTTGGACGAAGAAGAAAAAGAAACTGAGGGTACAAATGATGAACTTGAAAGATCTTCAAATGATAAATGAAAGAGAGCTGAGACCATAGTTGATGATACTACAAACTCCTCTCAAAACAAGAATTTGGAAACTGAAGTTATAGCTGATGATGCTACAACCTTAAATCCAAATCAAAACCTTGAATCCAGGGTTATACTTAACTTTACTACAACCCAAGGATTGAATTCAGGGGGAACAACTCTTGATTCCCAATAATTCGAAGAAGCCGACTCAAGTTCTATCAATGATGAAGTGCCTCAAGTTTCAAAGAAATAGAAATAGCAACATTCTCATCCTATGGATAACATCCATGGAAATCTGAAGAAAGGAGTTCAAACTCAAAGATCATTAAACAACTTCTGTTCCTTCTACTCCTTCCTCTCTACCATTGAACGAACCAACATCAAAGAAGCTCTTGCAGAACCAGATTGATCACTGCCATGCAAGAAGAGCTTCAATAGTTTGATAGGAACAAAGTTTGACACTTAGCTCCAAGACCAAAGGATCGAACCGTTATTGGCACAAGATGGGTGTTTAAAAACAAGTTGGATGATACGAGAGTTATCGTGCGAAACAAAACTAGATTTATTGTGCAAGGATACAATCAACAAGAAGAAATTGATTATGACGAGACCTTCTCTCCCGTTGCTCGTCTTGGGGCTATTAGATTATTAATTGCTTTTGTCGCTCACAAAGGACTTAAATTATTTCAGATGGACGTTAAAACAACATTTCTTAATGGATATCTACAAGAAGAAGTCTTTGTAGAGAAATCCCTGGATTTCTGGATAGGAAGTTTCAAAACCATGTCTTTAAATTAGATAAAGCCTTATATAGTTTGAAACAAGCTCCTAGGGCTTGGTATGACAGATTGTAACACCCCCATATACAAAGGTGCCTTACCAACACTATCCTAGCACATGGAGATGCTACCATCTCGGTTACCCGAGGTATAGTAATCAAAGGAGACCATAAAGAAACATACTTTAAGTTTAAATATTTAAAGTGCGTACAACTTATAAACCAAACCGAGTATAAAAATACAACTGTCTCAAATTGAAAACCAAAACTAAAATAAAACTGTCATAATTTATCAGCAGAAGACTAAAAGACTCGAACTAGTGAAGAGTTGATGACTCCATTCCCAGCTAGATCCCGCGCGTACTCCATAGAAATACCTGCTAATCAACTGCTCACCATCCCCGAATGGATAACCACAGTTTTCAAAACATTTAAACGGGGTCAGTTACTGAATAATCAAAATAAGCAAAACAGCAACATCCAAAACGTATAAATTCCTCCAACTCCAGTTCATCACCAATCAACTCACTACAAACTAAAGTGTGTAGCCCTGCCAGAATACCCATCGCAAAAGATATTCCACACCGCCAGTGGGGACCACAACCTTGCTACCTAAGCCTCGCTCAACTCCCAGAGCGAATAACCCTATAATCATTAATGTGCACACCCCCCTTATGACGGGAACCAGAAGGGGCGAATCAAGGGCGTGAAGCCATTCCCGCAAATGACTCCACTCAACCGAGGCCGCACCTCGCGAACCACATACAATTACAACCAGAAACCACAATACGGATAATCATGCCTATACCAAGAAATACAATTAACCATAGAGATAATCATATGAATCAACCACCACAGCACTTAAATTAATTATACAGTAACCGAGTAGGGGAACCCTACTTAAAATAAAATCACCGATCAACAATAGCGGCAGATCAAAAAGCCTCCTGTACGAAACCACCTCCTATAACAATAATGCATACAATTATAATCGACCACAACAATTACTACCAAAAACCCCCAAATCACCCAATTAGGGTTTAACCAAAATTAACAAACTCACGTAAAAACAACATAGAAATCTTACCCAAACGATGACGATCACAAGGGTATAACGATCACATAACTCCGACAACCCTAGCCTTGATTTGATAGCAAAAAGAGGAGATAATTGAACGTCGTAGAGTTTTCTTGTGAAAAGTTTAGAAACTAAAGGTAAAAGTGACAAAGATTGTCGATTAAAACTTTAAATACCTCTCCAATTTTACTATCAAACCCGACCGAAAAGTCCGTAAAACCCAAACGTACTCGATCGAGTATCCCCTACTCGATCGAGTAACTAACGTACTCGATCGAGTTGGCCCCACTCGATCGAGTACATTCAAAGTAGAATGTACTCCAGAATGTGTAAACAACTTACTCGACAGAGTAAGTCCTACTTGATAGAGTACCCAACAGCTCAAATATCTGAGTTATTACACATATTATCCAAGTTTTTACTTGAAAGTGCTTTTAAAAAGGGATCTGTCTACAAGACCCTGTTTCTAAAATCCGAGGGTTTTGATTTATTAGTTGTTCAAATATATGTTGAGGATATTTTTTTTGGCTAAACTAATAATAAATTGTGCGTATATTTTTCAGATTTAATGACCTCAGAATTTGAAATGAGCATGATGGAAGAACTCAAATTCTTCCTAGGGCTTCAAATCCAACAAACAAGTGAAGGCATTATGATACCAACAGAAATACATCAAAGATCTAATTAGGAAATGTGGTATGGAAAACTCTCATTCTATGTCCACTCAAATGGTCACAGATAAGAAGTTAATCAAAGATGAAGATGGTAAGTCGGTCGATGAGATAACTTATCGAGGTATTATTGGATCACTTCTCTATTTAACCGCAAGTAGACCCGATATCATATTTAGTGTATGTCTATTGTGCTCGATTTCAATCGTGCCCTAAAGAATAACATATGATTGCAGTAAAGAGAATTTTGAGGTATTTGATTGGTACGTCTAAACTATACCTATGGTATCCCATGGATTATAGTTTTGATCTTATAGGATATTCAGATGCATATTATGCAGGTTATTCACTTGACATAAAAAGTACACCTAGCATCGCTACGTTTGTTAGACCATACATAATATCTTGGGGGTCAAAGAAACAAAATTCAGTTGGTCTATTTATTGCCGAAGCTAATTATATTGTTGCTTCCTTGGTATGTTCTTAATGATTATGGCTTAAGTAACAACTATCTGATTATGGTGTAAATGTTGGATGTATTCCATTTTTATGTGATAACACGAGTGCTATTATTATTTCTAAAAATCCTGCGCAACACTCGCGTACAAAACACATCAAGATAAGACACCATTTCTTAAGACACCAAGTAGAAAGGGGCAAAATAAAACTTGAATTTTGTAGTACGGAAAACAATGGGCAAATATTTTGACAAGGCCATTAGCTAGTGAACGTTTTGAGACTTTACGGTTGTAAATTGGTTTAATCGGCGACACCTAAACTATCATAAATATTTCTTAACCGTGTGACTGACAAGTTAAGACGAGATTGTATGTATGTGTCCGCATTTTCATCTGAGAGTATATTTATGTTAAGTATTGTATTATATGACGAGAATAGTCCGTTTGTTAATTTTATTTTATGTCATATTATGAACCAAATCTTTATATAAAAACGATATTTCTTATATCCTTCTTTAACCGAAAAATTTATCTCATGGTGTCATACTATCTTTAATTACCTAGATCTACTCAGAGATTTACCAAATCTTATCCCATGTGATTTACCCTATATTTTTTTTAAAAAAGGGAATCTTTTACTCTTTCACGCCGTGTAACCCCCACACACTTCTATCATAAGTCAAATTCTACCCAACTACAATAAATACTCTCCTCCATCTCGTCACATCACCATCATAACCCTCATAATCCTTTTAAACACACAACAACACTTAATTCCTCATAAATCTTAACACAACCATGATCATCAATCATCATGTCACCAGAATTATCAACCCGACTGAACTCACCATCAACCCGGTCTTTTACCAAGACCGGTTTCTCCACCCCGACATTCAACCAACCCGAATCAACACATAACTCTTCTTCACCACAACCTAACCTAAAACCCACCAATCCTGATCATAACCGAGTAGAACCTAGTTTGGATAGGAAGAGACGAAAGCTTAGTAAGGGGAAGAATAAGGTTGTTGTTGAGGAGGATTCGGTTGAGGAGGTGTAGGAAGTTGTTGTTCGCGAAGGTGTTAAATGGACTCTGTTTCGTGAGTATATGGCGCATGCAACGACCACGGGTCTTGATAAGGTTCGTCTTAATAAGAGTGAAAGGACTCGTGTTAACCGTGTCTTTTGATATGGGATTCATGGTGGACGGTATTATCCCGAGGCATGGTATGGAAAAATTGAGGATTTGCGTTTCTTTGGCGATTTCTCGAAATTTCAAGAATGGGAGAAGATTTTCCAATTTTCAGGACCAGTTTATCCCATCGAGGTAATGCAGTTTTACGCTTATGTTTTAATCAAAAACGGAGTCTTGCATGTGGTGGTAAATGGCGTCGTAGTCACTATCTCCATTGAAGACTTTTGCACTCTGTTTTCCGTCCCTGGTGATGGGATGGGAATAATCCAAGTGCATAATGGGGAGGTGTGATGGAGGAGAAGAAGCTAGAAATTAAGTAGTACTTTGATGAAAGTGCAACGGGTACTAGTAATGTGTTGGCGGACTCTTTTTCACCTAAATTAAAGTTTTTGTTTAATTTGTTGTGGAAAACCATTTGTCCGAGGAAGGGAGGACAAGATAAAGTCTCGAGTTATGAGATGGTTATGGTACAATCTTGGCTTGAAGAGAAGAGAATTAACCTTCCATTGGTTGTTTTTCACCGTATAATCCAAACAAGTTTTTCGGTGACCAAGGAAAAGATTTCTACCACGTTAGATCTACCTTACGGGATGTGGATTTCCCGTCTCTTAGAGGATAAGCGGGTGGTAAATCCTAAAAGCTATGGTGTTATGGGTAAAGATGAAAGGTGTGACAAGCATTTTAAGCTTATGAATATTGGGGTTGTAGGCCCGGATTTGGTTTTCTATTCGAAGGTTAATGTTGTTGAAAAATCGTCGGATGTTATGGCTAGTTTGAGAAATTGGACTCATTTATGGCGAGTATTGTTGAGAAGTTGGAGACACAGGCCTCTGTTTTTGCGAGTGTTGTCTCGGGTTTAGGGGATTCTTTAAAGAATTACGGGGTTAGTAATGGAGATGTGATGACATGGATGCGCGGTTTAGAAGGAAGGGTTAAGATGATGGAGCAGAATTTTTCCGATGTCCGTGATGAGGTGATACGCCATGGTCATCGTATGGATAACTTGGTTAGTCAAGGTGGTGCTTTGTGGAAGGATGGGCGTGCTATGCGGGACGAAGTGCCGACAACTCTAGAGGCTACAAATGCCTTGTCTTTGAAGGTCCTTAACTTTGACTCTTGCTTGGTGACTCCAGCTAACCATGTGCGATTGTGTTTTGATCGACTTGATTCCTTGGAATATCACACCCATCCCGGTTATGTTAGTCCCAATAAGGTCAACCATAACATTCCATAAGCCCAACCTTGCCTACTTCGTGCCTTAATTACTTTACTCCTCTTGGACTTTACTTTATCTTTTGTTCATTCGGCCCATTTTGGCATTCTCTTATATTCAGCCCATAGGCTTAATACTCTTGGTTTGTATTAGACATATTATATTTGCATGATTATCGTAGACTTATTTCTATTTTTATAATATATGTTTGCATCTATATTTCTTTCCTCGGTCTATATCATTTTAGTCATTTTATGTTTGTTCTCGTCTTTTCGATGATGTCAAGAGGGGGAAGAAAAGACCATTATTTAGTATTTGCCTAAGCTTGCTCCTTGTCAAGACCTTTAGTCACTTAAGGTCCGTAGGTGCTATAACTTTGAACACAAATGTTTAGACCTTGCGTTTTATGTTCTATAATTAAATAGTATTATGTTGAGGGGGAACTAGACCTTTAGTCACAAATCATAGGAGAGTTATCAAAAAGGGGGAATTTGTTGGACCATATAGTTATATGCCTTGTGTTTTGATAATGACAAGTGTGTTTAATTAAATATATATACTTTGTGCTTGTAATCGTTTGTTTAGTTGTATTAGATTAAACATGGTTTCAATTTAGCAAGACGTTTTGTGAAGTAAAGTTATAGTTAGTTGAGTTATAACTTCAAGATCCAATCAAGCTCATGACGAAGTACAAGAACAAGCTTCAAGGCTTCAAGCTTGAAGGCTTCAAGCTTCAAGTCATGGAAGAAGCTCAAGTCAATCTCAAAATGAAGAGCTTGTAATCAAGATGAAGTGATGAACCATATACTGAAAATCTCCAGGAAGATTAGCTAGTATAGGTCTTCATTCAATAACGGTATTCTTAGAAGTAATTTTGGCAAAGTAAAGTTATATTTTTTCACCTATAACTTTACTTATCAAGCTTAATGTTATAGTTGTTTGACCTATAACTTTGAGCTGCAATATGGACAACACGATTTTGAGTTTCAAAATATAATCTTTTCGTGATTTAAGTTTTAAATCTTTCAAAATAAAAGTGTTTTTAGTAGTATGAGGTTTATACCTTAGTTGAATTGAATAAATCTATGATTATCTTATTGATTAGTAAAACAACTTGTGAGTTGTCATGCTATCTAGGGTTTTCGTATTTGTTCTTAACTAAACCATAATTATCTAATATAATATCTTACATAGGGTTTTGGGCTTTTGATGGCTGGATTATGAGCCGCTTCTCCACCTTATTCGAATATCCCTTGTACAATTTAGGGTTTGGAATCAATCTTAGTAATAATATTTGATTGAGATATTTTATCTTCATATATTATTTTATTTATTCTTTCTCATTCTTTACAGATATTATTAGATAACTTGGAGAAGAATTATGGAAGATTTGACCTAGTCCTTCTTGCCTCACACGACAACACTCACGGCACACCTAAGGTTTCTCTAAACCTAGATTTCATTCTCTACTATAAATATACATGCATATCATTCATTTGAAAATAACTTTTCATGCAAAAAACTTTCCTTGCAAACAAATCGAGTAAACACTTTCATTTCAATCGAGTAAACGTTTTTTTTTGCATACGAAAATCTTTAACAATTACGTTATTGGATAATAGTGCTTCATATAGTGTCTTACTCGTTCAATTGTGTGAACATTAGAAGAACAATCAAGTACTTTCTTATTAACGTAAGATTAGTCAAATCGAGTATTTCACGATACTCAAGTGAGTTAAAACTAGAGTTAGTTGTACGGGTGGGTTAGTAATTTTGTAATCCATAGAAAGCTACTAAAATTATTAATCGAGAATTGTGGACGTGGGTTTTGACTTATGAAACTGAACCACTTCAAAATTCCGTCTAGGAAGCGGAGTAGCTTTTGAGCATGGAGTCTTTCGGCGGAGTAGCCTAAAGTAGAAGTCTTATTACGGAGTAGCTTTAAGCAGAAGTCTTAGAAGCGGCGTAGCTTTTAAGCAAATAGGAACCGGAGTAGGTTGGGTAGTTTTTTTATTGTTGGGGGTTTTAGTTTGTATGAGTTTACATTTCTGAAACGTTCAAGAAAATAATGTTGGATATAGGTCACGAATTAGCGACCGAAGTAGTTTTAAAAACTTTGTTTGTTTTGTCTATTTACGTTTTATTTCCTCTGCACTTTAACTCTTGACCTTATTTCAAAATCCACTGTTGACTACACTATATCTTATAGTTGTTGAATTGTCGTTGCATACTTTTAACTCCATAGTTCTAAGTATCAACCTCTTCTTTCATCTAAGTATTGTCCAAAGTGTTTAAGAGTTTTAAAAGAAACTTTCCATAAGCTTAAATTTTTAAATAGACATTTAATTCACCCCCTCCCCCTCTTGGGTGTTATCGCCCTTGACTCTTCAATTGGTATATGAGCCTTATGCTCTTGATACTGGTAAATAACAAGAGAGTTGATCCTATAGTCATGGATAGGAGACATACTAAGTACGCTATCTTCAAAGGGGATAACAACTCCTAGTGGAAACACCGTATGGAACACTACGTCAAGAGCACGGATTATGAATTTTGGATCATAATTCAAAATAGACCCCTTGTTATAACGATCACTAACTATGATGGGATTAGTGCCGTAAAAAGCGAGGAAAATTATGTCAAAGCCATGTCCATTCTTCAATATGGCATCGATGAACAGGAAATAAATCAGATTCCCGGATGTACCTTGGCTAAAGAAATTTGGGACACCCTAAGCCTTGCTTATGAGGGAACGTCTCAAGTTAAGAAACATCGTATTGACCTTCTCATGCAACAATATGAGATGTTCAATATGATGAAAGACGAGTCAATCAATGGTTTTTCTTCTCTCTTTTCTAGTACTATACTGAACTAAAGACTATTGGTAGAGAGTTTGAATCCACGGATATAGTCAAAAAAATCCTTCGAAGCTTAAGTGATAAATGGCAACCAAAGGTGGTAGCTATTGAGGAGGATAAAGATTTATCCAAATTGTCCCTCAATGAACTAATGGGCTCACTCATGGGCATGAATTAACTCTCATGAAGTGTTCGGGTGAATGCTCTAAAGCTAGAGGTTTTGCACTCAAATAAACCTAAGTGATAAGGAAGATGATGGAGATGCTGAAGAAGCCATATACTCATAACATAATAGATATGATCAATAGTCACAATCCTAAAAAGTTTAACAATTCTAGTAAGAAACATTTTCTAAAGAAGAGATCTTTTTCCATGGTGGCATGTTTCAAATGTGGTGAGAAAGGTCATCTAACACCCCCATACACCAAGTGCCTTACCAGGACCACCTAATGCATGGGAATGCTACCATCTCGGTTATCCGAGGCAATGAATATCAAATAGACCATAAAAGAACGTACTTTAATGGATAAGTTTAAGTGATTACATAACAAAACCAACTATAAAGTAAAGTATAACTGTTTTAAAACCAAACTACAACTAAAGTAACAAAAGTGTTATGATAACACAACGGAAGACTCCTATCAGACTCGTGGCGACTCCATCCCCAGCTAATCCCGTGCGCATCCACAATATACCTGCTAGAAAACTACTCACCACCCCCGAATAGATCACCACAGTTTTTAAAACATTTAAACGTGGTCACTTACTGCATAAACAATATAAGATAAACAACAACAAATACACAATCCTAATCTCCAACACCGTCACATCACCAATCAACTGACTACACACAAAAGTGTGTAGCCCTGCCAGAATATCCATAGCAACCGATATTCCTAACCGCCAGCGGGGGACCGCAGCAGTTCCCACCTAAGCCCCGCTCATCTCCATCAAGCGAATAACCCATGTTCCTTAATGTGCACATCCCCTCCTATGGCGGGTTCCACAGAGGGCGAATCAAGGGCGTGAAGCCACTCCCGCAAGTGACTCCACTCAGCCGAGGACGCACCTCGCAAACCACAGACAATTTTATAACCACCACACTATACAATCAACAATCAACATTCACCAACTCCAAATCCAATATGATATAAACCAACCACCAATCACAATATCAATTCAAAACAATCCCAACACCAATTACGATATAATCATCATGCCAATCAACAAATCAACCATCTTATAATAATTTATACAATAACTGAGTCGGGAAGCCCAACCTGAAAAAGCAACCACCAAGATTGTCACAATCAGCTAATCAAAATTGTTCTTCAATGAAATCACCTCCTATAAACACACAATCATACAATCACAAACTAACATCAACAATACTCCCCAAAACCCCCAAATTACCCAATTAGGGTTTCAACTAAAATCAATGAAACGATATAAAAATCACACTAGAAGCTTACCCACAATACGACGATCTCAACGGCGTATAGAACACAACGATCTGACGACTCTAGCCCTTGGGATTTGCTAATGACGCGATGAATGAAAGCTACGTAACTTCTTTTTCTCTTGAAAGGTTTTAGAAAAGGTGAAAAGTGATTAAAAAGAATGACGGAATCCTTTTATACTAATCACGCGTTATTGGTCGGACTCTCCAGGAGGTTTAGTTTTCGGTACTTGTCGTTAGGAGCACCTAGACCAAAACACAATTTATAACTTCACAAACAACTCTACAATTTGTAAAGAGGCAAGTAAAGGTCGGATCCCAAGGGACGGGATTTGAGATGAGATTTTCTATTGCAACTAGTGGTGTCTAAGGGTGTCACAATTTGGGGTTTGAAGTAGAAGATCACTAAACTAAATAGCAATAAAAGTAAACAAGCAAGATGAATTGAAAGGGATGTAAACAATTGATAAAAGGCACTAGGGTGTCATGGGGTCATAGGGGATTCATGGGAATTGATCATAAAAACATATTCTCAAATTATAAGCAAGCAATTATTTTTGTGATGGATCGAGTTGGTTTATATCTTACAATCCTAGGAAAGTTTGGGTCCCGGAGCCGAATCGATTAGATTGTACAACACCTACAAGTCAACTTAATCTTCCCTACTCAACTACATGCATGGTCTAATGAGACTCGAGTTGGTTTATGTCTTACAAGTCTCATTGAAAAGATAGGTGATGGGTAAAAAATGCAAGGATTCATAGGCTCGCGTTTCATCAAACATAAAATGTGCATAAGTTGAGATCACAACAAGCAAGCAAATAAACTATGAAAACATATTAATTTAAGCATGAATCATCCCCCATGTTGGTTTCCCCTAATTACCCATTAACCCTAGCTAAGGAAACTACTCACCCATTATCATGTTGAATATGCTAGCAAGGTGGTCAATCATACCAACAAAGTAAAACATGATGAATAAATGAAAGTGATTAACAATAATTAAAAAGGGATTAAGAGAATTATACCTACTAATGATTCCAATAATAAAACAAAGAATAATAGAAGTACTTTATGATAGATTGGAAGGTTGTCAATCTCCCAATAATAACCCAAATAGTCTTCAATTACCCAAAACAAAGGATGAACAAGAGAGAGATTAAGGAAATGAAACTTGTATTAAAACTTGATTAAATGTTGATTACAAGATTAAAGAGATATTTGATTGATATTAACTACACTAAAGATTGCTAAGATGAACATGCTCTTCTAATTAGACTAATGGGGTATTTATAGTGGGAATTAGTTACATAAATTAGGGTTTACTAAGGGCTTAAATGACGATTAAGTCCTTGATGAATTGCCGGTCTTTAGGGAGACTCCGGTCTCCTTTTCGCCGGTCTTCGAAAAATATGCGCATCCTTCCTTGAAGCTTATCGAAGACGAAAAGGCTGTAAGGGAATCCAGGCGTCCAAGGCACGGGACGGGCGGATTTGGGTGTTTCTGGACGGGCGTCCAGAAGGGGAAGACGGACGGATTCTGGGCGTTTTGCACGGGCGTCTTGTGGAGGAAGACGCTCGGATTGTGGGTGATGGACGGGCGTCTTGAGGACAATCCGCCCGGATTGTCATACAACTTCTTTCCTTCTTCTTTTCTTCAATTTTCTTCATAAAATCCTTGGGGATTTCCTCGGGGATACAAGGATCTTTTCTCATCATTGCTCATTTACTATAGTATGTACAAAGGCCTTCTAATCTTGTCTTCTCTTTGATGCTTGGTCATTGAATTCAATCAATTTAGCCTTATTTTGCCATGAAAATGCAAGGTTTGCACTCCTTTCCTACCAAGGACACAAAACCTCAAATAATATGCAAAACAAAGGACTATAGACAATAAATGACCCAAATATGCACTAAAAAGCATGGGAACAAGGCTAATTCGGGGACTAAATATGCTCTAATTATGGTCACATCAAATATCCCGAACCGAACCTTTGCTCGTCCCGAGTAAAGAGGTGACGAAGACTAGGACCATTATTTAAACTAACCTAATAGCATAGACGATATGAGACAATTAGCGGGTCTCACTCCGCCCCTTTAACTCACAACAAGACAACCATGAGGTAGGATGCCTTCTTGCAAGGCAAGGTGGGTCTTGCCAAAATGGCGATACATCCAAACATTAAGCACACAAAGTCAAATAAAGGATGCATCTACAAAAGAATAGCCACTTTCCTCATCTAAGTGGCGGAAATTATCTACAAGGGAAGCAATTCAAGGGTACACACTCCTTCATAGATGCAATTTCTTCAAACTACTAAGCCTAGAAGGATACCAATAAATCACCTCCAAGTTGTGTCAAGCTAGAGTACCTTTGTCCTCAATCGTTAAATGTTTTTGTCAAGAATAGACTCCTTATGGTGTTAGAAACACTGGAGGATCGCGGAATTCCCCCTCTTGCCTAGACAAGAAGAAGGGTCGTCCCCTCTCTACCATGCACAAAAGTGGATACGATGGATAAAGGGATCGATAGTATTTGAGTTTCACTTTGGGAGTTTGCTTTGTTGATATTTTTCCCCCCAATTTCTTGTGGCATATAACATTTGAGAACACTTTCTTGCCATTTCTTTTGATATTTGGCAATTCAATACTTGACAACTTTTCAACCTTTTGCATTTCTTTTGAACATTTTCAAAGTCACCCCATATGTAGTGAGGGTGCCTTATATTTGAAGCATAGGAGTTCTATTTTTGCTCCTCTTTTCATTTGATGCATTTTGCAAACTTTCTTTCACATTTTATTTCATTGAACTCAAATTGATTTCTTTTTGTGCCCATTCCCTTTGATGACAAAAATGTGGTAGAACATGGATGATGGATGCATGGTTTCAAGGGTCACCTTGGAATAAACGGTAGCCAAGGAGTTATCACACCACAAGGTACTCTTGACTAGGCCTTAATCCATGGGTCAAAGGATACTAGCATGACACATCCTAGGGTGTTTTACAAGTATTCTAACAAGCAAAGTCTTAAGAAGAAATAGCATCTACTAGGGCCTATATACACTTGTCAAGCTTCCCAAGTAGACGGTTTCGCAAAATTTTCTAACATGCAAACTACATGTCATGATGCAACTAGCATATAAACATCCTAATGCAAATGATTCTACCAACTAATATGATATATTAACTAAATGCAAGTCCTAAGTTCACATTGTTATACCGCATCAATCAAAATAAAGCCACATAGTCATTAACATAAAGAGGAAAAAGGAGATTGGAAAGATCATACCATGCGGTCTTCAATATCCTCATGTCTCGGATATGGTGTAGTCATTCAATGTGAACAAGGATAAAGCAAACACAATATATACAATTCTACACTACAAAGGAAATGAACTTGTTTTTGGATTTTCAATTTTTTTTCAATTTTTTTAATTTTTCGAAACTTTTTTATTTTTTTGGGTTTTTGAATAAAAGTTAAGTTAGAATTCCCCATCCCCACACTAATATGGGCATTGTCCTCAATGGCCAAAATGATGGGAAACTATGCAAACATGATGCATGAATTCTACACTAAATGCAAGCTACACTAATCTACACTATATGATGCATGAGTTTTTTGTTTATGACGGAGAGCGTAATTTAGATTACCTCCCGTTGCGTATGCATGTACTTCCCTAAACCGAGATACACATTATTTCTAATGTCTTAAAGTTGAGGATAGGTCATGCACACAAGATGCAATGCATGAAACTAAATTTGTCATTTTGGATTTTCAAAAGTAGGAACAATAAAATAAGAACACCTCAATGGGGCCGAGGTGTTAGTCCTCTATGTTGCTAGGACTCTCCAACCATGATCAAGATAAAATAAATAAAACAAAGAAAGAAGTAGACAAACCTCAAGAGGGTAGGAGCCTCCAAAGCTTGATAGTCTTCCACCATATCATCAATGTCATCATCTTCCTCAATAGAAGTGGACTCATCACCACTTCCCTCTTCACTTCCTTCATCATTTTCTTCATCATCTTCATTAGCCTTTTCTTCTTTATTTACCTCTTCAATAATGTCCTCATCATCAACAACCTCATCACCGACAATCTCATCGTCACCCGGTCTTTCACCCCTAGATGCACTTGGAAAGAAAACTTCCCTATCCGCCCAACTAGGCAAAGGACATGAAGGATCAAGTATTCCTTGCCTAGCTAAATGAAGAAGGGGTGGATATTGGGCCAAGTATGCATCTTCCCGATTCTTATAGGCTTGTTTGTGCATCTCTTGCACAAGTAGAGTCATGTAGTCATTGCCCACTTCAACACCTTCGGGTTTGAACTCTTGATATTTGAATGGGTAGGGTGGTGTGACAATGGAGGAGGAGGGCATTTCAATTTCACCCCTTTGTTGACGGATGATGTATTCGGCTTCCTTTGAGAGGGTAAGAAGGTAGGTTGTTCTATAAAGGGCATATCTTGGAAGGCAAAGTAAAAGATCTAGCATCATTGGTGAGCCCCCCATATTTGGTGTCAAGAGGATTATGCTTGACCCACTTGTACTTGTTAATCATAGCATCCATGTCAATGAGATGACCCTCTCTTTTTGCCACATACTTGCTATCCTTGTTGAAATTCGGATCAAAGTACTTAGCCAAAAGAGTGACTAGACCTCCATTTACGATAAAAGCAGTGCCTTTCTTTCCACAATCAACATTGAGCCATCTTTCCACCAAAAGCCTTAGAGCATTGTAAGGCTTGGTGAATTCCCTTCCAATATTTAAGGCCGACTCAAGTAGAACACAATCGAGCTTGGTAAAGTGGTTAGTGTCTTCTCTTGCAATGATAGTATTCCCGATGACCTTGTACCACACTCTAATGCCCGGATGGTGGACTAAAAGAGCGCGACAAACATGATAGTTCTCAAATTTCTTTTCGGAAATCGCCTCCCAAAGAGGAGCGGGGTCATATTTTTCGGGCTTCTTTCAATAACGAGGTGTATCACTAAGACCTAATGCTTTACTCAAAACATTAAAGGTGATGCGCCTATTCACATTGGCAAGGCGAAACTCGATGTATTCTCTAGTCTCTACCTTAGTCACTTTCAATGAACTCAAGAATTCCAAGGTAAGGGAGGGGTATGTCAATTCTCTTGTAGTAAACAATTTTCCCAACCCCATGGCTTCAAACAAGGATTTTGTTTGCTCAAGGACACCCAATTTATTCAAGGCATCTTCACATATGAATTTGGTGGGTAGAAAGGATTTCCTAGCATACTTGGCAAATGTATCCCTATGGGAGTTAGAAATGAAAATTACCTCCGTATAGTTTGATAATTGAGCAATTTCCGGAGTTGATGATGTTGTTTCTTCCAAGGGAGGATTTTGTTGTTGTTGAACTTCCAAGTTTGCACTAGCAACCACCATAGCCAATGAAGCTTTCTTTGCTTGAAGGCATTGTTGCCTTTTTGAGAGTGCCTTTGCCTTAAGTGCCTTTGTTGATCCTTTTGTTCTTGCCATTGATGATTATATCAAGAAAAGATTGAAAATCTTCAATTTTCAATTATACCCAAATCGATTTTAAGATGAAAGGCTTTGCCTTTGTATTTCAAAAATTGACTCAAAGGTTGAAGATTTTGGTGCTTGGATTGATTGTTATTGGAAAAGGGGTGATTAAATGTTGTTGAAAGGAAGTTTGGATTTGATTTTGTTGAATTTGGTTGAGGAAATCTTGTTTTTGTGATGGAGAAGGTGAGGGTTTTGGGGTTTTGGCAGTGTTTTGAATGTATGAATGAAGGAATGAATGTGGGAGGGGGTATTTAAAAACACCCGAAAATTTTGAAACTGCAGGGGAAGACAGGCGTTTTTCCTTCGGGACGCTCGGATTCTGCCTATTCTGGGTTCAGGAATTCTCGCCTAAAGACGGGCGTCTTTCAGCTGAGACGCTCGGATTCTTCGACTGCAAGACGAGCGAATTCCTTTGAAGACGGGCGGATTTTGTTACACCAAGTTTTATTATTTTGTACTGGAAAAAAGACGGGCGTCTTTCTGCAAAGACGAGCGGATTCATTAAGACGAGCGTCTTCTCTGCTGGGACACTCAGATTCTTCAACAGTCCCAAATTTTCAATTTTTCAGTTCAATTGGACGGGCGGATTCTGCCAAACACGCTCAGATTCCTTAAAGACGAGCGGATTCCCATGAAGGACGCTCAGATTCTCCCTGGTCTACCCGGATTCAGTTCCATCCGTGCACTTGCATATCCCGTGTCATTTTTCATTCTTCAAATCCCGTGTTCCTCATTGTAGGGGCACTACTAAGGCATGAATAGCCTAGGCAATTGTTATCCCCACACTAAGCTAAAGCACTACACATCAATTAAATCATTAGTCCCTCCCTCACTTCTCACAAAAATGATAATTATCTTGATCAAAGCATAAAAATCCAAAAAATGACAAAAAATGCAATGTAGGAATTAAAATGCAAGTTAGGGAGTTAGAAATATTTACAAATGGTGGTTTGGAGAGGACTCCACCAAACTCTCATCCTTAGTGAGATGTCATGGGGGCATGTCCAAGGTGTTGTTGATGTTGCTCAACACCTTGAAGAAGTAGTCAAAAGCATGTTCATTGTCATGATAAAGATCTTCAATAGATCTTTGCTCTTGTTGTCCTTCATGTTGGTCTTTATCGATAGCATTGCCAATGTAGGGATTGAAAATCCCTTCAAACTCATCGTCCCAAAGACCACAAACTTCATCTACTTGGTCACTAAAGATCTCTTGAGTTGATAGCGACAACTCTCCCACTTTCTTGTCTTGGCCAATGAGGCCATCCTCTTCGTTGCCTGACTTTGGTAAGCTTTTCAAGCTCTCTTTGTAACAATTCACTTGCTCTTTGAATGGAGCATCATCAACTTTCTTCTTCCATTGGAATTCCGACTTCTTCCTACCATCCTTTCGGCTATAATGATCAACCATAAAACATGGTTCATACAAATGGGGAGCTCTCATGGTCTTGTCAAGATTGAAAGTTATGCTCTCATCTCCCACTTCTAGAGTGAGCTCTCCATGCTTCACATCAATCACCGCACCCGCGGTGTGCAAGAAAGGTCTTCCTAGAATGATCGGAATATTGGAGTCTTCTTCCATGTCAACTGATGCGTGTCATTTATATAATGTTTTACATCCCATTTTACACGCATTTCAGAGCTCATTCATGTAGTTTATGCTACATTTCTCCCTATTCCCGTCTACTTCCGTATTTTTTGTACATTATTGCAGAAATGTGAAGAATTCAACGGAAATTGAGCTAAATCCATCCCCGAGTATTATGCATTGCATTTGACGTGAAGTATTCGCTTAAGGAACGAGCTTGGTGCGCAATCCAAGGCCCAAAAGACAAATCCACGAGATTATGAAAGTCAAGTAGCAGCTAAAGCAGTCGATCGACCACTACCATCAGTCGATCGACCAACTATCGGGTTCCAGAAGCTACTGTACACTGCTAGTCAGTCGATCGACCACCATGCTCAGTCGATCGACCACATCGCTGCTTCAGACGAGAATTAAAAGATCGAGGAACTTGAAGCCCATTATGTTTAGGTTTTAGGAATTATGTTACGTATACTTTCTATATAACGTAACCTAGTTCGACAGATACAATCATCTAGTTTTTATTCAGAAATTTACCAAGTTTTACATAGAGTTCTTTAGAAATAATTAGGGTTCAAGATTACTTTCGGTATTGAATACAATTCACTTTGTCATTCGGCTTTGTTCTTTTCCTTCGCAATTCACACGGTATTCTCTGGTTTTATTCTGTTATTTTGTTTTCGTTCATAGTTATAGAATTGCTAGATCAGTTCCCAAGCCGAATTGCCATCTTTTGTTAATTGTTTATTTTACCGTTTCAAGCATGAATTCTTCTGTCTATCTTATTAGTTTTATTGCTGTTATCGCCCTTAGCATGAGTAGCTAATTTATTCGTGCTAGGATGTAGGGGAATTATAGTGTAGGCGGCAATATAATGAACACGGCCTGAATCGCGTGTCAGTCGATCGACTGCCATACATGGTCAATCGACTGACCACGTGAGGTTTTATTTTCGTTTTAATTGTTTTAATTCTTTATTCGACGAATCGAGTGCACACGACTAGTTGAATGCTTAATATATGACTGACCCATTAGATCGAGAGATACGGACACTTATTAGATCACCAATTAAAATGACTAAACTATGCTGAGATCGAAAGATAGGTAAAGTTTAGACCGTTAGTCACTTTTCAGGACGAAAGTTAGTATTAGTGATATTAGGGACCTATAGCGAGATCGAAAGATGCTATTTGTTAAGAGTGGACCGAGAGGACCTCTTTATTTCCCACCTCATGTGTTTGATTTAGAATTGTTTAGTATGCTGCCGCCGAAACTATAACGAACCAACCATCCTAGTACCTCTTTTTATATTTGATTTCATATATATCATTAGCTTACAATTCTTTTACTGCTATTAGTTGTAGACCAAATCCAATCAAACCCCCACCTTATTGTTACCTTAGACCGAATTTAAACAACTAGAAATTACGTCTGTCTCTCTGTGGTTTGACCCGACTGCCACTAGCCATAGTTGTAGTTGGAGATTATAAATTTATTTTTGACACCTCACGACGTGTATCAAATTTTTGCGCCGTTCCCAGGGAGGCAATTGTTCTAATTTTTAGTTGTTTTTATTTAGTCTTTCTTTAGTTTAAGGGACTTCCGTTCCTTAAACTTTTCTTATATTCTTTTTGTAGTTTCTTCTTATGCGCAGGTCACATGGTGGTAACTAGTACCATTAAATCCTGAGATCGAGAAATCCTTGCGCGAGTTGAGACGATCACAAAGTGTATTACCGACAGAGGAAGAGTTGAGTACTCTGTTAAGCTACTACGAGAACGCTCTGTTCGAAGGAGATCCACCTACATCTCCTGCCTCTACTTCTTCAGCTAAGACAGTCACTTCTCCGAAATTCCAAATCATGGTCAAGAAGCAACCATTGCTAGTCATTCGAGAGCGACGGTGCGAATCTCTACAAAGGATTCGAACTACCTGGGGAGGCGAGAAAATTCGAGCCAAAGCCTTCCTATATTAATCTGGTTGAGAGAAACCAGATTCGGGAGCTAAAAATGAAGATGCGGCCAAGCACATGGAGATTTTTATTGATTATTGTTGCTCTATACCCCCGCCGGCCGGTGTGACCCATGACCAGATCAAGGAGACCATGTTCATTTTCTCCATTCGTGATGCTGCAAGGGAGTGGTATAGAGATCTGGACCGAGCCGCCCATGGGATCACCGACTGGAATTCTTAGGCCTTGGCATTCTACAAAAAGTACTTCTCTGCCTCGAAGACTAATGCCATTAGAGCTCAGATCACGAGCTTTAAACAGGGGCCTGATGAGAACTTTCATGAAGCATGGGTCCGTTTCAAGAAATTGGTGCGAACCATACCGCACCATGGGTTCGAAAAATGGAGTCTTTGCAATCAGTTCTATAATGGGCTGTATGACGATCAGAGGGCTATTTTGGATGCTGCAGCCAATGGCCGATTTGCTGAGAACATGGGAGAGACTAAGGGGTGGAAGATCATTGATGATTTGGCCGATAATGAATAATTTACGTTATGTGAAATCTACAGAATAAATGTGACCAACTCAAGCGACTCATTTATGAGCCCATCAAACAAGTCATAAAAACCCAATACTTGAAGTCATAGGAAATCCATCAAGTTAATCATGCAAAGTCCAACCATGTAATCATGTGAAGTCCAACATTTAAAACATAACAAGCCCAAAAGATGGAAGTATGTAAATTCTCCATATAAATTATAGTGAACCCAATTTATAAAATATAATGAGCGGTAGGTGAATAAACGTTTCATTTCTCATTCACATGTTACTTGAACAAAGTATAAATAATCGATAACAAATTAATTAACTAATACGGAACACGAGGCAAAACGTAAACAAACCAAAATCCGAACTACCTATAAGCATATACGAGTCAACAAGGGAAAACTTTTATCATGATACGAATAAAAAGCATAAACAACCATCATACACAAAGGATATATATATTTATAGAACTTGAAACGGTAAAACTGGCACCATTTACTCATACTGACTCCGAATCGAGTGATTCAAGTGGCTAAACCACCTAATTTTTTGACGCCGATCCATCTGTCATATTTTCAGTAGCATTGGAAGTCGCACCAGTTAGATACGACGGGTTCCAGGCCAACACGGGTCACCCAAAATAGTCTCAAAAATGCAACTTTAGCAAGCTAAATGGAACCGTCTCAAAACTGAAACTTTAAGGAAGTAATGATACTAGTGACATATAACAACAACCACATCTAATTACCCGTCTCATAAGAAGGCCAAAAAAACCATCTTTACTCAATTTAAGCAAGTAAAACCTTGTATAAATCCATCTTAAGCAACTACACATATAGTCTCATAAGAATCACAATTACTAGCTTATAACAACAAAACATAACATATAAACATACAAATGACATAATACCGAGTAACCCATCACCGTTACCTCATTATTTCTTCAAAATGCAAGATTCCGACTCAAAACCATGCCGGTTGCCCAAAAGGAAGCTCAAGAACCGAGTTCCCAAGTAAGAGCTAGAAAATCGTGCCATAAAAGTCACAGCCGGCATCAAGGGTGAGGGAAAGTCAAGATCTTTCTTACCTAGGAAGATGGATGGCGAAGAGAGGAAGAGATAAGCGCGAAAATCGTTGAAAACCGATAAGAAACGAAGGTTTTATGGCCATTTTAGTTAAGAAGGTGGAAGTTGTGTAACAATGGTGTTTTATGTTTGTTTGTTGAGGAAAGTTGCTGAAATTTTAGAGTAGAAAGAAGAAGATAGGGTTTTGAGTGTAGGATTGGTGGAGGGGAAGAAATAAAAGAAAGGCCCAATGGTCATCCTAAGCCCAAAACCTTAAATTGAGTCGATTTTCCACTAAAATACGTTTTAAACCTACTACAAACTTAAGACGGATATTTTTATTAATATTAACATTATTATACATGTAAAGACGCATTTTTATAAAAACGGATTTAAAATATAAATAAAATAATAAAATGGCCAATTAAATTATAAATGCCAAAACAGAAAATTCGCGGGTGTTACAATCATCCCACCTTTTAAAAAGTTTCGTCCTCGAAACTTGAAAGTAGAAATGAAAAGTTATAAAGATAAATTTGGATTTCTTTTGAAATCGACAATGGAAGCATTTACAAGGATGGGTATAATAATTCTTTAAAAAAAAAACTTTTAAAAAGATGTTTCAAAAGTATGTCATCTTCCATGGAACGAAATAGGTCTTGTTGTGCACACAAGAACGCAAACTTTACAAGTCAAAGACAAGCTCAAATACAAAACCATTCGCCGATAAGCTTAGAACAAGTTATTAGACGTCTCCAATAACGAGTTCCAACATCCTATCAACGTTAAAACCAAATGAAAATGATAATCCACTCATATTTTCTTTTGCAAAAGCCAGATTGAAAGTAAAAGATCCGTTTTTCAAACTCTAAAAGAAGTCAAATTTTTGAAAATGTAACATTAAACATCAACAAAGAATCAAATTTTTCTACGAACCTACCAAATTGCAAGCAAACCTTCATTTTTGAACCTTTAAAATAAGTAAGATTTTGCCAAAGTAGCACAAAATTTAAACAATGAATCCAAAATGGTAACTCAAATGGTTAGAAATTGCATAAAATGAAAAGCGATTTAGACACTATAATTACAAAGTACACTAAGGAACCCAAAACTTAACCAACAAAAAGACTATAACGAACTCTTAAGGGTAAAAAGTCACGGTAAGGTCAACAAGGATGTCACAGAACATAGAGTTTTATAGGCTTCTAGTATCAAACTCAAAGGGAAGTACAACGAGTGAGGAAGAGAGGTATGTGATGCGTGTCTATAATATGATGTTTTACATCTTTATTTCCACGCATTTTATGTCTATTATATGTAGTTTATTCTACTATTTCCCCTATTTCTGTCTACTCTCGTGTTTTTATGTAATATTGCAGATTATTGCGGAAATGAGTAGAAAATGAACCAAATCTTGACCCCGGAAGCTAAGCTTAGGAAGGACATGAATATTTGACTCGGACTTGAAGTTTAGAATGCATTTCAAGGCCTGAAGATAGCAAAAGCATGGGTGCGTACAAGTTTAACAAGCAAAGAAGCACCTCACGACATTGCAGGCTGTTTCAGATGGCTATATCTCGAGTTTTAAAGGAGATAATCGCGTGATTCCAATTGGAGGTGAAAGCTTATCCTCTTAGCTTTCCAACGCCGTGTAGAACGCCTGATTTGACCAAGTAACGAAGAAATGGCAGCTGTTTTAAGATCGGTGCGCGCTGTAGGAATCGTCAGAATGCAATTCTGTACAGCACCTTTGGTCGATCGACTGGCCTAAGTGGTCAATCGACCACTACGTGAGCTGATGCGCAAATTAAAAGATCGTGAATTAGAAAGCCCAATGTATTCTTAGGTTTAGGAATAAGAGTGCGTGATATTCCTATATAACTAACCTATGTTTTCAGAATAATCATCAGTTTTCAGAGGAGAGACATTAGGTCTCGATTTTAGCATAGTTCAAATACTTTAGTTTCTCAATAAAGTTCGCTATTTTGCATCCAGAATTCCTTTCTGCCTTCAGTTTCGGTATTTCTCAATCATAATTTCAGTCTTTAAGTTTATTATCTTCATAGTTAGAATTGCTAGATTAGTTCCCTTAATCCCTAACTTTCTTTATTGCGTATTTATTGTTAAATAGTTTTAATCATGCTTTCGTTTACTGTTTTAATTGCTTTAATTGTTGTAGTTAGAATTATTGTGAGTAGCTAAATACTCTTCGCTAAGATGTAGGGGATGTATGGCGTTGATGGCATTAGAATAGGAAACCCCGCATTAGGGCTTGGTCGATCGACTGGCTTAACTAGTCGACCGACTGAGCCGGTTAGTCGATCGACTGGGGTAGCTGGTCGATCGACTGACTTCGTGTCTGATTAGAACCGTATAATTCGTTAAGTGCAATATTTAGCAATGAGACCGAGAGGAGATTTGTTAGATGCTTAGTTTTGACCGACCCATAGATCGAGAGATAGGGGAGGGCATTAATTAATGAATTAAGACGACTAAATTGCTAAGATTGAAAGATAAGTAATTTAGGCTTTAGGAATCACTTTTCAGGGCGAGAGCTAGTATTAGTGAAACCTAGGGACTAGTAGCATAGGCGGAAAGGAGCTACTAGTTAACTTTGACCGAGAGGACATGTTATACCCATCCTACACGACTGTATTTCAGACTTACCTAAGATTTTGTGCCATCGCAGCTATAGTGAACCGATCATCTTAGCTCCTTTTTATCATGTGCTTACACTTATTTCTTTTATTTGCTTATCTATTTTGCATTTAGACTTAGACATACTTCAATCCAAAACCCCCTAGAAATTCCATAGACTGAAATAAAAGCAACTATTATCTCCCTACCTCCCTGCGGATCGACCCATACTACCGCTTGCTAGTTGTAGTTTGGAATTATAAATATTATTTTTGGTACTCACAACGACGGGTATCAAATTTTGGCGCCGTTGCCGGGGAGGCAGTGCTAGTTTAGTTGTTTTTAATTTGTCTTTCTTTCTTTAGTCTCAGGGAACTTCGATTCCTTGAGACCGTTCTCGTGTTTCATGTTCTAAGTTTTCCACAGGAAGAGGATGAAGTCTTTGGTGCTTATTTAGCGAGACTTTGGGAGTTTATTGAGCCCAGACGAGATGCCTTTTCTGATCTCCAAATATGCTGCACTATTTTCCGGAATATGAATGACCTTACGCGAGCATATCTCGAGTCTATAGGTAAGTGGGATTTCGAAGGAATCCCCGTAATTGAGGTATTAGAATTCTTTAATTGGTTTGCTACTGAATCTCTTGAACCTACTTTTTCTCTTCATGTTGACTCAGATGAGAGGGTGGGTGAGACCTTAGAAACCGATCTAAGAAATGCTGACGGAGACATAGAGGAGACCATTAGCGTGGTTGACAATCCTTTTTATGAGGATAGTTTAGAACCCCTTTTTGATTCTTTCACTGATAGTGAGGTCGATTTGGAGGATCTCTTTGAGAACCTCCAACTTGATGAGTCTAGCAATAAGGAGAGTGAGGAGAGAAATTTTGATAGTCTTGAGGTTAATTAGGATGTGTATGACGATATTATAGATGAACCTATTATAGAGGACCCGATTGACCCATTTGACTTTACCGCCCCCTGCATTTGGGATGATTATCCACCTTCTCCTTTAGATGACCAGACTTCTCCAACTCACATTTCATACCCGTCAGAGTACTTTAATTCTACTCGCGTTATTATTGAGTCGAATGCACCTGAGTTCGTTAATTCTCCACCTGTGGTCAACTTGAGCTTTTATATTCCGCCCTTAGCTGGAGGGCAGAATAGCTTTGTGGACAATTTTAGGAGTTGTCATAGGAAATTTGTTAGGCTTAAATGTTATTATATTTTACTTTCCTATGCTATTACTATAATATGGTGCTACTTACAGTTTTGTGTAGCACATGCCCAGCTATTTGACAGGTTGCTGCGAGCTTTGAGCTGTTTTGATTGGGCTCAATTAGAGTAGTTGGCTGAAGAAAAAGAGGTCGAGCGGGACCTGACTGAAACCAACGCTAGCCGGAAGGCAACCCGGAGTGTGATTTTTGTTATCTTGCGAATAAGCTTTGTTTTACAACTCTTTAGACTTTACATTTGGGTTTTGCGCAAATTTTGGGTCCGTTATCATGTGCTTTTGCAGGTATATAGACCATATTACCTCAAGTTATTGAGCTAATTCGAAGAAATCAGAAGTTACAACAGCTTTTCCAGTCGATCGACTGGCCAGTATGGTCGATCGACTGAGCTGCGCATCTCAGGAGTTTCTGTTCCTGTTCACTCTGGTCGATCGACTGGGTGATGTGGTCGATCGACCGCTTTCCGATGTTGTACCTGTTTTCGATCACTCCCCTGCTGTGTTTGATCGATTTTTGGAATTAAGGGAGTCCTACCTCCACTTTATTCTCCGCTTAATTTCTGTTTTCTTCCATTTTCTCATTTTCGCACATAATTTTACCGTCCCAATTTTGTTTTCTCGTTTTACGCGTGGTATTGTTTGTCTTTTCAGGTACTTATTGGTAGCACTGCTAGCTACTGAAACCTCCTAGCTCACGCTGGTTTGGGGAGGTTACCTTTTTGCTGCGTTTAAAGTCTTGTGAGTTTCCGAGTTTAAATTCATGTCTTTTTAATTAATATTATCGCAAATTCCCATTTCCCTTGATTATTTTCTTACATGATTTTGCACAATGAGGACATTGTGTGATTTGGTTTGGGGAAGGGTTTTGCGTCGCATTTGCATTGTTTTTATTGCATTTCAGTTACACGTTTACATTTTTGTCTTGCATTGTTGTTTATTTTCCCCTATATATACAGAAAATCCAAAAAAATTGAAATTTTCAAAAATTCAAAAAATATCACGTTTAATTTTGCATATTAGGCTGAGTCAGATTGGAGTATTCATTACTGATAGTTGTCATTTGCTTAAACCCTGCATTTTATCACATCTTTTAGCAAAAGTTTTTGCAATATCTCGAATTTCGTTTCAAAATTTGTTGAACAATTAGACTTGACTTGAAATTTTGGCAAACTACAAAACTTTCTAAGAAATTAGAGCTTTATAAACTGGTGTCATTCATGACCAGTTTCCTTTAGGATTGTGAGTAGTTACTCCCTGCATGTCGTGTAACATTAATTTGCACAAGTATGAAATTTAATTGCTTTGTGCCTGCATACATTCGGGTTAGTGGTTGGTATTGCATGTTTGGAGAATGCTTGCGAAAATCCCTTTTGTTCATTTTATCCATTAGCGCTCGATTTGCACTCTATGAAGTTGGTAATGAATGAAGCAGAAAAGAAAAAAGAAAATTGAAAAAATAGTAACTGCCGAAAAGAAAGAACAAAGAAAAAAAATCGAAAAAAAAGAAAACAAAAGAAAAAGAAACGGCAAAGAAAAAAAAAGAAAAGAAAAAATTTTACTCCTATGTTTGCTTTATATTTTATGAAGAGTATTGAGTTTGGATTAGTGAAGTGTTTGCCTAATTCATTAAGGCATTTGAGCTTATTTCATTGAGTTAGAAGTGGATGTATTTATTCGGTTTGGTAGGATGCTAGCTTGGCTATTTCCCTCTCATTCCCATATTGTTTTGCCTCTTCTTACCCATAGCCTCACTTATCCAAATCTTTGCAAGTATTCGGCATGTGATGGACCCTGAATGGTTGGAATGTATGTGCACGGTAGCTAAAATTACTTATCATACTATATTGCATGCATGATCATGTTGGTTGAGTCTAGGTGAGCGACTTTTATCTCTTTCTCTCTTACATATAAATTGCTTACCCTTTGCTTTGTTGAGAGAAGAGTGACCGGGAGAGTCCAATCTTGAAAGTCTTGCAAGGTCAAACGTTCAACATCTCTTCGAAATATGCATAAATTCGTTTGCGTGACATTGAGCTATTAGTAGTTGATTCATATGCATTAAATTGGTTTAAAGTAGACGATTTTCAGTTGGTCCATGTTTTGCTCCTTTCTATCTAGATTTAGTTTTGCATTTAGTTTGCTTGGGGACAAGCAAAGGTTTGGTTTGGGGAAGTTTGATGCGTTTCTATAATATGATGTTTTACATCTTTATTTCCACGCATTTTATGTCTATTATATGTAGTTTATTCTACTATTTCCCCTATTTCTGTCTACTCTCGTGTTTTTATGTAATATTGCAGATTATTGCGGAAATGAGTAGAAAATGAACCAAATATTGACCCCGGAAGCTAAGCTTAGGAAGGACATGAATATTTGACTCGGACTTGAAGTTTAGAATGCATTTCAAGGCCTGAAGATAGCAAAAGCATGGGTGCGTACAAGTTTAACAAGCAAAGAAGCACCTCACGACATTGCAGGCTGTTTCAGATGGCTATATCTCGAGTTCTAAAGAAGATAATCGCATGATTCCAATTGGAGGTGAAAGCTTATCCTCTTAGCTTTCCAACGCCGTGTAGAACGCCTGATTTGACCAAGTAACGAAGAAATGGCAGCTGTTTTAAGATCGGTGCGCGCTGTAGGAATCGTCAGAATGCAATTCTGTACAGCACCTTTGGTCGATCGACTGGCCTAAGTGGTCAATCGACCACTACGTGAGCTGATGCGCAAATTAAAAGATCGTGAATTAGAAAGCCCAATGTATTCTTAGGTTTAGGAATAAGAGTGCGTGATATTCCTATATAACTAACCTATGTTTTCAGAATAATCATCAGTTTTCAGAGGAGAGACATTAGGTCTCGATTTTAGCATAGTTCAAATACTTTAGTTTCTCAATAAAGTTCGCTATTTTGCATCCAGATTTCCTTTCTGCCTTCAGTTTCGGTATTTCTCAATCATAATTTCTGTCTTTAAGTTTATTATCTTCATAGTTAGAATTGCTAGATTAGTTCCCTTAAGCCCTAACTTTCTTTATTGCGTATTTATTGTTAAATAGTTTTAATCATGCTTTCGTTTACGGTTTTAATTGCTTTCATTGTTGTAGTTAGAATTATTGTGAGTAGCTAAACACTCTTTTCTAAGATGTAGGGGATCTATGGCGTAGATGACATTAGAATAGGAAACCCCGCATTAGGGCTTGGTCGATCGACTGGCTTAACTAGTCGACCGACTGAGCCGGTTAGTCGATCGACTGGGGTAGCTGGTCGATCGACTGACTTCGTGTCTGATTAGCACCGTATAATTCGTTAAGTGCAATATTTAGCAATGAGACCGAGAGGAGATTTGTTAGATGTTTAGTTTTGACCGACCCATAGATCGAGAGATAGGGGAGGGCATTGATTAATGAATTAAGACGACTAAATTGCTAAGATTGCAAGATAAGTAATTTAGGTTTTAGGAATCACTTTTCAGGGCGAGAGCTAGTATTAGTGAGACCTAGGGACTAATAGCATAGGCCGAAAGGAGCTACTAGTTAACTTGGACCGAGAGGACATGTTATACCCATCCTACACGACTGTATTTCGGACTTACCTAGGATTTTGTGCCATCGCAGCTATAGTGAACCGATCATCTTAGCTCCTTTTTATCATTTGCTTACACTTATTTCTTTTATTTGCTTATCTATTTTGCATTTAGATTTAGACATACTTCAATCCAAAACCCCCCAGAAATTCCATAGACTGAAATAAAAGCAACTATTATCTCCCTACCTCCCTGCGGATCGACCCTTACTACCGCTTGCTAGTTGTAGTTTGGAATTATAAATATTATTTTTTGTACTCACAACGACGGGTATCAGTATGATCGGTAAAGCTTATGGTCAAAGAGAAAAGGGAAACTAGACAACACGGAAACGTCATATACTCAAACCACAAATGACAACATCATCCTAAACGGTTCCGAAAACTTCCCAATAAAATAAATCTCACAATCATATTACCTCCAAGGGCTTCCTCAAAATAACTTACGCCACTTTACATCTAAGTCATACCATGAAACAAGGTACTTTACTATAAGTGTGATTTCACCACTCCAAATCCTCAAACAACTACAAACAACCTCCACGAGATCAAGGTCAAAGCTTCTAACAAAGCTATACTCATATCCAACTAGTGTCAACTATGATTTTCTCAAACAGTAAAACCCTAAATAAAAATCCAAATTCAAAAGTTCTTTTGCACATTCTATCATCCCAAAGAGATCTTGTTATACTCTCGAAACCTTAAGCATAGATGGTGACAATCTCCAAATTACGAGACAACCACCCAAAACATCTAACTCATCTCATCTCAACTCAACATCTATCGATCTCAACTTATAATCACATCTCAAGAACTCTGGCTACTAATCCTCATTACCGCAAAGTGAATACCCAAATGAGATTCCAAAACTAGCAACAACTCTCGCCTAACATGGTTCTTATGTAATCATCACAACCTTCACAAAAGTATACCGACTATGCTAACCTCGAGCTCAAGTCAAACTTCCAAGTATAAACAACAATACTTAGTTCTATAACCTTAGTAACATAGACAATTCACACCTACACACAGAATTCCACTAATCAATTATGTTCACTTTATGTCAAGAAACTAGGTATAAGAATTACCAAATATGTCTCGCAACACTACCTAAGTCTCTCTAATATCACAACCACTAAACCAAGGTTATGGGTCAAATACAACAAACTCCTCAAAGCCAAAGTATCCCACCAAGATTAACATCCCACAAAAGAAAGAGAACTATCTAAAAGGCGTCAAGGGAGGACAAGTAAGGAACAAAGGACAAGTTAAGAGGGTACAAGAGTAGCTTCCAAGGAAAAAAAGAGAGTTTAGAAGAAAGATAGGCGCCAAGAGGTAAAGATTAAGGCAAGGAACACAAAGAAGGAGGAATATCGTCGAGGAAGAAGAAGCATTCTTCAAAGGTCGAACAAACCTTTAGTGTCCGGCACTAGGCACCAAGTCTTGATCTCCACATAGGTAAGTTCATGGTCATTGATCAAAGGGGACAACAATTATTAAATGACAATGAACAAACATGTTAGAACCTAACAAAGAGTAAACACACTACAAACTACCACTTTTGGTCCTTAAGTTTACCCATCTCTCATTAATTATTCAAGGTCAAGTTCAAATTTAAATTTGGGGTACACGTGTGTGCGTCGGGAGCAACATAGGCTCTGATACCAACTGTGAACTCCCGCAATAACGCGGAAAACATAACTTATAAATTCAAGCGGAAATTAGGAAATTTTGAAACTTTTAAAAATTTAAAGCGCGGGTTCATTAAAATCCAAAACACAAATAAAGATTTGCGGAAATAAAGATTAAATTATACAAACGTGATAGTCAAGGTGAGGGAAATTATATCCCTCGAATGACAAATGATAAAAGGTGAGTCTAAGCAATACTACTAAAACGACTACTAGTCCAAGGTGCTCGCTAGCTCACACGTCTAAACCCCACAAATGCATCTTCACAAACCTGTCATTCAGGTAAACATGAAAGCCACAGTCAGTGGGGAGTAACTCAGGGTTCTCCCAGCCACATTATGTCAACACGAACATAACAAAGAACATGAACAAATAATCATATAAGATAAGTTATGAGTGAATCGACTTATAACTAAACATGGGATCATACGTGTTTAAACCAACAAGGATAAAAGAAATGATGGAATAAACAAGTAAGTAAGGAATAAGAAACAATAAAATAAATGGAGAAGAAAGACAAGGAAACAGACACGACCACTTAGCCACGAGCACGTATTTCAAGGAGATATGACCAAAGTAACCATCCAAATAATGCAAGACATTTATCACTCTTAGACTATAATGTCCCCGGGTAAGACTTCGATAATAATACGGTCCTAGTCTAAATCTGCAGATTCTCGGGTGTACATCCCGATTCGACGTGTGCCAGCACATGACGCACCCAAGACTCACTTGCCAGCACAACACAAGTGGCCAAAACCATACTTGCCAGACACAACACAAGTAGGCCAAACCCGTACTTGCCATAGCAGCACAAGTAGGGCGTAAATGTAAATCAAGCATATATGATAGTACTATGTCATTTCTACAAGAGTACGGCTCTTACAAGTAATTATTTATAATAATCTTTTTATACTTGTAACACAAAAATAAATATTTCATTTCATATTTAAACATGCCGGTTAAATAAAATATAACAAGTGATAATGAATAATTTACGTTATGTGAAATCTACAGAATAAATGTGACCAACTCAAGCGACTCATTTATGAGCCCATCAAACAAGTCAGAAAAACCCAATACTTGAAGTCATAGGAAATCCATCAAGTTAATCATGCAAAGTCCAACCATGTAATCATGTGAAATCCAACATTTAAAACATAACAAGCCCAAAAGAAGGAAGTATGTAAATTCTCCATATAAATTATAGTGAACCCAATTTATAAAATATAATGAGCGGTAGGTGAATAAACGTTTCATTTCTCATTCACATGTTACTTGAACAAAGTATAAATAACCGATAACAAATGAATTAACTAATACGGAACACGAGGCAAAACGTAAACAAACCAAAATCCGAAGTACCTATAAGCATATACGAGTCAACAAGGGAAAAATTTGGTCATGATACGAATAAAAAGCATAAACAACCATCATACACAAAGGATATATATATTTATAGAACTTGAAACGGTAAAACGCGCACCATTTACTCATACGGACTCCGAATCGAGTGATTCAAAAGGCTAAACCACCTAATTTTTCGACGCCGATCCATCTGTCATATTTTCGGTAGCATTAGAAGTCGCACCAGTCAGATACAATGGTTTCCAGGCCAACACGGGTCACCCAAAATACTCTCAAAAATGCAACTTTAGCAAGCTAAATAGAACCGTCTCAAAACTGAAAATTTAAGCAAGTAATGATACTAGTGACATATAACAACAACCACATCTACTTACCCGTCTCATAAGAAGGCCAAAGATACCATCTTTACTCAATTTAAGCAAGTAAAACCTTGTATAAATCCATCTTAAGCAACTACACATATAGTCTCATAAGAATCACAATTACTAGCTTATAACAATAAAACATAACATATAAACATACAAATGACATAATACCGAGTAACCCATCACCGTTACCTCATTATTTCTTCAAAATGCAAGATTCTGACTCAAAACCATGCCGGTTGCCCAAAAGGAAGCTCAAGAACCGAGTTCCCAAGTAAGACCTTGAAAATCATGCCATAAAAGTCACGGCCAGCAGCAAGGGTGAGGGAAATTCAAGAACTTTCTTACCTAGGAAGATGGAGGGCGAGGAGAGGAAGAGATAGGCGCGAAAATCGTTGAAAACCGATAAGAAACGAAGGTTTTATGGCCATTTTAGTGAAGGAGGTGGAATTTGTGTAACAATGGTGTTTTATGTTTGTTTGTTGAGGAAAGTTGCTCAAACTTTAGAGTAGAAGGATGAAGATAGGGTTTTGTGTGTAGGATTGGTGGAGGGGAAGAAATAAAAGAAAGGCGCAATGGTCATCCTAAGCCCAAAACTTTAAATTGAGTCGATTTTCCACTAAAATACGTTTTAAACCTACTACAAACTTAAGACGGATATTTTTATTAATATTAAAATTATTATACATATAAAGCCGCATTTTTATAAAAATGGATTTAAAATATAAATAAAATAATAAAATGGCTAATTAAATTATAAATGCCAAAATAGAAAATTCGCGGGTGTTACAAGCTGCCAGACTGAAAGATCAGCCTTTGTCTTTTGAAGTTTCTTCAATAAATGGTCAGCAGATGTATCTTCGCCATCATTTAGTGTGACGACATTGGTGTCAGTAGTTGGACCGTTAGCAACTGGACCACCCATTTGTCCATGAGTGACATTTTGATATGGACGTCCCAAGTGAGTTAGGTGGTCTACATCTTGATCTTCACTAGTCTTGACTAGAGGATGTTCTTTGAGGTAAACATCTTCATCGTCTTCCGCCCATATTCCATTGACGATACTAAGCTCTCTCGAGCTTATGATTTCAGCTTCTAGGCTGATTATTTGCTCGACTAGATTGTCGGTTACTGCGATCACTTCTTGCATTGTGGATCCTTGAGATAAGATTGGAACCATTGGCATGTCTCCCCTAGGTATAGTGTTTTGATTACGTAGGGATGTCACTGCGGCTTCTATCTCTGAAACTTGTCTACTTACACCCTTTGTACATGCGATAAAATCAGCGATAGTAGGGGAAATGGTGGAATAACTCTCCTCATTTTCTAGTGCATTGACATCATCTTCAGCCGGAGAAATGAGGTGTGAACAATCCAAGGTGGATTCCTCATCTGTGATCATCAGAATTCCAAGAGTATTCTGAGTATTGCTAGGCTTGCTCGCAGGAGGTATAGGCAAGCGCCCATCTTCAATCATATCCTGAATGGCATGCTTCAGTTTGAACCAATTATCTGTATCATGCCCTTTGCCTCTATTGTACTCGTAGTAGGCATTCTCATCCTAGAATCTAGACTTCTTCTCTCGGTCAGTTGTAGGTCCTATGGGTTGGAGTTTCCCTCGTTTCATCAATCTTTTTAGAGCATTGGAGTACGAGTCACCAACGTTAGTGAGCTTTCTCTGCGGGTTATTCTTCTTAGTAGATGATTTGATAACGTTGACCTCGTCGGTCTTGCTAGTGGAGCCATAAGAACGACTCGTTGTGCCTTGATATCTGCGACCTACCATTTTGGACAAGAGTCCTTTACATATGTCGTCTTCAATTCTTGTTCCTAGCACAGTTAAGTCTTTGAAAGACTTTATGTTTTGGTACCTCAGATGGTTCGCATAGATTGGCCTTAAATTTTCCACGAAATTTTCAACAAGCGTAGATTTCTCTGGGCATTCGACGAGTTGTGTGCTAGTCTTTCTCCACCTACTTAGGAAGTCAGTAAAACCTTCTTTCTCTTTTTGGGTAAGAACCTCTGGAGTGCACATATTGACTTGAATCTCAGCATTATCTGCGTACTGTTTGGTGAACTCAATTGCAGCACCATCCCAGGTAGCAACTTTCTTGTGATCCAAGGAGTAGAACCATTGCTTAGGAATAGTATCAAGAGATGTAGGAAAGATCCTTAAGAACATCTCTGGCTTAATGCCTTTGATAGACGTATAATCTTTGAATGCAAGAATATGGTTCAAAGGGTTTTCGTGCCCCTTAAACTTCGGGATGTCAGTCATGTTGAAGTTAGTTGACAGTTGATCATTTACTGCCTCATATTTGCGACTGTTTTCCCTATAGATGTCATCCCTCTTGAGATACATCAGTTGCTCCTCCAAATAGTGGAGTCGCTTTTCAGCTTCAGTAGGACCTGGTGGAAGATTGACTTCTGGTTGTTCAAAGGGTGGAGAATTATCGTGCATGAGCGCGTCGGGAATGGGACCCTCTGTAGGAGAAAGTCTAGCTTCTACAACGACAATACGCCCTTCGATAGCGTTGAGGCGAGCATAAGCTTGGTCTTGGCTTGTCTGGAGACGAAGGAGTGTAGCTAAGATTTGATCATTACCATTTACGAGTTGTTCGGGTTCACCATTAATGCTTCCTTGACTAGTTTCCACCATTTTGGACTGAGGATAAGAAATCGACGTCGAATCAAAACACGATCGACCATTTTTGCACACTTACTCAAAAAAGACTCGACTCGTGAAGTGAGTGTGTGCCACTGTATCAAGTGGGATTTGAAAATGATAAATTTTGAAATGTTTGTCCTAGATAACTGTAGTGTAGTTGTAGCAGTGCTGACTCGAAGTGAGTTTTGAAATGGGTTTGAGGCCCGAAGTTTGACTTGACATTTGGACAGAGTTTCGGCTTATTTTTGCGTTGTTTTAGGCCATTTTTGAAAATGTTTATACTTGAAAATGGATTTTATTTTACAAAATTGCGTCATGGTTTTGTTTACAAATGGTGATCACGTATATGATACAAACACATATGGGCATTATAATGGTATGCTGAGTGCATTTAAAGGGTTTTGGTTTAAAAAGGTGGGTTGCCATACCAAGCAATCAAACCCTGATCTGTGGAGAGGTCCGTGCCAAACATGAGTAAGGTCGGTTCCTAGTCCATTTCCTCGAGTAGTGAAAGCTCTCGATACGAACATGAGTATGTACCGCAGTATGGTTGACGTCAATCGTTGTCCATCTTTAGGCCCAGATAGGATTTGGACCGTCCGGACGGGACGATTGGTCGAATGGGTTGGTTTAGGGCCTAGGATGACCAAATGAAACGACCTAAGAAGGTCGAATAATGAAAATTGACAACTGCCTCGTATAAACTATTCCCTAACCTTGTTCAAGTTTCACCCTAGGTAACACGTAAGTGTATCATCCCCAGCGGAGTCGCCAAACTGTGGACATGGGCCACCCGCGCCGCGCGCACCCGCGCGTTGGTTTCAAGGCGGCGGCACTTCTCCCACGGAACCTTGGTTTGCAAAAACACGTCTTGGGGCGTTACCGATTTGTGAGGCATTGAAACCGGTGAAAGGTTGAATAAGCCTGCATTTGTAGAGTCGCCGCCAATTTATTGTGGAAAAATTAGAAACCGTTCGAATACCTCATGCCATGTCAAGACACAAAGTAATGACATAAACACTAAGAACTCGTTACCCTTAGCATTCCATGTCTAGAATGACTCTCGAGATGCCAATGGACACGGATGTCCAGAGATAGATGGAGTAAGGGGTGAGGGTACGTATTAGGAAGCTCTTTAATTCAAACACCTAATCCTGCCCGCCTCGATAGCGGCCTCTACTAATGATTAGGGAAGTTATTCATATTTGATATGTCGTCGATGTAATGCATGCAATGCAACAAACATAGATTAATCGTAGCATGTGAAATTAGATTATGTCGGTTAACACGTGTTTTAGCAAACAATTTGGTCGAAGTTAGAAGTTAGATTCAATACATGTGAATGCCATATAATAAAATCATGCATAGTAATAATTGCGATAAATGAATGAATTACAATAATTAAAATTACAAGGAGTACAAGGTGTTGGAGTAGTTCTCCTCCACAATAGTGCGTGACCATATAAAATCTCATTAAGGAATATGCATGGGATATTCAATGGCAATACTAGTCAGCTGATCAACGTATATCGGTAACGGTTGGCCAACTAGGGTTTGACATTCCTGTCGTGAGACAGCGGTGTTCAGCTGATCCCTTTCAGTCACACCTAAAGGAACGAGCCCCAACACGAAAACTAATTAATAAATAGAGATGCAGTTTAATTAATCCCTTGATAAATTGACTAAGAGTTAGTCGGTTATTTAATTTAGAGAGATATCGAGTTTAATTAATCCCTTGATACAGTTTAATTAATCCCTTGATAAATTGACTAAGACAGCGGTGTTCAGCTCCTCCACAATTTTTATTTAATTATGCGATAACTGAATAATAAATTATTTGAGATGACAATTAATGATTAAACGGTTAATTGTTAAATTAGTACTAATTGTCTAATGTGATTAGTATTGGTATGTAAAATATATGTGTAGCTGTACACGTATATTTACAGAGTGTTTTATTCAAAATTAATCGGGAATTATTTAAACATAAAACGATGTTTGAAATAATCATTACACGTATTTGTGCGACAAATATAAGAAATGTAATGGACCCGACTCGGTCACATTGGACCGTATACATTATGGATAATTGTGCATAAAACACAATGATTATGCACATGCCATTTTTGATTGGGTGCACTTCTCATTGTGCTTTTGTTCTTACCTATACCAATGTGTATTGGGCGGAATAAAATAAGAAAAGAAAAACACTCCACTCTCCCTCCTTCCAACCGTCCAACCCTCCCTTTTTCCACGTAATGCTTTGTTCATTTTTCTTTATCTTTTGCATGTGGAGAAAAATAAAAAACAGTTTATCTCCCTAAAAACCAAAATATTAGAAATCACATACTAAGCGTTAGTATTACAAATTTAATAATTTTTACTAAGTGTTAGTATTATTTCAAAGGTAATCTTACAATATATCTAGTTAATATTTGTAAGGTTTTGGGTAAGTTCTTGGGTGCAATTTGAGAGGAGGCTTTCTTCATTGGAGGCTTAGATTTATGGAGGATCTTGCCATATATTGAATAGCTCAAGAACAACCAAGATGGTGATCTTAATTGTGCCCAATATTACCATTCTCAATGTAAGGAAAATTGTTTTCCTCATCATTTATATTTAAAATGCTTATATATTACATGCATAATACATAGATCCAATGATTTCTAAATTAAAGAAATTTTGATAACCTAATTAGAGAGGTATAATTAGGGATTATGGTCTTTCAAGTGGTATCAGAGCTTGGGCTTGTATTATGCATGTTAAATTTAAGCATTTTAATCTAATTATGAGATAATTTTAAAATAAAAAATGGTGCTAAAATGAAGATTTTTGCAAGAAAATTTTGCATGCATACCTTCTGATCTCAAATGGTTTGTGGTCAAATTTGGTGAGTTGTGGAATTATTTTGGTTATAGAAAACCGAGTCGAAAATATCGTATTTTGGTGAAGAGGTTAACTAAAATAGTTAAACTTAGATTATGACCTTGAAATTGTTATATGTTATCACATGCAATTTTTACAAATTTTATGTAAAGTTTCATAAAAAGTTATGAAGATTTGCATTTTTAATGATTTTTAATGGTTTAAAATCGATAAAAATTGATTATTTTATTCAAAAATAATGAACGGATGATAAAAGTAAAAGTTAGAAAAGTTTTCACACTTTTTGATGTTTATTGGATTTTATTTGATAAAAACCGATAAATATGGATGTTTTTGTTCATAAAATTAATTCGAAATTTTTGGACTTAATTTTCGACCTTTTTAGGTCCCTGGAAGAGTTCCAGTATGTACAAAAATTTTATGTCAAAATTTTGTAATGGTTAAAATTATTTTTGTATTGTTTATCAAGGTCGTGATAAAAACCGATTTAAATAACCCATGGATAATATCAATTCAAACTACTTCTTATTAACAAATTAGTGTTGACTAATTTTGAGTTCTAAATCAGTTTAGACAATTATTTTGAGCTTAAATGAGATTTAAGTGTTGATTATTGATTTTTAACGGGTAAAAATCAATAAATTCCGCAAAACCAAGCATTTTTTTAAAAGATTATGCTAAAGGGGCGATTTTGGCATGAAAGTTACAACATTTTATTTATATTTTTTATTGTTGAATGAATGAACGTTATTTATTTAATTATTTATGCAATTATTTTACCTAGTATGGCCTAGTTTATTTTTAATCGTTATTTCCCGAAATGTATGGGAATAGCGATTTGTTTGTAATTTAAATACGATCTCGTATCGTCGGTTTGTAATTAATTAATAGTATTTATTTATTTAATTAATTAATGTATAATAGGAATAGCTATGTAATTTTATTGTAATAGTTATTTTTACTGGCGTTTCCAAAAGACGGAATTTACATCGAGACGAAATCTATTTTTGAAAAGGTGTTACAAATTCCACAAGAAGGAGCCACTTTTGTAAGATGTTCCTATGAAGAGGCAAGGGACCAAGAAGTTGGTTTCCGATATGTAATAGTCTAGTTAATTTGATTAGCTAGGTGGCCATACTAGGATTTATCCGTTTTTGCATGTTTTATTTATTTTATGCTAGTTCATCATGCCGAAATCGCCACACATGCATTTTATTTGGTTTCATGCTTTTATCTTTCTATTGTCGATTTAAAGTTATCGAAGATTCACCTAGTTAGTTCACTTAAAGGAGAATGATAACTAATTGACAAGATCTCTCACATTCTTTTAATTTAAAATTGAGATTAGCCTTACGAATTATTAACACCTATGAATCCCTTGTTCATTAGAGCCACGCTCGCCCAAGCAGGGTGTTCTCTTTTTACCTCGGGTATGTAGGGTGATAAGGGTCATCACGCGCCAAAATTGGTTGGACTCAACGGGGTATAAGACGGTCTTGTATTCCAGGGCTAGTAGATGGGTTTGTTGAAATCCGTTGACCAAGAGTTCTACAGATAGAATTAGTCAAGCGTTGACTTACCGAATTTAGATAATTATGGGATGTTTCGCCCAAGCGATGCCTATTTTTGTCTAAAGACGGATCTTGGAATCATTTATATAATTTAGTGAGAGATCATTATATAAATGGACTTGTTAAAAATGTTTAACAAGTTTTTATAACATTGAATGTTAATTTTTCTTATTTTTTCGTTCACTCTCATAAATGTATTTACTATGACATCACGCATTTCCTCCTCCTTTCATCCTCTATTTGTTATGATATTCGTTTTGTTATTTCATTAAAAGCGGTTTCTTTGAAGGAATTTGATAGCAATGATTGGAAATATGATTTACCAATTCACCTACATAAGATTACAACGATTTTTTGCGATTATTCTACAACTTAACGTCCATACATATTAAAAAAAAAGGGTTTCATGTGCCAAACTCTTATTACGAGTTTAAATAGGAGTCACATTTTATCAAGAGTGTCTTGATTTCGAAATTGACACCTCCGTCATGATGATGACATATTAGTTTTAATTAATCAAGAGTAATTCAAAAGTTTGCAAAAAGAGTTTTCAAAAACACAAAGAATACTCCAATATGATACCGTCAAATGGCTCACTTCGAGAAAGGCCAAATCCATTGTTTATGCGCTAAAGAGTTTAGGCATATGATGACAATTGAACGGTTAGGTAGTCCTGAAAGATTCATTAATCTCTTATTAGACCCATCTAATAACTAAGTGTTAATTAGTTTAGTCATAAACTAAAAGGAACTTATGCATGCACAACAATTTAAATAAAAGAGAAGAAATTTAGACATTCTTACAAAGAGGGCCGAATAGGTTTATACTCAATTGGTCTCCTACCAAATTAGTCTTCTTAAGAATAATCCAAATGCCCCAAAAACCTTAGATCTAATAGCAAGATCTACACCTTAAGGATTTGTACCAAGGAAATCCTTCTTAAATCAAATACTAATTTGATATTAGAATTAGTATAAGACAACCTTAATAAAGCTTAATATTATTTTGGTTACTACCTTTAGTAATAATAATATTATGATTATGTGAGTTTTCTTCTTAAGAATTTTTACTATCTTAGAGAGAAGTATATCTTGTTCTCTAGATCATGAATGGTAAGAATGAATTAGAGAGATGTAGGAAATACACTACTTGAAAATGTAAAGGGGGGGTGGGGGGGGGTGCACCGGTTTTGGCATGGGTAGAGTGCCCAATACTTTTGCATTTTTCTCTTCTCAAGAGTGTAGGTATGCATACTTATGATTAGTAGGTAATCATCATGTTACCCACTAATTAAAATAATTAAAGCACAAATCCTCCTACCCCTTCCATATTCACGTCACATTTAGATAAAATGGACCTATTTTAACTTTGTCAATTGTCAATTTTGTGTAATATGACATATTGGACATGTTACTAGACATTTTGATTAAATAATGTATTTTTAACTAATTAAAAATCATTATATTCATAAAATAAATCACATACAAAATTAACTAGTAATTCTTGATTACAAGTACTTAAAATGGGTCATTCAATTATAAATTACAACAACTTGTATTTATAATAAATCATTCATTCTTATTTTAATTCTTTCATAAACAATAAATAAATCTAAGTAATAAAACAATTTAAATTACTTTGACCGAATCTTATTTAATCAAATCACAATAAGATACGTAACCCAACTCATAAAATCATTTGTCAATATTAAGGAATTAATTAACTTGTATCAGTATACAATTAATCAATTATCTATTAAGAATGTTTCCCTAGAGGTATGACCTTAAGGAATCAACTGATCACCACCGTCACACGACAGTAATGTCAAACTCTAGTCAGCCACTCATTACCGATTAATGTGGATCAGTTGACAATAAAATATTACTTTCCCTTTAGTATTCTTAATATGAGATTTAAACATGTGATCGCATTATTGTCGAGGACACATACTCCAATAATCTCCCACTTGTCCGCGACAAGTGTGCGTCACCAATTCTCTTGTCCAATTACTATCTACCACTCAATGCAAGGTGTCTTGCAGGCCGTACTTGCACTTGATCATATCATGAGTGTTTTCCTCGATCTGGAGAATAACTGTCTAACCGGAATTATCTACCATAGATACCTTCCGAGCGTGGCCACACATTTTCAGTTCATTACTCCTCGAGTGGCCTTGAGATATAAGATAATCCTGACGGGGATGGACAATTTCTATTGTACTCTTCCCTTCGAATAGCCACAGCTCATCATGACCCAAAACATGCCCATTAGACCCCAATTATGAAGGTCGCTGAACATAAATCAAAGTCACTCTGAAACTGTGCCATCTTAGGCGAACAGTCTTTAGTCAAAGAATCGACTCATAAGAATACCATAGTAGCTCTCGCCACGACCAGACTATAAAAATTTCCAGAACTCTATAAGCGGTCATTAGCCCGACAGAGTGCCCCATACAGTCTGCCTAGGTGATCAACTAGTCATCCCTCATGACTCTATGGCACTTGAACTTGCCATCAATCGCATCACACTCTAGTTACTTCGAGACGTCACCTCATATAAGCAACTAGGGGCCGATACTATGTTAATCCAGTTCACTTTAATAGGGTTCAACGTTGTCCTTACAACCTATTTGAATATAATAAAGTAATAAAAGAGTTTTAATAAAACTCAAACGATGAATGTATTATCACATATGTAAAATTGATACCATATCAATTACTACATAATCTATAATCCATACTCAATATTGAATACAACTATACATCTCAACTCAATTGAAATGGGATGACTTATCTTGCTTAGCCTATGAAAAGGCTTTGGTTAGCAAGTTTTAGCAACACTTTGTACTTTCTCTAACCTTGTACCATTTCCCTTTTTATAATCTTTAACATAACAACCTTTTGAGTACATGTCCAGATCCAATCTAGAGATAGGTTCCTTAGCCTTGGAATTACTCCCACTGTCCTCACAGTGTGCAGGGATAGGACCTTCGGTTGTTGGAACAAACTACCATGGTTCCTCCAATTCATAAAACGGAATTCTAATAACATCCCTTCCTACTTGCATTTTTCATAATTGCAAGTGTACTCAATTTTCGTTGTAAATCTCTCATTTTTCTTCTACCTAGAGCATATCTAGCAGATATCCTCCTTAATTAATATAGCCAAGATGGTTCTCTAACCATCCTAGTGTGATTAGAATATGGTTATCGTGTAACTGCTTCCACATAAATCCATATCAATTCTAATCACTTAGCTTCATTTCTTTAGTGCTCCAAGAGAACTAACCAATGAACTATGTGGCTATATTGAGACTTCTATCAAAAATTCGATTTGTAACTTTTCGTCATACTCCAAGTATACGAAATTTAAGAATGGTGATACATCTAAGCGTAATGAATTAATCCCGCAGCGGAAGCAAGTGGATTCAATTTCTACATGTTCAATACCTTTGAACTTGACTAGACTCGTATCAATATAAGAATATTCATTTAATGCTAATATCCTCTCAGAACTATCTTTATAGGTCTGGATACCTTAGAGATGTATTATTCTTCTCCTAAGTCTTCCATCATTCACAATGATCAATATTGTTGGAAATCATATTTTAAATATCACATATTTTAGTTTAAAGTTTTAGTCATAAAAACTTAAGGGTATTATGCGTGCAAAGCATATAATTAAGTGTAGAGGAAAAACCGGTTCCTTACATTGAATATTTCGGTTTATGGGCACAAGTAAGGTCTTCTACCTTCACTTGTTCTTGAGCTATGATGAGTAATATGATGATCCTCCAAAGACTTCAAGTATAGATGCCACTCCTCTTGATTGCACCCAAGATTATCCTTTATCTCTACTAAATAATATGTGCTAGATATTTGTTTAGTAGTTTACCTTAAAATTGATTACTAATACTCATATATTACATTAATAATATTAGTAATGTGATTGAACAATTTGGATCATCATTTCTCAAGTTTTGAGAGAAACATGAACAACAATAAGAGAGATGAATGCATTAGAATATTAATGAATGGTTAGAGACAAAATGAAAACAAATTCCCATCATAAAAAGGAAGGGAACCGTGAAAGAGGAAGGGAATGTGCCAAAATATGGCATCTCCTTTTTCTTTTTCTCTTTTCTAAATATGTAGGTGTGTAAGAAAGTCGTGTAGGTTTGTAAGGCTAGTCTACAATAGCCATAATAATATATTATTTATCACATAATATAATATAACCCACAATTCACTAAATACTCCCTCCATTTCGGTTCATTCACATAATATGGACAACCATTTTATTTTGTCAATTTCTCATTTGTCACACAATATGTCACATGTAGTATGATATATGTTATTAATTAATTTAATGCATATTTATCACATAAATATCATTTTATAAATTAATTAAATTACATATAACAAATTGACTAGTGATACTTGATCACATAAATAAAATGGGTCATTTAATTATAAGTCACAACATCTTGTAATTATAATCAACCATTCATTCCCATCTCTATTGTTTCTCAAACAATAAACAATTTTAGTAATAAAGCATTTTTATTACTAAAATAAATCTTATTTAATCTCATTACAATAAGAAATAATATTCTCTCTCACAATTGAATTGTTCAGTTTTAAGGAATTGATCAACTTGTATCGTCATACAATTAATCAACTTTACAGATAAGGGCATCATCCTTTAGGTGTGACCTTAAGGGATCAACTAACCACCACCGTCCCACGACAGTAACGTCAAACTCTAGCAAGCCAATCGTTACCGATTAATGTTGGTTAGTTGACTATATAATAGAATCATCCCTTACGTATTCTTAAAATGAGATTTAAACATGTGATCATCATGATCGACAATTGTGATCGCATTATTGTCGGGGACACTCCAACAATCTCCCACTTGTCCTCGACTAGTGTGCGTCACCAATTCTCTTGTCCTATTACTATCTCCCACTCAATGCAAGGTGTCTTTCAGGTCGTACTTGCAAGTGATCACATCGAGAGTGGTTTCCTCGATCTGGAGAATAACTGATTGACCGGAATTATCTACCATAGATACCTTCCGAGCGTGGCCACGCATTTCCACTTCATTACTCCTCGAGTGGCCCTGAGATATTGTTTTAACCCTGATAAGGGGGTGGACAATTCCTATCGCACTATTCCCTTTGACTAGCCATAGCCATCATAACCCAAAATATTTCCATTTGACCCGATTTACGAAAGTCGTAGTAACATAAATCAAAGTTAATCTGAAACCATGCCACCTTAGGCGAACAGTCTTTAGTCAAAAGAATCGACTCATTAGAATACTATAGTAGCTCTCGCCACGACCAGGCTTTATAAATTTGCCAGAGCTCTATAAGCGGTCACTGCCCGACAAAGTGTTCCTAACAGTCTGCCTATGTGATCGACTAGTCATCTCACATGACTCTATGGCACTTGAACTTGCCATCAATCACATCACACTCTAGTCACTTCGAGATGGCACCTCATACAAGTGACTATGGGCGAATACTATGTTAATCCGGGTTCACTTTAACGGGGTTCAATATCGTCATACAACCCGTTTGGATGTAACAAAGTATAATAAAAGAGTTTTAAAGTAAAACTCGAACGACAAATGCGATTATCACATATGAATCGTCAATGCCTGATTATGATTTCATATTCTATAATCTAATTTTATCTTGTATGTAGTTGTTCTCTCAATCCAATTGAAATGACATGACTCGTCATGTTAAGCCTATGAATAGGCATTATAAATAGGTCTTAGCAACTCCCTGCTCAACCTTGCTACATACTTGTTTTCCTTTCGTAATGTATACATTTGCATTACAAAACTTTCTGAGTACGTGTCTAGATCCAATCTAGACATAGACTTTCTTGCCTTAAAATAGCTCCCACTGTTTTCACGGTGTGCGGGACTCATCACTCTTGCACATCCCATGTTTGCAAGTGTACTCAATTTCCGTTTTAAATATTTCTCATTGTTCTTTATTGCCTAGAACGATTATAGAAAATCTATTTCTTAAATAACATAGCCACTATGGTATCTTAACCATCCTAATGTGTTTTGATTATGGTTTTGTCGGAACCCATGCGCAATCTCAATTGTCAATTGTCATTTGTGTAACACTCTTACACAAAATTGCATCAAAAACACTTTGCTTTACATCTTTAATGCTTCTTCAAGCATTTAAGGGTAATCTTTATGTCTTACTTGGTAACTATTACTTAAATTCGATTTGAAACAATTCATCATACTCAAAGTATATGAAGTGTTATACATCATTTCCTATTTAATTGATTCGGCAGCGGAAGCAAATGGAATCAATCAAATATGTTCAACTCGATTGAACTAGTCATGAATCTTATCAACATAAGACTCCTTATTTGACATTAATATCATGTAGATTTATCTCCATAAATCCGGATATTTCTCCAAAGTCTTAAATCATTCGCAATGATCAATATGTCATCCATATATAAGACTACTAAAATTTCCGTAACTCCCACTAAACTTCATGTATAAACACAACTTCTCGACTTATCGGGAAAATCTTTTATACCATGATCAAATAATTGATTCTAACTCATTGATGTCCTACTCAAGTCTATCTCTTAAGTTCCACATTATCTTAGGATTGCAAAAAAAAAAAACTCATAACATGTATCGAATACATTTCTTCTTTGAAGAAGTGGGTTTTTGGATTCAGTTGCTATATATCTCATAATGAAACACAATCCCTAAGAAGATCCAAATAGACTTAAGCATTTCAACTAGTGCAAAACCCTTTGCCACCAATCAAGCTTTGATATCTCTCTTTGATATCCAACAATTCCACTTGGAATTTATTTCGGATTTTCATGGCTCTAAGCCTTGTATTGATTTGTGACTTAAACACTCTCATGTAAGTCATATGTTTATTACCTTCCAGAAGTAATTAACTTGAATCAAACAATTTCTTTGTAAGTTGTAAGCTCTTTACTTTCTAAAAGTAACACGAATTCATCATCTTCAACAAGTGATGAGTTCAACCTCCTAGGTTTCGATGAAACAACGTCATGTAGCCAAGAAAAACCAGTTTCTTGCGACATACAATTTTTGACACAATTCTTTTGTGGCTCTTGAATATATTCTCCCACTCTGTCTTCTAGAAATAAACTCGTATTCTAGAAAGACAGCTTCACAAGCCACAAACTCGTTGTACTCGTGATTATAGTAAGGAAAAATGAGCATTTGTTTCTTGTGAAAACTTACACGCATGGTACTCTACCATTTCATATCTCATATGATTCATTTTAGTTTTAGTGGAAAAATAATTTAGACAAATGATAAAATCCCCAAAAGGATCAAGTAACTCAAAGTAACTTGATTGAAGTCCAAACCATATCGAATAGCGTTTTGATTTCTTTATCCAACCACACATTATCCCATAATGCGTGCTAAGAGAGATTAATTTGTGATACTATATCACATTTCCTTTGGCTTATATCAAAGTCTTCACTTTGAAAATCCCATCACGTTCAAATCGTGCGTTTTTGAACTCTTTGTACTTCTTCATAGACTTCTCTTTGCACCTTATCAAGTGAACACTATCAACTTAATCGTCGGTAAAAGAAAATGATAAACATTTCTCATTAATGATTTGCATACTCAATCTCCTTTTCTACCAAAAGGCACGAGAAATCTTGCTTTGAATACAAGATACACATATACCATAAGATTAACAATCTAATGGTTCCTAGAGTACTCGGTAACTCTTTGCGTTTATCATTCCATAATTTAGATTAAATCTGGGTTACCAATATGAGTCTTGCATCATCTATATGGTATATCATTCTAGCTTGGTTTAGAATAGAATCACCTTGATTTTGGGCTAGCCATAAATCAAATCGCGGTGTATGGGGTCACAAAAAGTAAAACCTCTTTTGTATCTTAAAATTATATTCTTATTTAGGGTCCATGTACTTAATATTCCTAATTAAGGTACAACTTTAAACCCAAAACTAGATTGAGTACACAATGACTCTATCTCTCGACATTATTTGATGCTAGTCGTCATATTCTAATCATCCTATGTATCGCATACAATGATGAAAACCACCATCGGTTTCTAATATTGACAAAATGATACTAGCAAACCTTATGTCAATCAAATAAATAAAGAACTAAGTCTTATTAGATGTCCCACAACTAACTTGCTTATTCTTAAACAACTTGGGGTAGTTTCCATTCTAGTGTCCAACACTTTCAAAATGGGAACTTTTATCGGTCGAAATTGATAGGTTTAATAAATTTATTCCCAATAACTTTACTTTTGCCTTTATCTTGTCAATTCCTTTCCAATCTTTACTTCCTGAACCTCGTACTTTCTTAACGATTAAGAGAATGCTCCCACTCATTTCAATGAATATTTGCTTAGAGAAGCAAAAATTTAATTTTATGAAGACTACTCTTCAATTTATTCGTTTAGTCTTAAAACTTTTATTGAAGTAGTGGTTGCGTTATTTTGGTCAATTACGATTTCTTACAAATCTAATTACCAAAACAATTTAACGTTTCAAAGTACTTAATGCAATTAAGTATATGAATAACTATCCATTGTAATTAGACATGTTAGTCAATAATCAAAAGCCTTTTTGATAATGAATAACTTCTATCTACACTTTTCACAAAAAGATCTTTAGCAATGGTTCATATGAGGTTTTAGAAGCAAATTCATATTTGTCTTTAGTTACGATGTTTTAATGGAGATTTGAATCAAAAATCGAAATGATATCGTATATGAATTGTGGCAAAGAAATAGAACAATATGATAACGGAATAGTGGAAAATTTAACATTTATCGTTTTATTAATACTTGTAAATAACAAGTAAAGTATTTACATAGTGACCTCTACCCAACAATGATAAATGATTCCAAGATCCAAATTCATATTAACTTGGGCATCGGTAAAGCCGAATACAACCCTCATCAATATAACTCGGTGGATTAACTCTTTAATCGATTCTACTTTTAGAACTCTCGGTCGATAAAATTACATTAATATTTATCTTTAGCCCGAAACACATCCGGCAACCGTCGAGAATACTTTCGTTGAGTTCAACCCAAATTTCGAATAATTGTGTCCATGATCCAAATTTACATCAACTTGGGCATCGGTAAAGCCGAACACAACCCTTATCTTTATAAATTCGGTGGGTAGACATTTATCACCCACTTCCCCTACGTAACAAGGTTTGTACTCCGGTAGGGCCGAGTGCACTCCCTCATGAAATAGGTTTTCATGGTTTCTATTTTTTGGTAAGGCTAAGTCTCAATTGTTTATTTTAGCGAGAGGTCATGTCAATTTATTATCTATCACGTTTTAAGTGAACTAAAGCGGTGAACTACGAAAATTGTAATTGACACGGTCGATAAACTCGGTTTAAAATGCATGTTTAGTTATGGCGATTTAGCGATGCATGCAACATATAAATAAAATGCAACAACAACATCAGAGCCTTAATCTCAAAATGATTTGGGGTCAGCTGACATGAATCATCCTTTCGAACTGTCCATGGGTGAACGCACGCCTCAAAATGCGAATAAAAAAGGGAAGATGAAAAACAAAAAGGAAGAACGAAAATGTAATGGAAAGTCAAGGTAAACTTAGGGGTTTTAAAATCGAATTCCGTCTTTCTTTTATAAAAACTTAAAATTTAAATCGAGAGTAACGATTAAAACGATTTTTAAAAACCGAAATAGAGTTAAGGCTCCAGAATGAACCAGGTAAAATCTATAAGAAAGTGGTTGGTGAAAAAGTGTAATAAAGGAGAGAAAAATAAATAATTTAATTTTTTAAATTAAATAAAAAAACATTAAATCTGTCTAAAAAAACATCAAATACTAAAAATCCACATGTATCCTTTCCCTCCATTGTGCCCTCTCCGTCACCATACTCTCCTCAAGCCCCAGAACTCTCATATCGTGCTCTATCACTCTCAACCATGTCTGTCTAATAAAATAAAATGCAAAGCATAAAAATAAAATCCTAGTATGGCCTTCCTAAAATAGTAAATCTAATAAACTATTACAAATTCGGAAACCAACTCCTTTTGGTCCCTTGAGCTTCGGTCTTGGCACGCGTCTCGAAAAAATACTTTCTTTGATGGATCGCCTTCTCGAGTGGCGCCGTCTTCAAGGAACTCCGGAATAATAAAATTAAAAAATGAATTACATAATTCCCTATCATACATTTGTAATTAAAATAAAAATAAATCTATAAAATTACAAAACGGTGATACGAGATCACAATAATTACAACCGAATCGATATTCCCATACATTTCGGGTAATATCAATTAAAACTAAGGCCATATTAAGTAAAATTACATAATTCAAAAATTACATAAAATTAAGATATGACAATCATAAATAAAATGCAGCATTATAATATGTATAAATATGCTAGATTTTATGCTAAATCGTCTTTAAAGAGCCAATATCGTATATTAATCGGTTTTTACGGATTTGCATGATTTAACCTTTTAAAATCACAATAATTACATAAATTCATATTTATGTACAAGTTAATTACCCTAACCATCTTAGGACTCAAAATTAGTCTCCACTAACATTTAACAATAATTAAACTTGATTTCTTAATATTTTTCATAAATGGACCCAAAAATACAAAATTTATGTTATAAACCTCAAATTAAATCATAAAAATTTCAAATAATTTCAATATTTAAAATTTAAACTCATGAAGATTCTGGAAAAATGCCATGACACTCATAATGTTCAAAAATTAGGTTAAAAATTTCAAAAATTTATCGAGAAAAACAATGTTGAGGTTTATCGTTTTTAACAATTATGACCATAAAAATATGAGAAAAATTTTATTCATCAAATTTTCACTTTTAGATCTAAAATATATAATAAAATGCAACATGTGACATTTTTCCTTTAGTCATGAAGTACGTTTTAGCATTATTACTAATTATAGTCACTATTTATGTGATTTTTCATCAAAAATTCATAAATCATGCATAAGGACTTCATTATAGCCAAATGTTTTACACACATCTTGTAAAGTTGCATGTGACAACATAATAAATTTCCATGACCAGATTCAAAATATAACTCATATTAACCTATTTACCCATTTAAATACGATTTTAACTTAAAAAATCCATATTTCGAGCAAAACAACTCATTTTATCATGAAAATTTACAGGCCATCAGTAGATAATATATGTGAAACATATCCAAAAACCACTGAATAATTCGAAGTTTAGCTATTTTTCGTCCAAAAATGACATTTTTATCATAAAAATCATATTTTAATGCCAATAATACATAAAATGAACAATAAAAATCCATAAATCGTCCCATATGACCTAAAATCCATTTAGGACCAGAAACTTGTAACATTCAAAATTATTTCGTGATTTATCAACATAAAACACAAATTTCAAGTTTTATTTGTTAATCATATTATCTCGGAAAAACGATCCCGATCTTGCATGCAACAACCATAAAGCTCTGATACCACTTGATGAAAATCATATTTTAAATATCACATATTTTAGTTTAAAGTTTTAGTCATAAAAACTTAAGGATCTTATGCATGCAAAACATATAAATAAGTGTAGAGGAAAAACCAGTTCCTTACATTGAATATTTCGGTTTATGGGCACAAGTAAGGTCTCCTACCTTCACTTGTTCTTGAGCTATGATGAGTAATAGGATGATCCTCCAAAGACTTCAAGTATAGAAGCCACTCCTCTTGATTGCACACAAGATTATCCCTTATCTCTACTAAATAATATGTGCTAGATACTTGTTTAGTAGTTTACCTTAAAATTGATTACTAACACTCATATATTACATTAATAATATTAGTAATGTGATTGAACAATTTAGATCATCATTTCTCAAGTTTTTAGAGAAAGATGAACAACAATAAGAGAGATGAATGTATGTGAATATTAATGAATGGTTAGAGACAAATTGAGAACAAATTCTCATCATAAAAAGGAAGGGAACCGTGAAAGAGGAAGGGAATATGCCAAAATACGACATCTCCTTTTTCTTTTTCTCTTTTCTAAATATGTAGGTGTGTAAGAAAGTAGTGTAGGTTTGTAAGGCTAGTCTACAATAGCCATAATAATATATTATTTATCACATAAAATAATATAACCCACAATCCACTAAATACTCCCTCCATTTCGGTTCATTCACATAATATGGACCACCATTTTATTTTGTCAATTTCTCATTTGTCACACAATATGTCACATGTAGTATGATACATGTTATTAATTAATTTAATGCATATTTATCACATAAATATCATTTTATAAATTAATTAAATTACATATAACAAATTGACTAGTGATACTTGATCACATATATAAAATGGGTTATTTAATTATAATTCACAACATCTTGTAATTATAATCAACCATTCATTCCCATCTCTATTGTTTCTGAAACAATAAACAATTTTAGTAATAAAGCATTTTTATTACTAAAATAAATCTTATTTAATCTCATTACAATAAGAAATAATATTCTCTCTCACAATTGAATTGTTCAGTTTAAGGAATTGATCAACTTGTATCGTCATACAATTAATCAACTTTACAGATAAGGGCATCAACCTTTAGGTGTGACCTTAAGAGATCAACTAACCACCACCGTCCCATGGCAGTAACGTCAAACTCTAGCAAGCCAATCGTTACCGATTAATGTTGATCAGTTGACTATATAATTGAGTCATCCCTTACGTATTTTTAAAATGAGATTTAAACATGTGATCATCATGATCAACATTTGTGATCGCATTATTGTCAAGGACACTCCAACAAATATGTCCCTTTCATATAAGACTAATAACACCACATTACTCCCACTAAACTCCATGTATAAACAGAAGTACTCGACAATTCGAGAAATGTTTATCACATGATCAAAACATACTATTCAACTCTTTGATATCTACTTAAGACTTCCTCTAAAGTTCGCATCCTACTTTAGGATAGTTGCGATTTACAAAACCTCATGCAAGATGATTTTAAAATCCAACTATATCAAATCATATCCGAATACAATGAAGTATTGTTGTTGCGTGCAAAATCCTTGCCACCAACCAACCAATCTAAATAAACATTTTCATGTTTATGTTTGCTTCGGACTTTTGCGGAGTTGAAACTAGATAAAGTATCATAATAAGTTACAGGTTTGTTATTTTCTAAAATAACATAACTCCTTTCTACTTAGATTTCGAAGAAATATTTACTAATTTTGACAAGGAAGGAACGTCTTCCTACATCTTATTCCCAGTTTGTGGCTCTTGAACATTTTCTCCCACTCGGTGTATAAGAGATAATTCAGTATCTTTATTTGTTAATCTTATTGCTGTCATTATTTCTAGTATGAGTAGCTAAACCCCTTGTGTTAGGATGTAGGGAATCTGTAGAAGTAGGCGGTATTAGAATAGTAGACCTAGAACGCGCCATGGTCGATCGACTGGGTTCCTTGGTCGATCGATCGGCCACGTGAGACATGCTTCGTTTTAATTAATTTAATTGCTATATTTGACGAATCGAGTGCACTTGACTAGTTGAATGTTTAGGAATTGACCGACCCAATAAAGATCGAAAGATAGGGAAGGGAGATAGCCTACCTAATTAAGACGACTAGATTAATGAGATCGAAAGATGATTTATTTTAGCCTTTTAAATCTCTTTTCAGGACGAAAGTTAGCATTAGTGATATTAGAGACCTGTAGCGAGATCGGAAGATGTTACCTGTTAAGAAAGGACCGAGAGGACTTCTTATTTTCCCGTCTCACGTGTTTGTTTTAGACCTACCTAGTATACTGCCGCCGAAACTATAGTGAACCGACCATCTTAGCACCCTTTTATCATTTGATTTCATACATTTCTTTAGTTTTCTTTTAATTTCATTGCCATTACAATAAACCAAAAAAAATCAAATCCCCCTCACATTTGTTACCTTAGACTAGAATTAGACATCTATTAATTGCATCACCTCCCTGTGGTTCGACCCTGACTGCCACTAGCTATAGTAGTAGTTTGGACTATAAATTTTATTTTTGGTGCATAAAACGACAGGGATCAAATTTTGGCGCCGTTGTCGGGGAGGCAATTGTTTAAAATTTTTAGCTGTTTCTATTTTTAGTCTTTCTCTTAGTTTAAGGGACATTTGTTCCTTAAACTATTCTCATATTCTACTTGTAGTTTCTTCTTATGCGCAGGTCACAGGGTGGTGAGTTACTACCGTTCAATCCTGAGATTGAGAAGACTTTGCGTGAGTTGAGACGATCATCTAGAGTATTGCCGACAGAGGAAGAGCTGAGTACTCTGTCTAGTTACTACGAGAACGAGCTGTTTGAGGAGGATCCACCTTCGTCACCTATTTCTATTTCTTCAGCAGAGACTGTCACATCTCCAGACATGGCTGAAGAAGCGAGTATAGCCAGCCACTCTGAGCCGACAGCTGAGAATCTCTATAAGGGGTTTGCATTACCAGGGACGGATAAAAAATTCGAGCCGAAACCGTCCTATATCAACTTGGTTGAGAGAAACCAATTCGGGGGAGCTGCAAATGAAGATGCAGCTAAACATATGGAGACATTCATTGACTACTGCTGTTCCATACCCCCACCAACCGGTGTGACCCAGGACCAGGTGAAGGAGACGATGTTCATATTCTCTCTTCGTGATGCTGCAAGGGAGTGGTACCGAGACCTGGATCGAGCTGCTAACGAGATCACTGATTGGAAATCGCTAGCCCTAGCATTCTACAAGAAATATTTTCTGCCTCGAAGACCAATGCCATTAGAGCTCAGATCACGAGCTTTAAACAGGGTCCTGATGAGAATTTTCATGAGGCATGGGTCCGTTTCAAGAAGCTGGTGCGAACTATTCCGCACCATGGGTTCGAGAAATGGAGCCTATGCAATCAATTCTATAATGGGCTTTATGACGATCAGAGAGCTTTCTTGGATGCGGCAGCTAATGGCAGATTCCAGGAGAATGTAGGAGAAACTAAGGGGTGGAAAATTATTGATGATTTGGCCACCCATAAAGCCGAGTATAGAAATTCCAGGGGAAATCAAAGGAGAAGTGCTGAATCCCCTTCTGTAGCTGCATTAGAGGCTCTTACGACGAGATTTGATAAGTATGAGTTGAGAGGAGCTTCAAAAGGAGGGATCTATCATGTGAATGCTGTTTCAGACGGTCCTTTCGTCTGCAAGAGATGTGGAGGAGAAGGACATGTTTCAGACAACTGCAGCATTTCCTATGAGTCTTGTTCTGCTTTTCAACATTATAGGCAGACAAACACTTATTTTGAGCCGAATGTCCATTCGAACTTGAGGTGGAGTAGCCAAAATGTCCTAAATCCGACTCCACCTCCACAGCAGCAGCAGCAGCATAATTATGTGCTCCCTCATAAGCAGCAGCAGCCATATCAAAAGCCTCCGTATGTTCCTCAATAGCAGCAGCAGTCCCATGGCTCCGATTTTGCCGAATTGAAAAATTTGTTGCTGAAAGAGTCTCAAGCTAGGGAGGACGGGATGAAAATGTTGGAGAGTGAAATTGCTCAATTGGCTAGCAAGAGTGCAACAAGAGCTCCGGGGCAATTACCGTTGCAGCCGCACCAAAAAGAGACCCTTAATGCCATTAGTTTGAGGAGTGGGTCTACCCTTGATGGGGCCGCTATGGTCGAGGAAGCTACTGGAAAAGATGAGGCGGAACCAAGTAAGAAGAAGGCTGTAACGAATAATAGCAAGAAAAAGACGATCAGCAGGTATGTTAGTCGATCGACTGACATACCCGATCGATCGACCGATCCATAAAAGTGACACAACTCTTTCTCTGTAGAAGTCGATCGATCGACCGACATGCATGGTCGATCGACCGACTATGCTGCTGATGGTGAGTCTTTTCGTCCTCAAATGCCAAATAACTTGAGGGACCACTTGTTTCGGGGTACGACTACTCCGGAAATATTGAGGCAAGACCCAAATGCTGATGGGTCAGTCCCGGTTCCAAAGTATGACCCAATGACGATTAATGGTTCATTTTTGAGACGGTCTGAAGAAGGTTCGAGCTATAACAAGGAAAAGGTAGTGGATTTTCAGCCTAAATCCACTGATGCCGGTATGAGAGACCTAGAGAAGAGGGCTAAGTTGCTTCTTTCAGCCTCTTATCCAGAGAGATTGGTACCAACGAAGGAACAGGTATCGTTTAACAAATTTGAAAATGTTATTCGTAGCTTAAACGTACAAGTTCCTTTTCTTGAATTAGTTAATCAAGTGCCTGCTTACATGAAATTTAGAAGCAGCTTTTGTCTAAAAAGAAGTCACTTGAAACTGTTCAATCTGTCGCGTTAACTGAGGAGTCATGTTCTTATCTGACCCATACTGCACTCCATAAGCTAGAAGACCCGGGTAGTTTTTCAGTCCCATGTAATATTGGCACCTTTTCTATTGAGAAGGCCTTGTGTGACCTAGGAGCCAGTATTAGTGTAATGCCCTTGAGTCTTGCTAAGAAGTTGAAATTGACTAGGTTTGCAGTTACTAACATGACAAATCTGGATGGTGATCGATCTGCGGTCCAGCCTATAGGAGTCTTAGAGGACATTCCTGTGCAAATAGGAAAGTTCTTTTTCCCTGTTGACTTCGTTGTACTAGATATGCCCGAGGATGCCCACATTCCTATCATATTGGGTAGACCATTCCTGCACACTACTGGTGCAGTTATAGATGTTGGCTCAGGGACTCTGACCTTTGAAGTAGGGAAGCATTCCATTGTCTTTGCCTAGACAGCTAAGAAGAAAGACCCTATATGGCCAGTCACTTGTAATACGGTTTCTGAAAAGAAATCCTATTTTGTGCTTCCTGATATGCCTGCCTGTATGCCTGTTTCTGCTATAACACCTCCGCCCCAGATTGGGAGCACATTGGAGGAAGATTCTTCTGTTTTGGATATTGCAGGAGCTGGTTTGGGGAAGGAAGTGTCGCATGTTGCTCCAGCTGTGAAGGAGCCAATCGTTCAAAGAGGCGGCCTAGGATGTCTTAGCTATGACACTGATGAGGAGCCCGATGAGGAGCCAGTCAAGGTGACGGAGTCCGATTTGGATTTTGACGTGTTAGATGAAGTTATTGATTGGGGAGATGCTGAAGCTGTTGATCCGTTGAGTTCTGCGGATGTTGGAGTTGAGAAGAGTGCAGCTGAGGAGATGAGCACTGTAAAGGCTACTTCTTGTAGCCAGAAGCCGAGCAAGTGGGCCATTCCGTGGCCATTCTTGATCAACTATTAGTTGATTAAGACTTTACAAAAAAACATTCACTTTATTGCTTTCGTTAAACTTTTTATTTATTGCTTTTGTGTGCGCGAGACTTCGCATTTTAATAAGTTTGCTTAGGATTTTATACACTTTAGACTGTTACTTTGGGTTTTGCGCAATTTTTGGGCGCGTTATTATGTGCATTTACAAGTTTATGGACCATATTAGCTCGAGTTATTGAGCTAATTCGAAGAAAATCAGAACCTACAGCAGGTTTTTCGGTCGATCGACTGCCTCCTATGGTCGATCGACTGAGCTGCGACTTCCAGGAGCTTCTGTTCCTATTCACTCTGGTCGATCGACTGGGTGATATGGTCGATCGACTGGGTGATATGATCGGTCGACCATGTTCGTTGCTGTACTGCTCACGACCATTCCCCTGCTGTGTTTGGTCGATTTGCGGAGTTGAGGGAGTCTTTTCTCCACTTTATTCTCCGACTCATTTCCGTTTTCTTCCGTTTCTTTATTTTACACATAATGTTGCGTTTAATAAATTGTTTTCTCGGATTTACGCGCGGTATTTTTTGTCTTTTCAGGTACTTATTGGTAGCATTTGCTCTCTTGAAACCTCCTAGCTCACGCTGGTTTGGGAGGTTTCCTTTTCTGCGCTTAAAGTCTTGTGAGTTTCCGAGCTTCATTTCATGTCTTCTTTAGTTATTTTCTCGCAAATTCCCGTTTTCCTTTTATTTGATTACATGATTTTGCACAATGGGGACATTGTCTGATTTGGTTTGGGGAAGGGTTTTGCATTGCATTCATATATTTTATTGCATTTCTATTACACGTTTATTGCATTTCAGTTTGCATTTGTTATTTAATTTCCCTTATATATACCAAAAATTCAAAAAAAAATTGAAAATTTTGAAAATTTTCCAAAATATCACGTTTATTTTAGCATATAGGTTTTGTCGGAACGGTAGTATTTCAATGATGACATTGCATTTTCAGCTGTTTTATGCCTAAGCCTTACTAATTGACATGTTATTAGTAGAATCATATGCATAGTCTACGAGTTTTCAATGATTATTTGCTGAACTTGAGACTTGACTTAGATTTTTGGCAAACTACATCATATTCTGAGGTTTAGAGCTTAAAACTGGTTTCATTCGTGACCGGTTTATCTGGGATTGTGAGTAGTTACTCCTTATGAGACATGTTACATAAATATGCATAAATATAAACTTAATCTACTTAATACCTGTATGCATTCGGGTTCGTGGTTTGTTGACACATGTGGAAGAGGTCACCCCTTTATTCATTTTACCCATAAGCTCCACACTGCCAAAAATAGCCTTTTTGTCCCGTTACTACATCCTACATTTAGCATGCCCTTGTCAAGCTAGTAGTTTATGTTCTTCGGATTGTTACTTTGTTTTTGATAGTTAATGCTCATTTTGAGACGTTGTTGGGAAAGTGAAAAAGGAAGAAAAGAAAAAAAATAGAATTGAAAAGGAAAAAAAAAAGAGAAGAAGAATGATTTGAAAAAAAAAAAAAAAAAAAGGGAAAGAAATGCATGCTGTACTGTAGAGGGCGGTCGATCGACTGGCCATCTTGGTCGATCGACTGATGCCCGAGAAGAGAAAGAAAATCAAATCGCATAATTCAAACTCTTTATTAAATGGAGATTTTTGCTCCCATGCTGTATTTGTATCTTATGAGGAGTTGATCAATTATATCGGAGATTGTGAGTTTTGTGCTTGCTATTAGCACCCGTTTTACTGTTAATTTTGAGCAAGAAGTTGGATGTTGTTATAATTTGGTTCCCTTAGTTACTATCTTGGCTTTTAACTCCGTTTTTATCCAAATTTGTTTTAGCCTCTTCTTACCCATTACCTCACATATCCATATTTACCTCGGCATGTGTCATGGTCATTTGATTGGTTGGAATGCATATGTACGGTTGTAGAGATTAGTTTCATATTAGATTGTAGGCATGTTCTTATAGGTCGTAGTTAGGTGGGTGTCACTACAAAATGAATTCTTTCTATCTTATACATTATTCACCTGTGCTTATGAGTGATTCGAGCGACCCGTGAGAGTCCATAATGAGAAGTCTCTACAGTTGACGGTTCATCGGTTTTTAATGACTTCATAACTCGTTTGCATAATTCTTGTTGCGAATTGATTGTCAGTTGTTGCATTAAATTGGTTTAGGCTATTCGGTTTGCATTTCGCTCTGAGATTGAACTCGTTCCATTAGGTTTTAGGATCGAGTCTAGTTCTTGCTTGGGGACAAGCAAGGGTTTGGTTTGGGGAAGTTTGATGCGTGTCTTTTATATGATGTTTCACACCCTATTATACACGCATTTCAGAGCTTAATTAGGTAGTTTATGCTACTGTTTGCCCCATTTCGTATACTTTCGTATTTTTATGTAATATTGCAGATTTATGCGGAAATGAGTAGAAATCGAGCCGAATCCGTCCCCGAGTAACTTGCATTTGACGTGAAGTATTTACTCAAGAAACGAACTTGGTGCGCATATCGAGGCCTGAAAGACTAATTCACGAAGTTTTTGAAGCAATGTACCAGCTACTCCAGTCAATTGACTGACCTCCATAGTCGATCGACCCGAGCGCGACTTACAGAAGCTGCTGTTCAGTGCAGACCAGTCGATCGACTGCCTTGCATGGTCGATCGACCATCATACGAGCTGACGCGCAATCTAAAGAAATAGAACGAGAATTCCAAAGCCCATTGTATATTAGGTTTAGGAATAAGTGTTACGTTATATTCCTATATAACGTAACCTGATGTTTTGATAATAATCATTCAGTTTTTAGTTTATCATCAGTAATTAGGGTTCTCAAGATTGTTTCGTTTTCAATACAATTTACTTTTGCATTCGGTTTCTGGATCTTTGTTCTGCAATTCTTCTCTCCTGTTTTCATACGGTATTTCCGCTGTCCCATTAATTAGTTTTATTGCTCTATTTCTTTCGTAGTATAGAATTGCTAGAATAGTTTCCCGAAAGCCAATTTATCGTCTCATCTTATTTGCTTGTTTAGTTAATTTAATCATGAATTCAGTACCTTTATTTGTTAATCTTATTGCTGTCATTATTTCTAGTATAAGTAGCTAAACCCCTTGTGCTAGGATGTAGGGAATCTGTAGAAGTAGGCGGTATTAGAATAGTAGACCTAGAACGCGCCATGGTCAATCGACTGGGTTCCCTGGTCGATCGACCGGCCACGTGAGACATGCTTCGTTTTAATTAATTTAATTGCTATATTTGACGAATCGAGTGCACGCGACTAGTTGAATGTTTAGGAATTGACCGACCCAATAAAGATCGAAAGATAGGGAAGGGAGATAGCCTACCTAATTAAGACGAGTAGATTAATGAGATCGAAAGATGAGTTAATTTAGCCTTTTAAATCCCTTTTCAGTTCGAAAGTTAGCATTAGTGATATTAGGGACCTGTAGCGAGATCGGAAGATGCTACGTGTTAAGAAAGGACCGAGAGGACTTCTTATTTTCCCGTCTCACGTGTTTTTTTAGACCTACCTAGCTACCTATTATACTGCCGCTGAAACTATAGTGAACTGACCATCTTAGCATCCTTTTATCATTTGATTTCATACATTTCTTTAGTTTTCTTTTAATTTCATTGCCATTAGTATAAACCAACTCAAATCAAATCCCCCACACATTTGTTACCTTAGACTAGAATTAGACAACTATTAATTGCATCGCCTCCCTGTGGTTCGACCCTGACTGTCACTAGCTGATACTCTCGTTTCTGTACCAAAAATAAATACCTAAATTACTACTAACAGAAGTTAGCGGTAAGTAGGGTCGATCTCCACAGGGAGGCGGTTTACTATCTACTTGTCTATCCTATCTGTCTAATGTCACTATTTGGGGGTTTTGATTATTTATATTAAACTAAAGAGGCTAAGCAAGAGGGAAATGAAAGCGAGAATTTAACAGAGGAGAAGGGAATATGCTAGGAGTCGGTCTACCGTGTGGCAAATTTGTACTTTCCCGGGTGTCTTGAGGCGATTAGACTATTGATAAGAAGAGCTATGGTCGTCACCTTTCGGTCCTTAAACCGCCCTAAGGTCTCCTAACTTAGCTTTCGCCCTAATTAGGTATTACCTATTGTAATTAAGCAAGCCTTCCCTTCCAATCTTTCGATCCAGGTCGGGGTTAACTAGATAAATTGGTCTCCTGCATGCATACATTCAACCTGATAACAATTAAATTGCCTAATACAATTCTTATCGCCAGACTAATCTATTCAAGTCAATTATAACATGTCGCTACCACGGCTTCCCTAATCCTAACATACTACGGAATTAGCTAGACATAATTATAGTAAGAACGAGAAATAAAGAAATAACAATAAACATAAACAATAATTAAAGAAGAAAAGAAAGGGGAAGAATTAATACTGAATTATTGATCCGGAATTGAAGACTAAAAGTAACAGTGAAAGTGACAGACGAAAAGTAACGTGCGATGATCCCCGGATAAAAAGCACACCCTAACTGACGTCCGAACTCTCCTATTTATAAGAAAATAGGATTTGCTAAACCTAATTGACGGAATTAAAGCAAAAAGCACAGCCCGTAGCAAAATCCACTCGATCGAGTGGAATAAAACCACTCGATCGAGTAAACTCACCCAAAAACCACTCGATCGACTATTTATTCATCGTAAAACCACTCGATCGACTATTTATTCACTCGATCGAGTGGATCTTGACTTCAGCAGCACATAATTCTCGTTAATTTGACTTTGACTTGTCCTTTTAGCTCCCGAAACACCTTCACGCATCCCAAGACAGCTATAATTCCCGCTTCAAATCTACTCTTCCTCCAAATGCATGAAAAACGAGCGGTAAATGGCTTGATTTCACCACTTTATGGTCCATTCCTGTAATTAAGACAAAATACACCAAAGTAGCATATTCGGGGCATTTCGTAGCATAAAACCACGATAAAAGCATAGAAATACGTTCATAAATTAGGCTAAAAGACTATATAAAATGCACGTATCAAATCACCCCAAACCAAACCTTTACTCGTCCCCGAGTAAATTAAGATGCAACTAATGGAACGGAAAAAGATAACTCAGAGCTAGCTACAAATGCCCACTTAAGCCAATTTAATGCAAACAAACTAACACTTATAGCTAAACAGTCAAATGCAAACGAGTTATAGGATGTTTATAATAAAGCTGAACCGTCGACCTTGCGAGACCTTTAACAATGGACTCTCACGGGTCACTCTTCTCTCATGAAGCAAAGGGTGAACATATATATGTAAGAGAAAAAGAAAAATAGTCGCTCACCTAAACTACGACCCACATAAACATGCATGCAACTAATATGATAGACAATTCTAGCTACCGCACATACATTCCAACCAAACAAGGTCCTGTCACAGCCGAGTGCTTACAAAAATATGGTAAAGTGAGGCAATGGGTAAGAAAAGGCAAAACATTTATGGGAATGTGGAGGTATAAATGGTCAAGCTAGTACCTAAACAAAACCATATGACAACATCCATTTCCAACTCAATTATGAAATTAAGCACAGTGCCCTTCATTTGGCACAAAACTCACCAAACCGAACTGAACATACTCCTCAAATAATGTAAGATAGATCATAGGAGTAGAAACCGACTAATCAACAAACAACATCTCTTTTTTCAAATTTTTCCTTTCTTTTTCTATTTTTTTCGGTTTCTTCTTTTCTTCTTCGAATCCTTTTTTTTTTCTTTTTTTCATTTTTTTTTTCATTTTTTCATTTTTCACGTCTTTTTTTCATCAACCTTTTCCTCAATTCACCCTCTTTTTTTCTTTTCTACCAACTCCAAATCAACAGAATACGCGCCAAACTTGATACAATAGACAATATACCGCAGAACAATCTAAACTAGCTTGACAAGGCAGGCTAAATTTGGAATGTAGCTAAGGGTCAACAGGCAAATTTGGCTAATTGTAGAGTTTGATGGGTAAAAATGAAAGAAAGGGAAAATGTAAGCACCTCCCTGCATGTGACACCAACCACTAACCCAAATGTATGAAGGCAAAAAGCAATTGAATTTCATATACGTGCAAATTGATGATACATGTTATGCAAGGAGTAACTACTCACAATCCTACATGAAACCGGTCACAAATGACACCAGTTTATAAGGCTCTAAATCTTAGAAATTATAAGTAGGTTGCCAAAATTTTCAGGTCAAGTCTATTCGTTCAGCTAAATTAAACATTAACTCGTAGATATGCAATAAGACAAAGCTAATAAGATAATAGTTCAATGCAAGGCTTAAGCAAAAAGACAATTGCAGTGCAATTTCATCATGGAAATCCACCGTTCCGACTCAACCTATACGCCAAAGTAAACGTGAAATTTTTGAATTTAAAAATTTATTTGAAATTTTTCAATTTTTATGAGAAATGCAAATAAAAACAAGATGCAGACACAGATATGGATGCATAACCTCCCCAAACCAAACCGTACAATGCCTCATTGTACCAAAACATGGAAAGGAAATGCAAACTAAAGGAGAAAGAGAGTAAATGCGGAAAAACTTACAAAATGCGCGAATAAAGGGACCTCCCCAAACCGACCATGAACATGGGAGGTTGCTAAAGGCCCGGAAAACCGTCTCAGGAAGCTAATCCAAGTCAAATACACTCGATAGCAGATGAACAGTAGCTGATCGAGTAAAATGGGCATCCAAAACTGCTCGATCGAGGAGAAAAGCAGTCGATCGAGTAGTTCTCTATCTGCAGGTGGTCGATCGAGTAGAAAGTTCACTCGATCGAGCGGATTCGTCAGCAAAAGTACTCGATCGAGTAGAAAAATTACTCGATCGAGTGATCTTCAGCGTTGTTCTTGCAAAATGCATATAAAACAGCCCGCAAACTAACTAAACAAACACACTGAGATAGTCTATGGTATAAAAACCATTTATTACAACTGAAATTAAATAAGGTGCAAAATAAAATTATCCGGGTTGTCTCCCGGTTAGCGCTAGCTTCAGTCAGGTCCCAGCTCGACCTTCTTTTCTTCGAGCCTCTATAATCAGCTACAATCAAAACTGCTCAAAGCGCGCAGCATTAAATCATAAATCTGCGCATGTGCTACACAGAAATGTAAGTAGCACCACGGTGGAATAAAGAAATAGGAAATAAAACTATGTAAATATTTAAGTCTAACAAATTTCCTATGAGAGCTCCTAAATTTATCCACAAAATTATGGAGTGCGGGAGCAATTGAAAATAAAGTGGGGTTCCATTTCAGATTAACAAAATTAAAATGACAAGGATGGTGAGAAATCGCTAATTTATTCGTCCACATATGAGGAGGTATAGCTTTAAAAGAGGAAGTACGAATCAAATGAGGCAAAGAACTATTAAAACAAACAATAATAAAATTATCGTTTACTACCTCAGGTTGGTCGCTCCCAATGACGGAATCATAGATAAAAGAATTTATTACCTCTTCCGTGCTAGGAGTAATTACCGACTCAGCTGCTTCTTCATCAACCTCCTCGATGGATTTCATCCCGTAAATCTCAGCCTCAAGCGCATCCAGCTCGACTTTGAATAGGGGAGACTCACCGTATCCATTATCATCATCAAAATCGTCATCTAAATCAAACCCATATGACGAATCAAAACTCCCAATGGCCAATTTAGTCGATCGAGCAGAATAATCACTCGATCGACCAATTTCCTCCTGAATTCCACTCGATCAAGTGGAAATATCACTCGATCGACCAATTTCTCCTGGAAAATCACTCGATTGACTAATATTAGTCACTCGATCGAGTGATTCCTCCTGTGCAGGGCTGGAATCTTCGTGTAAGGCAGTGAAATGTGATAGAAACTCGTCGTCTGAGTCATAAAAGTCATCCTCGGCATTGGGCAACACGGATTCCTCAGGAGAAAAACCGCTCTCAGCAAGGTAAACCTCTTCTTCTTGCATCTCAGCTGCTAACTGAGCAATGTCAGTTTCGAGCTTATCAATGCGCGCGAAAAATCGTCTATCATAATCTTGCCTCGCTCGCATTTCAGATGCAAGTGTCTCCAATAAAGATTTCAGCTCCGCAATCTCTTCTTCTTGTATATCAGGAGGATCTTGTTGCGGTGGCCATTGATAGGGTGGATGTGGCGGCACAACTACAGCTGCTTGACTAGCTCGACTGCGCTGCTTGAACGCGTAAACTTCGTCATTCTCGCGAAACAAAAAACGCATCATGCCCAAGAAGACCACATCTCCCGCAGTAAATGACCTGCTGTGCCATATAATAGGACATAGGTGACGGGTCAAAGGTACTCAAGCCTTCCCTTTGATGATCTTTCACCTAGAACTGTCTAGGTAGTACCTGTAAGGCCTATCAAAACAGCACTAAAGGAAAAAGATTAAAACGGCCTCAAGGGAAAAATCCCCTGAGCCTAAAAACAGATAAAATGAAACAAGTAAATAAATAGATTGCCTCCTCGGAAACGACGCCAAAATTTGATACTGTCGTTTCTGTAACAAAAATAAATACCTAAATTACTACTAACAGAAGTTAGCGGTAAGTAGGGTCGATCTCCACAGGGAGGCGGTTTACTATCTACTTGTCTATCCTATCTGTCTAATGTCACTATTTGGGGGTTTTGATTATTTATATTAAACTAAAGTGCCTAAGCAAGAGGGAAAGGAAAGCGAGAATTTAACAGAGGAGAAGGGAATATGCTAGGAGTCGGTCTACCGTGGCAGCTGTACTATCGGGTGTACTGAGGCGATTAGACTATTGATAAGGAGAGCTATGGTCGTCACCTTTCGGTCCTTCAACCGCCCTAGGGTCTCCTAACTTAGCTTTCGCCCTAATTAGGTATTACCTATTGTAATTAAGCAAGCCTTCCCTTCCAATCTTTCGATCCAGGTCGGGGTTAACTAGATAAATTGGTCTCCTGAATGCATACATTCAACCTGATAACAATTAAATTGCCTAATACAATTCTTATCGCCAGACAAATCTATTCAAGTCAATTATAACATGTCGCTACCACGACTTCCCTAATCCTAACATACTACGGAATTAGCTAGACATAATTATAGTAAGAACGAGAAATAAATAAATAACAATAAACATAAACAATAATTAAAGAAGAAAAGAAAGGGGAAGAATTAATACTGAATTATTGATCCGGAATTGAAGAACAAAAGTAACAGTGAAAGTGACAGACGAAAAGTAACGTGCGATGATCCCCGGATAAAAAGCACACCCTAACTGACGTCCTAACTCTCCTATTTATAAGAAAATAAGATTTGCTAAACCTAATTGACGGAATTAAAGCAAAAAGCCCAGCCCGTAGCAAAATCCACTCGATCGAGTGGAATAAAACCACTCGATCGAGTAAACTCACCCAAAAACTACTCGATCGACTGAATTAGTTACTCGATCGACTAGAGGCTATTATTGAACTGGTCGATCGACCAGAAAAACCACTCGATCGACTATTTATTCATCCTAAAACCACTCGATCGACTATTTATTCACTCGATCGAGTGGATCTTGACTTCAGCAGCTCATAATTCTCGTTAGTTTGACTTTGACTTGTCCTTTTAGCTCCCGAAACACCTTCACGTATCCCAAGACAGCTATAATTCCCGCTTCAAATCTACTCTTCCTCCAAATGCATGAAAAACGAGCGGTAAATGGCTTGATTTCACCACTTTATTGTCCATTCCTGTAATTAAGACAAAATACACCAAAGTAGCATATTCGGGGCATTTCGTAGCATAAAACCACGATAAAAGCATAGAAATACGTGCATAAATTAGGCTAAAAGACTATATAAAATGCACGTATCACTAGCTATAGTAGTAGTTTGGACTATAAATTTTATTTTTGGTGCGTACAACGACATGCATCAAGTGTAGCCTCTGTTCACGTCCCCACTGTACAGAAAGGAAAAGTTTTAACTGATGATTTAAGGCAAAATCTCTTAAAACCTGTTACTGGGGAGGAAATTAGAAGGGCAATGTTTTCCATTCCAGGGACCAAGGCCCCTGGCCCTGATGGTTACAACAGTCAGTTCTTCAAGGACACTTGGGGTGTCACTGGTCCTAGTGTTATTGATGCTGTCAAGGATTTTTTTACTCATGGAAGGCTGCTAAAACAGATTAATAATACTATTCTCACTTTGATTCCTAAAGTTGATATGCCTCAGTCTATGACTCAATTTCGTCCTATTGCTTGTTGCAATACTATCTACAAGTGTATTGCCACACTAATGTGTAACAGACTGAGTGAGGTGCTGCCTTTCATCATTAGCCCTAATCAAAGTGCTTTTGTCAAGGGCAAGGATATTGTTGAAAATATTTTGGTGTGCCAGGATTTGGTGAAGTTGTATGGTAGAAAGTCTTGTTCTCCTAGGGTGATGTTTAAAGTTGATTTGCAAAAAGCATATGATAGCATTGAGTGGAGTTTTTTGGAAGGGATGTTGAGTGCTTTAGGCTTTTTAGAACAGTTTACTAAACTTATCATGGAATGTGTGACAACCCCATCCTTCACCATTGCCCTAAATGGTGAAAATTTTGGGTTTTTCAAAGCTCAAAGAGGTATTAGGCAAGGGAATCCTATGTCCCCTTTACTATTTACCATCTGTATGGAGTATTTGAGTAGAATCCTTAGTGAAGTTCAGGAAGTATGATGGCTTCAAATTCCACCCCTTGTGTAAGCCTTTAAAACTCACTCACCTTTGCTTTGCGTATGATCTTCTTATGTTTAGTAGAGGTGATGTGAAATCTGTTGAGATTTTATTGAGAGCCTTTGAGACCTTCTCTTGTGCTTCTGGTTTATGTATGAACAAAGGGAAGTCTTGCTTTTATAGTAATGGTTTGGACAGAGGAATGGTTGTTGGGATTTGTGAGCTTGCTGGCATGACTGAGGGGAAACTCCCATTTAGATATTTGGGAGTCCCCATTGCTGCTAAACGTCTTACAACCTTGGAATGTGCTAAACTAGTAGATAGAGTTGTTGAGAGAATAAGAGCTCTGGGCACTAGAAAGTTCTTATGTTGGTCGTCTGGTGCTCGTCAAATCAGTGCTTAGTTCCTTGCATTGTTACTAGGCACGGATCTTTATTCTGCTTGCTAGTGTACTCAAAAAAGTTGAAGCCTTATGCAGGAGTTTCTTGTGGCAGGGCAAAGAGGTGGCTCATTCTCCCCCCCAATTGCCTGGGATACTTGTTGTCAGTCTCAAAAGATGGGTGGTTTGGGCATTGTTGATTTGAGAAGATGGAATGTAGCTGCTCTTGGTAAATATGTGTGGTGGATTGCCCACAAGGAGGATCATCTTTGGGTGAAATGGATCCATGATATCTATATGAAAAATGATGACTGGTTCTCTTATGCTCCTAAAAGTACTGCTAGCTGGTCGTGGAGGAAGATTTGTGGAGTGAAGGATAAATTGAAATAAGGTTATTTGGACTCTTGGTGGTTGAAGCAGGATAATCACTATACTATTCAGCAAGGCTACTCTTGGTTATGGGGTCTTAATGGGCAACAGGTTCCATGGTTTCATTTTGTCTGGAATAGGTATAGCTTACCTAAACATTGCTTTATGGGATGGGTTGCAGTTCAGGGGCGTCTATTGACAAAGGATAGACTGATGAAAATGCAAATCTGCCATGATTCTGTTTGTGTACTTTGTGGTAATGATGGAGAAGACCACTCTCACCTATTTTTTGGATGTACATTCAGCAGGTTGTGGCTACAGCTACTGAACAACATGCTGAATACTCAGGTACCTGATACAGGCTATGTTGAATGGTTGACTCATAAACCATTTCAGAGTTTGTTCAGGAAGCAGGTTATTGCAACTTGTTTATCATATTTGGGATGCAAGGAACAAATGTAGGATTAAGCACGTGGTCCCTAGGCTTGAGAAGATTGTCAAATTAGTTAAGGGGGATATAATGATGAGATTGGAGAGGATGTGTAAAGGTAGAGAGAAGGAACGGTATAGGCAGTGGTCTCATTAGCATTGTTGTACTGTTTTTCTTCTTGTTCCTTAAAACGATGATGATGTAATTGGTTGGTTCATTGGTTTATAATATTACTTACATTTTACCAAAAAAAAAAGAATTAATATGTGTAGTATTTATAGTAGAAAGGAGATCTAGGTTTTCATCTAAGAAACTCTAGATGTCGTGTGGATTGATGCACAAGGAAGGAATTAGGTTAAATATTATTTAATCATTTACAACTCATAAAATCTTGGAAGATAGGAAAGAATAAAATAAAAATAATATATGGAGATAAGAAATCACTAACAAATATTATTTTGATTTACCATGATTCTTATCCAAGCAAGAAAAGGATCTTAATCCATTTATTTATTCTAATAATATCTTAGTAAAAGATATGGAATAAATATAAGGAGATAAAATATCTTTAACAAATATTTTATCTAAGATCTTTACCTAAACCCTAGATATGGAGAAGATCTCGTGTAGGTTAAGGAAGGAATAAGATCTATCTTTTTCCTATTTTAATCCAACAATATTTTAGGTAAAAGATATAAAATAAATATAAGGAGATAAAGTATCTCTAACAAATATTTATTTAATATTTTTACCATAAACCCTAGATACTATATAGATCACGTGTGAAGTATATAATAAGTAGAAAATCAAATATTATTATTTAACCTAGCAATATCTTAGTAGAAGATATGGAATAAATCTAAATAACCATAAAGATATAAAATATTTTTAAAAATAATCTTATTTAGATTTACCCTAATCTTTACTTGCACAACGAGTATCACATGAGTAGGAGACGACCCATAAGCCTACTACATTTAACGTGAAACCCTAGTAAGATATTAGGTTAAATAAATTAGGGTTTAGATATGAATAAGTAGAAAACCGTAGTTAGCCACCAAGAAACAACCCATAAGTTGTCACAACAAGTCGGCCTACCTAAAGGGTAATTATCTATTCATAACCCAATTTAAGTAAAAACTTTAATCTACTATAAAATAGGTTTTTAATTTAAAGAATATAAAGATAAGATTTGAAAAACTATTTTCAAAACAATTTAAAACTCAAGTCGTGCGTTTTCATTACTGTACCTCAATGTTATAGCTAAATCACCTATAACATTGAGTCTGGTAGGCAATGTTATAACCAAAACAGCTATAACTTTACTTACCAAAATCATTTCTATAAATACCATTATAAGACGATGACCTACGCTATCTAATCTTCCTGGATATCTTCAATGTAGGATTCATCTCTTCCATCTTGATCATAAGCTCTTCATCTTGAGCTTGTTATAGACTTGATCAAGTCTTTTGCTTGAGTGATCATCATACTTGAAACTTGTTACAGTTACTATGACGCTTTAATAATCTTCAATGTTATAGCTCAAGCTGCTATAACATTATTTGAATGATGTTTCACAAATCTTCAGTGTTATAACCATGGTTGCTATAACATTACTTGCATAAATTTTAAACTTTAATCAATCTATTAAAGACTAAACAAACGATTACGAGCAAGAGTATATACATAATTAATCACACTTGTCATTATCAAAACACAATCATATAACTATATGGTCCAACAAATTCCCCTTTTTTTATGATGACAAGTCTCTTATAATTTGTGACTAAGTGTAAGTTCCCCCTCAACATAAGACAATAAAAGTCATAGTAAGTTGAACGCAAGAACAACAATCCACTTATATACAAAATATAGCATCTAAGGACCTTAAGAGATTAAAGGTTCTGACAAGGAGCAAGCTTAGGCAAATACTTAAGTCACGGTCATTTTCTTTCCCCTCTTGACATCATCGAAAAGAGGAGAACAGACATAAAACACCTAGAATAATATCAACCGAGGCAAGAAATTTTAAGCAAGACAAGTATTATAGCATAAGAACCAAGTTGAGTACAGATTTTATAGGAGAGAAGGAAATTAGTCACTAACCTAACTACGACCTACAAAAGCATGTATGCAATCTAACATGATAAATATCTCTAGTGACCGTACATACACACTCCAACCAAGCGAGGTCCAAAACACATGCCGAGGACTTAAAAAGTAATGTGAGGTGACGTAATTAGGTAAGAAGGGGAAAAATAATTTGGATATGTGGAGGTAAAATCCAAGCTAGAACCAATCATAATCAAAAGTAACCATATTCCACTTTCCAACCCAACATGAAAGATGATGCACCATGCCAAGTATGGCACAAACTCACTCAAATCAACAAGTACTTCTCCTCAAGTAATATGGAAATGATAAGAATAGGAGTAATAAGAGATTCTTGCGTTTCCATCTTTTATAGTATCATTTTTCTCCTTTTTTTTGTATTATTTTTATTTTTTTTTTGTTTCAGTCCATCTTTTTCTTCTTCCTTCCAATATCCATCATAAAATCAACAAAATTGACCACAACAACACTTCCAAACTTACCAACAAGACTCGCTTGACAAGGGTAGGCCATATGGAATGTAGTAGAATAAATGGGTCAAAACGAGGCAATTTTGGCTATTGTGAGGGTAGTGGGTAAAACGTAAAGGAAGAGTCGCCTCTCCACATGTGTCACCACCACAAACCCGAGTGTATACAGGTAATAAGAGACAAATTTCATGCTTATGCAATTTGATGTTACATGCCATGTAAGGTGTACTAATCACATCCTAAATGAAACCAATCATGAATGTCAGTGGTTTATGAAGCTCTAAACCTTAGAATGTATATGTGAATAACGAGAAATATGGTTTGTATACAACACAAAATATAACAGACTAGCAAAGGGAATATTCTTATAAAGGAATAAAATATTATATAAGAATGTAATTGCAACGGAAAATACGAACATAGTTATAAAATCTCGTAAAATCTAGTCAGTCATACGGGAAATAAAATATTTGTGACAAGTTAAGCTGCCACCAATTAAACCAATTTCCAACCATAAAATCTCAAAACGTTCTCTAGCCAATGCTTTGGTGAAAATGTCAGCCCATTATTTTTATGTACTATAACATTCCAGTCTTATGTTGGCCTTATCTACATGGTCACGTAGAAAATGGTGTCTAATGTCTATATGCTTAGTACGCGAGTGCTGCACAGGGTTCTTATATATAATTATAGCACTCGTGTTGTCACATAAAATAGAAATACACCTAATGTTAACACCATAATCACATAACTGTTGCTTAAGCCATAAAAGTTGAGAACATACCAACCAGTGGTAATATACTCGGCTTTAGCTATAGATAACGCAACGGAATTTTGCTTCTTTGAACCCCATGTTAAAATGCATGATCCAAAAAATGTAGCTATGCCAGAAGTACTTTTTCTATCAAGTGAACAACCTGCATAGTCTGTATCTGAATACCTTATGAGATCGAAATTACACTCAAGAGGATAACACAGATATAATTTTGATGTACCAATTAAATACTTCAAAATTCTCTTAACTGCAATCATATGCGATTCTTTAGGGCACAATTGAAATCGAGCACATACGCATACACTAAATATTATATCAGGACGACTTGCAGTTAAATAAAGAAGTGAGCCAATTATACCTTGATAAGTTGTCTCATCGACAGACTTACGTCTTCATCCTTAGTCAACTTCTTATCTCTAACCATAGGAGTTGGCTTAGAATTAGAACTTTACATACCAAATTTCTTGATTAGCTCTTTAATTTATTTCTGTTGGTGTATCATAATTCCTTCAGTAGTTTGTTGAATTTGAAGCCCAAGGAAGAACTTGAGTTCTCCCATCATGCTTATCTCGAATGCAGAGGTCATTAATTCAGAAAAATACTTAGACAAACGATTATTAGTTGAACCAAAAATAATATCGTCAACATAAATTTATAGATTTCCAAAATAGGGTTTTGTCGACAGATCCTCTTTTAAAACCACTGTCAAGAAGATATTTTGACAATCTGTCGTACCAAGACCTAGGAGCTTGTTTCAAACCATACAAGGCTTTATCTAATTTGAAAACATGGTTTTGAAACTTAATATCGTGAAATCCTGGAGGTTGCTGAACAAAAACCTCCTCATTCAGATAACCGTAAAGAAATGCTGTCTTAACGTCCATTCGAAACAGTTTAATTCCTTTGTGAGCTGCAAAAGCTATTAATAGCCTAATAGCCTCAAGTCTGGCTACACGAGCGAAGGTCTCATCATAATCAATTCCTTCTTGTTGATTATACCCTTGTACGAACAATCTGGCTTTATTTCGTACAATAACTCATGTATCGTCCAACTTGTTTCTGAAAATCCGTCTTGTACCAATAACAGTTCGGTCTTTATCTCTCGGAACTAAATGCCAAACTTTGTTCCGTTCGAACTGTTGTGGCTCTTCTTGCAAAGCAACGATCCAATCTGGTTCTGCAAGTGCTTCTTTGATATTTGTTGGCTCAATCGGTGAGAGGAAGGAGTAAACTGAGCAAAAGTTGTTAAACTTTCTTCGAGTTCGAACCCCTTTATTTAAACTTCCTAAAATATTTTCCATTGGATGAGAGTCCTTATATCTCCCTTTCTTAGAAACAGGAGGCACATCGTCATTTGAACTTGGCTCACCTTCTTCGAATGATTGAGGTTCAAGCCTCGTTCCCCCTAAATCCAATCCTGGGGTTATAACAGAATCACTAACAAATATTATTTTGATTTACCATGAATCTTATCCAAGCAAGAAAAAGAGCTTAATCCATTTATTTATTCTAATAATATCTTAGTAAAAGATATGGAATAAATATAAGGAGATAAAATATCTTTAACAAATATTTTATCTAAGATCTTTACCTAAACCCTACATATGGAGATGATCTCGTATAGGTTAAGGAAGGAATAAGATCTATCTGTTTCCTATTTTAATCCAACAATATTTTAGGTAAAAGATATAAAATAAATATAAGGAGATAAAATATCTCTAACAAATATTTATTTAAGATTTTTACCATAAACCCTAGATACTATATAGACCACGAGTGAAGTATATAATAAGTACAAGATCCAATCTTATTATTTAACCTAGCAATATCTTAGTAGAAGATATGGAATAAATCTAAATAACCATAAAGATATAAAATATCTTTAATAATAATCTTATTTAGATTTACCCTAATCATTACTTGCACAAGGAGTATCACACGAGTAGGAGACGACCCATAAGCCTAATAAATCCAACATGAAACCATAGTAAGATATTAGGTTAAATAAATTGGGGTTTAGATATGAATAAGTAGAAAACCCTAGTTAGCCACCAAGCAACAACCCATAAGTTGTCACAAAAAGTCGGCCTAACTAAAGGGTAATTATCTATTCATAACCCAATTTAAATACAAACTTCAATCTACTAAAAAATAGGTTTTTCATTTAATGAATATAAAGATAAGATTTGAAAAACTATTTTCAAAATAATTTAAAACTCAAGTCATGCATTTTCATTACTGCAACTCAATGTTATAATAGATAAATCACCTATAACATCGAGTCTGGTAAGCAATGTAATAACGAAAATAGCTATAACTTTACTTACCAAAATCATTTCTTTAAATACCATTATAAGACGATGACCTAAGCTATCTAATATTCCTGGAGATCTTCAATGTAGGATTCATCTCTTCCATCTTGATCATAAGCTCTTCATCTTGAGCTTGTTTTAGACTTGATCAAGTATTTTTCTTGAGTCATCATTATACTTGAAACTTATTACAGTTACTATGACACTTTAATAATCTTCAATGTTATAGCTCAGGCTGCTATAACATTATTTGAATGATGTTTCACAAATCTTTAATGTTATAGCCATGGTTGCTATAACATTACTTGCTTAAATTGTAAACTTTAATCAATCTATTAAAGATTAAACAAACGATTACGAGCAAGAGTATATATATAATCAAGCACACTTGCCATTATCAAAACACAATCATATAACTATATGGTCCAACAGATATAATTAAATCACACATAGTAATAATTACGATAAATGAATGTATTACAATAATTAAAATTACAAGGAGTACAAGGTTTATTTGATCTACGTCGAAAGCACGCTCGACGACGGGATTTCAAAGAAGAAAATAAAAGAAAAAAAGAATTAGAAATAAAAATATGAAAGTATAGTTGATTTGAACCGTAATTAGGAGCTACGTCAAAGCGAGAAAGGGTTTAGGGACAGAAACCAACCTAGAACAGGCGCAGCACCTGCTGCGTCTTCTGGAAGAGGCGCAACACTTCATGCGTTTGTTCTAGAGCTAGGTTCTCGCTATGAAGTTAGAACCGCTACACTGTTATCGTTCGTTGGTAGATTTAGGATGAATTATCGATATTAGACTCGAATTGAAGTGTTTTAACCGATTATATATATCTGGGCAGGCCATCAAACGAATTAAAACGAGAAATTACAGCGATTTACATGATTACCATTATACGAGTAAGTTCTGTCGGAAATACAAAAAGGCGAAACTTGAGGTTAAATCAAGACGAAACTGGACAAATAAGATTCGGAAGAAAGCTGATGTATCAAATTAGGCTTCCAGAACCTCGACATGAACAAGTCTAAACCCGGAGAGTAGATTTGAATTAAAACGGCGAAAACCCGCAAGTATCGAATTACTCGGGATTAAGGACGAATTAAGCATTGTACTTAAAAAGGAATTGTTAAAACATGATTTGTATACTGAAATAACAAACAAAACAAAGAATAACGAAAGAAATAAAAAAGAAGAAATTTGCAGGAAGTCGAGGAAGAAGAAGAAGAGCAGGAGCAGCGGGCAACCTCTGGAAGAGGTGCAGCAAGGCTGCGATCCTTCGAAGAGGCGTAGCTGCTGCTGCGTTTCTTCTCGACGTCTGACCTCTGCTATTTCGTAAAAACGGTTTCAAAAGATGGATTTTATTTCGGTTTTCGAACTTGCTCTTGATATAGATCTACATTAATTGATATAAAATAAAGTACAATAATAAAATGGGATTTACACCCTCAGACTTACATGTTTGATGAAACGAGATTGACTAAATTTATCGTTTTAGTGATTGCTCGACTCGAATATGCGTGGAAAGTGCCCTTGTTAGATGATTTAGTAGATTGATTAGGTTGATTAAAGGTGGAGTTGGTCAAATTGGTCGGTCTATGCAACATGACTGGGACTCAGAATGATCTGAGCTTACGTGGTCGATTGATCAAGCACGTAGGCGTCGAAAGGCAATAGCGTAGTCTAGAATGCAAAGAGAGAGAGAGAGAGAGAGAGAGAGAGAGAGAGAGAAGGGGCGGAATACTCGCGTGCCAAATATGGAAGCCGGAGTCCTCTATTTATACTAAACATATGGAGGAGTTTAGGAATGACATGGATTTGGAAAAAAATCATGGAAATATCATGAAAATTACAAAAAGAGGGCTATAGAAGAGGAGCAGCACTTGCTGCGTCATTTCCCCAGAGGTTTCCTCCTCAGCAAGAAAGATTTCCGCGTTTTATTATCGAGTTTCGGTAGATATACAGTTCTTTATTCCATTAAACACAATATTATCGTAGATATTAACTTAAAATATTAATTTTAATTAGGAATAAATATCCAGAGAATTCTAGAACATTCCGGAATATTCCGACTTGGCATTTAAACGGTTTTTAGAAAATGAAGTGGTTTTTGACTCGGACTCCAAATGAACTCTAATTACTTTCAAAACGACCGTATCGGTGTGTAGATGACGCCTAAGGGGTTGACTTGAGTGTTTTAGATATCACTTGACGATGAACTTATGGACTGTCATAAATCATTCCGCGTATCAAACATGCGGCCCAATCATCACTGGGTGGTTGGCGGAAAGTGTAGAAATGAGGTATCTATAGAGCCCCCACTTTGACTGAGGCTTGGACAAGGCGAAAGTCAAAGTATAGCCATCGGGTCAATCGAAGATTACAACCTGACGACTATGGCGATGCATGGCGGCTCAAGGGGTCTGAACCAAAGAGTTGTCGTCGGGAACATTTTAGAGTCTGTCGACTTTCGGGGAGGGTCGTTTAAAGTCCATTAGACTACATAAGGAAGCTCACCAGCCATAAGAAGAAACCATACCTGAGACACCCTTGAGTGAAGGATTCGAAAGTACTCATGCTCTCCGGAGAATTATATCTTAAACTCCGTGGGGAAGAATCATATGTTGAGTCGACAATGGCGCGCCCTTGGCACCGTTGAGGAGAAAATAATAGATCGACAACGACACGCCCTTGGCATCGCTGAGGAAAATAAAGGTGTTCGATCGACAACGGCGCGTCCTTGGCACCGTTGAGGAGAAAATCCGTTTGGGTCATCGCAATCGAAGTTCCGATAAAGAGGATAAGCTCATAAACTGTATTTAATGATCATGAATTCTCACTGGGGAACCAAAATGTTGTGGTTTCCTATAGTATGCTGAAGAGAAAATGCCGATTCGGACGAAGAGACACCCAAAAAGAAGCCATATGTTGGGGAAGAAGCGCATGAAGCCCGGGCCCACAAATAACAAACTTATAACGAATTTTAACGAATTTGGCTGGAAACTCGCTGGGGAAGAGGCGAAGCAAAAGTTGCGACCCTTGGATGAGGCGCAGCAGGCGCTGCATCTTCTCCCGAGCTCACCCCTGTCTGGGTAAAACTCGACTTTAAGCCGTGTTTGTTTTCATTTCAAAACACAAACCTATTTCAATTCCTTACAAAACTCAACCAAATTCCAACCAAATTCCATCAAAACTTGATCAAAAATCACCATAAATCATGACTAATCGAGGTATGTATCTTGTACTTGCTTTATTTTGCATTTGAGCTTTGATTTTGGGTCGAAAAAATAAGGTTTATACACCCATTTACTCCAAAATTTGAGGCTTTCATCTCAAATGAATTTGTCTCATGAAATTGACATTAGAAATGAGTAATTGATCATGTTAGGAATACAACCATGTATTCCTTTCGAATTTTCGTCAAGTATTAAAGATTTGAGCGTGAAATATGACGGTTTCCTGCTAAACCGCAAAACCCTTTGAAAATGGCCCTATGCTAGTCCATTTTTGATGAAACTTGATGCTTTGGAACGCTTGTGAAATGGGTAAACTTGCTATCATGCCGGATTTTCAATTTGTGACAGCTCCTCCGGGACACTCTTGTATGGCATAATTGATATTGTAGCGAAATGCTGCCAAATTTTCGACTCAAACCTACAAATAGGCTTGAACTTAGACTCGTCTTGACTTAACCTACCACATGTGTTGGTGGGCTTGGAAAATCTGGCCAAAGATGTAATACTCCGTATTTATAAGTCTTGGGGTACTCTATCGAGTAGCCCTTACTCTGTCGAGTAAGGGTAAGTTGCGAAAGAAAATAGTTTCTGACCTGTTGGGTACTCGATCGAGTAGCTGGGGTACTCGATCGAGTAAGGGGTACTCGATCGAGTACCTTGGGTACTCGATCGAGTGTCCTATTTTGACGGGGAGTTTTCTCGGGTTTTGTTAATTATGCGATTAAAGTATTTAAACATAATCGTCATTGTTTTAAATCACTTTTACAAAACCTAAAACCCTGTTTAAGAGAGAAAGCGACCGATTCATCTTCCTAATCGCATTCTTAGCAATTCCCGGAGTTCAGACGGTCAGTTCTTGTCGTAGTTCGCGTCGTTGAGTTCCTTGCGTCGGGGGTAAGCTTTTAATACAATTTTTATAATGTTTTGTTAAGATTGGTTAAACCCTAATTTAGGGATTGGGGGTTTTTGTGTGTAGTATGTGATGTGTAGTCTCTATGTGTTATGTGATAGGAGGAGGGTTCGTAGAAGAGGCGTTTTGATACAGCTGTAGATACCGTCTGCTTGTTGTGCTTTCCAGGTAGGATTTCCTACTCAGTATTAGTCCCATAATGGGATATTGGTGATGTGCTGTATTTGGTTGTTTGATATAATGATTGTACTGTGTTTGTGGTTGTGATTGTTGTTGATGGTTCTCGAGATGCGTTCTCGGCTGAGTGGGGTCACTTGCGGGAGTGACTTCACGCCCTAGTTTCGCCCTTCGTGGAACCCGCCACGGAAGGGGATGTGCACATTAATGGGACAGGGTTATCGCTCGTATGATGAGCGGGGCTTAGGTGGGAACGGCTGCGGTCCCCCACTGGCAGGGCTGGTCCAGTGGACAGTCAGTATTGAGATGATGGGAGTTGGTGGTGTGTGTGTGTGTGTGTGTGACAGTTCAGCTGTCTGTTTATCTTATTATTGTTATCTATATTGATTGTGTGATTAGTACTGACCCCGGTGTTGTTTTGTAAACCTGCGGTGATCCATTCGGGGATGGTGAGCAGATATTGAGCAGGTATTGAGATGAGTACTGGGATAGCTGGGATGCCACGACATGATGATAGGAGTCTTCCGCTGTAGCCTTAGTTTATTTACATTTCAGTTAGATATCGTTTGAGAATAATGTATCGTACTTTTAGTTGGTTTCATGGATTGTAACTATTCGTTAAACTATTTATAATAAACGTTGTTTCTTTATTGTTGTTTGATTATCATTGCCTCGGGTAACCGAGATGGTAATGTCTTCATATCTGAGTGGTCCTGGTAAGGCACTTGGAGTATGGGGGTGTTACAAAAGATGGCTAGAAATACCCTTTTTTAATGCTCAAAACGCTTGAAAATGCTTGAAAATGCATGACATTGCTTTGTTTACTTCGGTTTTGCAGAAGATATTCCTTCCACGTCGGGGAGAGACCCTATGGACACTGAATTTGATCCTTCCACCACTACAGGAGTGACCCAGGAGATGAAGGAAGATATAGAGGAGGAGGCCTCGCGGAGGGCCAATGTAGGACAAGGCGGCCATCAGCTTGCAGGAGCGCCTGAGTGGGCCGTGAAATGGGATGGTAGACATCTCATTTGGGTAGCGAAGATCCACCTTTTGGATAGGATGGCGAGGAGCATGGTAAGCCTTCGGCTTGTCATACCCTTACTTATTTATTTCTTACACACTTTATGCTTAAGAAAGCTTTCTTTTGAATTGACGCAGGAGGCTGGGAATATGAGGTCCTTCTCTGGTTATACGACGATGATGGATGCCTTATGGAAGCTGTCGGAGGAGGAGAAGGCTATCATCAAGTAAGGAGCCTCAGGTGCCCTGGTACGAGGATGGAGGGAGATCAAGGAGAGGAAGATTCGGGCTAACCTCAGCCTGATTCGAGCATTTCTTGATCGGTTCTGGGACACGACCTCGACTTTCCATATGCCTTTTGGAGGGATCGGGGTTACCTTGAAGGACTACGGCATGATCTTTGGTCTGCTGTGTGGAGAGGACCCGTTGGTGGCCATGAGAGTAGACTCTACCGAGGCAAGGAGTCTGGTTGGCTGGAACCTGGCTACGGCTGCAGCACAGGTTCCTGGTTTGGTCCTGAGCTCCTATGTTAGAGACTACTTCGGTGGTAGGGTTCATGCGAGAGTGAGGATGGATGGACGCATGGTGCCTCCACCACCTTGTACGGCGAGCATAGGGCTCGTTTGTGGTTGTGGTGGTTCTTGTCTTCGATTTACCTCGGAGACAAGGGGGAGAGGCTATCGACGAAGCTTCTTCCGTTCCTTTCTGACTTTAGTAGCCTAGGTCGTTGGGACTGGGTTAATCCTAGTTTTGCAGTCCACACGCGCTACATGAGGGCCAAGGTTCGTCCGGAGCTGATGAAGAAGGGGACAACTCCTGTCACTGTCGGTCTTGGACTTCTCTTGGAGGTATGAACCTTTCTTGAAAATATGAAAGATCATTTATGTAGAAAATGATTTGTAATCATTATTACTTTGCTTGCAGGTGTGGGTGTACTCTTACTTTCCTGGCTTCGCGCCCACGAGGGCGGCGGACGTACCGAAAGCATACCCTATCGTAAGGGACTGGGTAGTATTCCTTTAGAAGAGCCAGCAGTCTTCTTACGATGTTTTTCGGAGGGCGTGAATGCCCTGGGGTTAGAGAGCGTAAGTGTCTTTGATCTTCACTTTATTTTTCCTTTATTTAGAGATGATCATTGGAATGACCCCTCGTCTTCTTGCTTTAGTGGGTACCCCGGCCTTGGGAGAGCTATTCTGGGGCTCCAGTATTTATGGCTAAGGTTCTCCGTCCCCGGAGTTCGAGTAGGTTGCTTTTGGCGACACCCATGGGGCCTGTGTGGTACTTGGGTGAGCGTTTGACTCGACAATGCTTTTGTGACACTTTTACGGTTCCCATCGACCCTCCACGGACGATGTTTAGGGAGCCTTCAGAGGATGAGAGGCAGCTGACCTGGCTGGCGTGAGTGGTGACGCCCTCCTTCTCCCTGGTGAGGAGTACATTAGGTTTGTTTACCAGAGGCTAGCGTACTGGCCGATCGTGGTAAATATATTTACCGTTTACTTGTCTTTGATAAATCTTGATAATTGATGAATGATTAGCAAATAATGAACCATTTGAGTTTTGTAGGAGATCAGGGTGGCGGGCGTCGAGCCCCCAGATTTTCCAGAGACGTTGGAGTACACTGAGTCGGTGGGTATGATGGTGATCTCGGAGATCCATTCTTTCAGCGAGGCGGTGGCTGACGATGTCTTGGACGAGTGGCAGCACGTTGTGAGGAGGGTAAGCCCCCAACTTTGGCTGTTTTTAGTATTTTATGCTTTATTACATAGGAATGCATTTTCTTGAACCTTCTCCATATTTGAATAAAGGTGGCACCATAAAGGCATGTGGAGCTGTGAAAGATGGCTAATCGGCTGCGAGCTACAGCCATTGAGGCCCTTACAGGTGGCTCGGGGCAGCGGGTATGAACCTTCTGTGCCCTTCTTTATTTTTATTATCTCCAATTTTGTGAAATGAAGTAAAGTATCACTCATGTTTTTGTGTAGAGGGAGTGTGACCTGGAGTGTGACCTCGCGCAGTCCTAGGAGGAGACGGCCCGCTTGCTGAGAGAGCTCGAGGTCAGAGATGCTGAGATCGCTGCCATTTAGGCGACAATGGCTGAGTTGAGGGGTCGTCAGGACTACTTGGCTGACCGTTTGTACATTTGAACATTTTGGGCAGGAGCCCGTATTTTGATGTATATTTGCATTTTGGTTGTATATATGACGGCATGCGTGCCTTTGCTGCTGGGTGTTTGTTGTATCTGTAGGTTAGCTTTGAAAAACAGGTTTGGCATGTGACGGTTTGCGCCGCCGTGCTGCCGAAATTCACGTAGGAAATCACAAGCAAAACATATAGCAAAAAGAATTAACGTAGAAAATTAAAATGGCCTAAATTAGCGCGAAAAAAGAAAAGAATGAAAAAAGTGCCCGAAAATGAACAAAATGACGCAAAATGACGCGACCGGACGGTAGGGAGGGCTAGCCCAAAAAAAATGTAAAAGAAATGTCTAAGTGTGTCATAAAAATTTTTGAAAAGAGGGAGTGAAATGATTCCCCGAAAAAAAAGAAAATAAAAAAAATTAGTAAGTGTGCGTATCTGGCGAAAATGTCGATTTGCCTCGAAAAGCGAACCCGTAAAAGGTTAGGAAGCATAAATTTGGTAATTAATCAAAATTACCGAATTAAGTCCCTATAGGAATAGGAAACTTTAACAGATTAGAAAAGATCCCATGGCTGTCAAACGAGGAAAATAGCATGGGGAAGAGGCGCAGCTGGAGCTGTGATCCTTCGAAGAGGCGCAGCTGCTGCGTCTTCTCTCCAGCTAATCGATTCTCAGCAGAATTTAGGAAACGTCGATTAGTATAAATAGAGACCACGGTTGAGCTTCTATTCTCACAATTCTCCCTTTCTTGACTTCGTCTATTACATAAAAGCTCATATATCTTCTCAAATTATTCCAAAAAATTTGGATGCCTTTGAAAATCGTATTAAGGAGTGGACGAATGAATTTACGAATATGGAGAAACACGACATGGGTGCATTTAACTTAGGATCAATCATAAGTTTGAAACTGGTGAAGGTAATTAGCCCCTTTTTGGGTGCTTGTCTTGAATATTGGGACCCGAATTTTCATGTATTTGCCTTTCCGAGAGGCGAAATTTGTCCCTTTCCTGAAGAAATTGCTGCGGTTGGAGGATGGGATGTAGAAAGTGTTCCGGCTATACCCCCTAGCTCTCAAGGCTATAAAAATAATTTTAGGGATTTGGTTGGATTGGCCAAGGCTGAGGTAGACCATCTTGTGACCTCAAAAGGTGTCCGTATATTTGAATTTGTCGATCGATTTATAAATAGCCAGAACCCTACTATCTCTTATGTGCTGAGTTGTAGAGCTTATGGATTTTGTCTTCTTCATTGCTACGTCCCGCGAGGGCATGTGGACAAGGAGATGAGGGGTGACCCTCGATTTTTAGGCATAGGGGAGAAAATGGAACTGCACAGAAGCCCAACATGCTTAGTTCTAGGGGAGACCACTATAGGATTGGATTATAGGAAGGCAAACCGCGAGCATCCTTATCTTGGGAGTCCTATCATTTTACAGGTAAGAACCCGTTTTATTTCCTAATCGGCCGGTTTTTTTTATTGTCGGTTTTGGACATTAACTCTCATCCCTCTTTTTCAGATCTGGCTAATGGAAAGGTTGCGGTTGATCGAGCCCCCAGTTGACGTGACAGGATATCGCTCCAGATCAATTGTGACGAGAACGAGGCTATACATGGTGGACTTCACTCGAGTATGCAATTATTGGGAAAATAAATTGAAGAGTGAAGGTGGGCCCTTGATTAGAAGGATAGTGCCATGGTGGCATCTTAAATCAGTGACTGGAGTATCGTCTTTGGATCCGACACGGTCAATTCGCGTTCCCGGTTTAGAATTCATGGTCTATACTTTTCCGGAGAGATTGATGAGGCAAGTGGGCCTAAGACAGAAAATCCCGAAGCTAGACACCGTCCCTCAAACTGGCTTGGCGCATACTTCGGAGTCTTGTCGAGAGTGGGCAATTCGCTGGGCCCAAAGGAATATGTGGTTCATACTGATTCCTGTTGGCTCGTTATGGGTATCTGACTCATATCTGCAGTGGAGCAAAGCTGACACCCCCGAGGAGTGAGAAAAGCTGAGAAAGCACGGGCCCGTAGACTATAAGATCCGCGAAGTGGCGAAGGAGAACCAAAAGTAATAACTGAGGAGGAAGAAGATGCCGGATATCGGGTTGTCCGTCCGTCGAAGAAACCAAAGAACGCTCCTGTCGAGAAGATGGTGGTGGATCGAAATGGGGAAGCTAGACCGCGAGAACCACTGTTAGTGATTAGGTCGGAAATAACGCAAGAGCATCTCGCTCGTGGTCGAGACAAGAAGTTTGACAAAGGCGACAAAGGCAAGGGAAAATGGAAGAGTAGCCTTAGTCATTTTTATAGTATCATTTATTATTTGAGTTATAATAAATGGCGGGATTTTTAGAATCCTGGCCTAGTATTTTAATTTTCACCATTTTAAATTTATATGTATTTGGCGTATTACTATCATTTAAGGAATAATGAATAAATGATTTATTGGTTAAGAAACTTTTATAAATTTTCTTTATTTATTCTTGTCGAATTTCAAATGCAACATGCAAATGTCCTTCTATTTACATCTTGAAATGACGGGTTGTATCATGTAGAGGATTGCCTATGTATTCATTAGAAAAAATGAAATCAAACCCTGTACGTAGTTCGAAAAAATGTAAAAGAATAAATGTTCAAAGCAAGAGCTTGTAATGAACTTAGAAATAATAAGCGTATGCTTTACTTACTCCTAAAGAAATGCAATTCAATTTATTTGATGATATGAAGATGTTAAAATGTCAAAACGCAAGAGCGAAATGCCATAAGCTTTTTAGCGGGCCAGGGGCCGTTTTTATTTCGTGTCGCAGGAGCGGCATGTGTGTCACGCGAGGCGCGTTTTATCCTATTATAAGGGTAGTACTGTTTCAATTGGTCTAGGTTAGTCGGATTAGAAAACTCATTCTCGTCTAGGTCTGTGATCTTAACCGCACCCCCTGAAAGTATGGACTTGAACAAAAATGGTCCTGCCCAATTAGGCTTAAATTTTCCCCGTGGATCGACAGGTAAAAGAGCTCTGACTGACTTGAGTACTAAATCCCCTTCCTTGATATTTCTAGGTTTGACCCGTTTAATAAAGGCTCATTTGATACGTGCCTGATATGTCTGCACATTATGTAATGCGCATAGCCTTCGTTCATCCAAGAGGACGAGTTCATCATACCTATCCCTATTCCATTCAGCTTCTGTAATTTGACTTTCGAGTAAAATGCGTAGGGATGGGATCTCTAGCTCTACTAGTTACACAGCTTCCATGGCGTAAGTCAAATAGAAAGGAGTAGCCCCAGTGGGCGTCCTAACTGACGAGCAATATCCCCACAATGCAAATGGTATTTTGCTAGGCCAATCGCGATAATTGTCGATCATTTTCTTGAGGATCGCGATGACATTTTTGTTAGCTGCCTCTACTGCGCCATTAGTTTGAGGATTATATGGTGTGGAATGGTGATGCTTGATCTTATATTTGGCTAGCAACTGTTTAGATTTGGCTTGAAAATGTGACCCGTTGTCACTGATGATTTCATGTGAGCAACCATATCGACATATGATATCGGTTTGTATGAACTTTGCCACATGTTTAGCTGTAAGGATAGCATAAGATGCTTCCTCGACCCATTTAGTAAAATAGTCGTTAGCTACTAAAATGTAACAATGACCTACTGTCCCAACTGGAGTGATTTTCCCGATGATGTCTATTCCCCAAGCAGAAAATGGCCAAGGAGATGTCATGGTATATAGCATTGAGGGAGGAACATGTTGCACATTCCCGAAGATCTGGTAATTATGACAATGCCTGACGCATTTGATGCAATCTTACTCCATTGTCGTCCAGTAATACCCTAGATGCGTAATTTTCTTTGCCATCATAGGTCCACTCATGTGAGGACCGCATTCTCCATCGTGAACTTCTTCCATTACCTTATGTACCAGTGAATGATCAAGGCAACGCAAGAGGAAACCAAGTGGTGTTCTTTTGTATAACTCTCCCTGCATGAGGAGGCATTGAGAGGCAAGTTGGCATATGATGCGTTGTCCCATGTTATCCATATCTGGTGGGTATGTACCATTAAGCTTGAAATTTAGAATGGACTGGAACTAAGGTTCCCCTGGGTTTTCCTCTTCATCTGTAAGGAAGTGTACACAGGCTGGCTCTGACTACCGTTCGATGCACAAAGGCATTTCAACCATGTTGTCTGGCGTATTAATCAAGGATGCGAGTTTTGCAAGAGCGTCCGCAAACTAATTTTCTTCGCGAGGCAGGTGTAAATAAGTAACCTGATTGAAAAATTGAGCAATTTGGTTGATCCTAGCCTGATAGGGTGCTAGACTTTAACTTCAGATTTTCCAGGATCCAGTGATTTGGTTAATGATTAAAGATGAGTCCCCTTGAACTCGAAGGTTCTTGATGCCTAAACTCACTGCTGCTTGTAGACCAATGAGGAAAGCTTTATACTCTGCTACATTATTTGTCACCTCGAAGTCGAGTTTGATAGAAATTGATGTATACTCGCCTTCAGGAGAAATGAGCAATACTTTTATTACAAATCCTCTCAAATTGGATGCCCCATCAAAGTAAAGATCCCAAGAATCCGTACTGGTTTGTAAAATATCATCATCTGGAAACGACCACATGTCTATTGCTTGCGCATCGTTGATAGGATTATCTGCACAGAATTCAACCGTGGCGCATAACTTTATGAATTTCAAAGGTACGTATTTGTGATCGAACTCTAAGAGCATTAAGGTCTATCTTGCCAAGCATCCATTGAGGATGAGTTTCTTGAAGAGGTATTTGACGGGATCCATTTTAGAATACACTTTGACCGAGTAGTTAAGCATGTAATGGCGTAACTTCTTTATTGCCCACACAAGAGCGAGGCATGTCTTCTCAAGAGGTGTATACTTAATTTCATAGTCCAAGCACTTCTTACTAAGGTAGTAGATAACTCTTTCTTCTTTTCCAACAGTTTGTGCGAGCATAGCCCCTATGGCTGTTTCGGTAACCGTGAGATATAAACCAAGAGGTTGATCTTGTTGAGGAGGCATTAGCACTGGTGGCGTGGCCAATATCTCCTTTATCCTGTCAAATGCCTTTTGACAGTCATCGTCCCACACGGTATGGTCCGTTTTCTTGAGCTTTTTGAAGATAGATTCGTAGCTCATAGTGAGTTTCGATATGAATCGACTTATGTACTGCACTTTGCCCCATAATCCTCTAACATCCTTTTCTGTTTGGGGTTATGGCATCTCGATTAAGGCCTTGATCTTAGATGGATCAATTTCTATCCCCCTCTGGCTGACAACGTATCCCAGAAGCTTGCCTGGCGTTACTCCAAATGCACATTTCTGAGAATTGAGCCTCATGTTGTACTTGCGCAATCTGAGGAAGAATTTGCGAAGGTTAGCGATATGCCCTTTCCTATCCTTAGATTTGACGATCATATCATCCACGTACACCTCCACCTCTTTACGCATCATGTCATGTAGCAAAGTAGTCGCAATGCGTTGGTACGTAGCCCCAAAATTTATTAGCCCGAACGACATAACAGTATAACAATATGTGGCCCACTAAGTGACGAAGGCTGTCTTGTGCATATCTTCTATGGCCATTTTGATTTGGTTATACCCTGCATAACCGTCCATGAAGGATAACAACGCGTGATCTGCTGTATAATCTACCAATATATCGATGTGTGGTAGAGGGAAATCGTCTATCAGACTCGCTCTGTTCAAGTCTCTGAAATCAACACAAACCTGGATACGCCCATCCTTATTGAGTACGGGGACTATATTAGCCACCCAGTCTGAATACTTGGAAACGTTAATGAATCTAGCTTTGAATTGCTTGTCGACTTCTTCTTTAATCTTAAGAGCCCACTCTGTCCTCATCCGCCGAAGCTTCTGTTTCACAAGTTTGAACCTGGCTTAATTGGAATGTGATGTTCTGCAATATCCCTGTCAATCCCTGGCATGTCCTTATAAGACCAAGCGAAGACGTCTTTGAACTCGTGTAGGATGTCGATGAAATTGGCCCTTCTAGTTTGGTCTAGGGTTGTCCCTATCTTAAGTTCTTGGGGTTCTAATTCCGTTCCAACATTGATAGGTTCAGTGTTTTCTATAACTGGTGCCCCTTCCCCCTCTTCTAGTATTTCTTTAATTATATAGGGAGTTAATTCGATTGAGTCTGGGTCAGGATCATCCTCATTATCATCGTAAACAGAATTGCATTCAGAATAACACAAGGAGTAAGCAGAATCAGATTTATTTATATTAAAGTTTGAAAACAGCTGAAACAAAGAATCCATCTGCGTAGTAGTCAGTGCCGGTAAATGGAAAATTGCTGGGACACTCCCCGAACTACTGTTACTAGGCGATACTATGCTAGGAGAAACAAAAGGGTGGGGAGTGACGACAGGAGGAGACTCTCTAGCGACTTCTCTGGACATAGATTCCGACTCCGACTCCGACTATGATTCTGACTCTGACTCGAATTCATCATCTTCAGGTTCTCCTTTGAACATCTCTCCTTCTCCAGTAGTGACCTTGAAGAGTTTTCCTTGATTGTTGGTCCACTTTATTGACTTTCTCCATCCTTTCTGCTGATTTGAGCTGGTGTCAGTGATCAGTGTTGTAGGGTTGAAATGATTGTCTTGAAGTATCATGATAATGATCTCATTATGCGCTGCCTTGACGAATCGATACTCTCGAAATATAAGGCGAACAACCTGTTCGTCGAGACAAGGTGTCTGACGAGTTTTGACGGTAGGAACTGTTTCTGGAGGAATGAAGTAGCAATCATGGAAGACCTCGATTCTAGCTAGTTGAATGCCTCTGTAAAACCAAGGTTCGGGAAATCCATGAAAATATTCACAATCCCCTTCCCTGACGAAGTGCCCATTTAATGTAGGGAGATAGGGTTGCATTTGGACTCCCTTACTTTTGCGATTCTGAAATTGAGTAAGCATTTCGAGGGTTTCGGCCTTCGTGGGCTTGTACCCCAAGCCTAGTGGTATCTTTTGGGAGTTACCTTCCTTAAAAGGTGTAAAGGTACTCTTTCTGGTAGGGTTTAGTGGCATTCCTGGGATGTAAAACCTGGGATTTAAGTATGTGGTTGACCACCAAGTTGGAGTATGGGTCGAAGTACAAGGGAGCAAGCTCACTCTCTATAAGGTTTATGATTTGAAATCCTCCAAGCACATGCACTGGATCTGTAACTACTTGGTTGCTTGACATTTTCTCTATCACGGCCTTGATAGGTGACGAAGCGATCGTCACTACCTTGCCATCTAGAGGGATCTTGATCTTTTGGTGTAAGGTGGATGTCACTGCTTTGGAAGCGTGAATCCAGGGCCTACCTAGAAGTATATTGAAAGATGCCTCGATGTCCGCTATCTGAAAATTAACCTTTCGCTCGATTGGCCAAGTGGCCACGGTAAGTTTAATTAGCCCCACTACTTTACGTCGCGTTCCATCGTATGCCCGAATGCCTTGGTTAGTAGGAGTCCAGTCTGATTCTTACATGCCTAATTTATATGCTGTCTTTAGTAGTATAACATTGACTGCGAAGCCATCATCCACCAAAGTCATGGGTGCATTTTTCTTCAAGCATGTGACTGTGATGTATAGAGCGAGGTTATGAGTGATGCCGAAGGGAGGCAAGTCCTTATCTGAGAAAGTAACTGGGTTACTTAGCTTGACTGAGTCTTGGAAAACTAGGTTGACGACGTCATTTGGTGTAGAGTCATGTGCTACGTTCAGTTTAGCCAATGCTTGTAGTAAAGCCTGACGATGAGGAAATGAACTTGTAACTAGCTGTGTGAACCCCCGCAATAACGCGGAAAAGATAACTTATAAATTCAAGCGGAAATTAGGAAATTTTTGAAACTTTTAAAAATTAAAAGCGCGGGTTCATTAAAATCCAAAACACAAATAAAGATTTGCGGAAATAAAGATTAAATTATACAAACGTGATAGTCAAGATGAGGAAAATTATATCCCTCGAATGACAAATGATAAAAGGTGAGTCTAAGCAATCCTACTAAAACGACTACTAGTCCAAGGTGCTCGCTAGCTCACACGTCTAAACCCCACAAATGCATCTTCACAAACCTGTCATTCATGTAAACATGAAAGCCACAGTCAGTGGGGAGTAACTCAGGGTTCTCCCAGCCACATTATATCAAAACGAACATAACAAAGAACATGAACAAATAATCATATTAGATAAGTTTTGAGTGAATCGACTTATAACTAAACATGAGATCATACATGTTTAAACCAACAAGGATAAAAGAAATGATGGAATAAACAAGTAAGTAAGGCATAAGCAACAATAAAATAAATGGAGAAGAAAGATAAGGAAACAAACACGACCACTTAGCCACGAGCACGTATTTCAAGGAGATATGACCAAAGTAACCATCCAAATAATGCAAGACATTTATAAGCCCAAGCTCCGATACCACTTGAAAGACCATAATCCCTAATTAGACCTCTCTAATTAGGTTATCAAAATTTCTTTAATTTAGAAATCATTGGATCTATGTATTATGCATGTAATATATAAGCCTTTTAAATATAAATGATGAGGAAAACAATTTTCCTTACATTGAGAATGGTAATATTGGGCACAATTAAGATCACCATCTTGGTTGTTCTTCAGCTATTCAATATATGGCAAGATCCTCCATAAATCCAAGCCTCCAAAGAAGAAAGCCTCCTCTCAAATTGCACCCAAGAACTTACCCAAAACCTTACAAATATTAACTAGATATATTGTAAGATTACCTTTGAAATAATACTAGCACTTAGTAAAAATTATTAAATTTGTAATACTAACGCTTAGTATGTGATTTCTAATATTTTGGTTTTTAGAGAGATAAACTGTTTTTTATTTTTCTCCACATGCAAAAGATAAAGAAAAATGAACAAAGCATTATGTGGAAAAAGGGAGGGTTGGACGGTTGGAAGGAGGGAGAGTGGAGTGTTTTTGTTTTCTTATTTTATTCCACCCAATACACATTGGTATAGGTAAGAACAAAAGCACAATGAGAAGTGCACCCAATCAAAAATGGCATGTGCATAATCATTGTGTTTTATGCACAATTATCCATAATGCATACGGTCCAATGTGACCGAGTCGGGTCCATTATATTTCTTATATTTGTCGCACAAATACGTGTAATGATTATTTCAAACATCGTTTTATGTTTAAATAATTCCCTATTAATTTTGAATAAAACACTCCGTAAATATACGTGTACAGCTACACATATATTTTACATACCAATACTAATCACATTAAACAATTAGTACTAATTTAATAATTAACCGTTTAATCATTAATTCTCATCTCAAATAATTTATTATCCAGTTATCGCATAATTAAATAACAATTTCCGCGCCATAAGTTCACAACTCGATATCTCTCTAAATTAAATAACCGACTAACTGTTAGTCAATTTATCAAGGGATTAATTAAACTGTATCTCATATTATTAATTAGTTTTCGTGTTGGGGCTCGTTCCTTTAGGTGTGACTGAAAGGGATCAGCTGAACACCGCCATCTCACGACAAGAACGTCAAACCCTAGTTGGCCAACCGTTACCGATATACGTTGATCAGCTGACTAGTATTGCCATTGAATATCCCATGCATATTCCTTAATGAGATTTAATATGGTCACGCACTATTGTGGAGGAGAACTACTCCAATACCTTGTACTCCTTGTAATTTTAATTATTGTAATTCATTCATTTATCGTAATTATTACTATGCATGATTTTATTATATGGCATTCACATGTATTGAATCTAACTTCTAACTTCGACCAAATTATTTGCTAAAACACGTGTTAACCGACATAATCTAATTTCCCATGCTACGATTAATCTATGTTTGTTGCATTGCATGCATTACATCGACGACATATCAAATATGAATAACTTCCCTAATCATTAGTAGAGGCCGCTATCGAGGCGGGCAGGATTAGGTGTTTGAATTAAAGAGCTTCCTAATACGTACCCTCACCCCTTACTCCAGCTATCTCTGGACATCCGTGTCCATTGGCATCTCGAGAGTCATTCTAGACATGGAATGCTAAGGGTAACGAGTTCTTAGTGTTCATGTCATTACTTTGTGTCTTGACATGGCACGAGGTATTCGAACGGTTTCTAATTTTTCCACAATAAATTGGCAGCGACTCTACAAATGCAGGCTTATTCAACCTTTCACCGGTTTCAATGCCTCACAAATCGGTAACGCCCCATGACGTGCTTTTGCAAACCAAGGTTCCGTGGGAGAAGTGTCGCCGCCTTGAAACCAACGCGCGGGTGCGCGCGGCGCGGGTGGCCCATGTCCACAGTTTGGCGACTCCGCTGGGGATGATACATGCATGTTAATTTTAAGCATTTTAATCTAATTATGAGATAATTTTAAAATAAAAAATGGTGCTAAAATGAAGATTTTTGCAAGAAATTTTTGCATGCATACCTTCTGATCTCAAATGGTTTGTGGTCAAATTTGGTGAGTTGTGGAATTATTTTGGTTATAGAAAACCTAGTCGAAAATATCGTATTTTGGTGAAGAGGTTAACTAAAATAGTTAAACTTAGATTATGACCTTGAAATTGTTATATGTTATCACATGCAATTTTTACAAATTTTATGTAAAGTTTCATAAAAAGTTATGAAGATTTGCATTTTTAATGATTTTTAATGGTTTAAAATCGATAAAAATTGATTATTTTATTCAAAAATAATGAACGGATGATAAAAGTAAAATTTAGAAAAGTTTTCACACTTTTTGATGTTTATTGGTTTTTATTTGATAAAAACCGATAAATATGGATGTTTTTGTTCATAAAAATAATTCGAAATTTTTGGACTTAATTTTCGACCTTTTTAGGTCCCTGGAAGAGTTCCAGTATGTACAAAATTTTTATGTCAAAATTTTGTAATGGTTAAAATTATTTTTGTATTGGTTATCAAGGTCGTGATAAAAACTGATTTAAATAACCCATGGATAATATCAATTCAAACTACTTCTTATTAACAAATTAGTGTGGACTAATTTTGAGTTCTAAATCAGTTTAGACAATTAATTTGAGCTTAAATGAGATTTAAGTGTTGATTATTGATTTTTAACGGGTAAAAATCAATAAATTCCGCAAAACCAAGCATTTTTTTTAAAAGATTATGCTAAAGGGGCGATTTTGGCATGAAAGTTACAGCATTTTATTTATATTTTTTATTGTTGAATGAATGAACGTTATTTATTTAATTATTTATGCAATTTTTGTACCTAGTATGGCCTAGTTTATTTTTAATCGTTATTTCCCGAAATGTATGGAAATAGCGATTTGTTTGTAATTTAAATACGATCTCGTATCGTCGGTTTGTAATTAATTAATAGTTTTTATTTATTTAATTAATTAATGTATAATAGGAATAGCTATGTAATTTTATTGTAATAGTTATTTTTACTGGCGTTTCCAAAAGACGGAATTTACATCGAGACGAAATCTATTTTTGGAAAGGTGTTACAAATTCCACAAGAAGGAGTCACTTTTGTAAGATGTTCCTATGAAGAGGCAAGGGACCAAGAAGTTGGTTTCTGATATGTAATAGTCTAGTTAATTTGATTAGCTAGGTGGTCATACTAGGATTTATCCGTTTTTGCATGTTTTATTTATTTTATGCTAGTTTATCATGCCGAAATCGCCACACATGCATTTTATTTGGTTTCATGCTTTTATCTTTCTATTGTCGATTTAAAGTTATCGAAGATTCACCTAGATAGTTCACTTAAAGGAGAATGATAACTAATTGACAAGATCTCTCACATTCTTTTAATTTAAAATTGAGATTAGCCTTACGAATTATTAACACCTATGAATCCCTTGTTCATTAGAGCCACGCTCGCCCAAGCAGGGTGTTCTCTTTTTACCTCGGGTATGTAGGGTGATAAGGGTCATCACGCGCCAAAATTGGTTGGACTCAATGGGGTATAAGACGGTCTTGTATTCCGGGGGTAGTAGATAGGTTTGTTGAAATCCGTTGACCAAGAGTTCTAAAGGTAGAATTAGTCAAGCGTTGACTTACCGAATTTAGATAATTATGGGATGTTTCGCCCAAGCGATGCCTATTTTTGTCTAAAGACGGATCTTGGAATCATTTATATAATTTAGTGAGAGATCATTATATAAATGGACTTGTTAAAAATGTTTATCAAGTTTTTATAACATTGAATGTTAATTTTTCCTATTTTTTCGTTCACTCTCATAAATGTATTTACTATGACATCGCGCATTTCATCCTCCTTTCATCCTCTATTTATTATTATATTCGTTTCTTTCTTTCATAGAAAGCGGTTTCTTTGAAGGAATTTGATAGCAATGATTGGAAATATGATTTACCAATTCACCTACATAAGCTTACAACGATTTTTTGCGATTATTCTACAACTTAACGTCCATACATATTAAAAAAAGGGGTTTCATGTACCAAACTCTTATTACGAGTTTAAATGGGAGTCATATTTTATCAAGAGTGTCTTGATTTCGAAAGTGACACCTCCGTCATGATGATGACATATTAGTTTTAATTAATCAAGAGTAATTCAAAAGTTTGCCAAAAGAGTTTACAAAAACACAAAGAATACTCCAATATGATACCGTCAAATGGCTCACTTCGAGAAAGGCCAAATCGATTGTTTATGCACTAAAGAGTTTAGGCATATGATGACAATTGAACGGTTAGGTAGTCCTGAAAGATTCACTAATCTCTTATTAGACCCATCTAATAACTAAGTGTTAATTAGTTTAGTCATAAACTAAAAGGAACTTATGCATGCACAACAATTTAAATAAAAGAGAAGAAATTTAGACATTCTTACAAAGAGGGCCGAATAGGTTTATACTAAATTGGTCTCCTACCAAATTAGTCTTCTTAAGAATTATCCAAATGCCCCAAAAACCTTAGATCTAATAGCAAGATCTACACCTTAAGGATTTGTACCAAGGAAATCCTTCTTAAATCAAATACTAATTTGATATTAGAATTAGTATAAGACAACCTTAATAAAGCTTAATATTATTTTGGTTACTACCTTTAGTAATAATAATATTATGATTATGTGAGTTTACTTCTTAAGAATTTTTACTATCTTAAAGAGAAGTATATCTTGTTCTCTAGATCATGAATGGTAAGAATGAATTAGAGAGATGTAGGAAATACACTACTTGAGTGCACCGGTTTTGGCATGGGTAGAGTGCCCAATACTTTTGCATTTTTCTCTTCTCAAGAGTGTAGGTATTAATACCTATGATTAGTAGGTAATCATCATGTTACCCACTAATTAAAATAATTAAAGCACAAATCCTCCTACCCCTTCCATATTCACGGCACATTTAGATAAAATGGACCTATTTTAACTTTGTCAATTGTCAATTTTGTGTAATATGACATATTGGACATGTTACTAGACATGTTGATTAAATAATGTATTTTTAACTAATTAAAAATCATTATATTAATAAAATAAATCACATACAAAATTAACTAGTAATTCTTGATTACAAGTACTTAAAATGGGTCATTCAATTATAAATTACAACAACTTGTATTTATAATAAATCATTCATTCTTATTTTAATTCTTTCATAAACAATAAATAAATCTAAGTAATAAAACAATTTAAATTACTTTGACCGAATCTTATTTAATCAAATCACAATAAGATACGTAACCCAACTCATAAAATCATTTGTCAATATTAAGGAATTAATTAACTTGTATCAGTATACAATTAATCAATTATCTATTAAGAATGTTTCCCTACAGGTATGACCTTAAGGGATCCTGATCACCACCGTCACACGACAGTAATGTCGAACTCTAGTCAGCCACTCATTACCGATTAATGTGGATCAGTTGACAATAAAATATTACTTTCCCTTTAGTATTCTTAATATGAGATTTAAACATGTGATCGGATTTGTGACACCCCGCGATAAAGCGGAAAGTAAACTACTAAATATATGCGAAAAATGTGAAGTTTTTAAAACTTTTATTTAATAGATAGAGTTTAGCATGCGGGAGTCACTAACATTCGACTGAAGGAAAAGCGGAAATAAAAACAAGGGTCCATACAAATAAAACGGTCAAAAGTGGGGAAAATATATCCCTCGAATGACATAAAGAAATAGGTGAGTCTAAGCGGTAAATAAGAAATCTAAAAGTCCGGGGTACTCGCTAGCTCACACGTCAAACCCCATATAAGCATCTTCACCAACCTGTCATTCATGTAAACATGAAAGCCACAGTCAGTGGGGAGTAACTCAAGGTTCTCCCAGCCACAAAACATCAAGATGAACATGACAAAATGCATAAACAAATGACCAGATTAAGTAAGATGAGAATGAGTTGAATTGTAACTATGCATATGAGCATACCTGTTCAATGATTCATAAATAAGGAAAAGGAATAAGATAGGCAAGTAAGCAAAGCATAAACAAAGTTAAATAATGGAGGAAAATGTAAGAAGGCAAGATAAAGACCACTTAACCATTAGCACGTAATTCAAGGAGACATGACCAATATACCCATCCAAAATGCAAATCCTTTACTACACTCATCAAATATAATTTCCCCTGGTAGGACGACAATGATAATCACAAAGACTCAATCCTAGTCTAAATCTGGCCAGACTCTCGGGGCAGAACGGTCCCCGATTCGACATGCGGCAGAACAGTCCGCATCCAAGACTCGATCGACAGAACGGAAGTCGAGAACCCACAATCGGCAGAACAGTCCGAAAGAGGCGGAATAAATGAGCTAAATCCATACTTGGCAGAACGGCACAAGCAGGCATAAAGGCATGTCAAGCATATATTGTAACACCCCCATACTCCAAGTGCCTTACCAGGACCACTCAGGTATAAGGATACTACCATCTCGGTTGCCCGAGGTACTGAATATCATAAGACAATAACGAAACGTACTTTTAATGTAATTATAGATTAAGTGATTACATGTTCAAAACCAAAACTAATAAAAGGAATTACAAGGTTCTCAGACGGTCTACTGCTAAAACTATCAAAGCTACTAGACATCGTCCGACACAAATGAAGACTTCTAACGCCACGTGATGACTCATCCTCAGCTATCCCATACGCGTCATATCATACCGCTCAATAATCGCTCACCATCCCCGAATGGATCACCACGCTTTTAAAACATTTAAACGGGGTCAAGATTAATCACACAATTCAACATATATCAACAATAAGATAAAATGCATGCATTAACTCGTCACACACACACAATCACGCCAAATCCAATCATCTCAATCACCGACGTCCACTGGACCCACCCGCCAGATGGGGGACCGCACTGCCGTACCCACCAAATCCCCGCTCCACATAGTGAGCGATAACCCTGTCCATTAATGTGCACATCCCTTCTGTGGCGGGTTCCACAGAAGGCGAAACTAGGGCGTGAAGCCACTCCCGCAAGTAACACCACTCAGCCGAGGCCACGCCTCGCGAACCATCAACAACGATCACAACCACAATCACAATACAATTATTATATCAAACAACCAAATACAATACATCAACCAATATCCCATTATGGGACTAATACTGAGTAGGAAATCTTACCTGGAAAGCACAATTATCAGACGGTCTCTACAGCTGTGTCAAAAAGCTTCCTCTACGAAACCTCCCCCTATCATATAACATACAAATGCTACCAAATCACATACTACTCAAAAACCCCCAAATCCCTAAATTAGGGTTTAACCAAATCAAAGGAAAGACAACAAAAAGGATACATAGATCTTACCCTCGACGCAAGGATCTCAACGGTATAACCAACGATGAGAACTGACCTTCCAAACTCCGGGATTTGCTAACAATGCGATTAAGAAGATGAATGAACTTGCTTTCTCTCTTTAACAGTAAATTAGGTTTTTGTAAAAGTGTTTAGAATGATGACGGAAAGATTATATATCTTAATCGCATAATTAACAAAACCCGAGAAAAACCCCCCGTAAACCGGCTACTCGATCGAGTACCCGAGGTACTCGATCGAGTACCCCCTTACTCGATCGAGTATCCTAGCTACTCGATCGAGTACCCAACAGGTCAGAAACTTTTCTAAAACGCAACTTACCCTTACTCGACAGAGTAAGGCCTACTCGATAGAGTACCCAAAGACTTATAAATACGGAGTATTACAGTCTTCCCTCCTTAAAAAGAACTTCGTCCCCGAAGTTCAACCCATACATAAAAACAACCATACTGACTCGACCAAGACACAACAACTTAGCTAAGGACTCAAGAACTCGACCGAACATAGAACATGAACTCTTAACACCCACTCAACCAACTATGTTTACTTCCACAACATGACTCACTATATCGTATCTACCCCATATATATCTCTCACGACACCAACTCCATACATAACCAACTACCATCCTCTAATGCTGCTAGCTCCATAATATCATCAACTATCAAATCCAATACCAAGACACTCATAGACATCAAACGGAATGTTACATTCTACCACCCTTAAAAGGAACTTCGTCCTCGAAGTTTACTCACACTCGTAACCTCATCATCCAACTGTCAACACTAGTGAAATATTCTCACACTCCTAAACATCACGCTACTACAAGCACGGTCATGACCTTTAATAAAATCACCCACAACACGAATCGATCTTTTATTCTACATCAAGACTCAACTTCCGAATATATTACCATATGTACAACCATCAAAATCTGTTTTATCGCATCCTACTCCTCTTAAGACAAATGTTACGTCCTCGTAACTCACTAATACCAAACCATATCTATATCTCATTACCCTCTGTACCACCACATGTCAAAGATAACCGTCTATAAACCAAACACTCACCATTCTTATATCCAAGGCTCCCATACATAAACATTTCCCATTCCTCAACTCATTCGGCATAGCACCTAACCTATACCATAAACTCGTAGCAAATCACCATACCCACTCTTCATTATTACTGCCAAACAACATACCTCTCTATGTAAGGCACTTATCTCCCAGAAGCATAACTCACGATCCGCACTCGTTACGTACACGCACACTAGATCCTCAAGTTCTTTCTTTCATTACCGCGAAACTCATACACAACTTAACATGACACTAATTCTCCCAACACCCTACACTCACTGTCTCAACAAAAGATTATGAACTACCTGCCGCTTTCAGATCATTACCACACATGTTCCACGAATCATTTTCCATTACCATGTCTACCGATGTCTCATCTGAAAACAAGATTAAAATTACTGTAACACCCTCTCACCACCGTGTCCCATCAACAGAATATCACTATCTCATGACAACAACGAAAACATATACAACTCTATTTCATATCATACTCTACCTCATTCCCAACTTAACCTGGTAAAGAAAACATCAATAAACAAGACAACTGTCTATCTGCACAAACTGAAACTCGCAGGGAGCAACATCAAACAAAACAACAATCTATGTATAACTGGTATGTATTTTCGAAACTCGAATCATAATCATCCCGCCTACTCCACCACAACCGGTGACGGCATCACAACACCGCCACCAACAACCACACCGTAGTGCGAAAACACCCGCATCACAGCACTATGTACCGTGCCCGGATCACCACCCGAGGCACCACAACCACACCGATAGACATCACAACTGCATACAATTCCCATAAATACTGACTCAGCATAACTTCTCAGACAACTTGCTCAAATCCACTTTATTAAACCACCACGCAACATATTATATGGATAAACAGATAAGCATCTCATGAACATTATCTCTACCATTTCACGGAATTCACATGTGTTATCAATACGCATAAAATTATAACTAGCCAGGTCAAATCAATCAAATTATTACCTTTTTGGATATCATTCAATTAAATTACCGTGTCCAACCTATATATTACAGAACATTCATAAAACAACTTTATAATTATCACACCATACCACTTCTTGTGAGGTCAGAACCTCACACAAACATTTACACATATCATCGACCCGTAATCACAACCAACTAGTCAATCCTGACCACGTAAATTACCACTCGATAAAGGTTACCTGCCGCCCGAGTTTAACTCATATGCCCCTCATAACATATTCCCCCATTCGCACAACCATCACTTCCTGCCAAATATAACCATACCTTCACTATTCAACTAATAGCATCCACCTCATCTAACCACATCTTATGCCCCCTCACAATCATATACTACAATCGTGTCCCTACCAAATCAACCTCTTTTAGAATTGCTACCTTTCTAATATACCATCACTCTTAACCACTAGTGATAACACCACAATGCCACCGCTGCTCGTATATCAAATCTCTTACACTCATATCAAAATAACATGGTTTTTCTCCTATTTTTGGTTAACATTGCAAATAACGAACATCAAACCCATCCACAAAATTACCTCAACATTATTCCCAATGCTATCTTATTTGTATTGTCATTCAACTCTCCACCAAATATCTCGTATCGTGCCAATACTCCACCAACTTCTTACTCCCTTAATTCCTCGAACTCATTATCAATCATGTTGTCCTGAAACTCCTATATAACCTTTAGCTAACATCCTCGTGATACTATCACACATTTCGAAGATTCCTTACCTTTATATCACATAGCTCCGGTGAACATTTTCCTCAGCTTACTTTTATCCTTCTTTTCTCTTTACACTCAATAACACCAATTAATAGTTCAACTCCTTATTCCTTCTAGCTAACTCTTTAGAAATCCGGTTATCCATTCGTTGCTCCAAAACTCGAATTCCATTATTTTCTACCGACATCATCTCACTCTTTGTTACCATGGATCGTCTCTTATTATGCTATCACTCATACTTGCCACTAATCTATCCATAGAACCAACGTTTAATGTTCAAACAATTGCATCTCCCTTTTTACATCTCTAGGAATCAGAATTCATTTAATACCGTTAATTACCCAAGGAAATTACACAGTAGTTTCATCTTTTAATAAACCAAACCTCCCAAACTCACTCACTGTCTACAAATGCACCTCGCGACATGTCTCCACAAAGTTCACTATATATTACTCTTCTCAACCCCTTTAAACGAACTTTCACTACATAAATCCATAACCCGCACGACTCCTAACCGTTTCCCTTCATAACTCTTTACACATCTCAAGCTGCCACTATCCACATCCTTACTTTCAATCTTTTTATTCTCACGTTCATTATACTCACATCATCCCTTGCCCATATTAACTTACTTTTACATTACTCAACACACAATCATATCACTCATCCCGTCTCGCAAAACGTGCGCCATACCTCAATAAACTATACCAATCTTCCTTTTCTTTTTCCACCATCTATCATAATCACATATAACTCATGTCCTCCCCACCGAACTCATACTCATCATAGTGCCACTCTTTTCATCATAAGGTTGGGTAACTTACGCTTCAGGACCAACACATACGTAAAACAATGCATAAAGAAGTAATACAACACCTTTGAATTAAACATAATATGCAACGAATGTCAAAAGATAAACATATGACCCGAAACACGCATATGACCTGCACAGACCTGTAATACTCCGTATTTATAGTCTTGGGGGTACTCTATCGAGTAGCCCTTACTCTGTCGAGTAAGGGCAAGTTGCGCAGATAAATAGTTTCTGACTGTTGGGCACTCGATCGAGTGTCCTAGGTTTATCGGGGTTTTCTCGTTTTGTTAATTACGCGATTAAGGTATATAAACATATTCGGCATTGTTCTAAATCACTTTTTACAAAACCTAAAACCTGTTTAAGAGAGAAAGCAATTTGTCTTCTTCCTAATCGCGTTCTTGACAATTCCCGAGTTCGAGTTCGATCGGTTTTTGCATCGTAGTTCGTGTCGTTGGATTCCTTGCGTCGAGGGTAAGCTTTTAATGTAATTTATATAATGATTTGTTAAGATTAGTGAAACCCTAATTTAGGAATTGGGGGTTTTTATGAATAGTAATTGAATAGTAGTATCTATGTGTTGTATGGTAGGAGGAGAGTTCATAGAAGAGGCGTTTTGAGACAGCTGTAGATACCGTCTGCGTGTTGTGCTTTCCAGGTAGGATTTCCTACTCAGTATTAGTCCCATAATGGGATATTGGTGATGTGCTGTAATTAGTTGTTTGATATGATGATTGTGATTGTAATTGTGATTGTGGTTGTGGTTGTTGATGGTTCTCGAGATGCGTTCTCGGCTGAGTGGGGTCACTTGCGGGAGTGATCTCACGCCCTAGTTTCGCCTTCTGTGGAACCCGCCACAGAAGGGATGTGCACATTAATGAGCGGGTTATCGCCGTACGATGAGCGGGGCTTAGGTGGGAACGGCCGCGGTCCCCCATCGCAGTGGCTGGTCCAAAGGGACGGACGATCGGTGATTGAGACGGTTGGTTGGTGTGTGTGTGTGTGTGTGTGTGACAGTTCAGCTGTCTGTTTGTCTTATTATCGTATCTATGTTGATTGTGTGATTAGTACTGACCCCGGTGTTGTTTTGTAAACCTGCGGTGATCCATTCGGGGATGGTGAGCAGATATTGAGCAGGTATAGAGATGATACTGGGATAGCTGGGATGGCCACGACATGACGATAGAGTCTTCCGCTGTAGTTTAGTTTTATTTATATTTCAGTTGAGAACAGTTAGTTTGGAATAATGTATTATACTTTCAGTTTGGTTTCGAGGATTGTATTCATTCATTAAACTATTATAATAAATGTTGTTTCTGTTTTGTCTATTTGATTATCATACCTCGGGCAACCGAGATGGTGATGTCTTCATACCTGAGTGGTCCTGGTAAGGCACTCGGAGTATGGGGGTGTTACAAATGGTATCAGAGCGACGATCCTGAAACCTGTAACCAATGAACTTAATGAACATAGAGGGTCAATTAAAAAGAACCCGGGGTAAAAGTTGTAGGAGCTAGTGCAAAGGCTTGGGAGACGTCCTAAAGTCGCAAGGGGTCGCCCTACAACTTTGAACCGGTCACGGGGGAAAGTGTTTGTCGAACATATGTGTGCTTGTTTAACTTGTGCAACAAAGTGATGAAGTGTGTTGGTTGTTTGGTGTTGAAGTAGGAGGTTGAGCATGTGAAAGAAAAGTAATGTATGGTTGGAATAACATGTTGAGTGTTTACAATGTGGCTTTCATAGCATGATGAATTGATTTTTGTTGATAAGTAGAATAGATGCGTAGCATATAATTTATGATATCATGCGGTTTTATAAAGTTTAACATGTTAGTATATGACGTAACATGCGGGTAGCCTTTACGTATTAGTGATACTTGATCGAGTGAGACTAACTCGATCGGGTGGGTTCTCGCGATTTTGAGTCCGTAATCGCGTTTTGGGGCACTCGATCGAGTAGCTAGGGGTACTCGATCGAGTAGGGGGTCACTCGATCGAGTAGCCTAGACACTCGATCGAGTGGGTGAGAGATCGAAAGGTCCGTTTGGTTCTGGAGTTTGGGTACTCGATCGAGTACATGGGGGCACTCGATCGAGTAGCCCGTTACTCGATCGAGTGGGTTTGGATACTCGATCGAGTAGGTCCTATGCAGCGCGTTATCGTGTTTTGAGGTTTAGTACGCGTGTTTATGTTTATCCCTTTCTTCTATAGCTTCAAGATGCCGCCCAAGAGAAATGCTTTGTACGCGAGAGCTGAGGTTATGACTACGGATGACATCGTTAAGATGTTGGAACACCAGGACGCTCTTACAGAGACCCTGAAGAGAGTGAATGAGGACAAGGATAAGAGTAAGGAGAAGGAGGTTGATCATGCTAAAGTCAGCCTCTATATTGCGAGGTTTAACCCGAAGGAGTACAAGGGAGTTGAGGAGCCTAACCATCTTGATAGTTGGGTCGAGGGAGATGGAGAATATACTAGATTTAGTTCGCTCATCCCGATGAGATGAGAGTGGATCAGCTGCATTTTATCCGAGGGAGGCACTGGTGTAAGTGGTGGGATTCGGTGAAGGTGAGTGCTAAGGAGTTGTATACCAACCAAGGGTTACCTGCTATACCTTGGGAGGAGTTTCGTAGGGGTCGTGAGGAAGGAGTTTGTGCTTTTAACATGTGAGGAGTAAGTTGAGGGAGGAGTTTGATAAGTTTAAGATGATCACCGAGATGTCTGGTGGCCGAGTACTACTAGCAGCTTCAATGAGAAATCTAGATATGCCGAGGACATGGGTTTGAGTGATGAGAATCGCTCTCGAGGTTTGAGAGCGGGCTAACCACGAAAATTATGGATAAGTTACCCGTGGGAGTCCTTACGATGTAAAGGAAGCGTATGAGAGGGCGGGGAGAGCCGAGAGACTAGTGGAGATGGCGCAGAGAGGTCCGATGGTGAGAAGAGGAAGTCGGAGAGCGAGGGTGGTGGCCAATCTAATTACAAGAAAGGCAACCACAATCGCCTAAGGGGTTTTCTTCGGATCGGGTTTAGTGTCTTTGGGGCTTCCTTTGGGCGAGGCCGAGGGAGTGTGAGTAACAAATGGGGGAGTGACTGCTTTGGATGTGGTGGCGTAGGCCACAAGAGACATGAGTGCACGAGTGCACCGGATCTTTCCGAGACCCGCACAGAGCTTCGCGAGCAATGTACCAGGCGGATCATGGCCAAACCGGGAGGTCGAGCTACCAGAGTGGAGGCAACCGCAACGGCGGTAATTCTTATCAGAAGACACCGATGAACAACAACAACAACAATCAAGGGTCGGGTGCTAAGCCGACCGCATCAGCCAGTACTGTCCAGGGAGGTGGGCAAAAGACCAAAGGGCAAGTTATTCATGATGGACAAGAAGGCAGCTGAGGAAGATGCGCATGTTATCACCGGTACATTCCTTGTTAATGGTATTCCTACGTTTGTTTTGTTTGATTCGGGGGCTTCTCAGTCGTTTGTGTCTTCGAGTCATGTAAAACAGTTGGGTTTGAGAGTTTATGAGTCCGTTAATGAGCAAGTTTTCATACCTTCGGGTGAGTCTCACCATGTGGGAGGTTGTTTAGAGATGTATCCTTGATAGTTGGGCAAGTTGATTTCCCCGTAGACTTGCTAGAGTTTCCTTTTAACGGTTTTGAGATGATAGTTGGGATGGATTGGTTAGGAAAGTATAAAGCTAAGATAGACTCACATCAAAAGAGAGTGTCCCTTAGAGGTCCAAAGGGTGTAAGTGTGTCTTATCGTGGGTTTCTAGTCAAACCCAAAGTTAAGTTGATTGCAGCTGTCACCTTGAAGTCTTATCTGAGGAAGGGATGTCCTTTGATCTTATGCCATGTGAGAGATGACCGGATAGAGAGTCCGACAGTTGATGAGATACCAGTGGTGGGAGAGTTTGCTTGACGTTTTTCCTGATGAGATTCCGGGGTTACCACCGAAGAGAGAGATAGATTTCACCGTTGAGTTGAAGCCAGGGACGGGGCCAATCTCTAAGGCACCGTATCGTATGGGTCCTAAGGAGATGGAGGAGCTTAGGAAGCAGTTGGATGATCTGATAGAGAAGGGATACATTAGACCAAGTGTATCGCCGTGGGGAGCACCAGTTCTATTTGTGAAGAAGAAAGATGGAACTTTGAGGTTATGCATAGATTACAGAGAGTTGAACCGAGTGACGATAAAGAACAAGTATCCTTTGCCAAGGATAGATGATCCGTTTGATCGGTTGAGTGGTGCAACATCTTTTCTAAGATTGATTTGAGGTCGGGGTACCATCAGGTGAAGATTAGAGATGTGGACATACCGAAGACAGCTTTCACGTCGAGGTATGGCCATTATGAGTATGTGGTGATGCCGTTTGGGTTGTCTAATGCGCCGGCAGTGTTTATGGATTTGATGAATAGGATCTTTAGACAGTTCTTGGACCAGTTTGTAGTGGTGTTTATTGATGATATCTTAGTCTATTCTAAGACTAAGGAGGAGCATGAGGACCATTTGAGGATCGTGTTGCAGACATTGAGGGAGAATGAGTTGTATGCTAAGCTGTCCAAGTGTGAGTTCTGGTTAGAGAAAGTGGCTTTTCTGGGGCATATGATATCTAAAGATGGGGTAGTCAGAGATCCGGCGAAGATTGAGGCAAAGGTGACAAAATGGGAGGCACCAAAGAATGTTGCTGAGGTTAGGAGTTTCTTGGGTTTAGCTGGATACTACAGACGGTTCGTGAAAGATTTCTCCAAGATAGCTAGACCGATGACAGCGCTGATGAGGAAAGAGAACAGGTTTCGTTGGGATGAGAGTTGTGAGACGGCATTCCAAACATTAAAGGAGCGTCTGACCACAGCTCCTGTCTTAGCATTGCCTGAAGGGAGCGAGAATTTTGAGGTTTATACCGATGCTTCGAAGAATGGGCTAGGTTGTGTGTTGATGCAGAATGGTAAAGTGATTGCCTATGCTTCTAGGCAGTTGAAGCCCTATGAGGAGAATTACCCTACTCATGATCTGGAGTTGGGTGCGGTGGTGTTTGCTCTCAAGATTTGGAGACATTACCTTTATGGGGCGACCTTTAAGGTATTTTTCGATCACAAGAGTCTCAAGTACATCTTCACTCAAAAGGAGTTGAACATGAGACAGAGGAGGTGGATGGAGTTGATTGGCGATTATGACATGGAAATCATCTACCATGAAGGGAAGGCCAATGTTGTTGCTGATGCTTTGAGTAGGAAGAGTGTACATTCCTTGTGTACAACTCTATCTTTGATGAGGTTGAGGGATGAGGTAGCGAGCTTTGGGATTCATATGATGCAGAAAGGAGATACCATGGGTGATATGACAGTACATATGGAGTTTTATGATGACATTCGAGGTAAACAGGCTTTGGATCCTAAGATAGTTGAGTGGAGAGCGGGAGTAGAGAAAAGGACAGTGTCCCGGTTTTCTATTCATACAGATGGTAGTTTGAGGTTTGATGGTAGGTGGTGTGTTCCTAATGATGAGGAGTTAAAAAAGACAATCATGACAGAGGCGCATTGCACACCATATTCAGTTCATCCGGGTGGAGACAAGTTATACAAAGATTTGAAGAAAACGTTTTGGTGGCCTGGGATGAAGAAAGAGACAGCTGAGTTTGTGTCCCGTTGTTTGACATGCCAGAGAGTTAAAGGAGAACAGAGAAGACCACAAGGTAAGATTCAGTCTTTAGAGGTGCCTGAGTGGAAGTGGGAATCCATTTCCATGGATTTTATTGTGGGTTTGCCAAAGAGTCGAGAAGGTAACAACATGATTTGGGTGATAGTGGATCGCTTGACCAAGTCAGCTCACTTTGTTCCAATGTAAGATACATGGACTAAGGCACAATTGGCTATGGCCTATCGAAAGAACGTGCTTAAGTTACATGGAGTCCCTAAGGACATAGTGTCTGACAGAGATGCGAGGTTTATATCGAGGTTTTGGAAGGAGTTGCAGGAATCGTTGGGAACAGCTTTGAAGATGAGTACATTTCATCCTGCGGCGAGATGGGCGACGAGAGAACAATCAAGACTCTTGAGGATATGTTGCGAGCTTGTGTGATGGATTTTGGTGGTAGCCGGGAGCAGAGGTTGGACTTGATAGAATTTTCTTACAATAACAAAGTATCACACTAGTATTGGTATGGCACCGTTTGAGGCCTTGTATGGGAGGAGATGTAGGAGTCCAATCTGTTGGGACGATAGTCTTTGAGGCAAAGGTTTTAGGACCGAGATGGTACATGAGATGGTGGAACAGATTAAGATGATCGGGGAAAGGATGAGAGCAAATCGGATCGACAAAAGAGTTATGCAGATTTACATCGTCGGGACATAGAGTTTCAAGTTGGGGACAAGGTTCTTCTGAAAGTGTCTCCAATGCGCGGAGTTATGAGATTTGGGAAGAAAGGCAAGCTAAGTCAGAAGTTTATAGGGCCGTATGAGATCTTAGAGCAAGTTGGAGAGGTTGCTTATCGTTTGGCTTTACCGGCTGCTTTGGAGAGAGTGCATAATGTGTTTCATGTATCGCAGCTGCGGAAGTATGTGAGTGACCCGTCACATGTGTTAGAGGCAGAGAGCTTGGAGCTAGATGAGTCTTTATCATATCTTGAGGTACCTAAGCAGATCCTAGACCGAAAAGTTAGAAAGACTAGGAGTGGTGAGACAGTTTTGCTTAAGATCCTGTGGTCTAACCACGAGACCGAGGAAGCTACATGGGAGGCCGAGGACATCATGAAAGAGCGTTACCCTTTCCTTTTTGATCAGGTATGTATGGTTACGGGGACGTAACCTTGTTTCTTTTAGGGGGGTAGGAGATGATCGCGAGAGTTTTTAAGAGTTTTATACACCTTTTGTATGTTGTGTCGGGATGTTTGTCTTGGGTTTGTATCATGTTTTGTTTGGCTTTTGAGTCGGGAAGGTTGAGGGAGTACCTTTGTTTTTGTAGTGGTTTGAACTTCGGGGACGAAGTTCTTTTTAAGGAGGGAAGACTGTAATACTCCGTATTTATAGTCTTGGGGGTACTCTATCGAGTAGCCCTTACTCTGTCGAGTAAGGGCAAGTTGCGCAGATAAATAGTTTCTGACCTGTTGGGCACTCGATCGAGTGTCCGGTTTATCGGGGGAGTTTTCTCGGGTTTTGTTAATTACGCGATTAAGGTATATAAACATATTCGGCATTGTTCTAAATCACTTTTTACAAAACCTAAAACCTGTTTAAGAGAGAAAGCAATTTGTCTTCTTCCTAATCGCGTTCTTGACAATTCCCGGAGTTCAGACGGTCGGTTTGCATCGTAGTTCGTGTCGTTGGATTCCTTGCGTCGAGGGTAAGCTTTTAATGTAATTTATATAATGATTTGTTAAGATTAGTGAAACCCTAATTTAGGAATTGGGGGTTTTTATGAATAGTAATTGAATAGTAGTATCTATGTGTTGTATGGTAGGAGGAGAGTTCATAGAAGAGGCGTTTTGAGACAAACAGATACCGTCTGCGTGTTGTGCTTTCCAGGTAGGATTTCCTACTCAGTATTAGTCCCATAATGGGATATTGGTGATGTGCTGTAATTAGTTGTTTGATATGATGATTGTGATTGTAATTGTGATTGTGGTTGTGGTTGTTGATGGTTCTCGAGATGCGTTCTCGGCTGAGTGGGGTCACTTGCGGGAGTGATCTCACGCCCTAGTTTCGCCTTCTGTGGAACCCGCCACAGAAGGGATGTGCACATTAATGAGCAGGGTTATCGCTCGTACGATGAGCGGGGCTTAGGTGGGAACGGCTGCGGTCCCCCACTGGCAGGGCTGGTCCAGTGGACAGTCAGTGATTGAGACGGTTGGTGTGTGTGTGTGTGTGTGTGTGTGTGTGACAGTTCAGCTGTCTGTTTGTCTTATTATCGTATCTATGTTGATTGTGTGATTAGTACTGACCCCGGTGTTGTTTTGTAAACCTGCGGTGATCCATTCGGGGATGGTGAGCAGATATTGAGCAGGTATAGAGATGATACTGGGATAGCTGGGATGGCCACGACATGACGATAGAGTCTTCCGCTGTAGTTTAGTTTTATTTATATTTCAGTTGAGAACAGTTAGTTTGGAATAATGTATTATACTTTCAGTTTGGTTTCGAGGATTGTATTCATTCATTAAACTATTATAATAAATGTTGTTTCTGTTTTGTCTATTTGATTATCATACCTCGGGCAACCGAGATGGTGATGTCTTCATACCTGAGTGGTCCTGGTAAGGCACTCGGAGTATGGGGGTGTTACAAGACCCCACTCGATCGAGTACCAGAACCTACTCGATCGAGTTGAGGCTACTCGATCGAGTGCCCAACATGCTCGATCGAGTGCCCCGACTCCAGAACCCAAACAGACCTTCTGATCTCTGACTTACTCGACCGAGTAGCCCGACTACTCGATCGAGTGACCCCTTACTCGATCGAGTGCCCGAGGTACTCGATCGAGTGCCCAAAAACACGATTCTGGTCAAAATAACGACAAATACCCACTCGATTGAATAAAACCCACTCGATCGCGTCATGCAGACTCGTGAATACTACCCGAATGTTATCTCACATACCCTAATGTACTATGCATTCATTATTATTTCAACATTATGATTACAACTACGCATTCAAATCTGCGCGACTCCTCATACAATCAACAAAATAATCTACTTCGTGTTATCAAGTGCCACGTTATAAACAACCATCATGCTTTTCATCCAATTCGTTATATAAAACACATATCGTTGAATCTCTATTCTTCATGTTACTACTTACCAACAGCCAAACATTATCATCTATCATGCTCATATAACATTCAACTTTCAATCATGTATTACCCGCATGTTTTAAATTTTCATAACTTTTCATAACACAAACCACACCCATACACTACAAATCCTATTTCCATGTTGCTAATACAACAACATTACAAATCCACTTCATTATATAAACACTTTCATAATCAAGAAATTCATATCCTTACGAAATTGCCACTTCATCTTTTCCGATCAATTCATCTAGTTCAATCACATACTTCATCTAACAAGCGCATATGATACGATAGTAGACAATTATACGAACTTAATATATAGCTTTACGCAAACAAAACTACGAAAACAAATCTTATCACACCCCCTAACCACATGTTATTAGGATTGCCTCATTATAAATCATTTGTCCTGCAACATCATTATTCATCACACATCATCATATACGAACTACTTTCTTTTTCTACCATATCATTCATCATTCTCATATACTTTTCCAACGATTCCAACCAACATGTAAACCAACTATCATGCAACATGCTTTCAACAAACCATATACAGCACAATTAACATACACGTCGCACATATACACACGGACTCCACGTTCCCATACCATGTGACTGGCTTAAGTATCACGGGGCCAAGATTTTGAAGTGAGGGCGCCTACTCACCCAAAACCTAGCATCAGCTGGGGCTCCCATTACACATACACCAGGTTCATGTTATTAGACTCCCTATGTTCATTATGTTCATTTGTTACAGATTCCAAAATCGTCGCTCTGATACCATTTGTAACACCCCCATACTCCAAGTGCCTTACCAGGACCACTCAGGTATAAGGATACTACCATCTCGGTTGCCCGAGGTACTGAATATCATAAGACAATAACGAAACGTACTTTTAATGTAATTATAGATTAAGTGATTACATGTTCAAAACCAAAAGTAATGAAAGGAATTACAAGGTTCTCAGACGGTCTACTGCTAAAACTATCAAAGCTACTAGACATCGTCGACACAAATGAAGACTTCTAACGCCACGTGATGACTCATCCCAGCTATCCCATACGCGTCATATCATACCTGCTCAATAACTGCTCACCACCCCTGAATGGATCACCACAGTTTTTAAAACATTTAAACGGGGTCAGTACTAATCACAAAATTCAACATATATCAACAATAAGATAAACAGACAGCTTAACTGTCACACACACACAATCACGCCAAATCCAATCATCTCAATCACTGACTGTCCACTAGACCAGCCCTGCCAGTGGGGGACCGCAGCCGTACCCACCAAATCCCCGCTCCACATAGTGAGCGATAACCCTGTCCATTAATGTGCACATCCCTTCTGTGGCGGGTTCCACAGAAGGCGAAACTAGGGCGTGAAGCCACTCCCGCAAGTGACCCCACTCAGCCGAGGCCACGCCTCGAACCATCAACAACGATCACAACCACAATCACAATACAATTATTATATCAAACAACCAAATACAATACATCAACCAATATCCCATTATGGGACTAATACGAGTAGGAAATCCTACCGAAAAGCACAATTATCGACGGTCTCTACAAATTGTGTCAAAAAGCTTCCTCTACGAAACCTCCCCCTATCATATAACATACAAATGCTACCAAATCACATACTACTCAAAAACCCCCAAATCCCTAAATTAGGGTTTAACCAAATCAAAGGAAAGACAACAAAAAGGATACATAGATCTTACCCTCGACGCAAGGATCTCAACGGTATAACCAACGATGAGAACTGACCTTCCAAACTCCGGGATTTGCTAACAATGCGATTAAGAAGATGAATGAACTTGCTTTCTCTCTTTAACAGTAAATTAGGTTTTTGTAAAAGTGTTTAGAATGATGACGGAAAGATTATATATCTTAATCGCATAATTAACAAAACCCGAGAAAAACCCCCGTCAAACCTAGCTACTCGATCGAGTAAGAGGTACTCGATCGAGTACCCCCTTACTCGATCGAGTATCCTAGCTACTCGATCGAGTACCCAACAGGTCAGAAACTTTTCTAAAACGCAACTTTTACCCTTACTCGACAGAGTAAGGCCTACTCGATAGAGTACCCAAAGACTTATAAATACGGAGTATTACATATATGATGGTACTATGGCATTTCTACCAGAATACGACTCATACAGGTAATTACTTATAATCGTCTTTTCATACTTGAACATATAAAATAAACATTTCATTTTATATTTATACATGTCGGTTGAATAAAATAAATAAAATATAACAGGTGGTAATGGATAATTTACGTCATGTGGAAATTTACGAAATGCAAACAATCCAATACAAGTGACAAATTGAGCCCAAAAATTTAGGAATGGTGAGCCCACAAATATCAAGAAATTGAGTCCATGTAAAATAGAGAAGTGAGCCCAAAAGTGATCATAATTTGAGTCCAAGAGTTAAATGTTGGTGAGCCCAACAACAATATCCACAAAATAGAAAAGAATAAAAAAAAAAAAAAAAAAAGAATGGCATCAGCATTCACGGCATACAGGAAAGAAAGTGGGTGAGCAAAGAATTTCGTTCAATGAAATCATACAGGGAAGCAAGAATGCACGGCTCATGTACTCAGACCCCTACTTGACAGTCCAAACTCGAGTTTTCCAAAGCGGTAAAAATCGAATATACATGTGACGGCATTAGCATGAGGACACAAACAGGAAAAACGATTCGAGGAACCGATTAATTCGTCTCAAAACGGAGTTCGAAAACTAGCATGGAACAATTTAAAGCCGTGGTTTAAAGCTCTCATTTCAACTCCGTTTTAAGACGAGATTAAAACGGGGAAAACAAGTGTACATGTGACGATCCTAACATGAATAGAATGCGCACCAAAACCATTTCGAGTGACTGATTTGTCCCTCCCCAAAAACAGCAGCAAAACGTCAAATGTACAGCACAAAAACCGAGTTCCAGCAGCTTATTTTAGAACGGACTCGTGACGTAACAAGCAAGTAAGTTAGGGCGGTATAGACACACAAGGGGCGTAAATAAAGCCATCATCTTCAGCATAAGAGAACTCAGAAAATCCAGCAGATATGAACATACAACTTACTCAGCAAGAAGCAAGTCATACACTATTTCTGAACTCGAAACCGGTTAAAAGAGAAGGAACAAGCAGTGAAACACGACCACCATGAAAGTTTACCACATGTACTTCAAAGAACACTTCTATACCCGAGAAATCATTCAAAGGTTTAAACTTTTACTATAAACACAGAAAAGTCGAGTAGAAAAGGCGAGTTTCCCGACGTTTGTCGAGTAACCTATCACCGTTACCTTAACTTTCTTCAATCTTCAAGGGAATGGTCTATTATGAACGAGTTTCCTTCGGGGTCCTCGAAGTCTTCACCTAAAAACCGTAATAAGAGCCGAGTTAGTTTAAAAACGTCACATTTATGAGACGGGTCGAGACGGGAACTCCACAAGGCTATGCCTTTCTTCCCTTAAAAGATGAAGGAAGAGATAAGGAGAAGAATGGTGCAAGAATTATTGAGTTTGGTCGAAAATTGAGCGAGAAATCTAGGATTTTAGGACCGCCATTTATGGGTTCTTTTTGTGAGCTTGCTCTGGTTTTTGTTTCCAGCTGCGGAAATGTTTGTGTGGTAGGGGTTCTATGCATTTACATAGTAGCTTTTTTTTTTTTAAAGAATGGGGTGTGTTGGCGGGCTGTGATTGGGTGAGGAGAGTGTGAGAGAGTAAATTTATCATTATTATATTAGTTGGGTGCCAAAATTGAGGGGCGTGTTGTCGACCCGGGATAGGTCGAGAGTGGATAAGTTTAGCCTCACATGTGAGCATGTGACGGTTCTTTGCTAGACGGAGGTTCGTCTTAAACCTACTATAATTTAAGACGGAATTTTATTATCAATATAGTTATTATTATTATTATTATTTCTATCCGACGAAAACGTATATTTTGTATAACGTAAGCTTTAAAACCTATAGCTTTAATTAAATTACTTTTATTAATATAATGAAATTAACTAGTTAAAGTAATGTAAACTTATTATTTTTCTTTATGAAAATTATTCGAAAAGGGCGGGTGTTACAATCACCCCTCCTTTTAAAAAGTTTCGTCCTCGAAACTTGAAGTAAGAAAATTACCTGAAGAGAATAAATCCGGGTACTTGATACGCATAGAGGCTTCCGGTTCCCAAGTCACTTCTTCCACGTCACCGCACTTCCATAAAACTTCCAATAAGGGGACAACTTTACTCCTCAACTTTTTGTCTTTCTTATCCAAAATGCGAATCGGTCTCTCTTCGAAAGAAAGACTAGGCTCAAGCTCGGGAATATCATTTTGCAACACATGACTCGGGTCACTAATATACTTCCTAAGTTGAGACACATGGAACACATCATGAACTTTACCCAAACTCGGGGGCAAATCCAATTTGTAAGCCACGGCACCAATCCTTTTCACCACATCATAGGGTCCAATGTACTTTGGACTCAACTTTCCTTTAACTCCAAATCTCTTTATTCCTTTCATAGGGGAAACCTTCAAGAACACTTTATCACCAATTTCAAACTCCAAGGGTCGACGGCGAACATCGGCATAAGACTTTTGGCGATATTGGGCGGCTTTCATTCTTTCTCGGATGATCTTCACTTGGTCAATTGTTTCGGCTAACTTGTCGGGTCCTAGATCACGAACATCACTTGCTTGATTCCAACAAATCGGGCTACGACACTTTCTTCCATATAAAGCTTCATAAGGAGCCATCTTGATAGAGGCATGGTAACTATTATTGTAGGAAAACTCCACCAAAGATAGGCTCTTCTCCCAACTAATATGGAAATCAAGGGCACAAGCACGCAACAAATCTTCAAGGGTCTGAATCGTCCTTTCGGTTTGTCCATCGGTAGCGGCATGAAAAGCGGTACTCATCAACAACTTACTACCCATAGCATCTTGTAAAGCCTTCCAAAATCTCGAACAAAATCTTGGGTCACGATCCGATACGATCTCCTTAGGGACACCATGGTAACGAACAATCTCCTCAACATAGGCACTAGCAAGCCTATCTAGACTCCAAGTCTCTTTAATGGGAATGAACCTAGCACACTTGGTCAATCTATCCACAATCACCCATACGACATCCTTTCCACCAAAGGTCTTAGGCAAGGCCATAACAAAATCCATAGAGACAGATTCCCATTTCCATAAAGGCACATTCAAGGGTTGTAGCAAACCTCCGGGTCTCTTGTGCTCAATCTTCACTTGTTGACAAGTGAGGCATTTCCCAACATAAGTCACAATGTCGTTCTTCATGTTAGGCCACCAAAATTGAAGCTTCAAATCCTTATACATCTTGTCTCCTCCGGGGTGGATCGAATAAGGGGATAGATGGGCTTCATCAAGAACTCTCTTTCTCAAGTTACTGGCATCGGGGACATACATGCGGCTTTGGTAACGGAGATATCCACTAGCATCCATCTCACAATCTTTAGCTTTCCCTTCAAGAAGCTTGGCTTGGAATCTTTTGAAAGTAGCATCATCAACAAGGTTATCACGGATTTCACGAAGAATAACGGGTTCGGCAACCATAGCACCAAGGTAATCAAAGCCACTTTCCACTATTTGCAAACTTAACTTACGAAACTCGGCACAAAGATCATCAGGAAGCACACGGATGGCACTCAAGGAGTGAATTGACTTTATACTAAGAGCATCGGCAACCACATTTGCCTTTCCTTCGTGATATAACAACTCCAAATCATAGTCATTCACTAATTCCAACCAACGGCGTTGTCTCATATTCAACTCCTTTTGGGTGAAAATATACCTCAAACTCTTATGATCGGTGTAGATACGGCAATGAACTCCAATGAGGTAGTGTCTCCACATCTTTAAGGCATGAACAACGGCGGCTAACTCAAGATCGTGAGTAGGGTAGTTCACTTCATGAACTCTTAATTGTCGCGAAGCATAAGCAACAACCTTCTTATTTTGCATGAGAACACAACCTAAACCCATCTTAGAAGCATCACAAAACACATCAAAGTCCAGTCCATCCTCGGGTAAGGTCAACACGGGAGCGGTAGTCAATCTTCTCTTCAACTCTTGAAACGCTACTTCACAAGCTTCGGTCCACAAGAATTTGGTCTCTTTCTTCAAAAGTTGAGTCATCGGTCTAGCAAGCTTAGAACAGTCCTTTACAAAGCGACGGTAATAACCCGCCAAACCCAAGAAACTACGGATCTCACCAACATTGGTCGGGCTCTTCCATTCCATCACGGCTTCAATCTTCGAAGGATTCACCATAACACCTTCCTTAGATATCACATGACCAATAAATGACACCTTAGACAACCAAAATTCACACTTGGAAAACTTGGCAAACCACTTTTGACGACGAAGAATCTCTAAGATAGTACGAAGATGATCGGCATGCTCTTCCTCGGATTTAGAAAAGATGAGAATATCGTCGATGAAGACCACAACACACTTGTCCAAGAACTCACTAAAAGTTCGGTTCATTTGGTCCATGAAGATTGCGGGGGCATTGGTTAAATCGAAAGGCATCACCTTAAACTCGAAATGTCCATATCTCGTGCTAAAGGCAGTTTTTGGAATATCGGAATCACGAACGGGAATTTGATGATAACCGGATCTTAGATCAATCTTGGAGAACGTAGAGGCACCTTTGAGTTGATCGAACAAATCTTCAATCCTTGGTAGAAGGTACTTGTTCTTGATAGTGACACGGTTGAGCTCACGATAATCGATACAAAGTCTCATGGATCCATCTTTCTTCTTTACAAAGAGAACGGGAGCACTCCAAGGTGAGGCACTAGGTCGAATAAATCCTTTCTCAATCATCTCATCAAGTTGCTTCCTTAACTCTTTAAGTTCGGTTGGCGCCATACGGTAAGGAGCTTTTGCAATCGGTCCGGTTCCGGGCACAAGGTCGATAGAAAATTCAACATCACGCTCGGGAGGTATCCCGGGCAACTCCTCGGGAAAAACATCGGCGAACTCACACACCACGGGCACTTCTTCAAGCTTCGGCAAAGAAGGAGAAGTAGAAGTCACCACACATAAAAAGACTTGGTGACCTTTCTTCTCCATACTCATCAACTTCAACGCGGAAATCAACTTCACACCTTCTTGAGAACGAATCCCTTTATAGGAAACACGGGTTCCTAGCGGACTTTTGAGGCGAATCTTTTGATCTCTACACTCGAATCTTCATCATACTTGGACAACCAATTCATACCCAAAATCACATCGAATTCCTCAAGGGGAAAACGAAGTAGGTTAGCGGGGAAAAGATTTCCCGAAATTATGATAGGGACATCGGGAAAGGAATAGGAGCATGAAATGATTTCTCCGGAAGGTAAGGATATAGGGGTATCCTCACTAGGTATGGGCTCAAGAGCTAACTTTTACGAAAACTTGGAATAAATAAAAGATAAAGATGCGCCGGTATCAAAAAGAATAAGGCATGGTTGATCGAGAATTGAGAACATACCCGTAATGATGTCGGGATGAGCGGAGGCTTCGGCACGACTCATGACAAAGATGGTTCCTCTTGGCTTTGCTTTAGGAGCTTGGGTGGAAGAAGAAGTAGTAGAAGTCTTCCTATCGGGGCAATCATTGTAGCGGTGACCGGGCTTCTTACAATGATAGCAAGTCAAAGGTCGATTGTAGCATCCAACTCCGGGGTGTAAGGCTTGCTTACAATTGAAGCACTTGCGAGCTTTCTCCAAGTTGAGGTTGTTGTTGCTTGATTGGGAAACTTGTCCACTAGGCTCTTGCCTCCTTGGTTCTTGCACTCTTGGTTCTTGTGCTCTTGGTACAAACCTCTTGTTAAGATTGTTTGGTGAAGGAGAAGGCACAAAGGGTCTCTTGCCATGAAAGTTAGGACGGTAAGAAGTAGAGTGGGAACGAGACTTGGCATCATTATCAATAGCCTTCAAGGAATTTTCAGCCCAAAGAGCATCATCATATACCGCCACAAAGGTTGTGGAGTCTCTTCTCACCATACTTTCCAACTTAGGATTCAACTTGCTTCGGTAGAAGTAGACACGCTCATCTTCATCTTTCACAAACTTAGGGGCATAGTGAGCAAGATCATTGAACTTGTCGGTGAAAGCTTGAACGGATAGGCCTCCTTGCTTGAAATCAATGAACTCCTTCAATTTTTGTTGCTTGAGTTCCTTAGGGTAGAAACGAGTTTCCACAAGAGTCTTGAAACGGTTCCAATCAAAGGTGGGGTCTTGAGTGACGGAAGGCCCGGTAATAGTCCACCACCTATCGGCCTCCTTCACAAGGAAATGAGAGGCAAGCTTCACTTTGTCTCGATCTTGGACATCATAAAGAGAGAAATTTTTTTCCATGTCACGAAACCACTCGGAAAGCTCAATAGGATCCACTTCACCACCATAGGTCTTAGCCTTGTTTCTTGCTAGTTGACTTGCAATCCAAGCAAAACTTCCTTGATGATCTACCGCTTGTTGAGCAGGACGGCCTTGAACATTGACATTTTGCTGATTTTGAAGAATTTGGGTAAGAGCTTGCAAGATAGTATTATCCACATCGTTTGGTCGCACCATCTTCTTAAAGCACCAAAGAGAATCAAACGAGTTAGTACTTAACAAATAGCATACACAAGAAGACTACCAACTTAGGTCCTTAGTTCTACCCATCTCTTATTCATTATTTCAAGGTCAACTTCAAAATTTAAGTTTGGGGTACACGTGTGTGCGTCGGGAGCTACAAAGGCTCTGATACCAACTGTGACACCCCGCGATAAAGCGGAAAGTAAACTACTAAATATATGCGAAAAATGTGAAGTTTTTAAAACTTTTATTTAATAGATAGAGTTTAGCATGCGGGAGTCACTAACATTCGACAGAAGGAAAAGCGGAAATAAAAACAAGGGTCCATACAAATAAAACGGTCAAAAGTGGGGAAAATATATCCCTCGAATGACATAAAGAAATAGGTGAGTCTAAGCGGTAAATAAGAAATCTAAAAGTCCGGGGTACTCGCTAGCTCACACGTCAAACCCCATATAAGCATCTTCACCAACTTGTCATTCATGTAAACATGAAAGCCACAGTCAGTGGGGAGTAACTCAAGGTTCTCCCAGCCACAAAACATCAAGATGAACATGACAAAACGCATAAACAAATGACCAGATTAAGTAAGATGAGAATGAGTTGAATTGTAACTATGCATATGAGCATACATGTTCAATGATTCATAAATAAGGAAAAGGAATAAGATAGGCAAGTAAGCAAAGCATAAACAAAGTTAAATAATGGAGGAAAATGTAAGAAGGAAAGATAAAGACCACTTAACCATGAGCACGTAATTCAAGGAGACATGACCAATATACCCATCCAAAATGCAAATCCTTTACTACACTCATCAAATATAATTTCCCCTGGTAGGACGACAATGATAATCACAAAGACTCAGTCCTAGTCTAAATCTGGCCAGACTCTCGGGGTAGAACGGTCCCCGATTCGACATGCGGCAGAACAGTCCGCATCCAAGACTCGATCGACAGAACGGAAGTCGAGAACCCACAATCGGCAGAACAGTCCGAAAGAGGCGGAATAAATGAGCTAAATCCATACTTGGCAGAACGGCACAAGCAGGCATAAAGGCATGTCAAGCATATATGATGGTACTATGGCATTTCTACAAGAATACGACTCATACAGGTAATTAGTTATAATCGTCTTTTCATACTTGAACATATAAAATAAACATTTCATTTTATATTTATACATGTCGGTTAAATAAAATAAATAAAATATAACAGGTGGTAATGGATAATTTACGTCATGTGGAAATTTACGAAATGCAAACAATCCAATACAAGTGACAAATTGAGCCCAAAAATTTAGGAATGGTGAGCCCACAAACATCAAGAAATTGAGTCCATGTAAAATAGAGAAGTGAGCCCAAAAGTGATCATAATTTAAGTCCAAGAGTTGAATGTTGGTGAGCCCAACATCAATATCCACAAAATAGAAAAGAATAAAATAAAAATAAAATAAAAATAAAATAAAAAAAAGAATGGCATCAGCATTCACGGCATACAGGAAAGAAAGTGGGTGAGCAAAGAATTTCGTTCAATGAAATCATACAGGGAAGCAAGAATGCACGACTCTTGTACTCAGACCCCTACTTGACAGTCCAAACTCGAGTTTTCCAAAGCGGTAAAAATCGAATATACATGTGACGGCATTAGCATGAGGACACAAACAGGAAAAACGATTCGAGGAACCGATTAATTCGTCTCAAAACAGAGTTCGAAAACTAGCATGGAACAATTTAAAGCCGTGGTTTAAAGCTCTCATTTCAACTCCGTTTTAAGACGAGATTAAAACGGGGAAAACAAGTGTACATGTGACGATCCTAACATGAATAGAATGCGCACCAAAACCATTTCGAGTGACTGATTTGTCCCTCCCCAAAAACAGCAGCAAAACGTCAAATGTACAGCACAAAAACCGAGTTCCAGCAGCTTATTTTAGAACGGGCTCGAGACGTAACAAGCAAGTAAGTTAGGGCGGTATAGACACACAAGGGGCGTAAATAAAGCCATCATCTTCAAAGATAAGAGAACTCGTAAAAATCCAAAGAGATATGAACATACAACTTACTCAGCAAGAAGCAAGCCATACACTATTTATGAACTCGAAACCGGGTAAAAGAGAAGGAACAAGCAGTGAAACACGACCACCATGAAATTTTACCACATGTACTTCAATGAACACTTCTATACCCGAGAAATCATTCAAAGGTTTAAACTTTTACTATAAACACAGAAAAGTCGAGTAGAAAAGGCGAGTTTCCCGACGTTTGTCGAGTAACCTATCACCGTTACCTTAACTTTCTTCAATCTTCAAGGGAATGGTCTATTATGAACGAGTTTCCTTCGGGGTCCTCGAAGTCTTCACCTAAAAACAGTAATAAGAGCCGAGTTAGTTTAAAAACGTCACATTTATGAGACGGGTCGAGACGGGAACTCCACAAGGCTATGCCTTTCTTACCTTAAAAGATGAAGGAAGAGATAAGGAGAAGAATGGTGCAATAATTATTGAGTTTGGTCGAAAATTGAGCGAGAAATCTAGGATTTTAGGACCGCCATTAATGGGTTCTTTTTGTGAGCTTGCTCTGGTTTTTGTTTCCAGCTGCGGAAATGTTTGTGTGGTACGGGTTCTATGCATTTACACAGTAGCTTTTTTTTTTAAAGAATGGGGTGTGTTGGCGGGCTGTGATTGGGTGAGGAGAGTGTGAGAGAGTAATATTATCATTATTATATTAGTTGGGTGCCAAAATTGAGGGGCGTGTTGTCGACCCGGGATAAGTCGAGAGTGGATAAGTTTAGCCTCACATGTGAGCATGTGACGGTTCTTTGCTAGACGAAGGTTCGTCTTAAACCTACTATAATTTAAGACGGAATTTTATTATCAATATAGTTATTATTATTATTATTATTATTATTATTATTATTATTATTATTATTATTATTATTATTATTATTATTATTATTATTATTATTATTTCTATCCGACGAAAACGTATATTTTGTATAACGTAAGCTTTAAAACCTATAGCTTTAACTAAATTACTTTTATTAATATAATGAAATTAACTAGTTAAAGTAATGTAAAAGTATTATTTTTCTTTATGAAAATTATACGAAAAGGGCGAGTGTTACAGCATTATTGTCGAGGACACATACTCCAACAATCTCCCACTTGTCTGCGACAAGTGTGCGTCACCAATTCTCTTGTCCAATTACTATCTTCCACTCAATGTAAGGTGTCTTGCAGGCCGTACTTGCATTTGATCATATCATGAGTGGTTTCCTCGATCTGGAGAAAAACTGTCTAACCGGAATTATCTACCATAGATACCTTCCGAGCGTGGCCACGCATTTTCAGTTCATTACTCCTCGAGTGGCCTTGAGATATAAGATAATCCTGACGGGGATGGACAATTCCTATTGTACTCTTCCCTTCGAATAGCCATAGCTCATCATGACCCAAAACATGCCCATTAGACCCCAATTATGAAGGTCGCTGAATATAAATCAAAGTCACTCTGAAACTGTGCCATCTTAGGCGAACAATCTTTAGTCAAAGAATCGACTCATAAGAATACCATAGTAGCTCTCGCCACGACCAGGCTATAAAAATTTCCAGAACTCTATAAGCGGTCATTAGCCCGACAGAGTGTCCCATACACTCTGCCCATTTGATCAACTAGTCATTTCTCATGACTCTATGGCACTTGAACTTGCCATCAATCGCATCACACTCTAGTTACTTCGAGACGTCACCTCATATAAGCAACTAGGGGCCGATACTATGTTAATCCAGTTCACTTTAATAGGGTTCAACGTTGTCCTTACAACCAATTTGGATATAATAAAGTAATAAAAGAGTTTTAATAAAACTCAAACGATGAATGTATTATCACATATGTAAAATTGATACCATATCAATTACTACATAATCTATAATCCATACTCAATATTGAATACAACTATACATCTCAACTCAATTGAAATGGCATGACTTATCTTGCTTAGCCTATGAAAAGGCCTTGGTTAGCAAGTTTTAGCAACACTTTGTACTTTCCCTAACCTTGTACCATTTCCCTTTTTATAATCTTTAACATAATAACCTTTTGAGTACATGTCCAGATCCAATCTAGAGATAGGTTCCTTAGCCTTGTAATTACTCCCACTGTCCTCACAGTGTGCAGGGATAGGTACTTCGGTTGTTGGAACAAACTACCATGGTTCCTCCAATTCATAAAACGGAATCCTAATAACATCCCTTCCTACTTGCATTTTTCATAAATGCAAGTGTACTCAATTTTCGTTGTAAATCTCTCATTGTTCTACTACCTAGAGCATATCTAGCAGATATCCTCCTTAATTAATATAGCCAAGATGGTTCTCTAACCATCCTAGTGTGATTAGAATATGGTTATCGTGTAACTGCTTGCACATAAATCCATATCAATTCTAATCATTTAGCTTCATTTTTTTAGTGCTCCAAGAGAACTAACCAATGAACTATGTGGCTATATTGAAACTTCTATCAAAAATTCGATTTGTAACTTTTCGCCATACTCCAAGTATACGAAATTTAAGAATGGTGATACATCTAAGCGTAATGAATTAATCCCGCAGCGGAAGCAAGTGGATTCAATTTCTACATGTTTAATACCTTTGAACTTGACTAGACTCTTATCAATATAAGAATATTCATTTAATGCTAATATCCTCTCAGAACTATCTTTATAGGTCTGGATACCTTAGAGATGTATTATTCTTCTCCTAAGTCTTCCATCATTCACAATGATCAATATTGTTAAAAATCATATTTTAAATATCACATATTTTAGTTTAAAGTTTTAGTCATAAAAACTTAAGGGTATTATGCATGCAAAGCATATAAATAAGTGTAGAGGAAAAACCGGTTCCTTACATAGAATATTTCGGTTTATGGGCACAAGTAAGGTCTCCTACCTTCACTTGTTCTTGAGCTATGATGAGTAATATGATGATCCTCCAAAGACTTCAAGTATAGAAGCCACTCCTCTTGATTGCACCCAAGATTATCCCTTATCTCTACTAAATAATATGTGCTAGATATTTGTTTAGTAGTTTACCTTAAAATTGATTACTAATACTCATATATTACGTTAATAATATTAGTAATGTGATTGAACAAATTAGATCATCATTTCTCAAGTTTTTAGAGAAAGTCGTGTAGGTTTGTAAGGCTAGTCTACCATAGCCAAAATAATATATTATTTATCACATAAAATAATATAACCCACAATCCACTAAATACTCCCTCCATTTCGGTTCATTCACATAATATGGACAACCATTTTATTTTGTCAATTGTCACACAATATGTCACATGTAGTATGATACATGTTATTAATTAATTTAATGCATATTTATCACATAAATATCATTTTATAAATTAATTAAATTACATATAACAAATTGACTAGTGATACTTGATCACATAAATAAAATGGGTCATTTAATTATAATTCACAACATCTTGTAATTATAATCAACCATTCATTCCCATCTCTATTGTTTATCAAACAATAAACAATTTTAGTAATAAAGCATTTTTATTACTAAAATAAATCTTATTTAATCTCATTACAATAAGAAATAATATTCTCTCTCACAATTGAATTGTTCAGTTTTAAGGAATTGATCAACTTGTATCGTCATACAATTATTCAACTTTACAGATAAGGGCATCATCCTTTAGGTGTGACCTTAAGGGATCAACTAACCACCACCGTACCACGACAGTAACGTCAAACTCTAGCAAGTCAATCGTTACCGATTAATGTTGGTCAGTTGACTATATAATTGAATCATCCCTTACGTATTCTTAAAATGAGATTTAAACATGTGATCATCATGATCGACAATTGTGATCGCATTATTGTCGGGGACACTCCAACAATCTCCCACTTGTCCTCGACTAGTGTGTGTCACCAATTCTCTTATCCTATTACTATCTCCCACTCAATGCAAGGTGTCTTTCAGGTCGTACTTGCAAGTGATCACATCGAGAGTGGTTTCCTCGATCTGGAGAATAACTGATTGACCGGAATTATCTACCATAGATAACTTCCGAGCGTGGCCACGCATTTCCACTTCATTACTCCTCGAGTGGCCCTGAGATATTGTTTTAACCCTAATAAGGGGGTGGACAAATCCTATCGCACTATTCCCTTTGACTAGCCACAGCCATCATAACCCAAAATATTTCCATTTGACCCGATTTACGAAGGTCGTAGTAACATAAATCAAAGTTAATCTGAAACCATGCCACCTTAGGCGAACAGTCTTTAGTCAAAATAATCGACTCATTAGAATACAATAGTAGCTCTCGCCACGACCAGGCTTTATAAATTTGCCAGAACTCTATAAGCGGTCACTGCCCGACAAAGTGTTCCTAACAGTCTGCCTATGTGATCGACTAGTCATCTCACATGACTCTATGGCACTTGAACTTGCCATCAATCGCATCACACTCTAGTCACTTCGAGACGTCACCTCATACAAGTGACTATGGGCGAATACTATGTTAATCCGGGCTCACTTTAACGGGGTTCAATATCGTCATACAACCCGTTTGGATGTAACAAAGTATAATAAAAGAGTTTTAAAGTAAAACTCGAATGACAAATGCGATTATCACATATGAATAGTCAATGCCTGATTATGATTTCATATTCTATAATCTAATTTGATCTTGGATGTAGTGGTTCATCTCAATCCAATTGAAATGACATGACTCGTCATGTTAAGCCTATGAATAGGCATTATAAGTAGGTCTTAGCAACTCCCTGCTCAACCTTGCTACATACTTGTTTTCCTTTCGTAATGTATACATTTGCATTACAAAACTTTCTGAGTACGTGTCTAGATCCAATCTAGACATAGGCTTTCTTGCCTTAAAATAGCTCCCACTGTTTTCACGGTGTGCGGGACTCATCACTCTTGCACATCCCATGTTTGCAAGTGTACTCAATTTCCGTTGTAAATATTTCTCATTGTTCTTTATTGCCTAGAACGATTCTAGAAAATCTATTTCTTAAATAACATAGCCACTATGGTATGTTAACCATCCTAATGTGTTTTGATTATGGTTTTGTCGGAAACCATGCGCAATCTCAATTGTCAATTGTCATTTGTGTAACACTCTTACACAAAATTGCATCAAAAACACTTTGCTTTACATCCTTAATGCTTCTGCAAGCACTTAAGGGTAATCTTTATGGCTTACTTGGTAACTATTACTTAAATTCGATTTGAAACAATTCATTATACTCAAAGTATATGAAGTGTTATACATCATTTCCTATTTAATTGATTCGGCAGCGGAAGCAAATGGAATCAATCAAATATGTTCAACTCGATTGAACTAGTCATGAATCTTATCAACATAAGACTCCTTATTTGACATTAATATCATGTAGATTTATCTCCATAAATCCGGATAATTCTCCAAAGTCTTAAATCATTCGCAATGATCAATATGTCGTCCATATATAAGACTACTAAAATTTCCGTAACTCCCACTAAACTTCATGTATAAACACAACTTCTCAACTTATCGGGAAAATTTTTTATACCATGATCAAATCATTGATTCCAACTCATTGATGTCCTACTCAAGACCATCTCTTAAGTTGCACATTATCTTAGGATTGCAAAAAATAAAACCTATAACATTTATCGAATACATTTCTTCTTTGAAGAAGTGGGTTTTTGGATTCAGTTGTTATATATCTCATAATGAAACACAATCCCTAAGAAGATCCAAATAGACTTAAGCATTTCAACTAGTGCAAAACTGTAATACCCCGTATTTTTTATATAATATAATTAATTAAACGGATATTATTTTATATTAATTATTATACATTTTATATCACAATTATGTCGGGAAAATAGTTGAGTCGATAATTAGTTAAACTATCGCAAGTTAATAAAGACGGGTTTAAAAGGAATTCGAAAGGTGAGCTAAACAATTAAACAGTGACCCATTTGAGCTGGCCCAATACACGTCCAGCCCATTTAACCCAAACCCTAATAACCCTAAGCCCAACTAAACCTAATTAACCCTAAACCTAATAGTACCCCTAATCACTCAACCAGCCTCCCTCAACCCGCCTCCCTCTTTTCTTCAGATCCAATCTCGGTATGCACACAATTCGAGGGAGAGTGAGAGAGCGTGGGTATCGTCAGTGCAGCAAGGAGGAGCTAGGGACTATTGTCGACGGTCGTGGGTGGTCGTGGTGGCTGTGGTGGTGGCGACAAGGTAAGCATTCAACACCCCTTTCTCGTTTTCATTGTTTATGTCGTGGGTTTTGGGTGTTGTTCGTGTCTTAGGGTGGGGATGATGGTGGTTGGTGTCTGGGTATAGGTAATGGGTGGTAAGGGGCGAGTGTATTGGTGGTGTTTAGGGTGGTTGTTGGTGGTGATAATGGCGGAAAAAGGCAAAGCGGCGACATGGGTGGTAGAAACGGGTTATTACACGGGTTTTCAGGGGAGTTTAGACAGGTGGGTTTTGGGTGGCACCACCGTGGACTAGGGGAGGTCGAGACGGTGGTCTTTGTGATGTCGGTGTTCGTGGGATGACGGAGAGCAAGGTCGTGGTGGTTGGTAGGGGTAAGGTTGTTGGGCTGCGGTGGTGGTCGGGAGAGAAAAGGAGGTGTTTGGGAGGCACGGCCAGTGAACCGGCCAAAAGACGGCCGTGGTTCACCTCGCCGGCGAGGGTCGACCCAGTGGGGGTGTTTTTCGCGGCTGGGGTCGAGTGGGTGTCGGTCCGGTGGTTGTCGTGGTGGTCTAGGTGGTGCGTGAGGGGTGTGTGAGTGTGTGAAGGGACGGTGGTGCGTGAGGGGTTATTCGAGTTGTTTGAATCGGGTTTTCATAGTTTAATCGATATAAATTGTTAATGGGCCGTACTCTTAATTAATTAATGTGATTCCCGTGTCATTAAATAATGTAGTTAATTTAATTCCCGAATTATTTAATATAATTAGAGACGGGTTTGAGTCGGGATTGTTTGAGTCATTAAGGATTGATTCGGGTATTTATAAATCGTATAACTCGTTTAATCTTTATTTATCATATTAGTTATTTAAATTAAATCCCGAGTCATTTAAATAAATTATTCCCGAGACACTTAATAATTCAAGTCGGGTGTTGAGTAGTTCAAATGTTAATGCGGGTTTTCTTAAAAGTATAATTCGTTAATCCTTTAATTACCATTTTGGGTTTTAGTTCCGAGTTGCTTAAAATAAAATAATAATTAATCATAATTAATTATCTTGAGTCGGGTTTGCTAAAAAAAGAAAAGTTACTATACCGGGAAAGCTTCTATTTTGGGAGATGTCTATATTTAGTAGTTAGTAATTATAAATATTATAATTGTGCTAGGTGACGGATTCGTGAAGGATCGATAATCAAATTCATTGCTTTACTTTCTGGACTGCTTAACTGCTTAATGGGAATTGCTGGCACTTGAGGTAGGGAAATACACTTACTCTATTAACGTTGTTGAATTGTGTTGACTGGATTCCTGGTTGTTGATTTACGTTATCATTTATATTCGGAAAGGTGATTGACTGATTTGATCGTATTGAGTATGATATCACAACATCGGGTAACTGGCATGACTTTATGATTTATCGATTCAGATGATTTATATACATATTGCATTGCATTAATTACCGTTGAGCATTTCATATGCATTGGAGTTGGAGGAGGATGTGGTGGTGACGATGTTGAGATACGATGTGATGTTGTGATAAGGCCCAGGGCGGGTTCTGCAGACTTGCCCTGGTGTCCTCAGCTGTTGAGCTGGCAGATCGACTTCGGTCGATATTTATAGTCTACCGGGGATCGGTATGGCTGGGCGTTCCGGGGTATGAGATGTGTGTGATGAGTTGAGATGGAGATGGAGGTGACGGAGTATCATGCATATCATATTTTATTGTTTTATTGTTTTCCCTACTCAACCTCGTGGTTGACCATGTATTCGTGAACACCTGTGATGAACCGTTTTATGGGGAGCAGACTTGACAGGTTTAAGAGATAGGACGGGAGCTGGATGGGCGTGAGACACTGGATCAGACGACTTAGTAACTAGATCATCATCTAGAAGACTTCACTTTTATTTATGTCGATTCTTGTAATTTAATTTGAAAAGAGAATTTGTAATAATTAAGTTAAAATATTATATAAATTGCCTTGGAGTTTAATTTGTTATTCACTACCTCGAAACCGAGATGGTAATGTAACGATCCGTTTTATTCAGAATGTCTTGACGAGGACTTCTTTTATAAACCGGGGTGTTACAAAGTGGTATCAGAGCGAACGATCCTAAGGCCTAAACCAATGAGCCCAATGAACATAGGATGTGTCTAATTAAAATGAACCCGGATAGAATCGTTAGGAGCACACGAAGGTAAGGTATGAGTTAGGGGCCCCCTCACACCGAACCGTGGTCCTCTCGATTGAACCGGAAACCATGAGTGTATACGAGAGAAAGGGTAGAATAGTTGCTTGAGGTTGAACAGAAAATTCAAATATCGTTGCCTAAGTGTTAAATGATTGATACATTGATTATTGCCGGACAACGCTACGGTAAGTAAATTGTATGAATGATGTGTTGATAGCACTACTATGACTAAGTAATATGCGGTTATGTGATCCCAAAGCCATGCTAGTATAGTATTGTGATAGTAATTAGAAACACCATTGAATTGCATGTTTATAGTCATAACAATCGTGATTTAGATATACGGAATAGATCGAGATGCGAAGGGATTCTATGGGGTAGATGTTACGAATGGTATAGTGTGAGATTTAAGTTAGGATGAATTAGTATCGATAGTATAGTGTGAGAATTGGGACATAGAAAATGAATGACTTGGTGATAAAACTCGTTCGGTTGGTGTTACCCTTTTGTTGACCTTCTTGCCATTTCTTTTCTCATTATTTGCCTATGGATGAAAAATTTATGGGAGATAGCCTCGTGAGTTAGTGTTCTTTTGGCGTTTGTTTCATGCTTATATGATATACAGATTAGGAGTAATAAATACTTTAGTGAACGGTGGTTAGGAAGTTCCCGTGCAGTGATGTTTGACCAATGATTTTATAAAATCCTCATTTAAATTGTATTAATAATTTTCGCATAATTCCAACTCCATCGATCATAAAATTCGCTTATGTTTTCAAATTGATAAGCCACGAAAAATCTTGATGTTTCAATATTAAATAATAAATTTTGCAAAATCGACCCAAGTTTTGAACCAATAGTCATCACATGTTTGTTTGGACCAAGTGAGTTGTAAAAAAAAAAAATTCTTTAAAATGAAATTCTTGTGCTGTAGACCTAATTATTTTTCCCCTGCGTTTTTAACTCTCGGTGTTTTATAAAAATAATATGAATCAAGTTTTAATCGAACGGTTATTTATTCGTGATCTCCGAAAGTTACAACGTGAAACATGACTTGTAAAATGTGTGATCTAGGTTGAGTTTTCAGATAGTTTTTTGAGTAATTCATGAGCCTTAGTAATGTGAATTTATAATGTTTTATATGACGATAGTAGCACGCATGTCCAATAGTTATGTATCTTAACAAGCGATAAAATTTAAGGTTTAGTTGATAACATTGTTGGCATGATAGTGTGAGTAAGATTGAATAGCTTAAATTGATTCTTAATCAATGGTGAAATATTTTAAACGAGTCCAGTTGTTTGCATATTTTATATATGTTTGGCATGCTGAAATATCTCTGGTACGTTAATCATATTTGCATAGTGGTCGGATATATATATATAATTATAAAACCATATTGTCATATCTTTGTAAGTTGATGGCGTTAAATATTAATTTAATTGTGCTAATATACTCACATGAATAATTATAATAATTATGTTAAATATTTACACATGGATGGTAGTAATGATCGTGTCTAAATGTCCACCCACGTAGGATGTCAACTGAGTTTTAAAGACTTTCATGTGAGTTGTGTGCCTATAATTATACTTATAACTTTCGTTTCATTAAATTATTTCAGTTGAACCTAAAACCTATAACATGATAATAAACCGTGTCGTTATTCCTTATTAAATATGTTCGTTATCATATTGTCATAAAATGCTAAAATGATTTTTGCAATAGTAGCACGACATTTGACATATCTATACTCTCGAGTCGTTATTATCAATTATATTCTAATAGAGATTGTTATGATAATTATATTAGCAATTATAATGGGATAACCCTTTTATGATTCACATGATATGCGTTGGTTTAAATGATAGTCGTTATAGTTACGTTTAATTGAGCCGCGAATATAACTAAATAAAGAAGTGCAACTAAAATCCTGATGATTGAGGTAATAGTCGTTTATTAATAAAGATAAGACTGAAATGAACAAGATGAAACTGTAAATTACGATATATGAGTCGACACCTACGCTCGTTTTGTTTAAAGCAATTGAATTAAGTTTATCTGATTTTGAGTTCGTAGTAAGTTGTAAATAGATTCTATGGACGGCTCTGTTATAGGATTATGTTAAGAAAATTATTCACCAGCCAGTAAGAAAGTAAAAGTTTTTGAAAATAAAGTTAAATTTTGGTCATATGAGTATAAATTGAATGAGATTTCGATCGATTAATGCGGTTGTATGTGTCCATGATAATTGCTAGTCTGGAGGAATGAAACTAGAACGGAGTCATAAGTAGCGGGATAATTTAGTCATGTTGTTCGTTCATATAGCGACTTGGTGGGTGTGGTTAATTACGAATGTCCAAACGAGAAATGAATGTGGTGATTTAAGTGAGTTGTGTGTCAACATGGTACGTTAATATTAGCATGACAGGTAACTAATATTGTAAAATTGGTGTAGTTAAATACATTAATCTCGTATGTCATTGTGTTGGTGCAGTTTAAATATATTCAATACCAAGAACGAAATTTTATGCATGATAGTCTTGTATGTTAACTTTCCAATATCGTTGTTTACTCGCTTGTTTGAATCGACCAATAAGTTTGTAAAAATTACCAATCAAGGTGCTTTCGTCATTCATGAATAAATACCAAACCCTTTTGTTGTGGGGATTAAAATATTTCGAAGATGATAAGTACTACGAAGCTAGTTGTCTTCATTTTATTGATGATTCTGTGTCTTGACCTAAACCCGTACAATTATATAAAGGAAAGTCGACTTGGACCTATTAGGTTATAAATTTTCATAAAGCGATTTATTAAGTTTTGAGCCTAATTCTTTTCTTAGGTTGAGTGATTCCCTATGTTCTAAGGTATGAGATTACAATGATGAGAGAAATGAATAATTACTAATGATTTTACTGGTAAACGGTAGCTTCCTTGGGAGAACTTGCATATTGATTGTCTTTGGTAGGGATTAGTTAACTTAAGCGAAAAGTTGAGAATCTTTTATCCTCTTTCAGTTGTTAGCGATAGTTTGAGAACATTGTTATAATAATGAAGGTTACGAGGACGTAACCATGTTTTTAGTTGGGTAGGATTGTAAAATCTTGATACTTAATTTGCACTTGTTTATAGATTGTAGTTTTGACCGAGTTGATGTTTCGTCGTGAGGTTACCTATGAAAGTAAGTCCTATATGTTTTGTTCCTACTTCTGTTAGTTGGTTGAGGTGAAAAAGGGGAGTATAGTTAAACAACTGGTATTGAGTTTGAATTGTGGGGCCTTTGCGCCGAGTTACGTTTACGGTCCAATGCGACCATGGTTATTGAGTTACTTGAGTTGGAGATCGGAATTTAGATGGAAGATGACGGTGTTCTCAGATGATTATATAGTTGTTATACATTGTGTTCGCAGGTAGTTATTAGTTGTAGTTAATTGGGTTAAGTAAAGACGAGCTAAACTTCGGGACGAAGTTTATTTTTAGGAGGGCAGAATGTAACATTTCGTATTTGTATAATTAATTGATGTGTCAAAAGTGTGTGTTAACCGTGTTAGAAATGCGTGACGTCCGTAAGTACGATATGCAATACCCTTCTGAGGTTTGGGTACGGGAGCGAACTTCGGGACGAAGTTCATTTTAAGGGGGGAAGACTGTAATACCCCGTATTTTTTATATAATATAATTAATTAAACGGATATTATTTTATATTAATTATTATACATTTTATATCACAATTATGTCGGGAAAATAGTTGAGTCGATAATTAGTTAAACTATCGCAAGTTAATAAAGACGGGTTTAAAAGGAATTCGAAAGGTGAGCTAAACAATTAAACAGTGACCCATTTGAGCTGGCCCAATACACGTCCAGCCCATTTAACCCAAACCCTAATAACCCTAAGCCCAACTAAACCTAATTAACCCTAAACCTAATAGTACCCCTAATCACTCAACCAGCCTCCCTCAACCCGCCTCCCTCTTTTCTTCAGATCCAATCTCGGTATGCACACAATTCGAGGGAGAGAGAGAGAGCGTGGGTATCGTCAGTGCAGCAAGGAGGAGCTAGGGACTATTGTCGACGGTCGTGGGTGGTCGTGGTGGCTGTGGTGGTGGCGACAAGGTAAGCATTCAACACCCCTTTTCTGTTTTCATTGTTTATGTCGTGGGTTTTGGGTGTTGTTCGTGTCTTAGGGTGGGGATGATGGTGGTTGGTGTCTGGGTATAGGTAATGGGTGGTAAGGGGCGAGTGTATTGGTGGTGTTTAGGGTGGTTGTTGGTGGTGATAATGGCGGAAAAAGGCAGCAGCGACATGGGTGGTAGAAACGGGTTATTACACGGGTTTTCAGGGGAGTTTAGACAGGTGGGTTTTGGGTGGCACCACCGTGGACTAGGGGGAGGTCGAGACGGTGGTGCTGTGATGTCGGTGTTCGTGGGATGACGGAGAGCAAGGTCGTGGTGGTTGGCAGGGGTAAGGTTGTTGGCTGCGGTGGTGGTCAGGAGAGAAAAGGAGGTGTTTGGGGAGGCACGGCTGTGAACCAGGCCAAAAGACGGCCGTGGTTCACCTCGCCGGCGAGGGTCGACCCCAGTGGGGGTGTTTTCTGGCGGCTGGGTCAGAGTGGGTGTCAGGTCTGGTGGTTGTCGTGGTGGTCTAGGTGGTGCGTGAGGGGTGTGTGAGTGTGTGAAGGGACGGTGGTGCGTGAGGGGTTATTCGAGTTGTTTGAATCGGGTTTTCATAGTTTAATCGATATAAATTGTTAATGGGCCGTACTCTTAATTAATTAATGTGATTCCCGTGTCATTAAAAATGTAGTTAATTTAATTCCCGAATTATTTAATATAATTAGAGACGGTTTGAGTCGGGATTGTTTGAGTCATTAAGATTGATTCGGGTATTTATAAATCGTATAACTCGTTTAATCTTTATTTATCATATTAGTTATTTAAATTAAATCCCGAGTCATTTAAATAAATTATTCCCGAGACACTTAATAATTCAAGTCGGGTGTTGAGTGGTTCAAATGTTAATGCGGGTTTTCTTAAAAGTATAATTCGTTAATCCTTTAATTACCATTTTGGGTTTTAGTTCCGAGTTGCTTAAAATAAAATAATAATTAATCATAATTAATTATCTTGAGTCGGGTTTGCTAAAAAAAAAAGTTACTATACCGGGAAAGCTTCTATTTTGGGAGATGTCTATATTTAGTAGTTAGTAATTATAAATATTATAATTGTGCTAGGTGACGGATTCGTGAAGGATCGATAATCAAATTCATTGCTTTACTTTCTGGACTGCTTAACTGCTTAATGGGAATTGCTGGCACTTGAGGTAGGGAAATACACTTACTCTATTATCGTTGTTGAATTGTGTTGATTGGATTCCTGGTTGTTGATTTACGTTATCATTTATATTCGGAAAGGTGATTGAATGATTTGATCGTATTGAGTATGATATCACAACATCGGGTAACGGCATGACTTTATGATTTATCGATTCATGATTTATATACATATTGCATTGCATTAATTATTGTTGAGCATTTCATATGCATTGGAGTTGGAGGAGGATGTGGTGGTGACGATGTTGAGATACGATGAGATGTTGTGATAAGGCCCGGGCGGGTTCTGCAGACTTGCCCTGGTGTCCTCAGTGTTGAGTGGGATCGACTTGGTCGATATTTATAGTCTACCGGGATCGGTATGGTCATGGGCGTTCGGGGTATAAGATGTGTGTGATGAGTTGAGATGGAGATGGAGGTGACGGAGTATCATGCATATCATATTTTATTGTTTTATTGTTTTCCCTACTCAACCTCGTGGTTGACCCTGTGTATTCGTGAACACCTGTGATGAACCGTTTTATGGGGAGCAGACTTGACAGGTTTAAGAGATAGGACGGGAGCTGGATGGGCGTGAGACACTGGATCAGACGACTTAGTAACTAGATCATCATCTAGAAGACTTCACTTTTATTTATGTCAGTTCTTGTAATTTAATTTGAAAAGAGAATTTGTAATAATTAAGTTAAAATATTATATAAATTGCCTTGGAGTTTAATTTGTTATTCACTACCTCGGGAAACCGAGATGGTAACAGTCCGTTTTATTCAGGAATGTCTTGACGAGGACTTCTTTTATAAACCGGGGTGTTACAAAAACCCTTTGCCACCAATGAAGCTTTGATATCTCTCTTTGATATCCAACAATTCCACTTGGAATTTATTTCGGATTTTCATGGCTCTAAGCCTTGTATTGAGTTGTGACTTAAACACTCTCATGTAAGTCATGTGTTTATTACCTTCCAGAAGTAATTAACTTGAATCAAACAATTTCTTTGTAAGTTGTAAGCTCTTTAATTTCTAAAAGTAACACGAATTCATCATCTTCAACAAGTGATGAGTTCAACCTCCTAGGTTTCGATGAAACAACGTCATGTAGCCAAGAAAAACCAGTTTCTTGCGACATACAATTTTTGACACAATTCTTTTGTGGCTCTTGAATATATTCTCCCACTCTGTCTTCTAGAAATAAACTCCTATTCTAGAAAGACAGCTTCACGAGCCACAAACTCGTTGTACTCGTGATTATAGTAAGGAAAAATGAGCATTTGTTTCTTGTGAAAACTTACAAGCATGGTACTCTACCATTTCATATCTCATATGATTCGTTTTAGTTTTAGTGGAAAAATAATTTAGACAAATGATAAAATCCCCAAAAGGATCAAGTAACTCAAAATAACTTGATTGAAGTCCAAACCATATCGAATAGCGTTTTGATTTCTTTATCCAACCACACATTATCCCATAATGCGTGCTAAGAGAGATTAATTTGTGATACTATATCACATTTCCTTTGGCTTATATCAAAGTTTTCACTTTGAAAATCCCATCACGATCAAATCGTGCGTTTTTGAACTCTTTGTACTTCTTCATAGACTTCTCTTTGCACCTTATCAAGTGAACATTATCAACGTAATCGTCGGTAAAAGAAAATGATCAACATTTATGATTAATGATTTGCATCCTCAATCTCCTTTTCTACCAAAAGGCACGAGAAATCTTGCTTTGAATACAAGATACGCATATACCATAAGATTAACAATCTAATGGTTCCTAGAGTACTCGGTAACTCTTTGCGTTTATCATTCCATAATTTAGATTAAATCTGGGTTACCAATATGAGTCTTGCATCATCTATATGGTATATCATTCTAGCTTGGTTTAGAATATAATCACCTTGATTTTGGGCTAGCCATAAATCAAATCGCGGTGTATGGGGTCACAAAAAGTATAACCTCTTTTGTATCTTAAAATTATATTCTTATTTAGGGTCCATGTACTTAATATTCCTAATTAAGGTACAACTTTAAACCCAAAACTAGATTGAGTACACAATGACTCTATCTCTCGACATTATTTGATGCTATTCGTCATATTCTAATCATCCTATGTATCGCATACAATGATGAAAACCACCATCGGTTTCTAATATTGACAAAATGGTACTAGCAAAACTTATGTCAATCAAATAAATAAAGAACTAAGTCTTATTAGATGTCCCACAACTAACTTGCTTATTCTTTAACAACTTGGGGTAGTTTCCATTCTAGTGTCCAACACTTTCAAAATGGGAACTTTTATCGGTCGAAATTGATAGGTTTAATAAAGTTATTCCCAATAACTTTACTTTTGCCTTTATCTTGTCAATTCCTTTCCAATCTTTACTTCCTGAACCTCGTACTTTCTTAACGATTAAGAGAATGCTCCCACTCATTTCAATGAATCTTTGCTTAGAGAAGCAAAAATTTAATTTCATGAAGACTACTCTTCAATTTATTCGTTTAGTCATAAAACTTTTATTGAAGTGGTTGCGTTATTTTGGTCAATTACGATTTCTTACAAATCTAATTACCAAAACAATTTAACCTTTAAAATAATTAATGCAATTAAGTATATAAATAACTATCCATTGTAATTAGACATGTTAGTCAATAATCGAAAGCCTTTTTGATAATGAATAACTTCTATCTACACTTTTCACAAAAAGATCTTTAGCAATGGTTCATATGAGGTTTTAGAAGCAAATTCATATTTGTCTTTAGTTACGATGTTTTAATGGAGATTTGAATCAAAAATCGAAATGATATCGTATATGAATTGTGGAAAAGAAATAGAACAATATGATAACGGAATAGTGGAAAACTTAACATTTATCGTTTTATTACTACTTGTAAATAACAAGTAAAGTATTTACATAGTGACCTCTACCCAACTATGATAAATGATTCCAAGATCCAAATTCATATTAACTTGGGCATCGGTAAAGCCGAATACAACCCTCATCAATATAACTCGGTGGATTAACTCTTTAATCGATTCTACTTTTAGAACTCTCGGTCGATAAAATTACATTAATATTTATCTTTAGCCCGAAACACATCCGGCAACCGTCGAGAATACTTTCGTTGAGTTCAACCCAAATTTCGAATAAATGTGTCCATGATCCAAATTCACATCAACTTGGGCATCGGTAAAGCCGAACACAACCCTTATCTTTATAAATTCGGTGGGTAGACATTTATCACCCACTTCCCCTACGTAACAAGGTTTGTACCCCGGTAGGGCCGAGTGCACTCCCTCATGAAATAGGTTTTCATGGTTTCTACTTTTTGGTAAGGCTAAGTCTCAATTGTTTATTTTAGCGAGAGGTCATGTCAATTTATTATCTATCACGTTTTAAGTGAACTAAAGCGGTGAACTACGAAAATTGTAATTGACACGGTCGATAAACTCGATTTAAAATGCATGTTTAGTTATGGCGATTTAGCGATGCATGCAACATATAAATAAAATGCAAAGCATAAAAATAAAATCCTAGTATAGCCTTCGTAAAATAGTAAATCTAATAAACTATTACAAATTCGGAAACCAACTCCTTTGGTCCCTTGAGCTTCGGTCTTGGCACGCGTCTCGAAAAAACACTTTCTTTGATGGATCACCTTCTCGAGTGGCACCGTCTTCAAGGAACTCCGGAATAATAAAATTACAAAATGAATTACATAATTCCCTATTATACATTTGTAATTAAAATAAAAATAAATCTATTAAATTACAAAACGGTGATACGAGATCACAATAATTACAACCGAATCGATATTCCCATACATTTCGGGTAATATCAATTAAAACTAAGGTCATACTAAGTAAAATTACATAATTCAAAAATTACATAAAATTAAGATATGACAATCATAAATAAAATGCAGCATTATAATATGTATGAATATGCTAGATTTTATGCTAAATCGCCTTTAAAGAGCCAATATTGTATATTAATCGGTTTTTACGGATTTGCATGATTTAACCTTTTAAAATCACAATAATTACATAAATTCATATTTATGTACAAGTTAATTACCCTAACCATCTTAGGACTCAAAATTAGTCTCCACTAACATCTGACAATAATTAAACTTGATTTCTTAATATTGTTCATAAATGGACCCAAAAATACAAAATTTATGTTATAAACCTCAAATTAAATCATAAAAATTTCAAATAATTTCAATATTTAAAATTTAAACTCATGAAAATTCTGGAAAAATGCCATGACACTCATAATGTTCAAAAATTAGGTTACAAATTTCAAAAATTTATCGAGAAAAACAATGTTGAGGTTTATCGGTTTTAACAATTATGACCATAAAAATATGAGAAAAACTTTATTCATCAACTTTTCACTTTTAGATCTGAAATATATAATAAAATGCAACATGTGACATTTTTCCTTTAGTCATGAAGTATGTTTTAGCATTATTACTAATTATAGTCACTATTTATGTGATTTTTCATCAAAAATTCATAAATCATGCATAAGGACTTCATTATAGCCAAATATTTTACACACATCTTTTAAAGTTGCATATGACAACATAATAAATTTCCATGACCAGATTCAAAATATAACTCATATTAACCTATTTACTCATTTAAATACGATTTAACTTAAAAAATCCATATTTCGAGCAAAACAACTCATTTTATCATGAAAATTTACAGGCCATTAGTAGATATATATGTGAAACATATCCAAAAACCACTGAATAATTCGAAGTTTAGCTATTTTTCGTCCAAAAATGACATTTTTATCATAAAAATCATATTTTATTGCCAATAATATATAAAATGAACAATAAAAATCCATAAATCGTCCTATATGACCTAAAATCCATTTAGGACCAGAAACGTTTAACATTCAAAATTATTTCGTGATTTATCAACATAAAACACAAATTTCAAGTTTTATTTGTTAATCGTATTATCTCGGAAAAACGTTCCCGATCTTGCAGGTAACAACCATAAAGCTCTGATACCACTTGTTAGAAATCATATTTTAAATATCACATATTTTAGTTTAAAGTTTTAGTCATAAAAACTTAAGGATCTTATGCATGCAAAGCATATAAATAAGTGTAGAGGAAAAACCGGTTCCTTACATTGAATATTTCGGTTTATGGGCACAAGTAAGGTCTCCTACCTTCACTTGTTCTTGAGCTATGATGAGTAATAGGATGATCCTCCAAAGACTTCAAGTATAGAAGCCACTCCTCTTGATTGCACTCAAGATTATCCCTTATCTCTACTAAATAATATGTGTTAGATATTTGTTTAGTAGTTTACCTTAAAATTGATTACTAATACTCATATATTACATTTATAATATTAGTAATGTGATTGAACAATTTAGATCATCATTTCTCAAGTTTTTAGAGAAAGATGAACAACAATAAGAGAGATGAATGTATGTGAATATTAATGAATGGTTAGAGACAAAATGAGAACAAATTCCCATCATAAAAAGGAAGGGAACCGTGAAAGAGGAAGGGAATATGCCAAAATATGGCATCTCCTATTTCTTTTTCTATTTTCTAAATATGTAGGTGTGTAAGAAAGTAGTGTAGGTATGTAAGGCTAGTCTACAATAGCCATAATAATATATTATTTATCACATAAAATAATATAACCCACAATCCACTAAATACTCCCTCCATTTCGGTTCATTCACATAATATGGACCACCATTTTATTTTGTCAATTTCTCATTTGTCACACAATATGTCACATGTAGTATGATACATGTTATTAATTAATTTAATGCATATTTATCACATAAATATCATTTTATAAATTAATTAAATTACATATAACAAATTGACTAGTGATACTTGATCACATAAATAAAATGGGTTATTTAATTATAATTCACAACATCTTGTAATTATAATCAACCATTCATTCCCATCTCTATTGTTTCTCAAACAAAAAACAATTTTAGTAATAAAGCATTTTTATTACTAAAATAAATCTTATTTAATCTCATTACAATAAGAAATAATATTCTCTCTCACAATTGAATTGTTCAGTTTTAAGGAATTGATCAACTTGTATCGTCATACAATTAATCAACTTTACAGATAAGGGCACCAACCTTTAGGTGTGACCTTAAGAGATCAACTAACCACCACCGTCCCACGGCAGTAACGTCAAACTCTAGCAAGCCAGTCGTTACCGATTAATGTTGATTAGTTGACTATATAATTGAATCATCCCTTACGTATTCTTAAAATGAGATTTAAACATGTGATCATCATGATCAACAATTGTGATCGCATTATTGTCGGGGACACTCCAACAAATATGTCCCTTTCATATAAGACTAATAACACCACATTACTCCCACTAAACTCCATGTATAAACAGAAGTACTCGACAATTCGAGAAATGTTTATCACATGATCAAAACATACAATTCAACTCTTTGATATCTACTTAAGACTTCCTCTATAGTTCGCATCCTACTTTAGAATAGTTGCGATTTACCAAAAATCATGCAAGATGATTTTAAAATCCAACTATATCAAATCATATCCGAATACAATGAAGTATTGTTGTTGCGTGCAAAATCCTTGCCACCAACCAACCAATCTAAATAAACATTTTCATGTTTATGCTTGCTTCGGAGTTTTGCGGAGTTGAAACTAGATAAAGTATCATAATAAGTTACAGGTTTGTTATTTTCTAAAATAACATAACTCCTTTCTACTTAGATTTCGAAGAAATATTTACTAATTTTGACAAGGAAGGAACGTCTTCCTACATCTTATTCTCAGTTTGTGGCTCTTGAACATTTTCTCCCACTCTGTCCATAAGAGATAATCCTCTTTTCTCTAATAGACATCACCACGAGCCACAAACCCTTTGTTCTCGTGATCATGAAGGAAGAGAGACCACATGTTTTCTTTCGAAATAAGCTACAACTTAGGTACTATGCCTAATCATATCATATATGAATTGTACTTGATTGCTTTAACAATATTTTGTTTTAGTGGAATAAATAGATACTAGACAAATTGTGATAGAAACAACTTCCAATTTTATAGTAAAGATACAATCATATCGTATAAGATTCTTTGTCACCTTTTAATATTATGAAGGTGAACTTGTGATACCATATCACACTCCTTTTGGTGCATATAAATATCTTCACTTTATTGTTCCCAATATTAACAAAGTACTAATACTTTGGTCATAATCTCTAGGTTATGATACTTTTAAACATTCATTGAACTTATTCAAAGAATTTATCTTCTTACCTCATTAAGTGGATACCAAGTATCTACCTAGTTCGTTGGTAAAAGAGATGAAGAAGTAATAACCCCTTTTGATTGAAATTGTATTCGACCATACACTTCCAAGTGTAAATAGGGCGAATATCTTGCTATATTCAAAATTCTTTTCTAAAAATAAGTCATGAATTAATCTTGCTTTGAATACAAGATTCACACATACCAAGAGATTCTCAATCAAGTGGTTTGGGACACTAGTCAAAACTAGTCTCTATGAGCAATTTCAATCGAGGATAGAGAAATAATGGGGTTAACCAATTTGAGTCTTATACAATATGTATGACATTTATTTTAGTTTGAATATAATTACCTTGATTTGTATGGTCTCATCATAAACTTAATCGTTGTATGTAAGGGCACAACACTTGTTATAATTGCATAATGGTAAAACCCTTTACCTTTTGTGCAAAACTACAAATTATATTCTTATTTAGACATATTATACATCATAACAATTATTGAGGTATATATCTAAATACAAAACTAAAATGAGTACACTACAACATTCATATGTTCATTGATGAAATGGCAACTACCCTAGTTCCATTCATACAAATTTTTGAACTTATTCTTGCTAGTCATCACATGATAATGCCAAATATGATGATGAAATCCACTAATTTGTATCAAATACTCGTGATGTGGTATTTGGCAAGAAAGCTATGACAATGTCATACATATTTACGAAGTAATATGTTGGTGTCACACAACCAACTTCCTTAATCTTTACTTATTTAGGAATTTGTCTCTATTTTTAGTGTCTAACACTTTCTCTTTCAAGCTTAGTTCTATCCTTAACAATTAAGATAGATACTTTACTTCTTATTGCTCCCACTCACTTCAAGAATTTCTACTTGATGAAGACTTATCTTCATATAAATTCCTAGTTAATCCTTTACAAGGATGAACTCTATTGTGGTATTTGGTTAATCAAAATTTCTAACAAGTTAATTTACCAATTTTACAATGTCATGTGCTTAACAACTTAAGTGCTTGATGACATTTGTTTGGATTGAGCAATAAGACTCTTGAACCATGTATGCAATGAAGATATTATCGGAACATCTTTTGACTAAGTACTACTTGTATTCATATTTCTTCACAAGAAATCATACATAGGTATGTTAGGAATTTAAGATGCTAATCTTGTATTTGCATAGGACGACTCCTATCTAGTTCTATGGAATAGAACAATTCCTATGGAGTTAGTCCACAACCTATGATACAGTTCAATTTTAGAAAGAGAATCTTTGTCGTTAAGAATAGTGGTTTAGTGGAGACTCGTGTTACAATCGAATTGATATCATATATGAGTAGGAGCGATAATAAAGAACAACATAAAACAACGAAATAGTGGGAAAATACAACATTCATCGTTATATATAAAACATTTAAGAATGTTTTAACATTTATATAGTGACCTCTACCCAACTATTATAAATGATCCCGAGATCCAAATTCATATCAACTGGGCACGGTGAGCCGATTCATCCCTAATCAATATTACTCGGTGGATTAACTCTTTAATCGATTCTACTTCTAGAACTCTCGGTCGATAAAACTACTTTAATATTTATCTTTAGCCGATAACACATGCGACTATGGTCACGAATACTTCCGTTGAGCTCAATCCAAATTTCGATGTAGTAACAATTTACCACCCACTTACCCTACGTAACAAGTTTAGAACCGCGGTGAGCCGAGCCTACTTCCTTATGAAATTGGGGCTCATGGTTCTACTATTTGGTAAGGCTAATCCTCAATTATTATTTAGTGAGAGGTCTTGTCAATTTATTATTGATCGCGTTTTAAGTGAACTAAAGCAGTGAACTATTATAATTATAATTGACACGGTCGATGACTCGATAAAATAATATGCATGTGTAGTTATGACGATTTGGCTATGCATGCAAACATATAAAACAAATGTAAAGCAAAAACAATAAAATCCTAGTATGGCCTTCCTAAAAATAGTAAATTAAATAAACTATTTATAAATTCGGAAACCAACTCCTTTGGTCCCTTGAACTTCATATGGCACGCACTCCAAGGTAACATGGTCTTTGTTGGAACACCTTCTCGAATGGCACCGTCTTCAAGGAACTCCGGGATAAATAAATTACAAAGCTTTTCTACTTTATACATTATAAAAAGAAAAACAAAACTAAATAAAATAAAAGTGATACAAGATCACAATAGTTACAACCGAATCGATATCCCCATCATTTCGGGAAATACCAATTAAAAACTAAGGCCATACTAAGTACAAATTACATAATTCAAAATTATATAAAATAAAATATGACAATCATACTAAAATTTCAGCATTAATATATCTATGAAAAATGCCATGTGATGTGCCAAATCGCCCTATTTAAGCTAATATCGTATATTTTGTCTGGTTTTATGGATAATTGTGACAATTAACTTATTAAAAATCACACAGTATTACATAAATCAAATCTATGTCCAAGTTGTTACCCAAACCTTCTTAGGACTCAAAAATGTTGTCTTCACTAAATATTTGACAGTAATTCAACTTGATATTTTATTATTGCTCTTTAAACATCTATTATTCATAATAATAAGAAATAATTCCCAAAAAGTCATAAAAATTAGAAAAAATTCAAAATCATAAATTTTTATATTCTGGAAAATTCCCAACATCCTAAAATTCTAATTAAAAAATGCCTTTAGATTATATTAATTTATTTCACAAATAAATCGCATAAAACATGATTTTAACCCTTTAATTCCAAATTAAACATAAAATTATGCAATAAATTAAAATTAAAATTTTGAATATTTTTTAAAAGTTTCTATAACCTGGAAATGACAAATTCTAAGTCCAAAAGTTAAAGTTTTATATTAGTGACTGTTAAAGTTGCTATTTATCAATTTATATCCCATAAAAATTAATAACCATTCAAATCAAACGAAATTTGACATGCAACTTTAGATCTGATGTCCATATCACATATACAACATTGGGAAAAAATTTCATGCCATAAAATTCATTTTAGCTATTTTTGCTAAAATAGTCACTATTTATTCGATTTTTACATCTAAAAATCATAAATCATGCAAAATGAAACCATTTCATCTCAAAATTTACATACAGTGTGTAAATATTGCATGTGACAACGTACTAAAATTTCATGGGCTTAAACGAAGTCTAACTATTTTTAACCAAAATACCTCTATTTAATCGACTTTTATCATGTAAAATCATAAATAATGCTATATAAAAGCTTTTTATACGAAATTGTACATAAAATGTGTAAAATATGCATGTGAGGTCGTGTAAAAATTTCAAGGTCGGAATCATAGTCTAACTATTTTTAGTAATTTAAGTGACATTTTATTCAATAAAATGTAGTAAAAATACTAAAAAAAACATTTTAAAGAGCAATAAATTACCATAAATCATCAAAATGACCTAAATTAAATCTAGGACCAGAATGTTTAACATGCAAAATTTTTGTGGTATTTATCTTCATAAATCACAAAATTTTAGTTTTACATGTTAACATAATAACCCGGAAAAACAAAACCGATTATGCATGCAATGCAACAACTCTTGCTCTGATACCAATTGAAAGATTCATTAATCACTTATTAGAGCCATCTAATAACTAAGTGTTAATTAGTTTAGTCATAAACTAAAAGGAACTTATGCATGCATAATAATTTAAATAAAAAAGAAGAAATTTAGACATTCTTACAAAGAGGGCCGAATAGGTTTATACTAAATTGGTCTCCTACCAAGTTAGTCTTCTTAAGAATAATTCAAATGCCCCAAAAACCTTAGATCTAATAGCAAGATCTACACCTTAAGGATTTGTACCAAGGAAATCCTTCTTAAATCAAATACTAATTTGATATTAGAATTAGTATAAGACAACCTTAATAAAGCTTAATATTATTTTGGTTACTACCTTTAGTAATAATAATATTATGATTATGTGAGTTTTCTTCTTAAGAATTTTAACTATCTTAGAGAGAAGTATATCTTGTTCTCTAGATCATGAATAGTAAGAATGAATTAGAGAGATGTAGGAAATACACTACTTGAGTGTATAGGAGGGGGGGGGGGGGGAGTGCACCGGTTTTTGGCATGGGTAGTGTGCCCAATAATTTTGCATTTTTCTTTTCTCAAGAGTGTAGGTATGCATACCTATGATTAGTAGGTAATCATCATGTTAACCACTAATTAAAATAATTAAAGCACAAATCCTCCTACCCCTTCCATATTCATGGCACATTTAGATAAAATGGACCCATTTTAACTTTGCCAATTGTCAATTTTGTGTAATGTGACATATTGGACATGTTACTAGACATGTTGATTAAATAATGTATTTTTAACTAATTAAAAATCATTATATTAATAAAATAAATCACATACAAAATTAACTAGTAATTCTTGATTACAAGTACTTAAAATGGGTCATTCAATTATAAACTACAACAACTTGTATTTATAATAAATCATTCATTCTTATTTTAATTGTTTCATAAATAATAAATAAATCTAAGTAATAAAACAATTTAAATTACTTTGACCGAATCTTATGTAATCGAATTACAATAAGATACGTAACCCAACTCATAAAATCATTTGTCAATATTAAGGAATTAATTAACTTGTATCAGTATACAATTAATCAATTATCTATTAAGAATGTTTCCTTAGAGGTATGACCTTAAGGGATCGACTGATCACCACCGTCACACGACAGTATGTCAAACTCTAGTCAGCCAATCATTACCGATTAATGTGGATCAGTTGACAATAAAATATTACTTTCCCTTTAGTATTCTTAATATGAGATTTAAACATGTGATCGCATTATTGTCGAGGATACATACTCCAACAAGTCAAATTTCGCAAGAAGTTGAGATTTTGCCACATATTGCACTCACTTTATAGTAATTTACTCTTACTAAGTGTATATAATATCACGAATGACATGAAGAGAGGTCTTCATGAGATTCAGTTTTGCTTGTTGAAGCAAAGAGGAATGTGAAAGTGAGTGGGAGTTAAGAAGAAGCAACCCTAGATGTATACGATAGGACAAAGTTGAAAGAGACATCTACTCAAAGGATAAGCTAGTTCCACTATCTTGGTATGAGATACCAAGTATGGGTTATTTCTTTGTAAAGAAGTTTACATGAATTGATAAAACGTAAGACGTCTAGCATAGGACATTTTTTGTATCGAAATAAAGCTAGAGTAGTAATGATTTCGATAGGGACAAATGTACCTAAATTTTGTTTTAAAAGAATGTAATCATCTATGTTTATACATAGAAGTCATCACTCATGTGATTTAAAACAAAAGGTTGTACCTACTCCTATGATAACTTGGTGGTTGGTTTAGACCACTCAAGTTAGAGGTATTTTACATTCTTCACGAAAACTAAATATTATACTATCTTGTAGATTTTAAAGTCTCTAATCCGTTGAACCCGATTGATCAAACCTCAAGTAAATTCGTTTAAACGAGTAAACAATAAGCACATCGAACAACCATTTGATTGAGAATCTTATGGTGTGTGTGCATAAATTATGTTTTCTTTTGCAGAAAAGAAACACATATGGATGTGTAAGGCCAATAGTAGGTTATATATACTTCGTTACTTTTATCGTAATATTAAGTAGATATGAAAACTTCGTATCTATTTAATAAGACATAAAAGTGATTTTTTTTAAACATGGAAAATTTTCAAAATGAAGTAATAAACCAAAAGCACAACAAGATCAAATATGTTGATCAGAAATTTCAAAGTAAGGACTTTGAAGGTCAAATGGGCAATATGAAGTAATGACCTTGATGATCACTAAGAAGATTGTGAACCAGTTCATATATACCTTCTCCTAGGGACACCATAGAGTATGGTGTAGTCAAGAAGATGAACCGAACTTTATGAGATATAGTTTGAGGTTTTTCGCAATTTTGTAAGCTATTTTCTCACTAAAAGTATAAAACCCGACTATAATAGCCTAAATGACTCCATATGAGATATGGAGAGAGAGGGTCCCTAACTTGTCATTTTAATACATTTGGGACCATAAATGTTTATGTTCAGAACCAATTTATGTATTTGTGAGGGTTATCCAAAGTTGAACCACTTGGTTTTTACTCCTCCAAAAGGAGAACAAAGAGTTTGTGGCTCGTAATGCTGTCTTTCTAGAAAGATTTTTATTTTCTGAAAGACAGAGTGGGAGAAATTTTGAACTTACGGAAGTCCAAGACCCACAAACTCATTACAATGCAAGAAGACATTCTTTATTGAGGCTCAGTGGTTATAAGGAGATAATTTTGCGATAATATTGCGTTACTTTTCGAAAGTGACAAATCTTCAACCCTCATCAAAGGCTTTTCTATAGTATGAACTCTATGTGATGGCGTGTCACCATGAAATCTGAATTGGTCTTCTTGCACAAGATGTGATAAGTAAAGAAACATGAGATGTTTTTGAGACTTAATTTGGGGCGAAAACTTTGCACCAAATTAGGTTACCTTGATCTTGTCATAAAGGTTACATAAGATGTTTCAGTTTTGAGTTGGTCACAAGGAGTTTGTGACAACCCAAATGCCTTTATCAATTCGTATGTTCTTAGCAATATAGCCTCTCATAAGGATGAGATTCGACAAAAGGATAATAAAACCTTTTCCTTGAATGAATCTCATGAAGGGAGAAGTTTTGTTGATCTTGTCAATGCCAAGAAGCCTAGCATGCTTGAAAAATCCCTTTTGTGATCTTATATACGTCAATGAATTGGAACCTTGGGTTTAATCATGTTGTTAATCAGAATGGTATTACTCGAGTTTTCGAGGTACCATGATGATACATGGAGTTTAGTGGGAGCTAAGGTGAGTCTCTTAGCTTAAATATGTGTTTGACATATTAGTGACTAGAAATATTCTCGGGTGAATACTTGAGAGTAGCATAGCGCATCTTAAATATCCGGATCTAATGAGATAGATCTCAATGGATATTAGCATTTTAGTCAAGAGACTTATGTGATAAGATTCTTGACTCGTTCAAGTTGTTGGACGCAAATATGATCTCTTTTGCTTCCGCTGCAGGATCAATTAAATATGCTAAAAGCTGCTCTCGTCGGGACTTATCATATTGAGAATATGAGAAGTCATTACCAATCATTTCGTAGTGAGTGTCACTAGATGATTATCAAGAGCATCCTTGAGTACTTGAGAAGCACTGAGGATTTATTCTTGAACCAATCAAGAACATTCCTATGCTTATAAGATGTTATGGGCCTAGTTAAGGAATGATTAGCATGTAAAAGTATTATGTGTATAGAGATTATGTATAAGTAGTTATACATATATGTATAAGGAGTCATACATAAAAGATGTCATATGAAGGATGTGTATGTATAAGTGTTATGCATACAAATCATGAACGAAAGCTAAGTACATTACAACATCCGATGTTGTAAAAGAGACAGTAGATATCCGAAGTTTAATGGAACTAGAGTAGTTCTATTAGCCGAATATCGTCTCCCGAGAGACTCTGATAACAGTGTGAGTGTTTGACTGGATTTAGAACCAGAGTCTAAAAACATGTTTAGACATGTACTCAGAAAGGTTCTATGTGATGAAAATATTGCATAGAACAAAAGAAAAATAGCAATGGAAATTAGAGTGATGCAAGTGTTGCTAGTCCTCTAGCCAAAGCCGTTGGCATAAGGTAGACATGATGATTATGTCATCTCAATGTGATTGAGGAGTATACCTTAATTACTGAAGATCGTTATGTAAATACTGGATAGAGTATTAATATTTACATAAGTGATGATTGCATTCATTGTTTGAGTCTCTTCAAGAACTCAATTATTCAGTTTTGACTGAAAACATTTAATACCTTGTTTATCCGAATTGGCTGTGGAGACAATGCTGAACCCCAATTCAAGTGAATAGGATGAACATTGTATTAGCCCCTAGTCACTTAATGAGGTGACATCCTAGAGTGACTAGATTGTAAGTCGATTGATGGTGGGTTCAGCACCATAATGTCATAGGGATGACTAGTCGTTTACATAGGCAGACTGTGGGACACTTTGCCGGGCAGTGACATATATAGAGTCCCTTAAATCTATTGCAGACGCTTGGTCGTGGCAGGGACTTCTATGATATTCCTATGAGTCGATTCTTCAAACTGGAGACTATTATCTGAGCCAATGCAGTTTCCGAATGACTTTTGTTTTTGTCCTAGGTCGTATCGTGAAAGGAGGCCAAAGGGCATCTACTGGGTCATGGTGATCTGTATTGTGCAAAAGGATAGATAGGGCAGACAGGAATTGTCCACCCACGTTGGGTTTATACATCTCTAGGCCATTCGAGGAGTTGTGACTGGGAAATGCGTGGCCACGCCCAAAAGTAATCTATGGTAGATTTTTCCGGTCTTGCAGTCACACTCCCGATCGAGATAACCGCTCACGATATGTTCATGTGCAAGTGCGACCTGAAAGACACCTTACATTGAGTGGGAGATTGTTATTAAAATGGACAAGAGAATCGGTAACACACCCTTGTATAGTACAAGCAGGATATTGTTGGAATAAGGAGTTATCCTCAACCGTGTGTTATAATCATCGCACAACTTGTCTCGGACAACTGGGAGATTGTTGGAGTAGTTGTCCTCCACAATAGTGCGTGACCATATTAAATCTCATTAAGGAATATGCATGGGATATTCATTGGCAATACTAGTCAGCTGATCAACGTATATCGGTAACGGTTGGCCAACTAGGATTTGACGTTACTGTCGTGAGACGACGGTGTTCAGCTGATCCCTTTCGGTCACACCTAAAGGAATGAGCCCCAACACGAAAACTAATTTATTGTATGAGATACAATTTAATTAGTCCCTTGATAAATTGACTAAGAGTTAGTCGGTTATTTACTTTAGAGAGATATCGAGTTGTGAACTCGAGGCGCTGAAATTGTTATTTAACTTTGCGATAATTGAATAATAAATTATATGAGACGGGAATTAATGATTAAACGGTTAATTGTTAAATTAGTACTAATTGTCTAATGTGATTAGTATTGGTACGTAAGATATATGTGTAGCTGTACACGTATATTTACGGAGTGTTTTAGCCAAAATTAATCGGGAATTATTTAAACATAAAACGATGTTTGAAATAATCATTACACGTATTTGTGCGAAAAATATAAGAACTGTAATGGACCCGAGTCGGTCACATTGGACCGTGTGCATTATGGATAATTGTGCATAAAACACAATGATTATGCACATGCCATTTTTGATTGGGTGCACTTCCCATTGTGCTTTTGTTCTTACCTATACCAATGTGTATTGGGTGGAATAAAATAAGAAAACAAAAACACTACACTCTCCCTCCTTCCAACCGTCCAACCCTCCCTTTTTCCACATAATGCTTTGTTCATTTTTCTTTATCTTTTGCATGTAGAGAAAAATAAAAAGACTTTATCTCTCTAAAAACCAAAATATTAGAAATCAAATACTAAGAGTTAGTTTTACAAATCTAATAATTTCTACTAAGTGTTAGTATTATTTCAAGGGTAATCTTACAATATATCTAGTTAATATTTGTAAGGTTTTAGGTAAGTTCTTGAGTGCAATTTGAGAGGAGACTTTCTTCTTTGGAGGCTTGGATTTATGGAGGATCTAGCCATATATTGAATAGCTCAAGAACAACCAAGATGAACATCTTAGTTGTGCCCAATGTTACCATTCTCAATGTAAGGAAAATTGTTTTTCTCATCTTTTATATTTAAAAGGCTTATATATTACATGCATAATACATAGATCCAATGATTTCTAAATTAAAGAAATTATGATAACCTAATTAGAGAGCTCTAACTCGGGATTATGGTCTTTCACAAGGTTTATTTTATCTACGTCAAAAGCACGCTCGAAGACGGGATTTCAAAGAAGAAAAAAAAGAAAAAAAAATATATGAAAGTATGTCAGATTACAGGTGATGATACAAATAGTAGTTGATTTGAACCGTAGTTAGGAGCTACGTCAAAGTGAGAAAGAGTTCAGGGACAGAAACCAACCCAGAACAGGCGCAACACCTACTGCGTCCTTTGGAAGAGGCGCAACACTTCATGGGTCTGTTCTATAGTTGGGTTCTGGCTGTGAAGTCAGAACCGCAACACTATTATCATTAGTTGGTAGATTTAGCATGAATTATCGATATTAGACTCGAATTGAAGTATTTTAATCGATTATATGTATCCGGGCAGGTCATAAAACGGATTAAAATGAGAAATTACAGCGATTTACATGATTATCATTATACCATGAGCTTGTGTCTGGAATACAAAAAGGCGAAACTTGAGGTTAAATTAAGACAAAACTAGACAAATATGACTCGGAAGAAAACTTATGTATCAAATTAGGATTCCAGAACCTCGAGATGAACAAGTTGAAACCTGGAGAATCGATTTGTATTAAAACGGCGAAAACCCGCAAGTATCGAATTACTCGGGATTAAGGACGAATTAAGCATTGTAATTAAAAGGGAATTGTTAAAACATGATTTGTATACTGAAATAACAAAGAAAACAAAGAATAACAAAAGAAATAAAAAGAAGAAATTTGCAGGAAGTCGAGGAAGAAGAAGAAGAGCAGGAGTAGTGGGCAACCTCTGGAAGAGGCGCGAAAAGGCTGCAATCCTTCGAAGAGGCGCAGCTGCTGCTGCGTTTCTTCTCGACGTCGGACCTCTGCTGTTTCGTAAAAACGGTTTCAAAAGATGGATTTTAAATCTGTTTTCGAACGTGCTCTTGATATAGATCTACATTAATTGATACAAAATAAAGTACAATAATAAAATGGGATTTACACCCTTAGACTTACATGTTTGACGAAACGAGATTGACTAAAGTTATCGTTTTAGTGATTTCTCGACTTGAATATGCGTGGAAAGTGCCCTCGTTAAAGGATTTAGTAGATTGATTAGGTTGATTAAAGGTGGAGTTGGTCAAATTGGTCGGTCTATGCAATGTGACTGGGACTCAGAATAATCTGAGCTTACGTGGTTGATTGATCAAGCACGTAGGCGTCGAAATGCAATAGCGTAGTCTATAATGCAATGAGAGAGAGAGAGAGAGAGAGAGAGAGAGAGAGAGAGAAGGGGCGGAACACTCGCGTGCCAAATATGTAGGCCGGAGGCCTCTATTTATACTAAACATATGGACGAGTTTAGGAATGACACGGATTTGGAAACAAGTCACGGAAATATCCTGAAAAATGCGAAAAGAGGGCTGGAGAAGAGGCGCAACAACTACTGCAACCCTTCGAAGAGGCACCGCACCTGCTGCGTCATTTCCCTAGAGGTTTCCTCCTCAGCAAGAAAGATTTCCGCGTTTTACTATAGAATTTCGGTATATATACACTTCCTTATTCCATGAAACACAAAATTACGGTAGATATTAACTTAAAATATTAATTTTAATTAGGAATAAAGATCCAGAGAATTCTAGAACATTCCGGAATATTCCGACTCGGAATTTAAACGATTTTTAGAAAATGAAACGGTTTTTGACCCGGACTCCAAATGAACTCTAATTACTGTCAAAACGACCGTATCGGTCCGTAGATGACGACCAAGAGGTTGACTTGAGTGTTTAAGCTATCACTTGACGATGAGCTTACGGACTGTCATAAATCATTCCGCGTATCAAACATGCGGCCCAATCATCACTGGGTGGTTGGCGGAAAGTGTAGAAATGAGGTATCTACACTTTACTACACTCATTAAATATAATTTCCCCTGGTAGGACGACCGTAAAGATCATAGTAACACGGTCCTGGTCTAAATCTGGCCAGACTCTCGGGACAGAACGGTTCCCGATTCGACATGCGGCAGAACAGTCTGCCTCCAAGACTCGATCAACCGAACGGAAGTCGAGTACCCACATTCGGTAGAACAGTCCGAAAGAGGCGGAAGAAATGAGATAAACCCGTACTTGGCAGAATGACACAAGTAGGCATAAAGGTAATCAAGCATGTAAGATAGCATTAAGACATTTCCACAAGAATACGACTCCCCACAAATAATTACTTATAATAAATCTTTCATACTTGAATTATATTGATAAGCATTTCATTTCATAAATATACATGTCAGTTAAATAAAATATAACAAGCGGTAATAAATAATTTACGTTATGTAAAATACGGGATGAAATGTAAACAGCTACATGTGGGTCATTTATATGCATACACTCTAACATAATGGTTGGCCCAATCACGCACCTAAGGAATAAACAAGGCCCAATTACAATATACATAACAAAATATAGAGCAAGGAAGAAGGGAAACAAGGAGTGTAATCACACTCCCCATCCCGTAACCACCCAACACCACAAAGCCGCGGCCACGCTGCCAGTCCACGACCAGCCACCAGCCCACAGCTAGCCTTGTCCACCACCTGCCCCCACGGTCAGCCACTAGCCGTGGCCAACACCTCTAAGGCCCGTCCAATACACCACGATAAACATTACCCAAATGCAACCAATACATGTAAATAACAAGACGAATTCATGAGCATGTTTGAGACGGAAATTCGCATCGACATTACGACTCAAAGCAACCACTTACCTACACCGCATTAGCCACCAACAATAGCCCATAAAGAGTGCACACAACCACTCTTTACGGCTGCCAAACAGCCCGTAAAATAGCCACAAAAACTGTGCCAAACACGGTCTATATTGAGACATTTAACACGAGTTTTTCAAGCATATGCAAGACGGAATTTCTAAGTAACAACAACGTGAATTTAACATGTATAAAGCAAGCTCAAAACAGGAGGACGAGGACTTGTGAACTTAATTTTGGCCCTGACTTTTGTATTGGTTTTCCTCCATTTCGCCTTCATAGACCGTCTCAATCTCGTTTCTTTACTTGATCTTCGCCTTATTTTCACAACTGGATTCCTACAAAACTAATGAAACAAAAGCCGTACCTAATTCTTGAAATAATAACAATTATTCCCAATTACTTTAATAAAACTAATAATTATTAATTATCGTATAAAATGAGCTATTAATCGATTAAAGCGCACACAATCGAGTTAAATATAAGATAAAAGCATGGTTAAATTCATACTAATATACTACTCATCAAATCTCCCCACACTTAAACTTTACTCGTCCTCGAGTAAGCTCATTAGACTAAATTAAGACCCTTATTAAAGCGACAACTAAGCTATCCTACTAATATCCGATAAAAGACAATTAACAGGCCTTCTCCGTCCCTTCAACTCACAACGAAACACAATGAGGTATGTGCTTCCTTGTAAGGTAGGGGCTTGCGGATAATTTTGCCACATCCAAAAAATTAAGCACGAAATAACACATAAGATGCATCACAAAAAGTCAAGCCACTTTCCTCATCTAAGCGGCCGTTTTGCTTTCAATAACTGAACAAAGAGAGTCATTAGTGGAGGATGCCATCTCAAGGTCTTACCAAGGTGTCTATCCCCTAGTTCTTGCTCAAGTATCCGACATTGACAACACGGGGAGCCTAAGAAACAAATTCTAGGCGGGAAAGGGGAAGTACGTCACTATACTCTCAAGAATGACACGACACACACAAGATTCGACTCCATATGAAACCTTGACCAAAAGAGACCTAAGTCCGACTCTCACGAGTTTCAGTAGACACTAAATGAAGAATCGGGCGATTTTTGTGACAAAAGTAACCAAAATCACTCCCATAACTCGACTTGTAAAATATGCCCGTATTCTAATATGGTACTCAATCCAATATCCGCAAGAGAAATGTCAAAATGATGCACACACAAGAGAGACAACCGAGTTGTAACGGGGATTGGGTTAGGTAAAAAGAGGTTGGTGCGAGCACCATTTTAAGACATGTGGGGCTAAGGATCGAGTACTCGCCACATCTAACCAATTCACTAAACCGAAGTAAATGCAAAATAATTCTTCTACAAAATTTGGCAAAGATTGTCATTTCCAAAAAAAATCATCCATTTCTTTTTGAAACAAGATCTATTGCAATTCCCCCAACCTTTTATTTAACATAAATACAACATTCTTTTCTTTTTGTTTTTCGTTTCATTATTCACTTTTCTGTTTGATTTTTTTTGTTTCATTTTCAAAAACTTGTAACCTTCTTATTCAAGCAAAATGAGCCAATATTGAAGAACCGTCACAAACATGTGATATCCAAGAATATACACCCCAAGAAAAGTCAATCCCAACCCAAATTCACTTCCACAAACGGACTACAATGACGAACTACTCAATATGGTGAGTTGTTTATGGGATGTAGTTATTTTGTTGGCAATAGAAATGATAAGGCTTAGGCTCAAAATGGGTTAACAAAAGGGAAAATGACTCAAGGCATAACATAGGCTTATTTGGCTATAGTGAGGTTACTTTATTGAATAAAATCGTCTCAATATGCACATTGACATTTCTACGGTATCAAGGAATGAGTTCCATACTTATGCGTTTTGACATGACACACCATGCAAGGAGAGCTACTTACAAATACCAAACGGGACCGGTTTGATGGAACGGCCATATGAAGGCTCTATCCTCACATTTGAGTAGCTATGTCGGTCCTTGGCCGGGTCTAGAGTGTAATACGGTCTCACAGGGTGGTCGCAACTTGGTTGTTAAGCTAGACTTCCGGGTTCTTATAAGGAAAAACCCTAACCATGTGTCATCAAGAGGCACAAGCTATCAAGAGGGGAATGACACGGGCAAAAAATTATCATCATTGACGACATATATCCTCCACATTTTGACCCTCTATGCAACTATTTACAAACAAGATGCAATGTGTATGAAATGCAACTAAACATATGAACAAGCTAGGTGAATGCAAGAGTGAACACATATATATATTTCTAGTCTAAATGCATAAAATATCTTGTAACGACCCCAATTATCTAAGAGCCTTTAGCAAGACATTTCTAGATAAATAGGACTGTTACCATCTCGGTTTCCCTAGGTAGTGAATAACAAAGTCCAACTCACCAAAGTACTTTAAATTAAAACTTAGGGAATTACATGTTTATTAGAAATTAATCAAACTAAACTAAATATAAAATAAGATAAAACTCGCAGCGAAAATAAATAAGTGATTAAATAATCTATGTGGTCTAGACTTCTAGGTAGACTGGCCAAGTCCTCACGCATCCCATAGCTCCCAAGTCAGCTAATCTTTACTACCTGTCAAATCTGCTCCCCATTATGGTTCATCACAGGTGTTCATGATTACACGGTCAACCACGAGGTTGAGTAGGAATAAACACTAACAATAAGAACATATGATAGGCAATCCAATTCAATTCACATTGCACTACTCCCTTAACAACGTGCTCCTTCTTATAACTTAGAAAACCTCCCTTAACAACGTGCTCAAATTACTTTGGAACCCCTCCCTTAGAAACTTACCGCCATCATGTAATAGTACCCCTCCCTCACAACGTACATATTACCATCATCTCAGAGTAAAAACTCCCTCAACAACGTACATCTGACTGTAGCACAGCTTATCACAATTTCTACATTCACAATTAATGATAACAACTGATTCACCATATCACAATTATTTGTAATACTCCGTATTTTGATAATAATTTATGAAAGTAATTTATGTAATTTAATAATTGGTTAAAGACATTTCTAATAGTAATTATAATAAGACGTTAATTAAATAATAAATTAGTAATGCAAGTCGGGAATTGGGTTTAGCTAATATTTAGCATTGGGCCGTGTGCCATTGTTGTTTGGGCCGAAACTTATTAAGTTGGTATGAGTGTAATCAGGATTTGTATCGGGAATTAATAATAATATAAAGGTAATAATAATGATATCAATAATAATAATAAAGTTATGGCAATAATAAATTAGTAAATATTATATGAGGAAATCTTAGTTATGGTAAGATTAATAATACATGTAATAATAATATAATTTTTAATGGTAATAATAATATAATGGTAATTCCTATACTAATTAGAATAAGGTAAATTATAGTTTCCTAGTTGACCTCGCTTTCTCTCTAATCTTACACTATAAATACCATGTTAAATCTGAAAATATAATTCACAATTCACAAAGAAGAATAAAGAGCTTTTGGAGACGGAATTAGCAAGCGATATTAATAGGTAACAACTTTTAATCTCGTTTTATTTTCTTATACAGCTGAATGTCAGACGATCTTAAGACACTTATAAACTGACCAAAACCTTGACGGAATCAGACCAAACTTTGGGAGGTAGTTCGTGGGGTTGCAAGGGTTTTGGATGGGTAATTGGACCCATAAACGGGACTGACTTGACCTGGGTTGTGGTGGTTTGGCTTCATGGGATTGGTTCGACCACGGTGGGGGTGTTGGTAGGGTAGCTGGTGGTGGTTGGTGTTGGTGGTGATCGGGATTTCGCGAAACAGGGGAGAGCAGGGGATAGTTGTCGCGGGGTTTAGGGCGTGGGTTTGTGAGTTTCTAGTGGCGGTTTAGTTGGTAGTTTGGGGTGAGTTGGATGCTCTGGGTTGCAAGCTGGTGGTGGCTAGGTCGGGTAGTGACGGTGGTGCCGTGTGATGTTGATGGTAGCCGGATAGAATAGTGACGGGTTTTCGGTATTGGCCTGGTAGTGTTGCTGTTGATTGTTGTCTATTGTTGTTACGGTGGTGGGTGGAGGTGTCATGGGAGAAGGTCGAGTTTGGTGGTTGTGGCTGGGCTGGTGGTTGTGGATAGTCTGGTGTTTGTGGGTTGTCGAGGTGTCATTGTTGTTAGGTGTGTGCGTGTCTCTCGTGTGTATAGGAGTTAGTATATGGGTTAACATGAGTTAGTTATGAGTTAGTTATAGTTATGAGTCGGGAGTGAAGTTGGGTTTGAAACGGGTTTTTGAATTATATTATACGAGATTATAATTGACGTAATTAATTAATTTATAATAAGTGAATCGAGTTTTAATAATCGTAAATCTTTAATAATTATAATAAATAAATTGGTTTGAATAATTTGTATACTAAACGGAATAAATAAATGAATAATTGAATTGAATTGAATTATAATTATTTATGATTAGGTGACGGTATTGTTGAGAAGCTTATATTGGATTTCTACAAATTGGATTGCGTAATTGGAGTGCTTGCTTTCGAGGTAGGATAACTACTCAACTCGTTTTCTTTTGTGGGATTGAAAGGATGCGTAAATTACTATTGTTTTATTGGATTGGATTATTCGTATTGGCATATTATTTTATGGTTATCCTCGGTCTTGGACTGAGATGACATTTGTGCTTATATTGCGGGACATGAGATTGTTATGAGATTATCCTCAGTCTAGGACTGGGACGACAATGAGTTATGAGATATCCTCAGTCTCGGACTGGGACGACAATTGTGTTTATCCCCGGGCCAGGAGTTGGCGGGACGACGGTGTGGTGGAGCCTCGGTCAGGGACCGGGACGACTAGGGTGAATATGATGGAGAAATGGTGGTGGTATTTATTCCACGTGCTTACATATGTTAAAGTTTGTATTTTAATGTTGTGTGATTATCCTACTCAACCTCGTGGTTGATAGTGTATTCGTGAACACCTGCGGTGAACCGTTTTATGGGGAGCAGTTTTCACAGGTACTAAAGATTAGCTGACTTGGGAGCATTGGGATGAGAGCTCGACTTGGACCCTAGTTGAAGTCTAGATCACATAGAATAATTATATCACAATATTTATTTCCGCTGCGAGTTGTAAATATTTATACTAAGTTTTAGTTGGATATTTTGTAATAAATATGTAATCATTAAAGTTTTAATTTAAAGTACTTTGGTATTGTTGTACTTTGTTATTCACTACCTCGGGAAACCGAGATGGTAACAGTCCTATTTATTTGGGAATGTCTAGCTAAAGGCTCCTGAATAAATGGGGGTGTTACAAAGTGGTATCAGAGCAAAACGATCCTCAGGCCTAACCATTGAATAATAATGTGTCTAAATAAAATGAACCCCGAGTAAAAACTGTTAGGAGCCCCTCTTAGTACTGTTAGAAAAGCGCGCCTAATTTGTACCTTGGCCCTTCCAGTTTTGAATCGGGTACCTTGAGAGACATTTCAGTGTGGGGTAATTTAAAATGAATATAGTATATTTCCTTTAGGAATTTGTTTGTCTTGTTTGAATGACTGTTTTTGTTAATGATTGTGGATGATTTATTTTAAGTATTGTTATGAGCATGTTGATATGGGGAAGGTATGTTGGCATGTATGTGGGAGGTGTGAGTATGATTAATATGTGAAGTGTTGAAGAAATTGCGTGAAATTGTGAAGAATGCGATTTTGGTTGATTTCTCGAAATTTTACCCTTGATTGTTTTGGCTGTCATTTACTGCCTGTTTAAAATCCGTGTATGATATTTTTATGTGTCATACCCTTGTGAGTTAGATTTCATATGCCACTGGTCTCATGTTCAAATAATATAAGATTTAGGAGAAATAAATATTTTAGTTGGCAGTGGTAAGAATATTCCTGTACAGTGATGTATTCGCGCCATGTTTTTGTAAAATTTGCCATTTAAAATCTACCCGTCGATTTAGTGTAACTCCAACTCCATTGTTTAAAATATTCTTATATGTTTCTAAATTGATAAGCCACGTTACAAGGTAAATTTTTGACAATTAATAGTGATTTTTACAATTTGACCTAAGTTTCTGACAAGTTGATGTAAAATTTCTGTTTCGACCAAGTTGTTTGTAAAATGCATTATAAATGGATCTTTTGAGTTTTGACTTGTTTATTTTTCTCATGGTTTATTAACTCTCTATATTTTCTAAAAATTATAAGTTCTTTAGAGTTAATTATGTTATTATTTATTTATGATTTTTAGAAGTAACAACATGTTTTCTTAGCCTTTGGGAAATATGTAAGTCTTGTTTCTTGTCTTTTGCACTTTGATACTATGATGTTGTCAATTATGTGAATTAGGATGACATGTCTAGTGATATGCGGGATGTGTTTCCCTAAGCCCAAATATTTATATTGGTTGCATGCATGTTTATGTTAGATATCATTATTAAGAAAAGACTAAACCATTATGTGTATTTTGTTATAGACTATTATTTATTTTGGCTTGTATTCGTCGATAGTTAAGTAAAGTAGTTGAGTTTAAATAAAAATTAGTTCGAATATCTTGTGTGGTGTGATTTCGCTATTTGGAAGTAAATCAAATATTTTGTATTCATTTAACCATTAATTCGTGTTGGAAATAATAATTGTTTTATATTACAATGTGTGTTTTAATATTTTGTGGCGCTACAACAATGAATTGTTTGTTCTTATTGTTTGATATTCCGAACTTCGAGGACGAAGTTTATTTTTAGGGGGAAGGAATGTGATACTACGAGTGTTTTAAGTTATTATTGTGATACCTTGTTATAAGATTGGCATGATTGATAATCATAAAATAAATAATTGTATTGGATGATGCTTAGTTATGAGAATGTCTATGTGTGTTGTGGTAGTAGTTGTGGGCGAACTTCGGGACGAAGTTCATTTTAAGGGGGGGAAGACTGTAATACTCCGTATTTTGATAATAATTTATGAAAGTAATTTATGTTTAACGCCGGATTCATCAAAGTGCAAATACTAGGACTGTGTGGCCCACATAGTTCCTGTACCCAAGGAAGACGGGAGAATTCGGGTTTACGTCGACTTCAGAGACCTAAACAAAGCAAGTCCAAAATAAGACTTCCCTCTACCACATGTTGACATTCTGGTGGATAACACCGCCGAGCACGCCCTACTATCATTCATGGACAGGTATGCTGGGTACAAAAAGATCAAAATGCCTGAGAAAGACATGCATGATACGTGCATATTCTATACACTTTATTCGCCGTTTTGGCACGTATTTCCATGCGTATTTGGTAGCTTTAAGCTATTATTTCTCCCGAAACGGTTTACTTTACGATTTCTATGATTTATTGTAGGAATGAGTGGAAGTGAGCTGAATCAAGCCTAAATCGTCCTCCGGAGGCAACTTCAGGGAAGCTTGGAAGAAGGGAGTTCGTACTCACTCACTTTGGGATGCGTGTATTGGAGTGAAGTGGCTGATTTGAAGAGGAAAGGAGGTTACTGCACAGCTCAGTTGGTCGATCGACCAACCTCTTCAGTCGATCGACCGTGGAATTACAAAGCAGGTTATCAGACTTGCATTGGCTGGTCGATCGACCATGCCATTTAGTCGATCGACCAGGCCGCGAGGCTGAGATCTGTTTTATGTTTTAGACTTTTAAAAGCCCAATTTGTAATTAACTTTTGGCATCGTTTATCAGTAGTTACGCAGCAATAATTTAGGTTACGCTTCTTATTATTGAAGAACTCGGTTTAGATCTAGTTGGGGGGGACAAGAAAGTGCGACGAGGGATTCCGATTTCGATTACTTTGTTCATCAATTAATTAGTAAGCTTTAATGAGATTTCCTTCTTCTTTCATTTTCTTGTCAATTTAATTCTTGTTGTTACTAATATATATAACCCTTAACCATTCTACAATATATTGGTTACTGAAACGATAAGAAAAAAAAGAAAGAAAGAATAAGAAGGGGTAAGAAGGGTGTAGAAGGCAAGAGTACCGAGAGGTGAAGAAAGGAAGAATAAGGAGCAACAACAAGCTAATCACCCTAATTTATCATCATGTTCTCTAATGTTTGGTAAGTAGACCATCAATCTTTCAACCTAATCTTAGTAATTTAGATTAATCCTTAGTAATTATAGCTTATTATGTTAAAAGAAGGTGGATTTAACCTAAGAAGGAAGGGTTTGTCAAAGGTATAAGACGGTCTTAACAAAGTAATTACAAATTTATTCAAGGGTTAATTTTGTTTATCTTTGAGTAGATGAAAGTTGTTTGGGTATGATGAGTTTCTGATTTTATATATTTAGGGATTTAATTAGCATATTCAAGTTAATTAAGGTAAAGATTTAGGATGATATTCATGCTTTAAACAAGTTTGGGCTATCAATTTATCAAAAACCGAGCTTACTGATTTGCCCAGAAACTTTGTCTGTATTAAACCCTTTTTTTCGACCTGAAACACTTAGAACTGGAAAAATTTGCCCAAGGACAATAATTTATATATTTGTCTTAGCTTTACAGAAATACCAATTAGAGAATCCAAGTCCAAGTAGTTCAAAAGTTATGATTATTTTGCTCAGATGACGCAAAACAATTTCTGCAGGATTGTAAAACTGAAAGGGTGGTCAATATCATACAATAAACTATGGAAAACGAATTAGTTTGGGAAAACTTTGTGAATAAAAGTTTTAAATCTTGCTCTTAGCTTTCCAAATATGTAAAGATCATATTCATATGATGTGTAGAATAGGAGTTATGATTTATTTGGTAAACTTGGTGTGGAATGCACACCAGAAACTGAGTTTGTTTGAATGTGAATGTTTGGTAACAAGAAGTCATTTTCGGGGAATTTTCATTCGGACTTATTTGTTTTAAATTGAGTCTAGTTTTTAGAATGGTAAGGCTCGTTTATAGGGGAGTTGTGATTAAAGATATATGCTTGTAGCAATGAATACGTGTCAGAATCGGTGTGAATTACAGGAAGTTGGTAAAGTTGAACTTTGAAATTTAAACCTAAAGGTTTCAAATAGATATTAGCTACTAGATGAAGTTGTTCTAGATGAATTTGTATGTTCCTAGATGATGGTTTCAAATGGATATCAGCTACTTTGAAATTTAAACCTAAGTTCTCCTAGATGAAGTTGTTCCTATAGATATTAGCTACTTGTATATCAAAACTCATGATTAGAGGATTATAGTTTGGCTCACAACCCGCAGTGGCGAGCCGGGCATATAAAATTGCCTTTAGCAGATTATAGTTTGGCTCACAAACCCGCAGTGGCGAGCCGGGCATACAAAAATGCCTTTAGCGGATTATAGTTTGGCTCACAACCAGCAGTGGCGAGCCGGAAGTATGAAAATGCGTTTAGAGGATTATAGTGGCAAGCCGAGCATTCAAGTTCGGAGTTGTATAATGTGCAACTATTTGTTATTGTGATATAAAAGTAATTAGAAATGGGGGCATTATAATGATTGTTACTTAATATTGCAAATAGTCGTCCTTATATAATTTGTTTATACTCTTCCTTTGTGAGATGAGTTGTAAGTGATTAAGAGCTGGCAGTAAGCCTACAATTATAGAGAAATTGACTATATTAGAGGTCATATTGGTATATGGCTTAGGAGAGGATCATAGTTATAGAAATGAGTTACTAATATAGTTGGGAAAGAAAGAGATGTGCCAGAAAGACGTATTAGTGCTTACGGATGAGAACTTTATTCATGTGAAAATGAAGTGGTTTATGTACGATACTTTGTTATTAGTATTTGGATCAAGTTGGAATATTGTGATTGTAAGGATTACTCTTGATTTTGGCCATTAGATTTTGATAGCAACGATTATTAGTTTACTTTATGATTGTTATTTGTAATAATAATGATTATTAATTTTATTGGAAGTTACCAGGCATTAAAAAAAAATCATCTAAGTCTCGAGGAAGTAAAAGGCTCTTATGTGCTAGTACTTGAATTTCTTCTGACCAATTATTTTGTAGAAACAAAGATAGTTTATTATACTAAACTAAAGAATTCTCATTTTCTGTTGCTTTAGTTCTAATATTGAAATTGCCATGAGGTATTGTCCATGAGATAATTTTTTGTTACTCAGCTCGTGTTTGTCCCGTTTGGTCTACCTGTCATGGTGACGGTTTCATTTTCAGGTGACTTTCGCCGCCGTTGTAAAGATTTTCAAGTCGAGCTTTTGATTAAAGACTTTGTAAAAGTTGTGTTCATTTTCTATTATATGTCTAAAAAGGATTTGTAATAAGAGACTTTGTATATTAATTATAATATCTCTGTATTTCGGCGAGCTTTACATGTAAAAGTTAGTTTTTAATTTAGCCGAAATTCGGGGGTGTTACAATTAAAGACAGCAATTAAGGGCGAAATAAAGAGCATTAGTCCGGGTAATTAAGACAGAATATTTGGCATTAATGACGAGATTATTCAGCCGTTCAACATTGCTATATAAGGAACACTTGGAAATCATTTGAAGAAGAGCAAGACATATACAAGCATACGACATTCTCTTACAATACTTAAACTAATAATGATCAATTGTACTAAATATTCAATATTATGGTGAAATTCTCTGTTGGCTTGGTGCCCGTGGTTTTTTCCCATTTAAGGGTTTTTCACGTACAAAATTCCTTGTCTTATTGTTATTCTTTTATCGTACTTTATTCTTCAAGTTTTATGCCCAATCATACTTACCCACAGATTAATTCAAGCTAGTTAACCCTCCCTAGACCTACCCTGACCTGATTTCGCCTTGCACAAAAACCATACAAAACAATTGGCGCCCACCGTGGGGCTTCTAGCTCTTTAAAATCTTTTTTCCTTATCTCACAAAAACCCAAATAACCTACAAAAATGGCCCAGCCTACCATCGAAGAACAATTGAATGCAGCTCTCTAACAAATAGCTGAGTTGGAAAGCTTGACAGAAAAGGTAGCCCAAAGTGAGGTTAAAATCCTTAAGTTGAGAGAATCTGAGTCAGCTCTGAAACAAAAATTGGAAAAAACCCAGGGAGCAGGTTCTAGATTCCACCCAGGAATGTCATTTGCATCGATTATCAAAAACATTGATTTTTCCAGTTTTGGGAGCCCGAGTGGCTCTAAATTCTTCAATGTTGATGGCGATGGTGAGCCAAACAATAACAATGAAAAACCTGATGAATCTGCAGCAGCCATCATGATGGCAGTGCTCCAGGAAATCAAGAAGCTAAATGAAAAATTCGAGAAGATACCTGGAGTCCCTGCCAGTTTAGAAGAAGCTGCCCCTGATAGCTATGCTGATTCGCCTTTTATAGACGAAATAGCAAAAGTGGACTTGCCAAAAAAGTTTGTGATTCCGTCTATAAAGATCTATAATGAAACTACGGATCCACAGAATCATGTGGCTCTCTATAAACAGAAAATATTAGCTGCATCCATTCCCAGCGAGTTCAGGCAAGTTTGCATGTGTAAGGGATTTGGAACGACCCTGACCGGACCTGCTTTCCAATGGTACATCAACCTGCCAACTGGGAGCATCCATTCTTTTGCCAACCTGATCAACAACTTCAACCAGCAGTTTGCAAGCAACAGGTAATTGGAGAAGCGGTCTAGTGATCTTTACAGGATTACACAGAAGCTAGAGGAGACTCTTAGGGTGTTCCTCGCCAGGTTTAACAAAGAGAAAGTGTCTATTCCTAGATGTGACGTTGGAACAGCAGTGAAGGCATTCAGGCAGGGGTTACTACCTCATAGTGACTTGTACAATGAGCTCACTAAGTATCCCTATCATACCTTCAAAGATGTCCAGGCCAAAACCCTTGCTTTTATCAGGCTGGAAGAAGACAAGAGCTACAAAGTTGGATCATCCAGTGGACCAAAGGACTATGAAAAGAGCAATAGGAAAAGCAACAAAGGAAACAATTACAGACATACTCCATATTCCAGGACAGACCATTCAGAAGTCAACCTGGCACATAAGTATCAAGGTAACGCTAAAGTTTTCCCGCCTATTTCTGAGCATAACTTCAGTGTTGATATTGTAGGATTGATCTAAAGGCTTGACAACATGGGACCAGTAGTCAGATGGCCCAGGAAGGTAGAAAATCCTATCCCAAGGAGAGACAACTCCAAATGGTGCGAATTCCATATGGACGTTGGACACACGACGGATGATTGCTTTACCCTGAGGAAAGAAGTGGCCTACCTATTGAAATCCGGATATCTAACGGATCTAATTAGGACGAAAGGCATAAATGCAGACCAGGGCAAGGAGAACCAGGAGCATAAACAGGATCGCAGCCTTCCTCCACCACCCCCAATCTATGAAGTGAAATTCATATCTGGTGGATCAGAAATTTGCGGCCTGACCAGTTCAGCAGCGAAAAAGATAGCCAGGACGCCAAGAACTACATCACCCTGCAAACCGAATCACCTCCCAACAATCACTTTTAGTCATTGTGACCTGGTAGGCATTATTGATGTTCATCATGATGGCCTGGTAATTTCTATGCAGATTGGAACCGCCGCAGTAAGAAGGATCCTAGTAGATAGAGGCAGCTCAGTAAACTTGATCATGCTTGACGTGCTGAAAGCCATGAAAATCAATGAGGATCAAATCACCAAAAAATCCAGCGTTTTGGTAGGGTTCAGTGGAGAAACCAAAAGCACATTAGGAGAAATGCATCTTCCAACTTATGTTGAAGGAGTCTCATCCTATGAGAAATTTGGAGTCCTAGATTGCTTGTCATCCTACAATTCAATCTTGGGCATGCCCTGGATCCATAATGTTAAAGACGTACCATCAACTTACCATCAATGCATCAAGGTTCCAGCGAATTGGGGCATAGCCACGATCAAAGGAGAGCACAAGACAGCCCAAGAATGCTATACAGCAGCCTTAAAGCCTTCCAAGGCAGGTAAGTCCCTTGCATAGCAATTACCGTACCCTGTCAGGAGTACTTATGTATCACCTCCCAAAATGGAAACAGATCAGGTAATCCTAGACCCTGAGTACCCTGACAGGTATGTTCTAGTAGGATCTGACGCCCCAGATTGTGTCAGGCCAGAACTGGTAAAATTCCTTAAAAATAAATCATCATGGTTTGCTTGGTCTCATTTTGATATGACCGGAATTAGTGTTGATATAATTATGCACAAACATAATATTGATCCATCTTTTAAGCATGTACAACAGAAGAGACGAAAATTTGCATCTGAAAGAAATGCGATAATCAACAAGGAAGTGGAAAAACTACTGGATATGGGAATTATCAGGGAAGTAATGTACCCTGAGTGGCTGGATAACGTGGTTGTTGTGCAGAAAAAGAATGGAAAATAGAGAGTTTGTGTAGATTACACTGACCTGAACAAAGCTTGCCCAAAGGATCTATTTCCCTTGCCGCATATTGATGCCATGGTAGACGCCACAGCAGGGCATGAGATGCTGACATTCATGGATGCCTCCAGTGGATTCAATAAAATAAAAATGCATCCTGCTGACCAGGAGATTACTGCATTCATTACTGCATCGAGGCATATCTTGTTACCACCCATGCCTTTCGGCTCGAAAAATGCGAGGGGCACGTACCAGCAAATACCGTCAACATGATGTTCAAGGATCAAATAGGTGATATCATGGAAGTCTACATAGACGATATGGTAGTAAAATCCAAAAATGCAGAAGATCATGTGAAGCATTTTAAAGTAGCATTCCAAATATTGGAAAAATACAACATGAAGCTCAACCCTGTAAAATGCCACTTTGGAGTCTCTGCAGGTAAGTTCCTTGGTTACATGGTTACAAAAATAGGCATAGAAGCTAGCCCAGAACAGATAAAAGCTATCCTGGAACTTCAGTCACCCAAGTCTGTCAAAGATATTCAGAAATTGACATGTCGAGTGGCTACCCTGAACCAGTTCATATCAAGATCCTCTGAAAGGCGTAAAACATTTTACAACCTGCTCATAAAAAATAAACAGTTCCATTGGACAGATGAACATGAAGCAGCCTTTCAAGACTTAAAATCGTATCTATCATCTCCACCCGTACTGGCTAAACCAGAGAAGGGGGAACCTCTGTCAGTATACTTATCCGTCACTGACACAACAGTTAGCGCAGTCCTGGTAAAAGAACAGGAAGGCCAACAACATCCTGTCTATTATGTAAGTAAGAGCCTGCTGTATGCCAAGATGAGAGATCGCAGGCTGGACCATACTTAAGATGCTTGGAGCCTGACGAAACTAAACAAGTACTACAAGAAATACACGATGGACACTTTGGCAACCATAAAGGAGGAAAGAGCCTGGCAAGTAAAATACTCAGGACAGGCTACTACTGGCCAACACTGAGGGCTCACTGCTTGGAATACTGTTCAAAATGCGAAGCCTGTCAAGTTCACGTACCAATAATATATCAGCCGTCTGAGCTTCTTCATTCAATTTATGCACCCTGAACATTTATGAAGTGGGGCACGGATATTGTAGAGAAGCTGCCTGTAGTCCCAGGACAGAAAGTATTCATGTTGGCTATGACTAATTATTTCTCCAAATGGATCGAAGCTGACTCTTTCAGGCAGGTAACCAAAAAAGAAGTAATATCCTTCATCAAGACGAATATTATTTAAAGATATGGAGTTCCATCAGAGATAGTATGTGACAACGGAACCCAGTTTGTGGGGAAAAAGGCTAAAGCATTTTGCCAAGAATGGAATATTAACCTGGTCACATCAACCCATGGATATCCAAAAGCTAATGGCCAGGCTGAATCTAGTAACAAGGTAATCATAAGCTGCTTAAAGAAGAAACTGAAGAGAAGACGAGGCATATGGGCTGAAGAACTTCCATTAGTGATGTGGGCAGACAGGACAACTCCAAAGACATCGACAGGCCAAACACCCTATTCCTTGGTATATGGCTGTGAAGCTGTCATCCCTGCAGAAGTTCGGGTACCAACATCAAGATATAGCCTAAACAACGTTGAAGCAAACAGAGACGCGATGCAAGACAACCTGGTCCTAACAGAAGAACTGAGAGACGTTGTCAAAATCAAGATGGCATCATACCAACAAGCATTAGCCAGAACTTACAACAAAAATGTCAGAATTAGAGTCTTCAGGGAAAGAGACCTTGTCTTACAAAAAGTTTTTCCAAACAAAAAGAAAAATCAGCAGGCAAGCTTGCCCCTACATGGGAAGGCCCTTACTTAATTGACTCAATCGTCAGATAAGGAGCATACAGGCTCCAAATATTAGAAGGAGAAATGATCCCAAGATCTTGGAATATAACACATTTGAAGTTATTCCATGTATAAAACCTATGTCAGGCCAAAATCGGGTAAAAAACTATACCTTTACTATCAGTGATTCAACTTGACGTGCTATCTGAAAAATTACGTGTTTCATATGCTCTATGTGCAATCCATGTCTATATATGTAACTAACCCAATTTATCTTATTTTTGAATCCTGAACAATTATACATGATAAATGTTTATATGCATAAATATTCAGGATTAAGGGCTACTCTACTGTACATTAGTTTTTAAAACGAAATTTTGCACTTAACCGTGCCTAACGAGTTGGTAACCATCACTGGATACAGTAAATATCAGGACCAATCAGGCATGAAATAATTGCCTGACCTGACTAGATTTACTGCACACATTTATAACCGGATGGACGCAGCGTGACGGTGCAAGGGTGTTTTATCCCGACCATAAGTTTAAAAAGCCCTCCTGTCAGGCCGAGTACCAAGCCCTCTAGTCAGGCAGGGGACATAAGCCCTCCTGTCAGGCCGGTTTTCCCACCCTTCAACCACTATGGCAAAAATCATACATGGTTGAATTACTTACGATGGTTCAAACCCTGTCTAATAAGATTAACAAAGTAAAGATTTTGACAGGTTTACAGGATTGGAAAAACAAAGTTCACGGGTTCAAAATAAATTCAAAAGCAAACAAAACAGCAAGAAATAAGAAAAATAAGCCAAGCAAGGCCATTACTATCATATTAATAAAGCCCTTACCCTCTGGGGCAAAGGCACCAAAATATTCATTAAGGCCAGGGATAATCTCCCTGACCTACACAGAAACAAAGAAAATAAAATTGTTTGTCCAGGGACATCCCCCCTGGATGGGCCAATACCATCGAAGAAATTTAAAAATTACTACTCCCCTTTGGAGACAGCATCAACACTTTCACTTTTGGCTTGGTCAGCCTCAACATCAACATCCTGCTCCCCTGGAGACTCGACTTCCTGTTCATTCCCCATATTATGCAGGTCAGGATACTTAGAGGTAGCAAAGGCCATCTCAGCTTCAGGGTTCCAACTCGCCCTGGCCTCAACAGGCTCCGACATGGCAGCCGCTCTCCCATTAATATAAAAATATAGGGAGGCATCATCAAGCTTGACCTCCAAATCATACCTCTCCAGGATAAGCTCCTCATTCATGTACAACGCCTGCTGCAGAAGTTTTTTACTCGAGCCTTCCTCAGCCTTAGCAGCATCCCTCTCAGCCTGCACCTTCGCCAGGTCAGCAGCCCTTGCAGCCAGGTCAGCCTGAAAAAAGTCCAGTTCAATCTTTAGCTTATCATAATATCATCTCATAAGGTCAGTCCTGGCTACCAGAGAAGTAGCTTGATAAGCATTGTGGAAACAGGCCGCAACACCCTGAACAAAAACAAGAATAGTATAAATATTATGTCAAAATAATAAAAACCTCTTAATAAAATACACATATTACGAAATATACATAATAATAAAAATAGCATACCTCCCTTACAGCAGCCAAGGCACTTGCCAAAAAGCTGAAGAGTGATCTACTGAAGCAACTGCCTGGGTAGCAGTCTCAATAGGATCAAGCGTGAGCATAACATTTGACTTGGAAGCAGCATAGTCCCTGATCTTCACCTTGGCAGCCTCCACATTATCTACCCTGGCTCGCACTTCCCTGACTGGGGCAGACAAACCAACCTCCTCTATTTTTCTCTTCTAAGTTGCTGAACTTGTTTCAGCAGAGGTAGCAGGAGCAGTAAAAACCTTTGAAGCATCAGGCAACTCGGTTAAACCAATAACAGTCTCAGCATCATCGCCTCCCTAGGAGCCTTCCTCCTTAATCTTAGACAGCCTGGCGGAAAGGTCAGCCATACCAAACCTGGCAAGGTGAGTGGATGACCTAGTAGCTATAGCACGAAACATTATATTAGCAATAAAGACAAGCTATCATGAAAAAGCCAAAATAAAAAGAAAAGAAAAAAAAATTTGACTTACTGCCTGAGGTAGAAGCACTGGCGACCTTCTAAGGCTTTGGTACCGGGCAAAGACCGGTCTTCGAGTAACGAGGAGATGACCAGCCCCACAACAAAGAGGCCAGGTCCTTTCCATTGGAAGAATAGCAAGAAAAGCGGAAATATTTGCAGTAGGGTACTCAATTTTAGTAACCCAATCATCAACTGCGCACAAAGGAGGTATAATTCAATTTAATTTATTTTAAGCTAACGAATAAACATGCAGGATAAAAGGAAAAGTCAGGGCACTCACCACCAACACAAGCATCATAGTTTAAATACGTAAGATCAGGGTCTACAGGAATTGGTCCTAATAAACATATATCCAGCAGCCCATTTCTTGTCATGGCCGCTATCCAGATTGCTGAGAAGAGGAGTAGTAGAAGGCATGACTTTGAAACTTATGCGGCCAGGACTATTGGTTTTGACAGCGTAGTAGTCTTTCAAGTCTTCAAGAGAAAAAGAGATATTGTGTTTTTGGCAGAGATATTCAATAGAACAGACTACTTTCCACACCATAGGCATCAGCTGATAAGAAGGCACACCAATCTCTTTGATGACATCCACCATAAGTGGAGAGAAAGGAAGCTTGCAACCAGCCCTGAAGGCCCAGTCATTAATACAGAACCAACCATGACATACCCAGTCAGCCCTGACAGGAGAGTTTTCAGGAATCCAGAATTCGGAATCGACAGGAATAATTCCCTTATCCTTCAACACCTTTTCAAATTCAGGTTTCAGACGATTTGAAAGAGACTGATCATCTTTCAGAGCTTTTGTGGGTTTGAATTCAAATTCACCATGAAAAATTGAAATCATCTCGAGAGGAGAATCAATCGGTTTTTCAACCACATGAGGTTGACCAGCAGAAGATGGAGGGATATTTTCAGAGATGGTTTCTTCGTGGTTCTGAACGAATGGAGTTCTAGGAGACATCACTCCCCTGGAAGATTTCTTTTTTGCGGCCATTGTTGGAAGATTATTGAAGAATTATTAAGAGATAAATCAAGGAATTAAGAGAACTCGAAAAAGAATATTAAATTAGAAGGAAGTGGATTTTGGTGAAGATCAAATAGATGAAGTGAAAGAGTATTTATACTCGGTTAATTTAGGGTTTCAACCGCAACTTGCAAAGATAATTATTAAGGGAGTTGCAGTAATTGCAACACGCGTCATTAAACAGCCGACTAGCCGTTACAGAAGCCAATCAACCATAATTCAACCGTTGAGCAGTTTACCAAAATTAGAAGTTATCTCCTTATTTTTGGCCTGACCCAGCGAAGATAAGGAGATAAGGGGCAATTGTTAGGCCTGGAAATCCGCTGACATCCCTGGAAGATATACTAACTCGACCCGACCATCAGGGTGTCAGGACGTCAAGCTATTAGGACACATGAAGACAGGCGCCAGACCATGGAGAGGACAACGGTCAAAATATCAGGACGATATTTGACCAAGAAGTCATATTATCGAAGAATATACGCACAATAATTAGGAGCAATAATTGGAAAGATTCTGCTATTAAAGACAGCAATTAAGGGCGGAATAAAGAGCATTAGTCCGGGTAATTAAGACAGAATATTTGGCATTAATGACGAGATTATTCAGCCATTCAGTATTGCAATATAAGGAACACTTGGAAATCATTTGAAGAAGAGCAAGACATATACAAGCATACGACATTCTCTTACAATACTTAAGCTAATAATGATCAATTGTGCTAAATATTCAATATTATTGTGAAATCATCTCCTGGCTTGGTGCCCGTGGTTTTTTCCCATTTAAGGGTTTTCCACGTACAAAATTCCTTGTCTTATTGTTATTCTTTTATCGTACTTTATTCTTCAAGTGTTATGCCCTGTCATACTTACCCACAGATTAATTTGAGCTAGTTAACCCTGCCTAGACCTACCCTGACCTGATTTCGCCTTGCGCAAAATCCATACAAAATATACACTGTCATGCCCTACGGTTTAATCAAAGCGGGGGCAACCTACCAAAGAACTGCCATCACACTCCTACATGACATGATGCACAAAGAGGTGGAGGTATATGTCGATGACATGATCATAAAGTCAAAAGAGCGGGACGACCACATCTGCGCCCTTCGAAAATTCTTCGCTCGCCTTCGGAAATACAACATGAGACTAAATCCTTAGAAGTGTGCATTCGGGGTCACCTCCGGAAAACTCCTGGGACACGTCGTCAGCAAAAGAGGCATCGAAATTGATCCTACCTAAATCAACGCTCTTCAGCAAATGCCCCGGCCTAAGAACGAGAAGGAGATTCGAGGATTTCTCGGTCAAGTCCTATACATCAGCCGCTTCATCGCCAAGCTAACTATGATTTGTGAACAAATTTTCAAGAAGCTTCGCGCCTCCAATCACAACGATTAGGACGACGACTGTCAAAAGGCCTTCGACAGGATAAAGGAAATCATATCCAACCTGCTGTCCTCATGCCACCTCAACAACGAATTCCCTTATCCCTATACCTAACTGTCACCGACACGGCCATGGGGACAATGCTAGTACAAACGATCAACGGCGAAGAACGAGCCATCTACTACATCAGCAAAAACTTCATCGAATACAAGATAAGGGACACCCAACTGGAAAAGACATGCCTTGCCCTGGTCTGGTCAACTAAGAAGCCGCGACATTACATGCTCAGCTACACGGTTCACATCTACTCCAAGATGGACCCGGTCAAATACATCTTCGAAAAACCCGTACTAAACGGAAGGCTATCTAGTTGGACACTCATGCTAACTGAATTTAACCTCAAATTTGTGCCCCTCAAGGTTATCAAGGGAAGGGCAGTCGCCGATTTCCTAGCAGAAAACTCCGTCAACGAGGATCCAACGACCGACACATGGTCACTTCCTGATCAAGACATCCTTTATGCCGACACCAACGCATGGCACCTATACTTCACGGTGCTTCAAAACTAAGAGGCTTCGGGGTAGGAATCCTCCTAATATCACTCGAATGAGAACATGTTCCGATCTCGGTCAAGCTAGACTTCGCCATCACCAACAATGCCGCCGAATATGAAGCATGCCTCATCAGCCTACAAGCAGCCATAACACTTGGCATCAAGAAGTTGAGGGTCCACGGCGATTCCTCGCTCATCATCAATCAGGTGTCCGGATCATGGAAAATACGAAGCGACAACTTAGCACCCTACCGGGCAAAAATCAATCAAGAGGACGAATTCTTCGACCAAGTCGACTACTTCCACTTGCCACGGGAGGAAAATCAATTTGCTGATGCCCTAGCAAAACTTGCCGCGCTCGTCAACATAATTGACGACATGACATTGATGTCCTTATGCGTCGAGAGAAGGAACGAGCTACCTCTCATCTGTGCCATCAACAACGACGAGGGGAACCATATCGAACCTTGGTACCAAACCATCCTCAACTACAAAACCAAAAACGAATTCCCTCCCAACTCTGATACTAGAGGACAAAGAGCCGTCCGTTTACTTGCATCACAATTCGTGATAAACCAAGAACAACTATACAAAAGAACACCCCAGGGGATCCTTCTCCTTTGCATTGATCACCACAAAGCCAAAAAGGTCATGGGAGAGGTCAACAATGGAGAATGCGGCCCTCACATGAGCGCAATGATGCTGACCCGGAAAATCATGCGGTTAGACTACTACTGGACCACCCTGGAAGCTGATTGCAGAAACTACGTCAAACATACCACCATCCCTTTTATACACCATGACATCACCTTGGCCTTTCTCGACCTGGGGCATTGACATCATCGGGAAAGTCAACCCGATAGGCACCAAAGGGCATAGCTTCGTCCTCGTCGCCATCGACTACTTCACCAAATAGGTGGAAGCACAGTCCTATGCAGTCTTGACCGCTAAACAAGTGGCCAAGTTCATCCAGGACAATATCATCTGCAGATATGGGGTACCCCATGAAATCATCAGCGACCAAGGCTCCCACTTCGGGCGGAAACACAAGCCTTGCTGGACAAATACAAAATCAAGCGGCATCGATCATCTCCCTATCGTCCCCACACCAACGGAGCGGTAGAGGAAGCAAACAAAACTCTTGTCACCATCATCAAGAAGATGCAAGACAATTACCCCGATTGGCCGAGCAAAGTCCCATTCGCACTCTTGGGATACCGAACCTCCATTCGAACACCAGCAGGAGCCACGCCCTTCTACCTAGCATACGGTATGGAGGCGGTTCAACCAGTAGAGTTGGAGGTCCCATCTCTACGCATCCTACTGGAAAGTCAAGTTCCTGAGGCGGAATGGACCCGCCGAAGGTTTGAACAACTCACGCTTCTACACGAACGGCGACTTGACGCCTTAGACAACGTCTAACTATACCAACGACGTATACAATGGGCATTCAAGAAAAAAGTCAAACCCAGGAACATCAACGAAGGCGACTTGGTCCTCAAGTCGGTTCGAGCACCATTACCCGTCGATCCGAGGGGGAAATTCAAACCCAAATGGGCCGTGCCATACCTCGTCAAATAAATACTTTCGGGGAGCGCAGTGAGACTAAGTGACCTAGACGGGGAGGATTTCACAAACCCGACCAACCTAGACCAACTCAAGAAATACTACCCCTGAGCCCTAGTAACCACAAACCTTACCCTAGTTTCACAACTAGTTGTTAGGTTCATATACCTATTATTAGACATTTGTAATAGTGATTTAATCAACATATTAAATTTGTCATAGCGGATCTAGTGCATGCATAGTAAAATAAAAGAATAAGGAAGGAAAAAAAATGTTCCTTACATTGTTGTATGGCACGAAATAGGCACAAGTAAGATCTCCTACCTTCACTTGTTCTTGAGCTATGATAAGTATTAGGATGATCCTCCAAGACTCTATATTAGGAGTCCTCCTTTTGATTGCACCCAAGATTTGGCCCAAAATTACTACTAATATTAACTAGACATTAGGTAGTAATATTCCCATAATATAACTAATATTACTCCACTAGTAATATTTGCTAAACATTAGTAAAATGAGTATATATGAGTTTAGAGGATTTGCATGTGTGATAATTTGAGAGAAAGGTAGAGTAAAAATGAGAACACCAATTATTCTCCTCTTTTTTTTACATGTGCTCCTTATGTAGAGCATTTTGGTTTTCTCATTTTGTCTTATGCAATATTCTTTATGTGTAGGTAGTAGGCTAGCATGAATAAAGCATGTCATAAGATGTTGGAGCATCTTTCCAACAACAAAATGACAAAACCAAAAACTCAAGCATGCTCACAATTTTGGATGGTGCACATGAGTATATATATAGGTCCATTTTTGTCTTATAATATTTGTCCTAAAAATGCTTAATAATCTTATGTTTAATTATCTTACATAATCAAGTATTAATTTAATCACATAACAATTATGTGACAAATTAATAAACATATATTCACTCAACTTATTGATTAATATTTTACCATTATATCCACATATAATGGGTCCCATAATAGCTAGGTAGTTAAATTTACAACCTCTTGTAAATGTAATTAATTAATTACCTCTACCTCGAAATATTTATAAAACCTCAACATAATTTAGTAAATTAATATATTAATCCACTAAATCGAATCTTATTTAATCACATTACAATAAGATACAAAATCTAACTCATATAAATAAGGGATTAATTAATCCGTATCGAATACAATTAATTAATTATTTATTTGGGTCTCATCCTTTAGGTGTGACCTTAAGGGATCAACTGATCACCACCGTCAACATGACAGTAACGTCAAACTCTAGTCAGCCAATCATTACCGATTAATGTTGATCAGTTGACTACATAATTTATCATCCCTTCCATATTTTTATTATGAGATTTAATTATGTGATCGCACTATTGTTGAGGACACATACTCCAACAATCTTCCACTTGTCCGAGACAAGTGTGCGTAACCAATTCTCTTGTCCTATTACAATCTCCCACTCAATGCAAGGCGTCTTGCAGGTCGTACTTGCATTTGATCATATCTTGAGTGGTTTCCTCGATCTGGAGATTAACTGTCTGACAAGAATTATCTACCGTACATACCTTCCGAGCGTGGCCACGCATTTTCAGTTCACTACTCCTCGAGTGGCCATGAGATTTCAAACAACCCTGACAAGGGGGTGGACAATTCCTATCGCACTATTCCCTTCGTATAGCCACAGTTCATCATAACCCAAAATATACTCATTTGACTTCAGTTACGACAGTCGTATAAATCAAAGCCATTCATAAACTTGTGCCAACTTGGGCGAATAGTCTCTAGTCAAAAGGATTGACTCATAAGAATACTATAGTAGCTCTTGCAACGACCAGGCTTTATGAATTTCCAGAACTCTATAAGCGGTCACTTCCCGACAGAGTGCCCCATACAGTCTGTCTATGTGATCGACTGGTCATCCCTTATGACCCTATGGTACTTGAACTTGCCATCAATCGCATCACACTCTAGTCACTTCGAGATGTCACCTCCTATAAGTAACTAGAGGCGAATACTATATTAATCCAGTTCACTTTAATAAGGTTCAAAATTGTCTCAACAACCTATTTGGATATAACAAAGTAATAAATAAATTAGTTTTCATAAAGAAACTCAAACGATAAATGTGATTATCATATATAAACCAAAAACAAAGTTTTTCATTTCATATCTTATAATCTAATACAAACTTAGCATGCGTTTCAGGCCCATTGAAATAACATGTTGGTCATGCTTAGCCTGCGATAAAGGCTTGGTTAAAGTATCAGCAATGTTATCATCCGTCCCAACCTTACATATCGCTATTTCCTTTCTTTCAATGAAATCTCTAATTACATGAAATTTTCTAAGTACGTGTCTAGACTTGTTACTAGACTTGGGCTCTTTAGCTTGAAAGATAGCCCCACTATTATCACAGAAGATCGTGATTGGATCTTTGGCGGTAGGAACTATCCTTAGCCCCTCCGAAAATTGCCTAATCCACGCGGCTTCTTTGGCAGCTTCAGATGTGTGGACAAGGCCCTCGGGAACTGCGTCCGCGGGATCCACACTAGGCATAATCGGCTTGAGGTTCTTTCGAATCGAATTAAGACAAATTAGAGTCGCCACCAAGTTTTTTGGGAACTTGGAACTGTTCAAGCCAACTTTACACATTTCATCGAAAAGCATAAAGCCAATCGACTACGAGTGATTAAAGATAAAGACTTGTACCCTATATCACTCGATTAGAATGACTCTCGTAATCCAATGGTATTTAGACGGATCCACAAACCATAGATCTTGAGTAAGGGGTGAGGGTACGTGTTAGGAAGCCCATAAGGACACCTAACCCCGCCCGTCGATAACGGCCTCTACTAAGTCAAGTATTGGATTTCAAACAAGGTCATAGCTACTACGATATATGATATGCAAACATCGTTTTTAAAACCCTAACATGTGAAGTTTCTATGTCGATTTAGATGCAACTAAACTAACTTTGTCAAAGTTGTAATTTAGCATGTGGGTTGATTGATCTAACAACATACAAAGCAAACAAGGCTTAAGGGGAATGGGGGAGCCGTTGGGATCTACCCTATTACAACCCAGGCAATTCATGCCGACACAACGAGAAAGTAAAGATACAACTCGATCTAAATACAATGTTATACGCAAAACCATACACGACACACTACACGGCCAATTCGGCCTAGGGAAACGAGCACAAGGGGGGTGGCCCATGGCTTACATGACTCACGGCCTTGGGTCACTCCTCGTAATGCGTGCCTTCGCTTAATCTTATCGAATTAGACATAGGGGCACACACCAAAGCATGCATTAGCATAAATCTGGCCATGTCGCTTTAAACAACATGGGATTTACTACGCTCTTACACGAATTGGAGCACAACCATCTAACCAAATAAGACTAAGGTTTTTGAAGAAGCTTTTGACTCGATAAAAGTAAAACAAACTTGAAAGTTACAACTCGATGGACAAATTATAAATTATAAGCAACGAAACAACAAAGAACAATTGGTACAAAAAAAACGAAGCAAGAAGGACAAAGAAATCGTCCAACCTCACGGCCAAACCACGACCATCCTAGTTCCTAGGTCAAGTTCATTAGTTACATCAAATAATTGCGAAACGAGTTCGAAAACGGGTTAGAAAACAAGTTAGAAACGACGTTGATCGATTGAGAAGATGTCACGCGAATATGTATTCTACACGGCCTAAAGGGGTCAAATTAGGTCACAAAGTTACAATATTAACGCTACTCATCGAGTGTTAATAGGAAGGTGCTAATCACGCACTCCTATGCTAGCGAGAAATCAAGTGAAAAGAGAGATGCGTTCAATTAACTTGTAGAATTGTTAGTCGATTTTTAAGGCTATGTCGAGACCACCTAATATGTCTAATTAGGTTATTAAATTGATCCAATGTCGTCTAAATGAGTCATATGTTAACAATCAGAGGTCGAACTAACATGCGAAGGGTCCTAGGGTAGGTCGAATTGAACGAAACAAGCAAGGGGTCAAAAGCGACGAACGAAGTTAGGATTCGTTTTATTAATGCCCTACCTTGAACACGAGGATATGTAAATGAGACGGGGGATACGACCGACCGATGTGGCAGATTTCTTTCCCATCTCAAGTCAACGCGGGTGTTCATGGTGGTACTTTAACTCATACTCGGACTAAACTAGTTTCATAGTTAACGATGTCAAACGATAAACAACGTAAAACTAACAATAAAAAACAAACATAAAAAGAACGAAATAAAAAAGGAGAAGAGGAGGATTTGATGCACCCTCAACCTACATGTATCGTTGACACCGTCTTGGGTCGTAATCGATCGTAGATTTTATCTCGAGAGGCCGTCGTCGACGAAGGAACAAAGCAACAACACGTTTTTTTGCAAATCTGGACAGCAACTTTCAAACTGCAATTTCTCACTCGTTTCACGGTGAAAATTAGATTTAAAAGATGTTTTGAAAACTACAAAGAGAGGAGAATAAAGATCTTAAAACAATCCCTGCTCGTTTTGAATTATAGGGCACGAAAAACGAGCACAAACAGAACTGGACAGACAGGAAAAGCCGCGAAAACAGAGTGTATGTCACTCTGTTTTTCGAGGGGATTCGTGTACTCTCAAGGGCAATTTGGCTCGTGAATCTTTGTCTAAGATGTATATGGATGTTGTGTGGTTAATTAGGAACAAGAAACTCGAATTTTAATGGAGGTTTGAGGGTTGAACGAAGGGTTCCAAAGAGGACACACAAACTGATTCTCAGTTTTGTATGTCGGTTTTGTCGAGGGTTTTTGAGAGGCAATTAGGGTTTGTTTCTGGAGTTTATAGCTTGTAAGTGAAGGTAGTATATATGAAAAACTTAGAGGACTGACTGTATGGCAGAGGGGGGGTATTTATAGGGAGTTTCGAAGGGTAGAAGAGAGCAACAAGCAGTCGGGCTCCGTTTGCATAGCTGCTGTCCATCAGCTATTTCGTGGGGTTTTTAGGGTTTTTATGGGGGGTTTGCTTGGTGGTTAAGCTAAGGTAATATGGGTAGGATACTAGGGTATGGTTTAGGGTTAATGGGCACGGGTTTAAGTGGTGTTTGGAGCGGGTTTTGGACTCGTGTTTGAGCACGCAAAAAAAGGGGGGGCGCTTGTGTTATTTGCATGGGCTGTTTATGGAGTATTTGGGACGGGAGTTGGATGGGTATCGTGGTGGCTTTAGTGATGGGTTGTTGTGGGTAATGAGGAGCAGGAATTGGGTTGGTTGTGGCGGGTTTGGGTCAAGCTTTGAAGCACACAAAACGGGTTGGAAAAGAGGGAGGGCTAACGCGGGTAAGGGGAAGGAGTTGGGCTGTTTTGGTCGTGATTTGGGACGAGATTTGGGACGTGGGTATGGGGGTTCGAACTGGGGTTGGATGGGTAGAGGCCTAGGTTGGTTAGTGTACTCGAGATTCGTGCCAACTCGTAAAGAAAACGGGCTCAAAAACCGAGCTTTAATCGAGCTCCAAAACGCGTGGTTAAAACGAGTTTTCGATTTTCAAATTCGATTTTTCAAATCGATTAACACATTAAAATAAATGATTTTTCAAATCAAATACACTCATAAAATGATTTTTCAAATCAATTATTTATTTTATTTTCAATAAAATAAACTTGAGAAAATAAACTCAAAATAAAGTAAAATGAATTCACCTTAAGAAAGCTTTAATTTAAATATCATTTAAATTAATAAAATACTCCGTCGACAACGCTCATTCTACATCGTAAAACGAACCCAAATAATGACAATGACAACTAATAAATACATGTGTCCTATCATCATTGGGTGTTTGTCGGGTTCTCTATAAATTCCAATATCGATGGATACGGGTATCTACAGAGCCCCCACTTTGACTGAGGCTTGGACAAGGCGAAAGTCAAAGTATACCCCATGTCCCTTTCGACCTGAGGATTCTGCGGTCGTTTATAGTCCATTAGACTTGCGTATATAAGCTCGCCAGCCATAAGAAGAGATCATACCTGAAACTTCGCTGGGGATTGACTCTTGCTTCTGTTGTGTCAAATTATCGTTGTTGGTCGTCGACCCATAAAGTTGCTTATATGATGGGTTGAGCCTTATCCTCGGGCGCCTACGTATCCGTTTCTGACGGAATCAAATCCGCGTCGTAGTTCGGCACTGCTGACACATGCCCAAAGTTTATCATCTGCTGGCGTTTGTCCAAAATGGGACGGGACTTTCCAAGGAGGTTGCCGCCGCTTTCATCATTTGCTTTCAGCTATGGAATTCTTCCATTTCATACTCTTGTATTGAATTGAATTCTTGGTGGATGTCATCCTTTACATCTTGATAATGGTCTCTGAAGCCAACGGCTTCAGAGCCCCCAGTTTGTGATGGCTCTAAAGTCGAAGACTTTAGAGCCCCCAGTTGAAGCATATCCTGCTATATTTGAAACATAGAAAATGTACAAGCAATAATCATCACATAAGCACATTTGGATCATCGATCTTAAAATTGAATCATTTGAAAGATTGGGTCATCGACCCGAAAATTGAATTTTGAAAACTTTGAATAATTGGGCCATCGACCCGAAGTTTAAATTTGACGTCACTTGGTATGTTGGGCCATCGACCCTTCAAAAATTGAATTTGAAATTTTGAATTTCGAAAGATTGGGGTCATCGACCCGAAAAGATTCCACTACTTGGATCATCTATCCATAATTCGCATAAAGTTTTTGGAATTTTGAAATTTTGAAATTGAAATTGTGAAATTTTTTTTTTTTTGAAATCGAACCTTGAAGGATGAGCATGAAATACGACTCAGACACTCCGTATGACCCGTAAACAACGTGGGCGTAGCCCGCTACCGTAAAACAAAAAGGAAAATAAAACCGTAAGTGTGCACGGGTTTTAATTCAAATATTGACTTGCTGGAGGTAGAAATGTGAATTGGCCATTCTAGTGCCAAAAGATGCGAGGAATGAGCGAAAACCCGACGCATCGTGCTAAAGACTGGTGCGAACTGGGGCGGGCCTAAGAGGCACGCGACCCAAGGCCCACACGGCAAAAAAAAACGTTACCCTAGGGGTTTCACCCTAGGTGTTTCCTTTCTCTTATACTTTCTATATATAAGGAAGAGTTGCATTGCCAGAAACAAAGTTTATTCTGCTTTCCCAAACTGGTGCAAACGACATAAATCATTATGAATAATCTAGTGAGTGCTATGCGAGCATGGGAGACAGAACTTCAGCATTGCGAGAGAGACAGAATTAAAGACCGCTCAATCGGCGCAATTACTTCCCTTACGCCAGATCCGCCTTCAACCTGCTTTGCTAGAACCCTGCCTTAGCTATTGGGATCCTCGTAACCATGTCTTTGCTTTTTCTGAGGGGGAGATCTGCCCTTTGCCGGAATAGTTTTCTGCCCTGGGAGGGTGGGATGCTGAGGCCATACCGGCTATACCAAAATTTCATTCGGGGTGGCGTGGAATATATCTAGACTGTCTTGGCCTCTCCAGGACGGAGCCTGAGGATATAGTTACTGGCGACGAAGTCAACCTTCTTGCTATTCATCGAAAATTTTGCATCTTGCGAAACAGTACTTCACTGCCAGCGTGCTGCCGCAGAGCATTTGAATTGATCATGTTACATCTTTATGTCTTCGAAGATAGGATAAATAAGACAACTTGCGTAGGACAAGCGAAGCTCGTGTCTATTGTGTCTTAGATGGAGACGGGACGTAATCTTTCCTGGATTATTCTTGCTGAAACCATTAGGGGTTTAGACGCTAAGAAAACGAACCCTGATGTTGAATGGTCGGGATGCTCCCGTCTGTTGCAGGTAACAAAATCTATCCTCTTGATTTCGCTTCTCTTCGTTTTACCACAAATTCTTGTGTTATCGCCACGACTTATCTATATTTTGCCACGATTTCTGCCACAATTCTGTGTATTTGCCCCGATTTTGCTGTATTCTGCCACAATTATGCCACGATTTTGATGCATTCTGCCACGATTTTGCTTCTGTTGTCTTTTTTTTTGTTTTTTTTTTCTTTTTTTTTTCTTCTTTTTCTTTTTTCGTTTTTTTTCTTCACGTTTTCTTTTTTTTTCTTTTTTTTTTCCTCTTTTTTTTTCACGTTTTCTTTTCCTTTTTCTCAGGTGTGGCTTTGTGAGAGATTTTGGCTCTTTGCCCCGCCGCGTGAGCCAAACTCGTACCTCGCCCGTATGCTGACTATGCGTGCTAAGCGGTATGAAGACGAGCATCAAAATGACCTTGCTTATTGGCGAAACAAGATGACGAGAAGGGGAGGTCGCCCCTTTGTCTGTTTATGCATTGGCTTCGCCTCAAATCTTTTACTATCCTTCCGGAAGATGATAAGACCAGACGTTTGCAATTATTGGGTTTGGAAAGGTCTATTCACATTTACCCCTACCGCGTCTTGCGTCAGATGGGCCGTAGACAAGTAATTCCCAAGTGCGAGGCTGTTCTGGGACGAGCAAGAGAGCTACATCCCTCTATATGTGATGACTGGCTCGAAAGATGGCACCAAAGGCGTCTTTGGTACGTATCTGCGCGCCCTCAGACTACCTGGGTATCCCCGTCCTACACTAAGTGGCTTAATGAGAAGACCGACTCAGGCAAAGATTTGTGGCCGAAGGATGAGCTTGTCGACATCAAATATTATGACAAAAGCAGGAGTAGTCGCGACTTCTTCGCTAACGATCTTTCATCTGTATCTGGACCTGAAACTAAAACTGAGAAAGCTTCTAAGACTGACTCACAGGTGACAGGTAAGTGGAAACGGTTGGGTTCAAGGGCACACTCGGGCTCAACCTTGGAAGGAAGACTTGGCCTCGCTTGAGTGTAAAAGATAGGCTGGGCCCTCGGGAGGAAATGATGATCCCCCCTAAGAAGCGTGCTAGACAGAACCCGACTACCCCTCCTCCGCAGGAGCCTCGGTCACGTGACTCAAAAGGCAAAGGGAAAAGGAAGATGTAGGAGCCTTTGACTCCAAATTATTATTTAATACTACTACTTATCATTTGTTGCTTGCTGTTTTTTTTTTTTTTTTTTAAGGTTGTAATGGGCATCGCCAAAATAAGACTTACTGTTTATTACAATTCCCAGTTTCTGCATAAAATTTCATTTTATTAAAGGAAGGGTCGGTTGTACTCTTATAAAGAGCTGCCTACATATCTGTTGTCAACAGAATCAAACCGAGCTCGTAGTCACAAAACAAATGCGCTACAAACATCAATTTATAACGCACAAAAAGCAGCGAAGTAAAAGTGTCGTGGCTTAGACTCGCTCGCAAGCACTGCAATTCAAAATTTTATTTCGCGACATTGAGAATGAGCTCTAAGGATAATATTTCTTCAGTTGATCCAAATTCGTCGGATTTACGAAGTCGTTTCCATCTAGATCTGTTAGTCTGACTACGCCTCCCGATAATATTTTCTTTACCAGGTAAGGACCGGCCCAGTTCGGCTTGAATTTTCCCCTCGGGTCGATTGGTAGTAAAGCGCGGACAGACTTTAGGACCAAATCCCCATCCTTTATTCCTCGAGGCTTCACCTTCTTGTTAAATGCTCTTTGTATCCTTTTCTGATAGAGTTGAACATGGTGTAGCGCATTTAGCCGTCGCTCGTCGAGCATGACCAAAGAATCATACCTAGCCTGCAGCCAGTCAGCCTCCGGAACCTGACTTTCTAACAGAATTCTCAAAGAAGGTACCTCTAATTCGATAGGCTGAACTGCTTCCATCCCATATGTCAAATAGAACGGAGTTGCTCCAGTGGCTGTGCAAATAGATGTTCTGTATCCCCATAGTGCGAACGGTATATTCTCTGGCCATTCGCGATAATTGTCAGTCATTTTTATGAGAATCACAGTGATTGTCTTGTTAGCGGCTTCCACCGCGCCATTTGTTTGAGGTCGATAAGGTGACGACTTGTGGTGTTTGATTTTATACTTTTCAAGTATTACAAAAGGCGTTTTCCTGAAGTGAGTGCCATGGTCGCTAATGAACTCATGCGGCACCCCATATCTGCAAATGATTTCATTCTGAATGAACTTTGCTACCTGCTTTGCTTGTAGCCCTTTATATGATTTCACTTCTACCCATTTCGTGAAGTAATCGATGGCGACTAGCATGAAACAATGCCCACCTGTTCCAGATGGGTTGACCTTTCCAATAATGTCGATTCCCCATGTTTAGAAAGGCCACGGTGATGTCAAAGTATACAACAGTGATGGTGGCACGTGTTGTATGTTCGCAAAGATTTGGCAATTACGGCAATGTCTGACATATTCGCGACAATCTGTCTCCATCGTGGTCCAATAATACCCTAATCTCATGATTTTACGAACTAGCATATGGGCATTCATGTGTGGGCCACACTCCCCGTCATGGACTTCTTCCATGACTCTTTTTGCAGTTGGTGAGTCTATGCATCGCAGAAGGATATTTTGCGCGGTCTTCTTGTACAATTGTCCATCATTGGTTCTAACGAACTGAGCGGCTAGCATTCGAATAGCGCGCTTTCCGCGGTTATCCATGTCGGGTGGATACTCTCCCGATTCTTTAAATTTTAGAATAGCTTGATACCAAGGTTCAGCCTCGGTTTCTTCTGTGTCTCCGATGACATTAACGTAAGCAGGTGATGATCTTCGTTCGACACATATTGGCATAGTATCCATATGATCAGGTATGTTGATCAGAGCAGCTAACTTTGATAGTGCATCATCAAACTGCTTTTCATCTCTGGGGAGGTGCACGTATTTGACATCGGCGAACAACTTTTCTAGTTCCTCTATTTTCGCTTGGTACGGAGCCAGGCTATCACTTCAGGTTTTCCACGTCCCGGCAACTTGATTGATCACTAGTGACGAATCCCCATGTACTATAAGCTTTTTTATGCCTAACTCGAGAGCACTGTGCAAACCGAGTAGGCATGCTTCGTATTCGGCCGCGTTATTAGTAACATTAAAGTCCAACTTGATCGAAATGGGAACATGTTCACCTTCTGGTGAAATGAGTAGAACTCCTATCCCGTATCCCTTGCAGTTCGATGCTCCATCGAAATAGAGGTCCCACGTATCGTTGTCTATATGAACGATATCTAAGCAGGCATGACTTCCCAGTAGGCTCATATCTAAGCCCGAAAGTTACTCCTTTGGCTACTGGTGGTTTCAACTCGAATGTGCCCTCCTTTCTAGGATATAAAGAGAAACCGAAGTACTTCCCAGTCTTGAGAATCACTTCGCAGGCATGACTTCCCGTGTATAGATCCATATTCTCTGCTTCGGGGTTCAGCTCGATCATGTTGACGATCTCGAAACCACATGCGTCATTGACAGCTTCGACCCTTACTTCAGAAGTAATGTCCCCTCCTGCCACCGTAATTGGCGTGGCGTCAATGGTGACGGTTTTGCCATTGAGTGGGATCTTGATTTTTCGATGCAGCGTTGATGTTACGGCCCTCGTAGCATGGATCCAAGGCCTTCCCAACAATAAGTTGAAGGATGAGCATATGTCAATTACTTAGCAACTTATTTTCTTTTCCACTTGCCCAGTCTGTACTACCAGATCGACGAGTCCACTTACTTGACGCACAGTGCCATAGAATGCCCGGACTGTCTGTGTAGTGGGAACGAAGTCATTCTTCTCCAGGCCCAGAATATGCGCTGTTTTCAAAGGGAGTACGTTGAAAGCCGATCCGTCGTCAACCAAGGTCATAGGGATATGCTTGTTGAGACACACGGTAGCAACATAAAGGGCCAGGTTATGTCGGGGCCCGAACGGTGGTAGATCTTCGTCGGAAAATGTCACGGCGTTGGTAATCTGTGGCCGATTCTGGGTGATGTGAGTGACCATGTCAGCAGGAGTAGTATTTGATGACACGGTCATGTTCATCAAAGCTTGCAACAAAGCTTGACGATGTTCGAAAGAGCTCAAGATAAGTTGCCAGATAGACACGTCGGCCATAGTCTTTTGGAGTTGCTTGATGAGAGAAGCCTCGGAGGTCGACCCTTCGCCAAGAACTTCGACCACTACCGGCTCTTTGGGAGGTGTCTTGCTCGGGATATCCTTAGCTTTCTCCACACGGTACGGGCGCCCTGATCTAGTCAGATGGTTTGACTCTAGGGCATGTTGCCTCACTTTTAAGATTTCTTCTTGGGTGTGAGGGATTGTCGCACCTTTGACGAGGTAAACATCATCTTCGTCATCAGCCCAAACGCCATTAATTTCATTGCCGCTACGGAGTATGTAAGGAGTGCAATCGACAACAAAATCCCCGAATGTAATCTTGTTTCTCGAGCTTGGTAGGAACTCGGAGCAATCCACGAATATTCTTCCAATGAAAACCCCTCTTAGATGACACGGGCGAATCAAATGGGAGTAATCAACACTATCTTTGGTAGAGACAAAATTAGTGTGGTCCCCAAAGGTATTGGTGACGTTATTGGGTTTTATGGCCGGGATTGGGAGCGTTCCGTTCTCAATCATGTCTTGAATTTCGTGCTTTAGTCTAAAGCACCTTTCAGTATCATGTCCCTTTCCTTGATGAAAGGCACAGTAGGCATTCAGTTTGTACCATTTGCCTTGTTGTTCAGCAGGTGGATCCGGAGTTGGACCAATGGGCTTCAGCTTTCCCTGGGCCATGAGCCTTTGGAGAGCGTAGGCGTAAGTGCACCCGATATCGGTGAATACCCTCGGAGCTTGGCGCGGAGGCCTTTTTGATTGTCCATCTAAGAGATTGACAGTTTCAACAAAGTGGGCCGTTGCTGGTGCTTTTGCTTTAGATGACGAGGCCCCTTGGTACCCTTTTGGCTTCTCAGCTTCTGCCATTCGGACGTCATCCTCTACCTTTATCCCGATTCTTATCAATTCTTTGAAAGAACCAAAATTCTGGTATTTCAGAGCATTACGGTAAACAGGTCGTAAATTCTTTACGAACTTATCTACCATTTCAACTTCATCAGGCTTCTTTGCTAGTTTCACGCTTTCAGCGCGCCATCTTGCGAGGAATTCAGTAAAGCCTTCTTTTTCCTTCTGTGTCATTACCTCCAAAGTCCTTATGTTGGTTTGAATCTCGACATTGTCAGCATAGTGCTTACAGAACTCCACCGTAATATCTTCGAAATTGGGGAAGTTCTTAAGGTCAAGATTGTAGAACCACGCCTTCGGGTGTTCATCCAGAGATTGGGCAAAAATTTCAGAGAGCATGTCAGCAAGTACTCCCTTCAGTGCTAAGTACCCTTTATAGGCCTTAACATGGTGGACTGGATCTTCGGTGCCCTTGAACTTTGGGATGTCAGTGAGTACCATGTTCGTGGGCAACTTATCCTGAACTGGGGCATAGGCCCTAGCATTTTCATAGTGGATGTTCTTCCCCTGGGAGAGTTTCAGACGGTCTTCGATGAACTTGAACCGTTTCTCCAGATCAGTCAGCGGTGGGGTAGATGGAGGGGACTCTTCACCCAGCTTAGATTCGATTGCATCCATTCTGGTCATCATGAGGTTCACGGCCTCAGTGAGTTTGTTAACAGCATCTTCCATTGCTTGACATCGGGTTTTTGGCGGCCTTTCTACAAGAAAACCCCGAACCGAGTCAATATTTAAAAGTAAGAGCCCCTGCACACTTAAGGACACGACACCAACTTGACTCAAACAAAGACTCGACTTGAGACTAATTAACCAAAATGTTCGACTCACGGTTGGATTTAGACCTTGATTCATTTGGACTCGACAAAACGACACGACCCGAATCATCATAATTCGGTTCTAAACCGGACTCGGTGTGACTAAACCCGTGATTGGACTAACATAGCCCATAGGTTTGTATGAAACGTCCACAATGGCCTAGCTTGGACGTTTCTGTGGACTATCCTAGACAATAAGGTGGACCAACATGACTCGAATCCCAAGAGGTGAGCTTGGGCGACCCAACAAGGTCGGGTTCTAGACTCTTAGAACGAAACATGCCTAGCCAAACACGGCCAGGACCCGGACACGACTCGACGCATTTCATGCTTGGTTAAGGTTCGAGAAACATTTTGGATTGAATTTGAAAAAAACGAATAATCGATTTGGAAATGAGATTTAAAATGGGCAGCATGCCGGCTATAAAAGCTCATTTTGGGCCGAAAAATCTAGTCCTACTTGGGCAGCATTCCGCGTTTTTTAAAACCATGCTATTTTGAAAGTAAGTTGTCCAAAAGTTCGGTTTTGAAATTGATACGGAAAGTTTTGAAAAGACTCGGGAAATTCATTTCGCACATTGTCATTCTCATGTTATAAGGATGTATGCTCCTAGACATCTCTAAGTCTCGCCAAGTCTTTTACAAGAAGGTCTATGCCCTCCATCCTTTTTGGGTCTTATAGAGCAAGGGCCTTTAGGTAGAGTACCTAGAAGAGCATCCCCACCATCAAGAACCACGACGAGGCGGAGTGGAAGCAAGCAATGTGCGAGTTCCTGGCATAGTGGGATGTCGCCCTCCACGCATCACAAAGAAACGCTGGGACGGCCCGGGAAAGTCCTTAAGGGTTTATGCATGAATCGTAGCACTATGAGTAATGTTTTACTTTCCAATACTTTCTTTTTAAGTTTCACCACGGAGGAAAAGACCCCAGAAACAAAGTGTAACTAGTCCTCTTTTCCCCAGCAGAGTCGCCAAACTGTGGACAAGGCCCTCGGGAACTACGTCCGCGGGATCCACACTAGGCATAATCGACTCGAGGTTCTTTCGAATCGAATTAAGACAAATTAGAGTCGCCACCAAGTTTTTTGGGAACTTGGAACCGTTCAAGCCAACTTTACACCTTTCATCGAAAAGCATAAAGCCAATCGACTACGAGTGATTAAAGATAAAGACTTGTACCCTATATCACTCGATTAGAATGACTCTCGTAATCCAATGGTATTTAGACGGATCCACAAACCATAGATCTTGAGTAAGGGGTGAGGGTACGTGTTAGGAAGCTCATAAGGACACCTAACCCCGCCCGTCGATAACGGCCTCTACTAAGTCAAGTATCGGATTTCAAACAAGGTCATAGCTACTATGATATATGATATGCAAACATCGTTATTAAAACCCTAACATGTGAAGTTTCTATGTCGATTTAGATGCAACTAAACTAACTTTGTCAAAGTTGTAATTTAGCATGTGGGTTGATTGATCTAACAACATACAAAGCAAACAAGGCTTAAGGGGAATGGGGGAGCCGTTGGGATCTACCCTATTACAACCCAGGCAATTCATGCCGACACAACGAGAAATTAAAGATACAACTCGATCTAAATACAATGTTATACGCAAAACCATACACGACACACTACACGGCCAATTCGTCCTAGGGAAACGAGCACAAGGGGGGTGGCCCACAGCTTACATGACTCACGGCCTTGGGTCACTCCTCGTATTGCGTGCCTTCGCTTAATCTTATCGAATTAGACATAGGGCCACACACCAAAGCATGCATTAGCATAAATCTGGCCATGTCGCTTTAAACAACATGCGATTTACTACGCTCTTACACGAATTGGAGCACAACCATCTAACCAAATAAGACTAAGGTTTTTGAAGAAGCTTTTGACTCGATAAAAGTAAAACAAACTTGAAAGTTACAACTCGATGGACAAATTATAAATTACAAGCAACGAAACAACAAAGAACAATTGGTACAAAAAAAACGAAGCAAGAAGGACAAAGAAATCGGCCAACCTCACGGCCAAACCACGGCCATCCTAGTTCCTAGGTCAAGTTCATTAGTTAGATCAAATAATTTCGAAACGAGTTCGAAAACGGGTTAGAAAACAAGTTAGAAACGACGTTGATCGATTGAGAAGATGTCACGCGAATGTGTATTCTACACGGCCTAAAGGGGTCAAATTAGGTCACGAAGTTACGATATTAACGCTACTCATCGAGTGTTAATAGGAAGGTGCTAATCACGCACTCCTATGCTAGCGAGAAATCAAGTGAAAAGAGAGATGCGTTCAATTAAGTTATAGAATTGTTAGTCGATTTTTAAGGCTATGTCGAGACCACCTAATATGTCTAATTAGGTTATTAAATTGATCCAATGTTGTCTAAATGAGTCATATGTTAACAATCAGTGGTCGAAATAACATGCGAAGGGTCCTAGGGTAGGTCGAATTGAACGAAACAAGCAAGGGGTCAAAAGCGAGGAACGAAGTTAGGATTCGTTTTATTAATGCCCTACCTTGAACACGAGGATATGTAAATGAGACGGGGGATACGACCGACCGATGTGGCGGATTTCTTTCCCATCTCAAGTCAACGCGGGTGTTCATGGTGGAACTTTAACTCATACTCGGACTAAACTAGTTTCATAGTTAACGATGTCAAACGATAAACAAAACGATAAACAACGTAAAACTAACAATAAAAAACAAACATAAAAAGAACGAAATAAAAAAGGAGAAGAGGAGGATTTGATGCACCCTCAACCTTTATGTATCGTTGACACCGTCTTGGGTCGTAATCGATCGTAGATTTTATCTCGAGAAGCCGTCGTCGACGAAGGAACAAAGCAACAACACGTTTTTTTGCAAATCTGGACAGCAACTTTCAAACTGCAATTTCTCACTCGTTTCACGGTGAAAATTAGATTTAAAAGATGTTTTGAAAACTAGAAATAGAGGAGAACAAATATCTTAAAACAATCCCTGCTCGTTTTGAATTATTGGGCACGAAAAACGAGCACAAACAGAACTGGACAGACAGGAAAAGCCGCGAAAACAGAGTGTATGTCACTCTGTTTTTCGAGGGGATTCGTGTACTCTCAAGGGCAATTTGGCTCGTGAATCTTTGTCTAAGATGTACATGGATGTTGTGTGGTTAATTAGGAACAAGAATCTCGAATTTTAATGGAGGTTTGAGGGTGGAACGAAGGGTTCCAAAGAGGACACACAAACTGATTCTCAGTTTTGTATGTCGGTTTTGTCGAGGTTTTTTGAGAGGCAATTAGGGTTTGTTTCTGGAGTTTAAAGCTTGTAACTGAAGGTAGTATGTATGGATAACTTAGAGGACTGAATGTATGGCAGAGGGGGGGGTATTTATAGGGAGTTTCTAAGGGTAGAAGAGAGCAACAAGCAGTCGGGCTCCGTTTGCATAGCTGCTGTCCATCAGCTACTTCGTGGGGTTTTTAGGGTTTGTATGGGGGGTTTGCTTGGTGGTTAAGCTAAGTTAATATGGGTAGGATACTAGGGTATGGTTTAGGGTTAATGGGCACGGGTTTAAGTGGTGTTTGGAGCGGGTTTTGGACTCGGGTTTGAGCACGCAAAACAGGGGGGCTGCTTGTGTTATTTGCGGGCTGTTTATGGAGTATTTGGGATGGGAATTGGATGGGTATCATGGTGGCTTTAGTGATGGGTTGTTGTGGGTAATGAGGAGCAGGAATTGGGTTGGTTGTGGCGGGTTTGGGTCAAGCTTTGAAGCACACAAAACGGGTTGGAAAAGAGGGAGGGCTAACGCGGGTAAGGGGAAGGAGTTGGGCTGTTTTGGTCGTGATTTGGGACGAGATTTGGGACGTGGGTATGGGGGTTCAAACTGGGGTTGGATGGGTAGAGGCCTAGGTTGGTTAGTGTACTCGAGATTCGTGCCAACTCGTAAAAAAAACGGGCTCAAAAACCGAGCTATAATCGAGCTCCAAAACGCGTGGTTAAAACGAGTTTTCGATTTTCAAATTCGATTTTTCAAATCGATTAACACATTAAAATAAATGATTTTTCAAATAAAATACACTCATAAAATGATTTTTCAAATCAATTATTTATTTTATTTTCAATAAAATAAACTTGAGAAAATAAACTCAAAATAAAGTAAAATGAATTCACCTTAAGAAAGCTTTAATTTAAATATCATTTAAATTAATAAAATACTCCGTCGACAACGCTCATTCTACATCGTAAAACGAACCCAAATAATTACAATGACAACTAATAAATACATGTGTCCTATCATCATCGGGTGTTTGTCGGGTTCTCTATAAATTCCAATATCGACGGATGCGGGTATCTACAAGATGCTGCAATGTACTCAGCCTCTGTCGTAGAATCCGCAATGACCGACTCTTTGAAGCTCCTCCAGCTAACCGCCCCACCATTAATCATGAAAACAAATCCAGCCTAGGATTTTAAATCGTCCCTATCAGTTGAAAAGCTTGAGTTAGTGTAACCCTTCACACTTAGCTCGGAATCTCCTCCAAACACCAAGAATGAATCCTTAGTTCTTCTCATGTACTTAAGGATATTCTTGACGGCTATCCAGTGACTCTCACCTGGATTGGCTTGATATCTACTTGTCATGCGCAAAGCATATGAAACATCGGGACGAGTGCATATCATGGCATACATGATTGATCCCACGGCGGAAGCATAAGGGATAAGTTTCATGCGTTCAACATCTTCAGGTTCTATGGGTGACTGAGACTTGCTCAATGTAACCCCACTACCCATTGGAATAAAACCCCTCTTTGGAGTTGTCCATGTTAAAACGTTGAAGGACCTTATCAATATAAGACTCTTGACTTAGTGCCAATATCCTCTTAGTTCTATCTCTATAGATCCGGATACCCAATATGCGTTGTGCCTCTCCTAAGTCTTTCATTTGGAAATGATTCCCTAGCCACCCCTTAACAGAGGTAAGCATTGGTATATCATTGCCAATGACAAGTATGTCGTCTACATACAAAATTAGAATGATGACTTTGCTTCCACTAAACTTCATGTATAAACATGGTTCTTCGACACTTCGGGTGAAACCATTCTCTTTTATTACATGATCAAAATGATGATTCCAACTTGTCGATGCTTGCTTAAGACCATAGATTGATCTCTTAAGTTTTCATACCATGTTAGGATTTTTAGGATGTACAAAACCCTCAGGTTGTGTCATATAAACTTCCTCCTCTAAATACCCATTTAGGAAGGTGGTTTTGAGATCCATTTGCCATATTTCGTAATCATGAAATGCGGCAATTGCTAACATAATCCGAATTGATCTAACCATGGCTACGGGGGAAAAGGTTTCGTCATAGTGTAAGCCATGAACTTGGGTGAAACCTTTTGCAACTAGCCTTGCTTTATAGACATCATCATGCCCTTCTATACAATTCTTTACCTTAAAGATCCATTTGCATTGAAGGGGTCTCACTCCTTTAGGCAAATTAACCAAGTCCCATACTTGGTTCTCATGCATAGATTTTATTTCGGATTGCATGGCCTCTTGCCATAAAGTTGAATTTCTACTAGAAATTGCAGCTTTGTAGGTCGCGGGTTCGTCACTTTCCAAAAGTAAGACATCCAATTCGTCGTCCCACTCAATGATGCCTACGTATCGATCAAGTTGGCGACTAACCCTACCTGACCTTCTAGGCTCGGAAGGAATACTAACTTGATTAGACGATGAAGGAACATCTTCTTGCACCTCTTCTCTAGTTTGTGGTTCTTGGACTTCGTTAAGTTCCAATTTTCTCCCACTCTGTCTTCTAGAAATGTAATCCAATTCTAGAAAGACAGCCTCATAAGCCACAAACACTTTGTTCTCGTGACGGTTGTAGAAGTAATATCCACGTGTATTCTTTGGATAGCCTACAAAGTAACACTTGTCAGATTTGGGCGCTAGCTTATCGGTAGATTTATTCTTAACATAAGAATCACAACCCCAAATTTTCATATATGACAAGTTTGGGACTTTTCCCTTCCATATCTCATACGGAGTCTTATCTGCAGCTTTGGTTGGACATTGGTTTAAAGATTTTATGGCCGTTAGAATTGCAAAACTCCAAAATCAATCCGGTAGATCCATTTGACTCATATCTACTTAAATCGTCGGTAAAAGTGATGAAGTAGTCATAATTTCCCCTAGCGGTGATACTCATTGGACCACATACATCGGTATGTATTATTCCCAATAAATCACTTGTTTGTGTCCCTTTACCACTAAAGGGCGCACGTATCATTTTGCAAAGTAGACAAGATTCGCATATTCTATATGATTGAAAATCAAAAGGCCCAATAATTCTAGTCGATACTAGCCTTTTGATGCATTTCTCGTTTACGTGACCTAATCGACAATGCCAAATGTATGATTCATTTGGATCACTTGTTTTCAGTCTTTTGGATTGTATGTTATAGATATCTTTGCTCGAGTTTAAAGTTTCCAGAACATAAATGCCATTAATTGAAGTGCCTTGGCCTATGGCCAAGTTATTCTTAAAAATTTCATAACAATAATTCTTAATAGCAAAAGAAAATCCTTCCATGTCTAACATGGCAACGGAAACGATGTTCTTCGATATAGAAGGTACAAAATAACAATTATGTAAGTACAACTCAAAGCCATTAGCTAAAACAAGTACATATGTCCCTCTTGAAGTAGCGGCTACCCTAGCTTCATTTCCTAGTCTGAGATCTACATCACCCTTGTTTAGCTTTTCTATATTTCTAAGTCCCTGTAAATGATTACAAAGGTGGGAACCACAACTGGTATCCAGTACCCATGTTGAGGTGGAAGTATAATTTATATCAATAACAAAGATTTCGGAAGAATTATTACCAAGTGGAGCTTCAAGTCCAACATTGATATCTCCCATAAATACGGGGCAATTCCTCACCCAATGGCCCATGCCATGACAATAAAGGCATACATTATTGGTAGTCCCACTAGCCAATAAATCCTTATAGTTTGAATTAGACCTCTTATTTCTCTTCCTCTTCATGATTTTTCTCTTCTTGATGGCAAGCCTTTTGTGAAAACTCCCACTAGCTTTCTCTATTCTCCTTGCTTCCAAAGACAAGAATCCTATAGTGTTAGTGAGGTTGTCTTCACAAGAATTATTCACTAAATTGCTAGTTGTGTTAGGAGGTGATGAAGAAGTAATGAAGTTAAGAGTACCATCGGAACCAATGCCAAAATGAATTTCTCTAGTCATATCAAGGTCGTTTTGAGAGCAAATTTCGTCGAACAATTTGTGACATGATTCAATAGTGATCGGTGTTAATGAGTTGGATGAATCCATTGCAAAAACGATAACTACAAAACGGATATAAAGGAAAATAATTAACATTTATCGTTTTAACAAAACTTGTAAATATTTTTAAAACAAGTTTTGGAATTTATATAGTGACTTTTACCCAACTATATTAAATGATTCTGAGACCCAAAATTCATATGAACTTGGCTGTGAGCCAATGAGCCCTCTACACCTTTACTAATATAACTTGGTGGGTTAACCTTCTTAACCGATTCTACAATTAGAACTCTCGGTCGATGAATTTACATTAGATTCATCTTAAGCCCGAACTTATTGCGGCTACGGTTGCAAAATACCTTTGTTGAGATCAACCAAACTTTCGAAGTGTAATGACTACTTATTGCCCCACTTACCCAACGTCAATAGAAGCACCCCGAAAAATCGTATTGTACCCCTTATGAAATTGAGATTCATGGGCTCCTACTATTTGGTAAGGCTAAGTCTCAATCTTTTAAAAGTAAAGGTCTTGTTAATTCATTATGTATCAATTTTAAGTGAGCTAAAAGTCAAATTATTGATAATTATAATTGAGAGACGGTCGAAGACTCGATATGATATGCATGTGTTGTTATGGCGATTTGGCGACGCATGCAACATATTAAAAGAAATGCAAAACAAATAATAATTTACTAGTATGGCCTTCCTAAAACAGAAAATCAAATAATCTATTACAAATTCATAAACCAACTCCTTTGGTCCTTTGAATCTTCAAGTGGCACGCCTCCCAAGAACACCGTTTTTGTCGGAACGCCTTTCCGAATGGCACCGTCTTGAAAGAACTCCGGAATTACAAATAATAATAAAATACAAAGCTATTCCTATTATACATTTGTAATATGAAAAACTAGTAAAAATAAAAGTGATACGAGATCACATTAAATTATAACCGAATCAATATCCCCTTATATTACGGGCAATATCGATTAAAAAACTAAGGCCATACTAAGATGAAATTACATAATTCAAAATTACATAAATAAAATATGACATTCAATAATGAACTATGCAGCATTATAATATGTGTCTATCATGTCAAATTATGTGCCATACCGCCCAATTTAACTTATATCGATCATATAACACTGTTTTATGGAAATTCACGACTTTTAACTTATTAAAATCGTAAATTAATACTAAAATCTAATTTTAGTCAAAGTTAATTATCCTAAAACTCTTAGGTCTCAAAAATTAGTCATTACTCAATTTTTGACAATAAGTCAACTTGATATAATTTTATGCTCATTTTGACCCCAAAATCATAACATTTATGAAGTAAATCCAAATTTAATTACAATAATTTCAAAATTTTAATTTTAAATTTTTGAATAGTCTGGAATATATCCGTGACATCATAATGTCAAAATCCATGGTTAAAATTTTCGAATTTATTTCCAAAAAAGTAGTTGCGGTTTATCGATTTTATCAACTAAAACATATAAAGCATGCAAACATTAATCTAATCAATTTTATAACTTTAGATCTGATAAGTGGGATATAAATGCAATCTAAAAAAAATTTCTCATGCCATGTAATTTGTTTTAGCTATTTTTGCCAAAATAGTCACTATTTATGTTATTTTTACTCTAAAAATTCATAAATCATGTCAAATGAATCAAGTTCATCTTAAATTTTACACACAGTGAGTAAAATATGCATGTGACAACATATTAAAATTTCATGGCCTGTTTCAAAGTTTAACTATATTGAACCATTTTACCTCCATTTAATTCATTTTTATCTCATAAAAATCATAAATCATGCAAAATAAATCAAATTTATATGAAATTTTACATACAATGAGTAAAATATGCATGTGAGGTCATATAAAAATTTCAAGGTCAGAGACTATGTTTAACTATTTGTAGAATTTTAAATACCATTTGAATCATAAAAATGTAATAAAATTACTAAAAATCATTAAAATGAACAATAAAATACCATAAATCATAAAAATGACCTAAATACATTTTAGGACCAGAATATCCAGCATGCATAAAGATTTCGTGGCTTTATCTAATAAATCACAAATTTTTAGTTTTAATTAAGTTATTAATAACTCGAAAAAACTATAAATCGATTATGCATGCAACTCCTATGCTCTGATACCAATTGTTAAGTTATATACCTATTATTAGATATTTATAATAGTGATTTAATCAACATATTAAATTGGTCATAGTGAATCTACTGCATGCATAACAAAATAAAAGAATAAGGAAGGAAAAACAATGTTCCTTACATTGTTGTATGGCACGAAATGAGCACCAGTTAGGTCTCCTACCTTCACTTGTTCTTGAGCTATGATAAGTATTAGGATGATCCTCCAAGACTCTATATTAGGAGCCCTCCTTTTGATTGCACCCAAGATTTGACCCAAAATTACTACTAATATTAACTAGACATTAGGTAGTAATATTCCCTTAATATAACTAATATTACTACACTAGTACTATTTGCTAAACATTAGTAAAATGATTATATATGAGTTTAGAGGATTTGCATGTGTGATATTTTGAGAGAAAGGTAGAGTAAAAATGAGAACAACAATTATCCTCCTCTTTTTTCTACATGTGTCGTCCAAATGCTCCTTATGTAGAGCATTTTAGGTTTCTCATTTTGTCTTATGCAATATTCTTTATGTGTAGGTAGTAGGCTAGTATGAATAAAGCATGTCATAAGATGTTGGAGCATCTTTCCAACAACAAAATGACAAAACCAAAAACTCAAGCATGCTCACCATTTTGGATGGTGCACTTGAGTATATATTGGTCCATTTTTGTCTTATAATATTTGTCCCATAATGCTTAATAGTCTTATGTTTAATTATCTTACATAATCAAGTATTAATTTAATCATATAACAATTATGTAACAAATTAATAAAAATATATTCAGTCAACTTATTGAGTAATATCACTACAGGAAAAACGCGGGAAACTGACGGAAAAATAAAGCCCATACTGACGGCTTTTCCGTCGGTATTTCCCTTTCTTGACGGAAATTCCGTCAAGAACTGTCACTTATTTCACAAGAAAATACCATCTTGTGGAAATTCCGTCGATCTTCCAAAATCGACGGATATGTGACGGAAAATCCGTCCTTTTTTATAGGTCAATAGTGACGGAATTTCCGTCAGTGTTTAGCATTACTGACGGAATTTCCATCAGTTATGACTGACACGTGGCATTCCACGTAGGTTTCTGAAATCACATTAACAGAGGGTAGTGACGGAATTTCCGTCAGTTTTTTAGGTTTACAGACGGAAATTCCGTCAGTTTGTGGGACACGTGGCAGTTTCTAGTTAAATCTGGAAAATGGGGAGGGAAACGCAGTGACGGAAATTCCGTCGGTATTTTAATATTACTGACGGAATTTCCGTCGGTAGTATTAAATAACAGACCAGAAACAAAGACTGCTTTGCCCGGTACGATCGTTTTTGCATCGTTTCAAATACACTGCTGCCACCCGATGCCTATTTGCATCGTTTTCAATATAAACAAAACCTGCAAAACACATCCAATCGTCGACCGCCAAGCGGGAATCCATTTTCACGTCGACCGCTAATGCGGGAATCAATACACAACAAAAGAGAAGGGGACGCAAATTGTTTTACATAAAAACATAGTCAAATTTGTACATTGTCTTACAAATTAAACAGAGAATTGTTTTACCATGTCTTTCATACTTACTAGACGACAATACTAACTAAACTAAAGTTCTAACCTAAAGGCTCTAACCTAAAGGCTCTAACTTAAAGGCTTTAAGTGTTTATAGGGTCAATAAAACTACCACCAATACCTCCAAACCCGTCATCACCACCCCCAAAGTCATCCCGTCTATGTGGAGTAAATTGTGAACACGTGTTTGGGGGTTGAGATGCTTGCAAATCAGCCCAAGCCTTTCTCATTGCCGCCATTTCTTCACCTTCACGAACTTTGTCTTTCAAGAGCAACTCGAGCGGATCGCTCATCATTCATTTCGGTGGAAAGTCAGTGAAATTATGCTAGGAGCATAAGATAAAGACCGTCGGCCAGCTTTGTTAGGAGGAAGATCATACCATATTTGGGCCCCCCGTAGGTCCTGTCCCAAACATCCGGTTCTTCTCGTCAAATCCTCCTACAGCCTTATAGTAGGCCTGAATCTCGTCGGGAGACTGTCCAGGTGGCAATGGCTGCCTCATCTCCTCTTGGAAATCACGCTGAAAAAATAGAAAATCGTCAAAAATGATATATATATACCTATCTTTATAAGAAAGAGATTATCGTTCTTTGTAATAAAAATAAATATTAAATTAAATTCAAGAATTTACCTCAACATCAGCCGCTCGAGGGTTAACCCACTCGCCCTTCTTATTTTTCTTCGTCTTCATGAACATCTTGTGGGGGGTGGCCTCTTGACCCTGAAATTATTATGGAAACAAGTAAAATCAAGTATATTTTTGTCAATCATATATATTAACCACTTTTTAAAAGCAATATAAACAATACTTACCAATTCCTTGAAAGCATCGGAACAACTCTTCCGACCAAGAGTGTGGGTGCCCAATGCTTTCCCATCTTTCCCACCCGACTTCCTATTTGCCGTGTTGATTTTCGAATGTTTGGCAAAAGTAGCATCATTTGGCCTATTCCTAAGGTTCTCCAACCAAGAAACAGGCACCCACTTTGGCGGTTTCTTGTTATATTTTATTCCATTGATAAGAGTGGTAATCCGCCTCGTTACCCTCGCCTGCCACTCAGGAATAGGATCATACCCAGGATCGATGGATCTTACATGAGTCTGTTTCAAAAAACAAGTGTGAAATTAGTTATATAAAACTTTGGAAAATTCTTATAAACTTAAGAAAATTATTATAAACTTAAGAAAATTATTATTGAAAAACATAATTACATAAAAGTAATTCCACATCTTCCGACGCTGTGCGTTACTCGCTTCACCCCACCTAGTGAAGTACTCATCTCCTGTGTTACAGGTGAATGACCAAGTAACATATTTCTTGATTGGTTCGTCATCCCACCTGAAAAACACATAAATATTTGAAATTAAAACTGTAAATGTTAAAGTTTTTTTAAACTTAAGAAAAATTAACATAAACTTACCAAAAATGATCTGGCCGAGCACGGGCCTCTGAGAGAATCACCTGCATGTTCTCCTGTCTAGTTGATGGAAATTCAGGATTTTCCTCATCCTCAACCTCTTCGTCCTCCCAATTCCGTTGAGATGCGTTTGCCTTACTATTGCTCCCAATCATACGGCGAAAAATGTTCGGCATAATCACTGCATGTTAACAATTCAAATCGTTAGTATATATAAACAATTGAAAAAAACACTATGGAAAACTGTGAACTAATTACCACTTGCCTCTTCTTTAATGCATTTTATTGGGTGAATTGAGAGGTTTCTTATAACCAAATCTTGAAAATTGAAACACACTATTGATGTTAAGCTAAAACGACATGTATAAAACAAAAAACCAAATAGCTTAGAACGACAAGTAATAAAAACGGAGGGCATATTTTATTGAATGTTTAATAATTGTACAATTACAACTAGTCCTCCTCACTATCACTATCACTACAAATCAAAACAGGTTCATCATCTGAAAAAAGCACTCCCACTTCTTCCTCTGATTCCTCATTTTCGTATCTAATGAGTTCTTCAACTTCATCTTCATCCCCTTCTTCTTCGACGTCTCTGTCATATTCCCCTTGACCTCTTTCCACTGTCACTTCGTATACATCTTCATCATCTGTATCTTCCAACAAAATCGGTGAAATTGAGTGATCATTCACAACCACATCTTCTTGAAAGACACTTTCTTCAATAGGAGCATCAACTTGTGATCTTGCCTTGGTTTTAAAAACCGCGGACCACTGAATACCTTGATTACCTTTCTTAATGGTTGGATAAGGAGCATAACAAACTTGATCGACTTGAAAAGCTGCCACAAATGGGTTATGTCCACGAAGTTTCTTTTTCTCGTTTACATCTACAAGTCCATAAACCTTATGGATACTAAGTCCTTGTGGGGAATTATCAAGCCAATCACATTTAAACAATATAACCCTATAAACCCTTTGCCCGACATAATAAGAAAGCTCAATTACTTCATTTAGGGTTCCATAGTAGTCCAACCCTTCAGTTGAATTCACAGAAACCCCATTGCTTAACGTAGACTTCGAAACATCAACTCCCTCCTTATAAGCTCGAAACTTATAGCCGTTGATGTAATACCGTCTCCAAGACTTCACCATGTTACTAGGACCCAATGCTAAAGCTATTATTAGATGATCCTTCAATCTATGAACCTATGAATAAAAAAATGTTAATTAAGTTGTTATATATTTTTCAATATCTAATAAGAAATCTAAATGTATAGTTCAATTTCAAAGAAAATGTATCATCACTTACTTGATTTCGAAACCATTTCGGAAAACTTTTGTCATGTGATGCCCAAACATCATCAGAGGATGTGACATCAGGAAAATTGATTTTGATATGTGCCTCAAATTCCCTATAAGTAGGGAAAGCATGTTTTAGTTATGTATTAATTACCTATAAATTCGATCTAATTTGATAATTAAAAAACAATTGAGTAATGATGAAGTATTAACTTACTTTTCATAAGTATCTAAAAAATCTCCACAGTTCCTTAGCACATAAAAATGAGCTTCTTCATACTCTTTCTCAGTTAAGTACCTCTGTATACATTTTCCGGTTGTAGTTCCCATGTCATCATTGAATAACTCGGGTAACTTAGATTTCAATTGGTCATCGGAATTTACACCAACATCTAAGTCTTTTGCTTTTGTGTCAATGTGATCTTCGAAATAAAAAGAACAGAAATTTGAAATTTCCTCTAACAAAAAAGTGTTGCATATTGAACCCTCCACCCGAGCTTTGTTGCCAATCTTTTTTTTTATATGATTAAGAAATCTCTCAAATGGATACATCCATCGATATTGACAGTCCTCCAACTTTTGCTTCATAAGGTAGGTGAAGAGGCAAATGCTCCATGGAATTGAAAAAAGACGGGGAAATATCTTCTCTAACTTGCATATTATCTCCGCAATGTTTGACTCTAGACGTTCCATAGAATCAAATCTAATCGTAGAAGTACACGGTCTCTAAAAATTGGCTTATCTCAGTTATTGCATTCCAAGGACCTGTCGGGAGCAACTCTTTCAAGGCAACGGGGAGTAGTCGTTCCATAAAGACATGACAATCATGACTTTTCATGGAATGTAACACCATCTTTTTATGGTCAACACACCGACTCAAATCTGAAGCATAACCATCCGGGAATTTTAAGTTAGCAACCCAGTCACATAGAGCCTTTTTCTCCGCGTTTGATAAAACAAACCTAGATGATGTGTTCCGTTTATAGCAAAGTTCATTAAAGTCTTCTTTACCCTTAGTGTCAAATTTAGTTTTACCTGGTACATCCATGATGGTGTTGATAAGCTGTTCAAAAAAAATTTTCTCAATGTGCATAACATCCAAGTTGTGTCGAATCAGCAACGTTTTCCAATAGGGAAGTTCCCAGAATATGCTTTGTTTCCACCAACCTTCATTCTGATCTTTCAATCTTTTCAATTCTTTATCAGAAGCATCAACTATTTTAGGCAAGTCTTTTACGGATTCCCACACTTCATCACCCGTTAGTTTCGATGCGGCTATGCGATTCTCAGTTTTTCTGTTTTTAAGAAAATGCTTACAATTGTCGCGGAAAGGATGATCAGGTGTTAAGAACTCACGGTGACAATCAAACCAACAAACCTTTTTGCTATTTTTAAGCCAAAAAGATCTATGATCATTTTCAGGACAATAAGGACAGGCACGATATCCACTTGTGGACCAACCAGAAAGCATGCCATATGCCGGAAAATCGTTGATCGTCCACATTAATGCAGCCTTTAATTGAAAATTTTGTTTCTTAGAGACATCATAGGTGTCCACGCCGGTTTCCCAAAGTTGTTTCAACTCTTTGATCAACGGTTGGAGGAAAACATCTAAATTTGTTTTCGGATTCTTAGGACCGGGAACTAGTACAGACAAGAACAGAAATTGTCTCTTCATGCATAACCAAGGAGGTAAGTTGTACGGAGTCACAATCACGGGCCAACAAGAGTATTTCGTCCCAAACTGCCCAAAAGGTTGAAATCCATCCGTACACAAACCTAGCCTAACATTCCGGTTGGGTTCACTTGCAAAATATGGATGCTCTCTATCGAAATGCTTCCACGCTTCTCCATCACTTGGATGTGCCATTGTCCCCCTTTCTCTTAATCGAGAGTTTTTGTAGTGCCAACTCATCTCACCTGCTATGTGCTTGGTTGCATATAGTCGTTGTAACCTTGGCGCAAGCGGGAAATAAGTTATTGGTTTACATGGAATTCGCCTCCCACTTGAATTCTTTTTACCTTTATACCGAGATGCACGACACTTTGTACATTCTTCAAGATTAGAATTTTCCTCCCAGAAAAGCATGCATCCATTGATACATGCATCAATCTTTTCATGGGGAAGTTGAGTCCCTTGAACTTTTTTAATCTCATAAAAATTGCGCGCCATTTGATTTTCCTTTGGAATTATGTCACCAACGAACGACACAAAACTATTAGCGCATCTAAGAGATATGTTGTTCTCACATTTGATTGATAACAACCTAGCAGCTGCTTGCAACAAACTCATATCACTTCCCTCAAACACCGGTTGTTCAAATTGCTCTAACATTTTAAAGAACGAAGAAACTTGGGGGTTCGGGGTTTCATAACGCACTTCTTCATCGTCAAGGTCATCAGGATTAAGTCGATCCTCCAAAATTTGGTCAACGGTATCACGCAATGCATTTTCCACGAACTCACGGTAAGGATTCTCACTAGCATTTGTACTAGGTAGTTTCTCACCGTGATACGTCCATACATAATAATTATCGGCGAAACCATACGACCAAAGATGAATTTGAACATCTGCTTTCCTTTTAAAACCTAGGTTTTTGCATTTCTTACACGGACACCTCATTTCACCTAAATTCTTGTACTCACTACTTCCCTCCGCGAATTTAATAAACTCTTTCACCCCTCTCGCATATGCTTTCTTGGGTTTCTTTTTTTCGTCTAATCTTTCATACATCCACTGCCGTTCTAATCTTTTCATGTTATTATATATCTACACATTTATATATATCATTAAAAAAGATAATAACCTAACAATAATCAAAATCAAGCATAATAAACAATAATTTAACATTTTAACCAATATAAATATTGTATTTCTTTGAATTGGGTCCTTATCACTCCAACCTAAACCCATCAATGTACGTTTTAAGTCACTAGCAAACATGTACTTGTGATTTATTAATGAGAAAAAAAATTCGGCAGCAATTCCCATCCGTTCTCCAAATACACAATATAGAATAAATAATTACTCTACATATGCATTTAGAGAACATTAAAGGAATTGTCACCAAACTCTTTTCTCATTAACAAATCACAAGCACATGTTTACTACCTAAGTGACTTAAAACGTACAAAGACAGTCCCAAAATGGGGACTATTCAAAAATTACTCCTAGTGAGTAATTTTTGAACGGGTACTAGGTCAATATGAACAATAATTTTAACAATATTAAAAACAAAACATACAACAATGACTACTTTTTCAATTAACAAAAACTAACATGATTTACTTTTCATTTTACATATCTAGTCTAATTCATATCTATTCTAATTAACATTTAACAATAATCTAATTTTTAATAATAAAATTAAATATCTATCTTAACTCAACATGCATACATTAAATAAAAAAAAAATATAACTAATAATCTAAATTAACAACATACATTAACAACATACATCCGTCACAACATTGGCTTCTATCCTAAGTCAACATGCATCAACACCAACCCTTTTTCAACAACAATTAAAACAATAACTAATAATCTAAATTAATTAAACTAATTAAAAAAATTAAAAAGAGTAATATCCGTCAGTTTTTCACAATTACGGAATATCCGTCGATAGAAACCTCGACGGATTAAAACAATAACTAATAATCTAAATTAATTAAACTAATTAAAAGGAGTAATACCTAATTAACTTGACCAAAAAAAATGAAAAAGGAAGTGCAGTGGTGGCGGCTGCGGCGGCTGGCGGCGGCGGCTGGGGGCGGCGGCGGCTGACGGCGGCGGCCTACTATTAACAAAAAAAAAAAGATAAATAAGAAAAGGAGAAGGAAAAGGATGAAGGAGAAGGAAAAAGATAAAGAAAATAGAAAAAAAAGATAAAGTTAATTACCTTATAGTGATGGCGACGGCGTGGTGGTGTTGGTGGTGGTGGTGGTGGCGCCGGAAGTGGAGGAGGGTGGTGGTGGTGTCGGGTTTTATGGAGGTAAGGGGTTGAGGCGATTTTAATTGATTTGGGGAATTTTAGTAAAGTGAAAGAGAAAATCTTCGCGTGTTGCGATTAATAGAAACCACGACGGAAATTCCGTCGATTAAATAGAAATCTGACGGAAATTCCGTCGAGATTATTATTAAACCGACGGAAAATCCGTCACTTTGCTCACTTTATCGAAAAAATAATGCAAGGATTTGTACACGTCGATTAAAGTAAACCTCTGACGGAATATCCGCGATTTTTTCAAAAAGCGACGGAATATCCGTCACTAGGTCAATTATTGTGACAGCCTGTCACACACTACCACCCACTAATAATTGACCAAGTGACGGATATTCCGTCGATTTTTTGAAAAAAGCCGACGGATATTCCGTCGAAGGGTAAAGTGATTTCGGTATCATCCAATTTAACGCGCAAAAAAGCATTGACGGATTTTCCGTCGGTATTAAAGATTCTGACGGAATTTCCGTCATGATTCTTTTGGCGCCTTTGACTTGGTCAACGCGCCATAGATACTTGACGGGATATCCGTCGAGGAAACTTTACGACGGAATTTCCGTCACACATCCGTCGATAACCGTGTTTTCTGACGCTCTTTTTCCGTCGATAGGGCCGTCGATGCGTTTTTCTTGTAGTGTATTTTACCATTATATTAACATATAATGGGTCCCATAATAGCTAGTTAGTTAAATTTACAACCTCTTGTAAATGTAAATAATTAATTACCTCTACCTCGAAATATTTATAAAACCTCAACATAATTTAGTAAATTAATATATTAATCCATTAAATCGAATCTTATTTAATCACATTACAATAAGATACAAAATCCAACTCATATAAATAAGGTATTAATTAATCCGTATCGAATACAATTAATTAATTATTTATTTGGGTCTCATCCTTTAGGTGTGACCTTAAGGGATCAACTTATCACCACCATCAATACGACAGTAACGTCAAACTCTAGTCAGCCAATCGTTACCGATTAATGTTGATCAGTTGACTACATAATTTATCATCCCTTCCGTATTCTTATTATGAGATTTAATTATGTGATCGCACTATTGTTGAGGACACATACTCCAACACTAGTGACCAAAATATCCCTTTCAAGTCAAGTTCCTCAACGCGTTCTGATTTTAAATTGCATATTTTACCGAGTCTAAGTTATGGCACCTTGACATGTTTCAAAACGGCCTCTGATCTGTCAAAGGCAACATCTATTTGCACTCAAACAAAACAACTGAACTACGAGGATGGTTTGATTTCACCTTTCCAGGTGGATACGTAGGCAGTCCTTTCTTAGACAAGAAGGATACAACCACAACACCCAAACAAAATTAACAAAACAACTGAACTACGAGCATGGTTTGATTTCACCTCTTTAGGTGGATACGTAGGCAGTCCTTTCTTACACAAGTAGGATACAACCACAAAACTCAAATAAAATTGACAAAACTTTCGAACTACGATCATGATTTGATTTCACCTTTTTAGGTGGATAGGTAGGCAGTCCTTCTCACACAAGAAGGACACAACCATCCCCACATACAAAAAAAACATCACCCATACCAACTTCAAAAGAAAAAAGGGAAAAACATTCCCTTTTCCACCAAAAAAAAAAAAAAAAATAGTCTTTCTCCCTTCCCACAAAATCCCCTTTCACAAGTGCAATGTTTAGGATAATTCAAACCGAATTGCCTTTACGAAATGGATGGAAGAAACAAGTGTTCACAACTCACTTAACACAAGCAATCTTCTTATTTAATTAATAATGAGAAGGATTACAAACTTGACAACAAATAAAGCTAAGCAAGTCTACAACTTGTCAAAGCTAGAGTGTCGACTAAGACATCTTACATAATAAAACTAGCACAAAATACACAATCCATAGCTAGTACAACATAATAAAAACTCACAACACTATTACAACATAATAGTAAAACGGGTAATGGAGATCTTCATTCTTCCATTCTACCCTTGCCTTTTCCCTCGAGGTACATCTTCCCCTTATTCTTCTTGTTGGCCCGCCTAGCATGGACTTCCTCTTCGGAACGAATCCTCAACGGATCTACAACGGCGAGGGCCTCCGGCCTCTTGAATGACCCCATACTCGGCCCATGTCGAGCCCACACACGGCCCACTACCTCTTTGGGAACCCGAGCTTCTCCTCTTCGGTGGCCTCATTACATCCGGTCTAACATCATCGGCAAAATCGTCAAAGAAGGCACGGTTGGCCTTGCCAACCTCCCTATACTTCAAATCGACGACCTCGTCCTTACGGAACTTGGACCTTTCTTCCAAGGTTTGAGCTCTTGACCACTTGACATAAGCGGGGTTCACCCATGTCGTGGCAACGGGGTTTGGTACCTCCCAAGTCGGCTGAGTGGCCCACCACCTTTCAAAGACCTCCACAAGCTCGGAGTTCCATAAAACACTCTCTTGGACGAGAGTATCTTGAGCGGGCACCTTTTGTTGACGCCCCATTTGCCTCATAAGTCTTTCGGGGTAGATGAAGGAAGCAACCTTCAAGCCCACCACCATCAAAGAATAAGAACTAGCGGCCGAAGCGGGCATCCCCGTTAAGGACCTCAAGTGCCACCATGGCACCACCCAACGGATATGAGGATCACCCTCCTCCACTAATCTCGAGGTCCAATAGGCCTCGGTGGATGCAAAACTATCCGAGTACAACTTCTTCCTCGTAGTAAGGTGATGGAAGGAGTAAGAAGAAGAGTCGGCTGAGGCTCGACATACCTTAGCCTCTCTAAGAGCCACACTTGGAGGATCCTTGGGGATCCAAACGAAGGAGCCTCTCCACAAGAGCTTTTCTTATTCAATGCTTGGATGATCTCTTCAAGCACCAACCATGATGGATCACAACCGTGCTCCATTTGCTCAACTATATGCACAAGGGTCATACTACCATAACACTTTGACCCTTCCTTCTTCAAGGCATCAACAAGGAGGTATGCATGCACTAGGCAAAAGGTAAGAATCCTTCTCCTAGCCACCTCCGAGACATTGACATCCAACCGGTTTGAGAAGATGTTGATAAGAGCCAACATATCCACACCATGGGGAGCAAGGAGAGAGTTCACTTGGCTCGTTGAAAAGCCCAACATTGAATGAAACATCTCTTTGTAACACAACCGAGTCGGAGGAAGCACCGGAGTACAACCAGACCATGCACCAATGGCACCCACTTCTTCGGCAAGAGGGCAAATTTCACCTTTCGGGTAAACGAAAACATGATGTTTCGAATCCCAAAATCGAGAGCATGCTTCAAGGAACGAGGATTGCACCTTGACTTGAAGAAACACCAACAATTGACCAACTCTCATTACAACGAGTTGATACTTCTCGAAAGGCGACAAATCACGACACCAATGTCGTAACCTATTTTCGAAAGCACCATGAATTATTTTGTGGAAGAAGAAGAAAGATTTTCGTAAAGATGTTTTTCGTGTTTCGGATGATGAAACAATGCAGCACAAACGTCCCTATTTATACAAAACAATCAGCGCTTTTTTTCCGAAAAAGGGGGAAGCTCACTTCCATCGCCTATGGCCTCGTGCCTCTTTAGGCTGGTCCTCAGGACCCGTACCTTGATTTGTCGCTATCAAGTTGTGTTTCTTCCTGACACCTAATTTTTCCCGCCTCAAGGCTCGCGCCTCTATGTGCGTATCCGGGAATTTTTGTGTTTTCTCACACTCACATTTCTTTGTTTTCGCATTTTACGAAATCCAGCACGGTTTCCATGACGCAGCATTAAACATACGGGTTTTTCTCTTCTTTTTTTAGGGGGGAAGGGCTAGTCGCCCTGATCCGCGACAGATCGTTTCCATGTCAATCGACGGATCGTTTCTATGTCAGTCGAAAATTCCGAAAATTTTTCGCATTTTCCACAAAAATCGAAAATTGATAACACGTCAGTTTTTCCACAAAAATTCAGACTCTTGCAAATCCGAGTCTTGATCTTGCAAATATCAAATCAAATACACTCGCAAAATCTCTTTTGAAATTCATCCACGACGGTTTGAGTTTTAGTTTTTCCGGGCTACAAATCAATTTTCGGCAAAATTCGACGCAATTTAATTCAAACACGAATTAATTTCTCAAAATTTCAAATCAATTTCTTTTGAAAAATCCAAACGACTTGTCTCGAAATTTTCAAAATTTCTTTTCAAAATTCAATTTTAACTTCGAGTCATTGTGGTTATTTTCGTTTTCATCAAATGCTTTTACGTGTTTAGGTGTGTGCATACGTGCTACTTGTTGCCTGTTTTCTACACTAACGATGCAGGAACAAATGCAAAGCAAAGGGGAATCAGCCGCTGACCGTGCTTCTCCGAAACACAACACAAAAACAGTCAAACAAAATAAACTACAATCCAAAAACACATATATACGATCCGCCTCATGCAAAATACATCAACACGCGTTTGATACAAATGACTGACCACACAAACAGGATCCGGTACAAGTATTTATCATACAGACACTGGCCTAAAACAATGAACTGGGGGCTATCCGCCACCTATAAGACTAAGCACTCCCTATCCTTCTAATCATAAACGAAAGGGAACAGCATGGAAAAGAAAGGAGCAACCGCGGAAGTATATTGGTTACCATGACGGTAATACCTCTTTTCTACTCCGTAACAAAAAGGAACAAAATGCCTGGCAGACTTCAGACGACATGATAATCAGGAATTGTGACTCAGTGCATCACCCTGACGTTAACCCCCAATTGTCGGAATTCAACGATAAAAAGGAGCCACGACATAGAGTGCCACCTCGATGTTGATCCCCAATCATCAGAATTCAACGAGACTGAAAACGGCAACGTAGAACGACGCACTGGTGTTAACCCCCAACCATCAGACGTCTGAATCTTTGCAAACAACAGCCAATGATCAACATATGATCAAAGGCCGGACAAAGGCTGCCAGGAAGAAACACAACTCGACAAGGACAAGGCAACAGCTGTCTCTCCTCCTCCGGGATCATCCTCCTGCTCTAAAGCCTTAGCAACGAACCCAATGCGCCCAGAACACTCACCTGTAATCAGGACAAAACAAAAACGTCAGCCGAAATTTCGGCATTACAACGGCATAAAATGGACAAAATCCAAAAAAAAACCACCTGCAAAGGAAAACAAGGGCAAACCCGCCCAAACCCATCCAACAAAAACACTTCACAAAAATCGCACAAAAACGACTCGCCCTTCTTTTCAAGCAAAAGATGAGTCAAAACAACGACAAAAATTACAAAAATCACCCAACACCTCAAGGCCCACACAAGGCCCGCAAAATAAGTAACAAAAATTCCCGACACAACTGGGTTTTTTCACAGCTCAAAAAAGGCAATTTTACGCCAATTCGGGCACAAACAGGTCAAAAATTCAAAATACGACCACTACAAAACAACGTGACTTAGTCACGTCTCAAAGTGACCTAAACTACCGTAAGGTCCATTTCAAGACAAACTAGCTCAGTTCGAGCCTAAACAGACGTTTATTTCGGCAGCATAAGATCGTCTCACAAAGGCAAAAATTCAACATTGCCCACAACGCCGAACGAAGGTCCAATATAGCAAAGACGGTCTTCCCCGACTACAATGCAACCTAGTGGGGCACACAACTCAAGCAAACAAACACGACAATGTGAAATAAGACAGATTTCCGTCTCATTCACGTTTTTCGAGCCTAGGGAGCGGGAACGGGGACCAAAATGCAAACTAAAAGCACCCCTATACTCCTAAACAGGTTTCTAACCTAATGCAATCATCAATTTCACCCAAAAATGGGCTAAACAAAAACTCCCAAATCGATTTTTTGAAGGGTTAGGGTTTCGCCCTAATTCAATCAACAAAAAGACAAACAAATTCAAATGGATTTGAAAGGATTTACATACCTTCAGATGACATAAAGGCAATGGCACGAAAGCAAGCAAGAAACGCGACCCAAAAATGGCGATTTTTCTTGGAAATGTCGTGTTTTTGAGGACGAAGATGACGGAACTGAAAAGCTTAGGCTTCTCGCGTCTTTTTACAGAAAAAAGAAGATCCTCGTTCCCTCGCAGGAAGTCTCGTGCCATCAAGGTTGAAAGCGATTGTCTCATCCCCCACTTCAACTGTAAGCTCTCCATGTTTCACATCAATTACCGCTCCCGTGGTGTGCAAGAAAGGTCTTCCTAAAATGATAGGAATGCTGGAATCCTCCTCCATGTCGACAATAACAAAGTCTACCGGAATGAAGAATTTGCCAATTCTCACGGGTACATCTTCCCATACTCCTAAAGGTATCTTTGTTGATCGATCCGCCATTTGAAGCGTAATGTTGCTGCACTTGAGTTCTCCCATTCCTAGCCTCTTGCACACCGAGTATGGCATGACACTTACACTTTCTCCAAGGTCACATAATGCTTTGTTGATTGTAGTGTCGCCAATGGTTCATGGAATAGAAAAACTTCCCGGATCTTTGAGTTTTGGAGGGGAACTCCCTTGTAGAATAGAACTACTCACTTTGGTAAAGGCAATAGTCTCTAGCTTTCGGATGGATTTCTTCTTGGTAAGAATGTCTTTCATGTATTTTGCATAGGCCGGAACATTATTGATCAATTCCGTGAATGGGATTAAGACTTCTACGTTCTTCACAATCTCCATGAACTTTCCAAGTTGTTCATCAAACTTAGGCTTAACTTGACGACTTGGGAATGGAAGTCTAATCACAATAGGCTCTTTTTCCTTAGCCTTCTCTTCACTCTTCTTCTTTGAAACTTCATTGGTGGCGGGTTCTTCTTCCTTAGAGTTCTCCACAACTCTTTGCTTGTCACTAACATTCTCAACATCTTCATCAATTGGCCTCTTTGGCCCTTCATATCTTGTACCACTCCTTAAATGGATGGCATTCACCGTTTCATGTCTAGGGGGATTACCTTGAGGTGGTAATTTCCCCTTTTGTCTTTGAGAGTTAGAAGAAGCTAATTGAGTCATTTGAGTTTCTAACATCTTTGTGTGGGCAAGTATGTTGTTGATGGTGATGTCTTTTGCTTATCTATCTTTTTCATTTGGGTGAAAAATTCTTGTTGATTCTTTTGCATTTGGAGGACCGCATTTTGAACATCAAAGCTTTGGTCATTGGAATGATTGTAAGAAGGTTGATTTTGATAACCTTGGCTTTGGTTGTAAAAGGGTCTTTGAGCTTGATTTCTCATTGGGGGTGGGGTGTATGTTGGTTGAGGGTTTTGAACATTTTGGCTCTTGTTTGAAATATTTGGATGGAATTTGGTATTCTCATTGTAATAGTTGGAATAAGGGGTGCCACTTTTGTATGCTTGGAAAGCATTCACTTGTTCGCTTGTTCCCCTACATTCACTTTGGTCATGTCCCAAAGTTCCACAACTCTCACATACTCTACTTGGAATTGAGGATGATGCCACCATAGCATTAACATGTTGTTTGGGTGATTTGGAAGCTTCATCAAGCTTAGGCATGGCCTTCTCAAACTTCAAATTGATGGTGTCAATATGACCACTTAGTTGAGCACCCAATTGAGTGATGGAATCTACCTCATACTTTCCCCCTCTAGTAGCCTTTCGAGGCCTACTATATTGTGAATTATAAATCGCCATCTCTTCGATTTTGGCCCATGTTTGATTGTCATCAACTTCGGTGAACATTCCATTGGATCCCATATTGAGAATGTTGCGGGAGTCTTCATATAGACTATTCCAAAATTGTTGCACAAGGAACCACTCACTAAGTCCATGGTGTGGACAAGAACGACAATTGTCCTTAAATATCTCCCATGCTTCATACAATGATTCCTCATCTCTTTGCTTAAACCCGGTGATTTGGGCTCTCATCATATTAGTCTTCTCCGGAGGATAGAATTTCTTGTAAAAAGCAAGTGCTATCTTCTTCCATGAGTCAATACCAAGGGTAGCCTTTTCTAGGCTCTTCAACCATTGCTTTGCAATACCAATCAAAGAAAAAGGAAATAATACCCATCGGATTTGGTCTTGAGTAACTCTGGTTTGAGAAATCGCATCACAATAGTCACAAAAAGTCTCCATATGTAAATGAGGATCTTCACTAGGCGTCCCTCCAAATTGACTTCTCTCAACTAGTTGTATGAATGCGGATTTGGCAATGAAATTACCGGTTAAATGTGGTGGTGTAGGAGTACCATTTGGTAGGTTCTCCTCGGTTGGTACGGAATGTGATGAAAATTTAGGCATTGTGGGTTGATTTTGTGGTGGGTTTTGTATTGGGTTATCCTCTCCTTCTCTTGCAAAAGGGTTGGTAAACTCAATGTTATTTGGTTGAATGCCACAATCTCTCCAATACCTACAACTCTTGAAGTACCTCTAGCAACTCTTCTATTGTTGGTTAAGGTTCTTTCAATCTCGAAATCAATAGGTAATAAATTACCTTGTGATGATATCCTAGTCATGCAAAATATCAAACAAGTTGAAAACAATTAGAACAACCTTGAGGAGATTGACTTCCCCAAGGTAAAGAAAGACACAACTAAAAACAATTAATGAAAATCAAATCAATTTAACACTGTCCCCGACAACGGCACCATTTTTGGTTCGGTTTCAAACTCGTCGTCAAAAGCTACCAACCAAAACAATATTTATAACTTCACAAACTACTCTTAGTAAAGAGGTAAGTAAAGGTCGGATCCCAAGGGACGGGTATTGATGTAGGATTCTCAATTGCAAATAGCTATGTCTTGGGGTGTCAGAATTTGGGTTGAGGTGATGTGTAATCTAAACTAATCAACAAGACGAAAGTAAAGTAATGAAAGCAAAGCAAGGCAATTAAAAGGAGTTGTAAACAATTGATTAAAGGCACTAGGGTGTCATGGGTTCATAGGGGATTCAAGGGAGTTTGATCATACAAACATGTTCTCAATTATATAACAAGCACTTATTGTTATGATGGAATCGAGTTAGTGTATATCTTACAATCCCTAAGAAGGTTTGGGTCCCGGAGCCGAATCGATTAGATTGTACAACACCTACAAGTCGACTTAATCCTTCCTATTCAACTTTATGCATGGTCTAATGAGGCTCGAGTTGGTTTATAAGCTTACGAACCTCATGAATATATAGGTGATGGATCAAAAAAATGCAAGGATTCATAGGCTCGCATTTCATCAAACATAACATGTGCATAAATTGAAATCACAACAAGCAAACAATTTAATTATCAAAACATATTAGATTAAGCATAGATCAATCCCCATGTTTGTTTCCCCTAATTCCCCATTAACCCTAGCTAAGGAAACTACTCACTCATGATCAAGTTTAGCATGCTAATAAGGTTGTCAATCATACTAACAAAGCAAAACATAATGAATAAATGGAAGTGATTAACAATAATTAAACAAGATTAAGAGATAATTATACCTATGAAGATGATTCCAAGTAATAAAGCAAAGAATAATAGAAGTACTTGATGATTGATGGAAGGTTGTCAATCCTCCAAATAAACCCAAATAATCTTCTAGTTACCCAAAATTAAGGAAGAACAATAGAGAAATTAAGGAAAGATTAAGATATGATTAATATTGAGAAATGTATTACAACTAAATTAAGACTAATTTGGGAGAATTAAAACTTGATTAATAGATGGTTAAGAAGTGATTAAGAGAGATGATAAGAGTTGATTAAGGGATCATGCTAATCCAGGTAGTACAAAGGGGTATTTATACTAAAGATTAGGTACAAGGATTAGAGTTACTAAGGGCTTAAATGACTATTGAGACCCTAAGAAAAGTTGAGGAAATGCTACTCCTGAGGAAAATGAGCGGATCCTCCTTGCTAGTCCTGCCTCGGTCCGCTCGTCCCGTAGTATGGCACAGGCTCTTCTGACTTGTAATCCGCTCGGATCCTGGGTGAGACGCTCGGGTCCTGGCACTTCAAGCCGCTCGTCCTGGGAACAAGACGCCCAAATCCTGGTGTTCTGGGACGCTCGGATCGTGCTCGATCCGCTCAGTTTCCTGGATAGAGTGCTTCTCTTCTTTTCCTCCTTAACAATCCGCAAGGATCATGTCGGAGATGCAAGGATCCTTTCATTATTGCCAATTTCACTTTATTATCTACCTAGGCCTCTAGTGTTGGTCTTCTCTTTGATGCTTGGTCATTAGGTGCGATCCATTTAGCTTAATTTCGCCTCATAAATGCAAGGTTAGCAATCTTTTCCTACCAAGGCTACAAAACCTCAAAGAATATGCAAAATGCGAAACTAAAGATAGTAAATGATCCAAATAAGTGTTATAAAGCATAGGAACGAGGTAAATTCGGGGACTAAATGTGCTCAAATATGAGTCACATCACACCCTAAGTTCATTTTTTCATTGGTTTTAAGTTCCAAAATCGTCGCTTTGATACCATATTGTAACACCCCCATATGAAAGACCATAACTCCAAATTAGACCTCTCTAATTAGGTTATCAAATTTCTTTATTTTAAAAATCTTTGAATCTATGCATTATGCATGTAATATATGAGCATTAAAAATAAAAGAAGAGGAAAAACAATTTCCTTACATTGAGTGTGGTAATATGAGCACAACTAAGATCACCATCTTAGTTGTTCTTGAGCTATTCAATATATGGCAAGATCCTCCATAAACCCAAGCTTCCAAAGAAGAAAGCCTCCTCTCAAATTGCACCCAAGAACATACCCAAAACCTTATAAATATTAACTAGATATATTGTAATATTACCCTTGAAATAATACAAACACTTAGTAAAAAAAATTATTAGATTTGTAATACTAACTCTTAGTATGTGATTTCTAATATTTTTTATTTTTTTAGAGAGATAAATACTCTTCAATTTTTCCACATGCAAAAGTTGAGTGGAAAAATGAACAATACAAGTTGAGTGTTGATAGAGGGAGGACGGTTGGAGGGGAGTATAGGGAGTGTTGATTTTTGTGTTTTTTATGCACCACTAGAATGTGGCATAGGATAGAGAAATTGTGCTATGGGAAGAGTAAAGCATTGAGAAGAACAAAAGCATGCACCAACACAATCATTATGTCCATGGTGTTCCTTTTTGTTCAATTTACACGGTCCAAATGACCCATTTACGGGTCCATTTTGGTTCTTATATTTTTCGCACAAATACGTGTAATTTTTATTTAAACATCGTTTTATGTTTAAATGCTTCCCAATTAATTTCATCTAAAACACTCCTTATATAGACGTGTACAGCCACACATATATTTTACGTACCAATACTAATCACATTAGTCAATTAGTACTAATTTAACAATTAATCGTTTAATCATTAATTCCCATCTCAATAAATTATTTATTCAATTATCGCATAATTAAATAATAATTTCCTCGCCTCGAGTTCACAACTCGATATCTCTCTAAAACAAATTAATTGACTAACTCTTAGTCAATTTATCAAGGGACTAATTAAACTGTATCTCATACAATTAATTAGTTTTCGTGTTGGGGCTCGTTCCTTTAGGTGTGACTGAAAAGGATCAGCTGAACACCGTCGTCTCACGATAGTAACGTCAAACCCTAGTTGGCCAACCATTACCGATATACGTTGATCAGCTGACTAGTATTGCCAATGAATATCCTATGCATATTCCTTAATGAGATTTAATAAAATTATCACGCACTATTGTGGAGGACAAAAACTCCAACAATATTCCACTTGTCCGAGACAAGTTGTGCGATGATTATAACACACAATTGTGGATAGGGGTGGGCACCGGTCAAAAACCGGACCGGACCGAACCGGAACCGGTTTGGACCGGAATCGGAATCGGTAAAATTCACGGACCGGATTAAAAAAATTCAGGTCTGGGACCGGACCGGAACCGGAAAAATTCCGGTCCAAGACCGGACCGGACCGGTTGGACTTGAATTACCCACTTTTTCAAATTCCGGTCAAAAAATTCCGGTCCATTGGACCGGATCGGACCGGAATTAAAATATAGTTTTAAGAAAAAAAATGAAAATAACCATAACTCTGGGCATTCCGGTCCAAACCGGTCCGGACCGAAAAATACCAATCCCGGACCGGACAGGACCAAAAACCGGAAACTTGGAAAATAGTGGACCGGAGACCGGACCGGAATTTTTAATTCCGGTTCTGGTCCACTCGATTCCGGTCCGGACCGGTCCATTTTTTCGGTCCGGACCGGATTATGCCCACCCCTAATTGTGAATAACTCCTTATCCCAACAATATCCTGCTTGTACCAAACAAGGGTGTGTTACCAATTCTCTTGTCCGTTTTAATAACAATCTCCCACTCAATGCAAGGTGTCTTTCAGGTCGCACTTGCACATGAACATATCGTGAGTGGTTTTCTCGATCGGGAGTGTGACTGCAAGACTAGAAAAATTTACTATAGATTACTTCCGAGTGTGGCCACGCATTTCTCAGTCACAACTCCTCGAGTGGCCTAGAGATGTATAAACCCAACGTGGGTGGACGATTCATGTCTGCCCTATCTATCCTTTTGCACAATACATATCACCATGACCCAGTAGATGCCCTTTGGCCTCCTTTCATGGTACGACCTAGGACAAAAACCAAAGTCACTCGGAAACTGCACTGGCTTAGATAATAGTCTCCAGTTTGAAGAATCTACTCATAGGAATATCATAGAAGTCCTTGCCACAACCAGGCATCTGCAATAGATCTAAGGGACTCTATATATGTCACTGCCCGGCAAAGTGTCCCACAGTCTGCCTATGTAAACGACTAGTCATCCCTATGACCTTATGGTGCTGAACCCACCATCAATCGACTTACAATCTAGTCACTCCGAGACGTCACCTCATTAAGTGACTAGGGGCTAATACAATGTTCATCCTATTCACTTAAATTAGGGTTCAACATTGTCTCCACAACCAATTCGGATAAACAAGGTATTCAATGTTTTCAGTCAAAACTGAATAATTGAGTTCTTGAAGAGACTCAAACAATGAATGCGATCATCACTTACGTAAATATTAATACTTTATCCAATATTTACATAACGATCTTCAACAATTAAGGTATACTCCTCAATCATATTAAGATGACATAGCCATCATGTCTACCTTATGCCAACGGCTTTGGCTAGAGGATTAGCAACAGTTGTATCACTCTAATTTCCATTGCTATTTTCCTTTTGTTCTATGAAATCTTTTCATCACATAGAACCTTTCTCAGTACATGTCTAAATAAGTTTTTAGACTCTGGTTCTAAAGCCAGTTAAACACTCCCACTATTTTCACAGTCTCTCGGGAGCGGATATCAACTGTCTCTTTTACAACATCGGATGTTATAATGTACTTAGTTTTCGTTCGTGATTTGTATGTATAAAACTTATACATACACATCCTTCATATGACATATTTTATATATGACTCCTTATACATATATGTATAACTCCTTATACATAGTTATGCACATAACACTTTACATGCTATCCATTCCTTAACTAGGCCTACAACATCTTATAAGCATAGGAATGTTATCGTGTAACCCTTTTACACGAAATTCATAAATTCCTCCAAACTACAAGAGTAAATACTCAGTGCTTCTCAAGGATGCTCTTGATAATAATCTAGTGACACTCACTAGGAAATGATTGGTAATGACTTCTCATATTCTCAATATGATAAGTCCCGATGAAAGTAGCTTTTAGCATAATTAATAGATCCTGCAGCGGAAGCATAAGAGATCATATTTTGTGTTCAACAAATTGAACGAGTCAAGAATATTATCATATAAGTCTCTTGACTAAAATGCTAATATCTTGGGGTGGGCATAATTCGGTCCGGACCGGAAAAATGGACCGGTCCGAACCGAAATTGAGTGGACCGGAACCGGAATTAAAAATTCCGGTCTGGTCTCCGGTCTACCATTTTCCAAGATTCCGGTTTCCGGTCAGGTCCGATCCGGGACGGGTATTTTCCGGTCCGGACCGGTTTGGACCCGAATGCCCAGAATTATTGTTATTTTCATTTTTTTGTTAAAATTGTATTTTTATTCCGGTCTAATCCGGTTCAATGGACCGAAATTTGAAAAAGTGGGTAATTCCGGTCCAACCGGTCCCGGTCCATGAATTTTGGCTATTTCGGTTCCGGTCCGGTTTTGGACCGGTGCCCACCCCTACTAATATCCATGGAGATCTATCTCATTAGATCTGGATATTTAAGATGCGACATGCTACGCTCAACTATTCACCCGAGAATATTTCTAGTCACTAATATGTCAAACACATATTTAGACTAAGAAACTCACTTTAGCTCCCACTAAACTCCATGTATCATCATTGGTACCTCGACAACTCGAGTAATACCATTCTGATTAATGATATGATTGAACCCAAGGTTCCAATTCCTTGACGTATATAAGATCACAAAAGGGATCTTTCAAGCATGCTAGATTTCTTAGCATTGACAAGATCAACAAAACTTCTCCCTTCATGAGATTCATTCAAGGAGAAGGTTTTATTATCCTTTTGCCGAATCTCATTCTATAGAGAGGCTATATTGCTAAGAATACGAATTGATAAAGGCATTTGGCTTGTCACAAACTCTCTGTAACCAACTCAAAATTGAAACATCTTATGTGACCTTTATGACAGGATCAAGGTAACCTAATTTGCTGCAAAGTATTCGCCCCAAATCAAGTCTCGAAAACATCTCATGCTTCCTTCCTTATCACATCTTCTGCAAGAAGACCAATTCGAATTGCATGGTGACACGCCATCACATAGAGTTCATAATATAGAAAAGCCTTTGATGAGGGTTGAAGATTCGTCACTTTCGAAAAGTAACGCAATATTATCACAAAATTATCTCCTTATAACCACTGAGCCTCAATAAAGAACGTCTTCTTTCATTGTACTCAGTTTGTGGGTCTTGGACTTCCGTAAGTTCAAAATTTCTCCCACTCTGTCTTTCATAAAATGAAAATCTTTCTAGAAAGACAGCATTACGAGCCACAAACTCTTTGTTCTCGTTTTGAAGGAGTAAAAACCAAGTATTTCAATTTTAGATAACCCTCACAAATACATAAATTGGTTCTGAACATAAACATTTATGGTCCCAAATGTATAAAAATGACAAGTTAGGGACCCTACCTATCCATATCTCATATGAAGTCATTTAAGATATTATAGTCGGGTTTTAAACTTTTAGTGAGAAAATAGCTTACAAAATTGCGAAAAACCTCAAATTATATCTCATAAAGTTCGGTTTATATTCTTGAATACACCATACTCTATGGTGTCCCTAAGAGAAGGTATATGTGAACTGGTTCACAATCTTCTTAGTGATCATCAAGGTCATTACTTAATATTACCCATTTGACCTTCAAAGTCATTACTTTGAAATTTCCGATCAACATTTTGATCTTGTCGTGCTTTTGGTTTACTACTTCATTTTGAAAATATTCCACGTTTCAAAAAATCACTTTTATGTCTTATTAAATAGATACGAAGTTTTCATATCTAGTTAACATTACGGTAAAAGTAACGAAGTATATATAAGCTATTATTGGCCTTACACATCCGTATGTATATGGTCAGTCACTTCACTATTTGTGTTTCTTTTCTGCAAAAGAAAACATAATTTATGCACACACACCATAAGATTCTCAATCAAATGTTTGTTCGATGTGCTTATGATTTACACGTTAAACGAATTTACTTGAGGTTTGATCAATCGGCTCACCGGATTAGAGACTTTAAAATCTACAAGATAGTATAATATTAAGTTTTTGTGAAGAATGTAAAATACCTCTAACTTGAGTGGTCTAAACCAACCACCAAGTTATCATAGGAGTAGGTACAACCTTTTGTTTTAAATCACAAGTGTGATGCCTTCTATGTATAAACATAGATGATTACATTCTTTTAAAACCAAATTTAGGTACATTTGTCCCTATCGAAATGATGCTAGGAAATCGTTGCTACTCTAGCATCATTTCGATACAAAAATGTCCTATGTTAGACGTCTTACGTTTTATCAATTTATGTAAACTTCTTTACAAAAAAATGACCCGTATGGTATCTCATACCAAGATAGTGGAACTAGCCTATCCATTGAGTAGATGTCTCTTTAAACTTTGTTCTATCGCATACATCTAGGGTTTGCTTCTTCTTAAATCCCACTCACTTTCACATTCCTCTTTGTTTCAACAAGCAAAAATGAATCTCATGAAGACCTCTCTTCATGTCATTCGTGATATTTTATACACTTAGTAAGAGTAAATTACTATAGAGTGAGTGCAACATGTGGCAAAATCTCAACTTCTTGCAAAATTGGACTACCTAACCGTTCAATTGTCATCATATGCCTAAACTCTTTAGCGCATAAACAATTGATTTGGCCTTTCTCGAAGTGAGCCATTTGACGGTATCATATTGGAGTATTATATATGTTTTTGAAAACTCTTTTCGCGAACTTTTGAATTACTCTTGAGTAATTAAAACTAATATGTCATATCATGACGGAGGTGTCACTTTCGAAATCAAGACACTCTTGATAAAATGTGACTCCTATTTTAAACTCGTAATAAGAGTTTGCAACACGAAATCCCTTTTAATATGTATGAACGCTAGTTGAAAAAAAAAATCGCAAAAATCGTTATAAGTTATGTAGGTGATTTGGTAAATCATATTTCCAATCATTGCTACCGAATTCCTTCAAAGAAACCGCTTTCTATGAAAGAACGAAACGAATATAATAATAAAGAGAGGATGAAAGGAGGATGAAATGCGCGATGTCATAGTAAATACATTTATGAGGGAAAAAATAACATTCAATGTTTTAAAAACTTGATAAACATTTTTAACATGTCCATTTATATAATGACCTCTCACTAAATTATATAAATGATTCCAAGATCCGTCTTTAGACAAAAATAGGCATCGCTTGGGTGAAATAACCCATAATTATCTAAATTCAGTAAGTCAACGCTTGACTAGTTCTACCATTAGAACTCTTGGTCGACGGATTTCAACAAATCCATCTACTAGCCCCGGAATACAAGACCGTCTTATACCCCGTTGAGTCCAACCAATTTTGGCGCGTGATAACCCTTATCACCCTACTTACCCGAGGTAAAAATAGAACACCCCGCTTGGGCGAGCGTGGCTCTAATGAACAAGGGATTCATAGGTGTTAATAATTGGTAAGGCTAATCTCAATTTTAAATTAAAATAATGTGAGAGATCTTGTCAATTAGTTATCATTCTCCTTTAAGTGAACTAACTAGGTAAATCTTCGATAAATTTAAATCGACAATAGAATTATAAAAGCATGTAACCAAAAAAAATGCATGTGTGGCGATTTCGGCATGATGAACTAGCATAAAATAAAATAAATAAGCATGCAAAAACGGATAAATCCTAGTATGGCCACCTAGCTAATCAAATTAACTAGATTATTACATATTCAGAAACCAACTCCTTGGTCCCTAGCATCTTCATTGGAACATCTTCCAAGCATGCACCGTCTTGTGGGATTTGGAACCTCTTTCAAAATAGACTCCGTCTCGATGTAAATTCCGTCTTTTGGAAACGCCGATAAAAATAACTATTACAATCAAATTACATAGCTATTCCTATTATACATTAATTAATTAAATAAATAAAAACTATTAATTAATTACAAACCGACGAAACGAGATCATATTTAAATTACAAACAAATCGCTAATCCCATACATTTCGGGAAATAATGATTAAAAATAAACTAGGCCATACTAGGTACAAAAATTGCATAAATAATTAAATAAATGACGTTTATTCATTCAACAATAAAAAAAAATAAAAAAAATGCTGTAACTTTCATGCCTAAATCGCCCCTTTAGCATAATCTTTTAAAAATAGCTCGGTTTTGCGGAATTTATCGATTTTTACCCGTTAAAAATCAATAATCAACACTTAAATCTCATTTTAGCTCGAACTAATTGTCTAAACTGATTTAGAACTCAAAACTAGTCCACACTAATTTCTTAATAAGAATTAGTTTGAATTGATATTATCCATGTGCTATTTAAATCGGTTTTTATCACGACCTTGATAATCAATTCAAAAATAATTTTAACCATTACAAAATTTTGACACAAAAATTTTGTACATTCTGGAACTCTCCCAGGGACCTAAAAAAAGTCAAAATTTTAGTCCAAAAATTTAGTCCAAAAATTTCGAATTAATTTTATGAACAAAAACATCCATATTTATCGGTTTTTTATTGAATAAAATCCAATAAACATCAAAAATTGTGAAAAAATTTTCTAAATTTCACTTTTATCATAAAAAACATATTATGGAATATACCAAAAATTTTCATACCCAGAAAACTCCGTTAATTATTTTTGAATAAAATAATCATTTTTTATCGATTTTTAACCATTAAAATTTTCAACCATTTCGTGTTCACAATTAAAGATGTGGTCGTTGGGTCACGGTCGAATCAAAACATAATTTATAACTTCACAAACAACTCTACAATTAGTAAAGAGGCAAGTAAAGGTCGGATCCCAAGGGACGGGAGTTGAAATGAGATTTCTATTGAAACTAGTGGTGTCTTAGGGGTGTCACAAATTGGGTTGATGTAGAAGGTCACTAAACTAAAATAGCAATGAAAATAAACTAGCAAGATGAATTAAAAAGGGGTGTAAACAATTGATTAAAAGCACTAGGGTGTCATGGGATCATAGGGGAATCATGGGATATGATCATACAAACATGTTCTCAAATTATAAGCAAGCAATTATTGTTGTGATGGATTGAGTTGGGTTATATCTTACAATCCTAGGAAAGTTTGGGTCCCGGAGCCGAATCGATTAGATTGTACAACACCTACAAGTCGACTTAATCTTCCCTACTCAACAACATGCATGGTCTAATGAGACTCGAGTTGGGTTATGTCTTACAAGTCTCATTGAAAAGATAGGTGATGGTGGTAAATGCAAGGATTCATAGGCTTAGCATTTCATCAAACATAACATGTGCAAGAGTTGAGATCAAAACAAGCAAGCAAATAAAACATGAAAGCATATTAATTTAAGCATGAATCATTCCCCATGTTGGTTTCCCCTAATCACCCATTTAACCCTAGCTAAGAGACTACTCACTCATTATCATGCTGATCATGCTAGCAAGGTTGTCAATCATACCAACAATATGAAACATGATGAATAAATGAAAGTAATTAACAATAATTAAAAAGGGATTAAGAGATTATACCTACTAATGATTCCAATAATAAAGCAAAGATAAAAGAAGTACTTGAATGCTTGATTGAGAGGTTGTCAATCTCCCAATAATAACCCAAATAATCTTCAATTACCCAAAATAAAGGATGAACAAAAGAGAGATTAAGGAAATAAAACTTGTATTAGAACTTGTTTAATTGTTGATTACAAAACTAAAGAGAGATTTGATTGATATTAACTACTCTAATTATTGATAAGAAGAACATTCTCCTCTAATTAGACTAATGGGGTATTTATAGTGGAAATTAGGGAGGATGCATTAGGGTTAACTAAGGGCTAAACTAGTAATTACACTTTTTAGATTGAGCAAGGAGGAGCCGGTATTTTTCGAGAGAAGGGCTTCTTTCTTTGTAGCTTGGAGAAGAGGAAATCGTGCTGTGCTGGAATCCGAGCGGAATAAGGTCGGGACGGGCGGAATCTGGCGTTGGAATCCGAGCGGATTCAAGGGAATCCGGTCGGATTGTGGAGGTGGAATCCGAGCGGATTAGAGCAAAGCTGCACGGATTGTGCAACAAGCGGAGACGACGGATTGGTGACAATCCGCTCGGATTGTCACTCAAAGAACACATCTTCTTCTTTTCTTCCCTTTTCTTCATAAATTCCTTGGGGATTTCCTTGGGGACTCAAGGATCCTTTCTCAACATTGCTCTTCTACTATAATATGTACAAAGGCCTTCTAATCTTGTCTCTCCTTGATGCTTGGTCATTGAATTCGATCAATTTAGTCTCGTTTTGCCATGAAAATGCAAGATTCTTACTCCTTTCCTACCAATGGATCAAAATCTCAAAGAATATGCAAAACAAAGAACTAAAGATAAGAAATGACCCAAATATGCACTAAAAAGCATGGGAACAAGGCTAATTCGGGGGCTAAATATGCGCTAATTATGGTCACATCAAATATCCCCAAACCGAACCTTTGCTCGTCCCGAGTAAAGAGGTGACAAAGACTAGGACCAATACTAACCTATCCTAAGAATATAGCCGATATGAGACAATTAGCGGGTCTCACTCCGCCCCTTCAACTCACAACAAGACAACCATGAGGTAGGATGCCTTCTTGCAAGGCAAGGTGGGTCTTGCCAAAATGGCGACACATCCAAACATTAAGCACACAAAATCACATAATGGATGCATCTACAAAAAGAATAGCCACTCCCTCATCAAGTGGCAGAGGCACTAAAGAGGAACAAATTTAAGAGCATGTAATCCTTCACAAATACTAGTTCAACAAATTACTAAGGCTAAGAGGATGGCACCAAATCACCTCCAAATGGTGTTAAACTAGACTACTTTCGTCCTCAATTTCCAAATGCTTTCGTCAAGAGCGATCGGATGGTGGTGGAATGATGATCCCTATGATGCTAGTAGCATATGACATGACAAGTCTCGAATTCTCTACAAAAGTAAAGGTCATGGATCGTCCCAAGCTCGACCAAGTGGCTTGACAAAAAGGCTGTTTGGGAATGAAATGCTCAAATCTTTATTCACAACGGGTGGATATGACTAGTATTCAAAATTGTCCTCATTTCACTTTCACATTTCAAAAATTTAAGATGGGGTTTGTCCCTTCCGGGCTAGTGTCCTTTGCTTTCGCCAATCGCTTATTAGGCAACCGGTTAACCTCTAGACAATAGATTTTCGGGGTGATAGTCACTCTGTCTCTGGGCGGCCGAATTCACAACCGTATGGGGGCCCAATTCAATGGATCCCGCACCAAAGCACATCGAAGTGGTACGCCTCCATCAAAACAACTTAAATTTCTCAACTTTCAACAATTCATAACATTTGAGGTTTCCTTGGCATTACATTACTTCCACATGACAAAACTTCTTTGAAATGAGCACTTCAAGCTTATTGATAGAAAATATTTTTGGGTTGCCTTACCACAAGGTCAAACAAGGTCACCTAGACAAGTTAACCAAGTCCACATCGCATCACGGGGTTGGATAGGTGACTCACATGCAAACCCTTGACTAGGCCTTGGGTCATGGGTCAAAAGACACTAGTATGACACTATCTAGGGTGTTTTACAACCATTCTAGTAGGCAAAGTCTTAAGTTGAACAAGTATTTGTAATGGCTTAGTTGCTCTTGTCAAAGTTCCTAAATAGGCATTTTTCAAAACATTTCTAACATGCAACTACATGCCAATGATGCAACTAATATAAACATCCTAATGCAAGTGATTCTATCAAATAATATGACATATAAACTAAATGCAAGTCCTAAGTTCACATTGTTATACCGCATCAATCAAAATAAAGCCACATAGTCATTAACATAAAGAGGAAAAATGAGATTGGAAAGATCATACCATGCGGTCTTCATGATCCTCATGTCTCGGATGTGGCGTAGTCAATCAATGTGAACAAGGATAGAACAAACACAATATATACAAGACAATATATACAAGACTACAAAAGGAAATAAACATGTTTTTGGGTTTTCAATTTTCAAATTTTTATGATTTTTGAAATTTTTCAATTTTTTTGGATTTTTGAATAAGAGTTAAATGTTAGAATTCCCATCCCCACACTAATATGGGCATTGTCCTCAATGGCCAAAATGATGGAAATTATGCAAAGATGATGCATGATTTCTACACTAAATGCAATCTACACTAAGCTACACTACATGATGCATGGTTTTTGTTATGACGGAGAGGATAATTAAGATTACCTCCCGTTGTGTATGCATTAACTTCCCCAAACCGAGTGAGACACTATTGCTAATGTCCAAGGATGGGTGTAGTTCATGCACACACTATGCAATGCATGAAACTAATTTGTCATTTTGGATTTTGAAAATGGGAACAATAAAATGAGAACACCTCAATGGTACCGAGGTGTGAGTCCTCTATGGTGCTAGGACTACTCCAACAATGATCAAAATTATAATTAAAACAAAGAGAGAAATAGACAAACCATGAGAGGGTAGGAGTCTCCAAGGCTTGCTAATCTTCCATCATGCTATCGCCATCACTTTCCTCATTAGAAGTGGTCACATTGCCACTTCCCTTGTCATTTGCTTCTTCACTTTCTTCCTCATCTTGCTCATCATCATCTTCACCATACTTTTCTTCTTCTTCACTTGCTTCTTCATCAATGTTATCATCAACTTCTTCATCATTACCAACAACCTCATTGTCACCCAAAACAACCCTAGATGCACCCGGAAATAGGACTTCTCTATCCGCCCAACTAGGCAAAGGACAAGATGGATCAAGTAGTCCTTGCCTAGCTAAGTGTAGGAGGGGTGGATATTGAGCCAAGTAAGCATTTTTCCGATCTTCAAAGGCTTGCTTGTGCATTGCTTGCATGAGAAGAGTCACATAATCTTTCCTAGCTTCAACTCCTTCCGGCTTGAACTCTTCATACTCAAAGGGGTAAGGTGGTATGACAATGGAAGAGGAGGGCATTTCAAGATCACCCTTTTGTTGTTGAATAATATACTCGGCCTCTTTAGAAAGGGGAAGTAGATAATTGGTCCGGTGGACGCTTAGACGACAAATCTTCGAAGTCAAGGTGAACGATCTAGCTTCACTAGTGAGCCATCCATACTTAGTGTCAAGGGGGTTATGGGCAACCCACTTGAACTTGTGTATCATAGTATGCAAATCAACAAGATGACCACCTTCCTTTGCTTTGTACTTGTTATCCTTATTGAAGTTAGGATCAAAGTGCTTAGCTAGGATAGTGACTAGGCCGCCATTGACAATAACGGTAGTGTCCTTCTTCCCACAATCAATGTTGAGCCATCTATCTACCAAGAGCCTCAAAGAATTGTAAGGCTTGGTGTGTACTCTTCCAATGTTTAAAGCCGATTCAAGGAGAATAAAATCAAGTTTGGTGAAATGGTTGGTATCTTTCCTTGCAATTATGGTGTTTCCCATGACCTTGTGCCATACTCTTATGCCCGGATGGTGGACCAAAAGAGCACGACTCGCATGAAAGTCCTCAAATTTCCTCCCGGAAATTGCCTCCCAAAGAGGTTTGGGGTCATACTTTCCATAATTCTTAAAATAACGCGGTTCATCACTAAGACCCAAAATTTCACTCAATTCCCTAAAGGTGATGCGTCTACTAACATTAGCTAGATGAAACTCGAGATTCTCCCTATTCTCAACTTTGGTGACTTTCAAAGAACTTAAAAATTCCAAGGTAAGGGAGGGGTATGTCAATTCCTTTGTTTCAAACAATTTCTTCAACCCCATGGCTTTGAAAAAGGCTCTAGTTTGCTCAAGAACACCCAATTTTTCTAAGGTATCTTCACATATAAATTTGGTGGATTGTAATGACTTCATAGCAAACTTGGCAAAGGTATTTCTAGGGGTTTCGGAAATAAAAGTTACCTCCGGATAATGCAAAAGTTGATCGATTTCCGGAGTAGAAGGTGTTGTTGCTCCCATAGAAGGTTATTGTTGTTGTTGCACTTCCAAGTTTGGTGTTGCTACCACCATAGCCAATGCTTTCTTTGTTTGAAGAGCCTTTTGCCTTTGTGAGAGTGCCTTAGCCTTTGGTGCCTTTGTTGCTCCCTTAGTCCTTGCCATTGATGAACTAACCAAGAAAAGAATGAAAAATCTTCAATTTGTAGTGTACCCAAATCGATTTAAAGGTGAAAGGCTTTGCCTTTATGAAATCAAAAATTGACTCAAAGGTTGAAGATTTTGCGTTTGGTTTTGATTTTTATTGAAGAAGGAGTGATTGATTTGTTGTTGGAAGGATGATTTGATTTGTTTTTGGTGAATGTTGTTGAGGGATTTTGTTTTTGTGATGGAGAGAATGAGGGTTTTGATGTTGTGGGTAGTGTTTATGAATGAATGAATGAATGAAGGAAGGTGGGGGGGATTTTATAAAGACCGAAATTTTCGAATCAGGGGGCAATCCGTGCGATTCTCCGCCCAATCCGTGCGGATTCTCGCTTTTTCGAGTTTTACAAAACTCGCCTAAAGACGGGCGGATTCGGTGGAAGACGCTCGGATTTGCTTGACACGGACGGGCGGATTTGGTCAAGACGGACGGATTTCGATCCAGAAATTTTTCATGTTTTCCTCGGTACCGCAAAGACGGACGTCTTTCTTTCAAGATGGGCGGATTCTTCAAGACGGGCGGATTTCTCGCTCAGGGACGCCGGATTCATCCACGATCAAGAAATTTTCAAAATTCAGCTCAGTTCAGGACGGGCGTCTTTTCTGCAGTACGCTCGGATTACTGAAGACGGGCGGATTCTGTGGAATCCGCTCGGATTCTTCCCCTGTGTACTCGGATTCAGTTCCATCCGTGCACAATGCATTTCCCTTACCATTCTTCTATTCTTTCTTCAAGTCTTGTGTTCGTCATTGTGGGGGCACTACTAGGCATGGATAGCCTAGGCAATTGTCATCCCCACACTAAGCTAAAAGCACTACACATCAATTGAAATTGTTAGTCCCTCCCTCACTTCTCTCAAACATGACAATTATCTTGATCAAAGTAAATAAAAAATCCAAAGATGACAAAAAATTACAATACAAGAATTTGAAATGTAAGTTAGGGAGTTAGAAATATTTACAAGTGGTGGTTTAGGGAGGACTCCACCAAACTCTCATTCATGATGAGATGTCAAGGGGGCATGTTCAAGGTGTTGTTGATGTTGCTCAACACCTTGAAGAAGTAATCAAAAGCTTGTTCAGTATCATGGTAGAGGTCTTCAATAGACCTTGGCCCTTGTTGTCGGTCTTGATCGATGGCATTACCAATGTAGGGATTAAAAATCCCTTCAAATTCGTTGTCCCAAAGACCACAAACTTCATTAAGTTGATCATTGAAAATCTCTTGCTTAGATGGAGACAACTCTCCCAATTTCTTCTCTTGGCCAATGAGGCTATCCTCTTCTTCCTTGATTGATTTTGATGAGCTTTGCAAGCTCTCCTTGTCACAATTCACTTGCTCTTTGAATGGAGCATCTTCAATTTTCTTCTTCCATTGGAGTTCCGATTTCTTCCTTTCATCCTTTCGGCTATAATGATCAATCATGAAACATGGTTCATGCAAACGAGGAGCTCTCATAGTCTTGTCAAGATTAAAAGTTATGCTTTCATCTCCCACTTCTAGAGTGAGCTCACCATGTTTCACATCAATCACCGCACCCGCGGTGTGTAGGAAAGGTCTTCCTAGAATGATTGGAATGTTGGAATCTTCCTCCATATCAACAATGACAAAGTCCACCAGGATGAAAAACTTCCCAATTCGCACGGGGACATCTTCCCATATCCCTAACGGTGTCTCGTCGATCTATCGGCCATTTGGAGTGTGATGTTGGTGCATTTAAGCTCTCCCATCCCCAACCTTTTACTCACCGAGTACGGCATGACACTCACACTAGCCCCTAGATCACATAAGGCTTTGTTGATCGTCGTGTCGCCAATGGTACACGGTATTGAGAAGCTTCCCGGATCCTTTAACTTTGGAGGTGAACTCCCTTGAAGTATTGCACTACTCACCTTAGTGAAGGCGATAGTCTCAAGCTTCCGGATCGACTTCTTCTTTGTGAGGATATCTTTCATGTATTTCGCATAGGCCGGCACGTGATTGATTAATTCTATGAAAGGAATTGAGACTTCCAAATTCTTCACAATTTCCATGAACTTTCCAAGTTGATCATCAAATTTGGGCTTGGCTTGACGACTTGGAAAAGGGAGTCTAATCACGATGGGCTCCTTCTCCTTGACCTTGTCTTCATTTTTCTTTGAACTTTCTTCTTTTGATGATTCTCCACCTTTGGAGCTTTGCACAATTTCTTCCTTTTCACTAGCTTCCACAACTTCATCTTCAACTTGCTTCTTCGGTGCTTCATACCTTGTACCACTTCTCAAGTGAATGGCACTAACCGTTTCATGTCTAGGGGGATTACTTTGAGGTGGTAATTGCCCTTTTTGTCTTTGTGAGCTTGAAGATGCTAGTTGAGTCAATTGTGTTTCCAACATCTTGGTGTGAGCTAGGATGTTGTTGATGGTGGTTTCCTTTGCTTGGCTATCTTTTTGCATTTGAGTGAAAAATTCTTGTTGATTCTTTTGTATTTGGAGGACCGCTTTTTGGACATCAAAACCTTGGTCATTTTGGTTATTGTATGGATTTTGACTTTGGTAACCTTGGTTTTGATTGTAAAAGGGTCTTTGATTTTGGTTTCTCATGGGTGGTGGAGTGTATGTTGTTTGAGGGTTTTGAACATTTTGGCTTTTGTATGAGAGATTTGGATGGAATTTGGTGTTTTCATTGTAAAAGTTGGAATAAGGGGTACCACTCTTGTATGCTTGGAAAGCATTCACTTGTTCATTTGTTCCCCTACATTCACCTTGGTCATGTCCCAAAGTTCCACAATTCTCACATATCCCACTTGGGATTGATGAGGATGCCGTCATGGCATTAACATGATGCTTTGATGATTTTGAGTTTTCCTCAAGTCTAGCCATAGCTTGTTCAAACTTCAAGTTGATTGTGTCAATGTGAGCACTAAGTTGAGCACCCAATTGAGTAACGGAGTCCACTTCATGCTTTCCACCTCTAGTAGCCTTGCGAGGTCTACTATATTGTGAGTTATGGACCGCCATTTCCTCAATCTTGTTCCATGTTTGATTGTCATCAACTTCGGTGAACATTCAATTTGATCCCATATTGAGAATGTTCCTAGAATCTTCATATAAACCATTCCAAAATTGTTGTACCAAAAACCATTCGCTAAGTCCATGGTGAGGACATGAGCGACAAATTCCCTTGAACCGCTCCCAAGCTTCATACAAAGACTCTTTATCCCTTTGCTTAAAACCCGTAATTTGAGCTCTTAGCATGTTAGTCTTTTCCGGTGGGTAGAATTTTTTGTAGAAAGCTAGAGCTAACTTCTTCCAAGAATCTATTCCGAGGGTGGCCTTATCAAGGCCCTTCAACCATTGCTTCGCGGTGCCGATTAAAGAAAAAGGAAATAAAACCCATCTAATTTGGTCTTGAGTCACGCCCGCTTGAGAGATTGCATCACAATAGTCGCAAAAGGTTTCCATATGAGAATGAGGGTCTTCACTAGGCATCCCCCCAAATTGGCTCCTCTCAACTAATTGGATGAAGGCGGACTTGGCAATAAAATTTCCGGTTAGATGTTGCGGTGTAGGAGTACCATTTGGTAGATTTTCCTCGGTGGGTACGGAGTGTGACGAGAATTTAGGCATTGTAGGTGGATTTTGTGGGGTATTGTGTAATGGGTTCTCTTCTCCTTCTATTGCGAAAGGATTGACAAACTCACTAGTGGGTTGAACAACTTCACTAATACCTCTTAAATTCCTCCTAACAAGTCTCCTATTGTTCGTCAAGGTTCTTTCGATTTCACGGTCAAAAGGTAACAAATCACCTCGTAACCTTCTAGACATGCAAAATATCAAATAACTTGAAAACAATTAGAACAAACCTTGAGGAGTTTTATTTCCCCAAGGCGAAGAAAGACACAACTAATAACAATAAAAAGAAATCTAAATCAAACAAACACCGTCCCCGGCAACGGCGCCATTTTTTATGCGAGTCCGTTTCGTGTTCACAATTAAAGATGTGGTCGTTGGGTCACGGTCGAATCAAAACACAATTTATAACTTCACAAACAAATCTACAATTAGTAAAGAGGCAAGTAAAGGTCGGATTCCAAGGGACGGGAGTTGAAATGAGATTTCTATTGAAACTAGTGGTGTCTTAGGGGTGTCACAAATTGGGTTGATGTAGAAGGTCACTAAACTAAAATAGCAATGAAAATAAACTAGCAAGATGAATTAAAATGGGGTGTAAACAATTGATTAAAAGCACTAGGGTGTCATGGGATCATAGGGGAATCATGGGATATGATCATACAAACATGTTCTCAAATTATAAGCAAGCAATTATTGTTGTGATGGATTGAGTTGGGTTATATCTTACAATCCTGGGAAAGTTTGGGTCCCGAAGCCGAATCGATTAGATTGTACAACACCTACAAGTCGACTTAATCTTCCCTACTCAACAACATGCATGGTCTAATGAGACTCGAGTTGGGTTATGTCTTACAAGTCTCATTGAAAAGATAGGTGATGGTGGTAAATGCAAGGATTCATAGGCTTAGCATTTCATCAAACATAACATGTGCAAGAGTTGAGATCAAAACAAGCAAGCAAATAAAACATGAAAGCATATTAATTTAAGCATGAATCATTCCCCATGTTGGTTTCCCCTAATCACCCATTTAACCCTAGCTAAGAGACTACTCACTCATTATCATGTTGATCATGCTAGCAAGGTTGTCAATCATACCAACAATATGAAACATGATGAATAAATGAAAGTAATTAACAATAATTAAAAAGGGATTAAGAGATTATACCTACTAATGATTCCAATAATAAAGCAAAGATAAAAGAAGTACTTGAATGCTTGATTGAGAGGTTGTCAATCTCCCAATAATAACCCAAATAATCTTCAATTACCCAAAATAAAGGATGAACAAAAGATAGATTAAGGAAATAAAACTTGTATTAGAACTTGATTAATTGTTGATTACAAAACTAAAGAGAGATTTGATTGATATTAACTACTCTAATTATTGATAAGAAGAACATTCTCCTCTAATTAGACTAATGGGGTATTTATAGTGGAAATTAGGGAGGATGCATTAGGGTTAACTAAGGGCTAAACTAGTAATTACACTTTTTAGATTTAGCAAGGAGGAGCCGGTATTTTTCGAGAGAAGGGCTTCTTTCTTTGTAGCTTGGAGAAGAGGAAATCGTGTTGTGGTGGAATCCGGGCGGAATAAGGTCGGGACGGGCGGAATCTGGCGTTGGAATCCGAGCGGATTCAAGGGAATCCGGTCGGATTGTGGAGGTGGAATCCGAGCGGATTAGAGCAAAGCCGCACGGATTGTGCAGCTGCGGGACGGACGGATTGGTGACAATCCGCTCGGATTGTCACTCAGCAACACATCTTCTTCTTTTCTTCCCTTTTCTTCATAAATTCCTTAAGGATTTCCTTGGGGACTCAAGGATCCTTTCTCAACATTGCTCTTCTACTATAATATGTACAAAGACCTTCTAATCTTGTCTCTCCTTGATGCTTGGTCATTGAATTCGATCAATTTAGTCTCGTTTTGCCATGAAAATGCAAGATTCTTACTCCTATCCTACCAAGGGATCAAAATCTCAAAGAATATGCAAAACAAAGAACTAAAGATAAGAAATGACCCAAATATGCACTAAAAAGCATGGGAACAAGGTTAATTCGGGGGCTAAATATGCGCTAATTATGGTCACATCAGAAACCTGACCAGAAAACACACGACACCCTACTCGGTCGAGTAACTAGACTCAGAAAACCGTGGTATTACAATATTTTCCTGTTAGTTCATCTGTTTCTATGCATCCTTTTGAATTACTGCATGTTGATCTATGGGGTCCTTATCACACATCTACTTACAATGGTTATAAGTATGTCTTAACTATTGTTGATGATTTTACAAGATGCACATGGACTCACTTGTTGTCTTGCAAGAGTAATGCTTTGTGTTTTCTCAAAACCTTTATACAAATGGTTAGGGGTGAGCAAAACCGGATATCCGATATGGTTTCCAAAACCGTATCGGATATTCGATTTTTTAAATCTCCTTTTTTAGTATCCGTATACGATACGGTTTTTCCGTATATACGGAAACCGTATATCCGATTTTTCCGTATATCCGTATCCGGTTTCCAGCCTCACTTATGTAATTTAATATATTTTTTCCTTTTCTATGTGTGATTGTTGGTTTTTTTCGTAACCTGAAAATGTTTTAAAAAGTTATAACTTATAAAGTTTAATACTAATAAGGGTTAATCACCAACATGTTGGATATTTTGTGATTTATGTATATATTTTAATATTTTATTATAGAAAAAAGGCAACCGTATCGGATACCGTATATCCGGTTTCATATTTTGCCGATCCTTATCCGATACGATTTTTAAAGAACCGTATCGGATATCCGGAAATTGGTATCGAATATCTGGAAATCCATATAATTAAATTTGTATATGTTGGGGTTGGTGTCCTTAACAGTTAGTGCAAGGACTTATAAATCTCTAAAAGGATCAAAGGGTATACTTTGTATCATAATCAGTTGATCCACGTTTATCAATAACGGTTGGCTTGCTAGATAAGTTTGACGTTATTGTCATACGGATAAGCGGTGATCAACTGGTCCCTAAAAGTCACACCTATAGGATACGTTTTGAGTGATGTGACGGTATGAAAATACAGTCATGTAGATGCCAAATTTGACTAACCAGTTAGTCTGAGTTATTTGACTAATAATTAGTCAAAATGTGATGTTGAGATATTATATTTAATACGGATTAAATATCATGGGCTAAAGGCGAATTAACCAGTTAATTCGTAAAATTAAATATAAGCGTTTTATATTTAATTAAATGTATATTGAATATAATTATACAATACTGTTTTGTCGGACATGTATTAATAATTCAACTAACCCGTATTATTAGTTGATGCCTTAATTTCCGATAACCGATAACAGTTTATAATGAAACCGCGTCGTATACACTTAGCAAGCTATGGACCGGACCACGAGTTTAAGTGAAGAGGAAATGAAAAGCCCATTTCCCTCCTCTCACTCGGTTTGGCCGAGACTTGCATAGACAAAAGGGGAGTTTTCTCCTCTTGTCTAACCTAATTCATTTTGCTAAAAAATTATTAGGGTTTTGGGAATTGTGCCTCCCGAATTCCGGATCTCTCATCCAACACAAACTCACAAAACAATCCCCTCGATATTGCAAGGCAATTAGGGGATTCTCTCTAGCACAAGGGCATTACTCGGACATCTTGGGTGCAACGATTAGGAGGAGATCTAACTTGATCTCTCATTGCCTTTTGCACTAGGACCGAAGGTTATTTCTATATCTTTATCGTTTCATTATGTTTTTCGTTTTATGACTATAATCACATATAAATTTTGCGTTATAATCCTATAAAGAGAGGGTTTTATACGGATATTACCCTACAAGTGGTATCAGAGCGAGGCCACGTAAATTTTCATTGTGATTTTTCATAAAAACGATTTGAGACGATCTCGGATTGCCTAGAAAACCGTGAGGCAGCAACTTTTTCTCTCGGCTGAAAATTTTTTTTTGCTGTTGCGTTTTCGTGCTTTGAAAACCGTGCGGCCAAACGTGTTTTGCGGCTGTTTTTGTTTACGTTTTCAATTTGTTCTTTTACATATTGTTATTTTATACGGAGATTATAGCAATATGTCAAGTTTTGTATTTTATAGAATTGATTTTATGCGGTTTTGATCAAAATCAAAGTAGGTTTTGCATTGTCAAACTGTTTTCACGAGGGTTTTGGATTTTCAGCCATGTTTGCATTCGATCGAGCGTATTTCTACTCGATCGAGTGCTATTTCTCGTCTTTTTTGCTCGATCGAGTCCCTGTTGTACTCGATCGACCCATTTTCAAAACCCCTCTGCTCGATCGAGTTGTCCTCGTACTCGATCGAGCAGATTTGCTGATAAAAGTACTCGATCGACCACCAGTTTAGTCGATCGAGCACTTTCTGTTTGGCAACCCTCTCGATCGACTTGCAGTTCAGTCGATCGAGCCCTTTTTGTTCCTCGATCGAGCACTTATGTCCCTGGATAGAGGGATTTTGTTTTGGCAGCTTTGAAAATTTATTCCTTTTGCTTTAAATTTTCTTTTGGCCTTATTATGTACTTTATACGGATATTGTACACTCGCTATGATTGTGAAACGGTTCACACACGTACCATTAAGTTATTTTAAAGCATATTTAAAGTAACGGACTGTATTAGATTAAAATTAAATTGATAGAAGCAGTTTTATCACATGAATTTTAATCATTAAAAGGTGGTTTGGATAATTTTAACATAATTACAGAATTATGTCACGAATGAATTTGTTTTTAGTTGATGCATTTAATTATCGTTTTGTTGAATGCCTTGAATGCCTTTTATTACGTATTTATTTATTTTTGCAAACGGTTGTAACTTAGTGTGACCTTAGTAGAACATGTTACCGTAATGATGGAACACGGTCTTGGTTGTATTTTGAGATCTCGTATCTCCATTTTATTTCTTTTAATTACAGTTTTTAATTAGAATGTAAATAGGTTTATATTTGTAATTTTAAATTGTAATTTTTGAGAAGACCAAAGATGGAGACCGGATGCTCACTCCCGCTACTTGGATCAAGATGGAACATCAAGACAAGCTTCTCGGGTCCAACGGTGGATTCCATAGTTGTTTTATGTTTTATTTTACTAGGATAGGCCACACTAGGAATTTTTATTTACGTATTGCATTCTTTTATTTATTTTTCGTAACGATAATATGCATCATATTCCGCCTAAAAACCAAACCACCTAATTATTGCATGAAAGCTGACACATATAGAGGTCACGAGTTAGTTTTCTTTGACATTCGCATGTCACACGATTTTTAAGCCATCACCCAAATTAATTCATTCACGCAGACGCTAGTTATTCGTTCACTTAATATGAATTATAATTAAGTTGATGGGATCTTCCTCGTATAATCAAAAATTGAGAACGGTCTTTATAGGTCAAACTCCAATGAGTCCCTTCTTCGTCGGTAGGCATAATATGACCCCTTCTACGTCGGGTAAGTTGGAACCGATTGACCTATTTTATCTCAACACTATGGTCACTCGTACGATCCTGTGACTATGGTGGACTATAGATAGGATTTACGGAAATCTATCGACCAAGAGTTCTTCCGGAAGAATTAGCTAAACAGTTGGCTTATCAATTTACAGAAATTGAGTCTTGGGATCACTTGTATCATTCTTGAGGGAGATCAATTATGTAAGTGCATTGAGTCTACATGTTAAAATGAATTTTAAATAGACTTAAATCACCTCGATGAGTTGCTTATTTCGTTTTGTTTTTCTTTCTTTTTCAGTGTAGATCACGTTCTTTAACTGCAAATAACAAATGGCTGGTTCTGCTGATAACCCAATGCCAAGTGCCACATTGGACCGTGAGTCCCGGCTTCGGATCTTCATGAATCGGATGAATCGGTCTACTCGGATCAAGAATGATGGATCCAACTTCGAGACCGGGAGGCGGCATTACGGAATGCTGCCGCCGCCGACGGAAGCTCAAATATCTATTAGAGCCCCTCCCGCAAAACCCAGTCCCACGGCTGAGTCCGCTTTTGAAATCACCAAGTTTAATGATTTCTGTATGGAAGCGGGTGCGATTAAAAACGTACTCATTTTTGCAATGGAATCTAATTTGCAGAAACGCTTCATAGCCCATGGTGCAAACAAGATTTTCACCACGCTCACCAAGGAATTCTCGAAAGCACCGAGAATCGTGACCTATGAGCATACCACTCGCTTCTTTGATGCGAGACTCCAGAAGGGCCAACCAGTTAGCCCACACATTCTCAGCATGATTGAGAATGTCGAGAAGCTGGAGACCTTTGATTGTAAGATCAGCGAGAACATTGTAATCGACCGCATACTTCACTCACTCCACGATGGTTATTCGCAATTTAGAGCGAATTACTATATGAATGATTTGAAGAAAACTCCCCATGAGCTGCACTCCCTTCTCGTACAGACCGAGAAGGACATGAAGCTCAGTGGGAGCATGAAACAGGATGTTCTCGTTGTGTCAAACAAAGGGAAAGGTAAGGGCAAAGCTCGTGCAAACCTAGCAGTAGGTAAACCGAAGTTTAAGAAGTCGGGTCCAGGTAAGAGTGGGCCTGGTGAGTCGAGCAACTCATCAGGCGCGACAAAGAGCAAAACCGAAAACATGGAATGCCATCACTGCCACAAGACTGGGCATTGGAGGCGGACATGTCCTGTTTATCACGAGGACATAAAAGCGGGTCGCGTTAAACCTGTTGGTATGTCTTCTTCTTCTACTTTTATTCATATGATTGAGATTAACCATGCAAGTTACGGAACTTGGGTACTAGATACTGGTTGTGGTTCTCATCTGTGTAATCATGTGCAGGGCCTCCGAAATCTCGAGCCTCTCGTAAAGGGTGAGGTTGACCTGCGTGTTGGGAATGGAGCAAGAGTGGCTGCCATCTCAAAGGGGACATATGTGATCCAGCTTCCTAGCGGATTTGAGTTGTCATAATATGACTGCTATTATGTTCCTAGTCTTTCGAAAAACATTATTTCAGTTTCTGCACTTGACAAACTTGGTTTTTCATTTGTAATAGAAAATAATGCTTGCATTTTCTCTTTACACGATATGATTTATGGCAAGGCAGTCTCCATGAACGGAATTTATGTTTTAGATCAGACGACCGAAATATTACACGTAATGAATAAAAAGTTAAAGGTTGGTGACAAAGATCAAACGTATCTATGGCACTGCCGTATGGGACACATTAATGAGAAACGCGTAAAACAGCTCATAAAAAATGGAGCTATCTCGGCCTTTGATTTTCAATCATTTGGCACGTGTGAATCATGTCTCATCGGTAAGATGACTCGTATTTCCTTCAAAGGTGTTGGAATGCGCGCTGCTGACCTATTAGGACTCATACACACGGATGTATGTGGACCTATGTCAATCACCGCACGAGAAGGCTATAGGTATTTCATCACTTTCACGGATGATTTAAGTAGATATGGCTATGTCTACTTAATGAAGCACAAAAGTGAATCCTTTGAGAAATTCAAAGAATACCAAAATAGGGTACAGAACCTACTTGGTAGAAAGATAAAAACACTACGTTCAGATCGTGGTGGCGAGTATCTTTCTCACGAGTTAGATCAACACCTTAAAGACTGTGGGATCGCCCTACGCTTAACTCCACCGGAACACCTCACTGAATGGTGTGTCCGAACGGAGAAATCGAACACTACTTGATATGGTTCGATCCATGATGAGTCACACGGTTTTACCTGATTCATTATGGGGTTATGCTCTTTTGTCAGCCGCTCTAATACTTAACCGAAGTCCGTCTAAAGCTGTTGACAAGACTCCATATGAACTATGGAAGGGAACGGTCCCTAACTTGTCCTTTATACGGGTTTGGGGCTGCGAGGCTTATGTCAAGTGGAGACCTGAAGATAAGCTCGGCCCGCGATCGGTCAAGACATACTTTATAGGTTATCCTAAAGGAACACGTGGTCATTACTTCTATTCGCCAACCGAACAACGTTTTTTTGTTACGGCTAGTGCGACATTCTTAGAGAAGGAATTTCTCGAGAATGCAAAGAGTGATAGAACCTTCGACCTGTCGGAGATTCCAGAACCAAATACCGAGCAACTATTGGAGGAACCAATTCCTTCAATCCCGGCCGCGTGAATATTCCCGAGGAACCTAGGAGATCGGGAAGAGTCTCTATTCCTCCGGACAGATACATTGGTATGGTCGAGGAACATGACATAGATGACGTTCTACTCTTAACGAGTAGTGAACCCGCAACCTATAAAGGTGCCATGACTAGTTCTGACTCAAAGCTATGGCTTGAGGCCATGCAATCCGAGATGGACTCCATGTATGAGAACAACGTGTGGGATCTTGTTGACTTACCTGCTAAGGTTCGTCCCCTTCAATGCAAATGGCTTTACAAGATAAAGCATTCTGTGGAAGGTCAACAAGATATCTACAAAGCACGACTAGTTGCTAAAGGTTTCACCCAAGTGCCAGGTTTGCACTACGATGAGATTTTTGCACCCGTAGTCATGCTGCGTTCCATTCGGATTATCTTAGCGATTGCCGCTTTTCATGACTATGAAATTTGGCAAATGGACGTGAAAACCGCCTTCTTAAACGGTTTTTTGGAGGAAGAGTTGTACATGGTACAACCCGAAGGTTTCATCGATCCAAAGACATCCTAAGAAAGTGTGCAAGCTTAAGCGTTCCATTTATGGACTTAAGCAAGCATCAAGGAGTTGGAATCATCGCTTCGACCAAGTGATAAAAGAAAATGGATTTACTCGATCGGTCGAGGAACCATGTCTATATATCAAGTCGAGTGGGAGCAAGATTGTCTTCCTAATATTGTATGTTGACGACATACTCCTGATTGGGAATGACATACCTCTCTTAACTTCGGTGAAAGTATGGTTGAAAAACCATTTCCAGATGAAAGATCTGGGAGAGGCACAGAGAATTCTAGGCATCCGTATCTATCGAGATAGATCACGACGGATGCTATCTCTCGATCCAGAGTCTTACATAGACAAAGTCCTAGAGAGATTCAAAGATGACTAACTCCAAGAAGGGGTTCCTTCCTATGTCTCCAGGGGTGCATTTGAGCAAGTCTCAGGCACCAGAGACACCGGAAGAAAAAGAGCGCATGGCACGGATACCTTATGCCTCGGCAATAGGATCTATCATGTATGCCATGATATGCACACGTCCCGACGTGGCATATGCATTGAGTATGACAAGTCGATTCCAACAAAGATCCAGGTGAATCACATTGGTTGGTCATCAAGAACATTCTTAAGTACCTACGGAGGACTAAAGATTGGGCATTGACTTATGGAGGCGAACAAAAGCTATGCGCAACCGGTTACGCAGATGCTAGCTTCCAAACGGATCGTGATGACTCGAAATCTCGGGCCTGGATTCGTTTTTACTCTTAATGGCGCTGCGCATCACCGGAAGAGTTCGAAACAAATCACATGTTACAGAGATTCTACGACCGAGTCCGAGTACTATGCCGCGTCTGAAGCTACAAAGGAAGCGATATGGATGCGTCAATTCTTACATGGGCTATCTGTAGTGCCTAGTTCGAATGACCCGATCACCATCTATTGCGACAATAGTGGTGTCATCTTCCAAGCTAAGGAGCCAAAGTCTAGCAACAAGTCTAGACATGTACAACGGAAAGCTCATCTAATCCAGGATTACGTGGAGCAAAAGGCAGTATTGATAGAAAAGATTGCTACAGATGATAACATAGCAGATCCTCTCACTAAAGCATTACGACAAGATAAGCATGAAGGGCACGTAAATTCCATGGGAATTAAACGTGTTCCTAAGTTGTAGTACTCTTTTATGGATTAGATTCATTCGCTTTTGTACCCTATACAACATCATCGTTTTGATATTTTATATATTTTGTTTTCTCATGTGGATTTGTACGACAAATTTTGAACACCACAAAGTGAACTGAACGAACATTATATTTTTTTTACCCTTAATTGCCCACATGAGCTGATAACTCGGCAATTATTTTGTGACGTTGGTTGATGGTGGGTTCAACTAGCCATAAGTCAACAGGTTGACTGACCAATCACAGAGGCGATTTATACGGATATTTCGTAGGACACAATTGTGACAACGACGTGGAGTCCTAAATGTTTTATAACATTCGGTGCCCGGTCGTGGATAGGACCTCCATGGTGATCCTAAGAGTCGATTCTTTTGACTATCGACTGTCTCTTGAGACTAAGGCAGATTTTGGGTGACTTTGGTTTCTTTCTCACGGTCATCCGTAACAGGGGGCCAAGTAGATTGTTTCTGGGTCATTTCATGCTGTGCTTAGATCGGAAGGAGTTCGAGTTGAAGGAAATATTCAGCCTTTATCGTGTACTCGATATTTCTCGGGGCCACTCGAGGAGTCAGAATCGAAATGCATGGCCATGCTCGGATACGGATTCGTTTTATCAGTTAAGTTACTCTCTAGTCGGGGAAACCACTCTAGATCCAGATCGATTGTAAAATACGACCTTTGTGGATCCAGATCTGCAAATTGTTTTACATTGAGTGGGAGAAATTTTAAATGAATATGAGAATCGGTTATCGCACATACACTTGTACGGACAAGTGGGAGTTTGTTGAGCTGTGTCCTCCGCTTAGTGCGGATAACGTCATTGCACATACACATGTACGGACAAGTGGGAGCTTGTTGGGGTTGGTGTCCTTAACGGTTAGTGCAAGGACTTATAAATCTCTAAAAGGATCAAAGGGTATACTTTGTATCATAATCAATTGATCCACGTTTATCAATAACGGTTGGCTTGCTAGATAAGTTTGACGTTATTGTCATACTGATGGCGGTGATCAACTGGTCCCTAAAAGTCACACCTATAGGATACGTTTTGAGTGATGTGACGGTATGAAAATACAATCATGTAGATGCCAAATTTGACTAACCATTAGTTCTGAGTTATTTGACTAATAATTAGTCAAAATGTGATGTTGAGATATTATATTTAATACGGATTAAATATCATGGGCTAAGGCGAATTAACCAGTTAATTCGTAAAATTAAATATAAGCGTTTTATATTTAATTAAATGTATATTGAATATAATTATACAATACTGTTTTGTCGGACATGTATTAATAATTCAACTAACCCGTATTATTAGTTGATGCCTTAATTTCCGATAACCGATAACAGTTTATAATGAAACCGCGTCGTATACACTTAGCAAGCTATGGACCGGACCACGAGTTTAAGTGAAGAGGAAATGAAAAGCCCATTTCCCTCCTCTCACTCGGTTTGGCCGAGACTTGCATAGACAAAAGGGGAGTTTTCTCCTCTTATCTAACCTAATTCATTTTGCTAAAAAATTATTAGGGTTTTGGGAATTGTGCCTCCCGAATTCCGGATCTCTCATCCAACACAAACTCACAAAACAATCCCCTCGATATTGCAAGGCAATTAGGGGATTCTCTCTAGCACAAGGGCATTACTCGGACATCTTGGGTGCAACGATTAGGAGGAGATCTAACTTGATCTCTCATTGCCTTTTGCACTAGGACCGAAGGTTATTTCTATATCTTTATCGTTTCATTATGTTTTTCGTTTTATGACTATAATCACATGTAAATTTTGCGTTATAATCCTATAAAGAGAGGGTTTTATACGGATATTACCCTACAGTATAGCGTATCAGATACGTATAATAAAACCGTATCGTATAATTTTGCTCAGCCCTACAAATGGTAGCTACACAGTTTGACAGGAAAGTCAAGATAATAAGGTCAGACAATGCATTTGAACTTGGTACCAGTGACATTAATGCATCTTTTCTTTCTGACAATGGTATACTGCATCAAACATCCTCCTTTCATACTCCTCAACAGAATTGGGTTGTTAAACGCAAACATAAATATCTTTTAGAAACTGCCAGAGCTTTGAAATTCCAGTCTAATCTCCCTACTAAATATTGGGGGGAGTGCATATTGACTGCTATTTATATTACTAAAAGAATGACATCTAAAGTTTTACAAAATTTGTCCCCTTATGAAATCTTATTTGGCAAAATTCCTGATTTATCTCATCTGAGTTCATTTGGTTGTTTGGTCTATGCCTCTACATCAAAGTCAGGCAGAGATAAGTTCAAACCTAGAGCCATACCTTGTGTCTTTATTGGCTATCCTTTTGGTAAAAAGGCTTACAAGTTGCTTAGTCTTGACAAATATTCCATTCTTAATTCTAGAGATGTTGTTTTCCATGAGACAATCTTTCCATATATAAAAGACAGTTCCTCTCATTTCATTCTTGTTGCTGTTAATGATGATGCTAGTATATTTTCTCAAGTACCTAATAATACAACGGGAAAAAATACATCTATTGAATTTAATAATATTAATACACCAGATATAGGAAATATTAGCAACAATAATTCACATATTCTTAATAATGTTGCTTCTGCTTCAATAAGGCAGTCCACAAGGTCTTCTAGACCACCATCTTATCTACAACACTATGTTTGTTCAAACAAGAATAAATCTTGTAATGCTACTTATTGTCCACTGATAAGGTTAATTTCACTCGTTTGCCTTAATCAAAATAAACCTAAATTACTACTAACAAATAGCCAACGATAAGAAGGGTCGAATCCACAGCGAGGCAAGGTAATTATTCCAGTTTGTCAATATTTAAGTCTGTCTTTAAGTAACCAAATTTTGGGGTTTATTGATTTGTTTTCTAGAAACTAATAACAATGTAAAATAAAGATGAATAATAATAATATTAAAGAGTCTAGGGATTCGGGTTCACTAGGTAGTCATACGGGGTGTGACTTTATTCATTGATAGAGCTAATTATGTTGTTTAAGGTTATATGATCGGTCGATTCAATATTCCTTTAGATCTAATTTAACATGCAATCGCTATTATTAAATTATCTCTATTCAGTTATCGTGGCCTATAATTGATTCTAACCCTGTCGGTGAAAGTCTCAATTCGCTGTACTAGTCAATTAACGCTGGCCAGTAATTATTTTACTAGATGAAGAACAATAACATGAACAACATCAAATAAGCAATATTAACTATCAATTCATTAGTTTAATCCCCTTCTAACAACCTAGATTCCCCTTCTCCCTAGATTAAAGGTTTAGATAATAATAATAATCTTATCTATATAAATTCAGAAGACAATACTCATTGTACAGCGCGCCACCTCATAAATGCATTTTCTTTTTTCTTTTTTTTTGGAAAATCCAGGTTATGGTGGGACCCATGAGTGTGCAACGTATTTAATTATTAAGATATCCGTCTTTTCAAACATGCGATAAATTCCGTCTCGCAACAAATTATATAAAATCATCTTATGGAATACTTCTTCGAATTAATATTATAATAAAATTTTATACATTCCGTGTAAAGAAAATGCATAACATTTACGCAGAATTAATTACAAATGCGAGTAAATGTGATTAAATTACATAATTTTTAAAACAAAATTACATAATTTTTAAAACAAAATTACATAATTTCAGGAAGGAATTACAGTTATATACGGGATCGAACATACAACGTAAATGAATTACAAAAATGAATTACATGTATTTTTGTTAATATTATTGTACCACAAAATCATAACATAATTTTTTAAAAGTACAGGGTACAAATTTTTTTTTCAAAAAACAATAATAACGGCATATGTACTTGAAATATAAAACTCGGCATCTGAACTATCAGCCGCGCACACCGAAATTGGTAGGTGACAATGATAGGTACAATAGAAATGCAAAAACAAATATACATCAAAAAACATTCTGACCCAAATACATACCCGTGCAATTTTGCACGGGTTTAATAATAATAATAATAATAATAATAATAATAATAATAATAATAATAATAATAATAATAATAATAATAATAATAATAATAATAATAATAATAATAATAATAATAATAATAATAATAATAATAATAATAATAATAATAATAATAATAATAATAATAATAATAATAATAATAATAATAATAATAATAATAATAATAATAATGAGAAACATGATGAAAAATAATAAAGATGAATAACGATTTAAATAATAATTGAGGAAAGATTAATAGCAATACCGTAATGAAGAACAATATATCCGAACAGTAATAATAAAGCTAAACTAAACTAGGATTATTTGAGAGAGTTTTAGAGTAATTCCACTAAACCTACGGAAAATAAAGCGTAAATAACCTAGGGTACGAGTTTAGGTATTTAGAATAAAACATAACCGACATAAGGAAATTGGCGGAAAATACTGAAAATAGTGGTTCCTCGATCGAGCCTATGTGCACTCGATCGAGGCACCAATTCTCAAATACAACAACTCTCGACATTGCATATTATAATTAACAAACTGGTTCCTCGATCAATCCTGGCCACACTCGATCCAGTTTGGAGGTTCCTCGATCGAGCCTCCTTGTACTCGATCGAGGCATCACTTGCTTCTTGCTCTTTTTTTCGTGTTTTCATCTTAACTTCTCTTCCTTCATTCTCATGGATTCCCGTGTCGTGATTCGTGTGTTCCTTCATGCCTACTCCGCGATGCCCATTTCATTCATTTGCTCCTCAAATGCATCATTCCTGTATTAAACATCAAAAAGCGGAAGTATCAACTTTCTAACATAAAAGGCATGTAAATGATACAATCTAGCACGAAAACCGTATCAAAAGCAATTAAGGGGAGGCATAAATATGTATATAATTATGACTCATCCAACTCCCCCAAATCATCTCTTTGCTTGTCCTCAAGCAAAGCAACACACAATACAAAAGGCAATCATACAAATGGCGAATAAACAACTCAGAGCTAATGTTGATGCACATACAAATCCCAAACTACCCATATCTGTAACAAAGCAATGACCAAACTGTACCAATAAAACAAATTCAAAGGTACGGGAAATAGAAAACGTAGCTCAAGTCTCAAGTCACCATACTATAGATAAATGCCAAATACCTTTCAATCTTGCAAGATAAATTAGTCGGATTCTCGCGGATTTCACTCATGCACTCATAAGGGGTGAGACATATGTGAAGATAGAAAGAAGTAGAAACACTCACTCAACTTATGAAACATGCATGCAATCTAATGTGATAGAGATTTCCTCAACTAATATATGCAATCACCAAATGTAGACAAAAGTACATGTATCAAGGATAATAAGGGTGACAAATGGGTTAAAGGGATAGAAATGTTTTGTGACAAATGGGTTAAAGGGATAGAAATGTTTTGTGCCAAAGCACGTTATAGATATGTGGAGCTAAGACGGTAGTCGCAGCGCTAAACCAAAACAAAAACCAAATCTTCAAATAACAAACGAACCCAACTTAGAGAAATGATCTCAACTTTACAACACATGGGAGCTAACAAACTACTCTCCAAATATGCATTAGACTCTACAACAATCATTTTGATCCTTGACAAAACCAAATGAAGTAATATATTTTTTTCCTTTTCTTTCTTTTTTTTCGACTTTTTCTTCTTTTTTTCCTTTTTTTTTTCTTTCTTGTTTTTTTCCTTTCTCTTTTGCTTCATATTTTTCTTTTTCCAACACAAGGATACAACACAATTGCTAATAATTCTACTACACCCACAATTGACAATAATAGTCTCAAACCCAACCATAGTAGTAAAATAGACATGATAAACAAGCAACTGCGACTGTCCCGATAAGGTAGGCAAACTCTTGGATTGTATCTATGAAATAGGATATGAAATGGCTACAAGGTTCAAACGGGCTAACAAAACAAGGTAATGTATGGCTTATTTGAACGGTAAGAACCGCCTATCCACATGTACTTAGTCAAATGAAAGCAATAAAAGTATCAAGAAATCAATGTCATACTTATGTAGTTTGATATTAGATATTCCACAAGGAGAAACCACACTCAAGCCTAATTGACAAGGAGACCAGTTTATTGATGTTCCTGGCCTAGGAAGCTCTATAGACCTCAGAATTTAAGTAGTTTACCAACATAATATTGTAAAATTTATTTGGCATAAGGCATATTATGACGGTCAAGACTTGAGTTATGAGCTTTGTTTTTCATAGCTAACATGTCAAAACAATATACATGGACAACTTACGTGGGATTCAAGTACCAAGACAAAGCAAATTATCATCACTGCTAAACAATTCACTAAGACTCGACCTAAAATAAATAAAAACATGTTTTTGGATTTTTGAAATTTTTAATTTTTATGGTTTTATTTTTTTTCATAGCACACAACTTAATTAAAAGAAACAACTGAAATAAATACTCTTCCCCAAACCTATATGTCACAGTGTCCTCATTGTGACGCCTACAGCATATCAATCACACAGAAAATCTAGCAACCTAAATGACACTACTAACAAAGGGAAGAGGGAAATAAGAAATACAATAAAACAAATATAAGGAAAGATAGTACCAGCTGTGTAGCAAAAGCTCCCCCAAACCAGCTGGAAAGTGAGGGATGTAGTGACCAGCTGTCACTACTGCGCTCCATCATCATCATAATTATCATTGCCACCATGGATGGCCTCATCATACCCATCAATATCCTCAAACATAGCCTCCAACTAAGGATCAGGGACACGGCCTCTAGCACGACCACCTCGTCTACCACGGCCTCTAGCACGACCGCCTCTAGGAACAGCTGCTGCAGCAGAAGAAGAAGCTGCAAACTGACCAAATGGCCTTTTCTGAGAAAGAGGGACCCCAATATCCTCAGGAAACACACTGGTAGGCTGGTGAGGGCGAATAGGAGTGTAAAATGGTCGACCCAGAGCACCATATTCCCTTCTAAACTGGTCGTGCTCCGTAGAAGTAACACCATAAAGGTGAAAAACACGACTCTCATCACCAGGTGTAGTGTAAAAGCTCGGAGTAGTACCAGTATACTGACCTCCCCCAGAAATAGTAGTGGCCTCCATCTGCTCCCATAACCGCCTCTCTGTCAAGGCAGTGTTAATACCCTGGTGAATCCTCACTTCCCTCTCAATAGCTGGATCAAAATGGTAACCATAGTGGGAAGTAGAAGCAATAGAAGGGCCAGAAGGCTAAGGCTGGTAAGAACCGGGCAACTCGGTAGGAGGTCTACGGCGCCCTCCAGTGGTAGCTATAGTCCTAGAACCAGGTAAAGTAACCAAAAAGCTCATCTGGAATCAAATAGGTGACGAGTGCAGGTCTCTGCCTAGACTCATTCTCCTCTGGAGGTGCGATTTCTGGCAATTTAGGGTTAGGTAATAGCATGTAATAGTGATCCCTCACCACCAAGAATGTCAATATAAGAGATGTCATAACGTAGATAATCGTCATATACCAAAGGCTCAGGATCCTCCATAGGCTCATAAGGAGCATCTCCCTCAAAATCACACAAAAGGCGTGCAATCCTAGTAATAATGGCCCCGCTATCTAAATCCGCATACTTCCCAGTCATGCGGTCTAAGGCTTGGCAAACAAGGGCTGGTGGAGAGAACTGGAAGGGCTCCTCCTGATAGGGGTTCAAGTAACTAGTCAAAATCAATACCTCTGAGGATGAGGCCTTACTCCTGTCATGCCTCCCAAATAATAAATAACTCATATACCGCAAAAAGAGCTTATGGCAGACATGTTGCACATCAAGCAAATCCATAGAACTGACATCTGCATTCGCAAAACCAGTAAACAAAGGAAAATATCTAACAGCAGACAAGCCAGTAGCATCATATAAATCCCCATCAGAATGCTTATCTATGCTTAGGATCTCAGAAAGCCGATCAAAATTCAAAGACCGTTCAACATTTAACAATCTAAAACGAATCAAGTGTTACTTTGGGAGATAGACATACGAGCTAAGAAATTCAAGAGTCAAGCCACGATAAGATAGTTCATGCATAATAAAGAGACCCTGCAACCCAAGCTCAAAGAACATATCATACATGGCATCGTCAATTTTGAAAGTGCGCAAAATCTTACGGTCTACACACCGAGTTGGAAGCATTGTTTTTGTACATCAATTCCACAAATTTATCCCTCTGCTCCTTATCCCGAAATTCAACAAAAAAAAACTCGTCTATTGGTAGTAGCTCCTCCTCTTCCTCCACGGAAGACTCTACTACCACCGACTGACGAACGGGAACGCGCCTCTCCTGTGGCCTCTTGTTACCTTGTCCACTAGTTTGAGGATGATATGCCAATCCTCTACGGTGTGTAACGCCATATTTCTTCAATAAAGAATTAAGATGACATTCATTGAAATGCTTTCCTCCATCGCTAATCACCGCGCGAGGCACTCCAAACCGTGGAAAGATGATTTTCTAAAACAACTTAACAACAGATTTAGCATCACAAGTGGGGGTGGCAATTGCCTCCGCCCATTTAGAAACATAATCTACAGCTACTAAAATATATTATTCCCATGAGAAGTAGGGAATGGCCCTTGGTAGTCAATACCCCCAAACATCAAAAATCTCCACCTCTGAGATTCCAGTTTGAGGCATCTCATGCCATTGTGAAATATTACCTGTTCTTTGACATGCATCACAAGAACGGACAAAAGTAGTAGCATTTTTCAAGATACTTGGCCAAAAGAAACCCGATTGCATTACCTTAGCAAAAGTCCTAGAAGGACCATGATGACCGCCATAAGAAGAAGAGTGACAATGAGAGAGAATGGCATGTACCTCACCCTTCGGAATACACCATCTATAAATACCGTCTGCGCACTCCCGGAACAAGTATGGATCATCCCAGAAATACCGCTTCACATGATGCATAAATCTCTTCTTCTATTGATAAGACAAGTCAGGAGGAAGAATACCTCCAACCAAGTAATTAGCATAATCTGCAAACCATGGAGTTCTCGTAGCAATAGCTAGAAGATGGTCATCTGGAAAAGAATCATCAATAGGCAAAATCTCTCTTCCTTCAAATCTCAATCTAGACAAATGATCTGTAACAACATTCTCAGCACCAGACTTATCACGAATTTCTAAATCAAATTCTTGCAATAATAAAATCCATCTAATAAGTCGTGGTTTAGCTTCTTGTTTAGTTAAAAGATACTTTAATGCTGCATGGTCAGTATGAACAGTAACTTTAAAACCAACAAGATAAGCTCTAAATTTGTCTAAAGCATAGACAACTGCAAGAAGCTCCTTCTCCGTAGTAGCATAGTTGATCTGCGCATCATCAAGAGTCTTACTTGCATAGTAAATAGCATGCAACACCTTATCTTTTCTTTGCCCCAAAACAGCTCCAACTGCATAGTCACTGGCATCACACATAATCTGAAAAGGCAAACTCCAATCCGGAGATCGGATTATAGGAGCTGTGATAAGAGCTTGTTTAATCCTATCAATAGACTTAACACACTCATCAGTAAACACAAAAGGTGTATCTTTATGAAGCAGTCGAGTTAGAGGTTGAGCAATTTTTGAAAAATCCTTAATAAAGCGATGATAGAACCCTGCATGACCAAGAAAACAACGTACACTCTTAACATTAACCGGGTACGGGAGTTGCTCAATTACCTCAACCTTAGCTTTATCCACTTGGACCTTTACCTGACACCAAATGACCAAGTACCACCCCTTCAGTAACCATGAAGTGGCACTTCTCCCAGTTGAGCACAAGATTGCTCTCCTCACAGCACTACAAATCCTTAGTCAAGTTTCTCAAGCAAACATCAAAATCAGTACCATAAATATTGAAATCATCCATAAAGACTTCCATAATAGACTCTAAGTAATCAGAAAATATGGCCATCATACAACGCTGAAAAGTAGCTGGGGCATTACATAAACCAAAAGGCATCCTCCTATAAGCAAATACACCATATGGACATATGAAAGTAGTCTTTTCCTGATCATCAGGATGAATGGGTATCTGAAAGAAATCGGAGTAGCCATCTAGGTAACAGAAATAACTATGGCACGCTAATCTCTCTAAGATTTGATCAATATAAGGAAGTGGGAAGTGGTCTTTCTTAGTAACTGTGTTCAACTTCCTATAATCAATACACATCCTCCAACCTGTAACAAGTTTAGTAGCAATTAATTCATTCTTATCATTCTTCACTACTGTAGTACCTCCCTTCCTAGGTACAACATGGACAGGACTGACCCACTTAGAATCAGATATAGAGAAAATAATGCCACCATCAAGTAATTTCTGTACCTCTTTCCTTACCACCTCCTGCAGTAGAGGATTAGTCGTGTATGACCCTGTGCACTAGGCTTGTGGCCTTCTTCCAAGTGAATATGATGCATACAAAAGTTATGACTAATACCTTATAAATCATCAATGCTATACCCAATGGCCTTTTTATGAGTTTTCAAAACAGTCAACAAAGCAGAAACTTGGCCTTCCGTTAGGCTAGCATTGACAATTACTGGGTTCATTTCACAATCATCCAAAAATTAATACTTAGGATGAGAGGGAAGGGGTTTAAATTCAGGTTTCTTTACCTCGGTAACCTTATACGGGATACCTAAGTTGTATACCTTTTAATGTGGGCATTCCTCTCCAGTTAGCAACTTCTCAATCTCATCAACTTCTTGACTCCATGAACCCGTCTCAGCAGCTGAATCAGAAACAAGGGCAATCTCCATAGGATCCCTATTTAAACACATAGCAAGACACTCATCAATAGTAAAATCAGCAATATCTATACTATGACAAGTTTCTTCTATCATGGGATGTTTTAAAGCTTTTTCCTAGTTAAAAACAATAGTATCATCCCCCACAGCTAAAGTTAGTCTCCCTCTCCTAACATCTATAACCGCCCCCACTGTGTGAAGGAATGGTCTACCCAAGATGATAGGAATTTGGTTGTCCTCACCCATATCTAAGACAACAAAATCAACGGGAATGAAGAATTTCCCAACTCGAACGGGAACATCCTCCAACACACCCAATGGGTGTTTAATAGATCGGTCAGCCATCTGCAAAGTCATATTAGTCACAGTCATTTGACCCATATTTAATTTCTTACAAATAAAATAAGGCATGACACTAACGCTAGCTCCTAAATCACAAAGAGTTTTACTAATAGCAAGATGGCCGATATAACTGTGGGATTTATCTGTATGCATCCCTTTAAATTTAAGGACTATAACGAATTTATCATGATGAAAGCATGTCATAAATAAATTGCATAAACAAAAGGGTAAAGAGATGACGAAATAACCTTCGGTCCTAGCTTATATGGCCTATGAACAATATCGCAATGATATTCTCCTATCAGTTGCACCCAAGATGATATGAGAAATGCCCTTTGATTATGCTAGAATCGATCCAAAAATTAACTAATTAATTTTTAGGTCTTTTTTTGTGTTTTTCGTAGAGATGAGAGGCAAGGATTAGGTTAGAATGAATTAGGTTAGAAAATGATCTCACCTCACCTCTTATTGTAACCGAAAATAAGAAGGATGAGGGAGATATTTTTTTTCTCTAAAATTCTCGGCCCAAATCCCGAAAAATAGAAGAGATATCTTTCTCTTTTTCGGTTATTCCAAAAATGTATAAAATGTGTTAAATTGTCATCTAGTGATGATCGAACCCATGACCTCTTGGTTTGAGTACCCTCACTATTACCACTATGACACATTCATCTTGTTGGTATTAAATATAACCGATTACATTTAATTACGAATTAACAGATTAATTCGTCCAAGCTAACATTAGATACATTTAATTAAATATAACTTATTATATTCAATTTACGAATTGACATTTAATTCGTCTCAACTAATATTATTTAATCTTCATTAAATAATTGTCTCATCGACACATTGACTAACTGTTTAGTCATATAAGGCATCAATGTGATCATATTTCTATAACCACATCTCTCAAATACATCCTATAGGTGTGACCTTTAGGGACCAGTTGATCACCGCCATCTATATGATAATAAGGTCAAACTTTCTAGCAAGCCAACCGTTATTAGGTAATCGTTAATCAACTGATTAAATACGAAGTATACCCTTGTGAACCTGTAAGAGATTTACAAATGTTATCACACTAATTTGTGGAGGACACAAGCTCCAATAAACTCCCACTTGTCCTCACAAGTGTATGTGCGATTACCGATTCTCATATCCTAAAATTTCTCCCACTCAATGTAAAACAATTTGCAAATCTGTATTCACAAAGGTTGTATTTTACAAGCGACCATCATCAAGAGTGGTTTCCCCGACTAGAGAGTAACTTAACTGATAAACGAATCAACATTCGAGCATGGCTATGCATTTCAGTTACAACTCCTCGAGTGGCCCTGAGAAATAACTATACCTGATAAGGGTTGGATATTTTCCTCAACTCGAATCCTGCATATATAAGCACAGTATGAAATGACCCAGAAAAAATCTACTTAGCCTCCAGTTACGGCAGACCGTGAGAAAGAAACCAAAGTCACCCAAAAACTGCCTTAATCTCAAGAGACAGTCGATAGTCAAAAGAATCGACTCTAGGAACACAATGGATGTCCTATCCACGACCTGGCACTGAATGTTTTTAAACATTTAGGACTCCATTACGTTGTCACAAAAAGTTGTCCTACGAGGTATCGTTATAATCTCGCATCTGTGATCGATCAGTCAACCGTTTGACTTATGGCTCGTTGAACCCACCATCAATCGACTGCACAATATAATAGCCGGAGTTATCAGCTCACATTGGCGATTACGGACCAAAACAAATATAATGTAATTCAGTTCACTTTGTGGCGTTCAATGTTGTCAGTACAATCCACATGAAAAACAAAATATTATAATAAAACGATGAAGTTATAAATAGTATATGAAAAAGAAAATGTATCAAATCCATTATCAAGTACTACAACTCAGGAACACGTTTAATTTCCATGGAAATTACGTGCCCTACATGCTTATCATAATTCAACGGTTTAGTGAGAGGATCCGCGATGTTATCATCCGTCGCAATCTTGTCTCTCACTATCTCCTCTTGCTCCACGTAATCACGGATCAGGTGAGCTTTCCGATGTACATGTCTAGATTTGTTGCTAGACTTTGGCTCCTTAGCCTGGAAGATGGCACCTCTATTGTCACAATAGATGGTGATCGGGTCATTCGAACTAGGAACTACCGTAAGTACTTGTAAGAATTGACACATCCATATCGCTTCCTTTGCTGCCTTCGAAGCGGCATAGTACACGGATTCAGTAGTAGAATCTGTTACAACACTCTGTTTGGAACTTTTCCAGCTGACCGCAGCACCATTAAGAGTGAAGACGAACCCGGACTGAGATTTTGAATCATCTCGATCCGTTTGGAAGCTAGCATCTGAATCGGTTCATGCGCATAGCTTAGTATCTCCTCCATAAGTCAATACCCAATCCTTAGTCCTCCGTAGGTACTTGAGGATGTTTTTAACAGCTATCCAGTGTGTTTCACCTGGAGTCTTTTGGTACCGACTCGTCATACTCAATGCATATGCCACATCTGGACGTGTGCATATCATGGCATACATGATCTATCCTATTGCAGATGCATAAGGAACACGACTCATGTGCTCAATCCCTTCAGGCGTCGTGGGTGACTCAGACTTGCTCAACTGCATCCCAGTCATCATTGGAAGGTTCCCCTTCTTGGAGTTGGTCATGCTGAACTTCTCAAGAATCTTATCCAAATAAGACTCCTGACTAAGTAATAACGTCCATCATGATCTATCTCGGTAGATACGGATTCCCAAAATGCGTTGTGCCTCATCCAGATCTTTCATCTGGAAATGGTTCTTCAACCATCCTTTAACCGAAGATAGGAGAGGAATGTCATTCCCAATCAAGAGTATGTCATCGACATACAATATCAAGAGCACAATCTTGCTCCCACTCGACTTGATATATAAGCATCGTTCCTCAACCGATCGAGTAAAACCATACTCTTTTATCACCTGGTCGAAACGATGATTCCAACTCCGAGAAGCTTGCTTAAGTCCATAAATGGAACGCTTAAGCTTGCATACTTTCTTAGGATGTTCAGGATCTATGAAACCTTCGGGTTGCACCATGTACAACTCTTCCTCCAAATAACCATTTAAGAAGGCGGTTTTCACATCCATTTGCCAAATTTCATAATCATGAAATGCAACAATCGCTAAGATTATCCGAATGGAACGTAGCATGACTACAGGTGCAAAAATCTCATCATAATGCAATCCGTGCACTTGGGTGAAACCTTTTGCCACAAGTCGTGCCTTATAGGTATCTGGTTACGCGTCTACAGAACGCTTTATTTTGTAAAGCCATTTGCACTGTAGAGGTTTTACCTTATTAGGTAAATCAACTAGATCCCATACGTCATTCTCATACATGGAGTCCATCTCGGATTGCATGGCTTCGAGCCATAGCTTTGAGTCGGAACAGGTCATGGCACCTTTATAGGTAGCGGTTTCATTACTCTCTAGGAGTAAAACGTCATTCTCCTCGACCATACCAATGTATCTGTCCGAAGGATGAGAGACTCTACCCGACCTCCTAGGTTCCTCAGGAATATTAACCGTATCATCAGTTGGAGGAACAACTTCCTCCATCCGTTCCTCGGTTGTTGGTTCTGAAATCTCCGACAGCTCGAAGGTTCTATTACTCGTCTTGTTCTCGAGAAATTCTTTCTCTAAGAACGTCGCACTAGCCGCAACAAAAACTCGATGTTCGGTAGGTGAATAGAAGTAATGACCAAATGTTCCTTTTGGATAACCTATAAAGTATGTCTTGACCGATCGCGGGCCGAGCTTATCCTCGTGTCTCCACTTGACATAAGCCTCGCAGCCCCAAACCCGAATAAAGGACAAGTTAGGGACCGTTCCCTTCCACATTTCATATGGAGTCTTGTCGACAGGTTTAAACGGACTTCGGTTAAGTATAAGAGCAGCTGACAAAAGAGCAAAACCCCATAATGAATCAGGCACTACCGTGTGACTCATCATGGATCGAACCATATCAAGAACGGTTCGATTTCTCCGTTCGGACACACCATTTAATTGAGGTGTTCCAGGTGGAGTTAACTGTAGAACGATTCCACAGTCTTTAAGGTGTTGATCAAACTCATTTGAAAGATATTCGCCACCCCGATGTGAACGGAGTGCTTTAACCTTTCTACCCAGTTGGTTTATGTACCCTGTTCGGTATTCCTTGAATTTCTCAAAGGACTCACTTTTATGCTTCATTAAGTAGACATATCCGTATCTACTCAAATCGTCCGTGAAAGTGATAAAATATCTATAGCCATCTCTAGCGGTAATTGACATAGGTCCACAAACATCAGTATGTATGAGTCCTAATAGGTCACTAGCGCGCATTCCTACACCTTTGAAGGAAATTCGAGTCATCTTGCCAATGAGACATGACTCACACGTGCCATATGTAAAAAAATCGAATGCGGGAATAGTCCCATTATCGACGAGTTTCTTCACGCGTTTCTCATTTATGTATCCCATTCGACAATGCCATAGATAGGTTTGATCTTTGTCACCAACCTTTATTTTCTTATTATTCACGTGTAATACTTCCGTGGTTTGGTCTAAGATGTAAATTCCATTCATGGAAACTGCTTTGCCATAAATCATTTCATTGAATGAGAAAATATAGCTATTATCCTTTATTGAAAATGCAAAACCGTCTTTAGCAAGTACGGAAACAGAAATAATGTTCTTAGACAAACTGGGTACATAGTAACAGCTATTTAAAAATGACTCAAAACCACTAGGGAGTTGGATTACATATGTTACCTTCGAGACAGCAGCAACTCGTTCTCTATTCCCGACTCGCAGGTCCAGATCACCTTTTTCGAGAGGTATGATGTTCTTTAGGCCCTGCAAATGATTACACAGATGAGAACCACAACCAGTATCAAGTACCCAAGTTCCGAAACTTGCATGGTTAATCTCAATCATATGAATATAAGACGACATACCAACAGGAACGACGCGGCCTGCTTTGATGTCCTCACGATAGACGGGACAGTTCCTCCTCCAATGTCCAGTTTTGTGACAATGGGGGCACTCTATGTCACCGCTCTTGCTCTTTGCCTTGCCCTGTGAGCCATTAGTCTCACCAGGCACACTCTTATCATTTCCTGGCTTTTTAAACTTGGGCTTACCTACAGCTAGGTCGCCATGAGCCTTGCCCTTACCTTTACCCTTGTTTGAAATCATGAGAACATCCTGCTTCATGCTCCCACTCAATTTCATATCCTTCTCGGTCTGTACGAGAAGGGAGTGTAGCTCATGAGGACTCTTTTTCAAGTCATTCATGTATTAGTTCGCCCTGAAAAGGGCAAAACCATCGTGAAGAGAATGAAGCATTCGGTCAATGACAATGCTCTCACTGATTTTACAATTCAGTGCCTCCAGCTTCTCGACATTCTCAATCATGTGAAGAATGTGTGGGCTAACCGGTTGACCCTTCTAGAGTTTCGCATCAAAGAAGCGACAGGTATGCTCATATGTAACGATTCTCGGTGCTTTTGAGAACTCGTTAGTGAGCGTGGTGAAAATCTTGTTTGCACCTTGGGCAATGAAGCGTCTCTGCAAATTGGTTTCCATTGCAAAGATGAGTACGTTCTTTATCGCACCCGCTTCCATAACGAAGTCACTATAAGCGAGTGACTCGTTGACTCTGCATTGGGGCCTGGTTTACCGGTATTGGCTCGATTAAGTACCGAGCTTCTGCAAGTCGGAATGGCAAGATTCCGTAGTCTTTGCCTCCCGATCCGCAAAGTTGGACCCGTCATTTTTCAGACGTGTGAACTGATTCATTTGGACCATGAAAATTTTAAGCCAGGACGCGCGATCAAGTGTGACACTAGGCATTGGGATTTCGTTATTTCCAGCCATTTGTTGTAACAGTATTATCAAAAATAATCGTGTTCTACACTGCGAAAGAAGAATAAAAATAATAAGCATGTGCATCGTTTTGATTTTAAGTCTAATGAACTAATGTCATAACGCGAAGACTCAAGCATTTATACAATTGACCTCCCTCAAGAATTATATAAATGATCCCAAGACTCAATTCTCTGTAAATTGATAAGCTAACCTTTTAGCTAATTCTACCGTTAGAATTCTTGGTTGATAAATTTCTGTAAATTCTATCTTTTAGTTCATCATAATCATGAGAAACTCTTCGGACTATAATGTTGAGATAAACTAAGTCAACACAATTACTTACCCAACGTAGAAGGGGTTATATTATGCCTACCGACGAAGAAGGGATTCATAGTTGTTTACCCTTATAAAGACTAATCTCAATTTCCGTTTTAGAGGAAGATCCCATCAACTTTATTTTAATTCATTTTAAGTGAACTAATATCTAGCATGCGAGAATGAATAAACTAAGGTGATGGCTTAAAAATGTGACATCTGTATGTCCATGAAAACTAACATACAATCTATATGAGTCAATTTTCATGCATTTTAGTAGTAGGTGGTTTGGTTTTAGGCGGAATATGATGCATAAACTATCATGTGAATGAAAAGCAATAGGAATGAAAAACGTAAAAGCAATAATAAAGTCCTAGTGTGGCCTATCCTATCAAAATGAACATTAAATACAAGTTTGGAATCCATCCTTGGACCCGAGATGCTTGTCTCGATGTTCCATCTTGATCCATGTAGCGGGAGTGAGCTCAAATCTCCATCTTTAGTCTTCTTTGAAAATTACAATAAATAAATTTACATAATAAACCTATTTATTACATTCTAATTTCAAAACCCAAAAACTAAAGAAAAATAAAGGAGATTCGAGATCTCATAATTACATTAAAAATTATGTTTCCTTCATTACGAAAACATAATTTGACTAAGGCCACACTAAGTATTACAAATTACAACCGATTGCAAAAAAATACGTAAATAAATTCATTCAACGATTCATTCAACAAAAAAAAATAAAATGCATCAACTAAAAATAAATTAAACATACATGACACAATTCCTTAATTATGTTGATTAATTTATCCAAACCACCTATTTAAATTAACAAATTAAGCGACAATTCCTCAATTGATCACATTAATTTCAAACTTAATTCATATTAAACTTGTAATATGAATTTAATCCATCAATATTTTAAACTGCTTTAAAATAATTAGGTATCTTTAAATTGTGAACCGTTTCACAATAACTAATTGGCCAAAAACAAAAAAAATTTATAAAAGTTCTCGGCATAATCAAGGAAAAACAAAACAAGCCTGTTTCTTATTTTATACACGGTTTTATCTGTAAAAACCGAAACAAAAAAAAATTTTTTTTTTTTAAATCTGTCCCCTGTGAACAGTAACACGTGAACAGTAACAACAACAAAAAATTCTTTTCTCGGATGCTTTTCAAATCGGCATAAACAAAAACAACCGCAAAAAAAAAACTTTAATCGGTTTTTCAAGAAAAACCAAGAGAGAAAAGAAACAGAAATTTTTTTTTTTTAATACTGTTCATCCGTGAACAGTACAGAAACAGCAGAAAAAAAAATTCACGGCTATAAAAAAATTAAAAAGCCCCAAAATATTTTATCAATTCGACAAAACCGATTTCCATTTACATCTCGATTTAATAAATCGAAACATCTACAAATTATCATATTATTATCTTAACCGATTAAAAACAACAATATGAGAATCAAATGGAAATAAAGCAACAAAAAAAACGCAACAATCTGCAAAAAAAAAAAATTCCTCTCGGCACAAAATTTTTTCCAGCCGAACCATTAATTTTTTTTTGAAACCCTAATGTTGTTAACAAACGATTTTATGAAAATCATCAAAATTAAAATTCGTGGCCTTGGCTCTGATACCACTTGTGGGATTTATCTGTATGCATCCCTTTAAATTTAAGGACTATAACGAATTTATCATGATGAAAGCATGTCATAAAATAAATTGCATAAACAAAAGGGTAAAGAGATGACGAAATAACCTTCGATCCTAGCTTATATGGCCTATGAACAATATCGCAATGATATTCTCCTATCAGTTGCACCCAAGATGATATGAGAAATGCCCTTTGATTATGCTAGAATCGATCCAAAAATTAACTAATTAATTTTTAGGTCTTTTTTTGTGTTTTTCGTAGAGATGAGAGGCAAGGATTAGGTTAGAATGAATTAGGTTAGAAAATGATCTCACCTCACCTCTTATTGTAACCGAAAATAAGAAGGATGAGGGAGATATTTTTTTTCTCTAAAATTCTCGGCCCAAATCCTGAAAAATAGAAGAGATATCTTTCTCTTTTTCGGTTATTCCAAAAATGTATAAAATGTGTTAAATTGTCATCTAGTGAGGATCGAACCCATGACCTCTTGGTTTGAGTACCCTCACTATTACCACTATGACACATTCATCTTGTTGATATTAAATATAACCGATTACATTTAATTACGAATTAACAGATTAATTAGTCCAAGCTAACATTACATACATTTAATTAAATATAACTTATTATATTCAATTTACGAATTGACAGTTAATTCGTCTCAACTAATATTATTTAATCTTCATTAAATAATTGTCTCATCAACACATTGACTAACTGTTTAGTCATATAAGGCATCAATGTGATCATATTTCTATAACCACATCTCTCAAATACATCCTATAGGTGTGACCTTTAGGGACCAGTTGATCACCGTCATCTGTATGATAATAACGTCAAACTTTCTAGCAAGCCAGCCGTTATTAGGTAATCGTTAATCAACTGATTAAATACGAAGTATACCCTTGTGAACCTGTAAGAGATTTACAAATGTTATCACACTAATTTGTGGAGGACACAAGCTCCAACAATAGCAAGGGATAGAAAAACTCCCTGCATCCTTAAGCTTAGGTGGTGAATTAACTTGCAATACGGCGCTGCACTTCTGAGTAAAAGCAATGGTCTCCACCTCATCAAAGGACCTCTTCCTTTTCAATATCTCTTTCATAAACTTCGCATAAGACGGCACTTAAGTGATCAACTCAGTAAAAGGAACACTTACCTGCAAGTTCTTCACTACCTCCATAAACCTTCCAAACTGCTTGTCCAGCTTAGACTTTTGTTGAAGATGCGGAAAAGGTAGTGCAATAGTAATCGGCTCGACTTCCTTTGCTTTAGAATTAATTTTTGACACCGTCATCAACCAGGGGGGTGCCTCGATCGAGCCTTGATGTCACTCCATCGAGCACTGCACTTCCTCGATTGAGCCTGGTCCTACTCGATCGAGGAACCAAAACAGTTTCGTCTTTTTTGGTTTTCTCGCTTTTCTTCAAATCCCGTGTTTCAGTTTCGTCAATTTCTTTTTTCGTCACTTAGCTCCAAATTTCCCAATCCCTTAGGATGCATGTAGGGAACTTCATATTTATCAATGGGCATGTCCGGACCTTGATAAGAAGTACCGCTCCTCAAAGAAATAGCGTTAACTTGCTCATGAGCTTGTTTACCTTGAGGAGGAAGACCGGACTGTTTTGATGGATTTTGAGCCGCCATTTGATCAACTTGAGTATTCAACATCTTGTTGTGAGCCATGAGTTCGGAGATATGATCTGTTTGCTTTTGTTGCATCATCAAAGTTTGATGTAAGAGAGCTTTTAACTCCGACACCTCATTACTTGGAGCTTGAGGAGGAGGTTGCATTTGTTGAAAACCTCCTTGATTTGGCCTTTGATAACCTCCTTGTGGTTGATTACCACGATTTGGAGGAATAATATAAGGATTTTGTTGAGGAGCTTGAGCATAGGCATTCTGACTCCTTTCAGGGAATAAGTTAGAATATGGCGTACCTTGCTTGAAAGACTGGAAGGCATGAACTTGCTCAATGGTACTCATACATTTGGCCGCAGTTTGGCCATCTATCCCACATATCTCGCAGGACACTTCTTGTTGAACCATGTGAACCATCTCTTGCTTACCCAAAGACTGGCTAGTCTTCAATTCGGCTATTTGATCAAGTATAGCCTTCAATTGTTCCACGACCGCACTTTCTGAACCACTTCCTCTCTTGCTGCCTCTGGGGTTAACATACTCAGCTGTGTGAGTAGCTATCTGATCAATCAAATTCCAAGCATTACCATCATTAGTGTTATCTTGGAATCTCCCATTAGCAGCTGAATCAAGCAAGGCTCTATGATCATCATACAACATGTTGTAAAACTGGTTGCAAAGGAACCAAATTTCAAAACCATGGTGAGAGACGGACCGCACGAGACGTTTGAACCGTATCCAAGCTTCATTAAAATCCTCAGTATGATGACCTTGTTTAAAACTTGTAATCTGACTTCTAAGAGCATTGGTTTTCTGTGGTGGAAAATACCTCTTGTAGAATGCAAGAGCTAGAGAAGTCCAGTTGGTAATTGCATCGGTCTCCATATCTAAGTCCCTTAACCACTCAGCTGCATCATCTCTCAAAGAGAAAGGAAATAAGGTCTGTTTCACCTTATCTTGAGTCACCCCAACTGTTAAAGGAATAGAACAGCAGTATATAATAAATTTTTCCTTGTGCTTTGCGGAGTCCTCTCCAGCTTTTCCTCCAAATAAATTCCTCTCTACTAGGCTTATGTATGAAGGCTTGATCTCAAAAGTTCCCTTATCAGCGGTAGGGAGCTTGAAGCCTTTAGGAATAGAAGCAACCGTGGGTTCGGAGTGATTGGCTAATGTTGGCATCTTTGATGTTGTAGAAATCACAAGTGCAGAAATAAGAGTGCCCTCTTCAAAGGACGAATCTTCTGCAAAAGTATACCGCTCATAGTCAAGTGTACTCAAGTCTTCCACTTAACTTACTTCTCTTTGAAATTTTCGTCTGTACCGAAACGTCTTTTCTGGCTCGAGATCAAAAGGTATAATCTCTAACCTGTTAGACCTGGGCATACACGAAAACAACAAGAAAAGATAAAACTGTCTCAAAGAACTGATGCTCCCTGAGACAAAAGACAAAAATAAACAAAAACAAACAAGAAAATTGTTGCCTCCCCGGCAACGGCGCCAAATTTGATAAGGCTAAAGTCGTATCACCTAATCAAAGTAAATCTATCTCAGTACTAACAAAATAGCTAGCGGTAAGAAGGGTCGAATCCACAGAGAGACGGGGTAATTATTCCAGTTTGTCAATATTTAAGTTTGTCTTTAAGTAACCAATTTTGGGGGTTTGTTGATTTGTTTTCTAGCAACTAATAACAATGTAAAATAAAGATGAATAACAATAATATTAAAGAGTCTAGGGATTCGGGTTCACTAGGTAGTCATACGGGGTGTGACTTTATTCATTGATAGAGCTAATTATGTTGTTTAAGGTTATATGATCGGTCGATTCAATATTCCTTTAGATCTAATTTAACATGCAATCGCTATTATTAAATTATCTCTATTCCGTTATCGTGGCCTATATTGATTCTAACCCAGTCGGTGAAAGTCTCAATTCGCTATACTAGTCAATTAACCCTGGCCAATAATTAATTTACAAGATGAAGAACAATAATATGAACAACATCAAATAAGCAATATTAACTATCAATTCATTAGTTTAATCCCCTTCTAACAACCTAGATTCCCCTTCTCCCTAGATTAAAGGTTTAGCTACTCATATTGAAGGGAAGAACAACAATAATAATAAGACAAACATGATGAACAATAATAAAGATGAATAACGATTTAAACAATAATTGAGGAAAGATTAATAGCAATACCGTAATGAAGAACAATAGATCCGAACAATAATAATAAAGCTAAACTAAACTAGGAGTATTTGAGAGAGTTTTAGAGTAATTCCACTAAACCTACAGAAAATAAAGCGTAAATAACCTAGGGTACGAGTTTAGGTATTTATAATAAAACATAACCGAATTAAGGAAATTTGCGGAAAATACTGGAAAATAGTGGTTCCTCGATCGAGCCTATGTGCACTCGATCAAGGCACCGATTCTCAAATACCCCAACTCTCGACATTGCATATTATAGTTAACAAATTGGTTCCTCGATCAATCCTGGCCTCACTCGATCGAGTTTGGAGGTTCCTCGATCGAGCCTCCTTGTACTCGATCGAGGCATCACTTGCTTCTTGCTTTTTTCTTCGTGTTTTCATCTTAACTTTTCTTCCTTCATTCTCATGGATTCCCGTGTCGTGCTTCGTGTGTTCCTTCATGCCTACTCCGCGATGCCCATTTCATTCCTTTGCTTCTCAAATGCATCATTCCTGCATTAGACATCAAAAGGCGAAAGTATCAACGTTCTAACATAAAAGGCATGTAAATGATATAATCTGGCACGAAAACCGTATCAAAAGCAATTAAGGGAGGCATAAATATGTATATAATTATGACTCATCATCCACATACTCTTACATCTGTCTGTGAGAGTATTTGTCCTATTGCATCTAGCATTTGGTTGTATGTTTCTTCTATTGTTGCTGGCAGCAGTTCTATTTCTGTCCAAGAGCCAAAGACATATCAGGAGGCCTCAGCATTTCTTGAATGGCAAGAAGCTATTGCAGCAGAGTTCAAGGCTTTAAATGCTAATAACATCGGGTCCATTGTTCCTTTACCTAAAGGAAAGAAAGCAATCTCCTGCAAATGGGTTTTCATGGTAAAGCACTAGTTAGATGGATCCATAGAAAGGTACAAGGCCAGGCTGGTTGTCAAAGGTTACACACAAAAAGAAGGAATAGATTATATAAAAACTTTTTCACCAGTTGTTAAGATGACAACAATCACAAGCTTAGTTGCAGTAAAGAAAAATTGGCAATTAACTCGGCTAGATGTCAATAATGTCTTCCTCCATGGTGAACTTGATGAGGAGGTTTATATGTCCATTCCTCCTGGACTGACTATCTCTGACAAGAATGTTGTATGCAAGCTTCAGAAATCCTTGTATGGTTTGAAACAAGCATCCAGGCAATGGAATGCTAATCACTCAAGCTCTTAGATCCAGAGGTTACAGGCAATCCCTTAATGATTATTCCTTGTTTCACAAGAAAATAAATGGCATAGTGGTCTTCCTAGCAGTTTATGTAGATGATATTCTACTGGTGGGTGATAATATTGAAGAAATTTAGGATTTAAAAAGATTCCTAGATGATACTTTCAAAATCAAGGATTTGGGACATTTGAATTACTTCTTAGGGATGGAATTTATCTCAACCACTAAAAGCATGGCTATTACACAAAAGAAATTCACCAAGGAATTATTGACAGAGTTCAATTGCACTGACTGCAGGATTGTCACCAGTCCATTGGATTGTTCTATTAAGTTGGACATGGACTCGGGCAATCTCCTAGATAATCCCAGTGATTACAGAAAGTTGGTTGGTAAATTAAACTTCCTGACTCATACCAGATCAGATATAGCATTTACAGTCCAGTTACTTAGTCAATTGATGGCATTCCCTGGAGAGCATCACATGACTGCAACTATTCATGTCCTCAAATACCTTGCCATGGACATCTCTCAGGGAATTTTACTCAACAATAAACCATCTTTTCATCTCGAAGGTTTTTGTGATGCAGACTGGGCTGCTTGTCCACAAACTCGAAGGTCTGCTAGTGGTTATATTGCTTTCATGGGTGGCAGTCTTCTTTTCTGGAAATCTAAAAAGCAACAAACAGTTTCCTTATCTTCAGCAGAAGCAGAATATAGATCCTTAAGAAGGTTGACAGCCGAACTAGCTTGGTTAAGCAGGCTATTGCAAGAGTTAGAGGTGCCAAATATATAAGCCATTCCTGTCAAATGTGATAGCCAAGCAGCTATTCACATTGCTAAAAACTCAGTATTCCACGAAAGAACCAAGCATATTGACTTGGACTGTCATTTCATAAGAGAAAAATTAATGGAAGGTCTAATATCTCTATCTTACATACCTACCAAACAATAACCTGCTGATCTCTTCACCAAAGCACTCAGTGGTCCTCAACACAAGCAACTTCAAGACAAGTTGGGGATGTACTTTACACCCTCCAACTTGCGCGGGAAGGGGGGGGGGGGGAGGTGTTAGAATATAGGTTGTTAGAGATTCTGTTATAAGTTAGTTAGAGATTTTTGACAAGTTAGTTAGGTAGTTTGACTCATATTAGGAAAGGTAGTTGTTCTCATAAACCGACTTACTCTTCCTATATAAAGAGATACATCCTATTGTTGTAAACACAAGTTATCATAATATCAATTCAAGTATTGCATTCAATCAACAATCTCTCAATTCTTTCTCTGTTTCCTCCAATCTTTTCTTTGCACTTCGTCTTCTCCAAACACTCATACTATGAGTTTGTTCAAACTCTTTCAGGTATCTAATGTAAACATTCTCGTTTACTAGGGAATTTTGGTGATCTGACGTGCTTTATTCATATCAATTTCTCTCTGATAAATTTCTAAATGTGGGCACGAAGAACAATTAAAAAAAATATAATGTCAACTTTTGATATGATAAATTTTTAATATTTTTCTTCTCAACCTCGCGAGATTTCAAATATAACCATTAACCTAGATAGCTGATATGCTTTAAATTTGTAGCCTCGCAAGTGTAACTAGTGATCATTGAAGATGCGAGGGTCAAACCCAAAGGATGATAAGTTATGGTTCTAAGACAGTTTAGTTAATCCTAGTTTAATTCTAGCCAAAAGCAAAGTTGGTTGGTAACTAATGATGAACTACGACTAAAGCAAGGAAAATAACTAGCAAGCAAGTAAATGATACCAGCTGGGGCGATGATCACTTGGCCACTGCAGCCCCCGAAAGGGGTGGCTTACATGGTCCATGTGGTGGTGCGGGAATGCATGGGCCCGGGGGGGATTCAACCCCCTCGTCATCAAAAAAAAAAAAAAATTAACTCAAGAGATTAAGAGACTAAGGTGTTTGGGTTCACAAGTTCAGACTGTGGTTGACTTATGGCTACAACTAAGGGTAGTCCAAGAGTAAGGTCAAGGTAGGTCTCCACCCCTCAGTGTAAGACGGTCCTCTAGGCTAGGTTGGGTCAAACTCTCGTTCTCACCATCCTTAAACAAGCTATTGTCACACACAAACACTATGCAAACCTAAGCTCTCACTTAAACATGCAATAGATAAAGAGGGAACTCAAATTCTTATTCAAGCCTTCCAACAAACACTTGGTGTGCACAAAAACAAAGCAAATTACCCAAGGACTTCCCTTTCGTATCAAAACCACTAATCAAACCGTAAAATCCTATACAAGCTCCTCCTCTACCCTAGTATGACACTACTCACACATAATTGCAACAACAAACATAAAAGATGAAGACTTGAGCATGAAACAAACAAGGGAAACATGTTTAAGAAAATAGAACAATTAAACAAACATAAACATGTAAACAACTGAAATAAAGTGAAATAAAGATGAGAATTATACCAATACTAATTAAAAGAGACAACTTGGATGGATGAATAGAAGATGAATCTCTTCAAGTCTTCAAATTACAACTCAATTATTACATGTAAACTATTGAAAGTAGTAGATCTAATAATAAGTAAAGAGTAATTAAGCTATAACTAAGGAAAGATTAATACTTTGATTAAGGAATATTACAAGCTTAAACTAGGGTTTTCTTAGTCTAGGGTAGTGTGTCCAAGGGGAATTAACAATGGGCTATATATAGTTGGGTCTTAAGAAAGAGAAAATCCCAACTCGTGTTAGTGTCTTCCCATGCGCCCGGCTGTCGGCAGCGAGACCTTTTTGTGCTTGTGTCAAAAATTTAAGAAATGAATGTAAATGAGTTCCCTGTCGGTGAGTCGGGCGCGGGCCAACCGGCAGAGGACTAATTTTCCTCTTGCTTTCTTCATTTCTTCAAAGGGGCTGGTGTGGGTGCCGGTTGACCGGCTGCCGGTGCATCAACCGGCACCGAGTATTTCTTCAATTTGGCTTCTTTCTGTCCTTTATTTCTTCTAAGGGAGGGCTCGTGTTCCCCAACCGGTGACCGGCTACCGGCCAACCGGCTTGGAAACCAGCTTCAATGCTTCCACTTCTTCTTCTCCTCATGCTAACACAAGTTAGCACCTAGGCTTGTTCCTCATTCCGTCTCGCCTCGTTCTTGGCCTATTCCCTACAAATTGAGATGGGAATTCATAGCACAGAAGTATGCGGAATTAAAGGGGTAAAATGCAAGCAAATAGAGGCCAAAACCGTGTCGAGTAGAGTCAGTGCACGAGAATAAGGAGGGGAAGCGGACTAAATTAATCATATATCAATAGCACATTGTGTAAATGATAAACCTTATTTTTACTTCTTCAGTTTCATTGAATGGCAGCATACATTTATAAAATTCGCATCACATACCTTGAAAAGTGTTGTCAAGTTAAAACTCATGGTGTACAATCTAAGTTTTACTACAAATCTACAATCAACTTAAACTTGTAAAACTTGGCATCTGAATCTTGTGTAGACGATTTCATACAAACTATTAGCCATTAACCGTAAATTAAATGAGGAATTTATCATTAAATGATTCTGCATAAAACCATTTCAAATACGGAGCAAATTTTGAGTAATTTGAAACAAGTTGTATTACGACATGGTCATAAGTTACATAGTGTACTTAGTTCCAAACATAATTTACAAACTGCTAGAGAAATTCAACACTCCTAGACCTGAATCATAACTGCAAAGCAATCGAGAATGTAGGTTGATTCTTACATCCACTTAGCTACCAGCTGCCATAACATGATTGTTCAATTTGATAAAACATTGTGAAGTATTTTAAAATCTCAGCTCCGCAAAATCTCGGCTCAAGGTTGTACAAAGAGAATGAACTGAAAACATAATAAGCTCATGGTGTACTGTCAAAGCAGAAGATCACAACCACGAGAGCAGAAATGAAAAGTGAAACAGGTGGAATGCAGAAGTTAGCAGTCGTAGTAATGTAAAACCAACATATACTAATAAAAAATCAGAACTTTTTATACGGAGACGTAGCTTATCTCAGATTAAGCCTCTGCCTCGAGTCATCATTCATGCCACCTCACTCCATGGTTGAGCCCTCTGTGTACTAAGTAGCCTAATGAACTTGATTCATCATCGTCATCATCATGGGCAAACGGCAAACCGCCATCACCTACTAATGACCACCATCTTTCTCTACTTTGGGGATTCTAGGCGCTTGAACCCAACCCCCATCAATAGAATCAGGAACTCCAGTTAAACCATCATCCACAAAATCCCCAACCCTTTTGACCTTCAACTCCGTAGGCTCAATCGGGTATTTCCCTGAAAAACAAGCGTAGCAGAAATTCCGAGATTCCCCACCCAACAAATTCCTCAAACTATCAAGAGGTAAAAAGGCAAGTGAATCACACCCAATGAAATCCCTAATCTCCTCCACATTCATCCTATTTGAAATAAGCTCCTCAGAGCTAGGAGTATCCACTCCATAATAGCAAGAACCAATGATAGGTGGGCTAGCAATCCTCATATGCACCTCCTTAGCACCCCCCTCCTTAAGTAACCTAACAATTTTTGAGGATGTTGTACCCCTAACAATGGAATCATCCACAACCACCACCCTCTTACCCTCCAAAACCGCCTTAACTGGTGCCAACTTCAGCTTAACACCGAAGTCCCTAATCTTTTGGGACGGCTCAATAAACGTCCTACCAACATAATGAGACCTAATCAACCCTTGTTGGAAGGGCACACCAGCCTGTTCCGCATACCCTAGGGCCGCGACCACACCAGAGTCAGGGACAGCTATAACCACATCACACTCAACAGGCGCCTCCGTCGCTAAAATCTTCCCAAAGGCATGCCGCGACTCATACACAGACTTCCCAAAAACAATCGAATTAGGAAGAGAAAAGTAGATATGCTCAAAAATACATTGCTTTGGCTCGGGGTGAGGCATTAGGCAAGAAGTCCGAACTCCGTCCTTGTCTACAACCACCATCTCACCCGGACAAACTTCACGCTCATAAGTAGCCTCAATTAAATCAAGCGCACACGTCTCAGACGCAAAAACGACGGCCCCATTGCTCCTCATGCCCATGACAAGGGGGCGGAAGCCATGTGGGTCCCGCACAGCGACTAGCTTGTCCTCAGTCAAGAAGACCATGGAATAGGCTCCCTCCAATTGCTGGCACGCCTCGATAATGCGAAGGAAGAAAGGGCGTTTCTGGGAGATAGCGATCAAATGAAGGACAACCTCGGTATCACTACTAGTGTTGAAAATACTGCCGCTGTCCTCTAAACTGTGGCGTAGTTTTTGGTAATTGACGAGGTTACCATTGTGGGCAACTCCAACTGAGCCATATCTATACCCTGCCACGAAGGGCTGTACATTCTTCAGCATAGACGCTCCTGAGGAATAAATTTAGCAACGACAAAAAACACATTATTACATAAAGCATACTTATATACATATATACATATGAATTACGGTATTTATTAAGCGTTGATTAAGAACTCTTCACTAGTCCGATTAAACAATAAAAGGACCTCAATTATGAGGAACAGTAGCTTTAAGCATGGCTACCGAATTCGCTATGAATACGTCCTTACCAATGTGTGTTATATGTATTAAAGTAAGCAACATGATAGAATTCGTTTTTAACAATTCGCGATTGGTAGGGGCGTAGGGCACCGAGCGAATTCGGTAACCAAGGCTTTAAGGACCTCAATTACAAGTATGAGGCTTTAAGACCTCGGTTTACTATTTCCGTTTTCTAGTTAGCTGCCGTTAACTCAAAATGTCACACCCCAAAGACAATAGTTGCCACACTCAATTCTGCAATTTTTTTTAGATTACTTCATTTCAAAATGGATGGTGTGTGATTCTTTGCGACTCGATTTTTGGGGTTATATATTCGTTAATCTCGACCTTTGAAGCGAATTCAAACAATACTTAGCCGAGCGGAATATTGAGGTTCACCTTTTTGGTCATTCATTTCCATCCATACATTCATATATTCCATATTTAAAATGAAAGGCATATTTAAAATGAAAGGTAAAGACGACACGATTAAAAACTAATTATCGAAAATAGCATACCAGCAGTGGAGTAACGGACGTGGCCGATGGCGGAGTTGCCCGGGAGCTGGTCAAGTTTAGATTGGTTGAAAACGTCGGAGACAAGGCCGACGCCGGTGATGGATTGTAAAACACCGTCGTCATTAACAGTAACAATACCAGCGCCTTCTTGACCGCGGTGTTGAAGAACATGTAGGGATAAGTAACAAAGACGAGATGCTTCAGGGTCGCCGTAGATACCAACGACACCGCACTCTTCCCTCGGCTTGTCATCGTCTATATGATCGTCAACGCCTTGGTCTATAATTTGAGGTGATGATGATGAAAAGGTGGAAATAGGAGTCTGTGACTGTGAGCGGCATTTGAGGGATTGAGAAGGGAGTTTGAGTTTGGGTTTAAGGAAGGTGTTGTGGTGGCGCCGTGGTGGTGAGATGAAGTGGAGGTGGTGGTCGGTTGGTGCAGCGGAGCGGAGTGTCAGGGCGGTGGAAGCCATTGAAGGACAGAAAGAGAGAGAGATGGTTATGGCGGGGGAGTTAGGGTTTTTGTTTTGGGAGGATTGAAGAGAGAGATAAATAAGGAGATACTCCGTATTTGCTTTCGAATACTTTTTTGCACAAGAATTTTACTTTTTCCAATAGACTTTTTCATTAACTTTTTATGTAATGCCCTTTTCTTAAACCTACTATACCGAGGTAATCAGACAAAATGCAGTTAATAGATCCTACAACCAGTTGTAGCCAGTTGTATGCTCTAGAACCTGAGCTATATAATAAAATTTTCGAGTTTTGTTTTAAAGAAGTCGAGTTATACCATAAAATTTCTGAAGTCACTCACTTAAACATAAAAAACTTAACTTTAAGAAAGCTCAAAAAAATTACACATAAGCTCGATAAGATATAACTTGGTTGTATGATGCTATTATACCACTGGAGGTATAATGTTATTTGTGGACAAAATGTGTGTGCATTCAATTTCAATTACAATCGTTTTGGACTCTTATCAAGATATCAACCACTCAATCCTCCAAAAAAGACTCTGTTGATTTTATTCAGATTAGTATTGTGAGTGATTGTCTATGGTAGTTTTGAATCCTTTGGATTTCTTAACCGATCTAATTTTTCTTGTGTGGAATGCACTTTTTGAAATCTCGCGTTAGACAATGAGATTAAGACCGTCTTTCTCGGGCTTTGACAGCTACGCTGTGACTCGTGCTGTGTCACGCGCGTGGTACACTTTAGCAAAGGCGTTGTGGCCTAGGAGCCTCCCGAGTTCGTTTTTACTGGGTAGGGTTCGTTTTTCAGGGGCCTCGGATGTGAATGTTGGCAGTTGAGGTTTTTTTGTTTCGTCACGGTTTGTGTTGAATTTTTAAGGTTATTTCTAAGTCTTTTTGTTATTCTAATGACTTTATTTTATTTATTTTTTTTTCTTTTATGGAGTATGAAAGTGACCTACTCTTCCGAGGAGAGTTTTTCTTTGTATCATTTTATCTTTATGGTTACTTTGTGATAAATGGAAGTCTTCGGATTTCGTTTACGATTTTCTTCCGCATCCGCAAGGATGTTATAAGTTGATTTATAATCATCCTAGTTTCCTTACCTTATCAAAAAAAAAAGAAAAAAAAAAAAAAAAAAAACTCCTCAATCCTCACCCTCCGCTCCTTGTAATCTTTTGCCATGGTATGTTTGATATCAATCAATTTACACATAAGACATGTAAGTATGTAACTTTCGTATTCTTGTCTATATTAAATCAGCCAATAACAAGAACAACTAGTCTTGCTCGTGACGAGCTAATCCCGTCACAAACTTGTGACCTCTCACAAAAAGGGAGAGGGGACAAGGTGGGCACCTCCCATGTGCTTCCCACTCACCTCTCAAATGGGTATTTTGTGAGGGGAAACGGTATCCGTCACAAGTTTGTGACGGATATCGCCGTCACAAATGAGAATTTGTGTAACAAGAAATGGATTTTTATTTTTTTTTAGCAACGATAAAGAAAGGTTCTTTACATAGTGCGTAGCTGACTCTCGGAGCCAGACTTTATTATTACATAATCTGAAACAGAAATTAAACTAAGAATGGGGTTAGCAAAGAGAAAATGCTTCTTGAGGGGACGATATGAGTTTGCCAAATGAGCGAAATCTTCTTTTCTCTTCTTTGTCAATTGGGCTTCAGGAGAGTACCTGCAACAAGACACATTTACGCCTCGAGGACCTAGAGATATACAGGAGAAAGACCTACTTGTAGAGCAAGTAGATACATTGTGTCTCGGAGATTCATCCCCCTGGCTATGATTCTTTTTCAAATTAATAATTCTCTTACTCTCATTCACTTGGCGATTAGAAGGATACCTGCAAAATATACCTGAGAGGTACCTGCAAAGCCTACGTGTAGGCGAGGCACGCAGTTTGCCAAACGAAGGAAACTTGCACTTCTTAGGTCCAGTTGAACAAAGGAAGAATGACTGATGTTCACTTGGATCTTTATGGGCTTGGAAGCTAATAGAGGTGTTGGCCATGTCATTCGTCAAAGAAACGGGTAAGCAGAAATTAGGGGCGACAACTGCAGGGTCTCCTTGGAGGATATGAGTACCCGAAGGAGATAAGATGTCACAAATAGAGAATGAACTCGAGTTTACACCACCAATAGAGGACCTCCTCGAATTAATACCATGAATCCCATTGATGGCTCCTGGACAAGAAACCGTGTCTTCATTTCCCACCAATGGAAAAAATTGATGTACATAGATCTGGAAATAATACGACCTTACTGAAATTGGAGTAATTTGACCCGTACTCCAAATAATGACAAACCCGTATATGAGTAGAAATCTAAATTGACCCACTTTAATTTGCGTTCTGATTGCTCTAAACTGAACCCTACTCTCGCTCGGAGCATAATTGAATCAACATCATCTTAATCTGATACAATTCGACCCAAACACTAAGTGACTATACATTCTGATTGGGCGAGGGAATGAAAAAAATAACAAGGGGCGGTCGGAGTGAAGTCGGCCGGATCATCGGCCGACGACTGGATTGACCGGAGGTGTTGAATAGGTGGTGTTGGTATTGAAGAGAGATGAGTAAGGAGAGAAAAAAAAATCAATTGGGCAAGTGAATGAAAATAATGTCAAGGGTATAATTGTAAAAATCGTATGTGAAAGTGTAAAATCCGTACGTGAAAAAGCACGTCCCTTTGCTTTTAGACTAGGTAAAATTGAACTCATCTGAATAACCGGACTTGAATAATCCGACTTGAACTCGCCTCGATACCCGAACTTGATCTGAACCCGAAGCAACCCGGCCTAGTATAAACCGACCCGAATTTTGATCGTTGCAAAATGATTATTTATTCACAAACAACTTAATAATAACTTACCCGAAAAAGACTCGAACTCAAAATATCCCGACTCGACCAGGAATCTTAAGATCGAAAATGACCTAACCCGAAATTGACCCGACCCGTTTGGCATGTTTACCGATATGCGATAAACCATACTCGTGTGAAAATCAGGTAATCGTGAAAAAACAGATTTATACCATTTAAGGCTGAAATCGAATAGGTAATCTCTTAAAGCGGCCCCGGACACGTGGTAGAAGGACTAGGAGAAAAAGAATCGTTACCTGGATTGACCTTTCGCACGGCTCAAATTGAAGAGTATAATACACGGTTTTCAATATTACAGGGTTCCTGTGACACCTCACGACAACGCGGAAAATACAACTAATAAATTAAAGCAGAAATTTATGAGATTTTAAAACCTTTTTATTACAAGTTAAAGATTAACACGCGGGTGCCAAAAATGAAATCAAACAATTACAACAATAGGCAAACTTAGGTTATTACAACCCAAGTCTAGAAAGCGGGGAAAAGATATCCCACGAATAAACAGATAAGGGTTCTCTAAACTAGCAAACTAAGGTCCAAGGTTTAGTTCTCGCTAGCCCACACGTCTTCCCCACGTAAGCGTCTTCACAACTTGTCATTCATGTAATCATGAACGCCACAGTCAGTGGGGAGTAACTCATGGTTCTCCCAGCCACAAATTGTCGAAATGAACATAACAAAGAACTAAAATAGGTAAATCACGTAAGATACTTACAAAAGATGTGAATATCAAGTTTATATGTAAACAAGGCAATCAGATGAGATGGAACAAGATAGATCAACCTTAGCATTATCACGATTAAACTATTCATGTGAGACAATTAAATAATATGAAGGACAAGAATACGGTAATCTATACCAAAGCACGCATTTCAAGGAATTACAACATAGATGTGAGATTAGAATCCGAATCATGTGAAGCAGTTAAGTAAGGGATCAACCAATGCAATTTACAAGAATAGAAATTGTAGCCATTACTTGGAAAACCACTTAGCAACCATTGCACGGGACGTGGCTACTAATGTCACATTCATACTTATGACTTGCATCTCACCATAAGAACGGATGGAAACATCAATCCCGGCGATCATATCGCAACTAGAAGGCTTGCATCTCTCCTCTAGTATCCGATAGGACCAAGACTAACAACACAAGGCACACCTCTTCCCTTGAAAGATAAATACCAATATCTATAAACAAGAAAGACCTTTACTACTCATATAAGATATCCAACTCTCGGCAGGACGGCCAATGAGAGAGGTGTCGAAAGAGTATAGTAACCAACTCTCGGCAGAGCGGCCAACGAGAGAGGCGTAAATAAAATAAGATATCCAACTCTCGGCAGGACAGCCAACGAGAGAGGTATCAAAAGAGTATGGTAACCAACTCTCGGCAGAGCGGCCAACGAGAGAGGCCTAAATAAAATAAGATATCCAACTCTCAGTAGAACGGCCAACAAGAGAGGTATCGAAAGAGTATGGTAACCAACTCTCGGCAGTGCGGCCAACGAGAGCGGCGTAAATAAAATAAGATACCCAACTCTCGGCAGAGCGGCCAACGAGAGAGTTATCGAAAAATTATAGTAACCAACTCTCGGCAGAGCGGCCAACGAGAGAGGCGTAAATAAAATAAGATATCCAACTCTCGGCAGAACGACCAAGAAGAGAGGTATCGAAAGAGTATGGTAACCAACTCTCGGCAATGCGGCCAACTAGAGCGGCGACCTAAGTCCAATGAATAGAACAAACTTAGCCCAACAAGCAAGCTAGACAAGTCCAATTAAATTAACAAGACAAATCCACTTAAATTAACAAGACAAACCCACTCAAATTAAAAAGACAAATCCACTTGAGTGAATATGACGAATCCACTTCAATAAGTATGACAAGCCCAACTAAATCAATATGTAAATGAATGATATCTGACGAGTCACGTAATATAAAACACGAGTCGGAAATTCAAATATTTCATATAGCCTGAAGTTGGCACCAAAAGTACCATAATAAGTGTGGCCCAATAACATACGATGTAAACAAGCCCAATTGAATAAATATTTAGAAGAACGATATTAACGAATTACGTTATATAAAATACGAGACGGATATTAAATAATTTCAAACAAACCAAACTAGCGCCAAAACAATTTATAAACACGACTCAAAAGCTAGTTTGGCAGCCTCACGCTCGGCCTCACAACCAACCACACACGGCCTCAAACCCGTGAGTAGCTAGGCCACTGCCTAGGCCACGGCCAGGCCACTTCCAGGCCATCAGCAGGCCACTCAGCCCCCAAACAGCCACCAATACATCCCCCGACTAGCTCCTACGACTACCTAAGCAAGACAGCCACCATCACGACTCAAAACAGTCCACGCGACCACCCATTTCACGGCTGCCCGACAGTCCATAAAACAACCACCAAACTCGTACAAAAAGCCATCAACAAAAACGTGTAACAACAACCAAAACAAGACCACAGGCTCAACACTCGACATGAACAGAATGACCCTCAATCACACTGTGACAACCATCAACGCCCTACCACAGCTGAAGAAAACAGAGCACAAGGCAGTCTAAGCTTCGACTCTAACAGCTCTATGAATTCCATTCCGACTGACCAAGAACAGACTCGAAATGGGTACATGAAACCGTAACTCTAGGGTACCATAACAGTCCCAATTTCAGCATAAAAACCGTTTATCATAGCTCCCAAAACGACACCCAACAGTACAGACCACCCATATTCCGACTGCCCAAATCAGAGGACAACACCGTCCCAAAACAATTCAGGCACTAATATATGACGAAAGTTTACCATACACATGAGACAAGTAAAGAACTAAACTTTATCAGAAACAAGACATATAAAACGACACAACAAGACGAAGTTTCGGCATTTGTCGAGTAACCTATCACCGTTACCTTAACTCCTCGAATTTCCGAGTAAAAACGTGAAAAATGGGAGTCTCTCATCAGTCTTCAGCTAAAAGGAGGAAAAACGAGTCGATTAAGACAAGAAACCGAGTTGTCATTTAAGACGACATTTCGAAACCTCAACAAGATTGAGACTTTCTTACCTTAGAAGAAGGAGGAAGGAGAGAGAAAGAGAATGGTGTGAAAATTAGAGAATTTGGTCGAGAATTGGGGAAGAAATCTGGGTTTGAAAGGTCGACTAAAATGGAGGTGTACGGCTCTGTGTTTTGTTGTTGTTGCTGCTATCTCATTCGAAAGAGAAGAAGAAAAAGGAAGGAGAGATGAAGGGGGTGGGGTACACGTGAATAACAACAATAATATAAGTAGTACAAATAATAATAATAATAATAATAATAATAATAATAATAATAATAATAATAATAATAATAATAATAATAATAATAATAATAATAATAATAATAATAATAATAATAATAGTAATAATAATAATAATAATAATAATAATAATAATAATAATAATAATAATAAAAGAATTATATAAAATATATAATAATATATAAAAGAGCTATTTAAAGGTAGAGTGTAAGAGGGTGGGTGAGTTTGTTGTCGATATAGGATAGGTCGAAAAAAGATTAGTCTCACAAGTGGAAATGTGACGGTCTACAGCTAGACGGAGTAATGTCTCGAGTCTACATTAACTTGAGACGGAAACTAATATTATTACGTGATTGGTAATATCCGTATAAAACCCTTAAAATTTAGGACTATAACGCAAATTTTACATGTGATAATTGTCATAAAACAAAATTACAAGAGAAAACGATAAAGCATAAGAATTAACCTCGGGTCCTAGAGAATTCGGCCTAAGATAGAAATCAATGTAGATTTCCTCCTAATCGATGCACCCAAGACCGTCTGAGACTATGCCCTTGTGCTAGAATGTACTCTCTAATTGCCTTGCAATATTGAGAGAGTTTTGTGTGAGTTTTGCTAGATGTGAGATCTAGGTTATTGAGAGAAAAATGTTCTCAAAAACCCTAATTTTTCTTTCAAAATGAATTAGGTTACAAAAGGAGAGAAAGCTCTCCTTTTGTTCTCTTGGTTCGGCCAAACCGAGTGCACCATGGGGAAGTGGGCTTTCGCTTCCTCTTTATTTTAACTCGTGGTCCGACTCGAAAATGCTAAATGTATATGACGCGATTTTATTATAAATCGTCATCGGTTATCGATTATTAAAATATCGTCTAGTAACATGAATTAGTCGATATAATAATACATGTCCGATAATGACAATATTGTATAATTAATTTATTCAATATACATTAATCAAATACAATCGTTTATATTTAATTTACTGGTCTTAATCGCTTAATTCGCCTTAGCCATTATTATTTAATCCGTATTAAATAAAATATCTCAACATCGCGTTTGACTAATTATTAGTCAATAACTCCGACTAACTGCTTAGTCATATTAGGCATCAACATGACTGTATTTTCATACCGTCACATCTCTCAAACGTATCCTATAGGTGTGACTTTTAGGGACCAGTTGATCACCGCCATCTGTATGACAATAACGTCAAACTTATCTAGCAAGCCAACCGTTATTGATAAACGTGGACCAACTGATAAAAATACAAAAGTATACCCTTTGATCCTTTTAGAGATTTAAATGTTATTGCACTAACTGTAGAGGACACCAGCCCCAACAAGCTCCCACTTGTCCGTACAAGTGTATGTGTAATAACGTTATCCGCACTAACTGGAGGACACGGCTCCAACATTACTGTCACTATTATTATTGTCTGACTAAAATACGTATTTTTATATAAATTAAGTTTTAGAATATTCTTTTTATAAAATTCGTGCTTAAAATGAATTAATTAAATTAAATAATTTAAAAATATAAAATAAATTAATTAGACGGATAAATAAATTTTAATTGTCTAAATGAGAAATTCGCGGGTGTTACAATTACCCCATCTTTTAAAAAGTTTCGTCCTCGAAACTTGAATGTATAAATAAAAGGTTATATATAAAAATAAAATTGGACCTTCGAAATTGGTAACTAAAATATTAAAAGGGTTACTTTTTGAGAGACTTCAAATTCTTTCAGCAGTTTCAAATAAAATTTTCCAACATAACCAGATAAGGTCAAAATTAAATTATTTGTATAAATCAAAATCAAAATACTTTCAAAAACATTAATGAAGAGTTTTCAAAAGTATAAGTCTCATTCATGGAACGAAATTGCTCTTGTCGTGCACACAAGAACACTAACTTTCCAAGTCAAAGACTAATTTAAAACAAAAATCATTCGCCGACAAGCGTAGAACAAGTTATTAAACGTCTCCAATAACGAGTTCTAACATCCGATCAACGTTAAATTCAAAAGAAAAAGGCAATCCACTCGAATTTTCTTTTGCAAAGGCCAAATGAAAATTAAAGACTCACTGTCAAACTAAAAAAGGAGTCAAATTCCTGAAAATATAACATTAAACTTTGACAAAGAAATCATAAATAGATCAAAGTTAACAGAAATTGGATAAAATTTAAAGAAATCTCGGGTTTAGCAATTAAAATCATGATAAATGAGTTTGTATTCAAAGAACAAATAGGGAACTAAATCAAATTTTCATTTTCAAAATTTTAAAATTGGTAGGGTTTTGCAAAGGTAACATAAACTTTTAACAGCGACTCAAAATTGGTAGCTTGAAAAGTTTAGAAGTTGTACAAAATTAAAAGTAACTTAGACATCGTAAAAGCAAATTACGCTAAGAGAATTCAAACTTAACTAATCAAAAGAGCTATGATGAATTTCATAGGGTAAAAATTGAAGTCAAATCAATAAGAATGTCAAAGATAGAGTTTTATAGGTTACTAGCATCAAACTTAAAGGAGGAGCACGACGAAGCGAGGAAGAGAGGTATGAACGGTAACGCTTATGATCAAGGAAGAAGGAAAATTAGACAGCAAGGAAACGACAGGTACTCAAATCTCAAACAACAACATCATCCTAAACGATTTCGAAAACTTCCTAAAAACAAAACTTATAACCACAACGCTTCCAAGGATTTCCTCAAATCACTTATGTTACTTCATCCTAATCTATTCCCTGAAACAAGGTACTCCACTATAAGTGTGATCCCATCACTCTAAATCCTCAAACATCCACAAACAACTTCCACAAGATCAAGGTCAAAGTTTCCAACTAAACTATACTCATACCCAACTAGCTAGTATCAACCAAGGGTTTCCCAAAATGGTAAAATCCTCAATCAAGGATCCTAATTCCAAGCTCTAAATTCCCAGAAAAGGTTCCTCAAAAATTCCACAAGGTTCTCATTTCAAAACAAGGTATAACCTGCCAACCCAAAGTCTTCTTTCATGAAAGTCCACTCTACTACACTCTTTTGAGAAAGATGCATAAACACCCAACTTTGCAAAATCAATAGGATCTCGAGTCCTTCTATCCTTTTACTTATTATGGATTCCCAAAAGAGGAACTACACTCATCTACAACATCATCCCATCATCTCAAGTACTGAATACAACCTCAAGGTTTATAAAACTATAGGGTTAACAAATACTTCTCAATACTAAGTCTCTCTCAAATGAAGAACTCTCAAGAACCAACTAATAATCCCACAATTATCATTTCTCATATGGTAACATATACATTATCAAACCCTCATATCCAAAGCGATTACGAAAGCCAATCAGAAACGTGAGTTACTTAGTCAATCCTACATCCTCAAGTCCACCGTTCAATTTTATCCATTTTAAGTCAAGTACTAAGCACTAGTATCCTAAGACACGTCTCACTACACTTCCCGAGCCTTTCAAATCCCAAACATAAACAACAAAGCCAAGTTCTATAACCTTAGTAACAAATGCCACTCACACTTGACACAGAGAATTCACCAATCAAATATACTCGCTTTATCAAGGAACTAGGCATAAGAATTACTAAGTATGTGCCATCACACTACCTAAGCCTTTCTAACACCACAACCTCTCAAAACCATGGTTAAGGGTCAAACACAAACAATCTCCTCAAAAGTCAAATTTTCCAACCAAGGTCAACATTCCTCAAAAGAAAGAGTACTATCAAAAAGGCATAAAAGGGAGGGTAACCAAGGAACAAAGGACAAGTTAGGGGTATAAGAGTAGCTTTCAAGTAAAACAGAAGAGATTTTAGAAGAAGGATAAGCACCAAGAGATAAATAATAAGGCAAGGCACACAAAGAATGAGAAACATCTTCGAGGAAGTAGAAGCATTCTTTAAAGGTTGAACAAATCTTCAATCCTCGGCAATAGGCACCAAATCTTGTTCTTCACGTTGCTAGGTTTACGGTTATTGATCCACGGGTACAACAATTATTAAATGACAATAAAAAAACATGTTAGAACCTAACAAAGAGAAAACACACTACAGACTACCACCTTAGGTCCTTAAGTCTACCTATCCCTCATTTATTATTCAAGATCAAGGTCAATTTAAATTGGGTACACGTGTGTGCGTCAGGAGCAACATACCAACTGTGACACCCTGCGATAACGAGAAAAATATAACTAATAAATTAAAGCGGAAATTATGAGATTTTAAAAACTTTTTAGTACAAGTTAAAGATTAACACGCGAGTGCCAAAAATAAAATGAAACAATTACAACAATAGGCAAACTTAGGTTATTACAACCCAAGTCTAGAAAGCGGGGAAAAGATATCCCACAAATAAACAGATAAGGGGTCTCTAAACTAGCAAACTAAGGTCCAAGGTTTAGTTCTCGCTAGCCCACACGTCTTCCCCACGTAAGCGTCTTCACAACCTGTAATTCATGTAAACATAAACGCCACACTCAGTGGGGAGTAACTCAAGGTTCTCCTAGCCACAAATTGTCGAAATGAACATAATAAAGACCTAAAATAGGTAAATCACGTAAGATACTTACAAAGGATGTGAATATCAAGTTTATATGTAAACAAGGCAATCAGATGAGATGGAACAAGATAGATCAACATTAGCATGATCATGATTAAACTATTCATGTGAGACAATTAAATAATATGAAGGACAAGAATACGGTAATCTATACCAAAGCACGCATTTCAAGGAATTACAACATAGATGTGAGATTAGAATCTGAATCATGTGAAGCAGTTAAGTAAGGGATCAACCAATGCAATTTACAAGAATAGAAATTGTAGCTATTACTTAGAAAACCACTTAGAACCACTGCACGGGACGTGGCTACTAATGTCACATTCATACTTATGGCTTGCATCTCACCATAAGAACGGATGGGAACATCAATCCCGGCGATCATATCGCAACTAGAAGGCTTGCATCTCACCTCTAGTATCCGATAGGACCAAGACTAACAACACAAGGCACAACTCTTGCCTTGAAAGATAAATACCAATATCTATAACCAAGCAAGACCTTTACTACTCATATAAGATATCCAACTCTCGGCAGGACGGCCAACGAGAGAGGTGTTGAAAGAGTATAGTAACCAACTCTCGGCAGAGCGGCCAACGAGAGAGGCGTAAATAAAATAAGATATCCAACTCTCGGCAGATCGGCCAACGAGAGAGGCATCGAAAGAGTATGGTAACCAACTCTCGGCAGAGCGGCCAATGAGAAAGGCATAAATAAAATAAGATATCCAACTCTCGGCAGAACGGCCAATGACGGAGGTATCGAAAGAGTATGGTTACCAACTCTCGGCAGTGCGGCTAACGGGAGCGGCGTAACTAAAATAAGATATCCAAATCTCGGCAGAGCAGCCAACGAGAGAGGTATCGAAAGAGTATAGTAACCAACTCTCGGCAGAGCGGCCAATGAGAGAGGTATAAATAAAATAAGATATCCAACTCTCGGCAGAACGGCCAACGAGAGAGGTATCGAAAGAGTATGGTAACCAACTCTCGGCAGTGCGGCCAACGAGAGCGGCGACCTAAGTCCAATGAATAGAACAAACTTAGCCCAACAAGCAAGCTAGACAAGTCAAATTAAATTAACAAGACAAGTCCACTTAAATTAACAAGACAAACCCACTCAAATTAACAAGACAAATCCACTTGAGTGAATATGACGAATCCACTTAAATAAGTATGACAAGCCCAACTAAATCAATATGTAAATGAATGATATTTGACGAGTCACGTAATATAAAACACGAGTAGAAAATTCAAATATTTCATATAACCTGAAGTTGGCACTAAAAGTACCATAATAAGTGTGGCCCAATAACATAAGATGTAAACAAGCCCAATTGAATAAATATTTAGAAGAACGATATTAATGAATTACGTTATATAAAATATGAGACGGATATTAAATAATTTCAAACAAACTAAATTAGCGCCAAAACAATTTATAAACACGACTCAAAAGCTAGTTTGGGAGCCTAACGCTCGGCCTTACAACCAACCACACACGGCCTCAAACCCGTGACTAGCTAGGCCACTGCCTAGGTGTGACGATCCGCACACTTTGAACCCTTAGGTTTATTTATGCTATGTAGTTTCATTTCCTCTTGTATATTTTTAGTAAATACTTTCCTAGTTTAGCATAGTTAGCATAGTTTTTCTTTCCATAAATATGTATATCGCTATTCTACACTTTTAATGTTTCCTGCTACCAGGATGTAACTATCAAATTTCGTTATTTGGGGAGTACTAGTCAATCAAAATCTACTTCCCACCAAGTTGCCTTCTTATTGCTTGTTGTTGCTTTCTTGTGAACGACTCTCGCCTTCACTTCACTAACAAGCCCGTGTGTGTCGATCGAGACTAGGATTCCGACACCCACAACCCGAGACCGATTACAAATGACTAGTGCTTGACAAACACTAGTGCTTGACGCTCTCATTTGCATTCTTGTCGAGTGTTTAAACAAGGGTGGGCGTCACGCCCCGACTCAAAGTTTCGGACCGTGACATTTGGTATCAGAGCCGGGTCTTTTTTACGGGCTACTGTATACGATGGCATCAAAGGCGGTAGATCCGAGTGGGAGCAAAAGTGACACTAAGGCCAAAGTGGCGGCTTTAAAGAGATTAATGGACGAGATAATTCCATCCTTGAAGGCTCTCATTGTGAGTTTGGAGAGTACTCACCAAGTAGTTGACGAGTCCATAAAGGGGCACGAGAGCCGCCTTGTGGCCGTCGAAGCGGCGATTCTGAAAGAGTATAACTCGGATATGGGTTATCTCTATGAGAAAATCGAGCAACTCGAGAACATGTGCAATACCTTGATGAAAATGGCCGCGGATGGGATTTTTGGTGGAACTCCTAAGGTGAAGCCGCCTACACCCCTCAACTATAGTGGGGCAAGAGATTCTAAAGAAGTCGATAACTTCATCTTCGACATGGAACAATACTTCCGAGTGAGCACGCTCGTTCCTAACGGATGACGCTAAACAATGGTGGTGCTCGAAACATGCCGAGATCCAGGCAGGGACCATTAGGCTAGAGTCATGGGACGATTTCAAGCGACTCTTCAAGGAGCAATTCTACCCGGAGAACACCGATTTCCTAGCTCGAAGGAAATTAAAGAACTTGAAACATACAGGCTCGATTCGTGACTATGTGAAAGCGTATTCAGCTTGTATGTTGGAGATAGTGGACATGACCGAGAAGGATCGGGTGTTTCAGTTTATTGATGGCTTGAAGGAGTGGGCGCAACGAGAAATCATGCGACATCGACCAGAGTCCCTCTCGGTTGCGATGGCAGCGGCTGAAAGGCTAGTTGACTATTACACGGAGCGCGAAACCTCCCAGAAGAAGGGATTCGCTACAACGGGCGGAAGCAACCAAAGGTTTGGAGGGACGACTTCATAAGCAAGACATCCCTCTACGGGTAATAGTCGGTTCCGTCCTGGAGGTGATAATATGAGATGGGGTCCGGCGAACTCTACTCCAACCTCTTCTAAGGGTAGTAATTCTGAAGCGTCGACTGCCAGGAAGCCGTTAGCGTGCTTCCTTTGTAAAGGACCACACCGAATGTCTGAGTGCCCTCATCAGGGGGAGTTCAACGCCCTCAAGAAGAATTTGTCCAAGATGTCAGTAGAACAGAATCGCGAGGGGACAGACCAGGATGCAGAGGGGTGCGATGATGATGAGGCCAGTGAGAAAGGAGAAATGACTCGAATGGGAGCAGACCACATAATGTGCAATGGGCAAGGGCGCTGAGCGCTCCGAGACCAAGTCCACGGAACTGATGTACGTGGAGATAAGCGTCAATGGGAAGGCTACTCGAGCTATGATAGATACATGGGCCTCCCATAATTTCGTCACGCCCGACGAAGCGAAGAGACTCGAAATGAAGTTGAACCGAGGAGAAGGAAGCATGAAAGCTGTCAATTCCAAGGCCTTGCCGATTCAGGGTTTGGCTAGAGAAGTGGTGATCAAGATGGGCGAATGGACGGGGAAGCTCGACTTCACCAGCCTCCTGATGGATGACTTCAAGATCGTCCTCGGCATGGATTTTCTGAAGCAAACCCCGACCTTTCTGGCGCCCCACAATGGGTCTTTAATAATGGTGGGATCAAAATCATGTCTTGTGAAAGCTGTTGAAGCTGACCGAAAGCAAAAGGGGCCACTCCTCTCGACAATGCAGTTGAAGAGGGGACTTCAAAAGGGAGAGCCTACATACTTGTGTACCGTGTCCATGAAAGAAGATACCCTTGCTGAATGCATAGAACCACAAGTAGAGAAGGTGCTAGAAGACAATAAGGACTTGATGCCCGATCAGTTACCTATGAGTCTGCCACCCCGACGTTCGGTAGACCATCAAATTGAATTACTCCCGGGCACAAGACCTCTTGCTCGAGGGCCATATCGGATGACACCTCCCAAACTAGCGGAACTACGATGACAGCTAGACGATTTGATTCGCTCTGGGTCGATACGACCTTCGAAAGCTCCCTATGGAGCCCCTGTGCTCTTCCAGAAGAAACAGGACGGTAGTCTGAGATTGTGTATCGACTACCGGTCTCTGAACAAGCTGACGGTGAGGAACCGCTACCCCATCCCATTGGTAGCGGATTTGTTCGATCAATTACAAGACGCTGTATACTTCACCAAGCTCGACCTGAGGTCTGGTTATCATCAAGTTCGAATTGCCGAAGGAGATGAGCCGAAGACTACTTGTGTGACGAGGTATGGGTCTTTCGAATGGTTGGTCATGTCCTTTGGCTTGACGAACGCACCTGCAACGTTTTGTACGTTGATGAACCATGTTTATCACAAGTACCTGGACAAATTCATGGTGGTATATCTGGACGATATCGTTGTATATAGTCGTCATTGGCTGAACACGTAAAACACTTGGAGTTGGTGTTCGCGAAGCTACGAGAGAACCATCTATTCGTGAAAAAAAGAAAAATGTGAATTTTCCCAACCCGAAGTGAATTTCCTTGGTCACATAGTGGGCAAAGGCAAATTGATGATGGATCCAAAGAAGATTGCCGCTATCAAGGACTGGGGAACCCTAAGGAGTGTGTCTGAGCTCCGCTCTTTCTTGGGGCTCGCAAACTACTATCGAAGATTCATCTGAGCGTACTCAAAAATTGTTGCCCCGCTCACCGACTTGCTGAAGAAGGATAATAAGTGGGAGTGGTCTGTCGACAAGAAGAGGGCCTTTGAGAAGCTCAAGGAAGCGGTGGTTCAGGAGACGGTGTTGGCGTTGCCGGATATCACGAAGCCTTTTGAAGTTGAGATGGATGCATCTGATTACGCCTTCCGGGGGGGGGGGGGGTGCTACTCAAGAGGGTCACCCATTGGTTTTCGAGAGCAGAAATTTTAATGGAGCCGAGACTCGTTATGCGGTACAAGAGAAGGAACTCCTAGATATTGTTCATTGCTTGCGGGGATGGAGGCACTATCTCTTGGGATCGAAGTTCGTTGTCAAGACTGACAATACCGCAGCATCTCACTTCTTGACTCAAAGGTGAACAGTAACAAGCTAGATGACAAGAATTGTTGGCGAGTTTGATGTGGAATTCGCTTACGGACCGGAGCCGCGAACAGTCGCCGATGCCCTCACCAAGATGTGATTTGGCCACATTGCACACGATTGCTCATTTGTCTACCACCACAGTGGCTACTGATATTCAGGCTAAGGTGAAAGAGCACCTCGACCAGGACCCGGTGGCAAGGAATCTGAAACAATTAGCCATCGAAGGGAAGATTCGCAAATTTTGGATGGAGGATGGCCTCTTGTTCACGAAGGGACAACGGATCTTTGTTCCAAAAGCGACAGGGCTGCGAAAGATTCTCTTGCAAGAGTGCCACGATACATTGTGGGCAGGTCATCCGGGGTGGCAGAGAACCTTATGCCTACTGAAGAGAAGCTAGTACTGGTCGCAAATGAAGGATGATGTGATGGAGGACATAAAGACCTGTCTGATCTGCCAGCAAGACAAGGGAGAGAAACAGAAGCCGAGAGGGCTACTAAATCCTTTACCGGTACCAACTCGTCCATGGGAAAGTATCTCGATGGACTTCATATCTGGGTTACCGAAGGTAGGGGCTCCCAGCGTGATCCTTGTCGTTGTGGATCGCTTCTCGAAGTATGCCACATTCATTCCCCTTCCGAAGACGTGCAGTGCGGAAGAGACGGCCACGATGTTCTTCAACAATGTTGTGAAATATTGGGGACTACCTCAAAGTATAGTCAGTGATCGCGACTCTCGCTTCACGGGACTATTTTGGGGAGAGTTGTTCCAGCTCCTGGGCTCTAAACTTCAGATGTCCTCAAGTTACCATCCTCAAACAGATGGCCAGACGGAGAGATTCAATAGCATGTTGGAAGAGTACTTGAGACATTTTTTGGGCACAACTCAGATTGAGTGGGTGCGCCTCCTAGATGTTGCCCAGTTCTGTTTTAATGTTCAAACGAGCTCCTCTTCTAACAAGAGCCCATTTGATCTTGTCACAGGTCAACAACCATTATTGCCTCCCACAGTTGCAGATTTTTATGGTGGCCGGACGAAGAAAGCTCACGAGTTTGCTAAAGAATTGAATGTCAATGCTGAGATTGCTCGCGCTTACTTGGAGAAGGCATCCCGCCGCATGAAGAAGTGGGTAGATGAGAACCGGAAGCCAAGAGAGTTCAAGGTAGGCGACATGGTCATGCTGAAGTTGAATAAGGAGCAGATGAGATTTCTTAGGGGAAGAGACAAGCGGCTGGTGCGAAAGTATGAAGGGCCCATCCAAGTGATCAAGCGGATTGGGGAAGTTGCTTACAAGCTTGACCGCCCTGCCTGGATGAAGTGTCACCCAGTCTTCTATGTGAGCTGCTTGAAGCCGTATCATCCAGATCCTGAAGATCCAACCCGCAACAAGAGCAAGCGCGCCAACATCCATTCCAATCAACTTCTAGCAACATCAGCCGACTAATCCAGTCTTGAAGACTTGAAGAGTTCCAGCGTTGCCGAGGACGGCAACAGATTAGGTGGGGGAGAGGGTGACGATCCGCATACTTCGAACCCTTAGGTTTATTTATGCTATGTAGTTTCATTTCCTCTTATATATTTTTAGTAAATACTTTCCTAGTTTAGCATAGTTTTTATTTCCATAAATAGGTATATCGCTATTCTACACTTTTAATGTTTCCTGCTACCAGGATGTAACTATCAAATTTCCCACTTTGGGGAGTACTAGTCAATCAAAATCTACTTTCCCCTAAGTTGCCTTCTTATTGTTTGTTGTTGCTTTCTTGTGAACGACTCTTGCCTTCACTTCACTAACAAGCCCGTGTGTGTCGATCGAGACTAGGATTCCGACACCCACAACCGAGACCGATTACGAATGCACTAGTGCTTGACAAACACTAGTGCTTGATGCTCTCGCTTGCATTCTTGTCGAGTGTTTAGACAAGGGTGCGCGTCACGCCCCGACTCAAAGTTTCAGATCGTGACACTAGGCCACGGCCAGGCCATCAGCAGGCCACGAGGCCCACGACCATGCCATCAGCAGGCCACTCAGCCCCCAAATAGCCACCGATACAACCCCCCGACTAGCTCCTACGACTACCTAAGCAAGACAGCCACCATCACGTCTCAAAACAGTCCACGCGACCAACCATTTCACGGCTGCCCGACAGTCCATAAAAAACCACCAAACCCGTACAAAAAGCCATCAACAAAAACGTGTAACAACAACCAAAACGAGACCACAAACTCAACATGGCAGCTTCTGATGCTACAACGTACTCAGCCTCCGTGGTAGAATCCGCAATCAGAGCTTCCTTGAAGCTTTTCCAGCTGATGACACCACCATTAAGCATGTACACAAATCCACTTTGTGATTTCATTTCATCTCTATCTGTTTGAAATCTTGAGTCTTTGTAACCCTTAACACATAGCTCGGAATCTCCTCCAAACACTAAGATAGGATCCTTTGTCCTTCGCAAGTACTTGAGGATGTTTCTAACAGCTATCCAGTGACTCTCACCTGGATTCTCTTGATATCTACTTGTCATGCTTAAAGCATATTAGACATCTGGACGAGTGCATATCATGGCATACATGATTGATCCAACATCGGAAATATAGGGAATTAACTTCATGCGTTCAACATCTTCGGGTTCGGAGGGTGATTGAGACTTGTTCAAAATTATCCCACTACCCATAGGAATTAAGCCTCTCTTAGACTGGTCCATATTGAAGCGTCGAATATAAGATTCTTGACTTAATGCCAATATCCTTTTGGGTCTATCTCTATAGATCCAGATACCTAATATGCGTTGTGCTTCTCCTAAATCCTTCATTTGGAAATGATTTCCTAGCCACTCCTTGACGGAAGACAACATAGAAATGTCATTTCTAATAAGTAGCATGTCATCCACATACAATATTAGGAACACAACATTGCTCCCACCGAACTTCATGTATAAACATGGTTGCTCAACACTTCGAGTAAAACTATTTTCTTTTATGACATGATTAAATCGATGGTTCCAACTTCTTGATGCTTGCTTAAGACCATAGATGGATCTCTTAAGCTTGCATACTTTGTTAGGATTTTTAGGATCTACAAAACCTTCGGGTTGTATCATGTACACCTCCTCTTATAAATGCTCATTTAAAAAGCGGTCTTGACATCAATTTGCCATATTTCATAGTCATGAAATGCGGCGATCGCTAACAGTATCCGAATTGATCTTAGCATAGCTACGGGGGCAAAGGTTTCGTCATAGTGAAGACCATGAACTTGAGTAAAACGTTTTGCCACTAGCCTAGCCTTGTAGACATCATCATGTCCTTCTATGCCATTCTATACTTTGAAGATCCATTTGAACTGAAGAGGTCTTGCCCCTTCAGGCAAATCCACCAAGTTCCAAACTTGATTTTCATGCATAGAACTCATTTCATATTTCATGGCTTCAAGCCATAAAGAAGAATTAGGACTAGAGATTGCAGCTTTGTAGGTGGCGGGTTCGTCACTTTCTAGAAGCAACACATCAAGACTCCCATCCTCTTGGATAAGTCCAATATATCTATCAGGATGGCGAGAAACTCGACCCGACCTCCTCGGTTGAGGAATAACAACAGAATTAGACGACAAAGGAACGCCTTCTTGCATCTCTACTTCGGTTTGTGGCTCTTGAACTTCATCAAGTTCAAAATTTCTCCCACTCTGTCTCTTAGAAATAAACTCAATTTCTAAGAAGATAGCCTCACTAGACACAAACACTTTGTTTTCATGAGGCTTGTAGAAGTAATATCCTCGGGAGGCAATGGGGTAACCTACAAAGATGCATTTTTCGGATCGTGGAGCTAGCTTGTTGTCGGTCTTTACCTTGACGTAAGCATTACATCCCCAAATCCTCATATAGGATATATTAGGAACCCTTCCTTTCCACATCTCATATTGAGTCTTTTCGGTTGCTTTTGTCGGACTATTGTTCAATGATTTGATTGCGGTTTGGATTGCAAATCCCCAAAACGAGTCGGGTAATTCGGTTTGACTCATCATGGATAGAACCATATCTAGTAGGGTTAGATTTCTTCTTTCGGCAAAACCATTTAGTTGTGGTGTACCGGGTGGAGTGAGTTGTGACACGATGCCACAACCTTTTAAGTGTGAATCAAATTTGTTACTGGCGAATCAAGGGCGTGAAGCCACTCCCGCAAGTGACTCCACTCAGACGAGGACGCACCTCGCGAACCACAGACAACATACAACCACACCACACTATTAATCACAACACCTAAACCAATCACACACTACAACAACATACTAAACAACCAACAGTACTGAGTAGGAAAACCTACCTTTAGCAATCCGCAGAAATACTACAAATGACCATAAGACGACAGGCAACCACCATAATCACCTATACAAACAGTATGACCACTCTATTACTACTACCACAACTATAATCAGAACTAAAGAAGACGATGATGATGATGACATACCTATACATAGCGTTCGGGCGACAAGACCGCTACCCGACTCATGCTTCCCATCCCCATGGTATCTCAACTCACAAGGGCTCCAAAAAGGATGACTATGGGTGAAGGAGAGAGATGTGACGGCAGTTTGGTTTAGGAGAAAAGGAATGAAATGATTTTGGTTTCACGATTCCACGATTTATATCTTACCGCTGAACTCCCGTTACTCGATCGAGTATGGAACTTACTCGATCGAGTCACTGAGCTACTTGATCGAGTAGCCTCTGATAGATCAAGCTTCCCAAACCTAAAGGGTTACTATGTCATAAGGTTGAACTTATAAGGCTTCCAAAGGTCTAGATATAAGTCTAAGGTCGGCCAACGGGTCCCTAACAGGGCAGGTATTACATATTGCTTGCTTGGGGACAAGCAAGGGTTTGGTTTGGAGAGGTTTGGGTAGTTTTGATGCGTGCCTTTTATATGCATTTATTCTAATACTTTGCATGCATTTCTATGCATATTGTGTAGCGATTAACTACTATTCTCCCATGAATTGGCTACTTTGGGTTGTTTTTTATTCCATGCAAGTTGTCGGCCTAAGTGTTAGCAAACGAGCCGAAACCCGTCACTAGAGCTGCAATCTTGATGTTGGTGAGGATTAGCTCGGGAATGACTAACTCGGGATGTGTGATTGTGATGAGGAGCGAGGTAGAGTAAAGGAAGTGACGTTCATTGAAGATCAGTTTTGACACTTTAGTCGATCGACTGAACTTGTTAGTCGATCGACTGAGATGACTTTTGCGAGGATCAGTTTTGTCAGTTTAGTCGATCGACTATCCTTGTTAGTCGATCGACTGATGTCTGGTCGATCGAATGATGTTAGTCGATTGACTGAAGTGTCTTTGGCGAAGACTCAAGTTGACGTTTTAGTCGATTAACTGGGGTTTTCAGCCGATCGACTGAGTTTTGTTTGGCCGAAATTTCTGAACTATTTAATTCGGCCCATTTAGCTGTTATTTGTTTGAATTCTTGAACTTTTAGTAATTAATCATACGTTATACACACTGTAACCTCTTCTACGTTGAATTCTTGATTTAGGGAAGCCATGATAATAAGACGGTCCTAATTAGTTTATTAGATCTTCCATGAATGTGAATATGTGTTGTTAATTGTAGCAGTTAATAGCGATTAGTTGATTAATCTGCATGATTAATTAATTGAACTAGTAAACTCCGACCTAAGATCGAAAGCCTGGTTTATCTGCCGCCGTTGCTTGAAATTTGGAGAAATAGCGGTTTTTGAATTTTCGCTATTATTTTTGGAATTGACGGTTTTAATTGTCGTCGTTCGGAGTTTCAGGAAATAGCGATTTTGAATTTTCGCCATTATTTTTGAAGTTGGCGGTTTTGATCGCCGTTTGCTTGAATTTTTTTGAAAATAGCGAATTTGAATTTTCATTATTTGGTTTTGTTTGTTTTTGAGGAAATGACGACATTCAATATCGTCAACGAAAACTTTGAAGTTTGTTATGGGAAATTGGGCTAAAGCCCAAAATCCGCTGAAAAGCAAAGGGGAGGCCTGGTTTAGGCGCGAGCCATCTGGCGATGGAAGCCGGCTTCCCTATTTTCTGTTAAAAGGACGCGAGGTTGAGCTGCGGATGATTATTCATCTTCAACCTCAAAAATCCCGCAAAATCGCCATTGAAGGACCTTCTAGCTTGCTTTCACTTATTCCATTGTCAACAAATGTCATCTCAAGGTATGTATTTCCTCTTGAATCTATTCAAATTTGTTGATTATTAGCTTGATTGAATTAGGGCGAAATTTTGCCCTAAAAATCGAATTGGGCGTTTTGATTGAGCCAATTTCGAGTGAAACTGATGTTTGCATTAGGTTAGAAACCTGTTTAGAAGCGTAGGGGTGCTTTTAGTTTGCATTTTGGTCCCCGTTCTCGCTCCCTGTGCTCGAAAAACGTGAATGAGGCGAGAAACCGTCTCATTTCACAATGCCAAGTTTATTTGCTTGGGTAGTGGGTCCCACTAGGTTTCATTGTAGTTGGGAAAACCCGTATTTGCCATCTAAGGACCTTCGTTGGATGCTTGTGGGCAAAATTGGATTTTTGCCTTTTGCGACGGTCTTACGTCTGACAAAATAAGCCTGTTTGGGCTTGAGTCGAGTCAGTTTGCCTTGAAATGGACCTTATTGGTATTTTAGGTCACCTTGAGGCGTGATAAAATCACGTTTGCCTTTTTGCCGTCGTTTTTGAATTTTTGTCCAGTTTGGGCTCAAATTAGCGTATGAATTGCCTTTTTGAACCGTAGAAAAATCCCCATTGTGTCGGGAATGTATTTTGGGTTGTTGGCGGACCTTGTATGGGTCTTGAAATGCCGTTTTTGTGATTTTGACTCGTATTTTGCTTGAAAAGAGGGGCGAGTCATTTTTGTATGTTTTTTTTGTGAATGGTTTGGGGCGGGATTGCCCCTTGTTTTTGTATTGCAGGTTGTGTTTTTTTTGTTTTTGGATTTATCCATTTCATGCTGTCGTAATGCCGAAATTTCGGCTGACGTTTTTTGTTTGTAGGAGAGTGTTCGGGGTAGGCCGAGTCTCTTGCTGCGACTTTTGAGGAGTTGTTCGGGTCGGGCCCGGTTAGTACTCCGGTTAGCACGCCCGTCGTGGTTGTGGAGGACGTTATGGAGGAGGAGAGACCTTCTGAGCAGACTGTTGGGGCCTTAGGGGCCGTCGAGGAGCGTGAGGAGCCCGTTGTTGGGGCTGTTAGCACCGGTAGAGCTGAGACTGGGGCTGAGGCGAGTACCTCCGGGAGGAGGGTTTCTTCGAGGGAGCGACGTCCTCGGGCGACTAGGCGGACGTTACGGGACGTCAACAGGGTCGTTGAGTTGGGCCCTATCCATCACGTTGAGTCTCGCGGCCATAAGAGGCGGAGAGCGGAGACAGCCGAGGACGATGCTGACGCCGCGAGCTAGGCGAGTTACGGCCCCACGGGGGTTGCTTTTACGGGCGGCGCCTGAGTGGGCCGAGGGTTTTGACGGTAGCCAGTTGTTGTTTCGAATGGACCGACACCTTTCCTACCGTGCTCACGAGGGCATGGTGAGTCGCATTCCCTGGCTGAATTTTGCCATTTTTGAAGTGTCGAGCCTAAATAGGCATTATGACGTTGTCTGTTTTTGATTTCAGGAGATCGGCACCATGAGGGCTTTCTCGGGCTTTTCTACCTGCTTGGGTCTTTACGACGTTCTCCGAGCCGGGTCGAGGGCGTTGATAGAGAGGTCGGCATTTGGGCCGTTGGTGGCCGCTTGGCGAGACATTCATAGGTCCTCGATTAGGGCGAACCTGTGTTTGATCCGCGCCATGTTGGATCGGTATTGGGACACGACGTCGTCGTTCCACATGGAGTTTGGGGAGGTCGGCGTGACTTTAGAGGACTTTGCCATGGTATCCGGCCTTCCCTGCGGCGAGCTGCCCATTGAGTTTACCGCGACACCGAAGAGAGTGTCCTCTCCTGCGGTCACTGCTTTGATCGGTACTGCTTTGCCGGAGCCTTCCGACGTCACTCCGTACCTGATTGCGAGTTTGTATGTGAAGGACCACTTCACTGAGAGGGTGGCAGGTGTTGTTCCGGCGCCGTTGGCGAGCCCGGTGGCAGAGGTTGAGGCCGACGCGAAGGAGGCACGGCTATGGTTGTGGTACTTCTTGGGTGCCACGTACTTTGGTGACAAGGGCGAGTGCTTGTCGACCAAGGTGCTTCCTCTCCTCACCGACCTTGACACTTTGGGTCGGTTTGACTAGGTTATACCAGCTTTGGCGAGTTTTACCCGGTACTTGCACGCGGCGGTGCGTCCGGAGACAGTGGGAGCGGGTAGTGCTCCTGCTCTGGTTGGTCCCGGCCTCATCTTCGAGGTACGAGCGCTTTTCGGTGGTTTTTTTTGTTTTGATTTTGGCAATTTTTGAGAAATTGGTTGATTTGTGTTTGCTGTGTTTGATTACAGGCTTGGTTGTATGCTTACTTCACTCCTCTACGTCTAGGGACTACATGCGGTGTTCCCTCGGCTTACCCTGCTGTGAGGGGTTGGACGGTGGCTCGGAAGAAGTCGACAAAGTCGACTTACGAGGACTGCAGGCGTTGCGTGAACAAGCTTCGGGTCGCTGATGTAAGTTCTTGCTTTCTTTCCCTTCTCATTTATAGAAATAGATAGAGATAGAATGATTAGGTAGCTTATGAAGCCCCCAGTTAGCTGAGTAGCTTTGTTTTGAATGCAGTTTGTTGGGCGGCCTTGGGAGCAATACACGGGTCTACCGGCTGCCATCAGGGAGCGTTTGCGGCCTCGCAGCTCCCTGCGTCTGTACTTGGAGACGGCGATTGAGCCGGGTTGGTACTTAGGCGAGCATCTAGTTCGCCAGTGCTTTACCGAGACTTTCGTCGTGCCGGTTGACCCGCCTGGGGTGTTGTTCCAGGAGTCGACTCCTGATGAGGTTGAGGAGCACCTTCACGGACTGGGAGGTGAGGAACTGTTGCTGCGGGACGCCGACTACGACACCTTCCGATTGTCGAAGCTTGCTTGGTACCCGATCGAGGTATGTTTTCTTCTTTTCTTTTGTTTTCATTGCCTCTCTGGATAGGAGGGTTTGTCATTTTTGATGTGGATCAAAATGGTAGGGAGTCGACCCGCTGATGAGGACTCAGCCCTTAGCTTTCTCGACGGAGACCACTTTTCAGGGGCCAGGTGGCGAGGAGCTTCAGTTGCGCTTACCGGAGCCCGCGGTGGCCGAGGTGGCCGATGCCGGCATGGAGTCCTTACATTGTTTTGAAGGACATTTTTGTTTTGTAGGTGACGACTGTTAGTCACCAGAATTTGTGGCGGATGGCTAACCGCTGGAGAGCGCTTGCTGGTGACCTGGCTATGAGGGAGGCTCGGCTTTCTCGGGTACGTTTTGTGTGTTATATTTCGTGTATTTGGTGTTGTGTTTCATGCTTTTTGATCTTGAGGATCTGTTATTGTGTTTTGTAGGGCACGACGGATCCGGCGGAGCTTGCTCGGGTCCGTGCTGAGTTGGAGGCAGCCAGGTCGACGATCGCGGGCCAGGAGCTGGGGATCATCCGTCGGGACCAGGACTTGAGGCATCACGAGGACGAGCTGCGGAGTCGAGACGCGGTGATTGCCTCTCTGAAGGCTCAGTTGGCTGCAGCGGAGGAGCTTCACGTCGAGATGGAGCGTGAGACGCTGGAGAGTTCCCCGGAGAGGGAGTCTGAGCTGGTGGTGGTCTCTACGTTGGCGGTGACTCCTAGTGAGACCAGGACTGGTCCGACGGGAGACGTCGAGTAGTTGTTGTAGTTTGTTCGTGTCTTGGACTCTTGTTTGTACATATTTACATTTTGCGTGAGGCGGTTTGTATATATGTGTTTTTGGATTGTGGTTTATTTTGTGATTTTGGCTTTTTTTGTGTTGTGTTTCGGAGGAGCACTGTCGGCTGTCGATTCTCCATTTGATGTTTGCACCAGTTCCTGCATCGTTAGCTGTAGAAAACAGGCAACAGATAGCACATACGCAAAAACGTAAACACGTAGAAGCATTTGGTTGAAAACACGTAAAGCATTTGTTTGAAAATCAAAATTAACCAAGATTACTTGAAGTTAAAATTGAGTTTTTAAATGAATTTTGAAGATTCCGTGACAAATCGTCGCGTTTGGAATTCAAAAGGAATCCATTTGAGAATTTGAGCAATTAACTCGTGTCGTGAATTAAATTGCATCGAAATTATTGAAAACTGACTCGAAAAATATAAAACTCAAATCGTCAGGAAAGAATTTTAGAAAAGGATTTTTGCGAGTATATTTGGCTTTTGATGTCAAGATTCGAATTTGTGAGTGCTTGAATTTTGAGGAAAATTGATGTCGTGTTATCAATTTTCGATTTTGATTTTTGCCGGAAAATTGCGAAAAAGCGAAAAAAATTCGGCATTTCGACTAACATGGAAACGATCCATCGTGGATCGGGGCGACAAGCCCTTCCCCTCTTTTAAAAAAGAAAGAAAAATCCGTATGTTTAAAGCCGCGTCATGGAAACCGTGTCGGATTTCGTAAAACGCGAAACAAACAAATGTGAGTGTGAGGAAACACAAAATTTCCTGAATCATCCCGAAGAGGCGTGAGGTTCCCGGCCCGAGGTTTGAGGTGTCAGGAGAAAACACATGTTGAAAGAGACAAGTCAACAGCGGGAATCCTGGAGGAGCCTCAAAGAGGCGCGAGCAGCCTGGCGATGGAAGCTGGCTCTCCCCTTTTTCTGAAAAATGCGCTGATCATTTCGTATAAATAGGGACGTTTGCGCTTCATTATTTCATCATCCGAAACACAAAAACATCTCTACAAAACCTCTTCTTCTTCCACAAAAATATTTCATGGATGCTTTTGAGAACGCATTGCGACAATGGTGCCGGGATTTGTCGCCTCCCGAAAAGCATCAACTCGTTTGCATGGGAGTTGGTCAATTGTTGGTGCTTCGCCAAGTCAAGGTGCAACCTTCGTTTCTTGAAGCATGTTCTTGGTTTTGGGATTCGAAACATCATGTTTTCATTTTCCCGAAAGGCGAGCTTTGTCCTCTTGCCGAAGAAGTTGGAGCCATTGGTGGGTGGTCGAGTTGTGTTCCGGTGCTTCCTCCGACTCGGTTGTGCTACAAGGAGAAATTCCATTCCATGTTGGGCTTGTCAACAAGCCAAGTCAACTTTCTTCTTGCTCCACATGGTGTGGATATGTTGGCTCTTATTAACATCTTTTCAAACCGATTAGATGCTAATGTCTCGGAGGTGGCTAGGAGAAGGGCTCTTGCATTTTGCCTTGTCCATGTGTACCTCTTTGTTGATGTCTTGAAGAAAGAGGGGCCAAGATGCCATGGTAGCATGACCCTCATCCATGTGATTGAGCAAATGGAGCATGGTAGAGATCCATCATGGTTGGTGCTTGGGGAAATTATCCAAGCTTTGGACAAGGAAGGCTCTTGTGGAGAAGCTCCCTCTTTTGGATCGCCAAGGATCCTCCAAGTGTGGCTATTGGATAGGCTAAGGTATGTAGAGCCTCCGGTTGATTCTTCTTCTTATTCCTTCCGTCACCTTACCATGAGGAAGAAGTTGTACCCGGATAGTTTTGCTTCCACCGAGGCCTAATGGGCCGCAAGATTGGTGGAGGAGGGTGGTCCTCATATCCGTTGGGTGGTGCCGTGGTGGCACTTGAGGTCCTTCACGAGGTTGCCCGCTTCGGGTGCTAGTCCTCGTTCTTTGATGGTGGTGGGCTTGAAGGTTGTTTCCTTCATTTATCCCTAAAGGCTCATGAGGCAAATGGGGCGTCAACAAAAGGTGCCCGCTCAAGATACTCTTGTCCAAGAGAATGTTTTCCGAAACTCCGAGCTTGTGGAGTTCTTTGAAAGATGGTGGGCCACTCGGCCGCTTTGGGAGGTGCCAAACCCCGTTGCCACGACATGGGTGACTCCCACTTATGTCAAGTGGTCACGTGCTCCGTCCTTGGAAGAGAGATCCAAGTTTCGTAAGGACGAGGTTGTCGACTTGAAGTATCGAGAGGTTGGGAAGGCCAACCGTGCCTTCTTTGAGGAGTATGTTGATGGAGCTACCCCCGATGTGATGAGACCACCGAAGAGGAGGAGTTCCGGCCCCAAGAATATGGTGGGCCGTGCCTTGGCTCGTCTTGGGTCGAATATGGGGTCTTGTGCTAGTCCGGAGGTCGTCGCCGTCTTAGACCCGTTGAGGATCCGTTCTGAGGAAGAAGTCCATGCTAGGCGGGCCAACAAGAAGAACAAGGGGAAGATGTACCCCGAAGGAAAAGGCAAGGGTAGAATGGAAGAGTGAAACCTCCATTACCCGCTTTATTATTATGTTGTATTATTGTTGTGAGTTTTTATTATGTTGTACTAGCTAGTTGTAATGTGTTTTGTGCTAGTTTTATTATGTGAGGTGTGTTAGTTAACACCTTAGCTTTTGACAAGTTGTAGACTTGTCGAGCTTTATTTGTTTTTGAAATTGTAATCCCTCCCATTATTAATTAAATAAGAGGATTGCCCGTGTCGAAAATCGCGAACGCTTGTTTCTTCCATCCATTTGGTGAAGGCAATTCAATTTGAATCATCCCAAACAATTGCACTTGGGAAAGTGGTATTTTGTGGGAAGGGAGAAAGGCTCATTTTTTGTATTTTTGTGGGAAAGGGAATGGTTTTCCCTTTCTCTTTTTTGATGGAGATGTTTTTGTTTTTTGATTGTGGGAATGGTTGTATCCTTCTTGTGTAAGAAAGGACTGCCTACATATTCACCAGGAGAGGTGAAATCAAACCATGATCGTAGTTCGAAATGTTTTGTGAATTTGATTAGGTTTTGTGGTTGTATCCCTCATGCATAAGAGGGACTGCCTACGTATCCACCTGAAGAGGCGAAATCAAACCATGCTCGTAGTTCAGGGGGTTTTGTTTTTGTAGTGCAAACGGACGTTGCCTTTGACGGATCAAAGGACATTCGAAACGGGCAAGGTGCCGCAGCTTAGACTCGATAAAACATGCAATTTCAAATCAGAACATATTGAGGAACTTGACTTGAAAAGGGTTGAGGTCGATGCTAGTTGTAAAACTAGGCTAGGTTGTTGGTTGCTATGGTTCAAGGGTAGTATTTCTTGAGTTGGTCTAGGTTGGTCGGGTTTGTAAAGTCCTCCCCGTCTAGGTCACTCAGTCTCACTGCGCCCCCCGAAAGTATTTTCTTGACCAGGTATGGCCCGGTCCAGTTGGGTTTGAATTTTCCCCTCGGATCGACGGATAACGGTGCTCGAACTGACTTGAGGACCAAGTGTTATGTTCATATACCTATTATTAGACTCTTCTAATAGTGAACTAATTAACTTGTTAATTATTTGTTCTTTAGATCTAGTGCATGCATAACAAAATGAAAGATTTATAAGAAAAACAATGTTCCTTACATTGTTGGTTGGTTTGAAAATTTGGGCACAAGTAAGGTCACCTTCCTTCACTTGTTCTTGAGCTAAATATGATGGATGATCCTCCTAAGACTCCAAGTATAGAAGCCACTCCAATAAATTGCACCCAAGATTAATCCCAAAAATTTCCTACTAATATTAACTAGATATATAGTAGAAATATAACCTTAATAATACTAATGTTCTTATATTACTACCTCTAGTAATAGGATGATGAGTATTAGTATTGTAGAGAGTTTTTATCAATTTTTCATGTGAGGAAAGTTAGAGAGAAGCATAAGCAAAAACAAGCAAAAACTAGTGGAAAAATATAAGCAACTAAATTGCCCATATAAAGAGCCAAAACCGGTTGGCATTAGGCAAAGGGGGAATCTTTCCCTTTTGTTTTTACTTGTTTGTTTATGATGGGTAGAGTGTAGAAGACAAGTGTGTAGGATATAGCATGAAAAGGGTTGTGTGATATGTCACAATCACACAATAACCAACACCTACAAAAGACAAAAGAGCATCTCTTGTGCTATTAATATGACCGAAATATTGGTCTTATTTTGGTCCATTTTTGCCTTTTGTAATTTGTCCCACAAATGCTTATAAGTCATATGTTTAACATACTTACAAGTTTAATTATAAATGTAATCATTTAACACTTAAATATTACAATTAATAATATAATATACACTCCACTTTTTGAGTAGTATACTACCATTATATCAACATATAATGGGTCCCATAATTACTAGTTAGTTAAAATTACAACTTCTTGTAACTATAAATAACTAATTACCACTACCTCAAAACTTCTATTAAAACCTCAACCAATTTAGTAATATAACACTTAATTACTAAATTTAATCTTATTTAATCACATTACAATAAGACGCAAAATTGCACTCCCATAATTAAGGAATTAATTAATCTGTATCGCATACAACTAATTAAATTATTTGGGCCTCATCCTATAGGTGTGACCTAAAGGGATCAACTGACCACCACCGTCACACGACAGTAATGTCAAACTCTAGTTAGCCAATCATTACCGATTAATGACGGTACCGATCGTATAAAGAATCATCCCTCACGTATTCTTTATATGAGATTTAATAATGATATTTAAATCATGTGATCGCACTATTGTTGAGGACACATTTCCCAACAATCTCCCACTTGTCCTCGACAAGTGTGCGTCACCAATTCTCTTGTCCTATTACAATCTCCCACTCAATGCAAGATGTCTTGCAGGTCGTACTTACACTTGATCATATCTTGAGTGGTTTTCTCGATCTGGAGATTAACTGTCTGACTGGAATTATCTATCATAGATACCTTCCGAGCGTGGCCACGCATTTCCAGTTAACTACTCCTCGAGTGGCCTTGAGATTTCAAACAACCTTGACAAGGGGTGGACAATTCCTATCGCCCTATTCCCTTCGTTCAGCCACAATCCATCATAACCCAAAATATACCCAGTTTGACCTCATTAACGAAATCGTAGAGTATAAATCAAAGCTAATCAGAAGTTGTGCTAACTTGGGCGAATAGTCTCTAGTAAAAAGAATTGACTCATAAGAATACTATAGTAGCTCTTGTCACGACCAGGCTTTATGAATTACCAGAACTCTATAAGCGGTCATCGCCTCGACGTATTGTCCCATACAGTCTGCCTATGTGATCGACTAGTAATCCCATATGACTCTATGGCACTTGAACTTGCCATCAATCGCATCACACTCTAGTCACTTCGAGACGTCACCTCATATAAGTAACTAGGGGCGAATACCATGTCAATCCAGTTCACTTTAATGGGGTTCAATTTGTCTCTACAACCCATTCGGATACGACAAGGTAGCGGGTGAGTTTAATATAACTCAAACGATAAATGTGATTATCACATATGAATAGTCAATACACTATTACTACTTCATATTCTATAATCTTTATTGTATTATTAAAAACTAGTTTAGATGCAATAAAAGCTTGGAAAGCAGATATACCCAATATCCATATATTCCAACTTTATAAATTGCTATTTCCTTCAATTCGATGTTATCTCTAATAACTTGAATTCATTTCTAAGTATTTGTCTAGACTTATTGCTAGACTTGGGCTCTTTAACTTGAAAGACGCTCCCACTGTTATCACATAACTTGTGACAAAAACATTTATAGAGGGATTCACGCTTAATCCCTTCATTGATGATTTTATCAAAATTTTACTGGGATTCCTTTTGTAAAATTTTGCAATATACGAAACTAAAACACCTTTCTTAGTCTCTTACTCCTTAGTCAATAGGTCACCCTAAGATTTCAACAAATCCCATTTGAGTTTGGAAACTAAAGTTTGTGTAACACTTCAACACCCAACTTAGTTTTGTCATCCAAACATGTGAACGAATCCTTAATTCTTCTCAAGAATCTCAAGGATGTTCTTTTAAGGCTTTCACAAGCCATAATGTGGGAATTATCCCTTTAATTGACTTATTGTGCTCTCAGCATATATCACATCATGACACGTGCGTCTGTTGGCATACATGATCATTCTAATGGCGGAAACATTAGAATTTGATTTCATGTGATCAACAACTTAATAAGTTCAGTGAATGACTATGACTCCATCATAGTAATTCTACTTCCATCAATATGAATAGCCTATTTAACTTTGTTGTTGTACAACAGATGTGAAATATCTTATCCTCATAAGACTCTCAACTCTATGCCAATATTCTCTCACATAGATTCAAAATCTAGAATACTTTGCATCCCTTTCCAAGTCTCTCAATTATTCTTGCCAGAAGGGAGCATTGGTACATTATTCTCAATAAGTAATATGTTATTAACATATAAGACATGGAGAAACAATTCTAGCTCCCACTTAACTTCATGTATATCATGATTCTTCAATCATGTGAATGAAACAATTCACTATAATCACATGAACGAAAAGTATAATCCATTAATGCTTGCTTAAGACCACTCTGGGATCACTACTTAAGAAAGATACGCATAACATGTTAGGATACTTAGATCTTTATCTAAAATTTTGTGTTTCAAACACTTCCTTTTCTAAATTCCCATTTTAGAAAAGCGAATTCTATTTGCCATTCTTCATTAAAATGAAATGCGGCAATTCCTAACACAATTAATCTTGATCAACATCTTCATGTAAATCTTATGCATTTGCGTACTCTAAGCTCTATTTACCGTTAAAGAGACCCTCACTTTAAAGTAAATCTACTCATGAGCAACAATTTTCGGATTGTAATGCTTCGGCTCGTATGTAACAAGGTCAAGATACTATCACTTTCACAAAGTAATATTTTTGAACAATAAGACATGTGCGATAAACTCCCACTGAACTATGCTCTCATACTATCTTCATAGATAATAGTTCAATACCAACTCCCACTCTATAATTCTATTACTTTCACAAAGTAACATTTCAACTATAAGAGATGTTTGTGACGATACTTTCTACTCCCACTCTATCTCTCAGAAATACATCTATCTTCTTGAGAGATAGCTTTGTGAGTTACAAACATGTATATTTAATGGAGTATTAGGAGTTATCCAAGACAATGTATTAGTTTTCAAAAGTCCATCCTAACATGGCAGCTTGATAATATTATATGACAGTCTGATCCATGTAATCTAGTTTAATAGACTCTCTATTCTAGGTATCTCATGGTTGACCATCCGTTTAGAATAATGTGTCCATATGGTATCGTAAATTCCCTACTTGACGAGTTCAGAAACTGATTACAACTTTAATTGATCTTACATAAGTAACACTACTACAGATACAGGCTATAACAACGGTTAAAAACCGTTGTTATATAAAAAAGCGGACGTTGTTAAAGCGTCCGTTATAAAAGGTTTTAACAACGGTTGGTTTTCTTAAGCAACCCGTTGTTAAAACTATTAACAACGGTTTTAAGTATCAAAACCCGTTGTTGAAAGTGTGACTCAATTTTGTTGGGACCGTCGTTAATTTACAAGGAACCGTCGTTATAACTAAAGACAACGGGTTGTATCTACATAACCGTTGTTGTTTGTTTTTACAAAATAAAAAAAAATTAAATTAAATATTACTAGATGCATGCATAATTACGGGGCCCGTTATAATTCTGATGCATGCATTATTACTGCCATCTATGTACTGTGCATATGAATGGACAATATATGGAATGAGAAGGGTTTACATTAGATTTGAAGCAGGGAGATATGATGATTATGGCACAACTTCCTAAACATGCATATATTATATTAATTAAAAAACAACTCAAAGGACACATTACTTAGTATAAATACATACATTATCTCAACCACCATTCCATTATCTCACTATCTTCAAACCCTAACTGCTAAAACAATCTCCAACTCCTAATTAATCTTTCAAACTAACAATTCCAAATTTCATCAACAAAATGAACGATTACATCCTTAAAACTCTTATTATAACCGAGCACAACAACAGCTTCATCCGCCGGTTGCTCCACATCGAGGATAGTTTTAGGAGCTATCTTATGGATGCTCAAGCCGCACTCAAGGACGCCAAAAGAAATGGCTTGACAGAGCAGCAGTTGTTGCAGCTATATGACGATATAGCAACTGCTGAACGAAACCTCCAAATAGCTAAGGAGGAGAGGAGGGATATCATAGAAGAGAATAAGACTCTCTATGAAAATATAAGAATTGCATTTTTAGAAATGTAATTCTTTTTTTTAATTTATGTATTTATATATATATATATATATATATATATTAATGAATTATTAATTAAGTTTATCATGCATTCCTCTCTATCATCTTGCTTCTTCTTTGTTTTATTTTATTTAATTTGTTTTACGAGCTAATTAAGCGAATAATAACATAATAATGATCGATAAAAACCCATCATATATACATGCAAATGAAATAATTAAAAAAAGAAAACAATGACGGTGAAAGACGATGAAACCAACAGTGACGACGAGATGATAAAGCGACGATGAGAAAGAGAGAAAGAGACGATGAGAAAGAGAGAAAGAGACGATGAGAAAGTGTGTTTGCTGTGTTTGTGTTTGTGTTTGTCTGTGTTTGTTTTTGTGTTAGGTTATGTATGTGTTTTGTGGCTGTAGCTGATCTGTGTTTGTGTGGTTTATAGTATGGAAAGTATTGACAACGGTTGTTAAACAACAACCGTTGTTAAATAAGTTTTAACAACGGTTGTAAATCAACAACCGTTGTCAAATAAGTTTTAAAAACGGGTTTATAAATACCCGTTGTGATTATTTTTCACTAACTTTGCGCCAATTTTGCGCCAAATTATTAACAACGGTTGTGCAAATTTAACCCGTTGTTAGAACGTATAACAACGGTTATATAACCATACCCGTTGTAATTAAGTTTAGTAAAAATCGCGCCATACATTCTACAACGTCTATTGTGATTTTCGTGCATAAACGTTGTTAAAGGGGCGTTGTAGTTGCTTGGATTTGTAGTAGTGTAAGTTGTTACTTTAAGTAACAAAGACATAAGGAGAATCAAATTCATAGCTTATGGACATATAATGATCCCATCATCATAATCGTCTATTTGATCAATTTAAGTTATCTATCTAACGTTTCTCTACGCAAGAAATTAATGATGATGTTTTTAGAACAAGTAATCATAATAATAAAACAAGTGATTTGGGTTGAAAACCAAATCACCAATATCCAAAATACAACCCGTGTTTAAAGGATACAAGCCAATTTCCAAGTCACACAAGGAAATCAAAATAGTTCTAAAACATGAAATACATCATAAAATTTAAAGACAAAGAAAATCAAAGACAAGCTTCCATTGATCCATCACCACAGTTGGCTACTCTAGCTTCCCACACGATCCTCTAGGCTTGTTTCTCCTTGCCTTTGTCCTTGGTAGGAGGGGGCCCTATTTACAATAAAAAGGGTAATCATCACAACTTGTATCACATACTAATTGAGATTGAAACATAAAAGATAGGGATAGTCATATACCTACTGGAATAACCTTTCCAGCTTTGATGTCGCCAAGGTATTTGGAACAATTTCTTTTCCAATGTCCAACTCCACAATAATAGTGGCACTTGTCCCCGGAGAGGGCACTGTACTTGGGCTTGGAGGAGCTTTCTTCATAAGTCTTAGCTATGTTCCTATTGGGAGTTCGCTTCTTTCCCTTTTTCCCGCTCTTCTTGAAAGTTCCTTTGCTCTTATGATTGACATTGAGCACATCTTTGGTGGTGCTAACACTTAGCCCCATGTCCCCTTCGGCTTGCACAAGCATTCTGTGCAACTCATCAAGAGAAACTTTCTTATCTTGCATATTAAAATTCACCCGGAATTGAACATATGCTTTGATTTTGTTGAGGGAATGAAGAATTCGATCAATTACGAGTTCATTGGGAATTTCCACCTTATGCATTTTCAAGGTCTCAACATGCTCCATCAACTTGAGCACATGAGGGCTCACCTTTTGGCCCTCTTTGATGTTAAGATCAAAGAATGCGGAAGCCGCCTCATATTGAATGACCCTAGGAGCTCGTGAAAACATGCTCACAAGCTTCATGTAGATCTCATGAGCGGTGCTAATCTTTATAGCACTTCGTTGGAGTTCGGCCTCCATAGCAAAGATCAACACATTTTTGATCGCGGCCGACTCCTTTTGGTAAACCTCATAGGTTTGCCTAGCGGCGGGGGTGGACCTAGCATTAGGTTCGGTGGGAGATGTCTCGGTAAGGTAACGAAGCTTGTCGTCACCTTGCGCGGCCAAGCGAAGTTGCGCGTCCCAATCGGCGAAATTAGACCCATTCTTTTCTAACTTACATCGATCCATGAAGGATCAGAGCCATGACACATTGGTAAGCATGGTGGAACTAGTGGATGCGGACGTGATTGGAGTTGCCATTGCGGTTGATAAAACAAATTTGACTACAAAATAGGAAATGAAGGTATTAATTATCATCTATCGTTTTAATAATACTCGTAAATTTAACTACAAGCATTGCATTTATATAGTGTCCTCCACCCAACTACATAGATGATTGCGAGATCCAAATTCATATCAACTCGGGCACGGTGAGCCGATTCATCCCTTATTAATATAACTCGGTGGATTAACTCTTTAACCGATTCTACTTTTAGAACTCTCGGTCGATAAAAATTACTCTAATTTTCATCTTTAGCCCGGAACACATGCGACTACGGTCAACAATACTTCCGTTGAGCTCAATCCAAATTTCGATGTAATAACATTTTACTACCCCACTTCACCAACGTAACAAGGTTTGTATTACGGTGAAGCCGGATTAACTCCCTTATGAAATTGGTACTTCATGGGTTTCTACTATTTGGTAAGGCTTTATCTCAATTATTATATGTGAGAGGTCTTGTCAATTTATTATCTATCACGTTTTAAGTGAACCAAAGCGGTGAACTACGATAATTATAATTGACACGGTCGATGACTCGATATAATATGCATGTGTTGTTATGGCGATTTGGCAATGCATGTAACATATTAAAAGAAATGCAAAGCAATAAATAAAATTCCTAGTATGGCCTTCCTAAAATAGAAAATTTAAAAAATCTATTACATATTCGGAAACCAACTCCTTTGGTCCCTTGAATCTTCAAGTGGCACGCCTCCCAACACACCGTCTTCGTCGGATCACCTTTCCGAATGGCACCGTCATTGAAGATGCTCCATAATTACAAATAATAATAAAAATACAAAGCTATTCCTATTATACATTTGTAAAATGGAAAAACTAATGAAATAAAAATAAAAGTGATACGAGATCACATTAAATTACAACCGAATAAATATTCCCTTTCATTACGGGTAATATCGATTAAACTAAGGCCATACTAAGATAAAATTACATAATTCAAAATTATATAAATAAAAGACATTCAACAATTGAAATATTCAGCATTATAATATGTACCTATCATGCAAAATCATGTGCCAAATCGCCCTATTTAACTTATGTCGTACATATAACCCGGTTTCATGGAAATGCGTGATAATAACCTTTTAAAATCACTAATTAACACTTAAATCACATCTAAGCTCAAGTTAATTATCCCAACACCTTTTAGGACTGAAAAATTAGTCATCACTAAATTTTTGACAATAATTCAACTTGATTTAATTTTATGCTCATTTTTGACCTTAAAATCATATTATATATGAAATAAATCCAAATTAAATTGTAAAAATTTCAAAATTTGAATTTTAGGATTTTGAACATTCTGAAATAACTCCATGACACTCATAATGTCAAAAATCATGGTTAAAATTTTCGAATTCATTTTGAGAAAATATAGTTGTATTTTATCGGTTTTATATCATAAAATACTTAAAGCATCCAAAAATTACTCCAATAATTTTTACAACCTTAGATCTGATTAGTGGAATATTAATGCAACTTAAAATAATTTTCGCAAGCCATGCAATACGTTTTAGCTAATTTTGTTGCTAAAATAGTCACTATTTATGCCCGTTTTACTTAAAAATCCATAAATCATGCTAAAAGTAATATTTTAATCTCGAAATTTACATATTCTCTGTAAATTATGCATGTGACAACATATTAAAAAATCATGGCTTAATTTGAAATTTAACTATTTTTAACCATTTTACCTCTTTTAATCTATTTTTATCTCATAAAAATCATAAAACATGCAATATTAATCAAATTAACTCGATATTTTACACACAACTTGTAAAATATGCATGTGAGGTCATATAAAATTTCCAAGGTCAGAAACGAATTTTAACTATTTTTAGCATTTTAATTCCCATTTTAGTCATAAAAATGTAATAAAATTACCAAAAATCCTTAAAATGAGCAATAAATTTCCATAAATTATAAAAATGACCTAAAAATATTTTAGGACCAGAATATATAACATCCATAGTGATTTAGTGGCTTATACTAATAAATCACAAATTTTTAGTTTTATATGTTAACCTTTTAACTCGGAAAAACAATAACCGATTATGCATGCAACATCCTTATGCTCTGATACCACTTGTTATGTTCATATACCTATTATTAAACTCCTCTAATAGTGAACTAATTAACTTGTTAATTATTTGTTCTTTAGATCTAGTGCATGCATAACAAAATGAAAGATTTATAAGAAAAACAATGTTCCTTACATTGTTGGTTGGTTCGAAAATTTGGGCACAAGTAAGGTCACCTTCCTTCACTTGTTCTTGAGCTAAATATGATGGATGATCCTCCTAAGACTCCAAGTATAGAAGCCACTCCAATAAATTGCACCCAAGATTAATCCAAAAAAATTCCTACTAATATTAACTAGATATATAGTAGAAATATAACCTTAATAATACTAATGTTCTTATATTACTACCTCTAGTAATAGGATGATGAGTATTAGTATTGTAGAGAGTTTTTATCAATTTTGCATGTGAGGAAAGTTAGAGAGAAGCATAAGCAAAAACAAGCAAAAACTAGTGGAAAAATATAAGCAACAAAATTTCCCATATAAAGAGCCAAAACCGGTTGGCATTAGGCAAAGAGGGAATCTTTCCCTTTTGTTTTTACTTGTTTGTTTATGATGGGTAGAGTGTAGGAGACAAGTGTGTAAGATGTAGCATGAAAAGGGTTGTGTGATATGTCACAATCACACAATAACCAACACCTACAAAAGACAAAAGAGCATCTCTTGTGTTCTTAATATGACCGAAATATTGGTCTTATTTTGGTCCATTTTTTCCTTTTGTCGTTTGTCCCACAAATGCTTATAAGTCATATGTTTAACAATCTTACAAATTTAATTATTAATGTAATCATTGAACACTTAAATATTACAATTAATAATATAATATACACTCCACTTTTTGAGTAGTATACTACCATTATATCAACATATAATGGGTCCCACAATTACTAGTTAGTTAAAATTACAACTTCTTGTAACTATAAATAACTAATTACCACTACCTCAAAACTTCTATTAAAACCTCAACCAATTTAGTAATATAACACCTAATTACTAAATTTAATCTTATTTAATCACATTACAATAAGACGCAAAATTGCACTCCCATAATTAAGGAATTAATTAATCTGTATCGCATACAATTAATTAAATATTTATTTGGGCCTCATCCTATAGGTGTGACCTAAAGGGATCAACTGACCACCACCGTCACACGACAGTAATGTCAAACTCTAGTTAGCCAATCATTACCGATTAATGACGGTCAGTCGACTGTATAAAGAATCATCCCTCACGTATTCTTTATATGAGATTTAATAATGATATTTAAATCATGTGACCGCACTATTGTTGAGGACACATTTCCCAACACCAAGTCGCCCTCCCGGATGTTTTGGGGTTTGACCTTCTTGTCGAATCCCCGTTGTATACGTCGTTGGTATAACTGGACGTTGTGCAAGGCGTTGAGTCGCCGTTCGTCTAGAAGAGTGAGTTGTTCGTACCTTCGATGGGTCCATTCCGCCTCAGGGACTTGACTCTCTAGTAGGATGCGTAGAGAAGGGACCTCTAACTCTACCGGTTGAACCGCCTCCATACCGTATGCTAGGTAGAAGAGTGTGGCGCCTGTCGGTGTTCGAATGGAGGTTCGGTATCCCCAGAGTGCAAATGGGAGTTTGCTCGGCCAATCCCGGAAGTGAGAGCCTTGATCGCTGATGATTTCATGGGGTACCCCAAATCGGCAGATGATGTTGTTTTGAATGAACTTAGCCACTTGTTTGGCGGTCAAGACTGCATATGACTGTGCTTCCACCCATTTGGTGAAGTAGTCGATGGCGACGATGACGAAGCAATGCCCCTTGGTGCCTATCGGGTTGACTTTCCCGATGATGTCGATGCCCCAGGTTGAGAATGGCCAGGGTGATGTCATGGTGTACAAAAGGGATGGTGGTATGTGTTGTATGTTGGGGAAGATTTGGCAATTATGGCAATGTTTGACGTAGTTACGACAATCGGCTTCCATGGTGGTCCAGTAGTAACCTAGCCGCATGATTTTCCGTGTAAGCATCATTGCACTCATGTGAGGGCCACATTCTCCGTCGTGAACCTCTCCCATGACTTTTTTGGCTTTGTGATGGTCAATGCAAAGGAGGAGAATTCCTTGGGGTGTTCTTTTGTAGAGTTGATTTTGGTTTATCACGAATTGTGATGCAAGTAAACGGATGGCTCTTTGTCCTCTTTGATCAGAGTTGGGAGGGAATTCGTTTTTGGTTTTGTAATTGAGGATGGCTTGGTACCAAGGTCCATCATGGTTTTCCTCGTCGTCGATAATGGCACAGATATGAGCTGGCTCGCTCCGTCTTTCGACACATAGGGGCATTGATGTCATGTCGTCGGGTATATTGACGAGTGCGGCAAGTTTTGCCAGGGCATCAGCAAACTGATTTTCTTCTCGTGGCAAGTGGAAGTAGTCGATTTGGTCGAAGAACTCGGCCTCTTGATTGATCTTTGCTCGGTAGGGAGCTAAGCTGTCATATCGTATTTTCCATGATCCGGACACCTGATTGATGATGAGTGAGGAATCGCCATGGACCCTCAGTCTCTTGATGCCAAGTGTGATGGCTGCTTGTAGGCCGATGAGACATGCTTCATATTCAGCGGCATTGTTGGTGACGGCAAAGTCCAACTTGACCGAGATTGGAACATGTTCTCCCTCTGGTGATATTAGAAGGATTCCTACCCCGAAGCCTCTCAGATTAGATGCACCATCGAAGTATAGGTCCCATGCGCCGGAGTCGGCACAAAGGATGTCTTCGTCAGGAAGTGACCATGTGTCGGTCGTTGGATCCTCATTGACGGGATTTTCTGCTAGGAAATCGGCGAATGCTCTTCCCTTGATAACCTTAAGGGATACGATCTTGAGATCAAATTCGGACAGCATGAGTGTCCATCTAGACAGCCTTCCATTTAGTACGAGTTTTTCGAAGATGTATTTAACCGGGTCTATCTTAGAGTAGATGTGGACCGTTTAACTGAGCATGTAATGCCGCAACTTCTTTGTTGACCATACTAGGGCAAGGCATGTCTTTTCCAGTTGGGTATACCTCGTCTCGTACTCAATGAACTTTTTGCTGATGTAGTAAATAGCTCGCTCTTTGTTGCCAACTGTTTGTGCTAGCATTGCTCCCATGGCCGTGTTGGTAACAGTCAGGTATAGGGATAGAGGAATCCTCGGTTGAGGTGGCATGAGGACAGGAGGTTTGGATAGGATTTCCTTTATCCTGTCGAATGCCTTTTGATAGTCGTCGTCCCAATCGGTGTGGTCGGAGGCACGAAGCTTCTTGAATATCGGTTCACAGATCATAGTGAGCTTGGCAATGAACCGGCTGATGTATTGGACCTGACCGAGAAATCCCCGAATGTCCTTCTCGTTCCTAGGCCGAGGCATTTGTTGAAGGGCTTTGATTTTGGTTGGATCAATCTCAATGCCTCTTTTGCTAACGACATGTCCCAAGAGATTTCCGGAGGTGACCCCGAATGCACACTTCTGAGGATTTAGTCTCATGTTATATTTTCGCAGACGAGCGAAGAATTTCTGGAGGGCATTGATGTGGCCGTCCCGTTCTTTTGATTTGACGATCATGTCATCGACATATACCTCTAACTCCTTGTGCATCATATCATGTAGGAGAGTGGTAGCGGTCCTCTGATAGATCGCTCCGGCGTTGATGAGGCCGAAAGGCATGACCGTGTAGCAATATGTACCCCACTGTGTAATGAACGCAGTTTTGTGCATGTCTTCCTCAGCCATTTTAATCTGGTTGTACCCGTCCATGAATGAAAGGAGAGCATGTTTGGCAGTGTTGTCCACCAGAATGTCAACATGTGGCAAGGGGAAGTCGTCTTTTGGACTCGCCTTGTTCAGATCCCTGAAGTCGACGCAAACCCGAATTCTTCCGTCTTTCTTTGGTACCGGCACAATGTTGGCCACCCAGTCAGAGTATTCCGACACTTTGATGAACCCAGCCTTGAACTGTTTGTCCACCTCTTCCTTGATTTTTAGGGCCCACTCAGGATGCATCCGGCGTAGCTTCTGTTTCACAGGCTTAGCCCCGGTCTTAATGGGTATCCGGTGCTCTGCGATTTCTCTGTCAATCCCAGGCATGTCTCTGTAAGACCAGGCGAATACTTCCTTGTATTCGTGGAGGAGGTCAATGAACTGTTGACTTTCCGAGTGGTCCAGGGTTGTCCCTATCCTAAGTTCTTGAGGTGTATTGTCGGTTCCTACGTTAATAGGCTCGGTTTCCTCAATGATAGGGGTTCTGGTTTCCCACTTGTCAAGTTCTTTGGCTAAGTGAGGTGGGTAGTTACGCAAGTCAAATTCCTCATAATCATTCAGAATTGCATTGCAGTTAAATTGAGATGAGTCATAAGAAAACTTAGCGTTCATTAAGTTGACACGAGCAAAAAGCTCGGAAAGGACAGACATCTCGTGGTCAGTCAGAGACGACACGACAGAGGCAGTGGCCCCTGGAACAGGCTCCACGTTGTCACCATTCATGGGAGTGGGGGTGACCTTAGTGGACTCAGCCTCTGAATTAGCCACGACTTTGTGATAAAACAGTGGGAAGGGGACCTTGACTGGGACATCAGGAGTGTTAGGAGCTATGGCAGACTCTGACTCCGACTTAGACTCAGACTCAGATCCTTCTTTACCTCCCTCCTTGAACATAGGGCCTTCTCCAGTTGTTATCTTGAGAATGCGGCCTTGGCGATCGGTCCATTAGATGGTTTTCCTCCAGCCCTGGGTAGCTTTCTCCGGGTTAGTATCGGAGATCAAGGCGGCTGGATCAAATTGGTTGTCTTTCAGGGCGATGTTGATAATGTCCTCATAGTCGAGGTGTTTGATGTTATCTTCCCCAACTAGGAGTGTGACAGCTTGTCCGTCAAGGCATGGTGACGGTTTGGACTCGGTTGATGCAGCTTCGATGTTGTCGGGGATAAAGTAGCAGTCCTAGAAGACTTCAACTCCCGGGTACCTAGCCTTCGCCACAGAGTCATAGATCGGCTCCGGAAAGCCGTGGTAGAGTTCAGACTCTCCCCCGGGGACAAAGTATCCGTTGAGACTCAGGTGGTATGGACGGAGGATGACTCTGTGCTTCTTGCGTTTTCGGATTAGGAGGTTCATCTCCTGGATGTCTTCATTGGTAGGTTCGTATCCCAGCCCAAAGGGAATGTTGGGGACCTTAGCCTGTTTCAAGGGAGGCAATGGGTCCTTTAGTGGATTGAGCGGCAAACCCGGGAAATAACCTTGACGCATCATGATACGGTTGATCATGAGGTTGGTGAACGGGTCACACTCAGAGGTTGCAGGTTCATCAGTTATGGTGTTTACGGCTTGGAAACCCCACATTTCATTGTCGTCCTCCTGAATGGCTTGGGAGGCTACCCCCCTTCTCATGACTGCTTTGATTGGGGAAACGGGAATTGTGATCGTTTTCCCGTTGAAGGGGACCCTGATCTTTTGGTGGAGCGTTGATGTGACCGCCTTGACGGCGTGAATCTAGGGACGTCCCAGGAGCATGTTGAAGGACGCGTCGATGTCGACAACTTGAAAACTGGTTTGTCTCTCTAATGGCCCGGTTGCGACGGTCAAAGTGACTAGCCCAGCGACCTTGCGACGAGTGCCGTCGTAGGCGCGCACTCCTTGATTCGTTGGGATTAAATCAGATTCCTTGATACCCAGCCCGTGGGCAGTTTTGAGAGGAATGACATTCACGGCGGAACCGTCATCCACGAGGGCCATTGGTATATTCGTTTGGAGGCATTGTACCGTGATGTACAGGGCCAGGTTATGATTGGCTCCGAATGGAGGGATGTCCTCGTCGGAGAAGACGATCGGGTTACTCAGATCAGGGGCGTCTCTTGTCATGTGTGCCACTATTTCTTCTGGGGAAGAGGTGGAGGGCACGGTTAACTTTCCTTAGGCCTACAGCAAGGCCTGTCGATGCTCAAAAGACGTTGCGATTAGTTGCCAAATTGAGATTTCGGCTTTTGCTTTCTGAAGCTGTTTCAGGATTGAGTTCTCGGGGGCCTTTGGCTGAGTGTCCACCTCTGGGACGATTTGGTCATTCGTTGTTGGAACGACCGTTGAGTTGCACAGATTCTGATAGGGACGTCCGAACCGGGTGAGATGTCCGATTTCCTTCGTCCGCTTTTCCTTCCCCGGAATGACATAGACATCCTCAACATCATCCCGCCATATGCCGTTAATTTCAGGGTCTCGAGGATACCTTGGAGGGGTATTCCTCGGTGGGTAGTTCTTGTGGGGGACATTTTTGTGAGGGCGATTTTTATGGGGGTAGTTATTTTGAGGGTAGTTATTTTGAAGGTTATTTTCGTGAGGTCTGTGCCAGAATGGTCGCGGGAGCAATCCATCCTGGGGCGGGTAGTTTTGAATGCTTGGGAAATTCTCCCTCGGACGCGGTGTTGGGGGATTGAAGATGAGTCGACGGTAGGCGTCGTCGAGTCGGGTGATTCTCTCAGAGAGGCTGGCTATGGCCTCTTCAACTTGCTGAAACATAGTGAGCATGGTGGCAGCACTGAACACGAACACTCCGTCTGAAGGATCCTTTTCCAGAACATTCACCTCGTCGTCAATCGGCAAGCTGAGATGAGAGTAGTCTACGGTCGGCTCATCGTCATAGATGGCGTGAATTCCCAGGGGATTCGTCTTGTTGTTCGGTTTAGTTGGTGGGGGTATAGGCAAATCTCCCTTCTCCATCATGTCTTGAATAAGGTGCTTGAGTTTGAAGCAATTTTCGGTATCATGCCCTTTCCCTCGATGATACTGGCAGTAGGCGTTGGGGTTCCAAAATCGGGATTTCTTGGCGTCGGCCGGGTTCGGGGTGGGCCTGATCGGTTGTAACTTCGCTTGGTCCATGAGCCTTTTCAAGGCACTTGCATAAGTCGACCCTATGTTGGTGAACACTCTCTGGGGGCGTTCAGTTTTCTTGGCAGATGGTTCGACGAGGTTAACCTCATCAATCTTGTTTGTCTGACCGTAAGGGCGAGATCCGGTTGAGGTGGATCCTTGATAACCCCTGCCAGTGGTCTTTGCTAAGACACCCTTTCGGAGGTCGTCCTCAATACGTGTCCCGAGAATCTGTAGATCTTGAAAAGTTTTTATATTCTGATACATCAGTAGGTTAGCATAAACCGGGCGGAGGTTGTTGACAAACTTCTCGACTCGAGTTGATTCACTCAGCATAATGACCAACTGAGTGCTCACCCTCCTCCAACGGGTTAGGAACTCAGTGAACCCTTCCTTGTCGTTTTGGGTTAGCACCTCGAGAGTACGGGTGTTGGCCTGGATCTCGACATTGTCGGGATACTGTTTGGAAAACTCAACTGCGATCTCATCCCAAGTGGTAAGGTTTTTCGGGTCCAAGAAGTAGTACCATTGGCGAGGAATCGGCCCCATAGAGGATGGGAAGATCCTGGTAAAAAGCTCCTGTTTGACCCCCTTAATGGCCATGTAGTCCTTGAAAGCACGGATGTGGTTGAGTGGGTCCTCCACTCCCTTGAACTTAGGCACATCGGTCAGGGTGAAGTTGTCAGGTAACTGATCCCCAACAGGTTCGAACCTTCGGTTATTTTCAAGGTGGATATTGTTACCCCGGGCTAGGAGCTGTTTTTTCAAGAGTTTCAGCCTCTTCTCGGTTTCATTCAGAGGCGGGGTATTATGTTCCCCAATTTCCTTGTTCTCCAGGGCGTCGATACGGGTCTCGACGCGATCCAGGGTGACCTTAAGAGCGGTAAGCAGGCTGGCTAGCTGATCAGTTGTGACATCTCTGTTGTTATCATTGTTGTTGTGGTTGACGCACGAAGTTGAAGACGGGGCCATGGCTCGAGGCGTAAAAACGGCTCACATTACAACTCAATCCGACACGGTTCTAAGACTGAACGCAGACAACACAGAGGACGAGACAAAGATCGACTCAACAAGACGGGTGACCGTGTGGGTCCCTCGGTCGACTCGATTTATGACGTGACGGTGTTTGACCGAACCTTTGACACGAGTCCAATCATGACGGCGTGACGTCATTGGACGGGTCTCGTGGTGAGACGACTCATAAGTAAAGACCCATAAGTACGTTTGCTTTGACTCGATAGACACGAGGCGGAATTGGAATGGTGGACTGAAGTCTTCGAAAATAGAAATTTTCAAAAAGATTCATTTGTCGCTTTAATGGGCGGCTTCCGAAGATAGAGATCTCCGCAAGTCGATCAGTTGAAAAGAGTTTGTCTTAAGTTTATTTGCAAAAGACGGTTTGAGTTTGAGTCGGCTCGGAAAACAGTGCATTGTTTCCCAAGACGGTTTTAAAATTCAAAATTGTATGTTTTGAAAATCGAGTTTGAAATGATTGAAAAGGTCTCGGGGACGGTGTATGGTCCTCGGGATCTGAAAGTGTCTCGAGAAAAGGGTGTGTGCTTTTCTCGGGTTTTGAAAGAAAACCGTTGTCGGCGCGAAACAGGTTAAAATCCGTCCCTAGACGCGGCGATTATAACGGCGTGAAAAGGCGATTTGAAATGGTTATACACAACCGGGTTTGAAAATCGTCATTACGACGGCCTAGAAAGGCGTGTTAAAATGGTTATACAAAACCGGGTATGAAAATCGTCATTACGACGGCCTAGAAAGGCGTGTTGAAACGGTTATACAAAACCGGGTTTGAAAATCGTCATTACGACGGCCTAGAAAGGCGTGTTGAAATGGTTATACAAAACCGAGTTTGAAAATCGTCATTACGACGGCCTAGAAAGGCGTGTTGAAATGGTTATACAAAACCGGGTTTGAAAATCGTCATTACGACGGCCTAAAAAGGCGTGCATCGGTCGGCAAAAGACCGAGGTTTTGAAACGGCCATTATAACAGCGCAAAGAGGTGTTTTTGAAAGTTTGAAAATGACACGGAAGGACTTATTATAAGATAGCACATAAGCACTCACAGTTCATTATATTATGCATTTTGCTGACACGGGTTTTGGCTTAGAAGGGTGGGTTACACACCAAGCAATCAAACACCGATTTGCGAGAGAGATACCAATCCAAAAAAAATGTGTAAGGAGGGTGCCCTAGCCTCGTGCTCGAAAGTGATGAAAGCTCTTTGATGAAACAGAAATGTGTAACGTCAACGGTATGCTTGACTCAATCGGGATTCGAAACGCGGGGATGAGAAAACTCACGCCGATGAAACGAGCCAACTGGTCGAAAAGGGTTAGGTTGTGGGCTCGGACAAGGAAACCCGAACGTGACCATAATATCAATTAATGCATTCCAACCAAGACCTCGTTCGAGTCTCACCATATAGGGATCACAAAGACGTAAGTGTCCTAGTTATCCCCAGCGGAGTCGCCAATCTGTGGGCATGGGCCACATCTCGGTCTGTGGATTTGGGCCACCTACCAATCCGTAGTCACGGGGCACCTGCACGCCAAGCCAATCTGTGGACATGCAGCGGTCTTTTGAAAGCCACGCTTGGCGGCGTAAAGATGCTTTCGACCGGATCGTTTTAGATCGGTCGGTTTCGTCTCAGTAAGGGTCTCGAAACGATTAGAGATATTCGGAGTTGCCACCAAGCATTTGTGGGATGCCTGGAACCCGTTCGAAATCCACTTTATACCTCGGTCAAATCAAAGCACAAAGTAGCGTTTGACATAGGTACTAAAGATAAGGAAATCGTCCCTCTTTAGCATCCTATCTCTAGAATGACTCTCCTACGCCCTGGATAAGGTCGTCCACTATCCAAAGTTTCTGAGTAAGAGGTGAAGGTACGTATTGGGAAGCCCTTTAATCGACACCCAATCCCGCCCGCGTTTAACGGCCTCTACTTGATCGATCTTGGTTGGTTGAATGCAAAAGTTGATAAAACGGTTTAAATGCATGAATGCACATCCAATAATTTAAACCTAACATGTGAGAGCTTTCTAAGTCGGTTGATTTAATCCAAGTATCAAGTATAAGATGTCGAGTTGGATTAATGGTTGATTTGCATGCAAGACGGAAATTAAACATCCATTTACCGTATTAGGTTTAGGGTGCATAACATGATCTATTTGTCTTAGTAAAGCATTTTGCAAATATGGTTTTGAATAATCGAATAGTCATCTGATCCGTCCTATATCCGGGCTAACCGGAGTCGGGATCATCCTGGACTAATGCTGGAAGGGAACAGCCCTGTACCAGACGGCTATAAGAGGCGCGAGCGAGTCGGCGGTGTAAGGGGCCTCCCTCTGGTTTTGAAATGAGAAATGGGGAGCCTGCTTGAGGCGCGGGTTAGCCAACGGTTGGATGCCGTGTTCTAACTATTTAAAAAATGTTATAAAACGTGTTGAAAATGGGTATTTGAACCCGGTTTGATTTTGAAAGGATCGTTTAGACCGCATTTGTTGATTTGAAGAACTAGACTCGAATAATCATCATTATTTGATAATATTCGGTGTCGGGTTCGATTTGACAAATTTGACATGAATAGTTTTGAAAAATGATTATGGACTAATTGTTTTAAGTCCATTTTGAATGTAATTATTCGATACTCGTCATCGTACCCGGGTTAAAATCCGGCATGGTATGTAGAACCAAGGATGATTTTGTGTTGGTGACTAATATGTTTGTTTGAAAATGTGAGGAAATGAAATAGAAGGCTTTAAAATACCTTCTAAATACCATTAACCAAATATTATCACCGAAAAACGGATTTAACCGCCATGGTATGAGGAACCAAGGGTGAAAAATGTTTTATGGTTAAAACATGTGAAATGAAACAAAAAGGTTTCGAAAATACTTGAAATGGTAAAAACCGATTACAAATATAAAAAATGGATTAAGGGAAATGACGAGAACAAACACGGTTAATTTCTGGTCTGAATACCCCATTTAGGCGCGAGCCAGTTGGCGACCTAAGGGGCTTATGCCTCAGACCAAAAATTAGTTTTGGCTCGTTTATTCCATATTTTGGTTCATGTTATGCATGTATTAGCATGTTAGAGTCATGAAACAAATGAAACCATAATAAAAGAGGATTTTTACACCCTCATACTTACATGTTTGGTTATGGCGAGTGACCGACGTAAGTGTAACAACTCGTTTGATCGAAAAAAACTCGGTTTAAAACCGTTTTGGTAAGTAAAAAGAGTGTTTTAAAAGTTTAGTGATGGTGTAGTGGTCGAAGTGGTCGGTCAAGTGGTTTAATGCATGATGACGGTACCAAACAATGTGTAAGACTCGTGTTTACGATCGGTAGGTCGTAAATACGCGTCGGATTGTGACTTAAGAAGTCGAGTCGAGAATTTTAAGGGAGAAAAGAGGGGGCGGACACTCGCGTAAGTCTCAAATGGGTGGCATTTGAGGGGTATTTATAGGAGAATGAGTGGTTGTGTGAGTTTTGAGCGACGTGGCCACCTGGGCTGCTCAAAGAGGCGCGAGCCACGTCGCGGGTCTTCGAGCTGTGTTGTCGCTTTCACAACAAACGCAATCATGATTTGTTCTATCCTAGGATTTGTAGTCATATGTTTGGTACTTGACCATTCATAAATCCGGGAAATCTTAGCATAGAAGGTTTGAAATGTTTGTTTTTTGTGGTTGACTCGGTTTGACTCGTTGTTGGAGTCGGGATTTGAATTTTTGAGTCGGTTTTTGGTCCGGTGTCAGTTTTGACTCTAGTTAGTGTCATCGCGACTCCGTCGCCGTGCATTAAACACTCCAGGTATTTTTGAAATGTTTTATTTTCGAAATCGTTTTAAGTTTTCCGACGTAAAGTTGTAAACAAACTGTCGATCAAACGCCGCGATTCCAAAACATGTTGTAGTCCGATAATCATCGGGTGTTTGTTGAAGTCTCAGCAGATACCGGGTATCTACACATACCAAAGACAACTTTCACGTCGAGGTATGGCCATTATGAGTATGTGGTGATGCCGTTTGGGTTATCTAATGCACCGGCTGTGTTTATGGATTTGATGAACGAATCTTGGACGTTTTTGGACAAGTTTGTGGTGGAGTTTATCGATGACATCTTAGTCTACTCCAAGACTAAGGAGGAGCATGAGGAGCATCTGAGGATTGTGTTGCAGACTTTGTGGGAGCATGAGTTATATGCTAAGCTGCCTAAGTGTGAGTTCTGGTTAGAGAAAGTTGCTTTTCTGGGGCATGTGATCTCTAAGGAGGGAGTAGCTGTGGATCCGGCAAAGATTGAGGCAGTGACAAAGTGGGAAGCACCAAAGAATGTTGCTGAGATCAAGAGTTTCTTGGGTTTAGCTGGATACTACAGACGGTTTGTGAAAGATTTCTTCAAGATAGCTAGACCTATGACAGCTTTGATGAGGAAAAAGAACAGGTTTCGTTGGGATGAGAGTTGTGAGACGGCGTTCCAAACATTAAAGGAGCGTTTGACCACATCACCTATCTTAGCATTGCCTGAAGGGATCGAGAACTTTGAGGTTTATATAGATAACTCAAAGAATGGGTTGGGATGTGTGTTGATGCAGAACGGTAAAGTGATTGCCTATGCTTCTAGGCAGTTGAAGCCTTATGAGGAGAACTATTCTACATATGATCTGGAGTTGGGTGCAGTGGTGTTTGCTCTCAAGATTTGAAGACATTACCTTTATAGGGCGACCTTTAAGGTATTTTCGGATCACAAGAGTCTCAAGTACATCTTCACTCAAAAGGAGTTGAACATGAGACATAGGAGGTGGATAGAGCTGATTGGAGATTATGACATGGATATTATCTACCATGAAGGGAAAGCCAATGTTGTTGCAGATGCTTTGAGTAGGAAGAGTGTGCATTCTTTGTGTACAGCTCTATCTTTGATGAGGTTGAGAGATGAGGTGGGCAAGTTTGGGATACATATGATGCAGAGAGGAGATGCCGTGGGAGATTTGACAGTACAACCTGATCTTTATGATGAGATTCGAGGTAAACAGGCGTTGGATCCTAAGATGGTTGAGTGGAGAGCTGGAGTAGAGAAAGGGACAGTGTCTCGATTCTCTATTCATACAGATGGTAGTTTGAGGTTTGATGGTAGGTGGTGTGTCCCTAATGATGAGGAGCTGAAAAAGACGATCATGACAGAGGCACATTGTACACCATATTCAGTACATCCAGGTGGTGACAAGCTGTACAAGGATTTAAAGAACACGTTTTGGTGGCCTGGGATGAAGAAAGAAACTGCTGAGTTTGTGGCCCGTTATTTGACATGCCAGAGAGTTAAAGGGGAACAGCGACGACCACAAGGTAAGATTCAGTCTCTAGAGGTACCTGAGTGGAAGTGGGAATCCATTTCTATGGATTTTATCGTGGGTTTGCCAAAGAGTCAATAGGGTAACAACATGATATAGGTAATAGTGGATCGACTGACCAAGTCAGCTCACTTTGTGCCAATGAAAGATACATGGACTAAAGCACAATTAGCTATGGCTTATCGGAAGAATGTGCTTAAGTTACATGGAGTCCCTAAGGATATAGTATCTGACAGAGATGCGAGGTTTATCTCAAGGTTTAGAAAAGAGTTGCAGGAATCTTTGGGAACAACTTTGAAGATGAGTACAACATTTCATCCTGCGACAGACGGTCAGACTGAGAGAACAATCAAGACTCTTGAGGATATGTTACGAGCTTGTATGATGGACTTTGGTGGTAGCTGGGAACAGAGGTTGGATTTGATAGAGTTTTCTTACAACAACAGCTATCACACTAGTATTGGCATGGCACCGTTTGAGGCTTTATATGGGAGGAGATGTAGGAGTCCGATATGTTGGGACGACAGTGCTGAGGCAGTGGTTCTAGGACCAGAGATGGTACATGAGATTGTTGAACATATTAATATGATCAGGGAACGGATGAGAGCAGCTCAGGATAGGCAAAAGAGTTATGCAGATCTACATCGCCGGGATATAGAGTTTCAGGTTGGGGATAAGGTTCTTCTGAAAGTGTCTCCTATGCGTGGGGTTATGAGATTTGGGAAGAAAGGCAAGCTGAGTCAGAAGTTCATTGGGCCTTATAAGATCTTAGAGCGGGTTGGAGAGGTTGCATATCGTCTGGCTTTACCAGCTGCGTTAGAGAGAGTGCATAACATGTTTCATGTATCTCAGCTACAGAAGTATGTGAGTGACCCGTCACATGTGTTAGAGGCAGAGAGCTTAGAGCTAGATGAGTCCTTATCATATCTTGAGGTACCTAAGCAGATTCTTGACGGGAAGGTTAGGAAGACTAGGAGTGGTGAGACAGTTTTGCTTAAGAACCTTTGGTCTAACCACGAGACTGAGGAAGCTACATGGGAGGCAGAGGAGGCCATGAGAGAGCGTTACCCTTTCCTTTTTGATCAGGTATCTATGGTTACGGGGACGTAACCTTGTTTCTTTTAGGGGAGGAGGAGATGATCACGAAGAGTTTTCAGAGTTTTTTTATATCCTTTTTATGTTGTGTCGGTATGTTTGTTGTGGTTGAGTCGGGTTGAGTTTGGTTAGTAACATGTTTTATGTTGAGTTTTGTTTGGTTGTTGAGTCGGGAGTGTTGTAGTGTGTGTCGTTGTTTTGTTGTGGTTTGAACTTCGGGGACAAAGTTCTTTTTAAGGAGGGAAGACTGTAATACTACGGTTTTATGAGTCTCTGGGTACTCTATCGATTAGGCCTTACTCTGTCGAGTAAGGGTGTGTTGCGTTTTAAAAATAGTTTTTGACCTGCTGGGTACTCGATCGAGTAACGTTGATACTCGATCGAGTAAGGGGGCACTCGATCGAGTACCTCAGCTACTCGATCGAGTAGCCGGTTTACGGGGTGATGATTTGTCGGGTTTTGTTAATAATGCGATTAAGTATATAATTACTTCTGTCACTTTTCTTTAAACATTTTTACAACCTAATTGCTTTCAAAAGAGAAAACAAACTACGTTCTTCACATCAATCGCATTGTTGACAAATCCCGGAGCTTGGAAGGTCGGTTTTTACCTGTCTTTATACCTTTGTGATCCTTGCGTCGAGGGTAAGATCTACGTACCGTTTTTATAGTATTTCGTTAAAGTTGGTTAAACCCTAATTTGGGATTTGGGGGTTTTTGTTGTATTTCGTGATTGGTAGTGATTATATGTTTGTATGTTAGGAGGAGGATTCGTAGAGGAAGCATTTTGATATCAGCTGTGAGACCGTCTGATTGTGTTGCTTTCCAAGCAGGGTTTCCCTACTCAGTATTAGTCCCATAATGCATTGTTGGTGTTGTGTGATTGATGAATATTATCGTATTCATATTGTGACGGTTGTTGGTTTTGATTGCTGCTTAATGGTTGTGATTGTTTGTCTCTGGTTCTCGAGATGCATTCTCGGCTGAGTGGAGTCACTTGCGGGAGTGGCTTCACGCCCTAGTTTCGCCCTCCGTGGAACCCGCCACGGGAGGGGATGTGCACATTAATGGGACAAGGTTATCGCTCGGTATGATGAGCGGGGATTTGGTGGGTACGGTGCGGTCCCCACTGCAGTGGGTCGGTCCAAAGGATCGGTGACGGAGATTGATTGGAGTGGGTGTGATTGTGTGTGTGATCGTTGAGCTGTTTGTTTCTTGTGTTGTTGGTTATGTAAATTGTGTGATTAGTATCTTGACCCGTTTAATGTTTTAAAATCGTGGTGATCCATTCGGGATGGTGAGCAGTTATTGAGCAGGTATGAGTTTGGTTACTTGGGGATAGTTGGATGTGCCACCGTCTGATGATAGAAGTCTTCCGCTGTAGCTTTAGTAGTTTAATAAACATTTCATTTAGTTGATTAGACAGTTGGTTTTGAGAACTTGTATTCGTATTTTGGTTTTGGCTTTAAATTGTAACCTTTCACTAAAGTTATACTATTTAAATGCTGTTTCGTTATTGTCTGATGATTATCATTGCCTCGGGTAACCGAGATGGTAGCATCCTTATACCTGAGTGGTCCTGGTAAGGCACTTGGAGTATGGGGGTGTTACAAGTGCGCGCATCTACAAGGAGAAAACAAAGAGGTGGTGCGACAAAAGAATCATACCGTGAGAGTTTCATGTCGGGCAGAAGGTGTTGCTGTTTAATGCCCGATTGCGCTTGTTTCCTGGTAAGCTGAAATCCAGGTGGAGTGGCCCCTACACAGTGACAGCTGTCACTAAGTTTGGGTCCGTTGAGTTAGAGCATCCCGATGGGAGAAGATTTAAAGTGAATGGCCATCATGTGAAGCATTACTATGGAGCAGATGATTATGTTGGCAATGTCGAAGTGTTCTACTTCGACCATCTTAACGAGCAAGATAATTGAAGCCAAAAGGTCGTACGTGACCTCTTAAACCTACGCTATCCGGGAGGCAACCCGGCTTGTAATTTGTTGTACTTTGCTTTAATCTTTTAGTTAGTTTTGTGTGCTTTAGTTGCTAGTTTTACAGACGATAAACTGAACGTTTGGACTGGTTTCGTTAGTTCTATGGGTCCTTTGTTGCGTTTTTGCAGATGCTTCAACGGACGCCAAGAAGATCAGGCCTAAGAGCTCGATCGAGGACTCTTTCATCTCTATCGAGTACTTTCCTCACTCGATCGAGACGTTCACCTCTCGATCGAGCACCCTGCATAATTGACCTTTCGATCGAGTACATGATGCTCTCGATTGAGCACTTCTGACGCCCCATTGTACTCGATCGATTACTTTAGCCTTTCGATCGAGTCCTTTTGCTTTGACTCGCGTGCTGTGATGTTATGGGGCTATTTGCGACCTCCCATGTTGCTGGCTGGTTTAGAGAGGTCCCTACTTCACGTATTCTTGTAAGTTTCTGAGCTTCATTCTTCTTTTCAGTTTGCATTTCCTTTCCATATTTTTGAGTACAATGAGGGCATTGTACGGTTTGGTTTGGGGAGGGTATATGCATCCATATCTGTGTCTACATACTGTTTTTATTGCATTTCAGTTTGCACGTTTATTTTCGCATGCATTGTTTGTATTAATTTCAAAAAATTCACAAAAATCTTATAAAAATTGAATTTTTTTCGAAATATATAAAAATTTCCACGTTCACATTTTGCACTTAGGTTGAGTCGGAACGTTATGACTTTTATGCTACGTTGAGTCTTTTACCTTTGCCTTACACATTCTTAACATTTTTGTTGGCATGGTAATATGCATAATCTACGAGTTTTTTTTAAACCTATCTGAACGAATAGACTTGACTTTAATATTTGCAAGCTACATATACATTCTAAGAGTTAGAGCTTGATGAACCGGTGACATTCATGACCGGTTTTATTTAGGATGTGAGTAGTACTCCTTATAGGACATGTAACATCAAATTGCACAAGCATGACGCTCTTTTCTTAGTACCTGTATGCATTCGGTTTGCGGTGGTGACATACGTGGAGAGGTAACTTAAAACCCTTCTTTCATTACTACCCACTAACTTCACATTAGCCAAATTTGCCCTTTGACCTCCTAACTACATCCAAAATTTAGCCTGCCCTAGCAAGCTAGTTGGGTGGTTTTTGTGGGTATGCTATTATCCATGTCAGATTTGGTTCATTTTGAAAGATTTGAAGGTGGTAGTATGAATGAAAAAGAAGAAAAAGTGAAATGAAAAAGAGTGGAAAAAATATGGTAAAAAATGAAAAATGATGAAAGAAAGCTGAATGATGAAGAAGACAAAAAAAGAATCATGTGAAAAAGTTGCTGTTATGACTCCCATGCTTATGATTATTTTTCATGAGGAGTCTTTTGATGGTGTGTGTGATGTTTTGACACAATGGCACGGCTTTACGTTTTGTATTGAGCAGTGAAGTAGAATGAGTTGATTATTTGGTTATGGTTGTACTAGCTTGGCTTTACCTCCACTTATCCAAATTTATTTTGCTACTTATTACCCAATTACCTCACCTCACATTATATGTAAGTCCTCGGCGTGCGTCTTGGTCCTGATTGGTTGGAATGCGTATTTACGGTCTGTAGAAATCGGTTTCATGTTAGCTGCATGCATGTTCTTATAGGTCGAGTTAGGTGAACGTCTTTATTACCTTCTTTCTCATTCAATTATACTCACCTTATGCTTAATTTGTGTGATGAGCAACCCGTGAGAGTCCGATATATATGAGTATTGCAAGGTCGATGGTTCAGTAGTTTAAAACATTGATTTAACTCGTTTGCATTTGACCCATTGTTACTTTGTTAATCTGTTGCATTAAATTGGTCTGGGTGGACAATTTGTAGCTGGTAAGTTGGTCCCGTTCCACTAGTTGTCTTTAGTTGCATTTATAGTTTGCTTGGGGACAAGCAAAGGTTTGGTTTGGGGAGATTTGATGCGTGCATTTTATATATGGTTTTTACCCTATATTTACACGCATTTCTGTGTCATTTATGTGGCGACTAGCTACAAATAACCGAATAGTCTACTTTGGTCTCTCTTGTATTAATTGCAGGAATGAACCGGAAAGGAGCATAATCAAACCTGAACCTGTCCTATTTGCATGCATTTTGGAAATGGAAGAATCGGAGTTAGGAATCTGTCACTTAGAGATGCGTAAAGTGGCTTCGGAAGGTGTTTTGGGTTCATCCGTGTTGTTTTAGTTGAAGTTCCTTCGATCGAGTAAGTTGGCTGCTGAAAAGTGGTCGATCGACCACTTCCTGATGCTGAGAGTTCTCGATCGTATAACTACTATGTTCGATTGAGAAGGGTGTTTAAGGAGTCCCTCGATCGAGTACTTATTGTGCTCGATCAAAGTGTTTGATCTTGATGTTATTCGATCAATTGGTTTTTGCCGTGAGGATATTTTTACGCAAGGATATTTTATTTCTATCTTAGAATAAATAGGACGACGGCAGCAAAACAATGTATCCTTTCTTTTGGATCTGAAACTTTTCTCTCTCACTTTTACCTTTTACTCCATAAACCTAAACCTTTGCACTTTCGGAACTGATTGTAATCGGTATTTTCGATCCTTAATTTCAATTATTAATTTATTGCATTTGCTCTTGTTTACTCATCTCTCTTGCATTAATTCCTGTTTTCTTTAATAATCAGAATGTTCAAGTTAATTGTTTCTTTTGTTCTTGTTAATCTTTCTATCTTCATTACGCGTAACTAATCTCTCATGCTAGGACATAGGGGAGCCATGGTAATTAGGAAGATTATGAATAGGTGATTAGGACTTGGTTAAGATTAGGTATGTGTTGTTAATCACTGTATTTAATAGCGATTAGTTGCTTGAGTCGACGCATTCAGCTAGTTGATTTGGTACACCTTGACCTAGATCAGAATATATGAAGGGGTAAGTCCTGTAGTGAACATTAGGGCATTCTAATGAGGGCAGAAGCTAAGTTAGTAATGTTTTAGGGAGAATAGCGGACCGGAAGGACATTTTCACTACCCTACAGACGGAGTTTATGCTGACCTTTGACCCTAGATTGAATTCCTAGGAAACCATGGTGAACCGATTGTCCTAACTGTTTCTCTCTATCTGTTAATCTCTTTAAAGTTTAGTTGTTGATCCCTTTATGCTCTCTTTCTCTTTGTCTCCGTAGTTTAGAATCAAAACAATCAAACCCCCATGAAACGGTTACTCAGATAGACTTATTTTAGCATACAACATCCCCATATCCCTGTGGATTCGATACCCGACGGCCTCTGCTACATTTTATAGAGACCGGTTGGTTTTATTTTTGATAGGGTTGCGACAGCCTCATCAACACATTCCCCAACTACACAACACTTACACATTCTTACACTACCACTTGCACACTCAAGTCATTACTTCAGACTCAAACACAACTAGATCCACTCTATATACCACACACAACTATACACACACAATTCCCGACTCGACATTCCCATTCGAAGTGGCTGGCTTAAGCATATTGAGGCCAGGATTATGAAATAAGGGCGCCTTCCCACCCAAAATCAAGCAATTGTCGGGGTTCCCAACACACATACACCAGGTTCATTTTATTAGACTCACTACGTTCATTAGGCTCATTGGTTACAGGTTCCAAAATCGTCGCTCTGATACCACTTTGTAACACCCCCATCTACAATGGAGCCTTAACAAGGCCTTCCCCAGCAGATAAGGGCGTTACCATATCGGTTGCCCGAGGAATAGTAAATATCAAACGTCAATAGAAGAACAATTAAGTTTATTACAGGTTACTCAACAAAATAAAAGATACAACTGGTGACATCTAGCAACTACGTGACACTATCTCCGCCATGACTTGTGGTAGACTCGTCCCTCCAAGGCACCCAGCTAAGCTTCACATGACAACCTGCTAAGACCGACTGCTCACTATAATGGATCACGGCAGACACAACACAAGAAGAAAACACAAACAACACCACACATGGTCACTAACTGAAGGGACGTGTAAAACTAGATACAACAAACATACACCCAATACCTCCTCCAATCACCAACACTCCTCTGACTGCCCGAAGGTCTATTATATAAGATTCATTAATCTCTTATTAGACATCTATAATAACTAAGTGATTTAGTTTAGTCATAAAACTAATATAAGATCTTATGCATGCAAAACAAATTAAATAAAAGAGAAGAATTAGTCATTCTTACAATGGTGGTCGAATAGGTTTATACCAATTGGTCTCCTACCAAATTAGTTTTCTTTAAGAAAAACCGAGTGTCCCAAAAACCTTAGATCCAATTGCAAGATCTACTCCTTAAAGATTGTACCAAGGTAATCCCTCTTAATACATTTACTAATTTTATTTTTAGAAATTAGTAGATGTTCCTTTAAATTTAACTAATATGAATTATTACTACTACTAGTAATTAGATCTTAATATTAGTATTTTAGAATGATATTAATATTTTCTTTCTCTCTCAAAAATAATTTTTAGAGAACTAAAATAAATTATAGCATTAGAATGAATAATGAATGAGAAAACAATTCTCATTTTTGTGTAGGGGAGAGAGGGGTGCCGGCACCCTTGGGTCACACAAGGCCAATGCATGCTCTTTGTTTCTACAAATTGTTCTTCACAAGGAAATGTAGGTTTGCATGCCTAAACCTAATCATAATTAGGTTGTCTTAAACAATTAAGATACAAGCAACATTGTCCCCCACTACATGGAGAAAACCGGTTCTCCATTTGTAAAATTGAGTTCCATTTTAACTTTGTTATTTTGTCAATTGTAGTTGTGACATATATTACATGTTATTAGACATATGCTCATGTAATGCATTTTTAACATATTAAAAATCATTACATAAAATAAATCACATGCAAGGACATAAATAACAATATATGATTTAATATACTTAAAATGGACCATTTAATTATAATTCACAACATCTTGTAATTATAATACATTATTCATTCTAATTATAATTGTTTCATAAAAAATAAAAACATCATCTAATTTTAAAGGATTAATTAACTTGTATCATAATACAATTAATTAATTTATCAATTAAGAGTGTTACCCTATAGGTATGACCTTAAGGGATCAACTGATCACCACCGTCACACGACAGTAATGTCAAACTCTAGTCAGCCAACCATTACCGATTAATGTGGATCAGTTGACAATAAAGTATAACTTTCCCTCATGTATTCTTATCATGAGATTTAAACATGTGATCGCATTATTATCGAGGACACATACTCCAACAATCTCCCACTTGTCCAAGACAAGTGTGAGTCACCAATTCTCTTGTCCTATTTCTATCTCCCACTCAATGTAAGGTGTCTTGCAGGTCGTACTTACATTTGATCATATCATGAGTGGTTTCCTCGATCTGGAGAATAACTGTCTGACCGGAATCATCTACCGTAGATACCTTCCGAGCGTGGCCACGCATTTTCAGTTCATTACTCCTCAAGTGGCCTTGAGATATAAGATAACCCTGACTAGGGGTGGACAATTCCTATTGCACTTTTTCCTTCGCATAGCCACAGCTCATTATAACCCAAAATGTGCCCATTTAACCCCAATTACGAAGGTCATTGAACACAAATCAAAGTTACTTTGAAGTTGTGCCATCTTAGGCGAATAGTCTTTAGTCAAAGAATTGACTCATAAGAATACTATAGTCGCTCTCACCACAAACAGGCTAAATAAAAATTTCCATAACTCTATAAGCGGTCATAAGCTCGACAGAGTGTCCCATACAGTCTGCCTATGTGATCGACTAGTCATCTCTCATGACTCTATGGCATCTGAACTTGCTATCAATCACATCACACTCTAGTTACTTCGAGATGTCACCTCATGTAAGTAATTATGGGCGTTTACTATGTCAATCTAGTTCACTTTAATGGGGTTCAATGATGTCTCAAAACCCATTAGATATGACAAAGTAGAAAAAAATTTAAAAGACAAATGCGATTATTCTACATGAACAAATAAAACAACATTTTATTTCATATCAAATAGTCTAGTATAAACTGGGCATACGTTTAAGCCCCATGGATACAACATGTTCATCATGTTTAGCCTGCGATAAAGGCTTGGTGACCGGATCAGCTAAGTTATCATCCGTCCCAACCTTACAGATCGCAATTTCCTTTCTTTCAATAAAATCTATAATAATATGAAATTTTCTGAGTACATGTCTAGATCTATTACTAGACTTTGGCTCTCTAGCTTGGAAGATGGTTACATTGTTGTCATAATAGAGAGTAATGGGATCTTTGGCGGTAGGAACTACTTTTAGCCCTTCCACGAATTGCCTAATCCACACAGCTTCCTTGGCAGCTTCTGATGCTACAACGTAGTCAGCCTCCGTAGTAGAATCCGCAATCAGAGCTTCCTTGAAGCTTCTCCAGCTGATGACACCACCTTTAAGCATGTACAAAAATCCACTTTGTGATTTCATTTCATCTCTATCTGTTTGAAAGCTTGAGTCTATGTAACCCTTAACACATAGCTCGGAATCTCCTCCAAACACTAAGATAGAATCCTTTGTCCTTCGCAAGTACTTGAGGATGTTTCCAACAGCTATCCAGTGACTCTCACCTGGATTCTCTTGATATCTACTTGTCATGCTTAAAGCATATTAGACATCTGGACGAGTGCATATCATGGCATACATGATTGATACAACAACAGAAGTATAGGGAATTAACTTCATACGTTCAACATCTTCGGGTTCGGAGGGTGATTCAGACTTGCTCAAAATTATCCCACTACCCATAGGAATTAAGCCTCTCTTAGACTGGTCCATATTGAAGCGTCGAAGAATCTTATCAATATAAGATTCTTGACTTAATGCCAATATCCTTTTGGGTCTATCTCTATAGATCCGGATACCTAATATGCGTTGTGCTTCTCCTAAATCCTTCATTTGGAAATGATTTCCTAGCCACTCCTTGACGGAAGACAACATAGGAATGTCATTTCTAATAAGTAGTATGTTATCCACATACAATATTAGGAACACAACATTGCTCCCACCGAACTTCATGTATAAACATGGTTGCTCAACACTTCGAGTAAAACTATTTTCTTTTATGACATGATTAAATTGATGGTTCCAACTTCTTGATGCTTGCTTAAGACCATTGATGGATCTCTTAAGCTTGCATACTTTGTTAGGATTTTTAGGATCTACAAAACCTTCGGGTTGTATCATGTACACCTCCTCTTATAAATGCCCATTTAGAAAAGCGGTCTTGACATCAATTTGCCATATTTCATAGTCATGAAATGCGGCGATCGCTAACAGTATCCGCATTGATCTTAGCATAGCTACGGGGACAAAGGTTTAGTCATAGTGAAGACCATGAACTTGAGTAAAACCTTTTGCCACTAGCCTAGCCTTGTAGACATCATCATGTCCTTCTATGCCATTCTTTACTTTCAAGATCCATTTGAACTGAAGAGGTCTTGCCCCTTCAGGCAAATCCACCAAGTTCCAAACTTGATTTTCATGCATAGAACTCATTTCGGATTTCATGGCTTCAAGCCATAAAGCAGAATTGGGACTAGAGATTGCAACTTTATAGGTGGCGGGTTCGTCACTTTCTAGAAGCAACACATCAAGACTCCCATCATCTTGGATAAGTCTAATATATCTATTAGGATGGCGAGAAACTTGACCCGACCTCCTCGGTTGAGGAATAACAACAGAATTAGACGACAAAGGAACGCCTTCTTGCATCTCTACTTTGGTTTGTGGCTCTTGAACTTCATCAAGTTCAAAATTTCTCCCACTCTGTCTCTTAGAAATAAACTCAATTTCTAAGAAGACAGCCTCACTAGACACAAACACTTTGTTTTCATGAGGTTTGTAGAAGTAATATCCTCGGGAGGTAATGGAGTAACCTACAAAGATTCATTTTTCGGATCGTGGGGCTAGCTTGTTGTCGGTCTTTACCTTGACGTAAGCATTACATCCCCAAATCCTCATATAGGATATATTAGGAACCCTTCCTTTCCACATCTCATATGGAGTCTTTTCGGTTGCTTTTGTCGGACTATTGTTCAATGATTTGATTGCGGTTTGGATTGCAAATCCCCAAAACGAGTCGGGTAATTCGGTTTACTCATCATGGATTGAACCATATCTAGTAGGGATCGATTTCTCCTTTCGGCAACACCATTTAGTTGTGGTGTACCGGGCGGAGTGAGTTGTGACACGATGCCACAACCTTTTAAGTGTGAATCAAATTCGTTACTGGCGAATCAAGGGCGTGAAGCCACTCCCGCAAGTGACTCCACTCAGCCGAGGACGCACCTCGCGAACCACAGACAACATACAACCACACCACACTATTAATCACAACACCTAAACCAATCACACACTACAACAACATACTAAACAACCAACAGTACTGAGTAGGAAAACCTACCTTTAGCAATCCGCAGAAATACTACAAACGACCATAAGACGACAGGCAACCACCATAATCACCTATACAAACTGTATGACCACTATATTACTACTACCACAATTATAATCGAAACTAAAGAAGATGATGATGATGATGACATACCTATACATAGCGTTCGGGCGACAAGACCGCTACCCGACTCATGCTTTCCATCCCCATGGTATCTCAACTCACAAGGGCTCCAAAAAGGATGACTATGGGTGAAGGAGAGAGATGTGACGGCAGTTTGGTTTAGGAGAAAATGAATGAAATGATTTTGGTTTCACGATTCCACGATTTATATCTTACCGCTGAACTCCCGTTACTCGATCGAGTATGGAACTTACTCGATCGAGTCAATGAGCTACTCGATCGAGTAGCCTCTGATAGATCAAGCTTCCCAAACCTAAAGGGTTACTATGTCATAAGGTTGAACTCATAAGGCTTCCAAAGGTCTAGATATAAGTCTAAGGTCGGTCAACGGGTCCCTAACAGGGCAGGTATTACATATTGTTTGCTTGGGGACAAGCAAGGGTTTGGTTTGGAGAGGTTTGGGTAGTTTTGATGCGTGCCTTTTATATGCATTTATTCTAATACTTTGCACGCATTTTTATGCATATTGTGTAGCGATTAACTACTATTCTCCCATGAATTGGCTACTTTGGGTTATTTTTTATTCTATGCAGGTTGCGGGCCCAAGTGTTAGCAAACGAGCCGAAACCCGTCACTAGAGCTGCAATCTTGATGTTGGTGAGGATTAGCTCGGGAATGACTAACTCGGGATGTGTGATTGTGATGAGGAGCGAGGTAGAGTAAAGGAAGTGACGTTCATTGAAGATCAGTTTTGACACTTTAGTCGATCGACTGAACTTGTTAGTTGATCGACTGAGATGACTTTTGCGAGGATCAGTTTTGTCAGTTTAGTCGATCGACTGTCCTTGTTAGTCGATCGACTGATGTCTAGTCGATCGAATGATATTAGTCGATTGACTGAAGTGTCTTTGGCGAAGACTCAAGTTGATGTTTTAGTCGATTTACTGGGATTTTCAGCCGATCGACTGAGTTCTGTTTGGCCGAAATTTCTGAACTATTTAATTCGGCCCATTTAGCTGTTATTTGTTTGAATTCTTTAACTTTTAGTAATTAATCATACGTTATACACACTGTAACCTCTTCTATGTTGAATTCTTGATTTAGGGATGCCATGATAATAAGACGGTCCTAATTAGTTTATTAGATCTTCCATGAATGTGAATATGTGTTGTTAATTGTAGCAGTTAATAGCGATTAGTTGATTTATCCGCATGATTAATTAATTGAACTAGTAAACTCCGACCTAAGATCGAAAGCCTGGTGAGAGTTAGACCTGCTACAAATAATAGAGTGCCCTAGTAAGTTGCGAGAGCTCGTTAGAAGGATTCTAGGGGGAATAGCGATCCGTGAGGACCTTTTCACTACCCTTCAGACCGTTTCATGACTAATCTTTGACCCTAGGCTTGACCATTGCATTTTCATGGTGACCCGATGTCCTAGCTCTTTTCTCTCATTATTTAAACTCGTTTTCTACTCTTTACTTCTCTTTCCTTCACTACTTGTAGTTTAGAAATCAAAATCAAACAACCCCGAATTTGTTACTTAGACGGATTTTAGTTAGCAAGTAGAATACATTTTAGTCTTCCTGTGGATACGATCACGGCTTCCCTAGCTATATTAGTTAGAGACCAATTGGGTTATCTTTGATTAGGTGTGCGATTAGCCTGTCACACTTCTTTCCTCATGGTTAACATCTTTGCACATAGTGATTTTTTAATCTTCATAAACCTTGAGACGACCTCCAATATAGCATCTGCCACACCATAGTTCTATGTGCTTCTAAGTCCATCTGATTTCCGCCTCCTACCGCTGCCCATGACACTGGCAAAACCATCTTCTACCACTAGAAAAATATATATTATATTACTCAATACATATTGAGTATTTATAATGAAAATAATTAGGATTGTATAAGTTGGTGTTAAAAAATATAACCTTTTATTTTTGATACGGGCGTTTGAACATTCTTTTTCACACCCCTTCCTCTCTTTTTTTTGTTTGCTCTTTTCCTTTTTTGTCAGCAATTTAGGTAGCAGTGTATTTTTGATGACATTAAGGTTTTTAACCTTCTTCAGGACCTCACTCCTATTTTTATTTAAATCACTCAAGACGAGTGTCGCTACAACCTCCCCCCTATATAACTGTCTCTTCTTTGCATCGTACAGTTCATATTTAAAATCCTCACCAACAAAAAACATAATTAGAAACATCATGAATAATCCACAATCCAAACAAAGGCCACATTTGCCAACACGTAGTCCTCTACTTTTAGCCCACTTTCATTACCTTTAGTTATGAGGTAGTGACCAAAAATACTCCCTTGTATATGTTTAAAGTAAATAACGATTCAATGTCAAGCTTAGCTAACAAAATCATTATACCATTAGTTCTTATTTTTCAATACAGTACTGAAAGCCAAATGAGCCAAGTGTACATGCTCCTCGTCTTGGAAATCATCATAGTCTCGGTTGTCCAAGTAGAAAATTTTCTCCTTCTTGAAATCAATAGAGACGTAGATGTAGTGCTCTTGATATAGCAAAGGTATGAACACCGATAGAAATATTAAAAAAAAAAAAAAGCTCAAGAAGTGTCATCAATTTTGTTTTTTAGAAACAATATCACAATAACGAGTAACACTATCACACAATATATAATAAAATATCACAACTAAAATATTTATTTGATTTAAAGGAACAATATCAACACTAACTTTTAATAATATCACATAATATACAAAACAGTATCACAACTAAAAGTATTTTTAAAGTCCTACCATATCTGCATTAAAATTCAATGGCTCCTTATACTGAGTTGACCACAAATCCTATATCCTACATATGTTTGCCTTAAGTCTTGCCAATTCATTAATATCTTCGTCATCTATATGTAAGATTTTCTCCATATCACCCTGTTGTTCATAAGGCACCTGATTAGTCTTCTTGACACACATTTTACACTACCTAATTTAAAACACGATAACACATGAAGTTTATGTTTACCATGCCAAGTGGGCAAGGTCATAGAAAACCCTTGTCGGTCTGTCGCTGTCCTTTTGTGCCATTTGGAACAGATTGAGCAATATTGCCCATGACTCAATAACCACCACTTCTATCTTAGTGTTAGGCAACAAAGACTCTATATCTGTCTTTTGTGTACGATGGTAAATTCCGAAGTTGCAGACAATTTCTCTGTACCATTTTCCAAAAAATATTAGCATATTAGTTTTTAAGTATTAATATGGAGAAGAATAATTCATGTCTTACATTGAAAAGAAACTTACGACTTCTTAATTGTATGATCTGTAAGGAAGCAATAATCCGTGAAATCCTTCCGAAGCTTCAAGACAGGTTTAAATAAATTATCTTGTCTGAACATTGAATCTGAGACAAGTTGAGCATTCTTGTCTGGCAAACCACAGTCCAAAGTACAGCCCAAATCATGAGGTACCATATTTGCTGAAGCAGGTATTTTGTCCAATTTTCCGTTGTCCGTGTGCAACAAATACTCATTGATGCTTGATAAGTGCTTAATTTACCTCTATTTAATATACTTATCCCTCGTTATTTATATATCTTTCCGACACTTTTAGTATGCATTATACTACATTTCTTCCTTTTTTGCGGTTTACTACATTTTTATCTAATTATTTACAGGATGGGGGTATCCGGTACCAAAAGATGCTGACGAGCTAGGCGGGTTAAGAAGTTGGTCTAGTCGTGAAGCTTGGAAGTCCGAAACCCGTAATTAAGCATTCGAGATTTCTGTGAGATACAAAGTCAAGGGGAATTCAATTGATTGAGTGACTACACTAGAGATTAAATAAGCAACGCAAATTGAGTAATTAAGCTAATGACTTTCGGTGTATCAAATGATTTAATAGGGTCTTAGAGCCAAGCATAAATCCACACTCAATAACAATTGATCACTGTAAGATGATTTCAATTACTGATCTTGATTACTCTATTGTGAAGGACAAATTCCAATTCTCCTTACGAATAGTTAATTAAAACGAATCTCGTTCTTAATCAACCCTAACTGTTAAACAACCTTAACAATCCAGTTCAAGATTTAATTCAACAACAACAATATAAAATAGAGAACTCGATAGAGAATAAATAATGCATACAATCCAGTTGCACTTTAGATATTTATGTGAATCGCTTCTAAGTACTAATATCAACGTATCCCGCTCAATATAAATTCCTAGTTGTTACTAGCGTAAAGTTAATCAAAAATCCAATTCAATTAACAATACTAACAATTGAATGAAGAAATAAATCACTAGTTGTACACCTAGCAATAATCAATTAACATCCATATAATTAATAACTAAGCAATTCACAATAATCAAGAAGGCGAACTAAAACATTCAAACTCACAATTGGTTTAAGAGTGCTTTAATTGCTTGAATCCAAGAAGAAATATTAGTTGCACATAGTCTTGATGAAAATAACAATAGGATTTTTTCCTCTAAAAACTGTGTAAGTCTTTTCTAAAACTGAAATACTAAGTTATATAGTAATTAGGCAAAATAACTAGATTAGGAAATAAAGTACTAAAAATAATAATAAAAGTAATAATCGGAACAAACCGACTAAAGTAAAGAAATGAGGTAAGTCAAATGTAGGTCGCGCCTCAGTCGCACCTCGGTCGCGCCTCAGTCGAACGTCAGTCATGAATTTCGTGAATTCCGCTGCTGCCAAACTCCTCCTCTTTCATATGCGCACATGAATAGTGCGCCCAATTCACGTGCACGGTGACCTATAACTTCTTGGGTCACCAATCCTCGGACTTCCGGACTTGGACTCCATCTTTAACTTGTAAAACCGACTCATAATCCAATCAAAACCCACGAACAAATAACCTGCAATAAAGCTCCATAACACCACTTTCAACCGTCAAAAACATGTTAAATATCCTCCATTAACTATGACTAAATGAGTCGTATCCAATTACCCATGCTTGAACTTTTACTCGTCCTCGATGTAAAACTGAAGACTACAAGGAAAAGTTATACCAAACCAGCTCAAAACAACCTCAGTCTCATGGGAGAAAAAATGACTCATAACAAGAATGCTCTCTTCGCTCACCCGCCCTCCAAAACTCCTTCCAAGTTAATATATACGATCATTTTGCAATCTACATACTTCCACCAAACACTAATGATCGTCATAAATCCCATCTCATATTATCCACAACACAAGACAAAAGGTTAACCACATGTCATAATTAACAAGTCATTAACAGCTACGCCCCTTATCTCTCCAACCTAGACATAAATTCACATGGCTTACCAAAAACAATGTATCTAAATCAACAAAGTATGCTTCTAACAACATGACACCAAGCCATGTGAATAAACCTAATCGCCTCTACTCCGCTAGCTAAACAGAATACCAACAACCGCTATAGCAAGGTGCCCATAACAATGCACCATGGTTCTTCTCACCTTAGCCACTAGTCCTACCCGACCAACCTTCTTTAGCACCCTTCTTATGACTCCACACCAGAAATCAGGACAAGAGAATAGTGCGAGATTGAACTGTTTTTTTTTTTTTTTTCCTAAATCTCTCATTTTGCCTAGAGCGCCCGCCCTTGCGGGTTTTCACTCTAGCTATTTTCCTCACACTACTCTCGTGGCACGCATCTCAATTCTTCATTTTACCCGGAGTGCCATTTCGGGTTTTCACTCCGTCCTCGACCACATTTCCCATTTTTGCCTAGGAGCCCTTTCGGGTTTTCACCTAGCCAGGTATTTTTTTTTTGTCTTTTTCTTTTTTTTTTTAAACGGAAACAAAGCAAATTAAATTATAAGTGACGGAATAAAATATGTACAATAGTGCATATACCCCTCCCCATGCTTGAACTCAACATTGTCCCCAATGTTGTTCGGGAACACAAAAGAAAAAAAAGGAAGGGGACATACCACCACCTATGAAGAACGAGACCCGAAGGACGAGCCGAAGCACGAACGACAGGTTTGCCGCCTGGCTCGAGCACAAGCCTCTCTGTCAAGAGGTCTAGTAGCCAACTCCGCATACAAGGTAGCCTCAGGGAGTATGTAAGGCTCCGAATTCATGTCCTTGAACATGTCACTCATGGCACGCTGAAGTGCCAAATACTCCCTGTTCTGATCATGAATAGCCTCCATCTCGTCCCTCAATTCCTCCAAATCAATCTCAACACGGCCTCTCCAAGTAGCATCACCAGCTACTACTCCAGCACCAACACTAATACCCTCACCATCATCAGCTTCCTCTTCTTCATCATTCCCATGTCTGCGCGAACTGTGAGCCTCCTCCATGGTGACATCCTCACCACCCTCAACTTCATTCTTCTTCTTCTTTGAGGCTACTAGAACAAGCAATCCGGAGGGTCCTGGGGAATGTATAGATCACTGTTACACGGCCCCACCGGAATCAGCACCTCCTTTGAGCGAGGTAGTCTCAAGTAAGCATCCTTTGTAACAGTGCCTAACTGCAAAGCATAGGCCAACTCCTCACAATCGATACGACCCAACATCCACATATGGTAACACATGGACTCAATGGTCAAAGAAGAGATCCCGCGGACACGATCTCGAGGGTCTAACTCATACCCCAAATGAGTGGCAAGCAAAGTCACTATTCCTCCCATGCAATCTTACCAGTTGTCACACTCCTAATCTCAATACACATTTGAACAAACTCGCTCACCCAATCCGGCAGACCTACTCCTTCCGGCCCTATACCCCACAACATGTTAATCTCACTCCGGTTGATATTGGTAGGTTCTCCTTGGCACAAGAATGTCATGACAAAGACACGGTGAACAAAGCGGAATGCCAGGTGCGGTATCCTAGAACTTTTCTGAGTGCGACTAGTACTACGCTGATGAGTAAGTGCATACCAAAATTCATTTGTCTCTGCCCAAGAGGAAGTACCAGCCCAAATCTCCGTATCAGTTCTCGGGGTTACACCAAAAATCTCCCTCAAAGCACTATATGATAACACAGTTTCTTTGTTCATTAATTGAAATTTAATTCTAGGAGGGTCACTCTCGGACACACGCTCAACGGTGGATAAGAACTCCAACATCAATCTCTTATACGTTTCAGCCTTCTAATTCAAAAATTCACTCAACCCAGCCCGTCTTAACAACACCTTCACCGCCTCAAGGACTCCCAACTGACTCAATGCCTCTTGGTCAAAAAATTTGATTACCCGAATGGTTCTATTTGGAAAGATAAGGGCTCTCCAATGTTTATTTTGGGCATCAGTCAAATTACATCCCATTTAGCAACAACAAAAGACACTCAGCAACTCCAATAACCACTTCACGACAGCCACTACCTCACTCACGACAAAACCCAACACAGCAACCAAATCCGTACAACAGCCGATAATTCAATACAGTTCCCGGTAGATAAAGTGAAATTAAGCAGAAAGATTCACAAGTGTCCTGCTCGAGCAATGGAAATCAGAACTTATGCAGTTGGGAAGGCGAGTTAGCAGTAGAAGACGAAAATACGGGTACTTACATGACAACCAAAGGAATTGGGAAGGCGAGTAAGCATTTTGAAAGTGACGCAACAAACCCAAATCAGCGCCCCAAAATCGTCATTTGAAATAGCAATTTTCGATTTCATAAATTAGAGTTTCGGAAACCTCAGAATTTTGCCCCAATTTCAACAGTATAGGGATGAAATCATGAAAGAGCAATGAATGAAATTGATTTATTGAACAAAGCTTTGATTTTTGAAATTTCGGAAATTAGGGTTATAAACACCCAAATTTTCGAACCAATTGCAAAAATATGGAGATGGAGTTGAGATGAAACAAAGATCGAATTAAAGCAATTGCTATTGTGAGGGATTTTTGTGAGATTTCAGCAGCAATTTGGAGGATAGATTTGGAAATAAGAAGGGATTTATGTTTGAGTGATTTGATTTTTAGGAAAATAGATGGGAATGAGGTGAAGGAGTCGAAGGAAAACGGATTTCCATACCTGAGTGATGCGCGACATTCATGTGAATGTAAGGTGTGCCTTGGGTGAACGTCGAGCGCGCGTCAAACGTGCCTAAGGTGAGCGTGGGTCGCGAAATAGTGACTGCTCATCACTTAGTCTTTGATTTATGCACGTGAGAATAGTGCGCTTGAAGCTCGAATAGGTCGCGTAAGCTTGACTCTCCGTCTTGAAAATTTGACCTCACATCTTGACCTTCCATCATCACAACTTTTTCCCTCCGTCTTGAAATATCATTCTACGTTCCTAGTATACATAATAAACCGTCAAAATAAAATTATATAAAACGAGTAATGCATATAAAGACACTAATATGACGAATTATTGTTAATTAAAACTAAACGACATAACTAAGACCCATATATAACTAAAACGATTAATGAATATAAAGACGCTAAAATGTCTAATTACTAATTAAACGAAATAAACTAACTAACTATAATAACTAAAGAAATATTACAAAGAAAAAGGATACAAAACCCTGGTTGCCTCCCGTAAGCGCTTTTGTTTATAGTCGTTTGCTCGATCTAGTGGTGTAATTAATCTTCATAAACGGAGTCGTATAGATCCAGTGACTCTACCAACTCAATATCGACACCATCATGATAGGGCTTCAGTCTTTGCCCATTTACTTTTAGCACTTTATCCGTCATCGGATCTCGTATCTCAACTGCACCACGAGGATAAACATTAGTAATTATAAGTGGATCGATCCAATAGGATTTCAACTTACTTGGAAATAGAGGAAAGCGGGATTGGAACAAAAAGACTTTTTGACCAACTTTAAAGTCCCGTTTCAATATCATCTTTTCATGCCAAGCTTTCATTCTTTCTTTGTAAGTAGCTGCATTCTCATATGATTCAAGTCGGAGCTCTTCCAACTCTTGCAATTGCAACTTCCGATGTAACCCCGCGTCATCCAAGCTCATATTAAAGCTTTTCATCGCCCAATATGCTTTATGCTCCAATTCTACAGGTAAATGACACGCTTTCCCAAACACAAGTCGATAAGGTGACATGCCAATTGGGGTTTTATAGGCCGTTCGATATGCCCATAATGCATCATCTAATCTCAAGCTCCAATCCTTCCGATTAGGATTCACCGTCTTCTCAAGGATAGATTTAACTTCTCTATTGGACACTTCAGCTTGTCCATTTTTTGCGGATGATATGCCGTGGAAACTTTATGACTAACACAATACTTTTTGAACAAAGCACGAATTGTCTTGTTGACAAAATGACTTCCACGGTCACTTACCAAGGCTTTAGGAATTACAAATCGAGCAAATATGTTGGCCTTGATAAAATCCGCCACCACCTTTGAATCATCGGTCTTAGTTGGGATAGTCTCTACCCACTTAGACACATAATCTACCACAAGAAAAATGTAACGATTACCATATAAAATTGGGAAGGGACCCATGAAATCAATCCCCCTAACATCGAAAATCTCACAATTAAGCATGTAGCTTTGCGGCATCTCATTCTTTCGGGAAATATTGTCTACTCTTTGGCAATTGTCAAAAATTTGACAAAACCCATGAGCATCATTAAACAAAGCAGGCCAATAAAACAAACAATCTAGCACCTTTTTCGCCGTTCTTCTTGCACCAAAATGGCCACCACAAGCATGTGAATGACAAAATGTAAGGATTGAGCTCATCTCATTCTCCGGTATACACCTTCTTATGATTTGGTCGGAATACTTCTTCCACAAATAAGGCTCATCCCACACAAAATACTTCGCATCACTACGAACTTTTTCCTTTTGAGATTTGGAAAAACCTTGTGGAAATTAAGAAGAGCACAGAAAATTTACAAGATTGGTATACCATGGCTCTACGGAACGAATAGGAACAAGCCTTCATAGGAAACACTCCTTTAACCGGATTTTTCTCATGTGGATTTGCATTAACATCCACCAACCGGCTCAAATGATCCGCTACAACATTTTATGCTCCCTTCTTATCTTTCACCTCCAAAACAAATTCACTAAGCAATAAAATCAATCTTATCAACCTCGGCTTAGACTTTTTCTTTGCCATCAAATGGTGCAGCGCTCCATGATCTGAAAATACCACCAATTTAGTACCAAATAAATAGGATCGGAGTTTCTCCAGAGCAAAAACAATTGCTAGAAGCTCCTTTTCAGTCGTGGTGTAATTCCGTTGTGCTTCATTTAGGGTCATGGATGCATAATGAATAACATGGGAAGCCCTCCCATTCTTTTGACCCAACACCACTCCCAAAGCATAATCACTCGCATCACACATGATCTCAAAGGGAAGAGACCAATCCGACGCTTGAATAATTGGAGCGAAGGTAAGCCTACCGTTCAACTCATCAAAAGCCTCCTTACAAGCGTTGTCGAAGATGAAATCTGTCTCCTTTTGCAACAGCTTGCATAAGGGTTAAGCGATCTTAGATAAATCCTTGATAAACCTGCATGACTAAGAAAAGATCGAACTTCGCGAACATTAGTAGGGTAAGGTAGAAACGAAATAGTATCAATCTTAGCTTTATCTACCTCAATACCTTTTGAAGACACAACATGTCCAAGTACTATACCTTGTTCCACCATAAAGTGACACTTCTTAGAATTCAAAACAAGGTTAGTGTCAATACAACGCTTAAGAACAAGAGATAAATGGTGTAAACAACTATCAAAAGAATCACCATACACTGTAAAATCGTCCATAAATACCTCAATGAAACGTTCAACATATTCAGAAAATATGCTAACCATACATCGCTGAAAGGTAGCAGGTGCATTACAAAGTCCAAAAGGCATGCGTCGATACGCAGAGGTACCAAAAGGACAAGTAAATGTGGTTTTCTCTTGATCCTCAGGGGCATTAGCTACATGAAAATACCCGGAATATCCATCTAAAAAGCATTAATAAGCCTTACCCGCTACTCATTCAAGCATTTGATCAATAAAGGGAAGAGGGAAGTGGTGTTTTCTAGTCACCGCATTCAACCTACGATAATCCATACAAACCTTCCACCCATTTTGGATCCTAGTCGGTACAAGCTCACCATCTTTGTTCTCAACTACGGTCACTCCAGACTTCTTAGGGACTACTTGAGTAGGACTCACCCATTTACTGTCAGAAATAGGATAGATCATACCTACTTGAAGCAATTTAAAAACCTCTTTCGTCACTACCTCCATCATAAGAGGATTCAATCGACGTTGTGGTTGCCTTACCGGTTTAGCATTATCCTCTAGCAGAATCCGGTGCATACAAGTACTTGGACTAATGCCTTTGATGTTGGCAATAGTCCAACCAATAGCTAATTTGTTCTCCACAAGTACATATTTCAACCTTGCTTCTTGTTCCTCGGTGAGCTTACTAGAGATGATAACAGGAAGTGTTTCTCTCTCACCAAGGAAAATATACTTTAAATGCTCAGGTAGAGCCTTAAGTTCTACCACAGGTGCCTGCAAAATAGATGGCAACAATTTCTCTGAAGGAATAGTTAGTGGCAATTTATTATTGAAATTCAAAGGGAGCTCCTCTAACTTATGTAATTCGGCCACCACTTCCTGCAAGTTAGCAGAAAAAAAAGCATATTCTACCTCTTGACCATCTACACTATTCTCCAAAGCTACCTACAACTCATCATCACCATTAAGATTAAAGATATCTTGAGCTAATGGATCAACAACAACATCAACAAAATTCACAGAGTGCTAATCAGCAGGATATTTCATAGCATCATAGATGTTAAGTTGCACAATATGACCATTAAACTCCATAGTCATAGAGCCACTAGATACATCAATTTTAGTGCTAGCAGTTTTTAAGAATGGCCTACCTAGCAAAATAGGAGCTGCATGTTTATCATGTTCCATGTCTAACACATAAAAATCAGCAGGAAAGATAAGATTATCAACCAAAACAAGCACATCCTCAACAATTCCTTTCAGGTAGACATTCGATCTATCAGCTAACTGGATAACAACACTAGTAGCATGCAAAGGACGAAGTTTCATAGATTCATATAAGGAGTAAGGCATCACATTAATAGAAGCTCCTAAATCTAGCATGGCCTTTTAAATCTTAGCGTTTCCAATGGTGCAAGTAATAGTGAACATGCCTGGATCACTACATTTAGGAGGCAATTTTCTTTGAAAATTAGCAGACACATGTTCACTAACCTTCACTTTCTTCACCCCTTTCAACTTGTTATTTCTTTTAATAGTACACAACTCCTTTAAGAATTTTGCATATTTAGGAATACTTTTCAAAAGATTAAGAAGGGGAATATTTACCTCACACTTTTGAAATACCTCATAAATGTCCTTGTCGTGCTCAAAGTGGTGCGTCCTCTTAAGTGCATCAGGAAAGGGTACCTCCGGTTCCACCACCGGTATAGAAGAGGGGATCTGCTCTTTCTCCTTAATAATAGAAGCTTCTTCACCTTCCTTGATCACTATCTCTTCCTCTTCCTCATGAATCACCGGTTCCTTGACTTTTCTTTTCACTTTCTCAGCCTCCACTAGTTGTCTCCCATTTGTCAAAGAGACTGCATTCACATTCTTTGGATTCACCACCGTTTGAGATGGTAGTGCAATAGAATCTTTAGCCTCTAACCGATTAATGGCAGTAGCTAGCTGACTAACCTGATTTTCAAGATTCTTAAAATTTTGCTTATTATCTGCCCTATCTTGAGTAACACTGAGAGTAAGAGCCCGAATCACATCCTCCGTGGACATTGATGAGCTCGGTGGTGCTTGCTCAGCTGCTTGTTGTGGCACTTGTTGAGTAAATTGTTGTCCTTGTGGTCGTTGGAGAAACTAACCTCTAGGAGGGCCAGACGATGGACCGGCTTGAGAACTTCCCCAGCGAAAGTTTGGGTGAGCCTTCCATCCTTCATTATAGGTCTTGGAATATGGATCCCATTTCTTCTTATTTGTAGTACTCTCCCAAACACCGTTCACCTCTTCAGGACCACTTTCTTGCACGTAAGGGCATAAATCGTTAGGGTGAACCTCAATAACGCATATGCCACAAACAGTAGCTATCTGTCTCCCAGATAACATGTTACGGAGAGTGGAAACAATGTTATCAAACTTTTCCTCCAAGCCAGGACTAACACCCATAACACTCACTCATCTTCGTGATGGTCTCCTATCAAACTGTCTAGAGGTCTCACCTAGCTCTGCGATAACCTCCCAAGCTTCATCTGGATTCTTGTTGGCTATATTTTCTCCACAAGCATAGTGAATCATATGATGGTCATCTTGGTTTAGTCCACCACAAAAATACATAACGAGATCCTGATCAGAGTAACCATGGTAAGGGCAACTACCATAGAGCTTCGTAAATTTCTCAAGATACTCATACATAGTTTCCCCGTCTTGTTGTTCAACATTACTGATGATTCTTTTCAGTTGAGATGATCGAGAAGGAGGAAAATATTTCTCCAAAAATCCCTTCTTCATACCTACCCAAGTAGTGATACTTCCCGGTGGTAGATAGTTTAACTAGTCTCTCGCATTGTCCTTCAAGGAGAAAGGAAATGCTCTCAATTTCAACTACTCGTTAGTAGTAGCAGGTGGCTTCATACAAATGCACACAATATGAAAGTCCGAAAGATGCTTATTCGGATCCTCAATGCTCATACCACTGAAACTTGGTAATTGATGTATCAAACCAGATTTCAGTTCAAAAGTAACTCCATCATCCAATGCTGGAAAAGTGATGCACAATGTTTGAACGTTAAGATTTGGAGCTGTGAGCTCCCTTAACTTTCGGGTCTCCCTAGCCATGTTCTCAGTAGGAATAGAAATTTTTGAAGTATCTGAATCAGAGTGTATATCCTTCTCGAAATCTTGGTGCTCGAAAACAACTAACGAACCTTCTCCAATTTGCCTTGACCTCAAAAGTGTGCGCTCAATCTCTGAGTTGTAAGGCTCGAGTGGTTGGTCAAAAGAACGAGTATTAGGCATAAACTAAAACAATAAAATAAAGTCTACACTAAAGAAACACAAAAATTAACTATTGCCTTCCCTGGCAACGACGCCAAAATTTGGTGAGCCTTAGTCGTATGCTCCCAAAGATAGTATTTATAACACGTAAAACCTCTAACTAAATGATAGTATATGGTAATAAGGATTGATCCACAGAGAAGGCAATGTAATTTGATGTGAATTATAGTATAGAAAATAAGTAACCAATATGGGGGTAATTCAAGTGATTGAGTAACTAAACTAGAGAATAAATAAGCAATGCAAATTGAGTAATTAAGCTAATGACTTTCGGTGTATCAAATGATTTAAAAGGGTCTTAGAGCCAAGCATATGTCCACACTCAATAATAAATGATCACTGTAAGATGGTTTCAATTACTGATCTTGATTACTCTATTGTGAATGACAAATTCCAATTCTCCTTACGAATAGTTAATTAAAACGATTCCCGTTCTTAATCAACCCTAACTGTTATACAACCTTAACAATCCACTTCAAGATTTAACTCAACAGCAGCAATATAAAATAGAGAACTCGATAGAAAATAAATAATGCATACAATCTAGTTGCACTTTAGATATTTATGTGAATCGCTTCTAAGTACTAATATAAACGTATCCCGCTCAATATTAATTCCTAGCTGTTACTAGCCTAAAGTTAATCAAAAATCCTATTCAATTAACAATACTAACAATAGAATGAAGAAATCAATCACTAGTTGTACACCTAGCAATAATCAATCAACATCCATATAATTAATAACTAAGCAATTCACAATAATTAAGAAGGGGAACTAAAACATTCAAACTCACAATTGGTTTAAGAGTGCTTCAATTGCATGAATCCAAGAAGAAAGATTAGTTGCACATAGTCTTGATGAAAATAACAATAGGGTTTTTCCTCTAAAAACCGCGTAAGTTATTTCTAAAACTGAAATACTAAGTTATATAGTAATTAGGTAAAATAACTAGATTAGGAAATAAAGTACTAATAATAATAATAATAATAATAATAATAATAATAATAATAAAATTAATAATCGGAACAAATAGATTAAAGTAAAGAAATGAGGTAAGTCAAATGTAGGTAGCGCCTCAGTCGCGCCTCGGTCGCGCCTCGATCGCACGTCAATCATTAATTTCGTGAATTCCACTGCTGCCAAACTCCTCCTCTTTCATATGCGCGCATGAATAGCGCCTAATTCACACGCATGGTGACCTATAACTTCTTGGGTCACCAATCCTCGGACTTCCGGACTTGGACTACATCTTTAACTTGTAAAACCGACCCATAATCCAATCAACACCCACGAACAAATAACCTGCAATAAAGCTCCATAACACCACTTTTAACCGTAAAAAAACATGCTAAATATCCTCCATGACTCAATCAAACTTTGTAACCCAGTTACTTTCTCAGACGAAGATTTACCACCTTTCGGTGTCACTCACAATCTAGCCCTGTACATCACTGTCACATGTCATAAAAAGAATATACCCATGACACTAGTGGATGATGGCTCCGCAGTCAACGTCATACCACTAAAAACAGCTTACAAGCTAGGCATGAAAGAGTCAAATTGAACCCTGACTAATCAAGGTGTTCGCGCATACGATGGGACACACCACAAAGTGATATGCCTTATCAATCTTACCATAGCCACTGGGCCAATCGAAAGAATGGTCAATTTCCAGATAGTAAACATCGAGGCATCTTTTAACATACTTTTAGGGAGGCCATGGATTCATGCTTCCAAAGCTGTGACATCCACGCTTCATCAAAAGATCAAGATCCTTTTAGATGGTCGAGTAGTGACGATCACTTCAACACCTATCAAGGAAGTACTCGAGAAAATGTCCAGCAATCACGTCGTGTCAGATCTAGTGCACGAGTTAGGAGGATTCCAGATCATCAATCTTGTGGAAAGTGAATTGGCTCCTCCATACTTCAATCCATATTCTAACCTGGTGGTCAACCACATACTCAAATCCCAAGGATACTTCTCAGGAATGCCACTAAACCCTATCCGGAACAACACTGTCCCACCTTTCAAAGAAGGTCACTCCCAGAGAATACCACTAGGATTAGGATACAGACCTACGATATCAGAAGCTTTCGAAATGCTTGCTCAAGTTCACGATCGCAAACATCGAGGAGTCCAAATGCGACCATATCAACCTCAACTAAATGGGTACTTCGTCAAGGAAGGAGACCATGAAACTTTTCACGGGTTTGTTGAACCTTGGATATTCAAAGGCAACAAGTTAGCTGGAATCAAAGTATTCCATGATTGCTATTTAATTCCTCAAGAAACTGTTCCTACCGCCAAAACTCGTCCGACACCTTGTCATGACGAACAAGCTGTTAGCCTTTTGTTTGGAGAAGATCGACTCGTTGAGGCAGCCCTATTGGGAAATGTGTCCTCGACAATAGTGCGATCATATGATTTAATATCATAATTAAATCTCATATAAATAATACGTGAGGGATGATTTATTATATAATCAACTTATCGTCATTAATTTGTAATGATTGGCTGGCTAGAGTTTGACATTACTGTCGTGTGACGGTGGTGGTCAGTTGATCCCTTAAGGTCACACCTAAAGGACAATTCCCTTAATGGATAAATTGGTTAATTGTATGACGATACGAGGTAATCAATTCCTTAAAAGTGAACAATTTACTTGTGAGAAAGAATATTGATATCTTATTGTAATGTGATTAAATAAGATTTAATTTAGTAATTAAGTGTTAAATTACTAAATTAGTTGAGGTATTATATAAGTTTTAAGGTAGAGGTAATTAGTTATTTAAAGTTATAAGAAGTTGTAATTTTAACTAACTAGTTATTTTGGGACCCATTATATGTTGATATAATGGTAGTATACTCATACCCGTCGTGAGGTGTCAAAATTGAATTTATAATTTCCAACTACAACTATAGCTAGCGGCCGTCGGGTCGAACCACAGAGAGGCAGACGTAAATTCTAGTTGTTTAAATTCAGTCTAAGGTAACAATAAGGTGGGGGGGGGGGTTTGATTGGATTGGTCTATAGCTAATGAGCGATAAAATAAAGTAAACTAAGCAAATAGATGAAATCAAATATAAAAGGAGGTACTAGGATGGTCGGTTCGTTATAGCTTCTGGCATACTAAACAGTCTAAATCGAACACAAGTGAGGCGGGAAACAAGAGGTCCTCTCGGTCCACTCTTAACAAATAGCATCTTTCGATCTCGCTATAGGTCCCTAATATCACTAATACTGACTCTCGTCCTGAAAAGTGACTAACGGTCTAAACTCTACTTATCTTTCGATCTCAGCACAGTTTAGTCATCTTAATTGGTGATTTAACAACTTTCCCTATCTTTCGATCTAATGGGTCAGTCATAAATTAAGCATCTAACTGGTCGCATGCATTCGATTCGTTAAATACATCATTAAAATCAATTAAAACGAAAGGTAACCTCACGTGGTCGATCGACCGGGTAAGGCAACGATCGATCGACACGCGATTCAGTCAATTTAATACTACGCCGCCTACGCCATAATTCCCCTACATCCTAGCACAAACTATTTAGCTACTCATCTCAAGGTGATAACAACAATAATACTAGGGCATAAAAGTATTGAATTCATAATTAAAGCGGTAGGACAAACAATTAACATGCAACAATAAAATGGTTTCGGGAATCTAACTAGCAATTCTATACTAATAACGAAATAGAAGTGAATTGAAATAGGCGTAAGAATACCGAGAATAGCAGAAGAACGATTAAGAACAAGAGCGAAAATTCCAATGCTAAACAATATTCCAAACCCTAATAAAACTCAATGTTATTGTGTAAAACTTAATGTAAAAACTTGATAAAAATCGGATCCCTAAAATCGGTGTTCTAAGTTACGTTATATAGCAAACATACGTAACTTTTATTTCCAAAACCTAAACTCAATGGGCTTGCGCTTCCTCGGTCTTTTTAATTCTCGTCGGAATAGCGTTTGGTCGATCGATCGCTAGGATCGTCGATCGACGATCTTGAGTCTTCAAAGATATAGAGCTTCCGAACCGCAGTTGGTCGATCGATCGATGGCGTGGTCGATCGATCGCGCTGAGTGCTACTTGACTTCTATAATCTTGTGGATTTGTCTTTTGGGCCTTGAATTGCGCACCAAGCTCGTTCCTTAAGCGAATACTTCACGTCAAATGCAATGCAAGATACTCAGGGACGGATTTAGCTCGATTTCCGCTGGATTCTTCACATTTCTGCAATAATGTACAAAAATACGGAATTAGACGGAAATAGGGAGAAATGGCAGCTTAAACTACACAAATGAGCTCTGAAATGCGTGTAAAATAGGATGTAAAACATCATATAAAAGACACGCATCAAACTTCCCCAAACCAAACCCTTGCTTGTCCCCAAGCAAGAACTAGACTCGATCTAATGACCTAATGGAACGAGTTCAATCTCAGAGCGAAATGCAACATGTAAAGCCTAAACCAATTTAATGCACAACCAATAATCGATTAGCAAATGAATCATGCGAACGAGTTATGGAGCCGTTAAAACTACTGAACCGTCAACTGTAGAGACTTATCAAATTGGACTCTCATGGGTCGCTCATACCACTCAATAAACACAGGTGAATATATAAGAGGATAGAAAGAATTGGTTTTGTAAAGACTCTCACCTAACTACGACCTATAAGAACATGCCTGCAGTCTAATATGAAAGCAATCTCTACAACCGTACATACGCATTCCAACCAACAAGAGACCATGACACATGCCGAGGTATATATGTGGATATGTGAGGTATGGGTAAGAAGAGGCAAAACATTTATGGAAAAGTGGAGGTACAGGTGATCAAGCTAGTACCGAAACAGAACCATATGGCAACATCCAACTTCTTGCTCAAAAACAAATGGAACGGTGCTATAGCAAGCACAAATCTCACAATCTCCAGGTATAAAGGTAATCAACTAACTCCCCATAAAATATGAATAATACATGGGAGCAAAAATCGCCAAAAGATAAGGATTTGAATTATGCGAATTTGATTTCTTTTCTCTCTCTCGAACCTCAGTCGATCGACCTATAATGCCACCGATCGATCGCTTAAACAAAGACATAACCTCTTTTTCGGTCTTTTTTCAATCGCCATTTTCATCTTTTTTTTCTTTTCTTTTCAACTTTGTTTCTTTCCTTCCTTTATTTCATCTTCCCAATAACGTCTCAATAGAGCATATGCCACCAAAAATGAGTAACAACCCCAAGAACACAGACTACTAGCTTGACAAAGGACAGGCTAAATGTAGGATGTAGTAAATGGGACAAAAAGGGATATTTTTGGCAGTGTGGAGTTCATGGGCAAAAATGAGAAAAAGGAAAACTCTACCACATGTGTCAACTAACCACAGACCGAATGCGTACAGGTATTAAGCAGATTAAGTTCATATTTATGCACATTGATATGACACGTCTTATAAGGAGTACTACTCACATTCCTAAATAAACTGGTCATAGATGCCACCAGTTATAGGCTCTAAATCTCAGAAATATGATGTAGTTTGCCAATTTTCTAAGTCAAGTCTAAAGTCCTGCAAATAATTAACGAAAACTCGTAGATATTCACTTATACGATTCTACTAATAACATGTTAATCAAGCAAGGCTCAGGCAAAATAGGTGCAAAATGCAATATCATCCTTGAAATACTACTGTTCCGACTCGACCTATATGCAAAAATAAAAGTGCATTTTTTTTTTGGAATTTTTTGAAATTTTTCAATTTTTTTGAATTTCGTATAAATGAAATGAACAATGCAAAACAGAATGTAAACGTGAATGCAAGCAAATGATATGCGACGCAAAACCCTTCCTCAAACCAAATCGCACAATGTCCCCATTGTGCAAAATCATGTAATGAAGAAGAGAGAAATGGGAATTTGCGAGAAAATGAAATAAATAAGACATGAAGTGAAAATCGGGAACTTACAAGACTTTAAGCGCAGCAAAAAGGAAACCTCCCAAACCAAATATGAGCTAGGAGGTTTCATGAGCAGCAGTGATGCTACTAAAAGGTACTTGAAAGACAAATAAAACCCATGCATAAAATCGAGAAGATAATTTTGAAGCGGTAAAATTGTGCACAAATGAGAAATTTAGAAGAAATACCACTCCCTTGCAGAATCACGAAGGGAGAAGATAAACATAGTCTCCTTGATCTGGTCTTGGGTCACGCCGGCTGGTGGGGGTATGGAACAGTAGTAATCAATAAATGTCTCCATATGCTTAGCTGCATCTTCATTTGTAGCTCCCCCGAACTGGTTTCTCTCAACCATATTAATGTATGAAGGCTTTGGTTCGAGCTTCCAGTCATCTCCTGGTAATTCGAACCCCTTATATAAATTTGCAGCTGTCGGCTCAGAATGACTAGCTATACTCGCTTCCTCAGCCATGACTGGAATTTCTGGAGAAGTGATTGTCTCGGCTGAAGAAGTGGAAACGGGTGAAGAATGTGGGTCTTCCTCGAACAACTCGTTCTCGTAATAGCTTGACAGAGTACTCAGCTCTTCCTCTGTCGGTAATACCCTTTGTGATCATCTCAACTCGCGCAAAGATTTCTCAATCTCAGGATTGAATGGTACTAGTTCACCACCTTGTGACCTGCGCATAAGAAGAAACTACAAAAAGAATATAAGAAAAGTTTAAGGAACAGAAGTCCCTTAAACTAAGAAAGACTAAAAATAAAACAACTAAAATTAGAACTATTGCCTCCCAAACAACGCGCAAAATTTGATACCCGTCGTGAGGTGTCAAAAATAAATTTATAATTTCCAACTACAACTATAGCTAGCGGCAATGGGTCGAACCACGAGAGAGGCGGCGTAAATTCTAGTTGTTTAAATTCACCTAAGGTAACAATAAGGTGGGGGGGTTTGATTGGATTGGTCTATAGCTAATGAGCGATAAAATAAAGTAAACTAAGCAAATAGATGAAATCAAATATAAAAGGAGGTACTAGGATGGTCGGTTCGTTATAGCTTCGCGACAACATACTAAACAGTCTAAATCGAACACAAGTGAGGCGGAAACAAGAGGTCCTCTCGGTCCACTCTTAACAAATAGCATCTTTCGATCTCGCTATAGGTCCCTAATATCACTAATACCGACTCTCGTCCCGAAAAGTGACTAACGGTCTAAACTCTACTTATCTTTCGATCTCAAAGACAGTTTAGTCATCTTAATTGGTGATCTAACAACTTTCCCTATCTTTCGATCTAATGGGTCAGTCATAAATTAAGCATCTAACTGGTCGCATGCATTCGATTCGTTTAATACATCATTAAAATCAATTAAAACGAAGGTAACCTCACGTGGTCGATCGATCGACCGGTAAGGCAGATCGATCGACACGCGATTCAGTCAATTTAATACTACGCCGCCTACGCCATAATTCCCCTACATCCTAGCACAAACTATTTAGCTACTCATGTCAAGGTGATAACAACAATAATACTAGGGCATAAAAGTACTGAATTCATAATTAAAGCGGTAGGACAAACAATTAACATGCAACAATAAAATGGTTTCGGGAATCTAACTAGCAATTCTATACTAATAACGAAATAGAAGTGAATTGAAATAAGGCAGAAGAATACCGAGAATAGCCGAAGAACGATTAAGAACAAGAGCGAAAATTCCAATGCTAAACAATATTCCAAACCCTAATAAAACTCAATGTTACTGTGTAAAACTTAATGTAAAAACTTGATAAAAATCGGATCCCTAAAACTGGTGTTCTAAGTTACGTTATATAGCAAACATACGTAACTTTTATTTCCAAAACCTAAACTCAATGGGCTTGCGCTTCTTCGGTCTTTTAATTCCCGTCTGGAATAGCAGTTTGGTCGATCGACTACTAGGACTGGTCGATCGACCGGTCTTCAGTATACAGTAGCTTCCGGAACCCGCAGGTTGGTCGATTGATTGATGGCAGTGGTCGATCGACTGCTTGAGCTGCTACTTGACTTCTATAATCTTGTGGATTTGTCTTTTGGGCCTTGAATTGCGCACCAAGCTCGTTCCTTAAGCGAATACTTCACGTCAAATGCAATGCAAGATACTCGGGGACGGATTTAGCTCGATTTCCGCTGGATTCTTCACATTTCTGCAATAATGTACAAAAATACGAAAGTAGACGGAAATAGGGAGAAATGGCAGCTTAAACTACACAAATGAGCTCTGAAATGCGTGTAAAATGGGATGTAAAACATCATATAAAAGACACGCATCATATACTACTCAAAAAGTTTAGTGTATATGATATTATTAATTGTAATATTTAAGTGTTAAATGATTACATTAATAATTAATTATGTAAGATAGTTAAACATATGACTTATAAGAATTTGTGGGACAGATGACAAAAGGCAAAAATGGACCAAAATGGCTTCATTATTTTGGTCATATGGAAGAGCAAAAGATGCTCTTTTGTTTTTTGTTGGTTTTGATTAAAGGGTGATTGTGACACTACATACAAGCTTTAATCATACCTATTCTTATACTACTCTGCCTAGACTATACAAATGAGTAAAAACAAAAGGAAAAATATTCCCCCTAATGCTCTAAGGCCACCGGTTTTTGGTCCTTAAATATGAGCATTTGTTGCTCATTTTTCCTACTTGTTGTTTTACTTGTTTTTCCACCTACATTCCCTCACATGCAAATTGCTATAAACTCTCACAAATACTAATACACTCAATATATTACTAGAAGTAGTAATACTAGAAATATTAGTATTATTAAGGTTATATTTCTACTACATATCTAGTTAATCTTAGTAGGAATTTTTGGGATTAATCTTGGGTGCAACTTATTGGAGTGTCTTCTATACTTGGAGTCTTAGCAGGATCATCCATCATATTAAGCTCAAGAACAAGTGAAGGAAGGTGACCTTACTTGTGCCCAATATTTCGAACCAACCTATAATGTAAGGGACATTGTTTTTCATATAAATCCTTCTTTTTGTTATGTATGCACTAGATCTAAAGAACAAATAATTAACAAGTTAATTAGTTCACTATTGGAGGAGTCTAATAATAGGTATATGAACCTAACAAGTGGTATCAGAGCATAAGGATGTTGCATGCATAATCGGTTATTGTTTTTTCGAGTTAAAAGACTAACATATAAAACTAACAATTTGTGATTTAAAAGTATAAGCCACAAAATCATTATGCATGTTATATATTCTGGTCCTAAAATGTGTTTAGGTCATTTTTATGATTTATGGAAATTTATTGCTCATTTTATTTATTTTTAGTGATTTTATTACATTTTTATGAGTAAAATAGACTTTTATTCACTAAAATAAGTTAACCTTCACTACTGGCCGTGGTATTTTAGTATGACCTCACATGAATATTTTATGTATTGCATGTAAAATATCATATTAATGTGATTAATATTTCATGATTTATGAATTTTTAGTGTAAAAATGGTATAAATAGAGGTTAAAATGACTAAAAATGGTTAAACTTATTCTCTGACCATGAAAATTTTATATGAACTCACATGCATATTTTATAAGTCGTTTGTTAAAAATCGTATTAATTGGATTAATATTGCATGATTTATGATTTTTATGATATAAAAATGGATTAATGGAGGTAAAATGGTTAAAAATAGTAAAATTTTGAATTAAGCCATGATTTTTTAATATGATGTCACATGCATAATTTAAAGAGAGTATGTAAATTTCGGGATTAAAATATCTCTTTTAGCATGATTTATGGATTTTTAGAGTAAAAATGGCATAAATAGTGACTATTTTAGCAAAGTAAGCTAAAAAGTATTGCATGGCTTGAGAAAATTATTTTAAGTTGCATTAATATCCCACTAAACAGATATAAGGTTGTAAAAATTATAGGAGTAATTTTTGGATACTTTAAATATTTTATGAGATAAAACCGATAAAATGCAACTATATTTTCTCAAAATTAATTCGAAAATTTTAACTATGATTGATACCCGTCGTTGTGAGTACCAAAGATAAAATTTATAATCCAACTACAACTATAGACAGTGATAGCAGGGTCGAACCACAGGGAGGCGAATGTAATTAATAATTGTCTAATTTTAGTCTTAAGGTAACAAAGTGTGTAGGGGTTTGCTGTGATTTGGTCTATAACTAAAGGCAATGAAATATAAATTAAGCTAAAGAAATGTATTAAATTAAATATAAAGAAGGGTACTAGGATGGTCGGTTCACTATAGTTTCGGCGGCAGCATACTAAGCAGGTCTAAATCAAACACGTGAGGCGGGAAAACAAGAGGTCCTCTCGGTCCACTCTTAACAGGTAGCATCTTTCGATCTCGTTACAGGTCCCTAATATCACTAATACTGACTTTCGTCCTGAAAAGTGACTCAAAAGGCTAAACTAGCATATCTTTCGATCTCGCTAATTTAGTCATTTTAATTGGTGGTCTAGCAACTTCCCCTATCTTTCGATCTATTGGGTCGGTCAAAACCTAAACATTTAACTATTCGCGTGCACTCGAATCGTGAAATATAGAATTAAATTAATTAAAACGAAGGTAACATCTCACGTGGCCAGTCGATCTACCAGGTATGGCGGTCGATCGACCAACACGCGATTTCAGGCCATGTTAATTCTAATGCCGCCTAACTATAGGTTCCCTACATCCTAGCACAAATAATTTAGCTACTCGTGATATTAATGAAAACAACAGCTAAATTAACGAAATAAACTACTGAATTCATGCTTGAATTAAATAAACAAACAAATAACATAAACGATAAATCGGTTTCGGGAGATCTAATCCTAGCAATTCTATACTACGAATGAAAGCAAACAAACTGAATATTGAAACAGATGAATACCGTGTAGAGGAATTGCAGAAGAGAGATCAAATAAAAACCGATTGCAAAACGAACTTTATTAATGAAAGAGCAATAATCTACGAACCCTAATTATTTCCCTAAAGTTTCTGGTAAAAGACTTGATTAAAGCTTGATGAATAATTCCTAAAGTCAGTTACGTTATATAGAAATATACGTAACACTTATTTATAAAACCTAAATATGATGGGCTTCCTTAATCTCGATCTTTTAATTCTCGTCAGAATAGCGGTGCGGTCGATCGACTAGGATAGGCAGTCGATCGACTGGTAAGCTCTAAACAGTAGCTTCTGGCTGTCGTGCATTGGTCGATCGACTAAGGGCAGCGGTCGATTGACTGATGTAGCTGACAGTCCGCTTTTAACTTCTTGTGGATTTCTCTTTTGGGCCTCGAAATGCGCACCACGGTCGTTCCTTGAGTGAAAACTTTACGACAAATGCAGTGCAAGGTACTCGGGGACGGATTTGGCTCAATATCTACTCATTTCCGCATAAATCTGCAATATTACATAAAAATACGAAAGTAGACGAAATGGGGCAAATAGTAGCATAAAACTAATCAATTGAGCTCTGAAATGCGTGTAAAATGGGGTGTAAAACATCATATTTAGGACACGCATCAAACTTCCCCAAACCAAACCCTTGCTTGTCCCCAAGCAAGAACTAGACTCGATCCTAAAAACCTAATGGAACGAGTTCAATCTCAGAGCGAAATGCAACTGAACAGTTTAAACCAATTTAATGCACAACCAACAATCAATTAGAGATGTGAATCATGCAAACGAGTTATGTAGTCGTTAAAAACTGCTAAACCTTCAACTGTAGAGACTTATCAAATTGGACTCTCACGGGTCGCTCAAATCACTCAAATAAGCACAAGGTGAATTTGTGTGAAAGATAGAAAGAATTCATTTTGTTAGTGACACTCACCTAACTACGACCTATAAGAACATGCCTGCAATATAATATGAAAGTAATCTCTACAACCGTACATATGCATTCCAACCGAACAAATGACCATGACACATGCCGAGGTATATATATGGGATATGTGAGGTAATGGGCAGGAAAGGCAAAACCTTTATGGGAATGTGGGGGTACAGGTGATCAAGCTAATACCGTAACAAAACCATATGACAATATCCACTTCTTGCTCAAACTTCAATCTACACGGTGCTATAGAAAGCACAAAACTCACAATTTCCGAAATAATTATAATCAATCAACTCCCCATAAGATACAAATGAATCATGGGAGCAAAAATCGCATTTGAATAAAGACTTGAATCATGCGAATTGATTTCTTCCTTTTCTTCCCCGGGCTGCAGTCGATCGACCAAGTAGAGCGGTCGATCGACTGCCTTAAACAGTACAACACTTTTTGTTTTCTTTTTCGAATCATTTTTTTCTCTCTTTTTTTTCTTTCTTTTGTTTCTTTCTTTCCCTTTTCCAACTTCCCAACTTCATCTCAAAATGAGCATATGCCACCAAACACGTGGTAACAATCCCAAAAACTAAACTACTAGCTTGACTGCAGGCTAAATGTAGGATGTAGTAAACGGGACAAAAAGGCTATTTTTGGCAGTGTGGAGCTTATGGGTAAGACGAGAAAAATGGGACTTCTACCACATGTGTCAACTAACCACAGACCGAATGCACACAGGTATTAAGCAGATTAAGTTCATATTTATGCACATTTATGAAACATGTCTCATAAGGAGTACTACTCACAATCCTAGATAAACTGGTCATAGATGTCACCAGTTATAAGCTCTAATAACTTGGAAAATATAAGTAGTTTGCCAAAAATCTAAGTCAAGTCTCAAGTCCAGCAAGAAATTAACGAAAACTCGTAGATATGCATTTATGATTCTACTAATAACATGTCAATCAACAAGGCTTAGGCAAAAACAGATGCAAATGCAATGTCATTATTGAAATACTATCGTTCCGACTCGACCTATATGCTAAAATAAACGTGCATTTTTTGAAAATTTTGAAATTTTGCAATTTTTTTTTTTTTGAAATTTTGTATATATAAGGGAAAATAAACACAATGCAAGACAAAATGTAAACGTGAATGCAAGCAATTGAAATGCAACGCAAAACCCTTCCCCAAACCAAATCGCACAATGTCCCCATTGTGCAAAATCATGTAATGAGAAAAAGGAAAACGGGAATTTGCGAGAAAATTAAGTAAACAAAACATGAAGTAAGGACAGGAGCTCACAAGACTTAAAGCGCAGCAAAAGGAAACCTCCCCAAACCAGCGTGAGCTAGGAGGTTTCAGTAGCTTGCAGTGCTACCAATAAGTACCTGAAAAGATAACATATACCACGCATAAAACCAAGAAAGCAACGTGGAAGCTGTAATAATGTGCATAAGATAAAGAAATTGGAAGAAAACAGAATTATGTCGGAAAATAAAGAGGAGGAAAGACTCCCTCAATTCCGCAAAACGACCAAACACAGCAGGGGAAAGGTCGTGAACAGGTACAACAACATTAACGGTCGATCGACCATAGCAGGAAGTCGATCGACTGGAATGAACAGGAACAGAAGCTCCTGGAAGTCGCATCTCGGTCGATCGACCAGGGTAGGCGGTCGATCGACTGGAAACACTGCAGTAATTTTCTGATTTCTTCGAATTAGCTGGAGAACTTGAGCTAATATGGTCTACAAACCTGCAAATGCACATAATACTGCGCCCAAAATTGCGCAAAACCCAAAGCAATAGTCTAAAGTGTTTAAAAATGCCAAACAAACTTAAAAGAGCAAAGTCTCGCGCACACAAAACAATAAAATAAAAGATTCAATGAAAGCAATAAAATGTAAAATGTTTTGAAAAAGTCTCAATCAACTAATAGTTGATTAAGAACGGCCACGGAATGGCCCACTTGGCTGACTTCTGGCTACAAAAGGTAGCCTCAACAGTGCTCATCTTCTCAGCGGCACTCTTCTCAATTCCAACATCCGTCAAGCTCAACGGGTCAACATGTCGGATATCTTCCCACTCAATGACCTCCTTTGACTCGTCGGAATCCAAATCGAACTCTGTCGCTTTGACTGGCTCTTCCTCAGGCTCCTCATCAGTGCCATAGCTAAGGCATCCTAGACCACCTCTTTGAACGATCGGCTCCTTCACAGCTGGAGCAACATGTGGCTCTCCCTTCCCCAAACCAGCTCCTGCAATATCTAAAACAGAAGAGTCTTCCTCCACTTTGCTCCCAACTGGGGTGGAGGTGTCACAACAGGAGTAGGAATAGAGACAGGCATATCAGGAAGTATAAAATAAGATTTCTTTTCAGAAACCGTATTGCAAGTGACGGGCCACATGGGGTCTTTCTTCCTAGCTGTATGGGTAAAGACAATGGAATGCTTCCCTACCTTAAAGGTCAAAGTATCCGAACCAACATCAATAACTGCACCATCAGTGTGCAGGAATGGTCTACCTAGTATGATAGGTATGTGGGCATCTTCGGGCATATCTAGTACCACGAAGTCAACAAGGAAGAAGAACTTCCCTATTTGCACGGGGATGTCCTCTAAGACTCATATTGGCTGGACCGCAGAGCGATCAGCCATCTGTACTGTCATGTTGGTCACTGCAAACCTAGTCAATTTAAGCTTCCTAGCAAGACTCAAGGGCATTACACTAATAGTGGCTCCTAAGTCACATAAGGATTTCTCAATAGGAAAGGTGTCAATATTACATGGGACTGAAAAACTACCCGGGTCTTCTAGCTTATAAAGGGGTGCAGTATGGGTCAAATAAGAGCATGACTCCTCAGTGAGTGCGATAGTGTGCACAGTTTAAAGTGACTTCTTTTTAGATAAAAGTTGTTTCATGAATTTCGTATAAGCAGGCACTTGATAGAGTAACTCAAGAAAAGGAACTTTTACATTTAAGCTACGGATAACATTTTCAAATTTATTAAATGATACATGTTCCTTCGTCGGCACTAATCTCTCCGGATAGGGGGCTGAAAGTAGCAACTTAGCCCTCTCCTTTAAATCTCTCATGCCGGCATCAGTGGATTTAGGCTGAAAATCCACCACCTTCTCTTTGTTGTAGCTTGACCCTTCTTCAAACCGTCTCAAATGTGAACCATTAATCGACAAAGGGTCGTACTTCGGAACCGGAACAGACCCATCAGCAGTCGGGTCTGTCCTCAATATTTTCGGGGCTATCGTACCCCGAAACAAGTGGTCCCTCAAGTTATTAGGCATCGGAGGACGAAAAGAATCACTATCAAGCGATCACAATCGGTCGATCGACCAGGTTGGTCGATCGATCGATCCCGACCTCTACAAGAACAGTAGCTTCTGGTTGTCACGGACCAGTCGATCGACTGGGTATGTCAGTCGATCGACTGACATACCTGCTGATCGTCTTTTTCTTGTTTTTGTTCGTCATAGCCTTCTCCTTGCTTGGTTCCGCCTCATCCTTTTCAGTGACGTCCTCAAGCATAATAGGCCGATCAAGGGTAGACCCACTCCTCAAGGTAATGGCATTAAGGGTCTCCTTTTGATCAGTTTGAGTCGGTAAATGTCCCGGAGCTCGAGTTGTATTCTTGCTAGCCAATTGGGCAATTTGGCTCTCCAACATCTTCATCCCGGCCTCTCTAGCCTGGGGATTCCTTCAAAGAACAAATTCTTCAACTCATTGAAATCGAACCTTGGGCTTGTTGTCACGCTGCTGGGGACATACGAAGGCTTTTGGAACCGTTGTTGCTTATGAGGGGGCACATAGTTCTCTGCAGCTGCTTTCTGCTTTGTGGAGGTTGAGTCGGATTCAAGACATTTTGGCTACACCACCTCAAGTTTGGGTGGACATTCGGCTCATAGTATGTGTTTGTCCGCCTATAATGTTGAAAGGCAAAGACAAGACTCAAAGGGACTAGGAAAATTGTCTGAAACATGTCCCTCGGCTCCACATCTTTTACAGACGAAAGGACCGTCTAAAACAGCATTTACATGGTAAATCCCGCCTTTTGAAGCTCCTCCCAACTCGTACTTGTCAAATCTCGCCATGAGAGCTTCTAATGCAGCTACAGAAGGAGATTCAGTAGCTCTCCTTTGATTTCCCCTGGAATTTCCATACTCAGCTTTGTGGGTGGCCAAGTCATCTATGATCTTCCACCCCTTAGTCTCCCCCGTGTTTTCCTGGAATCTGCCATTTGCTATCGCGTCCAGGATAGCCCTTTGATCGTCATAGAGCCCATTGTAGAACTGATTGCATAGGCTCCATTTCTCAAACGCATGATGTGGAATGGTTCCCACCAGCTTCTTGAAACGGACCCATGCCTCATGAAAGTTCTCATCAGGACCCTATTTAAACTCGTGATTTGAGCTCTAATAGCATTCGTCTTCGAGGCAGAGAAGTACTTCTTGTAGAATGCCAAGGCCAAAGAATTCCAGTCAGTGATCCCATTAGCAGCACGGTCCAGATCTCTGTACCACTCCCTTGCAGCATCGCGGAGTGAGAATATAAACATAGTCTCCTTTATCTGGTCCTGGGTCACACCGGTCGGCGGGGGTATAAAGCAGCAATAATCGATAAATATCTCCATATGCTTGGCTGCATCTTCATTTGCAGCACCCCCGAATCGGTTTCTCTCAACCAAGTTGATATAAGAAGGCTTCGGTTCGAATTTCCTATCATCTCCCGGTAATTCGAACCCCTTGTATAGATTTGCAGCTGTCGAATCAGAGTGACTTGATATACTCGCTTCTTCAGCCATGACTGGAAATTCTAAAGATGTGACTGTCTCAGCTGAAGAAGTGGAAATGGGTGATGAAGGTGGATCCTCCTCGTATAGCTCGTTCTCGTAGTAACTACACAGAGTACTCAACTCTTCCTCTGTCGGCAATATCCTAGATGATCGTCTCAACTCACGCAAGGTCTTCTCAATCTCAGGATTAAAAGGTACTAATTCACCACCCTGTGACCTGCGCATAAGAAGAAACTACAAAAAGAATATGAGAATAATTTAAGGAACGAATGTCCCTTAAACTAAGAAACAGACTAAAATAAAACAACTACAAATTAGAACAATTGCCTCCCCGGCAATGGCGCCAAAATTTGATACCCGTCGTTGTGAGTACCAAAGATAAAATTTATAATCCAACTACAACTATAGACAGTGGTAGCAGGGTCGAACCACAGGGAGGCGAATGTAATTAATAATTGTCTAATTTTAGTCTTAAGGTAACAAAGTGTGTAGGGGTTTGCTGTGATTTGGTCTATAACTAAAGGCAATGAAATATAAATTAAGCTAAAGAAATGTATTAAATTAAATATAAAGAAGGGTACTAGGATGGTCGGTTCACTATAATTTCGGCGGCAGCATACTAAGCAGGTCTAAATCAAACACGTGAGGCGGGAAAACAAGAGGTCCTCTCGGTCCACTCTTAACAGGTAGCATCTTTCGATCTCGCTACAGGTCCCTAATATCACTAATACTGACTTTCGTCCGGAAAAGTGACTCAAAAGGCTAAACTAGCATATCTTTCGATCTCGCTAATCTAGTCATTTTAATTGGTGGTCTAGCAACTTCCCCTATGTTTCGATCTATTGGGTCGGTCAAAACCTAAACATTCAACTAGTCGCGTGCACTCGATTCGTCAAATATAGAATTAAATCAATTAAAACGAAGGTAACACCTCACGTGGCCAGTCGATCGACCAGGTATGGCCGTCGATCGACCAACACGCGATTTCAGGCCATGTTAATTCTAATATCGCCTAACTATAGGTTCGCTACATCCTAGCACAAATAATTTAGCTACTCGTGATATTGATGAAAACAACAACTAAATTAACGAAATAAACTACTGAATTCATACTTGAATTAAATAAACAAACAAATAACATAAATGATAAATCGGTTTCGGGAGATCTAATCCTAGCAATTCTATACTACGAATGAAAGCAAACAAACTGAATATTGAAACAGATGAATACCGTGTAGAGGAATTGCAGAAGAGAGATCAAAAACCGATTGCAAAACGAAATTTATTAATGAAAGAGCAATAATCTACCAACCCTAATTATTTCCCTAAAGTTTCTGGTAAAAGACTTGATTAAAGCTTGATGAATAATTCTTAAAGTCAGTTACGTTATATAGAAATATACGTAACACTTATTTCTAAAACCTAAATATGATGGGCTTCCTTAATCTCGATCTTTTAATTCTCATCAGAATAGCGGTGCGGTCGATCGACTAGGATAGGTAGTCGATTGACTGGTAAGCTCTAAACAGTAGCTTCTGGTTATCGTGCATTGGTCGATCGACTAAGGGCAGCGGTCGATCGACTGATGTACCTGACAGTCCACTTTTAACTTCTCGTGGATTTGTCTTTTGGGCCTCTAAATGCGCACCAAGCTCGTTCCTTGAGTGAAAACTTTACGTCAAATGCAGTGCAAGGTACTCGGGGACGGATTTGGCTCAATATATACTCATTTCCGGATAAATCTGCAATATTGCATAAAAATACGAATTATTCCAGAATGTTCAAAAATTTAAAATTCAAATTTTGAAATTTTTATAAATTAATTTGGATTTATTTCATAAATATTATCATTTTAAGGTAAAAAATGAGCATAAAATTAAATCAAGTTGAATTATTGTCAAAAATTGAGTGATGACTAATTTTTGAGTCCTAAAAAGTTTTAGGATAATTAACTTGAGCTTAAATGTGATTTAAGTGTTAATTAGTGATTTTAAAAAGTTATTATCACGCATTTCCATAAAACCGGGTTATATGTACGACATAAGTTAAATAGGGCGATTTGGCACATCATTTGGCATGATAGGTACATATTATAATGCTGCATATTTCAATTGTTGAATGTCTTTTATTTATATAATTTTGAATTATGTAATTTATGGCCTTAGTTTTAATCGATATTACCCGCAATGAAAGGGAATATTGATTCGGTTGTAATTTAATGTGATCTCGTATCACTTTTATTTTTATTTCATTAGTTTTTTCATTTTACAAATGTATAATAGGAATAGCTTTGTATTTTTATTATTATTTGTAATTATGGAGCATCTTCAAAGACGGTGCCATTCAGAAAGGTGATCCGACGAAGACGGTGTCTTGGGAGGCGTGCCACTTGAAGATTCAAGGGACCAAAGGAGTTGGTTTCAGAATATCTAATAGATTATTTTATTTTCTATTTTAGGAAGGCCATACTAGGAATTTTATTTATTGCTTTGCATTTCTTTTAATATGTTGCATGCATTGCCAAATCGCCATAACAACACATGCATATCATATCGAGTTATCGACCGTGTCAATTATAATTATCGTAGTTCACCGCTTTAGTTCACTTAAAACGTGATAGATAATAAATTGAGAAGACCTCTCACATATAATAATTGAGATATAGCCTTACCAAATAGTAGAAACCCATGAAGTACCAATTTCATAAGGGAGTTAATCCGGCTTCACCGTAATACAAACCTTGTTACATTGGCGAAGTGGGGTAGTAAAATGTTATTACATCGAAATTTGGATTGAGCTCAAGGGAAGTATTCGTGACTGTAGTCGCATGTGTACGGGCTAAAGATGAAAATTAGAGTAATTTTTATCGACCGACAGTTCTAAAAGTAGAATCGATTAAAGAGTTAATCCACCGAGTTATATTAATAAGGGATGAATCGGCTCACCGTACCCGTATTAATATGAATTTGGATCTCGGAATCATTTATATAGTTGGGTGGAGGTCACTATATAAACGCAATACTTGTAGTTATATTTACGAGTATTATTAAAACGATAGATGATAATTAATTCTTTCATTGCTATTTTGTAGTCAAATTTGTTTTATCAAACACAATGGTAACTCCAATCACGTCCGCATCCACTAGTTCCACCACGCTTACCAATGTCTCATGGCTCCGATTCTTCATGGATCGTTGTAAGTTAGAAAAGAATGGGTCTAATTTCGCCGATTGGGACGCGCAACTTCGCTTGGCCGGGCAGGGTGACGACAAGCTTCGTTACCTTACCGAGGCATCTCCCTCCGAACCTAATGCTAGGTCCACTACCGCCGCAAGGCAAACCTATGAGGTTTACCAAAAGGAGTCTGCCGCAATCAAAAATGTGTTGATCTTTGCTATGGAGGCCGAACTCCAACGAAGTGCTATAAAGATTAGCACCGCTCATGAGATCTACATGAAGCTTGTGAACATGTTTTCACGAGCTCCTAGGGTCATTCAATATGAGGCGGCTGCCGTATTCTTTAATCTTAACATCAAAGATGGCCAAAAGGTGAGCCCTCATGTGCTCAAGTTGATGGAGCATGTTGAGACCTTGAAAATGCATAAGGTGGAAATTCCCAATGAACTCGTAATTGATCGAATTCTTCATTCCCTCAACAAAATCAAAGCATATGTTAAATTTCGGGTGAATTTTAATATGCAAGATAAGAAAGTTTCCCTTGATGAGTTGCATAAAATGCTTGTGCAAGCCGAAAGGGACATAGGGCTAAGTGTTAGCACCACCAAAGACGTTCTCAATGTCAATCATAAGAGCAAGGGAACCTTCAAAAAAGGCGGGAAGAAGGGGAAGAAGCGAACTCCCAACAGGAATATAGCTAAAGCTTGTGAAGCTAGTACCTCCAAGCCCAAGTACAGTGCCCCCACCGGGGACAAGTGCCACTATTGTTGTGGTGTTGGGCATTGGAAGAGAAAATGTTCCAAATACCTTGGCGACATCAAAGTGGAAGGTTATTCCAAAGAGGTATATAACTATCCCTATCTTTTGTGTTTCAATCTCAACTTTGGTATGTTGATACAAGTTGTGATGATTCCCCTTTTTATTGTAAATAGGGCCTCCTACCAAGGACAAAGGCAAGGAGAAGCAAGCCTAGAGGATCATATGGGAAGCTAGAGTAGCCGATCGTGGTGATGGATCAATGAAAGCTTGGCTTTTAGTTGCTTTGTTTTTAAATTTATGATGTATTTGAAGTTCTTAGAACTATTTTGATTTCCTTGTGTGACTTGGAAATTGGCTTGTATCCTTTAAACACAGGTTGTATTTTGGATATTGGTGACTTAGTTTGCAACCCAAGTCACTTGTTTTATTATGATTACTTGTCCTAAAAACATCATCATTAATTACTTGCGTAGAGAAACCTTAGATAGACAACTTAAATTGATCAAATAGACGATTATGATGATGGGATCCTTATATGTCCATAAGCTATGAATTTGAATCTCCTTATGTCATCATTACTAAAAGTAACAACTTACTTATGTAAGATCAATTAAAGTTGTAATGAGTTTTTGAACTCATCAATTAGGGAATTTACGATACCATATGGACACATTATTCAAAACGGATGGTCAACCATGAGATACCTAGAATAGAGAGTCTATTAAACAGATGACATGGATAAGACTCGTATATTATCAAGCTGTGATGTTAGGATGGCCTTTTGAAAGCAAATACATAGTCTAGGTAAACTTCTAATACTCCGTTAAATATATATGTTTGTGACTCACAAAACTATCTCTCAAGAATATAGATGTATTTCTGAGAGATAGAGTGGGAGTAGATTGAATCGTTACAAACATCACTTATAGTTAAAATGTTACTTTGTGAAAGTAATAGAATTATAGAGTGAGAGTGTAGATGAACTATAGTCTATGAAGATAGAATGGAAGTATAGTTCAGTGGGAGTTTATCGCACATGTCTTATTGTTTAAAAATATTACTTTGTAAAAGTGATCGTATCATGACCTTGTTACATACGAGCCATTGCATTACAATCCAAAGATGGTTACTCATGAGTAGATTTACTTTAAGGCGAGTGTCTCTTTAAAGGTAAATAGAGCTTTAGAGTACACAAATGCATAAGATTTACATGAAGATGTTGATCAAGATAAATTGTGTTAGGAATTGCCGCATTTCAATTTAATGAAAATGGCAAATAAAATTCGCTTTTCTAAAATGGAAATTTAGAGAAGGAGGTGTTTGAAACACAAAATATTAGTTGAAGATCTAAGAATACTAACATATTATGCGTAGCTTTCTTAAGTGATCTTAGAATGATCTTAAGCAAGCATTAAAGGATTATACTTTTCGTTCATGTGATAATAGTGAATTGTTTCATTCACATGATTGAAGAATCATGATATACATGAAGTTAAGTGGGAGCTGGAATTGTTTCTCCATTTCTTAGATGTTGATAACATATTACTTATTGAGAATAATGTACCAATGCTCTCTTCAGGCAAGAGTAATTGGGAGACTTGGAAAGGGATGCAAAGTATTCTAGATTTTGAATCTATGTGAGAGAATATTGGCATAGAGTTGAGAATCTTATAAGGATAAGATATTTCACATCTGTTGTACAACAACAAGGTCAAATAGGCTATTCAAGTTGATGGAAGTAGAATTACTATGATGGAGTCATAATTATTCACTGAACCTATTAAGTTGTTGATCACATGAAATCGAATTTTAATGTTTCCGCCATTAGAATGATCATGTCTGCCAACAGACGCACGTGCTATGATGTGATATATGCTGAGAGCACAATAAGTCAATTAAAGGGATAATTCCCACATTATGGCTTGTGAAAGCCTTAAAGAACATCCTTGAGATTCTTGAGAAGAATTAAGTATTCGATCATATGTTTGGATGACAAACTAAGTTGGGTGTTGAAGTGTTGCACAAACTTTAGTTTCCAAACTCAAAAGGGATTTGTCGAAATCCTAAGCTGCTTTGTTGACTAAGGAGTAAGAAACTAAGAAAAGTGTTTTGTTTTAGTGCATTGCAAATTTTACAAAAGGAATCCAAGTAAATTGTGATTAAATCGTCAATATAGGGATTAAGTGTGAATCTCTCTACAAATGACTTTATCACATGTTATGTTATAACAATGGGAGAATCTTTCAAGTTAAAGAGCCCAAGTCTAGCAAGAAGACTAGACAAATACTTAGAAATGACTTCAAGTTATTAGAGATAACATTAAATTGAAGGAAATAGCAATTGATAAAGTTGGAATCTATGGATATCGGGTATATCTACTTTCCAAGCTTTTATTGCTTATAAACTAGTGTTAATAATACACTAAAGATTATAAGATATGAAGTAGTAATAGTGTATTGACTATTCATAGTTGATAATCGCATTTATCGTTTGAGTTTCATTAAACTCACCCGCTACCTTGTCGTATTCGAATGGGTTGTAGAGACAAATTGAACCCCATTAAAGTGAACTGGATTGACATGGTATTCGCCCCTAGTTACTTATATGAGGTGACGTCTCGAAGTGACTAGAGTGTGATGCGATTGATGGCAAGTTCAAGTGCCATAGAGTCATATGGGATGACTAGTTGATCACATAGACAGATCAGATGGGACACTCACATCTTGGGCGATGACCGCTTATAGAGTTCTGGTAATTCATAAAGCCTGGTCGTGGCAAGAGGTACTATAGTATTCTTATGAGTCAATTATTTTGACTAGAGACTATTCGCCCAAGTTGGCACAACTTTTGATTAGCTTTGATTTATACTCTACGATTTCGTAAATGAGGTCAAACTGGGTATATTTTGGGTTATGATGGACTGTGGCTAAACGAAGGGAATAGGGCGATAGGAATTGTCCACCCCTTGTCAGGGTTGTTTGAAATCTCAAGGCCACTCGAGGAGTAGTTAACTGGAAATGTGTGGCCACGCTCAGAAGGTATCTATGATAGATAATTCCGGTCAGACATTTAATCTCCAGATCGAGAAAACCACTCAAGATATGATCAAGTATAAGTACGACCTGCAAGACACCTTGCATTGAGTGGGAGATTGTAATAGGACAAGAGAAATGGTGACACACACTTGTCTAGGACAAGTGGGAGATTGTTGGGAAATGTGTCCTCGACAATAGTGCGATCACATGATTTAATATCATAATTAAATCTCATATAAAGAATACGTGAGGGATGATTTATTATATAATCAACTTATCGTCATTAATCGGTAATGATTGGCTGACTAGAGTTTGACATTACTGTCGTGTGACGGTAGTGGTCAGTTGATCCCTTAAGGTCACACCTAAAGGACAATTCCCCTAATGGATAAATTGGTTAATTGTATGACGATACGAGGTAATCAAATCCTTAAAAGTGAACAATGTACTTGTGAGAGAGAATATTGATATCTTATTGTAATGTGATTAAATAAGATTTAATTTAGTAATTAAGTGTTAAATTACTAAATTAGTTGAGGTATTATATAAGTTTTAAGGTAGAGGTAATTAGTTATTTAAAGTTACAAGAAGTTGTAATTTTAACTAACTAGTTATTTTGGGACCCATTATATGTTGATATAATGGTAGTATACTACTCAAAAAGTGGAGTGTATATGATATTATTAATTGTAATATTTAAGTGTTAAATGATTACATTAATAATTCATTATGTAAGATAGTTAAACATATGACTTATAAGCATTTGTGGGACAAATGACAAAAGGCAAAAATGGACCAATATGGCTTCATTATTTTGGTCATATGGAAGAGCAAAAGATGCTCTTTTAATTTTTGTCGGTTTTGATTAAAGGGTGATTGTGACACTACATACAAGCTTTAATCATACCTATTCTTATACTACTCTACCTAGACTATACAAATGAGTAAAAACAAAAGGAAAAATATTCCCCACAATGCTCTAAGGCCACCGGTTTTTGGTCCTTAAATATGAGCATTTGTTGCTCATTTTTCCTACTTGTTGTTTTACTTGTTTTTCCACCTACTTTCTTTCACATGCAAATTGCTATAAACTCTCAAAAATACTAATACACTCAATATATTACTAAAAGTAGTAATACTAGAAATATTAGTATTATTAAGGTTATATTTCTACTACATATCTAGTTAATATTAGTAGGAATTTTTGGGATTAATCTTGGGTGCAACTTATTGGAGTGTCTTCTATACTTGGAGTCTTAGCAGGATCATCCATCATATTAAGCTCAAGAACAAGTGAAGGAAGGTGACCTTACTTGTGCCCAATATTTCGAACCAACCTATAATGTAAGGGACATTGTTTTTCTTATAAATCCTTCTTTTTGTTATGTATGCACTAGATCTAAAGAACAAATAATTAACAAGTTAATTAGTTCACTATTAGAGGAGTCTAATAATAGGTATATGAACCTAACAAGTGGTATCAGAGCATAAGGATGTTGCATGCATAATCGGTTATTGTTTTTTCGAGTTAAAAGATTAACATATAAAACTAACAATTTGTGATTTATAAGTATAAGCCATGAAATCATTATGCATGTTATATATTCTGGTCCTAAAATGTTTTTAGGTCATTTTTATGATTTATCGAAATTTATTGCTCATTTTATTGATTTTTAGTGATTTTATTACATTTTTATGAGTAAAATGGACTTTTATTCACTAAAATAAGTTAACCTTCACTACTGGCCGTGGTATTTTAGTATGACCTCACATGAATATTTTATGTATTGCATGTAAAATATCATATTAATGTGATTAATATTTCATGATTTATGAATTTTTAGTGTAAAAATGGTATAAATATAGGTTAAAATGACTAAAAATGGTTAAACTTATTCTCTGACCATGAAACTTTTATATAAACTCACATGCATATTTTACAAGTTGTTTGTAAAAAATCGTATTAATCGGATTAATATTGCATGATTTATGATTTTTATGAGATAAAAATGGATTAATGGAGGTAAAATGGTTAAAAATTGTTAAATTTCGAATTAAGCCATGATTTTTTAATATAATGTCACGTGCTTAATTTAAATAGAGTATGTAAATTTCGGGATTAAAATATCTCTTTTAGCATGATTTATGGATTTTTAGAGTAAAAATGGCATAAATAGTGACTATTTTAGCAAAATAAGCTAAAAAGTATTGCATGGCTTGAGAAAATTATTTTAAGTTTCATTAATATCCCACTAAACAGATATAATGTTGTAAAAATTATTGGAGTAATTTTTGGATACTTTAAATATTTTATGAGATAAAACCGATAAAATGCAACTATATTTGCTCAAAATTAATTAGAAAATTTTAACCATGATTGATACCCGTCGTTGTGAGTACCAAAGATAAAATTTATAATCCAACTACAACTATAGACAGTGGTAGCAGGGTCGAACCACAGGGAGGCGAATGTAATTAATAATTGTCTAATTTTAGTCTTAAGGTAACAAAGTGTGTAGGGGTTTGCTGTGATTTGGTCTATAACTAAAGGCAATGAAATATAAATTAAGCTAAAGAAATGTATTAAATTAAATATAAATAAGGGTGCTAGGATGGTCGGTTCACTATAGTTTCGGCGGCAGCATACTAAGCAGGTCTAAATCAAACACGTGAGGCGGGAAAAGAAGAGGTCCTCTCGGTCCACTCTTAACAGGTAGCATCTTTCGATCTCGCTACAGGTCCCTAATATCACTAATACTGACTTTCGTCCTGAAAAGTGACTCAAAAGGCTAAACTAGCATATCTTTCGATCTCGCTAATCTAGTCATTTTAATTGGTGGTCTAGCAACTTCCCCTATCTTTCGATCTATTGGGTCGGTCAAAACCTAAACATTCAACTAGTCGCGTGCACTCGATTCGTGAAATATAGAATTAAATTAATTAAAACGAAGGTAACACCTCACGTGGCCAGTCGATCGACCAGGTATGGCGGTCGATCGACCAACACGCGATTTCAGGCCATGTTAATTCTAATGCCGCCTAACTATAGGTTCCCTACATCCTAGCACGAATAATTTAGCAACTCGTGATATTGATGAAAACAACAACTAAATTAACGAAATAAACTACTGAATTCATGCTTGAATTAAATAAACAAACAAATAACATAAACGATAAATCGGTTTCGGGAGATCTAATCCTAGCAATTCTATACTACGAATGAAAGCAAACAAACTGAATATTGAAACAGATGAATACCGTGTAGAGGAATTGCAGAAGAGAGATCAAAAACCGATTGCAAAACGAACTTTATTAATGAAAGAGCAATAATCTACGAAACCTAATTATTTCCCTAAACTTTCTGGTAAAGGACTTGATTAAAGCTTGATGAATAATTCCTAAAATCAGTTACGTTATATAGAAATATAAGTAACACTTATTTCTAAACCCTAAATATGATGGGCTTCTTTAATCTCGATCTTTTAATTCTCGTCAGAATAGCGGTGCGGTCGATCGACTAGGATAGGCAGTCGATCGACTGGTAAGCTCTAAACAGTAGCTTCTGGTTGTCTTGCATTGGTCGATCGACTAAGGGCAGCGGTCGATTGACTGATGTAGCTGACAGTCCGCTTTTAAGTTCTTGTGGATTTGTGTTTTGGGCCTCCAAATGCGCACCAAGCTCGTTCCTTGAGTGAAAACTTTACGACAAATGCAGTGCAAGGTACTCGGGGACGGATTTGGCTCAATATCTACTCATTTCCGCATAAATCTGCAATATTACATAAAAATACGAAAGTAGACGAAATAGGGCAAATAGTAGCATAAAACTACTCAATTGAGCTCTGAAATGCGTGTAAAATGGGGTGTAAAACGTCATATTTAGGACACGCATCAAACTTCCCCATACCAAACCCTTGCTTGTCCCCAAGCAAGAACTAGACTCGATCCTAAAAACCTAATGGAACGAGTTCAATCTCAGAGCGAAATGCAACTGAACAGTCTAAACCAATTTAATGCACAACCAACAATCAATTAGAGATGTTAATCATGCAAACGAGTTATGTAGTCGTTAAAAACTGCTAAACCTTCAACTGTAGAGACTTATCAAATTGGACTCTCACGGGTCGCTCAAATCACTCAAATAAGCACAAGGTGAATTTGTGTGAAAGATAGAAAGAATTCATTTTGTTAGTGACACTCACCTAACTACGACCTATAAGAACATGCCTGCAATATAATATGAAAGTAATCTCTACAACCGTACATATGCATTCCACCCAAACAAATGACCATGACACATTCCGAGGTATATATGGGATATGTGAGGTAATGGGCAGGAAAGGCAAAACATTTATGGGAATGTGGGGGTACAGGTGATCAAGCTAATACCGTAACAAAACCATATGACAATATCCACTTCTTGCTCAAACTTCAATCTACACGGTGCTATAGCAAGCACAAAACTCACAATTTCCGAAATAATTATAATCAATCAACTCCCCATAAGATACAAATGAATCATGGGAGCAAAAATCGCATTTGAATAAAGACTTGAATCATGCGAATTGATTTCTTCCTTTTCTTCCTCGGGCTGCAGTCGATCGACCAAGTAGAGCGGTCGATCGACTGCCTTAAACAGTACAACACTCTTTTTTTTTTTCCGAATCATTTTTTTCTCTCGTTTTTTTTCTTTTGTTTCTTTCTTTCCCTTTTACAACTTCCCAACTTCATCTCAAAATGAGCATATGCCACCAAAAACGTGGTAACAATCCCAAAAACTAAACTACTAGCTTGACCGCAGGCTAAATGTAGGATGTAGTAAACGGAACAAAAGGCTATTTTTGGCAGTGTGTAGCTTATGGGTAAGACGAGAAAAAGGGGACCTTTACCACATGTGTCAACTAACCACAGACCGAATGCACACAGGTATTAAGCAGATTAAGTTCATATTTATGCACATTTATGAAACATGTCTCATAAGGAGTACTACTCACAATCCTAGATAAACTGGTCATATATGTCACCAGTTATAAGCTCTAATAACTCAGAAAATATAAGTAGTTTGCCAAAAATCTAAGTCAAGTCTCAAGTGCAGCAAGAAATTAACGAAAACTCGTAGATATGCATTTATGATTCTACTAATAACATGTCAATCAACAAGGCTTAGGCAAAAACAGATGCAAATGCAATGTCATCATTGAAATACTACCGTTCCGACTCGACCTATATGCTAAAATAAACGCGCATTTTTTGAAATTTTTGAAATTTTTTTTTTTTTGAAATTTTGTATATATAAGGGAAAATAAACACAATGCAAGGAAAAATGTAAACGTGAATGCAAGCAATGGAAATGCAACGCAAAACCCTTCCCCAAACCAAATCGCATAATGTCTCCATTGTGCAAAATCATGTAATGAGAAAAAGGAAAACGGGAATTTGCGAGAAAATTAAGTAAACAAAACATGAAGTAAGGACAGGAACTCACAAGACATTAAGCGCAGCAAAAGGAAACATCCCCAAACCAGCGTGAGCTAGGAGGTTTCAGTAGCTTGCAGTGCTACCAATAAGTACCTAAAAAGACAACATATACCACGCATAAAACCAAGAAAGCAACGTGGAAGCGGTAATAATGTGCATAAGATAAAGAAATTGGAAGAAAACAGAATTATGTCGGAAAATAAAGAGGAGGAAAGACTCCCTCAATTCCGCAAAACAACCAAACACAGCAGGGGAAAGGTCGTGAACAGGTACAGCAGCAACAACGGTCGATCGATCATAGCAGGCAGTCGATCGACTAGAATGAACAGGAACAGAAGCTCCTGGAAGTCGAACCTCGGTCGATCGACCAGGGTAGGCGGTCGATGGACTGGAAACACTGCTGTAATTTTCTGATTTCTTCGAATTAGCTCGAGAACTTGAGCTAATATGGTCTACGAACCTGCAAATGCACATAATACTGCGCCCAAAATTGCGCAAAACCCAAAGCAATAGTCTAAAGTGTTTAAAAATCCCAAACAAACTTAAAAGAGCGAAGTCTCGCGCACACAAAACAATAAAATAAAAGATTCAATGAAAGCAATAAAATGTAAAATGTTTTGAAAAAGTCTCAATCAACTAATAGTTGATTAAGAACGGCCACGGAATGGCCCACTTGGCCGGCTTCTGGCTACAAAAGGTAGCCTCAACAGTGCTCATCTTCTCAGCGGCACTCTTCTTAATTCCAACATCCGTCATGCTGATGTTGGGAAATGTGTCCTCTACAATAATGCGATCACATGATTTAAATATCATTATTAAATCTCATTTTAAAGAATACAATTGGGAAGTAATTTTGTTACTGTCAACTGGTCAACATATATCGGTAATGATTGGTGACTAGAGTTTGACATTATCATGCGTGTGATGACGGTGATCAGTTGACCCCCTAGGTCATACCTATAGGGCAACACTCTTAATTGATTATTTAATTGATCGTATAACGTTATGAGTTAATTAAATTACTTGAAAATTGACGGACGATTTTGGAAGTAAAATTTACGTATCAAATTGAAATGTGATTAAATGAGATACTGATGCCTGAGTAATTAAATTGTATAATGACTCGGATGAAATAAATTGTTTAATGTAACAATTAAAATGAATGAATTATTATAAATTCAATCAGTTGAAATTTATGGTAAAATATTTTGGCACAAGTAATTATGAAATTACTAAGTCGATTTTTGTATGTGACGTATTTTTATTAATACGTTGATTTTTAATATGTTAAAAATACATAACATATTTATGTCACATATGACATGTGACACATTGACAATTGACAAAAATAATATGGGATCCATATTATGTAAAGTGCCGAAAAATTGGGGAGCATTAAGCTAGTTAATTGTTTTATTTAGTTGATAAAACATAATGATGAAAAAGCAAGTCTAGGCATGCAAGCCTATTGTTCCTTGTGAAGAACAATTTTTCCATGCATTGGCTCCCCAATAGCTCTGCTCTTACACGGTTTTGGGGAAGAAAAACTATCATTGTTTTTCTATAATTTTTACCTAATAATATACTAAGTGTAGTGTATTATTTTCATTCCAACATTATCATCCAAAATCAAGTTCTAGAGAGAAGAAAAATCCTCCTCATCTTCTCTCATAAAACCGAAATAATATAAGTGTTTTATAAATTTTTGGTTCAATTTTCTACCTTTGATTAATATTATAACTAGTATTTGTAATATTAATTATATTAAGAGAAGCCTTGGGTATAATACATAAGGAGAGATCTTACACTTAGATCTTTGTTCTTCCATTGGAAAAGCTCAAGAACAAGAAGAGAAAGGTGATCTCTCTTGTGCCCTAATAGCCGAAATCTACTATGTAAGGACATGAGTTCTCCTCTATTTATATTATTGTTTGCATGCATAAAATCGGTAATTAATTTTATGACAAATTATTTAGACATATAAGAGTATGTTAACATGTATATGAATCTACATTTCCTTCAATCGGTATCATGAGCCACGGTTGTTTGCATGCAAATTGGTTAAAAGTTTTTCCGAGTTATATGAATAACAAAATAAAACTTGTAAAATTTGTGTTATTATGATATATCACGAAATTATTACATGCATGTTAATATTTCTGGTCCTAAAGTGTTTTAGGATATTTTGGTTAATTTTTCGGATTTTTATTGTTCATATTTTATAGAAATGACATTTAAATATGATTTTATGAGTAAAAATGTCATTTTTGGTCTAAAAATAGCTATAATTCGAATTTTAACTTGGTTTTTGGATATGTTGTCACATATAATATTTTGAGATAACCTGTAAATTTTCATAATTTTTGGACTTGTTATGCTCGAAAAATGAATTTTTCTTTATTAAATTCGGATTTAAGTGAAAAATAGGTTAATATAAGTTAAATTTCGAATCTGGTCATAGAAAATTAATATGTTGTCACATGCAATTTTACAAGATGTGTGTAAAATAATTGGCTATAAAGAAGTCTTTTTGCATGATTTATGAATTTTTGAAGAAAAATGGCATAAATAGTGACATTATTAGTGAAAATTAATTAAAACATAATCTATGACTTAGGAAAAACGTCTAATGTTGCATTTTATTATATTTTTCAGATCTAAAATTGAAAAGTTAATGAAAATAATTTTTCCCTTTGTTTTATGATTATTTTATTAAATATCGATAAACCGCAACATTGTTTTTCCTAAAAAAATTTCAAATTTTTAACCTAAGATTTTGAACATTATGAGTGTCATGGAATTTTTCCAGAATGTTCATGAATTTAAATTTCAAATTTTGAATTTATTTGAAATTTTTAGATTTATTTGAAGTTTAATGGCTTATTTTTGTAATTTATGGTCCATTTTTGAACAATTTTATAAATAAAGGTTAATTATGGTCAAATTATTAGTGAAGTCTATATTTTGAGTCCTAAGAGGTTAGGGTAATTAACTTATGCATAAATATGAGTTTATGCATTTTTGTGATTATAAAATGTTGAAATCACGCAAATCCGTAAAAACCGAGTAATATACGATATTGGCTAATTAAAAGGCGATTTAGCATAAAAATTGAGCATGTTCATACATATTATAATGCTGCATTTTCTTTATGATTGTCATAATTTTAATTTATGTAATTTTTGAATTATGTAATTTTACTTAGTATGGCCTTAGATTTTAATTGGTATTTCCCGAAATGTATGGGAATATCGATTCGGTTGTAATTTTTATTGTGATCTCGTATCACCGTTTTGTAATTTAATAGATTTATTTTATTTTAGTTACAAATGTATAATAGGAAATTATGTAATTTATTATGTAATTTTATTCATTCCGGAGTTCCAAAAGACGGATTACTTCAAGAATGGCGATACATAAAGACGGTGTTACCTCGAGATGCGTGCCACAACCGAAGTTCAAGGGACCAATGGAGTTGGTTTCCGAATATGTAATAGATTAATAGTTTTTCTATTTTAGGAAAGGCCATACTAGGATTTATTTATCTTTATGCTTGCATTTTATTTTATGTCACATGCATCGCTAAATCGCCATAACTAAACATGCATTGTCTTTTATCGAGTTTATCGACCGTGTCAATTAGAATTATCGTAGTTCACCGCTTTAGTTCACTTAAAACGTGATAGATAAAAAAATTGACACGACCTCTCGCTAAAACAACTAATTGAGACATAGCCTTACCAAATAGTAGAAACCATGAAAACCTATTTCGCGAGGGAGTGCACTCGGCTACCCCGGGTACAAACCTTGTTACGTAGGGGAAGTGGGTGATAAATGTCAAATCCACCGAATTCATATTGATGAGGGTTTCATCGGCTACCCCGTGCCTAAATTAATGTGGGTTTGGACAATGGACACATTTATTCGAAATTTGGATTGAACTCAACAAAAGTAATTGATAAGGGTTTCATCGGCTACCCCGTGCCCTTGTTGATGTGTTTTGGGCTATAGATAAATATTAGAGTAATTTTATCGACCAAGAGTTCTAAAAGTAGAATCGATTAAAAGGTTAATCCACCGAGTTATATTGATGAGGGTTTCATCGGCTACCCCGTGCCTAAGTTGATATGAATTTGGGTCTTGGAATCATTTATTATAGTTGGGTAGAGGTCACTATATAAATGTTCATATCTTGTTAAATTTGCAAGTATGATTTAAAAAGACAAATGTTAATATTTCCTTTCCTCCATATTTGTAGTGCATTACAATGAATCCATCAAATGCTACCGCACCGATAACCATTGAGTCATATCACCATGTTCTTGACGACGTATGCTCCAACAATAATTTCGATACAACTAGAGAACTTCATTTCGGGATAGGTTCGGATGGAAACCTTAATTTCATCACCACTTCTAAACCACCCACTACTACTAGACCTCGTGTGAGTCCGTCTCAGGAAGACTACCTCATACGATCTATAGGGTCTTTATCTCTGGAAGATAAGGATGCCAAAGCTAGTGGGAGCTCTAGCAATCAAGTTCTTGCTTCAAAGGGCAAGAGGTTCAAGAAGAAAGGAAAGAAAATCAAAAACTTCAAGCAAGTTAATGATGAGTGCCATTATTGCTATGGCATGGGACATTGGCTTAGGAATTGCCCTATGTATTTGCGAAATATAAGGGAAGGACTCATTACTCCAAAAGGTACAATTCCTAAAGAAATTTATGTTATTGATATAAATTATACTTCCACTACGACATGGGTACTAGATACCGGTTGTGGTTCTCACCTTTGTAATTATTTACAGGGTTTAAGAGATGTGGAGAAGCTTAGCAAGGGAGATGTGGATCTTCGACTTGGAAATGGAGCTCGGGTAGCGGCCGAATCCAAAGGAACTTATGTTCTAGCTTTGCCAAACGGTTTTGAGTTGTATTTGCATAATTGTTTTTATGTTCCTACGCTCTCTAAAAACATTATTTCAATCGCCATGCTAGACATGGACGGTTTTTGTTTTGTCATTAAGAACAATCGTTGCTCTATTTCTAGGAATGATTTGGTTATTGGCCAAGCTTCTTCCATAAATGGCATTTACATTTTAGAGACCTCAAAACCGACTAATGATATTTATAACATTCAATCAAAGAAACTCAAAACAAGTGACCCAAGTGAAGCGTTCATTTGGCATTGTCGATTAGGTCACATAAACGAGAATCGCATCAAAAGATTAATTTCTACTAATGTGATTACACCATTTGATTATCAATCATTTGGTACATGCGAATATTGCCTACTTGGCAAAATGACTCGTAATCCTTTTAGTGGTAAAGGGACACGGGCTAGTGAACTATTAGGACTCATACACACCGATGTATGCGGACCAATGAGTATCACCGCTCGTGGTAATTATGACTACTTTATAACCTTCACCGATGACTTAAGTAGATATGAGTATATCTATTTAATGAAACACAAGAGTGAAGCATTTGAGAAATTCAAGGAATTCCAAAACGAAGTAGAGAACCAATTGAACAAAAGGATTAAGGCACTACGATCCGATCGTGGTGGTGAATACCTTAGTCTTGAATTTGATTCACACTTGAAAGGTTGTGGCATTATATCACAACTTTCTCCACCCGGAACACCACAACTGAATGGTGTTGCCGAAAGGAGGAATCGAACCCTACTTGATATGGTTCGATCCATGATGAGTCAAACCGAGTTACCGAACTCGTTTTGGGGATTTGCAATCCAAACTGCAATTCTATCTTTAAATAATAGTCCCACTAAGGCCACCGAAAAGACTCCATTTGAGACATGGAAAGGAAGAGTTCCTAATCTATCCTATATGAAAATTTGGGGATGTGATGCTTACGTCAAGGCTAAACCCGACAACAAGCTTGCCCCAAGATCCGAAAAATACATCTTTGTAGGTTATCCTTTGACCTCTCGAGGTTACTACTTCTACAAACCTCAAGAAAACAAAGTGTTTGTGTCTAGTGAGGCTGTCTTCTTAGAAAGTCAATTTATTTCTAAGAGACAGAGTGGGAGAAATTTTGAACTTGACGAAGTTCAAGAGCCACAAACCGAGATAGAGACGCAAGAAGATGTTCCTTCGTCGTCTAACGCGGTTGTACCTCCTCCACTAAGAAGGACGGGCCGAGTTATTCGCCATCCCGATCGATATGTAGGACTTATCGAAGAAGATGGAACGCTCGATGTGTTGCTTATGGAAAGTGACGAGCCCGCCACCTACAAGGCCGCAATCTCTAGTCCTAATTCCACCTTATGGCTTGAAGCCATGAAGTCCGAAATGGATTCTATGCTTGAAAACCAAGTTTGGGACTTGGTAGATTTGCCTAAAGGGGCAAGACCCCTCCAATACAAATGGATATTCAAGGTCAAAAATGGCATAGAAGGACATGACGATGTCTACAAAGCTAGGCTAGTGGCAAAAGGATTTACCCAAGTCCAAGGTCTCCATTATGATGAGACCTTCGCCCCCGTAGCCATGCTAAGATCCATACGGATTTTGTTAGCGATCGCCGCATTTCATGATTATGAAATTTGGCAAATGGATGTCAAAACCGCTTTTCTAAATGGGCATTTAGAAGAGGAGGTGTACATGATACAACCCGAAGGTTTTGTTGATTCTAAAAATCCTAACAAAGTGTGCAAGCTTAAGAGATCCATTTTTGGTCTTAAGCAAGCATCTAGAAGTTGGAATCATCGATTCAATCATGTTATAAAAGAAAATGGTTTCACTCGAAATGTTGAGGAACCATGTTTATACATGAAATTCAGTGGGAGCAATGTTGTGTACCTAATCTTGTATGTCGATGACATACTACTCATTGGAAATGATATTCCAATGTTGTCTTCTGTTAAGAAGTAGTTAGGTAACCACTTCCAAATGAAGGATTTAGGAGAGGCACAACGCATATTAGGTATCCGAATCTATAGAGATAGACCCAAGAGGATATTGGCACTAAGTCAAGAGTCTTATGTTGATAAGATTCTTTGACGATTCAGCATGGACAAATCCAAAAGGGGTTTGGTACCTATGGTAACCGGAACGATATTGAGCCAGACTCAATGTCCCTCCGAACCCCATGATGTTGAACGCATGAAGTTGATCCCTTACGCTTCCGCTGTTGGATCAATCATGTATGCCATGATATGCACACGTTCTGATGTCTCGTATGCCTTGAGCATGACGAGTAGATATCAAGGAAATCCAGGTGAGAGTCACTGGATTGCTGTCAAGAACATCCTTAAGTACTTGAGAAGAACTAAGGACTCTATCCTTGTGTTTGGAGGAGACACCGAGTTGCGTGTTACAGGATACACGGACTCAAGTTTTCAAACAGATAGAGATGACATGAAATCACAAGCTGGTTTTGTTTTCATGCTCAATGGTGGTGCCGTAAGCTGGAGAAGCTTCAAGGAAGCTGTAACCGCGGATTCGACAACGGAGGCTGAGTACATAGCAGCATCAGAAGCTGCCAAGGAAGCTATGTGGATCAAGCAATTCACGGAAGGTCTAAAAGTAGTACCTACCGCCGATGATCCCATCACTCTCTATTGTGATAATAGTGGGACGATCTTCCAAGCTAAGGAGCCAAAGTCTAGTAATAGATCTAGACATGTACTTAGAAAGTATCATGTAATAAGAGATTTCATTGAAAGAAAGGAAATTGCGATTTGTAAGGTTGGGACGGATGACAACATAGCCGATCCGCTCACCAAGCCTTTATCGCAGGCTAAGCATGATGGGCATGTTGCGTCCATGGGACTTAAACGTGTACCAAATTTTTGTTAGATTTTGAAATGAAATAAAAGTGTTGTTTTTGTTCATGTTCATAATCGCATTTGTCTTTTATCCTTAATTTATACTTTGTTACATCCAAACGGGTTGTAGAGACAATTGAACCCCATTAAAGTGAACATGGATTAACATTGTTTTGCCCATAGTTACTTATATGAGGTGACGTCTCGAAGTGACTAGAGTGTGAGGCGATTGATGGCAAGTTCAAGTGCCATACAGTCATGTGAGATGACTAGTCGATCACATAGGCAATCTGTTAGGAACACTTTGTCGGGCCTTATGACCGCTTATAGAGTTCAAGCAAATTTATATAGCCTGGTCGTGGCGAGAGCTACTATAGTGTTATAATGAGTCGATTCTTTTGACTAGAGACTATTCGCCTAAGATGGCACAGTTTCAGATTAACTTTGATTTGTGTTACTACGACCTTCGTAAATGGGGTCAAATGGGCATATTTTGGGTTATGATAGCTGTGGCTAGCCGAAGGGAATGAGTGCGATAGGAATTGTCCACCCCTAGTCAGGGTTATAATAATATCTCAGGGCCACTCGAGGAGTAATGAACTGGAAATGCGTGGCCACGCTCGGAAGGTATCCAGAGTGGATAAATCCGGTCAATAAGTTATTCTCCAGATCGAGGAAACCACTCTCGATATGATCACTTGCAAGTACGACCTGAAAGACACCTTGCATTGAGTGGGAGATAGTAATAGGACAAGAGAATTGGTGACGCACACTTGTCGAGGACAAGTGGGAGATTGTTGGGAAATGTGTCCTCTACAATAATGCGATCACATGATTTAAATATCATTATTAAATCTCATTTTAAAGAATACAATTGGGAAGTAATTTTGTTACTGTCAACTGGTCAACATATATCGGTAATGATTGGCTGACTAGAGTTTGACATTACTGTCGTGTGACGGTGGTGATCAGTTGACCCCCTAGGTCATACCTAAAGGGCAACACTCTTAATTGATTATTTAATTGATCGTATAACGTTGCGAGTTAATTAAATTACTTGAAAATTGACGGACGATTTTGGAAGTAAAATTTACGTATCAAATTGAAATGTGATTAAATAAGATACGGTCTGAGTAATTAAATTGTATAATTACTCGGATGAAATAAATTGTTTAATGTAACAATTAAAATGAATGAATTCTTATAAATTCAATCAGTTGAAATTTATGGTAAAATATTTTGGCACAAGTAATTATGAAATTACTAAGTCGATTTTTGTATGTGACGTATTTTTATTAATACGTTGATTTTTAATATGTTAAAAATACATAACATATTTATGTCACATATGACATGTGACACATTGACAATTGACAAAAATAATATGGGATCCATATTATGTAAAGTGCCGAAAAATTGGGGAGCATTAAGCTAGTTAATTGTTTTATTTAGTTGATAAAACATAATGATGAAAAAGCAAGTCTAGGCATGCAAGCCTATTGTTCCTTGTGAAGAACAATTTTTCCATGCATTGGCTCCCCAATAGCTCTCCTCTTACACTGTTTTGGGGAAGAAAAACTATCATTGTTTTTCTATAATTTTTACCTAATAATATACTAAGTGTAGTGTATTATTTTCATTCCAACATTATCATCCAAAATCAAGTTCTAGAGAGAAGAAAAATCCTCCTCATCTTCTCTCATAAAACCGAAATAATATAAGTGTTTTATAAATTTTTGGTTCAATTTTCTACCTTTGATTAATATTATAACTAGTATTTGTAATATTAATTATATTAAGAGGAGCCTTGGGTATAATACATAGGGAGAGATCTTACACTTAGATCTTTGTTCTTCCATTGGAAAAGCTCAAGAACAAGAAGAGAAAGGTGATCTCTCTTGTGCCCTAATAGCCGAAATCTACTATGTAAGGACATGATTTCTCCTCTATTTATATTATTGTTTGCATGCATAAAATCCGTAATTAATTTTATGACAAATTATTTAGACATATAAGAGTATGTTAACATGTATATGAATCTACATTTCCTTCAGCTGAACGGGTCAACATGTCGGATATCTTCCCACTCAATGACCTCCTCTGACTCGTCGCAATCTAAATCGAACTCCGTCGCTTTGACTGGCTCTTCCTCAGGTTCCTCATAAGTGCCATAGCTAAGGCATCCTAGACCACCTCTTTGAACGATCGACTCCTTCACAGCTGGAGCAACATGTGGCTCTCCCTTCCCCAAACCAGCTCCTGCAATATCTAAAACAGAAGAGTCTTCCTCCACTTTGCTCCCAATCTAGGGGCGAAGGTGTCACAACAAGAGTAGGAATAGAGACAGGCATATCAGGAAGTATAAAATAAGATTTCTTTTCAGAAACCGTATTGCAAGTGACGGGCCACATGAGGTCTTTCTTCCTAGCTGTATGGGCAAAGACAATGGAATGCTTCCCTACCTTAAAGGTCAAAGTATCCGAACCAACATCAATAACTGCACCAGCAGTGTGCAGGAATGGTCTACCTAGTATGATAGGTATGTGGGCATCTTCGTGCATATCTAGTACCACGAAGTCAACAGGGAAGAAGAACTTCCCTATTTTCACGGGGATGTCCTCTTAGACTCATATTGGTTGGACCGCAGATCGATCAGCCATCTGTACTGTCATGTTGGTCACTGCAAACCTAGTCAATTTAAGCTTCCTAGCAAGACTCAAGGGCATTACACTAATACTCGCTCCTAAGTCACATAAGGCATTCTCAATAGGAAAGGTGCCAATAATACATGGGACTGAAAAACTACCCGGGTCTTCTAGCTTATAAAGGGGTGCAGTATGGGTCAAATAAGAGCATGACTCCTCAGTGAGTGCGACAGTGCGCACAGTTTCAAGTGACTTCTTTTTAGATAAAAGTTGTTTCATGAATTTCGTATAAGCAGGCACTTAATTGACTAACTCAAGAAAAGGAACTTGTACATTTAAGCTACGGATAACATTTTCAAATTTATTAAATGATACCTGTTCCTTCGTCGGCACTAATCTCTCCGGATAGGGGGCTGAAAGTAGCAACTTAACCCTCTCCTCTAAATCTCTCATGCCGGCATCGGTGGATTTAGGCTGAAAATCCACCACCTTCTCTTTGTTGTAGCTTGACCCTTCTTCAAACCGTCTCAAATGTGAACCATTAAACGACAAAGGGTCGTACTTCGGAACCGGAACGGACCCATCAGCAGTCGGGTCTGTCCTCAATATTTTCGGGGCTGTCGTACCCCGAAACAAGTGGTCCCTCAAGTTATTAGGCATCGGAGGACGAAAAGAATCACTATCAGCAGCACTGTCAGTCGATCGACCAGGTTGGTCAGTCGATCGACTGACCTCTACAGGAACAGTAGCTTCTGGTTGTCACGGTGTGGACAAGGCCCTCGGGAACTGCGTCCGTAGGATCCACACTAGGCATAATCGACTCGAGGTTCTTTCGAATCGAATTAAGACAAATTAGAGTCGCCACCAAGTTTTTTGGGAATTTGGAACCGTTCAAGTCAACTTTACACCTTTCATCGAAAAGCATAAAGCCAATCGACTACGAGTGATTAAAGATAAAGACTTGTACCCTATATCACTCGATTTGAATGACTCTCGTAATCCAATGGTATTTAGACGGATCCGCAAACCATAGATCTTGAGTAAGGGGTGAGGGTACGTGTTGGGAAGCCCATAAGGACACCCAACCCCGCCCGTCAATAACGGCCTCTACTAAGTCAAGTATGGATTTCAAACTAGGTCATAGCTACTACGATATATGAAATGCAAACATCGTTTTAACCCTAACATGTGAAGTTTCTATGTCGATTTAGATGCAACTAAACTAACTTTGTCAAAGTTGTAATTTAGCATGTGGGTTGATTGATCTAAGCAACATATAAACGAAAGCAAACAAGGCTTAGGGGGAATGGGGGAGCCGTTGGGATCTACCTATTACAAACCAGGCATTTCATGCCGACACAACAATAAATTAAAGATACAACTCGATCTAAATACAATTGCTACATACAGAACCGTACACGACACATTACACGGCCAATCGGCCTAGGAAACCGCGCACAAGAGGGGTGGCCCACGGCTTACATGACTCACGGCCTTGGGTCACTCCTCGTGATGTGTGCTTTCACTTAATCTCATCGAATTAGACATAGGGTTACGCACCAAAGCATGCATTAGCATAAACCGGGCCATGTTGCTTTAAACAACATGCGATTTACTACGCTCTTACATGCATTGGGACACAACCATCTAACCAAACAAAACTAAGGTTTTTGAAAGAGGTTTTGACTCGATAAAGGGAAACTAACTTGAAAATTACAACCAAACTAACAAACATGACTCGATAAACAAAGTAATTACAAGATACGAAGTAACGAGATAAAGATAAGAAAATAACGAGAAAAGGGACTACAAGGACACGGCCAAACACGGCCCACACGATCTAGCATACCCTAATTCTTAGGTTAGATTCATTAGGTCAGATCGATGATTGCGAAACAGGTTAGGAACGAATTAGAAAACAAGTTAGAAACGACGTTGATCGATTGAAAAGAGGTCTTGTAATTGTGTATTCTACACGGCTCAAAAGGGGTCAAATTAGGTCAAGTTCGCTAATTAATTTAACTCATCGAGTGTTAATAAGAAGGTGCTAATCACGCACTCTTATACTAGCGAGAAATTATGCGAAAGAGAGAGATGCGTTCATTAAGTTACAGAAATGTTAATCGATTTTAAAGCTTATGTCGAAGCCACCTATCGTGTCTAATTAGGTTATTAAATTTATCTAATGTCATCTAAATAAGTTATATGTTAACAATCAGAAGTCATACTAACATGCAACGGGTCCTAAGGTGGGTCGAATTGGCCGAGACAAACAAAGGGTCAAACACGAGGAGCGAAGTTAGAAATTCGTTTTATTTATGCCCTACCTTGAACACGAGGATATGTAAATGAGACGGGGGTGTACGACCGACTGATGTAGCGGTTTCTTTTCCCATCTCAAGTCAACGCGGGTGTTCATGGTGGTACTTTAACTCATACTCGGACTAAGCTAGTTTCATAGTTAATTTAAACGATAAATAAAAAGCGATAAACAAACAAAACAAACTATAAGAAAAACAAACATAAAAACGAAATAGAAAGGAGAAAGAGGAGGATTTGATGCACCCTCAACCTACATGTATCGTTGACACCGTCTTGGGTCGTAATCGATGGTAGATTTTATCTCGAGAGGCCGTCGTCGACGAAGAAACAAAACAAACACGCGTTTTTATCGAATCTGGACAGCAACTTTCAAACAGCGATTTCTCTCTCGTTTCACAATGAAAATTCGATTTAAAAGATGTTTTGAAAACTAGATAGAGAGGAGAACAGAGATCTTAAAGCAACCCCTGCTCGTTTTGAGTTATTGGGCACGAAAAACGAGCACAAACAGAACTGGACAGACAGGAACAAACCGCGAAAACAGAGTGTATAACACTCTGTTTTTCGAGGGATTTCGTGTACTCTCAAGGGAAATTTGGCTCGTAAATCTTTGTCTAATGTGTAGATGGATGTTATATGGTTAATTAGGAACAATAAACTCGAGTTTTGATGGAGGTTTGAAGGAGGAACGAATTGTTTTTCGAAGAGGACACACAAACTGTTTCAGTTTGGATGTCGGTTTTGTGGAGGGTTTTTGACAGGCAATTAGGGTTTGTTTCTGAGGTTTAAAGCTTGTGAGTGAAAGTAGGATGTATGGAGAACTTAGCGGTATGAATGTATGGTGAAGGGTGGGTATTTATAAGGAGTTAAAGTAGGGTAAAAGAGAGGAAAGGCAGACGGGCTCCCCTGAGCATAGCTGCTGTCCAGCAGCTTTTGTGGGGTTTTTTAGGGTTCGTATGGGGGGTTTTCTTGGGGGTTAAGGTAAGGTAATATGGGTAGGATATTAGGGTATGGGTTAGGGTTAATGGGCACGGGTTTTGGTGGTGTTTGGAGCGGGTTTTGGACTCGGGTTTGAGCTGCGAAATAGGGGGGGCTGCTTTGTGTATGCGGGCTGTTTGGGAGGCGATTTGGGGCATGATTTGGGCCGTGGTTAAGGGGGTTCGAGCTGGGTTGGATGGGTAGAGGCTTAGGTTGGTTAGTGTACTCGAGATTCGTGCCAACTCGTAAAGGAAACGGGCTCAAAAACCGAGCTAAAATCGAGCTCAAAAACACATGTTCAAAACGAGTTCTTTTCGATTTTCAAATCAATTAACACATTAAAATAAATGATTTTTCAAACCAAATATACTCACAAAATGATTTTTCAAATCAAATATTTAGTTTATTTTCAATAAAATAAACTTGGGAAAATAAATTCAAAATAAAATAGATTAAATTGAAATCACTTTAAAAAGACTTTAATTTAAATATCATTTAAATTAATAAAATGAACTCACTTAAGAAACATTAATTTAAATATCATTTAAATTAAAAAAATACTTCATCGACGACGCCCATTCTACATCGTAAAACGAGCTCCAAATAACGACAATGACAACTAAAGAATACATGTGTCCTATCATCATCGGGTGTTTGTCGGGTTCTCTATAAATTCCAATATCGACGGATACGGGTATCTACAGAGCCCCCACTTTGACTGAGGCTTGGACAAGGCGAAAGTCAAAGTATACCCCAGTCCCTCTCGACCGAGGATTCTTCGGTCGTTTATAGTCCATTAGACTTGCGTATATAAGCTCGCAATGATAAGAAGAGACCATACACCAAAACTTCGTTGGGGATTGACTCTTGCTTCTGTTGTGTCAAATTATCGTCGTTGGTCGTCGTCCCATAAAATTGCATATATGGTGAGTTGAGCCTTATCCTTAGGCGCCTACGTATCCGTTTCTGACGGAATCAAACCCGCGTCGTAGTTCGGCCGCTGCTGACACATGCCCAAAGTTTATCATCGGCTGGCACTTCTCCGAAATTCATCATCTTCTGACATTTGCCCAAAATTTATCATCTGCTGGCGCTTGTCCGAATGGGACGGGACTTTCCAAGGAGGTTGCCGCCGCTTTCATCATTTGCTTTCAGCTACGGAATTCTTCCATTTCATACTCTTGTATTGAATTGAATTCTTGGTGGATGTCATCCTTTACATCTTGATAATGGTCTCGAAGCCAACGGCTTGAGAGCCCCATTTAAATGGCTCTAAAGTCGAAGACTTTAAAGCCCCCAGTTGAAGCATATCCTGCTATATTTGAAGCACAAAAAAAAATGTACGAGCAATAATTATCACATAAGAATATTTGGATCATCGATCTTGAAATTGGATTATTTGAAATACTGGGTCATCGACCCGAAAATTGAATTTGAAAATTTTGAATGATTGGGTCATCGACCCGAAAATTGAATTTGAAAATGTTGAATGATTGGGTCATCGACCCGAAAATTGAATTTGAAAATGTTGAATGATTGGGTCATCGACCCGAATTTCGAATTTGTCATCATTTAGAAAATTGGGCCATCGGCCCTTCAAAAATAGAATTTTGAATTTTTGAATTTCGAAGGATTGGATCATCGACCCACAAGGATTCCATTACTTGGATCATCTATCCACAATTCGCAAAAAGTTTTTGGAATTTTGGGAATTTTGAAATTTGAAATTTTTGAAATCGAACCTTGATGGGTGAGCATGAAATACGACTCGGACACTCTGTATGACTCGTAAACCACGTGGGCGTAGCCCTGCCACCGTAAAACAAAAAGAAAATAAAACCCTAAGTGTGCACGGGCTTTAATTCAAATATGGACTTGCTGGGGGTAGAAATGTAAATTGGCCACTCTGGCGCCAAAAGATGGCAAATGGGAATCACAAGGTCGTCGAACTTGGGACGGAGATATCGTATGACATGGGCGTACTCCCGAGGGCACATGGGAATCAAGATCACTTGGCATTGACAAGGTGGATTACACTCACGGAGCAACAACGTTGGCTTCGCCCAGACACTAAACACAGACTGATTTTATGAGAACACTTAGACATCACACATGACTTTTGTTGGGAACATTCCGTCACTCTTCTCCTCGCCTCCTTTCTTTTCAGCGAGTTTCATCATTTCTTGCCACCGCCTTCTTTCTTTTCAGCGGGCTTTTACTAATTTTCTTCCATGCCTTCTTTCTTTTCAGCGGGTTTTTCATATTTTCTGTTCCCAACACAAACCTACATCTATATGACTCGACATCTTTGCCTAAACCGTTAGATAAAGCTCATTCTGAGACTTGATACTATTCATCCGAACCTATATCCTCATCCTAGCCTACATCGAGTGCTAAGACCGACTCAAACAAAGGTGGCTTCATTTGGACTTGGTTAAGACCCATAAGAAACCGACAAGATGACAACTTGGATGATGGGTGGATTGAATCCCTTATTCTGAAGGACTGCCTACGTATTCGCGTGGAGCGAAATCAAATCCGACGTAGTTCGATCATGGTGCATAAATATGGCATTTTGATTGTGTGTACACACTCGAAGGTTTCACCTAAGGTATCATGTCATATCCCATTCTAGCCTGTAAGGTACCGTTTAAATCCCGTGTTTGGGGTTAGGTGTAAAAGGCTTGGATCTTTTGGGATGTGGAGCTTGGTAATAACAAGTTGGAATGGTTAACCATCATTCTGAAGGTTTGTTTTGTGGTGCTAAGGCCAAGGGCTATGGCTGCTGATGTGGTTGGAATGGGTGTCTCGGTTTTAATGAAATCCGAGTGCAAATGAGTTGGAAACCAATGTGGATTCAAATCTCCATATCTGGACCCTAAAGGCTGGGTGTAACAACACAAGCGGAATAATTCTCAAAATTCCCGACTATCCCTTTGTAACCGTCTCAGGAAGGACTTAGAGGGTAAAGAGGTCACTACTTATGCTTTTGGGCTTCGCCCATTGAACCTCAACTATGGGTACTTGACTTGAATTCTGGCTTCCGTAACTTCGACATTCAACCAAAAAGCATTCCGCAATAACTTCAACATCTTTTTTCCTTTTATCTTTTTCTTTCATCTTTTTTTCATTTTTCTTTTTTTTTTTCATTTTTTTTTTCATTTTTCCAATTTTTCTCTTTTTCTCATTTTTCATTCTTTTTCAATCTTTTTTCTCTCTTTGAAAATGATCTTCTATTCATTCTCTTAGTCATAAATGGATACCCCTTGAAAACTGGGCTTCGCCAACTAATTTGGGTAGGAACTAACAATTCCTTGTTAGAATGGCTTGGTTTCTTCTGTCTTCGAGATGGGATGATTTTGTTGGGGAAAAGGCTTGCCTTCCGTCATCGATAGGGGAAACAAGGAGCTAGTCCGGGTTCGTCGTAGAATCATCTAAAAGCTTGTTATAAGACTGGTTTTGATGGAGGTTTTCTACCGCCAGACATGGAATAGGTAAAGGAATCAAACACGGGATCCTAGTGTACCTTTCATTTTGAAACGGGACATATTTATACCCCATGGATGCCTTTGAGTGTGTTGTGCATTTTATCATGTTTCCGGAATGATTGAGGATTGAAAACAAGACATATTTGGAAACGAAACTGCAACTTTTATTGGAATGACAAATGCTTAACAGACTCGAAGAAACGACTCCTAGGACACACCCTAGGTCATCGCGGAACAAACGACTCAACTTCAGGAAAAGAAAGTCCTAGAATCGACTCGACTAAGAAAAGAAAACAGATCCCGACTCATAATTTTTCAAATCTGGTCTTAAGCTTTCCCTTGTTCAAATTTGTCGGCTTAGATGCTCGGTTCTAGTCCTTGATCCCTTTGATGGTCTGCCTCCATCCCAAGGTAGTCCTCTGAGGATCTACGCCAATGATGAAGGTCGGTGAATCGAATTGTCCTTTATTAACTTCGTTAACGAGAAGAGTACATTCTAGAGCAAGACTCCCGACTTGAATTTCATTCTTCGGGTTTGGCAAGAATTCGAGAGAAATCCACAAATATTTCCCGATAAACACCCCTTTAAAGTGACATGGGCGGATAAGATGGGAATAATCGACATTGTCTTCGACAGAAAAAAAGTTGGCGTGATCGCCAAATGGATTGGTGATGTTATTGGGTTTAACAATTGGGATCGGGAGTGTTCCATTCTCAATCATGTCTTGGATTTCGTGCTTGATCGATAGCACCTTTAAGTATCATGGCCTTTCCCTTGATGAAAGGCACAGTAGGCATTTGGTTTATACCATTTACCTTGTTGATCGGCGGGAGGGTCCGGAGTTGGACCAATAGGCTTGACTTTCCTTGGGCCGTGAGCCTTTGGAGAGCGTATGTATAAGTGCATCCGATATCGGTGAATGCCCTTGGTGTTTGGCGCTGCGGATTCTTCGATTTCCCTTCTAAGAGATTGATGGCTTCATCAATATGGGCCGTTGCTGGGGCTTTGCCCTTAGATGATGAGGCCCCTTGGTACCCTTTCAGCCTCTGCCATTCTGACGTCATCTTCTACCTTTATCCCGATTCTTATCAATTCTTTGAAAGAGCCAAAATTCTGGTATTTCAGAGCATTCCGGTAAACAGGTCGTAGATTCTTTACGAACTTATCTACCATTTCAACTTCATCGGGCTTCTTGGCTAACTTCACGCTTTCAGTTGCGCCATCTTACAAGGAATTCGGTAAAGCCTTCTTTGTCTTTCTGTGTCATCACCTCCAATGTTCTTATGTTGGTTTGAATCTCGACATTATCGGCATAGTGCTTACAAAACTCCACCGTAATATCTTCGAAAGTAGGGAAGTTCTTAAGGTCCGTTGTAGAACCACGCCTTCGGTGTTCACCCGGAGATTTGGCGAAAATTTCGAGAGCATGTCGGCAGGTACTCCCTTCGATGCTAAGTACCCTTTATAGGCCTTAACATGGTGGACTGGATCTTCGGTGCCCTTAAACTTTGGGATATCGGTGAGTACCATGTTCGTGGGCAACTTATTCTCGCACCGGGCATAGGCCCTAGCATTCTCATAGTGAATGTTCTTCCCCTGGGAGAGTTTCAAACGGTCTTCGATGAACTTGAACCGTTTTTCCAGATCAGTCAGTGGTGGTGGGGAATCTTCACCCAACTTAGATTCGATTGTATCCATTCGGGTCATCATGAGGTTCACGGCCTCAGTAAGCTTGTTAACAGCATCTTCCATTGCTTGACGTCGGGTTTTTGGCGGCCTTTCTACAAGAAAACCCCGTACTGAGTCAATATTTAAAGTAAGAGCCCCTGCACACTTAAGGACACGACCCCAACTTGACTCAAACAAAGACTCGACTTGAGATTGACTAACCAGAGGTTCGACTCACGGTTGGATCTAGACCTTGGTTCATTTTAGACTCGACAAAACGACATGACTCAAGCTGTCATAGCTCGGTTATAAACCGGACTCGGTGTGGCCAAACCCGTGATTGGACCAACATAGTCCTTGATTCGAGTGAAACGTCCTAAAGGGCCTAGCTTGGACGTTTCTGTGGACTATCCTAGACCAAATGGTCGACCAACATGACTCAAAGCCCAAGAGGTGAGCTTGGGTGACCCAACAGGGTCGTGTTCTAGACTCTTGGAACGAAAAAACGCCTGGCCTAACACGACCATGATCCGGACACGACTCGACGCATTTCATGCTTGGTTGAGGTTCGAGAGGCACTTCGGATTGATTTTGAAAACCGAAAGATTGATTCGAAAATGAGATTTGAAATGGGCAGCATGTCGGCTATAAAAGCTCATTTTGGGCCGAAAATTCTAGTCCTATTTGGGCAGCATTCCGCGTTTTTAAAACCATGCTATTTTGAAAGTAAGTTGTTCAAAAGTTCGGTTTTGAAAAGGACATGGGAAATTTCGAAAAGACTCGGGAAAACAATTTGCACATTGTCATTCTCATGTTACAAGGATGTATGCTCCTAGACATCTCTAAGTCTCGGCAAGTCTTCTACAAGAAGGTCTACGCCCTCCATCCTTTTGCGGTCTTATAGAGCAAGGTGTCTTAAGGTAGAGTACCTAGAAGATCGTCCCCACCATCAAGAACCACGCGAGGTGAAGTGGAAGCGAGCAATGTGCAGCTTCCTAGCATAGTGGGACGTCGCCCCCCACGCATCACGAAGAAACGCTGGGACGGCCCGGGCAAGTCCTTAAGGGTTTATGCATGAATCGTAGCACTATGAGAAATGTTTTACTTTCCAACACTTTCTTTTCAAGTTTCACCTCGGAGGAAAAGACCCTAGAAACAAAGTGTAACTAGTCCTGTTTTCCCCAGCGGAGTCGCCAAACTGTGGACAAGGCCCTCGGGAACTGCGTCCGCGGGATCCACACTAGGCATAATCGACTCGAGGTTCTTTCGAATCGAATTAAGACAAATTAGAGTCGCCACCAAGTTTTTGGGAACTTGGAACCGTTCAAGTCAACTTTACACCTTTCATCGAAAAGCATAAAGCCAATCGACTACGAGTGATTAAAGATAAAGACTTGTACCCTATATCACTCGATTTGAATGACTCTCGTAATCCAATGGTATTTAGACGGATCCGCAAACCATAGATCTTGAGTAAGGGGTGAGGGTACGTGTTGGGAAGCCCATAAGGACACCCAACCCCGCCCGTCAATAACGGCCTCTACTAAGTCAAGTATGGATTTCAAACTAGGTCATAGCTACTACGATATATGAAATGCAAACATCGTTTTAACCCTAACATGTGAAGTTTCTATGTCGATTTAGATGCAACTAAACTAACTTTGTCAAAGTTGTAATTTAGCATGTGGGTTGATTGATCTAAGCAACATATAAACGAAAGCAAACAAGGCTTAGGGGGAATGGGGAGCCGTTGGGATCTACCTATTACAAACCAGGCATTTCATGCCGACACAAAAATAAATTAAAGATACAACTCGATCTAAATACAATTGCTACATACAGAACCGTACACGACACATTACACGGCCAATCGGCCTAGGAAACCGTGCACAAGAGGGGGTGGCCCACGGCTTACATGACTCACGGCCTTGGGTCACTCCTCGTGATGTGTGCTTTCACTTAATCTCATCGAATTAGACATAGGGCTACGCACCAAAGCATGCATTAGCATAAACCGGGCCATGTTGCTTTAAACAACATGCGATTTACTACGCTCTTACATGCATTGGGACACAACCATCTAACCAAACAAAACTAAGGTTTTTGAAAGAGGTTTTGACTCGATAAAGGGAAACTAACTTGAAAATTACAACCAAACTAACAAACATGACTCGATAAACAAAGTAATTACAAGATACGAAGTAACGAGATAAAGATAAGAAAATAACGAGAAAAGGGACTACAAGGACACGGCCAAACACGGCCCACACGATCTAGCATACCCTAATTCTTAGGTTAGATTCATTAGGTCAGATTGATGATTGCGAAACAGGTTAGGAACGAATTAGAAAACAAGTTAGAAACGACGTTGATCGATTGAAAAGAGGTCTTGTAATTGTGTATTCTACACGGCTCAAAAGGGGTCAAATTAGGTCAAGTTCGCTAATTAATTTAACTCATCGAGTGTTAATAAGAAGGTGCTAATCACGCACTCTTATACTAGCGAGAAATTATGCGAAAGAGAGAGATGCGTTCATTAAGTTACGAAAATGTTAATCGATTTTAAAGCTTATGTCGAAGCCACCTATCGTGTCTAATTAGGTTATTAAATTTATCTAATGTCATCTAAATAAGTTATATGTTAACAATCAGAAGTCATACTAACATGCAACGGGTCCTAAGGTGGGTCGAATTGGCCGAGACAAACAAAGGGTCAAACACGAGGAGCGAAGTTAGAAATTCGTTTTATTTATGCCCTACCTTGAACACGAGGATATGTAAATGAGACGGGGGTGTACGACCGACTGATGTAGCGGTTTCTTTTCCCATCTCAAGTCAACGCGGGTGTTCATGGTGGTACTTTAACTCATACTCGGACTAAGCTAGTTTCATAGTTAATTTAAACGATAAATAAAAAGCGATAAACAAACAAAACAAACTATAAGAAAAACAAACATAAAAACGAAATAGAAAAGGAGAAAGAGGAGGATTTGATGCACCCTCAACCTACATGTATCGTTGACACCGTCTTGGGTCGTAATCGATGGTAGATTTTATCTCGAGAGGCCGTCGTCGACGAAGAAACAAAACAAACACGCGTTTTTATCGAATCTGGACAGCAACTTTCAAACAGCGATTTCTCTCTCGTTTCACGATGAAAATTCGATTTAAAAGATGTTTTGAAAACTAGAAAGAGAGTAGAACAGAGATCTTAAAGTAACCCCTGCTCGTTTTGAGTTATTGGGCACGAAAAATGAGCACAAACAGAACTGGACAGACAGGAACAAACCGCAAAAACAGAGTGTATAACACTCTGTTTTTCGAGGGATTTCCTGTACTCTCAAGGGCAATTTGGCTCGTAAATCTTTGTCTAATGTGTAGATGGATGTTATATGGTTAATTAGGAACAATAAACTCGAGTTTTGATGGAGGTTTGAAGGAGGAACGAATTGTTTTTCGAAGAGGACACACAAACTGTTTCAGTTTGGATGTCGGTTTTGTGGAGGGTTTTTGAGAGGCAATTAGGGTTTGTTTCTGAGGTTTAAAGCTTGTGAGTGAAAGTAGGATGTATGGAGAACTTAGCGGTATGAATGTATGGTGAAGGGTGGGTATTTATAAGGAGTTAAAGTAGGGTAAAAGAGAGGAAAGGCAGACGGGCTCCCCTGAGCATAGCTGCTGTCCAGCAGCTTTTGTGGGGTTTTTTAAGGTTCGTATGGGGGGTTTTCTTGGGGGTTAAGGTAAGGTAATATGGGTAGGATATTAGGGTATGGGTTAGGGTTAATGGGCACGGGTTTTGGTGGTGTTTGGAGCCGGTTTTGGACTCGGGTCTGAGCTGCGAAACAGGGGGGGCTGCTTTGTGTATGCGGGCTGTTTGGGAGGCGATTTGGGGCATGATTTGGGCCGTGGTTAAGGGGGTTCGAGCTGGGTTGGATGGGTAGAGGCTTAGGTTGGTTAGTGTACTCGAGATTCGTGCCAACTCGTAAAGGAAACGGGCTCAAAAACCGAGCTAAAATCGAGCTCAAAAACAAATGTTCAAAACGAGTTCTTTTCGATTTTCAAATCGATTTTTCAAATCAATTAACACATTAAAATAAATGATTTTTCAAACCAAATATACTCACAAAATGATTTTTCAAATCAAATATTTAGTTTATTTTCAATAAAATAAACTTGGGAAAATAAATTCAAAATAAAATAGATTAAATTGAAATCACTTTAAAAAGACTTTAATTTAAATATCATTTAAATTAATAAAATGAACTCACTTAAGAAACATTAATTTAAATATCATTTAAATTAAAAAAATACTTCATCGACGACGCCCATTCTACATCGTAAAACGAGCTCCAAATAACGACAATGACAACTAAAGAATACATGTGTCCTATCATCATCGGGTGTTTGTCGGGTTCTCTATAAATTCCAATATCGACGGATACGGGTATCTACAGAGCCCCCACTTTGACTGAGGCTTGGACAAGGCGAAAGTCAAAGTATACCCCAGGTCCCTCTCGACCTGAGGATTCTTCGGGTCGTTTATAGTCCATTAGACTTGCGTATATAAGCTCGCCAGCCATAAGAAGAGACCATACCTGAAACTTCGTTGGGGATTGACTCTTGCTTCTGTTGTGTCAAATTATCGTCGTTGGTCGTCGACCCATAAAATTGCATATACGGTGAGTTGAGCCTTATCCTTAGGCGCCTACGTATCCGTTTCTGACGGAATCAAACCCGCGTCGTAGTTCGGCCGCTGCTGACACATGCCCAAAGTTTATCATCGGCTGGCACTTGTTCGAAATTCATCATCTGCTGACATTTGCCCAAAATTTATCATCTGCTGGCGCTTGTCCGAATGGGACGGGACTTTCCAAGGAGGTTGCCGCCGCTTTCATCATTTGCTTTCAGCTACGGAATTCTTCCATTTCATACTCTTGTATTGAATTGAATTCTTGGTGGATGTCATCCTTTACATCTTGATAATGGTCTCTGAAGCCAACGGCTTCAGAGCCCCCAGTTTGCAATGGCTCTAAAGTCGAAGACTTTAGAGCCCCCAGTTGAAGCATATCCTGCTATATTTGAAGCACAAAAAAAAATGTACGAGCAATAATTATCACATAAGCATATTTGGATCATCGATCTTGAAATTGGATTATTTGAAATACTGGGTCATCGACCCGAAAATTGAATTTGAAAATTTTGAATGATTAGGTCATCGACCCGAAAATTGAATTTGAAAATGTTGAATGATTGGGTCATCGACCCGAAAATTGAATTTGAAAATGTTGAATGATTGGGTCATCGACCCGAATTTCGAATTTGTCATCATTTAGAAAATTGGGCCATCGGCCCTTCAAAAATAGAATTTTGAATTTTTGAATTTCGAAGGATTGGATCATCGACCCACAAGGATTCCACTACTTGGATCATCTATCCACAATTCGCAAAAAGTTTTTGGAATTTTGGGAATTTTGAAATTTGAAATTTTTGAAATCGAACCTTGATGGGTGAGCATGAAATATAACTCAGACACTCTGTATGACTCGTAAACCACGTGGGCGTAGCCCGCTACCGTAAAACAAAAAAGGAAAATAAAACCCTAAGTGTGCACGGGCTTTAATTCAAATATGGACTTGCTGGGGGTAGAAATGTAAATTGGCCACTCTGGCGCCAAAAGATGGCAAATGGGAATCACAAGGTCGTCGAACTTGGGACGGAGATATCGTATGACATGGGCGTGCTCCCGAGGGCACATGGGAATCAAGATCACTTGGCATTGACAAGGTGGATTACACTCACGGAGCAACAACGTTGGCTTCGCCCAGACACTAAACACAGACTGATTTTATGAGAACACTTAGACATCACACATGACTTTTGTTGGGAACATTCCGTCACTCTTCTCCTCGCCTACTTTCTTTTCAGCGAGTTTCATCATTTCTTGCCACCGCCTTCTTTCTTTTCAGCGGGCTTTTACTATTTTTCTTCCACGCCTTCTTTCTTTTCCGCGGGTTTTTCATATTTTCTGTTCCCAACACAAACCTACATCTATATGACTCGACATCTTTGCCTAAACCGTTAGATAAAGCTCATTCTGAGACTTGATACTATTCATCCGAACCTATATCCTCATCCTAGCCTACATCGAGTGCTAAGACCGACTCAAACAAAGGTGGATTCATTTGGACTTGGTTAAGACCCATAAGAAACCGACAAGATGACAACTTGGATGATGGGTGGATTGAATCCCTTATTCTGAAGGACTGCCTACGTATTCGCGTGGAGCGAAATCAAATCCGACGTAGTTCGATCATGGTGCATAAATATGGCATTTTGATTGTGTGTACACACTTGAAGGTTTCACCTAAGGTATCATGTCATATCCCATTCTAGCCTGTAAGGTACCGTTTAAATCCCGTGTTTGGGGTTAGGTGTAAAAGGCTTGGATCTTTTGGGATGTGGAGCTTGGTAATAACAAGTTGAAATGGTTAACCATCATTCTGAAGGTTTGTTTTGTGGTGCTAAGGCCAAGGGCTATGGCTGCTGATGTGGTTGGAATGGGTGTCTCGGTTTTAATGAAATCCGAGTGCAAATGAGTTGGAAAACAATGTGGGTTCAAATCTCCATATCTGGACCCTAAAGGCTGGGTGTAACAACACAAGCGGAATAATTCTCAAAATTCCCGACTATCCCTTTGTAACCGTCTCAGGAAGGACTTAGAGGGTAAAGAGGTCACTACTTATGCTTTTGGGCTTCGCCCATTGAACCTCAACTATGGGTACTTGACTTGAATTCTGGCTTCCGTAACTTCGACATTCAACCAAAAAGCATTCCGCAATAACTTCAACATCTTTTTTCCTTTTTTCTTTTTCTTTCATCTTCTTTTCATTTTTCTTTTTTTTTTCATTTTTCCAATTTTTCTCTTTTTCTCATTTTTCATTCTTTTTCAATCTTTTTTCTCTCTTTGAAAATGATCTTCTATTCATTCTCTTAGTCATAAATGGATACCCCTTGAAAACTGGGCTTCGCCAACTAATTTGGGTAGGAACTAACAATTCCTTGTTAGAATGGCTTGGTTTCTTCTCTCTTCGAGATGGGATGATTTTGTTGGGGAAAAGGCTTGCCTTCCGTCATCGATAGGGGAAACAAGGAGCTAGTCCGGGTTCGTCGTAGAATCATCTAAAAGCTTGTTATAAGACTGGTTTTGATGGAAGTTTTCTACCGCCAGACATGGAATAGGTAAAGGAATCAAACACGGGATCCTAGTGTACCTTTCATTTTGAAACGGGACATATTTATACCCCATGGATGCCTTTGAGTGTGTTGTGCATTTTATCATGTTTCCGGAATGATTGAGGATTGAAAACAAGACATATTTGGAAACGAAACTACAACTTTTATTGGAATGACAAATGCTTAACAGACTCGAAGAAACGACTCCTAGGACACACCCTAGGTCATCGCGGAACAAACGACTCAACTTCAGGAAAAGAAAGTCCTAGAATCGACTCGACTAAGAAAAGAAAACAGATCCCGACTCATAATTTTTCAAATCTGGTCTTAAGCTTTCCCTTGTTCAGCTGTCAGCTTAGATGCTCGGTTCTAGTCCTTGATCCCCTTGATGGCCTGCCTCCATCCCAAGGTAGTCCTCTGAGGATCTACGCCAATGATGAAGGTCGGTGAATCGAATTGTCCTTTATTAAATTCGTTAACGAGAAGAGTACATTCTAGAGCAAGACTCCCGACTTGAATTTCATTCTTCGGGTTTGGCAAGAATTCAGAGAAATCCACAAATATTTCCCCGATAAACACCCCTTTAAAGTGACATGGGCGGATAAGATGGGAATAATCGACATTGTCTTCGACAGAAACAAAGTTGGCGTGATCGCCAAATGGATTGGTGATGTTATTGGGTTTAACAGTTGGGATCGGGAGTGTTCCATTCTCAATCATGTCTTGGATTTCGTGCTTCAGTCGATAGCACCTTTCAGTATCATGGCCTTTCCCTTGATGAAAGGCACAGTAGGCATTTGGTTTATACCATTTACCTTGTTGATCAGCAGGAGGGTCCGGAGTTGGACCAATAGGCTTCAGCTTTCCTTGGGCTATGAGCCTTTGGAGAGCGTATGTATAAGTGCATCCGATATCGGTGAATGCCCTTGGTGTTTGGCGCTGCGGATTCTTCGATTTCCCTTCTAAGAGATTGATGGCTTCATCAATATGGGCCGTTGCTGGGGCTTTGCCCTTAGATGATGAGGCCCTTTGGTACCCTTTCGGCCTTTCAGCCTCTGCCATTCTGACGTCATCTTCTACCTTTATCCCGATTCTTATCAATTCTTTGAAAGAGCCAAAATTCTGTATTTCGAGCATTCCTAAAGCAATTCGTAGATTCTTTACGAACTTATCTACCATTTCAACTTCATCGGGCTTCTTGGCTAACTTCACGCTTTCAGCGCGCCATCTTACAAGGAATTCGATAAAGCCTTCTTTGTCTTTCTCGTGTCATCACCTCCAATGTTCTTATGTTGGTTTGAATCTCGACATTATCAAAGATAGTGCTTACAGAACTCCACCGTAATATCTTCGAAAGTAGGGAAGTTCTTAAGGTCCAGTTGTAGAACCACGCCTTCGGTGTTCACCCGAGAGATTGGGCGAAAATTTGAGAGCATGTCAAATAGTACTCCCTTCAGTGCTAAGTACCCTTTATAGGCCTTAACATGGTGGACTGGATCTTCGGTGCCCTTGAACTTTGGGATATCAGTGAGTACCATGTTCGTGGTCAACTTATCCTGCACCGGGGCATAGGCCCTAGCATTCTCATAGTGAATGTTCTTCCCCTGGGAGAGTTTCAAACGGTCTTCGATGAACTTGAACCGTTTTTCCGGATCGATCGGTGGTGGAGGGAATCTTCACCCGGCTTAGATTCGATTGCATCCATTCGGGTCATCATGAGGTTCACGGCCTCAGTAAGCTTGTTAATAGCATCTTCCATTGCTTGACGTCGGGTTTTTGGCGGCCTTTCTACAAGAAAACCCCGTACTGAGTCAATATTTAAAGTAAAAGCCCCTGCACACTTAAGGACACGACCCCAACTTGACTCAAACAAAGACTCGACTTGAGATTGACTAACCAGAGGTTCGACTCACGGTTGGATCTAGACCTTGGTTCATTTTAGACTCGACAAAACGACATGACTCAAGCTGTCATAGCTCGGTTATAAACCGGACTCGGTGTGGCCAAACCCGTGATTGGACCAACATAGTCCTTAGGTTCGAGTGAAACGTCCTAAAGGGCCTAGCTTGGACGTTTCTGTGGACTATACTAGACCAAATGGTCGACCAACATGACTCAAAGCCCAAGAGATGAGCTTGGGTGACCCAACAGGGTCGTGTTCTAGACTCTTGGAACGAAAAAACGCCTGGCCTAACACGACCATGATCCGGACACGACTCGACGCATTTCATGCTTGGTTGAGGTTCGAGAGGCACTTTGGATTGATTTTGAAAAACGAAAGATTGATTCGAAAATGAGATTTGAAATGGGCAGCATGCCGGCTATAAAAGCTCATTTTGGGCCGAAAATTCTAGTCCTATTTGGGCAGCATTCCGCGTTTTTAAAACCATGCTATTTTGAAAGTAAGTTGTTCAAAAGTTCGGTTTTGAAAAGGACATGGGAAATTTCGAAAAGACTCGGGAAAACAATTTGCACATTGTCATTCTCATGTTACAAGGATGTATGCTCCTAGACATCTCTAAGTCTCGGCAAGTCTTCTACAAGAAGGTCTATGCCCTCCATCCTTTTGCGGTCTTATAGAGCAAGGTGTCTTAAGGTAGAGTACCTAGAAGATCGTCCCCACCATCAAGAACCACGCGAGGTGAAGTGGAAGCGAGCAATGTGCAGCTTCCTAGCATAGTGGGACGTCGCCCCCCACGCATCACGAAGAAACGCTGGGACGGCCCGGGCAAGTCCTTAAGGGTTTATGCATGAATCGTAGCACTATGAGTAATGTTTTACTTTCCAACACTTTCTTTTCAAGTTTCACCTCGGAGGAAAAGACCCTAGAAACAAAGTGTAACTAGTCCTCTTTTCCCCGTGAGTCGCCAAATCAGGACAAGGCCCTCGGGAAATGCGTCCGCGGGATCCACACTAGGCATAATCGACTCGAGGTTCTTTCGAATCGAATTAAGACAAATTAGAGTCGCCACCAAGTTTTTTGGGAACTTGGAACCGTTCAAGTCAACTTTACACCTTTCATCGAAAAGCATAAAGCCAATCGACTACGAGTGATTAAAGATAAAGACTTGTACCCTATATCACTCGATTTGAATGACTCTCGTAATCCAATGGTATTTAGACGGATCCGCAAACCATAGATCTTGAGTAAGGGGTGAGGGTACGTGTTGGGAAGCCCATAAGGACACCCAACCCCGCCCGTCAATAACGGCCTCTACTAAGTCAAGTATGGATTTCAAACAAGGTCATAGCTACTACGATATATGAAATGCAAACATCGTTTTAACCCTAACATGTGAAGTTTCTATGTCGATTTAGATGCAACTAAACTAACTTTGTCAAAGTTGTAATTTAGCATGTGGGTTGATTGATCTAAGCAACATATAAACGAAAGCAAACAAGGCTTAGGGGGAATGGGGGAGCCGTTGGGATCTACCTATTACAAACCAGGCATTTCATGCCGACACAATAATAAATTAAAGATACAACTCGATCTAAATACAATTGCTACATACAGAACCGTACACGACACATTACACGGCCAATCGGCCTAGGAAACCGCGCACAAGAGGGGTAGCCCACAGCTTACATGACTCACGGCCTTGGGTCACTCCTCGTGATGTGTGCTTTCACTTAATCTCATCGAATTAGACATAGGGCTACGCACCAAAGCATGCATTAGCATAAACCGGGCCATGTTGCTTTAAACAACATGCGATTTACTACGCTCTTACATGCATTGGGACACAACCATCTAACCAAACAAAACTAATGTTTTTGAAAGAGGTTTTGACTCGATAAAGGGAAACTAACTTGAAAATTACAACCAAACTAACAAACATGACTCGATAAACAAAGTAATTACAAGATACGAAGTAACGAGATAAAGATAAGAAAATAACGAGAAAAGGGACTACAAGGACACGGCCAAACACGGCCCACACGATCTAGCATACCCTAATTCTTAAGTTAGATTCATTAGGTCAGATCGATGATTGCGAAACAGGTTAGGAACGAATTAGAAAACAAGTTAGAAACGACGTTGATCGATTGAAAAGAGGTCTTGTAATTGTGTATTCTACACGGCTAAAAAGGGGTTAAATTAGGTCAAGTTCGCTAATTAATTTAACTCATCGAGTATTAATTAGAAGGTGCTAATCACGCACTCTTATACTAGCGAGAAATTATGCGAAAGAGAGAGATGCGTTCATTAAGTTACAGAAATGTTAATCGATTTTAAAGCTTATGTCGAAGCCACCTATCGTCTCTAATTAGGTTATTAAATTGATCTAATGTCATCTAAATAAGTTATATGTTAACAATCAGAAGTCATACTAACATGCAACGGGTCCTAAGGTGGGTCGAATTGGCCGAGACAAACAAAGGGTCAAAAACGAGGAGCGAAGTTAGAAATTCGTTTTATTTATGCCCTACCTTGAACACGAGGATATGTAAATGAGACGGGGGTGTACGACTGACTGATGTAGCGGTTTCTTTTCCCATCTCAAGTCAACGCGGGTGTTCATGGTGGTACTTTAACTCATACTCGGACTAAGCTAGTTTCATAGTTAATTTAAACGATAAATAAAAAGCGATAAACAAACAAAACAAACTATAAGAAAAACAAACATAAAAACGAAATAGAAAAGGAGAAAGAGGAGGATTTGATGCACCCTCAACCTACATGTATCGTTGACACCGTCTTGGGTCGTAATCGATGGTAGATTTTATCTCGAGAGGCCGTCGTCGACGAAGAAACAAAGCAAACACGCGTTTTTATCGAATCCGGACAGCAACTTTCAAACAGCGATTTCTCTCTCGTTTCACGATGAAAATTCGATTTAAAAGATGTTTTGAAAACTAGAATGAGAGGAGAACAGAGATCTTAAAGCAACCCCTGCTCGTTTTGAGTTATTGGGCACGAAAAACGAGCACAAACAGAACTGGACAGACAGGAACAAACCGCGAAAACAGAGTGTATAACACTCTGTTTTTCGAGGGATTTCGTGTACTCTCAAGGGCAATTTGGCTCGTAAATCTTTGTCTAATGTGTAGATGGATGTTATATGGTTAATTAGGAACAATAAACTCGAGTTTTGATGGAGGTTTGAAGGAGGAACGAATTGTTTTTCGAAGAGGACACACAAACTGTTTCAGTTTGGATGTCGGTTTTGTGGAGGGTTTTTGAGAGGCAATTAGGGTTTGTTTCTGAGGTTTAAAGCTTGTGAGTGAAAGTAGGATATATGGAGAACTTAGCGGTATGAATGTATGGTGAAGGGTGGGTATTTATAAGGAGTTAAAGTAGGGTAAAAGAGAGGAAAGGCAGACGGGCTCCCCTGAGCATAGCTGCTGTCCAGCAGCTTTTGTGGGGTTTTTTAGGGTTCGTATGGGGGCTTTTCTTGGGGGTTAAGGTAAGGTAATATGGGTAGGATATTAGGGTATGGGTTAGGGTTAATGGTCACGGGTTTTGGTGGTGTTTGGAGCGGGTTTTGGACTCGGGTTTGAGCTGCGAAACAGGGGGGGCTGCTTTGTGTATGCGGGCTGTTTGGGAGGCGATTTGGGGCATGATTTGGGCCGTGGTTAAGAGGGTTCGAGCTGGGTTGGATGGGTAGAGGCTTAGGTTGGTTAGTGTACTCGAGATTCGTGCCAACTCGTAAAGGAAACGGGCTCAAAAACCGAGCTAAAATCGAGCTCAAAAACACATGTTCAAAACGAGTTCTTTTCGATTTTCAAATCGATTTTTCAAATCAATTAACACATTAAAATAAATGATTTTTCAAACCAAATATACTCACAAAATGATTTTTCAAATCAAATATTTAGTTTATTTTCAATAAAATAAACTTGGGAAAATAAATTCAAAATAAAATAGATTAAATTGAAATCACTTTAAAAAGACTTTAATTTAAATATCATTTAAATTAATAAAATGAATTCAGTTAAGAAACATTAATTTAAATATCATTTAAATTAATAAAATACTTCATCGACGACGCCCATTCTACATCGTAAAACGAGCTCCAAATAACGACAATGACAACTAAAGAATACATGTGTCCTATCATCATCGGGTGTTTGTCGGGTTCTCTATAAATTCCAATATCGACGGATACGGGTATCTACACACGGACCAGTCGATCGACTGGGTATGTCAGTCGATCGACTGACATACCTGCTGATCGTCTTTTTCTTGTTTTTTTTTCGGCATAGCCTTCTCCTTGCTTGGTTCCGCCTCATCCTTTTCAGTGACGTCCTCAAGCATAATTGGCCCATCAAGGGTAGACCCACTCCTCAAGGTAATGGCATTAAGGGTCTCCTTTTGATCAGTTTGAGTCGGTAAATGTCCCGGAGCTCGAGTTGTATTCTTGCTAGCCAATTGGGCAATTTGGCTCTCCAACATCTTCATCCCGCCTCTCTAGCAGCACAGGATTCCTTCAAACAAATTCTTCAACTCATTGAAATCGAACCTTGGGCTTGTTGTTTACTCTTGGGACATACGGAGGCTTTTGGAACTGTTGTTGCTTATGAGGGGCACATAGTTCTGCTGCTGCTGCTGCTGTGGAGGTTGAGTCGGATTCAAGACATTTTGGCTACTCCACCTCAAGTTTGGGTGGACATTCGGCTCATAGTATGTGTTTGTCTGCCTATAATGTTGAAAGGCGACAAGACTCAATGGGACTAGGACAATTGTCTCAAACATGTCCCTCGGCTCCACATCTTTTACGGACGAAAGGACCGTCTCAAACAAAGATTTACATGGTAAATCCCTCCTTTTGAAGCTCCTCCCAACTCGTACTTGTCAAATCTCACCGTGAGAGCTTCTAATGCAGCTACAGAAGGAGATTCAGCAGCTCTCCTTTGATTTCCCCTGGAATTTCCATACTCAGCTTTGTGGGTGGCCAAGTCATCTATGATCTTCCACCCCTTAGTCTCCCCCGTGTTTTCCTGGAATCTGCCATTTGCTGTCGCGTCCAGGATAGCCCTTTGATCGTCATAGAGCCCATTGTAGAACTGATTGCATAGGCTCCATTTCTCAAACGCGTGATGTGGAATGGTTCCCACCAGCTTCTTGAAACGGAACCATGCCTCATGAAAGTTCTCATCAGGACCCTATTTAAAGCTCGTGATTTGAGCTCTAATAGCATTCGTCTTCGAGGCAGAGAAGTACTTCTTGTAGAATGCCAAGGCCAAAGAATTCCAGTCGGTGATCCCATTAGCAGCACGGTCCAGATCTCTGTACCACTCCCTTACAGCATCGTGGAGTGAGAATATAAACATAGTGTCCTTTATCTGGTCCTAGGTCACACCGGTCGGCGGGGGTATAGAGCAGCAATAATCGATAAATATCTCCATATGCTTGGCTGCATCTTCATTTGCAGCACCCCCGAATTGGTTTCTCTCAACCAAGTTGATATAAGAAGGCTTCGGTTCGAATTTCCTATCAGCTCTCGGTAATTTGAACCCCTTGTATAGATTTGCAGCCGTCGGCTCAGAGTGACTTGATATACTCGCTTCTTCAGTCATGACTGGAAATTCTGGAGATGTGACTGTCTCAGCTGAAGAAGTGGAAATGGGTGATGAAGGTGGATCCTCCTCGTATAGCTCGTTCTCGTAGGAACTAGACAGAGTACTCAGCTCTTCCTCTGTCGGCAATATCCTAGATGATCGTCTCAACTCACGCAAGGTCTTCTCAATCTCAGGATTAAAAGGTACTAATTCACCACCCTGTGACCTGCGCATAAGAAGAAACTACAAAAAGAATATGTGAATAATTTAAGGAACGAATGTCCCTTAAACTAAGAAAAAGACTAAAATAAAACAACTAAAAATTAGAACAATTGCCTCCCCGGCAACGGCGCCAAAATTTGATACCCGTCGTTGTGAGTACCAAAGATAAATTTTATAATCCAACTACAACTATAAACAGTGGTAGCAGGGTCGAACCACAGGGAGGCGAATGTAATTAATAATTGTCTAATTTTAGTCTTAAGGTAACAAAGTGTGTAGGGGTTTGCTGTGATTTGGTCTATAACTAAAGGCAATGAAATATAAATAAAGCTAAAGAAATGTATTAAATTAAATATAAAGAAGGGTACTAGGATGGTCGGTTCACTATAGTTTCGGCGGTAGCATACTAAGCAGGTCTAAATCAAACATGTGAGGCGGGAAAACAAGAGGTCCTCTCGGTCCACTCTTAACAGGTAGCATCTTTCGATCTCGCTACAGGTCCCTAATATCACTAATACTGACTTTCGTCCTGAAAAGTGACTCAAAAGGCTAAACTAGCATATCTTTCGCTCTCGCTAATCTAGTCATTTTAATTGGTGGTCTAGCAACTTCCCCTATCTTTCGATCTATTGGGTCGGTCAAAACCTAAACATTCAACTAGTCGCGTGCACTTGATTCGTCAAATATAGAATTAAATCAATTAAAACGAAGGTAACACCTCACGTGGCCAGTCGATCGACCAGGTATGGCTGTGACACCCTCATTTATTGCAGAAAAGTAAACACATAATTCTAGATAAAAACTGCATGGATATGTTTGTAATAGGTTCATTTGGGTAAAAACCTGTAATTTTTAAAACCTGAACCTGTTATAAAAATATCCAAATGGGAAGGTGTCAAACATGCAAGGTCTAAATAAATCTCATAAATAAAACATCGCTAAAGTCGCGAAACAAAGTTATACAACCCAAATATGAAAAAGGGAGACATATGTCCCTAAAAAGTATATGACATAAAAAGTGTTTAAGGGTCACAATAAAATAAAGCCAATCTAGGTCCCAATGTTACTTTCCTCGCTAGTTCGTCCATGTACCCCATATATGCATCACCTACCTGTCAATCGCATTTTATACAAATACGAAAGCCACAGTCAGTGGGGAGTAACTCCGAGTTCTCCCAGCCACGAAATGTCATAATTAATATAACATGTAAACATAAGAATATGAATATGAATAACACATAGCCTTAGCATATAGATGCTAGACAATTGTGCTTATCATGTGAACAACAATAAAACCACACATAGTCCTAGCATGTGAATACTAGACCGACTCATACTACACTATCATGTGAATCACATAACATCCAAAAATCCAAACTCTATCAACCATAGCCGGCTTGCATCTCACCTTCTATGATTCATAGAATCATCAAACAAGAAAGGACAATATATCTAGAGATAAGCATAAGTTCTTAGGACAGTCAATAGTCACTCTGTAACTCGAGTCTATACCACGAGGTAAGGTAAACACCCTAATCCTAAACCTGCGCAGACCTAGCGACATGCGGAAAGTACCGCATCCAAGACCCATGATCACACACATGAGTACCCCTAAGGAGTCCACCAAAGGGTTGGCTAGTACTTAAGCTGACCACATACTTCTAAGAGTACGTCAGGAGGTCATGCCCTAACTTGGATATAAGCCCACCAAGCTAAGACACAAAGGCTATTAAGCGGTGAACATATACTCATCAAAGACTATAAGGGCCTATCTATGACGAAGGCCGAAATACTCACCTAGGACCTAGTTCCAGCTTGATTACTTTAGCCCACACCACACAAGACAAGTAGGACACCCAATTAACCATAAGAGGGGCAAAGAGTCCAAGCTTGCACACACACAAATGATCATACACACCCTAGCATATGAAAGACTACGCAAGAGCATATTCAGCTGACAATCCAACAATATCTCCAATATCAATAATAATCCAAATTCCAGCTAACCAACAGTTCCATAATCCATGAGAACAAGCTAAAATGGCAAAGAGGCAATAAGACTCAAGCATAAGGCATCCAAAGCATCCAACAACCAACATGTGAAATAATAATTACAAATATCAAGGCATAAACATAAAACATCCAATAACAACCAAACTAACCTCAAAGACAAACCCTCGACCCTAGTCCCGCGACGGGTCATTGGTCAAATCGAGGCTGACCGGTTTAAACCTAGTTTGACCAAACTCGTTCGGTCAATCCGCCCACTTCGAGTCTTGGCCTACTTTGGCCCAAATCACAAAATTCATCACAATATCATTCTCATGCTATTTCCAATTTCTATCATGTGAAAAACTATCAACATAAGGAAATATATTCCAACTTACAAAATATCCAATTCAATTAAATTCTCGCATAATAAAATAGTATAAATAACCGTCTCACACAAGGGTAAACTTTTATATAAATTTTATCGATAAAACGACGACATTTACTCATACGGACTCCAAATTGAGTGATTCAAGAGGCTAAACCACCAATTTTTCGATGCCGTTCAATCTTTCATATTTTTGGAAACATTGGAAAACGTCTCGGTCCCGTCTTGTGACGTTCCAACACGCGGACTTGTCACAACACATAATTCCTCATCCAAATTTGTTCTAAACAATAATATACAAATGGTTAACATAAATTAAACATAAGCATACTCATCTTACTCCATTCATTCATTTATCAACAAGATCGTCTCAAACAACAACAACAAACAACAACAAACAACGAATACAACTACTAATGTGACATTAATTCGTCGAGTAACTCGGAATATTTACCTTAAGTTAGCAAAGAGACAAGTAATAACTTGAGAAAGCTTCTATAACCCAAAATTACTCTTTATCTTCAACAACATATGAGTCACCTAACTCATCTTCAAAATCTTCACCTATAAGAACAACAAAAACACAATTATTAAGCTTAAATTCGAAACCCTAAAAAAAGTGTCTTAAACAAAATTTGGGGGAAATGAAAATAAAGCTTACAAGTAGATGAGGATTGAAGAGAGGATTCCAAATATATAATTTTTATGCGATTTGGTGGAGAAATGAAGAAGTTATGGTGGATTTAGGGATTGTAAGGAGGTTATTTTGAGAGGAATTTGGTGTTTGAGAGAAGGAAGTGATAGAATGAGAATTGAGGAAATGAAAGATGAAGAGGAGACCCATGGAGGATGGAGGGTGCATGGTTTTGGGTAGGGTGTTTGGGTGAGTTTCAATTGTTTACGTTTTGGTTCGTTTCGACAGAAATTAGAAATATTCGTCGAACGCGATTTCCGAGAAAATTAAAGTTCTTAAACACGATTTTACTAAAAGATTAAGTACTCATATGCCCAATATCCAAACTCAGTACCCAACGACCGTAAGAAATGGGAAAATCCCAATTTTACGACTTTTATCCGAAATCTATTTTATAGTTTAAATCACTTTAGTAAGAAAGGTTTAAATATAGTTTAAATCAATTTTAAACATTTCTAAACTATAGAAAATGATTACATTTCTTCAAAATAAAATAAGGTTATATTTTATCAAATAAATTTTATTTCAAATAAATTAATATTAAATTAAAATAGATTAAAATATTACTCTTAAAATATAATAAAGGTCTTCAAATTTACGGGGTGTTACAATCATCCCTCCTTTTAAGAAGTTTCGTCCCCGAAACTTAGAAGAAGGAACATTGTATATATGTAGGTCTATCTCTTTAAAATCAAGTAAACAAAATCTTCAAAATATGAACGTATGAAATATAAGTGTCTTTTCAATGGAACGGAATATCCTCGTCGGCCGTCCAAGAACATCAACATTCCAAATCAAAGACATAAAAATATATATTTTTACACCAACAAATGAGAAAACCAATTATCGGACGTCTCCAATAACGAGCTTTACCACTCATTGACGTTAAAACCAGTGGAAAACATTAAAACATTTCCAAAAGTCTTTAGTTCGAAACTCTATAATAAGGATAATAACTCCACTAGCTATGACCAAACTCTAACTACGACTTTTAAACAACTAGGCAAGGACTACTAACGCGGAGAGTATTTAAGAGAAGGAGAGGAACACTCGAAAGGATAGCTAAAACTCACAAGAATTAGATAAAGGAAAGAGAATCACCTCACGAGAAAAGTTCGGGATATTTAGCTAACATAGAAGATTCAGGCTCCCAAGTTTCTTCTTCGACATTTCCACAACGCCAAAGGATACGAACTAGGGGCACAACTTTGTTTCTAAGTTGCTTGTTTGCCCTTTCGAGGATTCGGATCGGCCTTTCTTCCAAAGCCAAGTTAGGTTCCAAATCTGGGATTTCTTCTTGAATAACATGGCTCGGATCACTAATGTACTTCCTCAACTGAGATACATGGAAGACATCATGAACCTTGCTCAAGTTCGGGGGCAACTCTAAACGGTAAGCAACGACACCAATCTTCTCAAGTACACGGAAAGGTCCAATGTATTTGGGACTCAGCTTTCCTTTCACACCAAACTGTTTTACCCCTTTCATAGGTGATACTTTAAGGAACACTCGATCATCAACCTCAAAGGCAAGTGGTCGACGACGGACATCGGCATACGATTTCTGTCGGTCTTGAGCGGCTTTCATACGCTCTCGAATGATCTGAACCTGATTGATGGTCTCAGTTACCAAATCGGGTCCCAACACATGAGCATCTTGGACTTGATCCCAACAAACAGGACTACGGCACTTCCTACCGTACAAAGCTTCATAAGGTGACATCTTGATAGAGGAATGATAGCTATTGTTGTAGGAGAATTCGACAAGAGGTAAACATTTCTCCCAAGAAGTGTGGAAGTCTAAAGTACAAGCACGGAGGAGGTCCTCTAAAGTCTGGATAGTCCTCTCAGTCTGTCCATCTGTAGCGGCATGAAAAGCAGTACTCATCAGTAGCTTACTACCCATGGTCTTTTGCAAAGCAGTCCAGAAACGGGAACAGAATCTAGGGTCACGATCTGAAACTATATCCTTAGGCACTCCATGGTAGCGTACTATCTCCCTCACATAGGCCTCAGCTAGGACATCTAATCTCCACGTCTCCTTGATAGGTATAAACCTAGCACATTTGGTCAATCGATCTACAACCACCCAAACCGCATCTTTTCCGCTAGCAGTCTTAGGTAAAGCCATCACAAAGTCCATGGAGATGGACTCCCATTTCCAAAGGGGAACATCCAAAGGTTGTAGCAAACCCCCGAGTTTCTGCTGCTCAATCTTCACTTTCTGACAGGTAAGACACTTGCTAACATACTCTAGGACATCAATCTTCATCCTAGGCCACCAAAACGGTAATCTCAAGTCTTTATACATCTTGTCACCACCAGGATGAATAGAGTAAGGAGAAAGGTGAGATTCATCAAGGATCTTCTTCCTCAACTCGGGTACTCTCGGAACATACATCCTACCTTGGTAACGAAGGTATCCATCACTATCCACCACACAATCCTTAGCTTGCCCAAGTTGGATTTTTGCTTGAATGGACTTGAAAGTAGCATCCTCAGGTAGGCAAGTACGGATCTCACGGTAAAAGTCGGGTTCTGCACTCAAGGCACCAAGATAGTCAAAGCCCTTCCCAACAAAGCTTATCCCTAGCTTTTGAAATTCCGTGGTAAGTTCATCAGGTAACACACAGATAGTGCTCAAAGAGTGACTAGTCTTCCTACTCAAAGGATTGGCCACCACATTTGCTTTCCCTTCATGAAAAATCAACTCGGCATCATAATCATTCACCAACTCTAGCCATCTTCTTTGCCTCATATTCAATTCTTTCTGGGTAAAGATCCACCTCAAACTCTTATGATCGGTATCAATGCGGCAATGAGCTCCAATAAGGTAATGCCTCCATGTCTTCAAGGCATGTACCACGGCCGGTAATTCAAGATCATGAGCAAGATGAAGCGAGGAAAGGAGGTATGAACGGTAACGCTTATGGTCAAATAAGAAAGGAAATTAGACAACAAGGAAACGCCAGGTACTCAAATCTCAAACAACAACATCAACCTAAGCGGTTCCGAAAACTTCTTAGCAACAAAACTTATAACCACATCACTCCCAAGGATTTCCTCAAAACGCTCATGTTACTTCATCCTAATCTATTCCCTGAAACAGGGTACTCCACTATAAGTGTGATTTCACCACTCCATATTCTCAAACATCCACAAACAACTTCCACAAGATCAAGGTCAAAGTTCTAACAAAGCTATACTCATATCCAACTAGTGTCAACCATGGGTTTCCTAAAATAGTAAGGTCCTCAATCAAAGATCTGAATACCAAGCTATAAATTCCCAGAAAGGGTTCCTCAAATATTCCACCATTCAATTCCATCCATTTAAAGTCAAGTACTAAGCACTAGTATCCCAAGACATGTCTCACTACACTCCCTAAGGCTCTCAAATCCCAAACCTAAACAACAAAGCCAAGTTCTATAGCCTTAGGAACAAACGCAACTCACACTTGACAACCCAAAATCCACCAATCAAGAATACTCACTTTATCAAGGATCTAGGTCTAAGAATCATTAGGTATGTCTCATCACACTACCTAAGTCTTTCTAACATCACAACCTCTCAAAACCAGGGTTATGGGTTAACCATAAACAATCTCCTCAAAGGTCCAATTTTTCAACCAAGGTTAAGATTCCTCAAAAGAAAAAGTACTATCAAAAGGCGTTAAGGAGGATAAGTAAGGAACAAAGGACAAGTTAGGAGGGTACAAGAGTAACTTTCAAGGAAAGAGAAGAGAGAGTTCAGAAGAAGAATAAGCGCCAAGAGATAAAGAATAAGGCAAGGTACACAAAGAATGAGAAACATCTTCGAGGAAGTAGAAGCATTCTTCAAAGGTAAACAAATCTTCAGTCCTTGACAATAGGCACCAAATCTTGATCTTCATGTAGGTAAGCTCACGGTCATTGATCCAAGGACACAACACTCATTAAATGACAATCAACAAACATGTTAGAACCTAACAAAGAGCAATCACAAAGAGACTACAACATAAGGTCCTAAGTCTACCCATCCTACCCATCTCTCAAGTTTATTATTTTAAGGTCAAGTTATTTATATTGGGGGTGCACAAACGTGCGTCAGGAGCAAATATGCTCTGATACCAACTGTGACACCCTCATTTATTGCGGAAAAGTAAACACATACTTCTAGATAAAAACTGCATGGATATGTTTGTAATAGGTTCATTTGGGTAAAAACCTGTAATTTTTAAAACCTGAACCTGTTATAAAAATATCCAAATGGGAAGGTGTCAAACATGCAAGGTCTAAATAAATCTCATAAATAAAACATCGCTAAAGTCGCGAAACAAAGTTATACAACCCAAATATGAAAAAGGGAGACATATGTCCCTAAAAAGTATATGACATAAAAAGTGTTTAAGGGTCACAATAAAATAAAGCCAATCTAGGTCCCAAGGTTACTTTGCTCGCTAGCTCGTCCATGTACCTCATATATGCATCACCTACATGTCAATCGCATTTTATACAAATACGAAAGCCACAGTCAGTGGGGAGTAACTCCGAGTTCTCCCAGCCACGAAATGTCATAATTAATATAACATGTAAACATAAGAATATGAATATGAATAACACAAAGCCTTAGCATATAGATGCTAGACAATTGTGCTTGTCTTGTGAACAACAATAAAACCACACATAGTCCTAGCATGTGAATACTAGACCGTCTTATACTACACTATCATGTGAATCACATAACATCCAAGAATCCAAACTCTATCAACCATAGCCGGCTTGCATCTCACCTTCTATGATTCATAGAATCATCAAACAAGAAAGGACAATATATCTAGAGACAGGCATAAGTTCTTAGGACAGTCAATATTCACTCTGTAACTCGAGTCTATACCACGAGGTAAGGTAAACACCCTAGTCCTAAACCTGCGCAGACCTAGCGACATGCGGAAAGTACCGCATCCAAGACCCATGATCACACACATGAGTACCCCTAAGGAGTCCACCAAAGGGTTGGCTAGTACTTAAGCTGAGCACATACTTCTAAGAGTACATCAGGAGGTCATGCCCTAACTTGGATATAAGCCCACCAAGCTAAGATACAAAGGCTATTAAGCGGTGAACATATACTCGTCAAAGACAATAAGGGCCTATCTATGACGATGGCCGAAATACTCACCTAGGACCTAGTCCCAGCTTGAATACTTTAGCCCACACCACACAAGACAAGTAGGACACCCAATTAACCATAAGAGGGGCAAAGAGTCCAAACTTGCACACACAAAAATGATCATACACACCCTAGCATATGAAAGACTACGCAAGAGCATATTCAGCTGACAATCCAACAATATCTCCAATATCAATAATAATCCAAATTCCAGCTAACCAATAGTACCATAATCCATGCGAACAAGCTAAAATGGCAAAGAGGCAATAAGACTCAAGCATAAGGCATCCAAAGCATCCAACAACCAACATGTGAAAAGATAATTACAAATATCAAGGCATAAACATAAAACATCCAATAACAACCAAACTAACCTCAAAGACAAACCCTCGACCCTAGTCCCGCGACGGGTCATTGGTCAAATCGAGGCTGACCGGTTTAAACCTAGTTTGACCAAACTCGTTCGGTCAATCTGACCCAGCTCAGAGTCTTGGCCTACTTTGGCCCAAATCACAAAATTCATCACAATATCATTCTCATGCTATTTCCAATTTCTATCATGTGAAAAACTATCAACATAAGGAAATATATTCCAACTTACAAAATATCCAATTCAATTAAATTCTCGCATAATAAAATAGTATAAATAACCGTCTCACACAAGGGTAAACTTTTCTATAAATTTTATCGATAAAACGACGCCATTTACTCATACGGACTCCGAATTGAGTGATTCAAGAGGCTAAACCACCAGTTTTTCGATGCCGTTCACTCTGTCATATTTTTGGAAACATTGGAAAACGTCTCGGTCCGGTACTGACGCGTTCCAGCCAACACGCGGACTTGTCACAACACATAATTCCTCATCCAAATTTGTTCTAAACAATAATATACAAATGGTTAACATAAATTAAACATAAGCATACTCATCTTACTCCATTCATTCATTTATCAACAAGATCGTCTCAAACAACAACAAACAACAACAACAACAACAACAAACAACAACAAACAACGAATACAACTACTAATGTGACATTAATTCGTCGAGTAACTCGGAATAGTTACCTTAAGTTAGCAAAGAGATAAGTAATAACTTGAGAAAGCTTCTATAACCCAAAATTACTCTTTATCTTCAACAACATATGAGTCACCTAACTCATCTTCAAAATCTTCACCTATAAGAACAACAAAAACACAATTATTAAGCTTAAATTCGAAACCCTAAAAAAAGTGTCTTAAACAAAATTTGGGGGAAATGAAAATAAAGCTTACTAGTAGATGAGGATTGAAGAGAGGATTCCAAATATATAATTTTTATGCGATTTGGTGGAGAAATGAAGAAGTTATGGTGGATTTAGGGATTGTAAGGAGGTTATTTTGAAAGGAATTTGGTGTTTGAGAGAAGGAAGTGATAGAATGAGAATTGAGGAAATGAAAGATGAAGAGGAGACCCATGGAGGATGGAGGGTGCATGGTTTTGGGTAGGGTGTTTGGGTGAGTTTCAATTGTTTACGTTTTGGTTCGTTTAACGAAATTAGAAATATTAAATCGAACGCGATTTCCGAAAAAATTAAAGTTCTTAAACACGATTTTACTAAAAGATTAAGTACTCATATGCCCAATATCCAAACTCGTTTACCCAACGACCGTAAGAAATGGGAAAATCCCAATTTTACGACTTTTATCCGAAATCTATTTTATAGTTTAAATCACTTTAGTAAGAAAGGTTTAAATATAGTTTAAATCAATTTTAAACATTTCTAAACTATCAAAAATGATTACATTTCTTCAAAATAAAATAAGGTTATATTTTATCAAATAAATTTTATTTCAAATAAATTAATATTAAATTAAAATAGATTAAAATATTACTCTTAAAATATAATAAAGGTCTTCAAATTTACGGGGTGTTACAATCATCCCTCCTTTTAAGAAGTTTCGTCCCCGAAACTTAGAAGAAGGAACATTGTATATATGTAGGTCTATCTCTTTAAAATCAAGTAAACAAAATCTTCAAAATATGAACGTATGAAATATAAGTGTCTTTTCAATGGAACGGAATATCCTCGCTACCGTCCAAGAACATCAACATTCCAAATCAAAGACATAAAAATATATATTTTTACACCAACAAATGAGAAAACCAATTATCGGACGTCTCCAATAACGAGCTTTACCACTCATTGACGTTAAAACCAGTGGAAAACATTAAAACATTTCCAAAAGTCTTTAGTTCGAAACTCTATAATAAGGATAATAACTCCACTAGCTATGACCAAACTCTAACTACGACTTTTAAACAACTAGGCAAGGACTACTAACGCGGAGAGTATTTAAGAGAAGGAGAGGAACACTCGAAAGGATAGCTAAAACTCACAAGAATTAGATAAAGGAAAGAGAATCACCTCACGAGAAAAGTTCGGGATATTTAGCTAACATAGAAGATTCAGGCTCCCAAGTTTCTTCTTCGACATTTCCACAACGCCAAAGGATACGAACTAGGGGCACAACTTTGTTTCTAAGTTGCTTGTTTGCCCTTTCGAGGATTCGGATCGGCCTTTCTTCCAAAGCCAAGTTAGGTTCCAAATCTGGGATTTCTTCTTGAATAACATGGCTCGGATCACTAATGTACTTCCTCAACTGAGATACATGGAAGACATCATGAACCTTGCTCAAATTCGGGGGCAACTCTAAACGGTAAGCAACGAGACCAATCTTCTCAAGTACACGGAAAGGTCCAATGTATTTGGGACTCAGCTTTCCTTTCACACCAAACTGTTTTACCCCTTTCATAGGTGATACTTTAAGGAACACTCGATCATCAACCTCAAAGGCAAGTGGTCGACGACGGACATCGGCATACGATTTCTGTCGGTCTTGAGCGGCTTTCATACGCTCTCGAATGATCTCAACTGATTGATGGTTTCAGATTACAAATCGGGTCCCAACACATGAGCATCTTGGACTTGATCCCAACAAACAGGACTACGGCACTTCCTACCGTACAAAGCTTCATAAGGTGACATCTTGATAGAGGAATGATAGCTATTGTTGTAGGAGAATTCGACAAGAGGTAAACATTTCTCCCAAGAAGTGTGGAAGTCTAAAGCGTAAGCACGGAGGAGGTCCTCTAAAGTCCGGATAGTCCTCTCGGTCTGTCCATCCAGTAGCGGCATGAAAAGCGGTACTCATCGGTAGCTTACTACCCATGGCCTCTTGCAAAGCGGTCCCGAAACGGGAAACGAATGAATCTAGGGTCACGATCTGAAACTATATCCTTAGGCACTCCATGGTAGCGTACTATCTCCCTCACATAGGCCTCAGCTAGGACATCTAATCTCCACGTCTCCTTGATAGGTATAAACCTAGCACATTTGGTCAATCGATCTACAACCACCCAAACCGCATCTTTTCCGCTAGCAGTCTTAGGTAAAGCCATCACAAAGTCCATGGAGATGGACTCCCATTTCCAAAGGGGAACATCCAAAGGTTGTAGCAAACCCCCGAGTTTCTGCTGCTCAATCTTCACTTTCTGACAGGTAAGACACTTGCTAACATACTCTAGGACATCAATCTTTATCCTAGGCCACCAAAACGGTAATCTCAAGTCTTTATACATCTTGTCACCACCAGGATGAATAGAGTAAGGAGAAAGGTGAGATTCATCAAGGATCTTTTTCCTCAACTCGGGTACTCTCGGAACATACATCCTACCTTGGTAACGAAGGTATCCATCACTATCCACCACACAATCCTTAGCTTGCCCAAGTTGGATTTTTGCTTGAATGGACTTGAAAGTAGCATCCTCAGGTAGGCAAGTACGGATCTCACGGTAAAAGTCGGGTTCTGCACTCAAGGCACCAAGATAGTCAAAGCCCTTCCCAACAAAGCTTATCCCTAGCTTTTGAAATTCTGTGGTAAGTTCATCAGGTAACACACGGATAGTGCTCAAAGAGTGACTAGTCTTCCTACTCAAAGGATCGGCCACCACATTTGCTTTCCCTTCATGAAAAATCAACTCGGCATCATAATCATTCACCAACTCTAGCCATCTTCTTTGCCTCATATTCAATTCTTTCTGGGTAAAGATCCACCTCAAACTCTTATGATCGGTATCAATGCGGCAATGAACTCCAATAAGGTAATGCCTCCATGTCTTCAAGGCATGTACCACGGCCGGTAATTCAAGATCATGAGCAAGATGAAGCGAGGAAAGGAGGTATGAACGGTAACGCTTATGGTCAAAGAAGAAAGGAAATTAGACAACAAGGAAACGCCAGGTACTCAAATCTCAAACAACAACATCAACCTAAGAGGTTCCGAAAACTTCTTAGCAACAAAACTTATAACCACATCACTCCCAAGGATTTCCTCAAAATGCTCATGTTACTTCATCCTAATCTATTCCCTGAAACAGGGTACTCCACTATAAGTGTGATTTCACCACTCCAAATTCTCAAACATCCACAAACAACTTCCACAAGATCAAGGTCAAAGTTCTAACAAAGCTATACTCATATCCAACTAGTGTCAACCATGGGTTTCCTAAAATAGTAAGGTCCTCAATCAAAGATCTGAATACTAAGCTATAAATTCCCAGAAAGGGTTCCTCAAATATTCCACCATTCAATTCCATCCATTTAAAGTCAAGTACTAAGCACTAGTATCCCAAGACATGTCTCACTACACTCCCCAAGGCTCTCAAATCCCAAACCTAAACAACAAAGCCAAGTTCTATAGCTTTAGGAACAAACGCAACTCACACTTGACAACCCAAAATCCACCAATTAAGAATACTCACTTTATCAAGGATCTAGGTCTAAGAATCATTAGGTATGTCTCATCACACTACCTAAGTCTTTCTAACATCACAACCTCTCAAAACCAGGGTTATGGGTTAACCATAAACAATCTCGTCAAAGGTCCAATTTTTCAACCAAGGTTAAGATTCCTCAAAAGAAAAAGTACTATCAAAAGGCGTTAAGGAGGATAAGTAAGGAACAAAGGACAAGTTAGGAGGGTACAAGAGTAACTTTCAAGGAAAGAGAAGAGAGAGTTTAGAAGAAGAATAAGCGCCAAGAGATAAAGAATAAGGCAAGGTACACAAAGAATGAGAAACATCTTCGAGGAAGTAGAAGCATTCTTCAAAGGTAAACAAATCTTCAGTCCTTGACAATAGGCACCAAATCTTGATCTTCATGTAGGTAAGCTCACGGTCATTGATCCAAGGACACAACACTCATTAAATGACAATCAACAAACATGTTAGAACCTAACAAAGAGCAATCACAAAGAGACTACAACATAAGGTCCTAAGTCTACCCATCCTACCCATCTCTCAAGTTTATTATTTTAAGGTCAAGTTATTTATATTGGGGGTGCACAAACGTGCGTCGGGAGCAAATATGCTCTGATACCAACTGTGACACCCTTATTTATTGCGGAAAAGTAAACACATACTTCTAGATAAAAACTGCATGGATATGTTTGTAATAGGTTCATTTGGGTAAAAACCTGTAATTTTTAAAACCTGAACCTGTTATAAAAATATCCAAATGGGAAGGTGTCAAACATGCAAGGTCTAAATAAATCTCATAAATAAAACATCGATAAAGTCGCGAAACAAAGTTATACAACCCAAATATGAAAAAGGGAGACATATGTTCCTAAAAAGTATATGACATAAAAAGTGTTTAAGGGTCACAATAAAATAAAGCCAATCTAGGTCCCAAGGTTACTTTGCTCGCTAGCTCGTCCATGTACCCCATATATGCATCACCTACCTGTCAATCGCATTTTATACAAATACGAAAGCCACAGTCAGTGGGGAGTAACTCCGAGTTCTCCCAGCCACGAAATGTCATAATTAATATAACATGTAAACATAAGAATATGAATATGAATAACACAAAGCCTTAGCATATAGATGCTAGACAATTGTGCTTATCTTGTGAACAACAATAAAACCACACATAGTCCTAGTATGTGAATACTAGACCGTCTTATACTACACTATCATGTGAATCACATAACATCCAAGAATCCAAACTCTATCAACCATAGCCGGCTTGCATCTCACCTTCTATGATTCATAGAATCATCAAACAAGAAAGGACAATATATCTAGAGACAGGCATAAGTTCTTAGGACAGTCAATATTCACTCTGTAACTCGAGTCTATACCACGAGGTAAGGTAAACACCCTAGTCCTATACCTGCGCAGACATAGCGACATGCGGAAAGTACCGCATCCAAGACCCATGATCACACACATGAGTACCCCTAAGGAGTCCACCAAAGGGTTGGCCAATACTTAAGCTCAGCACATACTTCTAAGAGTACGTCAGGAGGTCATGCCCTAACTTGGATATAAGCCCACCAAGCTAAGATACAAAGGCTATTAAGCGGTGAACATATACTCGTCAAAGACTATAAGGGCCTATCTATGACGAAGGCCGAAATACTCACCTAGGACCTAGTCCCAGCTTGAATACTTTAGCCCACACCACACAAGACAAGTAGGACACCCAATTAACCATAAGAGGGGCAAAGAGTCCAAACTTGCACACACACAAATGATCATACACACCCTAGCATATGAAAGACTACGTAAGAGCATATTCTGCTGACAATCCAACAATATCTCCAATATCAATAATAATCCAAATTCCAGCTAACCAATAGTACCATAATCCATGAGAACAAGCTAAAATGGCAAAGAGGCAATAAGACTCAAGCATAAGGCATCCAAAGCATCCAACAACCAACATGTGAAAAGATAATTACAATTATCAAGGCATAAACATAAAACATCCAATAACAACCAAACTAACCTCAAAGACAAACCCTCGACCCTAGTCCCGCGACGGGTCATTGGTCAAATCGAGGCTGACCGGTTTAAACCTAGTTTGACCAAAGTCGTTCGGTCAATCTGACCCAGCTTAGAGTCTTGGCCTACTTTGGCCCAAATCACAAAATTCATCACAATATCATTCTCATGTTATTTCCAATTTCTATCATGTGGAAAACTATCAACATAAGGAAATATATTCCAACTTACAAAATATCCAATTCAATTAAAGTCTCGCATAATAAAATATTATAAATAACCGTCTCACACAAGGGTAAACTTTTCTATAAATTTTATCGATAAAACGACGCCATTTACTCATACGGACTCCGAATTGAGTGATTCAAGTGGCTAAACCACCTAATTTTTCGATGCCGTTCAATCTGTCATATTTTTGGAAACATTGGAAAACGTCTCGGTCCGGTACTGACGCGTTCCAGCCAATACGCGGACTTGTCACAACACATAATTCCTCATCCAAATTTGTTCTAAACGATAATATACAAATGGTTAACATAAATTAAACATAAGCATACTCAACTTACTCCATTCATTCATTTATCAACAAGATCGTCTCAAACAATAACAAACAACAACAACAACAAACAACAACAAACAACGAATACAACTACTAATGTGACATTAATTCGTCGAGTAACTCGGAATAGTTACCTTAAGTTAGCAAAGAGACAAGTAATAACTTGAGAAAGATTCTAAAACCCAAAATTACTCTTCATCTTCAACAACATATGAGTCACCTAACTCATCTTCAAATTCTTCACCTATAAGAATAACAAAAACACAATTATTAAGCTTAAATACGAAACCCTAAAAAAAGTGTCTTAAACAAAATTTGGGGGAAATGAAAATAAAGCTTACTAGTAGATGAGGATTGAAGAGAGGATTCCGAATATATAATTTTTATGCGATTTGGTGGAGAAATGAAGAAGTTATGGTGGATTTAGGGATTGTAAGGAGGTTATTTTGAGAGGAATTTGGTGTTTGAGAGAAGGAAGTGATAGAATGAGAATTGAGGAAATGAAAGATGAAGAGGAGACCCATGGAGGATGAAGGGTGCATGGTTTTGGGTAGGGTGTTTGGGTGAGTTTCAATTGTTTACGCGATTTACGAGAAAATTAAAGTTCTTAAACACGATTTTACTAAAAGATTAAGTACTCATATGCCCAATATCCAAACTCGTTTACCCAACGACCGTAAGAAATGGGAAAATCCCAATTTTACGACTTTGAGCCGAAATCTATTTTATAGTTTAAATCACTTTAGTAAGAAAGGTTAAAATATAGTTTAAATCACTTTTAAACATTTCTAAACTATCAAAAATGATTACATTTCTTCAAAATAAAATAAGGTTATATTTTATCAAATAAATTTTATTTCAAATAAATTAATATTAAATTAAAATAGATTAAAATATTACTCTTAAAATATAATAAAGGTCTTCAAATTTACGGGGTGTTACAATGGCGGTCGATCGACCAACACGCGATTTCAGGCCATGTTAATTCTAATGTCGCGTAACTATAGGTTCCCTACATCCTCGCACAAATAATTTAGCTACTCGTGATATTGATGAAAACAACAACTAAATTAACGAAATAAACTACTGAATTCATGCTTGAATTAAATAAACAAACAAATAACATAAACGATAAATCGGTTTCGGGAGATCTAATCGTAGCAATTCTATACTACGAATGAAAGCAAACAAACTAAATATTGAAACAGATGAATACCGTGTAGAGGAATTGCAGAAGAGAGATAAAAAATCGATTGCAAAACGAACTTTATTAATGAAAGAGCAATAATCTACGAACCCTAATTATTTCCCTAAAGTTTCTGGTAAAAGACTTGATTAAAGCTTGATGAATAATTCCTAAAGTCAGTTACGTTATATAGAAATATACGTAACACTTATTTCTAAAACCTAAATATGATGGGCTTCCTTAATCTCGATCTTTTAATTCTCGTCAGAATAGCGGTGCGGTCGATCGACTAGGATAGGCAGTCGATCGACTGGTAAGCACTAAACAATAGCTTCTGGTTGTCGTGCATTGGTCGATTGACTAAGGGCAGCGGTCGATCGACTGATGTAGCTGACAGTCCACTTTTAACTTCTCGTGGATTTGTCTTTAGGGCCTCGAAATACGCACCAAGCTCGTTCCTTGAGTGAAAACTTTACGTCAAATGCAGTGCAAGGTACTCGGGGACGGATTTGGCTCAATATCTACTCATTTTCGCATAAATCTGCAATATTACATAAAAATACGAAAGTAGACGAAATGGGGCAAATAGTAGCATAAAACTACACAATTGAGCTTTGAAATGCGTGTAAAATGGGGTGTAAAACATCATATTTAGGACACGCATCAATGATTTTTGACATTATGAGTGCCATGGAATTATTCCAGAATGTTCAAAAATTCAAAATTCAAAATTTAAAATTTTTATAAATTAATTTGGATTTATTTCATAAATATTATGATTTTAAGGTAAAAAATGAGTATAAAATTAAATCAAGTTGAATTATTGTCAAAAATTGAGTGATGACTAATTTTTGAGTCCTAAAAAGTGTTAGGATAATTAACCTGAGCTTAAATGTGATTTAAGTGTTAATTAGTGATTTTAAAAAGTTATTATCACGCATTTCCATAAAACCGGGTTATATGTACGACTTAAGTTAAATAGGGCGATTTGGCACATCATTTGGCATGATAGGTACATATGATAATGCTGCATATTTCAATTGTTGAATGTCTTTTATTTATATAATTTTGAATTATGTAATTTTATCTTAGTATGGCCTTAGTTTTAATCGATATTACCCGTAATGAAAGGGAATATTGATTCGGTTGTAATTTAATGTGATCTCGTATCACTTTTATTTTTATTTCATTAGTTTTTTCATTTTACAAATGTATAATAGGAATAGCTTTTTATTTTTATTATTATTTGTAATTATGGAGCATCTTCAAAGACGGTGCCATTCAGAAAGGTGATCCGACGAAGACGGTGTCTTGGGAGGCGTGCCACTTGAAGATTCAAGGGACCAAAGGAGTTGGTTTCAGAATATCTAATAGATTATTTGATTTTCTATTTTAGGAAGGCCATACTAGGAATTTTATTTATTGCTTTGCATTTCTTTTAATATGTTGCATGCATTGCCAAATCGCCATAACAACACATGCATATCATATCGAGTTATCGACCGTGTCAATTATAATTATCGTAGTTCACCGCTTTAGTTCACTTAAAACGTGATAGATAATAAATTGACAAGACCTCTCACATATAATAATTGAGATATAGCCTTACCAAATAGTAGAAACCCATGAAGTACCAATTTCATAAGGGAGTTAATCCGGCTTCACCGTAATACAAACCTTGTTACATTGGCGAAGTGGGGTAGTAAAATGTTATTACATCGAAATTTGGATTGAGCTCATCGGAAGTATTCGTGACTGTAGTCGCATGTGTACGGGCTAAAGATGAAAATTAGAGTAATTTTTATCGACCGACAGTTCTAAAAGTAGAATCGATTAAAGAGTTAATCCACCGAGTTATATTAATAAGGGATGAATCGGCTCACCGTACCCGTATTAATATGAATTTGGATCTCGGAATCATTTATATAGTTGGGTGGAGGTCACTATATAAATGCAATACTTGTAGTTATATTTACGAGTATTATTAAAACGATAGATGATAATTAATTTCTTCATTTCTATTTTGTAGTCAAATTTGTTTTATCAAACGCAATGGCAACTCCAATCACGTCCGCATCCACTAGTTCCACCACGCTTACCAATGTGTCATGGCTCCGATCCTTCATGGATCGTTGTAAGTTAGAAAAGAATGGGTCTAATTTCGCCGATTGGGACGCGCAACTTCGCTTGGCCGGGCAGGGTGACGACAAGCTTCGTTACCTTACCGGGGCATCTCCCTCCGAACCTAATGCTAGGTCCACTACCGCCGCAAGGCAAACCTATGAGGTTTACCAAAAGGAGTCTGCCGCGATCTAAAATGTGTTGATCTTTGCTATGGAGGCCGAACTCCAACGAAGTGCTATAAAGATTAGCACCGCTCATGAGATCTACATGAAGCTTGTGAACATGTTCTAGGGTCATTCAATATGAGGCGGCTGCCGCATTCTTTGATCTTAACATCAAAGAGGGCCAAAAGGTGAGCCCTCATGTGCTCAAGTTGATGGAGCATGTTGAGACCTTGAAAATGCATAAGGTGGAAATTCCCAATGAACTCGTAATTGATCGAATTCTTCATTCCCTCAACAAAATCAAAGCATATGTTCAATTTCGGATGAATTTTAATATGCAAGATAAGAAAGTTTCCCTTGATGAGTTGCATAAAATGCTTGTGCAAGCCTAAAGGGACATAGGGCTAAGTGTTAGCACCACCAAAGACGTTCTCAATGTCAATCATAAGAGCAAGGGAACCTTCAAGAAAGGCGGGAATAAGGGGAAGAAGCGAACTCCCAACAGGAATATAGCTAAAGCTTGTGAAGCTAGTACCTCCAAGCCCAAGTACAGTGCCCCCACCGGGGACAAGTGCCACTATTATTGTGGTGTTGGGCATTGGAAGAGAAACTGTTCCAAATACCTTGGCGACATCAAAGCTGAAAAGGTTATTCCAGTAGGTATATAACTATCCCTATCTTTTATGTTTCAATCTCAACTTTGCTATGTTGATACAAGTTGTGATGATTCCCCTTTTTTATTGTAAATAGGGCCTCCTACCAAGGACAAAGGCAAGGAGAAGCAAGCCTAGAGGATCATATGGGAAGCTAGAGTAGCCGATCGTGGTGATGGATCAATGAAAGCTTGGCTTTTAGTTGCTTTGTTTTTAAATTTATGATGTATTTGAAGTTTTTAGAACTATTTTGATTTCCTTGTGTGACTTGGAAATTGGCTTGTATCCTTTAAACACAGGTTGTATTTTGGATATTGGTGACTTGGTTTGCAACCCAAGTCACTTGTTTTATTATGATTACTTGTCCTAAAAACATCATCATTAATTACTTGCGTAGAGAAACCTTAGATAGACAACTTAAATTGATCAAATAGACGATTATGATGATGGGATCCTTATATGTCCATAAGCTATGAATTTGATTCTCCTTATGTCATCATTACTAAAAGTAACAACTTACTTATGTAAGATCAATTAAAGTTGTAATGAGTTTTTGAACTCATCAATTAGGGAATTTAAGATACCATATGGACACATTATTCTAAACGAATGGTCAACCATGAGATACCTAGAATAGAGAGTCTATTAAACAGATGACATGGATAAGACTCGTATATTATCAAGCTGTCATGTTAGGATGGCCTTTTGAAAGCAAATACATAGTCTAGGTAAACTTCTAATACTCCGTTAAATATATATGTTTGTGACTCACAAAACTATCTCTCAAGAATATAGATGTATTTCTGAGAGATAGAGTGGGAGTAGATTGAATCGTCACAAACATCACTTATAGTTAAAATGTGACTTTGTGAAAGTAATAGAATTATAGAGTGAGAGTGTAGATGAACTATAGTCTATGAAGATAGAATGGAAGTATAGTTCAGTGGGAGTTTATCGCACATGTCTTATTGTTTAAAAATATTACTTTGTGAAAGTGATCGTATCATGACCTTGTTACATACTGTGGACAAGGCCCTCGGGAACTGCATCCTCGGGATCCACACCAGGCATAATCGACTCGAGTTCTTTCGAATCGAATTAAGACAAATTAGAGTCGCCACCAAGTTTTTTGGGAACTTGGAACCGTTCAAGTCAAATTTACACCTTTCATCGAAAAGCATACAGCCAATCGACTACGAGTGATTAAAAATAAAGACTTGTACCCTATATCACTCGATTTGAATAACTCTCGTAATCCAATGGTGTTTAGACGGATCCACAAACCATAGATCTTGAGTAAGGGGTGAGGGTACGTGTTAGGAAGCCCGTAAGGACACCTAACCCCGCCCGTCAATAACGGCCTCTACTAAGTCAAGTGCCAGATTTTAAACAAGGTCATAGCTACTACGATATATGATATGCAAACATCGTTTTCAAAACCCTAACATGTGAAGTTTCTATGTCGATTTAGATGCAACTAAACTAACTTTGTCAAAGTTGTAATTTAGCATGTCGGTTGATTGATTTAACAACATACAAAACAAAGCAAACAAGGCTTAGGGGGAATGGGGGAGCCGTTGGGATCTATCCTATTACAACCCAGGCATTTCATGCCGACACAACGATAAATTAAAGATACAACTCGATCTAAATACAACGCTATTCACAAAACCGTACATGACACATTACACGGCCAATTCGGCCTAGGGAAACGTGCTCAAGGGGGTGGCCCACGACTTACATGACTCATGGCCTTGGGTCACTCCTCGTGATGCGTGCTTTCACTTAATCTTATCGAATTAGACATAGGGCCACACACCAAAGCACGCATTAGCATAAATCGGGCCATGTTGCTTTAAACAACATGCGATTTACTACGCTCTTACATGCATTGGGGCATAACCATCTAACCAAACAAGACTAAGGTTTTTGAAGAAGTTTTGACTCGATAAAAGTAAAACAAACTTGAAAATTACAACTCGATGAACAAACTATAAATTACAAGCTACGAAACGACAAAGAACAAATGATATAAAACAAACGAAACAAGAAAAGGCACGGCCACCCTCACGGCCTAAAGCCACGTCCACCCTAGTTCCTAGGTTAAATTCATTAGGTTAGATAGATTTGCGAAGCGATGCGGGATGTACATTAGAAAACGATGATAAAAGAGGTCAGAAAGCTTTGCCTAAAACTGGGTGCTCTACACGGCCTAAAGGGTCGAATTAGGTCAAGTTCGCTAATTAATTTAACTCATCGAGTGTTAATAAGAAGGTGCTAATCACGCACTCTTATACTAGCGAGAAATTATGTGAAAGAGAAAGATGCATTCAATTAAGTTACAGAATTGTTAGTTGATTTTAATGCTTGTGTCGAAGCCACCTAAAGTGTCTAATTAGGTTATTAAATTGATCTAATGTCATCTAAATGAGTCATATGTTAACAATCAGAGGTCGAACTAACATGTGAATGGTCCTTGGGCAGGTTGAATTAAACGTAACAAGAGAGGGGTCAAAAGCGAGGAACGAAGTTAGAAATCGTTTTATTAATGCCCTACCTTGAACACGAGGATATGTAAGTGAAACGGGGTGTACGACCGACCGATGTGGCGGATTTCTTTCCCATCTCAAGTCAACGCGGGTGTTCGTGGTGGTACTTTAACTCATACTCGGACTAAACTAGTTTCATAGTTAACGAAAACAAACGATAAACAAACGATAAACAAAGTAAAAACGAACTATAAAAAAAACAAACATAAAATAACGAAATAAAAGGGAGAAGAGGAGGATTTGATGAACCCTCAACCTACATGTATCGTTGACACCGTCTTGGTTGTAATCGATGGTAGATTTTATCACGAGAGGCCGTCGTCGACGAAGGAACAAAGCAAACAACACGTTTTTTGTAAATCTGGACAACAACTTTCAAACTGCAATTTCTCACTCGTTTCATGGTGAAAATTAGATTTAAAAGATGTTTTTAAAACTAGAAAGAGAGTAGAATAAAGATATTAAAACAAACCACGCTCGTTCTGAGTTATTGGGCACGAAAAACGAGCACAAACAGAATCGGACAGACAGAAAGCGCAAAACAGAGTGTATGACACTCTGTTTTTCGAGGGGATTCGTGTACTCTCAAGATCAATTTGGCGCGTGAATCTTTGTCTAAGATGTAGATGGATGTTATGTGGTTAACTAGGAACAAAAAACTCGAATTTTAATGGAGGTTTGAGGGTTGAACGAAGGGTTCCAAAGAGGACACACAAACTGATTCTCAGTTTTGTATGTCGGTTTTGTCGAGGGTTTTTGAGAGGCAATTAGGGTTTGTTTATGGAGTTTAAAGCTTGTAAGTGACGGTAGTATGTATGGAGAACTTAGAGCCATGAATGTATGGTAAAGGGGAGGTATTTATAAGGAGTTTCGAAGGGTAGAAGTAGGGCAACAAGCAGTCGGGCCTGTTTCGCATAGCTGCTGTCCATCAGCTATTTCGTGGAGTTTTTAGGGTTTGTATGGGGGGTTTTCTTGGTGGTTAAGCTAAGGTAATATGGGTAGGATACTAGAGTATGGTGTAGGGTTATTGGGCACGGGTTTAGGTGGTGTTTGGAGCGGGTTTTGGGCTCGGGATTTGAGCACGCAAAACAGGGGGGCTGCTTGTGTTGCGGGATGTTTGGGGAGTACTTGGGACGGGATTTGGGCCGTGGGTATGGGGGTTCGAACTGGGGTTGGATGGGTAGAGGCCTAGGTTGGTTAGTGTACTCGAGATTCGTGCCAACTCGTAAAGAAAACGGGCTCAAAAACCGAGCTATAATCGAGCTCCAAAACGTGTGGTTAAAACGAGTTTTCGATTTTCAAATTCGATTTTTCAAATCAAATTAACACATTAAAATCAATGATTTTTCAAATCAAATACACTCATAAAATGATTTTTCAAATCAATTATTTATTTTATTTTCAATAAAATAAACTTGAGAAAATAAATTCAAAATAAAGTAAAATGAATTCACCTTAAAAAAGCTTTAATTTAAATATCATTTAAATTAATAAAATGCTCCGTCGACAACGCTCATTTTACATCGTAAAACGAACCCAAATAATGACAATGACAACTAAAGAATACATGTGTCCTATCATCATCGGGTGTTTGTCGGGTTCTCTATAAATTCCAATATCGACGGATATGGGTATCTACAGAGCCCCCACTTTGACTGAGGCTTGGACAAGGCGAAAGTCAAAGTATACCCCAGGTTCCTTTCGACCTGAGGATTCTGCGGGTCGTTTATAGTCCATTAGACTTGCGTATATAAGCTCGCCAGCCATAAGAAGAGATCATACCTGAAACTTCGCTGGGGATTGACTCTTGCTTTTGTTGTGTCGAATTATCGTCGTTGGTCGTTGACCCATAAAATGCATATATGGTGGATTGAGCCTTATCCTTAGGCGCCTACGTATCCGTTTCTGACGGAATCAAACCCGCGTCGTAGTTCGGCAACTGCTGACACATGCCCAAAGTTTATCATCTACTGGCATTTATCCAAAATTCATCATCTGTTGACACTTGCCCAAAGCTTATCATCTGCTGGCGGGTGCCCAAATGGGACGGGACTTTCCGAGGAGGTTGCCGCCGCTTTCATCATTTGCTTTCAGCTAAGGAATTCTTCCATTTCATACTCTTGTATTGAATTGAATTCTTGGTGGATGCCATCCTTTACATCTTGATAATGGTCTCTGAAGCCAACGGCTTCAGAGCCCCTAGTTTGCAATGGCTCTAAAGTCGAAGACTTTAGAGCCCCCAGTTGAAGCATATCCTGCTATATTTGAAACATAGAAAATGTACAAGCCATAATCATCACATAAGCACATTTGGATCATCGATCTTAAAATTGGATTATTTGAAAGATTGGGTCATCGACCCGAAAATTGAATTTGAAAATTTTGAATAATTGGGCCATCGACCCGAAGTTTAAATTTGACATCACTTGGTATGTTAGGCCATCGACCCTTCAAAAATTGAATTTGAAATTTTGAATTTCGAAAGATTGGGGTCATCGACCCGAAAAGATTCCACTACTTGGATCATCTATCCATAATTCGCAAAAAGTTTTTGGAATTTTGAAATTTTGAAATTTTTGAAATCGAACCTTGATGGGTGAGCATGAAATACGACTTAGACACTCCGTATGACCCGTAAACAACGTGGGCGTAGCCCGCTACCGTAAAACAAAAAAGGAAAATAAAACCCTAAGTGTGCACGGGTTTTAATTCAATTATGGACTTGTTGGGGGTAAAAATGTAAATTGGCCATTCTGGCACCAAAAGATGGCAAATGGGAATCACTAGGTCGCCGGACTTGAGACATAGATATCGTATGGCATGGGCGTGCTCCCAAGGGCACATGGGAATCAAGATCACTTGGCATTGACAAGGTGAATTAAACTCATGGAGCAACAACGTTAGCTTCGCCTAGACACTAAACACAGACTGATTTTATAAGAACAGTTGGACATCACACATCACTCTTGTTGGGAACATTCTGCCACTCTTCTCCTCGCCTCCTTTCTTTTCAGCGAGTATTCATCATTTCTTGCCACCGCCTTCTTTCTTTTCAGTGGGCTTTTACTATTTTTCTTCCACGCCTTCTTTCTTTTCAGCGGGTTTTTCATAGTTTCTGTTCCCAACACAAACCCACATCTATGTGACTCAGCATCTTTGCCTAAACCATTAGGTAAAGCTCATTCTGAGACTCGATACTATTCATCCGAACCTATATCCTCATCCTAGCCTACATCGAGTGCTAAGACTGACTCAAACAAAGGTGGCTTCATTCGGACTTGGTTAAGACCCGTAAGAAACCGACAAGATGACAACTTGGATGATGGGTGGATTGAATCCCTTATTCTGAAGGACTGCCTACGTATTCGCGTGGAGCGAAATCAAATCCGACGTAGTTCGATCGAGGTGCATAAACATGGCATTTTGATTGTGTGTACACACTCAAAGGTTTCACCTAAGGTATCATGTCGTATCCCATTCTAGCCTGTAAGGTACCGTTTTATCCCGTGTCTAGGGTTGGTACAAAATGTTGTGATTCTTTGGGATGTGGAGCTTGGTAAAAATAGGTTCGCAAGGTAAACCATCATTCTGAAAGTTCGTTTTGTGGTGCTAAGGCTAAGGGCTATGGCTTCTGATGTGATTGGAAATGGTGTCTCGGGTTTGATGAAACCACGAGTGCAAATGGGTTGAAAAATGATGTGGGTTCAAATTTCCATGTCTGGACCTTAAAGGCTGGGTGTAACAACACAAGCGGAATAATTCTCAAAATTCCCGACTATCCCTTTGTAACTGTCTCAGGAAGGACTTAGAGGGTAAAGAGGTTACTACTTAAGCTTTTGGGCTTCGCCCATTGAACTTCAACTATGGGTACTTGACTTGACTTCTGGCTTCCGTAACTTCGACATTCAACCAAAAGCATTCTGCAATAACTTCAACATCTTTTTTTTCTTTTTTTTCTTTTTTTTTTTCTTTTTCTTTCATCACTTTTCTTTTTTCATCTTTTCATTCTTTTTTTTTCATCTTTTCATTCTTTAATCTTTTTTCTCTCTTTGAAAAAGATCTTCTATTCATTCTCTTAGTCATAAATGGATACATTTTGAAAACTGGGCTTCGCCAACTAATTTGGGTCAGAATTAACAAATCCTTGTTACAACGGGTTGGTCTCTTCTTTCTTCGACAGGGGATGATTCTGTGGGAAAAAGGCTTGCCTTCCGTCATCGATATGGAAAACAAGGAGCTAGTCCGGGTTTGTCCTAGAATCATCTAAAAGCTTGTCAAAAGCACTGGTTCTGATAGAGGTTTTCTACCGGCAGACATGGAATAGGTAAAGGAATCAAACACGGGATCCTGGTGCACCTTCCATTTTGAAACGGGACATATTTCTACCCCAGGGATGCCTTTGAGTGTGTTGTGCATTTTATCATGCTTTTAGAATGATTGAGGATTGAAAACAAGACAAATTGGGAAACGAAACTGCAACCTTTTATTGGAATGGCAAAAGTTTAACAGACTCGAAAGAACGATTCCTAGGACACACCCTAGGTAATCGCGGAACAAACGACTCAACTTCAAGAAAAGAAAGTCCTAGACTCGACTCGACTAAGATAAGAAAACAGATCCCGACTCATAATTTTCAAATCTAGTTTTGAGCTTTCCCTTGTTCAGTTGTCAACTTAGATGCTCGGCTCTCGTCCTTGATCCCTGTGATGGTTTGCCTCCATCCCGAGGTAGTCTTCTGAGGATCTACGCTAGTGATGGAGGTTGGTGAATCGAATTGTCTTTTATTAACTTCGTTAATGAGAGGAGTATATTCTAGAGCAAGACTCCCGACTTGAATTTCATTCTTCGGGTTTGGCAAGAATTCAAAGCAATCCACAAATATTTTCCCGATAAACACCCATTTCAAGTGACATGGGCGGATAAGATGGGAATAATCGACATTGTCTTCGACAGAAACAAAGTTGGCGTGATCGCCTAATGGATTGGTGATGTTATTGGGTTTAACAGTTGGGATCGGGAGTGTTCCATTCTCAATCATGTCATGGATTTCGTGCTGCAATCGATGGCACCTTTCAGTATCATGGCCTTTCCCTTGATGAAAGGCACAGTAGTCATTTGGTTTATACCATTTACCTTGTTGATCAGCGGGAGGGTCCGGAGTTGGACCAATAGGCTTCAGCTTTCCTTGGGCTATGAGCCTTTGTAGAGCATATGTATAAGTGCATCCGATATCGGTGAATGCCCTTGGTGTTTGGCGCTGCGGATTCTTCGATTTCCCTTCTAAGATATTGATGGCTTCATCAATATGGGTCGTTGCCGGGGCCTTAGCCTTAGACGATGAGGCCCCTTGGTACCCTTTCGGCTTTTCAGCCTCTGCCCTTATGACATCATCTTCTACCTTTATCCCGATTCTTATCAATTCTTTGAAAGAGCCAAAATTCTGGTATTTCAGAGCATTGCGGTAAATAGGTCGTAGATTCTTTACGAACTTATCTACCATTTCAACTTCACAAGGGCTTCTTGGCTAATTTCACGCTTTCAGCGCGCCATCTTGCAAGGAATTCAGTAAAGCCTTCTTTGTCTTTCTGTGTCATCACCTCCAATGTTCTTATGTTGGTTTGAATCTCGACATTATCAGCATAGTGCTTGCAGAACTCCACCGTAATATCTTCGAAGGTGGGGAAGTTCTTAAGGTCCAGATTGTAGAACCACGCCTTCGGGTGTTCATCCGGAGATTGAGCGAAAATTTCAGAGAGCATGTCAGCAGGTACTCCCTTCAGTGCTAAGTACCCCTTATAGGCCTTAACATGGTGGACTGGATCTTCTGTGCCCTTAAACTTTGGGATATCAGTGAGTACCATGTTTGTGGGCAACTTATCCTGAACTGGGGCATAGGCCCTAGCATTTTCGTAGTGGATGTTCTTCCCTTGGGAGAGCTTCAGACGGTCTTCAATGAATTTGAACTGTTTCTCCAGATCAGTCAGAGGTGGGGTAGATGAAGAGGAATCTTCACCCAGCTTAGATTCGATTGCATCCATTCTGGTCATCATGAGGTTCACAGACTCAGTGAGTTTGTTAACAGCATCTTCCATTGGTTGACGTCGGGTTTTTGGCGGCCTTTCTACAAGAAAACCCTGAACCGAGTCAATATTCAAATGTAAGAGCCCCTGCACACTTAAGGACACAACACCAACTTGACTCAAACAAAGACTCGACTTATGACTGACTAACCAAAAGGTTTGACTCACGGTTGGATTTAGACCTCGATTAATTTTAGACTCGACAAGACGGCATGACTCAAGCTGTCATAGCTCAATTCTAAACTGGACTCGGTGTGACTAAACCCGTGATTGGACCCACATGACTTGAAGCCCAAGAGGTGAGCTTGGGTGACCCAACAGGGTCGTGTTCTAGATACTTAGAACGAAACACGCCTAGCCAAACACGGCCAGGACCCGGACACGACTCGACGCATTTCATGCTTGGTTAAGGTTCGAGAAACATTTCGGATTGAATTTGAAAGAAAACGAGAGATCGATTTGAAAATGAGATTTAAAATGGGCAGCATGCCGGCTATAAAAGCTCATTTTGGGCCGAAAAATCTGGTCCTACTTGGGCAGCATTCCGCGTTTTTAAAATCATGCTATTTTGAAAGTAAGTTGTTCAAAAGTTCGGTTTTGAAATCGATACGGAAAATTTGAAAAGACTCGGGAAGTTCATTTCGCACATTGTCATTCTCATGCTATAAGGATGTATGCTCTTAGACATCTCTAAGTCTCGGCAAGTCTTCTACAAGAAGGTCTATGCCCTCCATCCTTTTTGGGTCTTATAGAGCAAGGGCCTTTAGGTAGAGTACCTAGAAGAGCATCCCCACCATCAAGAACCATGACGAGGCGGAGCGGAAGCAAGCAATGTGCAAGTTCCTGGCATAGTGGGACGTCGCCCCCCACGCATCACAAAGAAACGCTGGGACGGCCCGGGAAAGTCCTTAAGGGTTTATGCATGAATCGTAGCACTATGAGTAATGTTTTACTTTCCAATACTTTCTTTTCAAGTTTCACCTCGAAGGAAAAGACCCTAGAAACAAAGTGTAACTAGTCCTCTTTTCCCCGAGTCGCCAAATCAGGACAAGGCCCTCGAACTCTGCGTCCTCGGGATCCACACTATGCATAATCGACTCGAGGTTCTTTCGAATCGAATTAAGACAAATTAGAGTCGCCACCAAGTTTTTTGGGAACTTGGAACCGTTCAAGTCAACTTTACACCTTTCATCGAAAAGCATAAAGCCAATCGACTACGAGTGATTAAAGATAAAGACTTTTACCCTATATCACTCGATTTGAATGACTCTCGTAATCCAATGGTATTTAGACGGATCCACAAACCATAGATCTTGAGTAAGGGGTGAGAGTACGTGTTAGGAAGCCCGTAAGGACACCTAACCCCGCCCGTCAATAACGGCCTCTACTAAGTCAAGTGCCGGATTTCAAACAAGGTCATAACTACTACGATATATGATATGCAAACATCGTTTTCAAAACCCTAACATGTGAAGTTTCTATGTCGATTTAGATGCAACTAAACTAACTTTGTCAAAGTTGTAATTTAGCATGTGGGTTGATTGATCTAACAACATACAAAACAAAGCAAACAAGGCTTAGGGGGAATGGGGGAGCCGTTGGGATCTATCCTATTACAACCCAGGCATTTCATGCCGATACAACGATAAATTAAAGATACAACTCGATCTAAAATACAACGCTATACACAAAACCGTACATGACACATTACACGGCCAATTCGGCCTAGGGAAACGTGCACAAGGGGGTGGCCCACGGCTTACATGACTCACGGCCTTGGGTCACTCCTCGTGATGCGTGCTTTCACTTAATCTTATCGAATTAGACAGAGGGCCACACACCAAAGCACGCATTAGCATAAATCGGGCCATGTTGCTTTAAACAACATGCGATTTACTACGCTCTTACATAAATTGGGGCATAACCATCTAACCAAACAAGACTAAGGTTTTTGAAGAAGTTTTGACTCGATAAAAGTAAAACAAACTTGAAAATTACAACTCGATGAACAAGCTATAAATTACAAGCTACGAAACGACAAAGAACAAATGATATAAAACAAACGAAACAAGAAAAGGCGCGGCCACCCTCACGGCCTAAAGCCACAACCACCCTAGTTCCTAGGTTAAATTCATTAGGTTAGACAGATTTGCGAAGCGATGCGGGATGTACATTAGAAAACGATGATAAAAGAGGTCAGAAAGCTTTGCCTAACACCGGGTGCTCTACACGGCCTAAAGGGTCGAATTAGGTCAAGTTCGCTAATTAATTTAACTCATCGAGTGTTAATAAGAAGGTGCTAATCACGCACTCTTATACTAGCGAGAAATTATGTGAAAGAGAAAGATGCATTCAATTAAGTTACAGAATTGTTAGTTGATTTTAATGCTTGTGTCGAAGCCTCCTAACGTGTCTAATTAGGTTATTAAATTGATCTAATGTCATATAAATGAGTCATATGTTAACAATCAGAGGTCGAACTAACATGTGAATGGTCCTTGGGCAGGTGGAATTAAACGTAACAAGAGAGGGGTCAAAAGCGAGGAACGAAGTTAGAAATCGTTTTATTAATGCCCTACCTTGAACACGAGGATATGTAAGTGAGACGGGGTGTACGACCGACCGATGTGGCGTATTTCTTTCCCATCTCAAGTCAACGCGGGTGTTCGTGGTGGTACTTTAACTCATACTCGGACTAAACTAGTTTCATAGTTAACGAAAACAAACGAAAAACAAACGATAAACAAAGTAAAAACGAACTATAAAAAAAACAAACATAAAATAACGAAATAAAAGGGAGAAGTGGAGGATTTGATGCACCCTCAACCTACATGTATCGTTGACACCGTCTTGGATCGTAATCGATGGTAGATTTTATCTCGAGAGGTCGTCGTCGACGAAGGAACAAAGCAAACAACACGTTTTTTGTAAATCTGGACAGCAACTTTCAAACTGCAATTTCTCACTCGTTTCATGGTGAAAATTATATTTAAAAGATGTTTTGAAAACTAAAAAGAGAGTAGAATAAAGATCTTAAAACAAACCACGCTTGTTCTGAGTTATTCGGCACGAAAAACGAGCACAAACAGAATTGGACAGATAGGAAAAGCCGCGAAAACAGAGTGTATGACACTCTGTTTTTCGAGGGGATTCGTGTACTCTCAGGTCAATTTGGCTCTTGAATATTTGTCTAAGATGTAGATGGATGTTATGTGGTTAACTAGGAACAAGAAACGCGAATTTTAATGGAGGTTTGAGGGTTGAACGAAGGGTTCCAAAGAGGACACACAAACTGATTCTCAGTTTTGTATGTCAGTTTTGTCTAGGGTTTTTGAGAGGCAATTAGGGTTTGTTTATGGAGTTTAAAGCTTGTAAGTGACGGCAGTATGTATGGAGAACTTAGAGCCATGAATGTATGGTAAAGGGGAGGTATTTATAAGGAGTTTCGAAGGGTAGAAGTAGGGCAACAAGCAGTCGGGCCTGTTTCGCATAGCTGCTGTCCATCAGCTATTTCGTGGGGTTTTTAGGGTTTGTATGGAGGGTTTGCTTGGTGGTTAAGCTAAGGTAATATGGATAGGATACTAGGGTATGGTGTAGGGTTAATGGGCACGGGTTTAGGTGGTGTTTGGAGCGGGTTTTGGGCTCGGGATTTGAGCACGTAAAATAGGGGGGGCTGCTTGTGTTGCGGGCTCTTTGGGGAGTATTTGGGACGGGATTTGGGCCGTGGGTATGGGGGTTCGAACTGGGGTTGGATGGGTAGAGGCCTAGGTTGGTTAGTGTACTCGAGATTCGTGCCAACTCGTAAAGAAAACGGGCTAAAAAACCGAGCTATAATCGAGCTCCAAAACGTGCGGTTAAAATGAGTTTTCGATTTTCAAATTCGATTTTTCAAATCAAATTAACAAATTAAAATCAATGATTTTTCAAATCAAATACACTCATAAAATGATTTTTCAAATCAATTATTTATTTTATTTTCAATAAAATAAACTTGAGAAAATAAATTCAAAATAAAGTAAAATGAATTCACCTTAAAAAAGCTTTAATTTAAATATCATTTAAATTAATAAAATACTCCGTCGACAACGCTCATTCTACATCGTAAAATGAACCCAAATAATAACAATGACAACTAAAGAATACATGTGTCCTATCATCATCGGGTGTTTGTCGGGTTCTCTATAAATTCCAATATCGACGAATATGGGTATCTACACATACGAGCCATTGCATTACAATCCAAAGATGGTTACTCATGAGTAGATTTACTTTAAGGCGAGTGTCTCTTTAAAGGTAAATAGAGCTTTAGAGTACACAAATGCATAAGATTTACATGAAGATGTTGATCAAGATAAATTGTGTTAGGAATTGCCGCATTTCATTTTAATGAAAATGGCAAATAAAATTCGCTTTTCTAAAATGGAAATTTAGAGAAGGAGGTGTTTGAAACACAAAATATTAGATGAAGATCTAAGAATACTAACATATTATGCGTAGCTTTCTTAAGTGATCTTAGAATGATCTTAAGCAAGCATTAAGGGATTATACTTGTCGTTCATGTGATAATAGTGAATTGTTTCATTCACATGATTGAAGAATCATGATATACATGAAGTTAAGTGGGAGCTGGAATTGTTTCTCCATTTCTTATATGTTGATAACATATTATTTATTGAGAATAATGTACCAATGCTCTCTTCTGGCAAGAGTAATTGGGAGACTTGGAAAGGGATGCAAAGTATTCTAGATTTTGAATCTACGTGAGAGAATATTGGCATAGAGTTGAGAGTCTTATAAGGATAAGATATTTCACATCTGTTGTACAACAACAAGGTCAAATAGGCTATTCAAGTTGATGGAAGTAGAATTACTATGATGGAGTCATAATTATTCACTGAACCTATTAAGTTGTTGATCACATGAAATCGAATTCTAATGTTTCCGCCATTAGAATGATCATGTATGCCAAAAGACGCACGTGCCATGATGTGATATATGCTGAGAGCACAATAAGTCAATTAAAGGGATAATTCCCACATTATGGCTTGTGAAAGACTTAAAGAACATCCTTGAGATTCTTGAGAAGAATTAAGGATTCGATCACATGTTTGGATGACAAACTAAGTTGGGTGTTGAAGTGTTGCACAAACTTTAGTTTCCAACCTGTGGACAAGGCCCTCGGGAACTGCGTCCTCGGGATCCACACTAGGCATAATCGACTCGAGGTTCTTTCGAATCGAATTAAGACAAATTAGAGTCGCCACCAAGTTTTTTGGGAACTTGGAACCGTTCAAGTCAACTTTACACCTTTCGTCGAAAAGCATAAAGCCAAACGACTACGAGTGATTAAAGATAAAGACTTGTACCCTATATCACTCGATTTGAATGACTCTCATAATCCAATGGTATTTAGACGGATCCACAAACCATAGATCTTGAGTAAGGGGTGAGGGTACGTGTTAGGAAGCCCATAAGGACACGTAACCCCGCCCGTCGATAACGGCCCTACTAAGTCAAGTGTCGGATTTCAAACAAGGTCATAGCTACTACGATATATGATATCAAAACATCGTTTTTAAAACCCTAACATGTGAAGTTTCTATGTCGATTTAGATGCAACTAAACTAACTTTGTCAAAGTTGTAATTTAGCATGTGGGTTGATTGATCTAACAACATATAAACGAAACAAACAAGGCTTGATGGGAATGGGGGAGCCGTTGGGATCTACCCTATTACAACCCAGGCATTTCATGCCGACACAACGAGAAATTAAAGATACAACTCGATCTAAAATACAACGCTATACACAAAACCACACACGACACACTACACGGCCAACTCGGCCTAGGGAAACGTGCACAAGGGGGTGGCCCACGGCTTACATGACTCACGGCCTTGGGTCACTCCTCGTAATGCGTGCTTTCACTTAATCTTATCGAATTAGACATGGGGCTACGTACCAAAGCATGCATTAGCATGAATCGGGCCATGTTGCTTTAAACAACATGCGATTTACTACGCTCTTACATGCATTGGGGCACAACCATCTAACCAAACAAGACTAAGGTTTTTGAATAAGTTTTGACCCGATAAAAGTAAAACAAAACTTGAAAATTACAACTCGATGAACAAACTATAAATTACAAGCTACGAAACGACAAAGAACAAATGATATAAAACAAACGAAACAAGAAAAGGTACGGCCACCCTCACGGCCTAAAGCCACGTCCACCCTAGTTCCTAGGTTTGATTCATTAGTTAGATAGATTTGCGAAGCGATGCGGGATGTACATTAGAAAACGATGATAAACGAGGTCACAAAGCTTTGCTTAAAACCGGGTGCTCTACACGGCCTAAAGGGTCGAATTAGGTCAAGTTCGCTAATTAATTTAACTCATCGAGTGTTAATAAGAAGGTGCTAATCCCGCACTCTTATACTAGCGAGAAATTATGTGAAAGAGAAAGATGCATTCAATTAAGTTACAGAATTGTTAGTTGATTTTAATGCTTATGTCGAAGCCACCTAACGTGTCTAATTAGGTTATTAAATTGATCTAATGTCATTTAAATGAGTCATATGTTAACAATTAGAGGTCGAACTAACATGTGAATGGTCCTTGGGCAGGTCGAATTAAACGAAACAAGAGAGGAGAACAGAGATCTAAAAACAATCCCTGCTCGTTTTTAGTTATTGGGCACGAAAAACGAGCACAAACAGAACTGGACAGACAGGAAAAGCCGCGAAAACAGAGTGTATAACACTCTGTTTTTCGAGGGGATTCGTGTACTCTCAAGGGCAATTTGGCTCGTAAATCTTTCTCTAAGATGTAGATGGATGTTGTGTGGTTATGTTAGAACAAGAAACTCGAATTTTAATGGAGGTTTGATGGTTGAACGACTGGTTTCAAAGAGGACACACAAACTGATTCTCAGTTTGTAAGCCAGTTTTGTCGAGGGTTTTTGAGAGGCAATTAGGGTTTGTTTCTGTAGTTTAAAGCTTGTAAGTGACAGTAGTATGTATGGAGAATGTAGAGGAATGAATTTATGGTGAAGGGGGGGTATTTATAAGGAGTTTCGAAGGGTAGAAGTAGGGCAACAAGCAGTCGGGCCTGTTTCGCATAGCTGTTGTACATCAGCTATTTCGTGGGGTTTTAGGGTTTGTATGGGGGGTTTGCTTGGTGGTTAAGCTAAGGTAATATGGGTAGGATACTAGGGTATGGTGTAGGGTTAATGAGCACGGGTTTAAGTGCTGTTTGGAGCGGGTTTTGGGCTCGGGTTTGAGCACGCAAAACAGGGGGGGCTGCTTGTGTTGCGGGCTGTTTGTGGAGTATTTGGGACGGGATTTGGATGGGTTTTGTGGTGTTCTAGGTGCTGGGTTGTTGTGGGTAATGTGGAGCACGGGTTGGTGGTGATGGGTTACGGGTTTGGACCAAGTTTGAGTCGGTTTAGAAGGGCTTTCGATGGGCTATACAAACACGGGTAAAGGAAGGAATTGGGCTGTGTTGGGGGGGATGTTTGGGACGAGATTTGGTATGTGGATAAGGGGGTTCGAACTGGGGTTTGATGGGTAGAGGCCTAGGTTGGTTAGTGTACTCGAGATTCGTGCCAACTCGTAAAGAAAACGGGCCCAAAAACCGAGCTATAATCGAGCTCCAAAACGTGTGGTTAAAACGAGTTTTCGATTTTCAAATTCGATTTTTCAAATCAAATTAACACATTAAAGTCAATGATTTTTTCAAATCAAAAAATATATTTTATTTTCAATAAAATAAATTTAAGAAAATAAATTCAAATTAAAACAATAAAATGAATTCACTTTTTTTAAAAAAACATTTAATTTAAATATCATTTAAATTAAGAAAATACTTTGTCGACAACTCTCATTCTACATCGTAAAACGAGCCCAAATAATGACAATGACAACTAATGAATATATGTGTCCTATCATCATCGGGTGTTTGTCAGAAATTCCAATATCGACGGATACGGGTATCTACAGAGCCCCCACTTTGACTGAGGCTTGGACAAGGCGAAAGTCAAAGTATACCCCAGGTCCCTTTCGACCTGAGGATTCCGCGGGTCGTTTATAGTCCATTAGACTTGCGTATATAAGCTCGCCAGCCATAAGAAGAGATCATACCTGAAACTTCGCTGGGGATTGACTCTTGCTTTTGTTGTGTCGAATTATCGTCGTTGGTCGTTGACCCATAAAATGCATATATGGTGGATTGAGCCTTATCCTTAGGCGCCTACGTATCCGTTTCTGACGGAATCAAACTCGCGTCGTAGTTCGGCAACTGCTGACACATGCCCAAAGTTTATCATCTGCTGGCGTATGTCCAAAATTCATCATCTCTGTGACATTTGCCCAAAATTTATCATCTCATTGCCGCTTGTCCGAATGGGACGGGACTTTCCAAGGAGGTTGGCGCCGCTTTCATCATTTGCTTTCAGCTACGGAATTCTTCCATTTCATACTCTTGTATTGAATTGAATTCTTGGTGGATGTCATCCTTTACATCCTGATAATGGTCTCTGAAGCCAACGGCTTTAGAGCCCCCAGTTTGCAATGGCTCTAAAGTCGAAGACTTTAGAGCCCCCAGTTGAAGCATATCCTGCTATATTTGAAACACAAAAACGTACTAGCAATAATCATCACATAAGCACATTTGGATCATCGATCTTAAAATTGGATCATTTGAAATTGAAATACTGGGTTATCGACCTGAAAATTGAATTTGAAAATTTTGAATAATTGGGCCATCAACGCGAAGTTTAAATTTGACATCACTTGGTATGTTGGGCCGTCGACCCTTCAAAAATTGAATTTGAAAATTTGGAATAATTGGGCCATCGACCCGCAAAGATTCTACTACTTGGATCATCCATCCATGATTCGCAAAAAGTTTTTGGAATTTTGAAATTTTGAAATTTTTGAAATCGAACCTTGATGGGTGAGCATGAAATAAGACACAGACACTGTGTACGACTTGTAAACAACGTGGGCGTAGCCCGCTACCGTAAAACAAAAAAAGAAAATAAAACCGTAAGTGTGCACGAGTTTAAATTCAATTATTGACTTGCTGGGGGTAGAAATGTAAATTGGCCATTCTGGTGCCAAAAGATGCGATGAATGAGCGAAAACCCGACGCATCGTGCTAAAGACTGGTGTGAACTGGGGTGGGCCTAAGAGGCGCGCGACCCGAGGCCCACACGGCCAAAAAAACGCTACCCTAGGGTTGTCCCCCTAGGTGTTTCTTTCCCTTATACTTTCTATATATAAGGAAGAGTTGTATTGCCAGAAACAAAGTTTATTCTGCTTTCGCAAACTGGTGCAAACGACATAAATCATTATGAATAATCTAGCGAGTGCTATGCGAGCATGGGAGACAGACTTCACTGTCGCAGAGAGACAAGAATTAAAGACCGCTCAACTGGCGCAATTACTTCCCTTACGCCAGATCCGCCTTCAACCTGCTTTGTTAGAACACTGCCTTAGCTATTGGGATCCTCGTAACCATGTCTTTGATTTTCCTGAGGGGGAGATCTGCCCTTTACCGGAAGAGTTTTCTGCCCTGAGAGGATGGGATGCTGAGGCCATACCGGCTATACCAAAATTTCATTCGGGGTGGCGTGGAATCTATCTAGACTGTCTTGGCCTCTCCAGGACGGAGTCTGAGGATATAGTTACTGGTGACGAAGTCAACCTTCTTGCTATTCATCGGAAATTTTGCATCTTGCGAAATAGTACTTCACTGCCAGCGTACTGCCGCAGAGCATTTGGATTGATCATGTTACATCTTTATGTCTTCGAAGATAGAATGAACAGGACAACTTGCGTAGGACAAGCGAAGCTCATGTCTATTGTGTCTCAGATGGAGACGGGACATAATCCTTCCTGGATTATTCTTGCCGAAACCATTAGGGGTTTAGGCGCTAAGAAAACGAATCCTGATCTTGAATGGTCGGGATGCTCCCGTCTGTTGCAGGTAACAAAATCTATCCTCTTGATTTCGCTTCTCTTCGTTTTACCACAAATTCTTGTGTTATCGCCACGACTTATCTATATTTTGCCACCATTTTGTTGTATTCTGCCACGATTTTGTTGCATTCTGCCATGACTTTGCTGCATTCTGCCACGATTTTGCTTCTGTTGTCTTTTTTTCTTTCTTTTTTTCTTTCTTTTTTTTTTTATTTTTCTTTTTTCATTTTTTTTTCTTTTTTTTTTCACGTTTTTTTTCCTTTTTTCCTCAGGTGTGGCTTTGTGAGAGATTTTGGCTCTTTGCCCCGCCGCGTGAGCCAAACTCGTACCTCGCCCGTATGCTGACTATGCGTGCTAAGTGGTATGAAGACGAGCATCAAAATGACCTTACTTATTGGCGAAACAAGATGACAGAAGGAGGAGGTCGCCCTCTTTGCTGGTTTATGCCTTGGCTTCGCCTCAAATCTTTTACTATCCTTCCGGAAGATGATAAGACCAGACGTTTGCAATTATTGGGTTTGGAAAGGTCTATTCACATTTACCCCAACCGCGTTTTGCGTCAGATGAGCCGCAGACAAGTAATTCCCAAGTGCGAGGCTGTTCTGGGACGAGCAACAGAGCTACATCCCTCTATATATGACGACTGGCTCGAAAGGTGGCACCAAAGGCGTCTCTGGTATGTGTCTGCGCGTCCTCAGACTACTTGGGTATCGCCGTCCTACACTAAGTGGCTTAAAGAGAAGACTAAATCAGGTAAGGACTTGTGTCGGAAGGATGAGCTTGTCGACATCAGATATTATGACAAAGCCAGAAGCAGTCGCGACTTCTTCGCTAACGATCTTTCGTCTGCATCTGGACCTGAAACTAAGACCGAGAAAACTCCTAAGACCGACTCACAAAGGGCGACGGTGTGTGGGAAACGGTTGGGTTCAAAGGCACACTCGGGCTCAGCCTTGGAAGGAAGACTTGGCCATCGCTTGAGTGTAAAAGATAGGCTGGGCCCTCGGGAGGAAATGATGATCCCTCCTAAGAAGCGTGCCAGACATAACGCGACTACCCCTCCTCCGCAGGAGCCTCAGTCACGCGACTCAAAAGGCAAAGGGAAAAGGAAGATGTAGGAGCCTTCGACTCCAATCTATTATTTAATACTACTACTTATTATTTGTTGCTGGCTGGTTTTTTTTTTTGAAGGTTGTAATGGGCATCGCCCGATTTTAATAAGACTTACTATTTATTAAAATTCCCAGTTTCTGCATAAAATTTCATTTTATTAAAGGAAGGGTCGGTTGTACTCTTATAAAGAGCTGCCTACATATATGTTATCAACAGAATCAAACCGAACTCGTAGTTCCACAAAACAAGTGCGCTACAAACATCAGTTTATAACGCACAACAAGCAGCGAAGCAAAAGTGCCGCGGCTTAGACTCGCTCGCAAGCACTGCAATTCAAAATTTTATTTTGCGACATTGAGAATGAGCTCTAAGGATAATATTTCTTCAGTTGATCCAAATTCGTCGGATTTGCGAAGTCGTTTCCATCTGGATCTGTTAGTCTGACTGCACCTCCCGATAATATTTTCTTTACCAGGTAAGGACCGGCCCAGTTTGGCTTGAATTTTCCCCTCGGGTCGATTGGTAGTAAAGCGCGGACAGACTTTAGGACCAAATCCCCATCCTTTATTCCTCGAGGCTTCACCTTTTTGTTAAATGCTCTTTGTATCCTTTTCTGATAGAGTTGAACATGGTGTAGCGCATTTAACCATCGCTCGCCAAGCATGACCAAAGAATCATACCTAGCCTACAGCTAGTCAGCCTCCGGAACCTGACTTTCTAACAGAATTCTCAAAGAAGGTACCTCTAATTCGATAGGCTGAACTCGCTTCCATCCCATATGTCAAATAGAACGGAGTTGCTCCAGGTGGTTTGTGCGAATAGACGTCCTGTATCCCCATAGTGCGAACGGTATCTTCTCCGGCCATTCGCGATAATTGTCGGTCATTTTTCCGAGAATCACGGTGATTGTCTTATTAGCGGCTTCTCTTTGCGCCATTTGTTTGAGGTCGATAAGGTGACGACTTGTGGTGCTTGATTTTATACTTTTCAAGTATCACAACAGTTTCAGCCTGGAAGTGAGTGCCATGGTCGCTAATGAACTCATGCGGCACCCCATATTTGCAAATGATTTGATTCTGAATGAACTTTGCTACCTGCTTCGCTTGTAGCACTTTGTATGATTTCACTTCTACCCACTTCGTGAAGTAATCGATGGCGACTAGCATGAAACAATGCCCACCTGTTCCAGATGGGTTGACCTTTCCAATAATGTCGATTCCCCATGTTGAGAAAGGCCAGGGTGATGTCAAAGTATACAACAGTGATGGTGGCACGTGTTGTATGTTCGCAAAGATTTGGCAATTATGGCAATGTCCACATATTCGCGACAATCTATCTCCATCGTGGTCCAATAATACCCTAATCTCATGATTTTACGAACTAGCATATGGGCATTCATGTGTGGGCCACACTCCCGTCATGGACTTCTTCCATGACTCTTTTTGCGATTGGTGAGTCTATGCATCGCGAAGGATATTTTGGCGCGGTCTTCTTGTACAATTGTCCATCATTGGTTCTAACGAATCGAGCGGCTAGCATTCGAATAGCACGCTTTCCGCGGCTATCCATGTCGGGTAGATACTCTCCGATTCTTTAAATTTCGAATAGCATGATACCAAGGTTCAAATTCGGTTTCTTCGTGTCTCCGATTACATTGACGTAAGCTGGTGATGATCTTCGTTCGACACATATTGGCATAGTATCCATATGATCAGGTATGTTGATCAGAGCAACTAGTTTTGATAGTGCATCAGCAAACTGGTTTTCATCTTTGGGGAGGTGCACGTATTTGACATCGGCGAACAACTTTTCTAGTTCCTCTATTTTCGCTTGGTACGGAGCCAGGCTATCACTTCGGGTTTTCCACGTCCTGGCAACTTGATTGATCACTAGTGACGAATCCCCATGTACTATAAGCTTTTTGATGCCTAACTCGAGAGCACTGTGCAAACCGAGTAGGCATGCTTCGTATTCGGCCGCGTTATTAGTAACATTAAAGTCCAACTTGATCGAAATCGGAACATGTTCACCTTCTGGTGAAATGAGTAGAACTCCTATCCCGTATCCTCTGCAGTTCGATGCTCCATCGAAATAGAGGTCCCACGTATCGTTGTCTATATGAACGATATCTTCGTCGAAACGACCACATATCTATAACCTCGCTTTCTTCTATCGGGTTATCCGCCAAAGTCTCAACCGCCCTTCCCTTTATCACTTTTAGCGGTACGTATTTTAGATCAAACTCGGAAAGCATTAAAGTCCATCTCGACACCCTGCCGTTTAAAACTGGTTTTTCAAACAAGTATTTGATTGGGTCCATCTTCGAGTGGATGCAGACACTATGACTGAGCATCTGTGTCGTAACTTCTTTGTCGCCCATACTAAAGCCAAACATGTCTTCTCGAGCTGAGTATACTTGATTTCATACTCTAAGAACTTTTTACTAATGTAGTAAATTGCTCTTTCCTCTTTATCAACTATCTCTGCGCCAAAGATCGCCCCCATTGCAAAAGATCTCAGAATCGTAAGATACAACAAAAGTGGTAACCCGATCGTTGGCGGGGCCGAGCACGGGAGGGGAAGATAGTATTTCTTTGATCTTATCGAACGCAGCTTGGCAGTGATCATCCCATACTACGTGTTCCCCGACTTTCAACTTCTTAAAAATTGGCTCGCATATCATAGTTAGCCTTGCCACGAACCGGCTTATATACTGGATTCTTCCTAGGAAACCTCGAATTTCCTTCTCGGTTTTCGGGTGAGGCATTGTTGGGGCTGGTGTCCTCTACAGTTAGTGCAATAATATTTAAATCTCTAAAAGGATCAAAGGGTATACTTTTGTATTATTATCAGTTGGTCCACGTTTATCAATAACGGTTGGCTTGCTAGATAAGTTTGACGTTATTGTCATACTGATGGTGGTGATCAACTGGTCCCGAAAAGTCACACCTATAGGATACGTTTGAGAGATGTGACTGTATGAAAATACAGTCATGTTGATGCCTAAGTTGACTAAGCAGTTAGTCGGAGTTATTGACTAATAATTAGTCAAACGCGATGTTGAGATAATTATTTAATACGGATTAAATAATAATGGCTAAGACGAATTAAGCGGTTAATTCGTAAATTGAATATAAACGATTATATTTAATTGATGTATATTGAATTAATTATACAATATTGTCTTTGTCGGACATGTATTAATATATCGACTGAGTCATGTTACTAGTTGATATTTTAATAACCGATAACCGATGACGATTTATAATAAAATCCCGTCATATACATTTAGAGAAAATCGAGTCGGGCCATGAGTTAAAAATAAGGAGAAAGTGAAAGCCCACTCTATCCCATTTGAAACCCATGGCCGAAACAACAAAAGGGGAGCTTCTCTCCTTTTGTGACCTAATCATCTCATTTTGCAAAGAAATTAGGGTTTCGGGGCAATTTTCTCTGAAATCCTAGATCTCACATCGTAAAAACCTCACAACAACTCTCTCAATATTGCAAGTCAATTAGAGAGTATTTCTAGCACAAGGGGCATAGTCTCAGACGGTCTTGGGTGCAACGATTAGGAGGAAATCTACTTTGATTTCTGTTCTTAGGCCGCATTTCAAAGGACCCGAGGTTGATTCTTGTTCTTTATCGTTTCTCTATTGTTTTTCGTTTATGACCATAAATCGCATGTTAAATTTACGTTATAGTCCTAAATTTTAAGGGTTTTATACGGATATTACCCCACAAGTGGTATCAGAGCGAGGCCACGTAAATTTTTCTTTGTGATTTTCATTAAACGAATTGAATCGATAATTTTTTTTTGCATAAAAAAAAAACCGTGCGGCTGTTTTTTGTCTCGACAGATTTTTTTTTGTTTTGCACGGCCTGTTTTTTTTGTGCCTTGGAAACCGTGCCTTTTGGCTTTTGTCTGATCAGACGATGTTTTGTTTTCAATTTGTTCTTTACATATTGTTATTTTAAACGATAATTATTGCAATATGTTAAAGTTATATCAATTGTAGTTTCAATTCTATACGGATTAGGTTAAATTGCAATTGGTTTTATCAAATCGTTTTTGATGATTGTTGATGCTCACGTTTTTTTTGAGCTTCTGGAATTTTTTTTTTTTTGCTACACTGTTCACGGTTCAGCCGTGAAGAAGAAAAAAATTTTTTTTGTGTTTTTATTTTTTTTCCCGGCCATAATGTGCATAATACAAATTTTGTGCAGTCGCTTGATAGTGAAATGGTTCACTCACGTACCATTTAGTTATTTTAAAGCGATTTAAAGTAACGAATTATCATGGATTAAAATTAAGTTGGTTAAAGCGGTTTTGTCACATAATTTTAATCATTAAAGGTGGTTTGGATAAATTTAACATAATTACGGAATTATGTCACGAATAAATTTTATTTTAGTTGATGCATTTTATTTATCGTTATTTTGAATGCCTTGAATGTTTTTAATTACGTATTTAATTTTTACAAACGGTTGTAACTTAGTGTGGCCTTAGTAGAACGTGTTACCGTAATGATGGAACACGGTCTTGGTTGTATTTTGAGATCTCGCATCTCCATTTTGATTTTTCCTTGTAATTACAGTTTTAATTTAGAATGTAAATAGGTTTATTTTTGTAAATTTTAATTGTAATTTTGAGAAAACCAAAGATGGATGTCGGATGCTCACTCCCGCTGCATGGACAAATATGGAACATCAAGACAAGCTTCTCGGGTCCAACGGTGGATTCCAAAGTTGTATTATGTTCTTTTTACTAGGATAGGCCACACTAGGAATTTTTATTTACGTTTTGCATTCTTTTATTTATTTTATCGTAACGATAGATTGCATCATATTCCGCCTAAAACCAAACCACATAATAATTGCATGAAAACTGACTCATATAGAGGTCACGCGTTAGTTTTCTTTGATATACAGATATCACACGTTTTTCCATAAGCCATCACCTAAATTAATTCATTCACGCAATGCTAGTTTTTTCGTTCACTTAAAATGAATTAAAACTAAGTTGATGGGATCTTCTTCGTATAACCAAAAATTGAGAATAGTCTTTATAGGTCAAACTGCAATGAATCCCTTCTTCGTCGGTAGGCATAATATGACCCCTTCTACGTCGGGTAAGTTGGAACTGATTGACCTATTTTATCTCAACACTATGGTCACTCGTACGATCCTGTGATTATGGTGGACTATAGATAGGATTTACGGAAATCTATCGACCAAGAGTTCTAACGATAGAACTAGCTAAACAGTTGGCTTATCAATTTACGGAAATTGAGTCTTGGGATCACTTGTATTACTCTTGAGGGAGATCAATTATGCAAGTGCAATGAGTCTACACGTTAAAATGAATTTTAAATAGACTTAAATCACCTCGATGAGTTGCTTATTTCGTTTTGTTTTTCCCTTCCTTTTTCAGTGTAGATCACGATCACTTAAACTGCTAATAACAAAATGGCTGGCCGTGCTGACGACCCAATGCCAAGTGCCACATTGGACCGTGAGTCCTGGCTTCGGATCTTCATGAATAAGATGAATCAGTCTACTCGACTGAAGAATGATGGATCAAACTTCGCGGACTGGGAGGTGGCATTACGGAATCTTTTGCCGCCGGCGACGGAAGCTCAAATATCCGATGAGCCCATCCCGTCAAACCCAGGCCCCACGGCTAGAGCTAACGAGATCGCCAAGTATAACGATTTCGTCATGGAAGCGGGTGCGATTAAAAACGTACTCATTTTTGCAATGGAATTCAATTTGCAGAAACGCTTCATAGCCCAAGGTGCAAACAAGATTTTCACCACGCTCACTAAGGAATTCTCGAAAGCACCGAGAATCGTGACCTATGAGCATACCATCGCTTCTTTGATGCGAGACTCCAGAAGGGCTAACCGGTTAGCCCACTGTAACAACCCCATATTCAGAGGAGCCTTAACTAGGCCTTCCTTAGGATATAGGGGCGTTACCATCTCGGTTGCCCGAGGACAGTAATAATCAAACGTCAATAAAAGAACTATAATATTGTATTACAAGTGATTTAAACCAACAAGCTATATAAAAGATACAACTCAGAGACTACTTGCTATGACTATCGAATCTCGTGAAGACTCATCCCCGCCTGGACTCCAGCTATCAACAACATCAACACCTGCTAAGACCAACTGCTCACCACAAGGGATCACGGCAGACACATAACAAAGAAACAACCATACAAGGTCAGTACTGAGATACGACACAACAATAACGACTATAACTATCAACACAATATGACGCTAGCAGTCTTACACACACAATCACAACAGTCCAACCAACCTCTGTCACTGACTGTCCACTGGACCAGTCCTGCCAGTGGGGGACCGCAGCCGTACCCACCAAATCCCCGCCCTTCATGCCGAGCGATAACCCTGTCCATTAATGTGCACATCCCTTCTGTGGCGGGTTCCACAGAAGGCGAAACTAGGGCGTGAAGCCACTCCCGCAAGTGACCCCACTCAGCCGAGGCCACGCCTCGCGAACCATCAACAACGATCACAACCACAAACACAGTACAATTATTATATCAAACAACCAAATACAATACATCAACCAATATCCCATTATGGGACTAATACTGAGTAGGAAATCCTACCTTTAAGCCACCGCAACCAATCCATGCCGACAGATAACATGTCCAGTGATCAAGCAACGCCTATAACCAGAATACCATCGTCTATTACTAACAGGCAAACCCTAACTAAAGAACAAGGACACGGATGATGATTATGACATACCTATTAGGGAGAAAACTCAGCAAGAGACCGCTACCCGACACCAGTGACACCCTCCTAAGGTCCAAGGATCTTCAAAAAGGCTTCCATGGAGGTTTTGAGGTGAAGGGGAGGGAAAGAGGCGACTCAATGATAGATGGAAAGTGGCGGAAGTGATTTGCGGATTTAACAAAACGCGATATAAAACCCTCGCTGAAAACTGGGTACTCGATCGAGTACCCAACACACTCGATCGAGTGGCGCCCTACTCGATCGAGTAACCTAGCTACTCGATCGAGTAGCCTCTACTCTATCGAGTACCACTCTTAACACGCAACCCAAGATGACTTTCGCACTTACTTCTAAGACTATTCCCGCTCCCAAGGTCAGTCAACGCTGGTCAAAGGGTCCTTAAAAGGACGGGTATTACAGTCTTCCCCCCTTAAAAAGAACTTCGTCCCTCAAGTTCAACTCACCTCTCCCGCTCATGACACGGAACCAACACCATCTCACCAACCTTCCCGGTCAAACCATTATCTCTTGGAAATACCATCTCCCCCCCCCCCCATGTCATCATCATCACCGTCCACCTTTATACGTATCGATTCTTACTACTGTCATGCAAGCGTCACCACCGTCAACCGTTATTCTATATATATATAAAACATCTGACTCGCAATGCGAATCGCCACTCACGATCACCCAACACACAGTAACAACTATCAAACTATCAATCTAGAACATGTCTCATATTAACTTTCATGTGGTACAACTAATGCCACCATGTTACTTGGCAACGTGATTCAAATACGATTCATCGCACTATAACTATTTCTTCATGACCGTCTCTTGAAACGTACAACCACATTCACTTTAAAGAACTAAAGTAATTTGTTATACTTCAGGAATTTTTGTAACTAAAGCAAAACATAATACCAACCACATTATAAACAAGCAAAACATCATTCAAAAACAACCTTTTTATTTCGCGACATTACTCTTCCCCTCTAAAAAGGAACTTCGTCCCCGAAGTTCACCACCCAAATTACCACGCATTTTACTTATTATTTGATTCATGACATGGGTTAAAACATATTATCTATCGTGGGCATTACTCGTTAAGCACAAACTCGTTAAACTAGCAATTATACACTAACCACCGGACTAGTTAGCCGCCGTCTAGAAGGCACGTTACTATGCTATGCACAAGTGTGTGAGAAGATATAATTCCGATAAATAGGTCGTAATAAGGCGTATGCAACATTAAAGTAACAAGAAACTATATCGCTTCACTAGTTGTGACAAATACGCTTATAAACTTCAAGCACGACTTCCAACATATGAATTTAACGGTTCAAAGGTGTTACTACGCACTAATAACCACATTAAACATTAAACTTGCCATTATAAAACAATTGAACATTTTTAATTTTGAAAACCTCATCAGAATAATGCTACTCGATCGAGTATGTAGCGATACTCGATCGAGTGCCATGCTACTCGATCGAGTGTCTTGGCTACTCGATCGAGTAGCCCAAAGATCAGAAACTTTTCATCCCATCTTCCTGCAGCTACTCGATAGAGTACGGGGTACTCTATCGAGTACCTACAGGCCAAAGCCTTATAAAGCCTGCCATAAATCACGTACATGCATATCTTTGTCACATAAAGATCGAGTCGGGACGACTCCCCCGACTTCTAACATCCTGCAACAAGTCAAAGTATCAAATCCGGCCTTATGGCCAACAATACAAGTCTAACAAAGTCTCAATAAAACAACTACTAATGTCTAACAACGATACCAACACCTAAAACCAACTACCACTAACAAAGATAAGTACAAGGAGTATCACTCCTCCTGCTGCTGCTGCTGCTGCTCAAACATCACCTCATCATCACCACCACCGCCAGAAGTACCTGCTCCCGATGTCCCAATCCCCGCGTCCACTCCTGCTCCTGCTTCTGGGCCCACGTACCATGGAGTCAAGCCCCCCGTAAGGGAAGGACTGATGTGCCCCCCATGTCGACTGATCCACCTCGTAGGAATGGAAAACCCCTGAGTAGTCCCCAACTCCACTCCACCAAACTGGATGCGGTCCCTCGGTCCCTATCCCCTGAGCGTACGCCATCTCGTGCATGTTCCGGAGTGTCAAGGTAGATGACACTCTCTCCGCCAGGTAACTGGATCGTGTCTCCGGGATGTCAAGGTAAGGGTAGCATGGAAAAGGCTGCTGCTGCTGTGGTGCTACTGGCTGTGGCCTAGTCTCCGAGGCCCTCTCCCTCACTCGACGGGGTCCTCTCCCCACTCTGGGTCTCTCCACCACCTGAACTCCCGCATTCTCGCCCTTCGTCGGCTCCGGCATCTCCTCGAGGATGGTGCCGTCGATGAGATAGGTCTGTAGATGGCGGGGTCTGTCATCCTCCTCCTCCTCCTCATCGTCGGAGTCCACCGTCACTACTGTCGGCTCCAAGGGCTCCGTGGGTGGGAGGTGCTCAGGAGCTGGAATCTTCATCCAACTCATGCCCCACACCCCCCACGCTAGGCTACCGTCAGCCAAGGTCCTCAACCATTTCAGGTCGAGATAGTAGTCACGATCCATGGTAGGCACTGGGGTAGCTAGAGGCACGTACTCCGAAGAAGCCTCAAAAGAGGTTAGCTTTTCAGCTAACCGAGTGGCAATAGCACCACAACTCGTGCACCGGAAGAGGAAGAAGCCATCAAGGCAAGGGCAGCACAAACTATAGAAGGAGCATTAAAGACCACTTTCCTGGCCCGCTCCGGGTTGAGGTAAGACATCAGAAGTAAGACCTCATGATTATTCAATTTACTGATATCCTTTTTGTCATAGAGGAGGTTCGAAAGAGAACGGAGAAAGACCCTCAAGGTAATATGCTGAACGTCATTGATCAGCATGTTGCTCGAGGTGGGAGCTTCCTTCCCAGTCAAGCAAGGCATTAGGCGGCAGACGCCGCACTCAGCTGGAATATCGGTGATGGAGTCCTTGGGAGGCTTGGCCAACCCAAGGTGAGAGGCAAACAGATCTAAAGTCAACCGTAAAACTGGTATTCATCAATCTAAACTCAATGATCGGGCCGGGTCATAGTTAAAAGAGCTCATGAACTCCAAGGTAAGAAAAGGGTAAGTATGCTTCCTCAGCCTATACAAACCCGTAAAACCCAAGGTCTCGAATATGTGACGGACATCCGTCTCTATCTCCAACTCCTCTAACACAGTAGTGTCTATACACTTCGTAGGTCTCATTTTGCGTTTTTGTAAAGCTACAAAACGCTCCCTCTGCTTGAAATCAACAAAAACAACTGAAGGGTATTCGGGAACTGCGGGTACCACAGGTCCACTCCCTTCCCCCATCTCAGGTGGATTACCCCTCCCCCGTTTACTTTGGCGGATTCCAAGGTTCGGTCTCGGCATCTGTTTCAGTCATATGTTCGAGCAACTAGTATAAACATGCAGATATTTATTTCATGTAATTTGAATTCAACATACTCAGCTAAGTACCCAATTTTACCAATGAATTTGACATGTGAAGCACATAATTCATGCTATTAACCTTGAATATCACGCTATGTACACACATTCGTCACTAGTTTCCAAACTTTGACATACAAGCTCGATTTACTACTACTCATAGGCCATAGTTATGAAAATTTGACATGTAAACACATTTACGCAAAGAATTTCGAACATCCTAGTATGACCCTAAAGTTGTTCCAACACGTTACTGAACACATGTGAGGCAAGTATACAAGTTCGCAGAGAAGAAATTTTAGGACATATGACCATCATCTTCAATATTAGAAAAGAAATTAGCCCAGTAAGTTGTCGACGGTCTCTACAAATTGTGACTATTTTCACATCTTTTCATCAATTATCGTTTCTACTATCATACGGAGTTCATCCTTTAGTTAAGCTTTCACATACAACGCCAAATTTCACATTTAAATCACGAATTTCCACTTAAGGCACTTTTAAGACGGAGTTTTAAGGCAACTTTCTAGGGTGAAAATCATCAAAATTCATTCTCCAACATGTTACAAATAATGTATAATACTTAATTCCATCATCTAATCAATGTAACTCAATCAAAAATCAATTTCAATTTTGTAAACCCTAGAATTTTCGGCCCCCTAATTGCAAATTTCTAGTTTAATTTACTGCAATTAATCACCAACAAACACGAAAAGAAGGCTTGTGAATCATGTTTCAACAATTAAAAGCACCAAATTGATCATAATAATCGGAATTTCAGATTGTTTCACTTCTCTAACACATTCAAAACAATCAATCGTGTAAGTTAAGAAGAAGAGCATACCTTGATTGATTACAAAGCAAAAGAACGGAATTAAACAAGAAAATCAACCCCAAGAATCACCACTAACCCAAGAGAAAGAGAGATTTTGAGAGGAATTAGGTTTAGCTATATCGAAATATAGAGGAAGGATGAGGAGAATGGGAAAGAAATAGGAAGAATAGGGGTTTTATGAAAACCCGTAGGATTCGTTGTCTGAAGAACCTACTCGATCGAGTGCCTGGGGTACTCGATCGAGTACCACCCTACTCGATCGAGTAGGAGCTAAATCATCGAGTATCTGCAGGAATTTCCCACATCCCGACGTCATAGCTTCCTAACTAGATCGAGTGAGGTCTACTCGGTCTAGTAAACACCCGCACTCGGTAAGGTATAGTTAAGTACTCAGTCAGAAGTACGACGTAAGTCAAAGATACCTGCAAAATAACACCGCGTGTCGATTCCAAACTAAGTTCGGAATTCGGCACTAATTATCATCTTCGATCACGTATTACAATCATTACTCACGCACCATATATCACTTTATTAACAAGGTGTATGCCACCTTACGCTACACAACTACCCCACTCGGTTTACCTGCTACCGAGTCACCCTTAGGCTTAGTCACGTCATCCTATCATACTCAAAACTTGTCCTAATGTGTTGCTGTCACACTCGCTTTCACCATAAAATGAAACATGTAACTAACCTTAACTTATACTTTCCTATAACACATAATTATATACTCTTCGTAACAATTCAATCTATCCATATTCTCTGACGCAATTATAAGCAATTTGTTTTACTCAAATCAATTGTCACGCAGCGGAATAGTTTCAACTAATTAACAAAGCACATACACATTACCATATGCTAATATTCGGACTATCACTCAGTATTTCTATAACTATCATCGTAGTAATCCCTAATAGGATTCACAAATTTGCTTACAACTTCCGTCATCATTAACTTTTAGCAATCTCCTTCGTCACATATCTCATAACTATCATATAAGCTTGCTAACTATTCAAAGAACTTCAATAATATTATCAACAATTAACTTACACGGCCCAAATACTACCGTCACACCCCTACTAACTTCTAATAAAGACTTAACCGGAGGCAGCTCCGGCACAGTTAACATACATATCACACATAGACACACGGACTCCACATTCCCATACCATGTGACTGGCTTAAGTGTCATGGGGCCAAGATTTTGAAGTGAGGGCGCCCACTCACCCAAAACCTAGCATCAGCTGGGGCTCCCATTGCACATACACCAGGTTCATTTTATTAGACTCTCTACGTTCATTATGTTCATTTGTTACAGGTTCCAAAATCGTCGCTCTGATACCACTTTGTAACACCCCCATATTCAGAGGAGCCTTAACTAGGCCTTCCTTAGTATATAGGGGCGTTACCATCTCGGTTGCCCGAGGACAGTAATAATCAAACGTCAATAAAAGAACTATAATATTGTATTACAAGTGATTTAAACCAACAAGCTATATAAAAGATACAAGTCAGAGACTACTTGCTATGACTATCGAATCTCGTGAAGACTCATCCCCGCCTGGACTCCAGCTATCAACAACATCAACACCTGCTAAGACCGACTGCTCACCATAAGGGATCACGGCAGACACATAACAAACAAACAACCATACAAGGTCAGTACTGAGATACGACACAACAATAACGACTATAACTATCAACACAATATGACGCTAGCAGTCTTACACACACAAACACAACAGTCCAACCAACCTCTGTCACTGACTGTACACTGGACCAGTCCTGCCAGTGGGGGACCGTAGCCGTACCCACCAAATCCCCGCTCTTCATGCCAAACGATAACCCTGTCCATTAATGTGCACATCCCTTCTGTGGCGGGTTCCACAGAAGGCAAAACTAGGGCGTGAAGCCACTCCCGCAAGTGACCCCACTCAGCCGAGGCCACGCCTCGCGAACCATCAACAACGATCACAACCACAAACACAGTACAATTATTATATCAAACAACCAAATACAATACATCAACCAATATCCCATTATGGGACTAATACTGAGTAGGAAATCCTACCTTTAAGCCACCGCAACCAATCCATGCCGACAGATAACATGTCCAGTGATCAAGCAACGCCTATAACCAGAATACCATCGTCTATTACTAACAGGCAAACCCTAACTAAAGAACAAGGACACGGATGATGATTATGACATACCTATTAGGGAGAAAACTCAGCAAGAGACCGCTACCCGACACCAGTGACACCCTCCTAAGGTCCAAGGATCTTCAAAAAGGCTTCCATGGAGGTTTTGAGGTGAAGGGGAGGGAAAGAGGCGACTGAATGATAGATGGAAAGTGGCGGAAGTGATTTGCGGATTTAACAATACGCGATATAAAACCCTCGTTGAAAACTGGGTACTCGATCGAGTACCCAACACACTCGATCGAGTGGCCCCCTACTCGATCGAGTAACCTAGCTACTCGATCGAGTAGCCTCTACTCTATCGAGTACCACTCTTAACACGCAACCCAAGATGACTTCCGCACTTACTTCTAAGAATATTCCCGCTCCCAAGGTCAGTCAACGCTGGTCAAAGGGTCCTTAAAAGGACGGGTATTACACCCACACATTCTCAGCATGATTGAGAATGTCGAGAGACTGGAGGCGCTTGATTCTAAAATCAGCGAGAACATCGTGATTGACCGCATGCTTCATTCACTCCACGATGGTTTTGCGCTCTTTAGAGCGAATTACTATATGAATGATTTGAAGAAAAGTCCTCATGAACTACACTACCTACTCGTACAGACCGAGAAGGATATGAAGTTTAGTGGGAACTTGAAACAGGATGTTCTCTTTGTGTCAAACAAGGGCAAGGGTAAGGGCAAAGCTCAGGCAGACCTAGCGGTAGGTAAACCGAAGTTTAAGAAGTCGGGATCAGGTAAGAGTGGGCCTGGTGAGTCAAGCAACCCATCAGGCAAGACAAAGAGCAAGACCGAAAACATGGAATGCCATCACTGCCACAAGACTGGGCATTGGAGGCGGACATGTCCTGTTTACCATGAGGACATAAAAGCAGGTCGCGTTAAACCTGTTGGTATGTCTTCTTCCTCTTCTACTTTTATTCATATGATTGAGATTAACCACGCAAGTTACGGAACTTGGGTACTAGATACTGGTTGTGGTTCTCATCTGTTTAATCATGTGCAGGGGCTCCGAAACATCGAACCCCTCGTAAAGGGTGAGGTGGACCTGCGTGTCGGGAATGGAGCACGAGTGGCTGCCGTCTCGAGGGGAACATACGTGATCCAGCTTCCTAGCGGATTTGAGTTATTTTTATATAACTGCTATTATGTACCCAGTCTTTCTAAAAACATTATTTCAGTTTCTGCACTTGACAAACTTGGTTTTTCATTTGTAATAGAGACTAATACTTGCATTTTCTCATTACACGATATGATTTATGGCAAGGCAGTCTCCATGAATGGAATTTATGTTTTAGATCAGACCACCGAAATATTACACGTAATGAATAAGAAGTTAAAGGTTGGTGACAAAGATCAAACGTATCTATGGCACTGCCGTATGGGACACATTAATGAGAAACGCGTAAAACAGCTCATAAAGAATGGAGCTATCTCGGCCTTTGATTTTCAATCATTTGTCACGTGTGAATCATGTCTCATTGGTAAGATGACTCGAATTTCCTTCAAAGGTGTTGGAATGCGCGCTGCTGACCTATTAGGACTCATACATACGGATGTGTGTGGACCTATGTCAATCACCGCACGAGAAGGCTATAGGTATTTCATCACTTTCACAGACGATTTAAGTAGATATGGCTATGTCTAGTTAATGAAGCACAAAAGTGAATCTTTTGAGAAATTCATGGAATACCGAGATCGGGTACGAACCTCTTTGGGTAGAAAGATTAAAACACCGCGATCGACCGTGGTGGCGAGTATCTTTCTCACGAGTTTGATCAACACCTCAAAGATCGTGGGATTGCCTTGCGATTAACTTCACCTGGAACACCTCGGTTGAATGGTGTGTCCGAACGGAGAAATCGAACACTACTTGATATGGTTCGATCCATGATGAGTCACACCGTGTTGCCCGACTCATTGTGGGGTTATGCTCTTCTCACCGCTCTAATACTTAACCGAAGTCCGTCTAAAGTCATTGACAAGACTCCATATGAACTATGGAAGGGAACGGTCCCCAACTTGTCCTTTATACGGGTTTGGGGCTGCGAGGCTTATGTCAAGTGGAGACACGAGGATAAGCTCGGCCCGCGATCGGTCAAGACATACTTTATAGGTTATCCTAAAGGAACGCTTGGTCATTACTTTTATTCGCCAACCGAACAACGTGTATTTGTTGCGGCAAGTGCGACATTCTTAGAGAAGGAATTTCTCGAGAATGCAAAGAGTAATAGAACCTTCGAACTGTCGGAGATTCCAGAACCAAATACCGAGCAACCATTGGAGGAACCAATTCCTTCAATCCCGGCTGCGGTTAATATTCCTGAGGAACCTAGGAGGTCGGGAAGAGTCTCTATTCCTCCGGACAGATACATTGGTATGGTCGAGGAACATGACATAGATGACATTCTACTCTTAACGAGTAGTGAACCCGCAACCTATAAAGGTGCCATGACTAGTTCGGACTCAAAGCTATGGCTTGAGGCCGTGCAATCCGAGATGGACTCCATGTATGAGAACAACGTATGGGATCTTGTTGACTTACCTGCTAAGGTTCGTCCCCTTCAATGCAAATGGCTTTACAAGATAAAGCATTATGTGGAAGGTCAACAAGATATCTATAAAGCACGACTAGTTGCTAAAGGTTTCACCCAAGTACCAGGTTTGCACTACGATGAAATATTTGCACCCGTAGTCATGCTGCGTTCCATTCGGATTATGTTAGCGATTGCCGCTTTTCATGACTATGAAATTTGGCAGATGAATGTGAAAACCGCCTTCTTAAACGGTTTTTTGGAGGAAGAGTTGTACATGGTACAACTCGAAGGTTTCATCGATCCTGAACATCCTAAGAAAGTATGCAAGCTTAAGCGTTCCATTTATGGACTTAAGCAAGCTTCTAGGAGTTGGAATCATCGTTTCGACCAAGTGATAAAAGAAAATGGATTTACTCGATCGGTCGAGGAACCATGTCTATATATCAAGTCGAGTGGGAGCAAGATTGTCTTCCTAATATTGTATGTCAATGACATACTCCTGATTGGGAATGACATACCTCTCTTAACTTTGGTAAAAGTATGGTTGAAGAACCATTTCCAGATGAAAGATCTGGGTGAGGCACAAAGAATTTTGGGCATCCGTATCTATCGAGATAGATCACGTCGGATGTTATCTCTCAGTCAGGAGTCTTATATAGACAAGATACTAGAGATATTCAGCATGACTAACTCCAAAAAGGGGTTTCTTCCTATGGCTCCAGGGGTGCATTTGAGCAAGTCTCAGGCACCAGAGACACCGGAAGAGAAAGAGCGCATGACACGGATTCCTTATGCCTCGGCTATAGGATCAATCATGTATGCCATGATATGCACACGTCCGGACGTGGCATATGCATTGAGTATGACAAGTCGATTCCAACAAAGATCCAGGTGAATCACATTGGATGGCTGTCAAAGAACATTCTTAAGTACCTACGGAGGACTAAAGATTGGGCATTGACTTATGGAGGCGAACAAAAGCTATGCGCAACCCAAGTTCTGTGAGATGCTAGCTTCCAAACGAATCGAGATGACTCGAAATCTCGATCTGGATTCGTTTTTACTCTTAATGGCTGAATCATCGGGAAGAGTTCCAAACAAAGTGTTACAGCAGATTCTACGACTGAGTCCGAGTACTATGCCGCGTCTGAAGCTGCAAAGGAAGCGATATGGATGCGTCAATTCTTACAAGGACTATCTGTAGTGCCTAGTTCGAATGACCCGATCACCATGTATTGCGACAATAGAGGTGCCATCTTCCAAGCAAAGGAGCCTAAGTCTAGCAACAAGTCTAGACATGTACAACGGAAAGCTCATCTAATCCGAGATTACGTGGAGCAAAAGGAGGTAGTGATAGAAAAGATTGCTACAGATGATAACATAGCAGATCCTCTCAATAAACCATTACGACAAGATAAGCATGAAGGGCATGTTAATTCCATGGGAATTAAACGTGTTCCTGAGTTGTAGTACTCTTTTATGGATTAGATTCATTCTCTTTTTTACTCTATACGACATCATCGTTTTGATATTTATATATTCTGTTTTTCATGTGGATTTGTACGACAATTTTGAACACCACAAAGTGAACTGAACAAACATTATATTTTTGGTCCTTAATTGCCCACGTGAGCTGATAACTCTGGCAATTATTTTGTGACGTTGGTTGATGGTGGGTTCAACGAGCCATAAGTCAAAAGGTTGACTGACCAATCACAGAGGCGAGTTATACGGATATCTCGTAGGACACAATTGTGACATCGACATGGAGTCCTAAATGTTTTATAACATTCGGTGCCAGGTCGTGGATAGGACCTCCATGGTGATCCTAAGAGTCGATTCTTTTGACTATCGACAGTCTCTTGAGACTAAGGCAGATTTTGGGTGACTTTGGTTTCTTTCTCACGGTCATCCGTAACAGGGGGCCAAGTAGATATTTTCTGGGTCATTTCATGCTGTGCTTAGATCGGCAGGAGTCGAGTTGAAGGAAATATTCAACCTTTATCAGGTACTCGATATTTCTCAGGGCCACTCGAGGAGCTGTAACTGAAATGCATGGCCATGCTCGAATACGAATTCGTTTTATCAGTTGAGTTACTCTCTAGTCGGGGAAACCACTTGATCGAGGCCATTTCGTGTTCACAATTAAGCATATGTGGTCGTTGGTCAATGGTCGATACAAAACACAATTTATACTCCACAAACAACTCTACAATTAGTAAAGAGGCAAGTAAAGGTCGGATCCCAAGGGACGGGTATTGAAATGAGAATTCTATTGTAACTAGTAGTGTCTAGGGGTGTCACAAATTGAGTTGGTGTAGAAGGTCACTAAACTAAAATAGCAATGAAAATAAACTAGCAAGATGAATAGAATAAGGGGTGTAAACAATTGATTAAAGGCACTAGGGTGTTATGGGTTCATAGGGAAATCATGGGATATGATCATACAAACATGTTCTCAAATTATAAGCAAGCAATTATTGTTGTGATGGATTGAGTTGGGATATATCTTACAATCCTAGGAAAGTTTGGGTCCCGGAGCCGAATCGATTAGATTGTACAACACCTACAAGTCGACTTAATCTTTCCTACTCAACACATGCATGGTCTAACAAGACTCGAGTTGGGTTATGTCTTACAAGTCAAGTTGAAAAGATAGAAGATGATAGTAAATGCAAGGATTCATAGGCTTAGCATTTCATCAAATATAACATGTGCATGTATTAAGATCAAAACAAGCAAGCAAATAAGATATGAAAGCATATTGATTTAAGCATGAATCATTCCCCATGTTGGTTTCCCTAATCACCCATTAAACCCTAGCTAAGAGACTACTCACTCATTATCATGTTGATCATGCTAGAAAGGTTGTCAATCATACTAACATAATGAAACATGATGAATAAATGAAAGTAATTAACAATAATTAAAAAGGGATTAAGAGATTATACCTACTAATGATTCCAATAATAAAGCAAGAATAATAGAAGTACTTGAATCCTAGATTGAGAGGTTGTCAATCTCCCAATAATAACCCAAATAATCTTCAATTACCCAAAATAAAGGAAGAACAAGAGAGAGATTAAAGAACTAAAACTTGGATTAAAACTTGATTAATACTTGATTACAATATTGAAGAGAGATTTGATTGATATTAACTACAATAATTATTGATAAGAAGAACATGCTCCTCTAATTAGCTTAATGGGGTATTTATAGTGAAAATTAGGGAGGATGCATTAGGGTTAACTAAGGGCTAAACTAGTAATTACACTTTTTAAGTTGAGCAAGGAGGACCCGGTATTTTCTGAGAGAAGGGCTTCTCTTTTCGTAACTTGAAGAAGAAATCCGTGCTGTACTGAAATCCGTGCGGATTAGAGTCGGGACGGCGGGATTTGGGCTTGGCAATCCGAGCGGATTCAGGAGAGGGACGCTCAGATTGTTGAGGGGGAATCTGAGCGGATTCCAAGGAGGGACGCTCGGATTGTTGAGGCTGGACGGACGAATTGTCTGCAATCCGTTCGGATTGTTGGTCAGCGTCAATTCTTCTTCTTTTCTTCCCTTTTCTTCATAAATTCCTTGGGGATTTCCTTGGGGACGCAAGGATCCTTTCTCAACATTGCTCTTCTACTATAATATGTACAAAGGCCTTCTAGTCTTGTCTCTTCTTGATGCTTGGTCATTGAATACAATCAATTTAGCCTCGTTTTGCCATGAAAATGCAAGATTCTTACTCCTTTCCTACCAAGGGATCAAAATCTCAAAGAATATGCAAAACAAAGAACTAAAGATAAGAAATGACCCAAATAGGAACTAAAAAGCATGGAAACAATGGTAATTCGGGGGCTAAATATGCGCCAATTATGGTCACATCAAATATCCCCAAACCGAACCTTTGCTCGTCCCGAGTAAAGAGGTGACAAAGACTAGGACCAAAACTAACTTATCCTAATAATAATAGCCGATATGAGACAATTAGCGGGTCTCACTCCGCCCCTTCAACTCACAACAAGACAACCATGAGGTAGGATGCCTTCTTGCAAGGCAAGGTGGGTCTTGCCAAAATGGCGACACATCCAAACATTAAAGCACATAAAATCACATAATGGATGCATCTACAAAAGAATAGCCACTTTCCTCATCTAAGTGGCGGAAATTATCTACAGGGGAAGCAATTCAAGGGTACACAATCCTTCATAGATGCAATTTGTTCAAACTACTAAGCCTAGAAGGATACCAATAAATCACCTCCAAGTTGTGTCAAGCTAGGGTACCTTTGTCCTCAATCGTTAAATGCTTTTGTCAAGAGTAGACTCCTATGGTGTTAGAAACACTGGAGGATCGCGGAATTCCCCCTCTTGCCTAGACAAGAAGAAGGGTCGTCCCCTCTCTACCATGCACAAAAATGGATACGATGGATAAAGGGATCAATAGATATTTGAGTTTCATTTTGGGAGTTTGCTTTTGTTTTTGTTTTTTTCCCCCAATTTCATTTGGCATTTGACATTTGAGAACACTTTCTTGCCATTTCTTTTTGATTTTTGGCTTTTCAATACTTGACAACTTTTTGCATTTCTTTTTTGAACATTTTCAAAGTCACCCCAATTAGTAACGAGGGTGCCTTGTATTTGAAGCTTAGGAGTTCTATTTTTGCTCCTTTTTTCATTTGATGCATTTTTGCAAACTTTCTTTCACTTTTCATTTCATTGAACTCAAATTGATTTCTTTTTGTGCCCATTCCCTTTTTGATGACAAAATGTATGGTAGAACATGGATGAATGATGGAAGTATGCATGGTTTCAAGGGTCACCTTGGAATAAACGTAGCCAAAGGAGTTATCACACCACAAGGTACTCTTGACTAGGCCTTAAACCATGGGTCAAAGGATACTAGCATGACACATCCTAGGGTGTTTTACAAGTATTCTAACAAGCAAAGTCTTAAGAATAAAAAGCATCTACTAGGGCCTATATACACTAGTCAAGCTTCCCAAGTAGACGGTTTCGCAAAATTTTTTCTAACATGCAAACTACATGCCATGATGCAACTAACATATACACATCCTAATGCAAATGATTCTACCAACTAATATGCCATATAAACTAAATGCAATCCTAAATTCACATTGTTTTTACCGCATCAATCAAAATAAAGCCACATAGTCATTAACATAAAGAGGAAAAAGGAGATTGGAAAGATCATACCATGCGGTCTTCAATATCCTCATGTCTCGGATGTGGCGTAGTCAATCAAAGTGAACAAGGATAAACAAACACAATATATACAAGACAATATATACAAAGGAAATGAACTTGTTTTTGGTTTTTCAATTTTTTCAATTTTTATGATTTTTGAAATTTTTCAATTTTTATGGGTTTTTTGAATAAAAGTTAAGTGTTAGAATTCCCATCCCCACATTAATATGGGCATTGTCCTCAATGGCCAAAATGATGGAAATTATGCAAAGATGATGCATGATTTCTATACTAAATGCAATTCTACACTAAGCTATACTACATGATGCATGGTTTTTGTTATGACGGAGAGGATAATTTAGATTACCTCCCGTTGTGTATGCATTAACTTCCCCAAACCAAATAAGACACTATTGCTAATGTCAAAGCATTGGGGTAGTTCATGCACACACTATGCTATGCATGAGACTAGATTGTCATTTTGGATTTTACAAATGGGAACAATAAAGAACACCTCAATGGTACCGAGGTGTGAGTCCTTTGATGTTGCTAGGACTAAACCAACAATGATCAAAATGAAATAAAATACAAAGAGATATAGAAAAACCATGGGAGTGTAGGAGTCTCCAAGGCTAGTCTTCCATCATGCTATCATCATCATCACTTCCCTCATGAGAAGTGGTCACATTGCCACTTTCCTTGGCACTTTCTTCTTCACTTTCTTCATTATCTTGCTCATCATCATCTTCACCATCTCTTTCTCCATCTGCACTTGCTTCTTCCTCAATATTATCATCAATTTCTTCACCATTTCCAACTACCTCATTGTCTTCCACCACGTCCCTAGATGCACCCGGAAACAAGGCTTCTTTATCCGCCCAACTAGGCAAAGGACAAGATGGATCAAGGAGTCCTTGCCTAGCTAAATGTAAGAGGGGAGGATATTGAGCCAAATAAGCATTCTTCCGATCTTCATAAGCTTGCTTGTGCATGGCTTGCATAAGAAGAGTGACATAGTCTTTCCCAATTTCAACTCCTTGCGGTTTGAACTCTTCATACACAAAGGGGTAAGGCGGTATAACAATGGAAGAGGAGGGAGTTTCATGATCACCCTTTTGTTGTTGAATGATGTACTCGGCTTCTTCGGATAGGGGAAGTAGATAGTTGGTCCGGTGGACACTTAGACGACAAATCTTTGCGGGTAAAGTGAATGATCGAGCCTCACTAGTAAGCCATCCATACTTGGTGTCAAAGGGGTTTTGAGCAACCCACTTGAACTTGTTAATCATGATAGGCATATCAATAAGATGGCCACCTTCCTTTGCCTTGTACTTGCTATCCTTATTGAAATTAGGATCAAAGTGCTTGGCTAGGACCGTGACTAGGCCGCCATTAACAATAACGGTTGTACCCTTCTTCCCACTATCAACATGGAGCCATCTATCAACCAATAGCCTCAAAGAATTGAAAGGCTTGGTATGGATCCTTCCGATATTCAAAGCCGATTCAAGGAGAATAAAATCAAGTCTTGTGAAATGATTGGTGTCTTTCCTAGCAATTATGGTATTTCCCACAACTTTGTGCCATACTCTTATGCCCGGATGATGGACCAAAAGAGCACGACAAGCATGAAAATCATCAAATTTCTTCCCGGAGATTGCCTCCCAAAGAGGCTCGGGGTCATACTTTCCATAATGCTTAAAATATCTCGATTCATCGCTAAGACCCAAAATTTCACCCAATTCCTTAAAGGTAATGCGTCTACTAATGTTAGCTAGACGAAACTCAAGATTTTCCCTATTCTCAACTTTGGTGACTTTTAAAGAACTTAAGAATTCCAAGACAAGGGAAGGGTATGTCAATTCCTTTGTTTCAAACAATTTCTTCAAACCCATGGCATTGAAAAAGGCTTTTGTTTGTTCAAGAACACCCAATTTCTCCAAAGCATCTTTACATATGAATTTGGTGGATTGAATTGATTTCATAGAAAACTTGGCAAATGTCTTTCTATGGGTATCGGAAATAAAAGTTACCTCCGGATAATGCAAGAGTTGATCGATTACCGGAGTAAAAGGTGATGCTCCCATAGAAGTTTGTTGTTGTTGTTGTTGCACTTCCAAATTTGGTGTTGATACCACCATTGCCAAAGCTTTCTTTGTTTGGAGAGCTTTTTGCCTTTGAGAGAGAGCCTTTGCCTTTGGTGCCTTTGTTGCACCCTTTGTCCTTGCCATTTGATGAACTAACCAAGAAAAGAATCAAAAATCTTCAATTTGTAGAATGCCCAAATCGATTTGAAGGTGAAAGGCCTTGCCTTTATGAAATCAAAAATCGACTCAAAAGTTGAAGATTTTGTTCTTGGTTTTGATTGTTATTGAAGATGGAGTGATTGATTTGTTGTTTGAAGGATGGTTTGATTTGATTTTGGTGGATTTTGTTGAGGGTTTTTGTTTTTGTGATGGAGAGGATGAGGGTTTTGATGCTTAGGGTAGTGTTTATGAATGAATGATTGAAGGAATGAAGGTGGGAGGGTGTTTAAAAGAGTCGAAATTTTCGAAAACGCAGGGGCAATACGTGCGGATTAGGCACAATCCGTGCGGATTCTGCAGCTTCAAAATTTTCAGAAGCTCGCCTAAAGACGGGCGGATTCTAGGGAATCCGCTCGATTCTTCTGTAGGGGGGATTTCGGATTTGCTGCAGATCGGACGATTTGATCCGAGAAATTTCTTTGTTTTCTTCACCAAAAGACGGGCGTCTTGTTCACAAGACGGACGGATTCTGTAAGACGGGCGTCTTCCCAGAAATCCGCTCGGATTCTTTAACAGTCAAGAAATTTTCAATTTCAGCTCAGCTCAGGACAGGCGTCTTTTGGTCAGGACGCTCGGATTGTTGAAGACGGGCGGATTTTCAGGAATACGCTCGGATTCTGGTCCTTTGTACCCGGATTCACTTCATTCGTGCACAATGCATTTCCCTTTACCATTCTTCCATTCTTCTTCATTTCTTGTGTTCTTCATTGTGGGGGCACTACTAAGGCATGAATAGCCTAGGCAATTCCCATCCCCACACTACATCAATTGAAATCGTTAGTCCCTCCCTCACTTCTCTCTTACATGACAATTATTTTGATCAAAGTAAATAAAAATCCAAAAATGACAAAAAAAAAAATGCAATACAAGAATTGAAATGTAAGTTAGGGAGTTAGAAATATTTACAAGTGGTGGTTTAGGGAGGACTCCACCAAACTCTCATTCTTGATGAGATGTCAAGGGGGCATGTTCAAGGTGTTGTTGATGTTGCTCAACACCTTGAAGAAGTAATCAAAAGCTTGTTCATTGTTATGGTAGAGGTCCTCAATAGACCGTGGCCCTTGTTGTTGATCATGATCGATGGCATGCCCAATGTAGGGATTAAAGATCCCTTCAAATTCGTCGTCCCAAAGACCACAAACTTCATTGAGTTGATCATTGAAAATCTCTTGCTTAGATGGAGACAACTCTCCCAATTTCTTTTCTTGGCCAATGAGGCCATCTTCTTCTTCCTTGGTTGATTTTGATGAGCTTTGCAAGCTCTCCTTGTTACAATTCACTTGCTCTTTGAATGGAGCATCTTCAATTTTCTTCCTCCATTGGAGTTCCGATTTCTTCCTTTCATCTTTTCTGCTATAATGATCAATCATGAAACATGGCTCATGCAAACGAGGAGCTCTCATGGTCTTGTCAAGATTAAAAGTTATGCTTTCATCTCCCACTTCTAGAGTGAGCTCTCCATGTTTCACATCAATCACCGCACCCGCGGTGTGTAGGAAAGGTCTTCCTAAGATGATTGGAATGTTGGAATCTTCCTCCATATCAACAATGACAAAGTCCACCGGGATGAAAAACTTCCCAATTCGCACGGGGACATCTTCCCATATCCCTAATGGTGTCTTCGTCGATCTATCGGCCATTTGAAGTGTGATATTGGTGCATTTAAGCTCTCCCATTCCCAACCTTTTACTCACCGAGTACGGCATGACACTCACACTAGCCCCTAGATCACATAAGGCTTTGTTGATCGTCGTGTCGCCAATGGTACACGGTATTGAGAAGCTTCCCGGATCCTTTAACTTTGGAGGTGAACTCCCTTGAAGTATTGCACTACTCACCTTAGTGAAGGCGATAGTCTTAAGTTTCCGGATCGACTTCTTCTTTGTGAGGATATCTTTCATGTACTTTGCATAGGCCGGTACGTGATTGATTAATTCCGTGAAAGGAATTGAGACTTCTAAGTTCTTCACAATCTCCATGAACTTTCCAAGTTGATCATCAAATTTGGGCTTGGCTTGACGACTTGGAAAAGGAAGTCTAATCACAATGGGCTCCTTTTCTTTGGCTTTGTCTTCATTTTTCTTTGAACTTTCTTCTTTTGATGATTCCCCTTCTTTGGGGCTTTGCACAATTTCTTCCTTTTCACTAGCTTTCACAACTTCATCCTCAACTTGCTTCCTTGGTGCTTCATATCTTGTACCACTTCTCAAGTGAATGGCACTAACCGTTTCATGTCTAGGGGATTACTTTGAGGTGGTAATTGCCCTTTTGTCTTTGTGAGCTTGAAGATGCTAGTTGAGTCAATTGTGTTTCCAACATCTTGGTATGAGCTAGAATGTTGTTGATGGTGGTGTCTTTTGCTTGGCTATCTTTTTGCATTTGAGTGAAAAATTCTTGTTGATTCTTTTGCATTTGGAGGACCGCTTTTTGGACATCAAAACCTTGGTCATTTTGGTGATTGTATGGATTTTGATTTTGGTAACCTTCGTTTTGATTGTAAAAGGGTCTTTGATTTTGGTTCCTCATGGGTGGTGGAGTGTATGTTGTTTGAGGGTTTTGAACATTTTGGCTTTTGTATGAGAGATTTGGATGGAACTTGGTGTTTTCATTGTAAAAATTTGAATAAGGGGTACCACTTTTGTAAGCTTGGAATGCATTAACTTGTTCGGTTGTTCCCCTACACTCACTTGGGTCATGTCCCAAAGTTCCACAATTCTCACATATCCCACTTGGGATTGATGAGGATGCCGTCATGGCATTGACATGATGCTTTGATGTTTTTGAGTTTTCCTCAAGTCTAGCCATAGCTTGTTCAAACTTCAAGTTGATTGTGTCAATGTGAGCACTAAGTTGAGCACCCAATTGAGTAACGGAGTCCACTTCATGCTTTCCTCCTCTAGTAGCCTTGCGAGGTCTACTATATTGTGAATTATGGACCGCCATTTCCTCAATCTTGTTCCATGTTTGATTGTCATCAACTTCGGTGAACATTCCATTTGATCCCATATTGAGAATGTTCCTAGAATCTTCATATAAACCATTCCAAAATTGTTGCACTAAAAACCATTCGCTAAGTCCATGGTGAGGACATGAGCGACAAATACCTTTGAACCGCTCCCAAGCTTCATACAAAGATTCTTCATCCCTTTGCTTAAAACCCGTAATTTGAGCTCTTAGCATGTTAGTCTTTTCCGGTGGGTAGAATTTTTTGTAGAAAGCTAGAGCTAACTTCTTCCAAGAATCTATTCCAAGGGTGGCCTTATCAAGGCCCTTCAACCATTGCTTTGCGGTGCCGATTAACGAAAAAGGAAATAAGACCCATCTTATTTGGTCTTGAGTCACGCCCGTTTGAGAGATAGCATCACAATAATCGCAAAAGGTTTCCATATTAGAATGAGGGTCCTCACTAGGCATTCCCCCGAATTGGCTCCTCTCAACTAGTTGGATGAAGGCGGACTTGGCAATAAAATTACCGGTGAGATGTTGCGGTGTAGGAGTACCATTTGGTAGATTCTCCTCGGTGGGTATAGAGTGTGACGAGAATTTAGGCATTGTAGGTGGATTTTGTGGGATATTGTGTAATGGGTTTTCTTCTCCTTCTATTGCGAAAGGATTGACAAACTCACTAGTGGGTTGAACAACTTCACCAACACCTCTCAAATTCCTCCTAACAAGTCTCCTATTATTCGTCAAGTTTCTTTCGATTTCACGGTCAACAGGTAACAAATCACCTTGTGACCTTCTAGACATGCAAAATATCAAACAACTCGAAAACAATTAGAACAAGCCTTGAGGAGTTTTACTTCCCCAAGGTGAAAAAGACACAACTAATAACAATAAAAGAAATCTTGAATCAATTAAACATCGTCCCCGGCAACGGCGCCATTTTTGATCGAGGCCATTTCGTGTTCACAATTAAGCATATGTGGTCGTTGGTCAATGGTCGATACAAAACACAATTTATACTCCACAAACAACTCTACAATTAGTAAAGAGGCAAGTAAAGGTCGGATCCCAAGGGATGGGTATTGAAATGAGAATTCTATTGTAACTAGTAGTGTCTAGGGGTGTCACAAATTGAGTTGGTGTAGAAGGTCACTAAACTAAAATAGCAATGAAAATAAACTAGCAAGATGAATAGAATAAGGGGTGTAAACAATTGATTAAAGGCACTAGGGTGTTATGGGTTCATAGGGAAATCATGGGATATGATCATACAAACATGTTCTCAAATTATAAGCAAGCAATTATTGTTGTGATGGATTGAGTTGCGATATATCTTACAATCCTAGGAAAGTTTGGGTCCCGGAGCCGAATCGATTAGATTGTACAACACCTACAAGTCGACTTAATCTTTCCTACTCAACACATGAATGGTCTAACAAGACTCGAGTTGGGTTATGTCTTACAAGTCAAGTTGAAAAGATAGAAGATGATAGTAAATGCAAGGATTCATAGGCTTAGCATTTCATCAAATATAACATGTGCATGTATTAAGATCAAAACAAGCAAGCAAAAAAGATATGAAAGCATATTGATTTAAGCATGAATCATTCCCCATGTTGGTTTCCCCTAATCACCCATTAAACCCTAGCTAAGAGACTACTCACTCATTATCATGTTGATCATGCTAGAAAGGTTGTCAATCATACTAACATAATGAAACATGATGAATAAATGAAAGTAATTAACAATAATTAAAAAGGGATTAAGAGATTATACCTACTAATGATTCCAATAATAAAGCAAGAATAATAGAAGTACTTGAATCCTAGATTGAGAGGTTGTCAATCTCCCAATAATAACCCAAATAATCTTCAATTACCCAAAATAAAGGAAGAACAAGAGAGAGATTAAAGAACTAAAACTTGGATTAAAACTTGATTAATACTTGATTACAATATTGAAGAGAGATTTGATTGATATTAACTACACTAATTATTGATAAGAAGAACATGCTCCTCTAATTAGCTTAATGGGGTATTTATAGTGAAAATTAGGGAGGATGCATTAGGGTTAACTAAGGGCTAAACTAGTAATTACACTTTTAAGTTGAGCAAGGAGGACCCGGTATTTTCCGAGAGAAGGGCTTCTCTTTTCGTAGCTTGAAGAATGAAATCCGTCTTTGTCTTTGAAATCCGTGCGGATTAGAGTCGGGACGGCCGGATTTGGGCTGGGCAATCCGAGCGGATTCAGGAGAGGGACGCTCGGATTGTTGAGGGAAATCCGAGCGGATTCCAAGGAGGGACGCCGGATTGTTGAGGCCGGACGGACGGATTATCTCGCAATCCGTTCGGATTGTTGGTCCGCGTCAATTCTTCTTCTTTTCTTCCCTTTTCTTCATAAATTCCTTGGGGATTTCCTTGGGGACGCAAGGATCCTTTCTCAACATTGCTCTTCTACTATAATATGTACAAAGACCTTCTAGTCTTGTCTCTTCTTGATGCTTGGTCATTGAATACAATCAATTTAGCCTCGTTTTGCCATGAAAATGCAAGATTCTTACTCCTTTCCTACCAAGGGATCAAAATCTCAAAAAATATGCAAAACAAAGAACTAAAGATAAGAAATGACCCAAATAGGCACTAAAAAGCATGGAAACAATGGTAATTCGGGGGCTAAATATGCGCCAATTATGGTCACATCACCACTCTTGATACAGATCGATTGTAAAATACGACCTTTGCGGATCCGAATCTGCAAATTGTTTTACATTGAGTGGGAGAAATTTTAAATGAATATGAGAATCGGTTATCGCACATACACTTGTACGGACAAGTGGGAGTTTGTTGGAGCCGTGTCCTCCAGTTAGTGCGGATAACGTTATTGCACATACACTTGTACGGACAAGTGGGAGCTTGTTGGGGCTGGTGTCCTCTACAGTTAGTGCAATAATATTTAAATCTCTAAAAGGATCAAAGGGTATACTTTTGTATTATTATCAGTTGGTCCACGTTTATCAATAACGGTTGGCTTGCTAGATAAGTTTGACGTTATTGTCATACTGATGGCGGTGATCAACTGGTCCCTAAAAGTCACACCTATAGGATACGTTTGAGAGATGTGACGGTATGAAAATACAGTCACGTTGATGCCTAAGTTGACTAAGCAGTTAGTCGGAGTTATTGACTAATAATTAGTCAAACGCGATGTTGAGATAATTATTTAATACGGATTAAATAATAATGGCTAAGACGAATTAAGCGGTTAATTCGTAAATTGAATATAAACGATTATATTTAATTGATGTATATTGAATTAATTATACTTTTTTCTCTTTGTCGGACATGTATTAATATATCGACTGAGTCATGTTACTAGTTGATATTTTAATAACCGATAACCGATGACGATTTATAATAAAATCCCGTCATATACATTTAGCGAAAATCGAGTCGGACCATGAGTTAAAAATAAGGAGAAAGTGAAAGCCCACTCTCTCCCATTTGAAACCCACGGCCGAAACAAGAAAAGGGGAGCTTCTCTCCTTTTGTGACCTAATCATCTCATTTTGCAAAGAAATTAGGGTTTCGGGGCAATTTTCTCTGAAATCCTAGATCTCACATCGTAAAAACCTCACAACAACTCTCTCAATATTGCAAGTCAATTAGAGAGTATTTCTAGCACAAGGGGCATAGTCTCAGACGGTCTTGGGTGCAACGATTAGGAGGAAATCTACTTTGATTTTTGTTCTTAGGCCGCATTTCAAAGGACCCGAGGTTGATTCTTGTTCTTTATCGTTTCTCTATTGTTTTTCGTTTATGACCATAAATCGCATGTTAAATTTACGTTATAGTCCTAAATTTTAAGGATTTTATACGGATATTACCCCACAGGCATTTCCATTATGGCCTTTATTTTTGTTGGGTCAACCTCGATGCCACGGTGGCTAACGATGTGACCCAACAGTTTGCCGGATGTGACTCCGAATGCGCACTTTTGGGGATTGAACCTCATGTTATACTTGCGCAATCGTTCAACGAATTTGCGTAGTGTACCAAGGTGGCCATCACGCTCCTTTGACTTGACAATCATGTCGTCGACATAAACCTCGACTTCCTTATGCATCATATCATGTAACAACGTTGTCGCGGTCCTCTGGTATGTGTCCCCTGCGTTTATCAACCCAAAAGGCATTACTGTGTAGCAGTAGGTTCCCCATTGCGTTCTGAACGCAGTCTTATGCATGTCTTCTTTCGCCATCTTGATCTGATTATAACCGGCGTATCCGTCCATAAAGGATAATAACGTGTGATTTGCCGTGTTGTCAACTAGGATGTCGATGTGAGGTAATGGGAAATCGTCCTTCGGACTTGCCTTGTTTAGATCCTGGAAGTCGACACAAACCCGAACTTTACCATCTTTCTTTGGCACTAGTACGACGTTAGCCACCCAGTCTGAGTATTCTGACACCTTGATGAACCCAGCTTTGAGTTGCTTGTCGATTTCTTCTTTGACTTTCAAAGACCAATCTGTGTGCATTTTGCGGAGCTTCTGCTTGACTGGCTTATATCCCGGCTTGATTGGGATCCTGTGCTCCGCAATTTCTCTATCAATGCCTGGCATGTCTTTGTAGGACCACGCAAAAACATCTTTGAACTCATGTAACAACCCAATGAACCGTTGTCTCTCGGTGGGACTTAAAGTAGTTCCTATTTTAAGCTCCTGTGGTTCTAAGGTTGTACCTATATTGATGGTTTCGGTATCTTCGATGATCGAAGTTTTCTGTTCGTACTCTTCCAACCCTTTTATCAACTGTAGAGGTGGTTCCATTTCTTCTTCTTCTTCTTCGACCAACTGTTCATCTTCGACCTCAGTCTCAATGTCATTATTAAAACAATCATTTTCAAAGTTCGAATTGCAATGTAAGTGAGACAAGTCGTAAGCAAACTGGTTCATATTATTATTGATTTGAAATTGCGCGAAATGCGCTAACATTTGAGCCAACTGGTCGGAGCTCAGTGGTGAGATAGGGGTATTCGGGACAGGCCCCGGAATACCACCATTAGGAAAGGGTGCAGAGGAAGGGAAAGCTAGGGGAGGGGTATTTTCAACACCTGACTCCTTAGACTCAATCTTAGGACCTAACTCAGACTCAGACTCAGAATCGGAAACATCATCAGGCTTGAACATCTGTCCTTCTCCCGTTGTCAACTTGAAAAGGAGTCCCTTGTTATAAGTCCACTTGATTGTTTTCCGCCATCCCGTGTTGGTCTTAAGAGGATCTACATCGGCGATGAGGGTAGATGGGTCGAACCGCTCGCTTCTCAGGATCATGCTTACCAAATCTTCGTTTGGTATTGGTGATTTCTTATCTTCACCGAAAAGAAGACCCATGGCTCTCTCGTCACTTATTGGATCCGGTTTAGTCCCTACTGGCATCACGGTCAGAATATCTTCAGGGATGTAGTAGCAGTTTTGGAATACTTCGATTCTTGGGACCATAAGGTTTTTCTTTGGGTCAAAGATAGGTTCGTGGAAGTCCATGCAGGAAAGTGCTTCCCCAGCCCTCACGAAGTGACCGTTTAGAGTTAGGTGATACGGTCCCATTTTAATATCTCGATCTTCGATCGTTCTTCCCCTCTTTTCCAGCAGATCTTTCCTAGTGGGCTCATATCCAAGCCCGAAAGTTACTCCTTTGGCTACTGGCGGCTTCAACTCGAATGTACCCTCCTTTCTAGGATATAAAGAGAAACCGAAGTACTTCCCAGTCTTGAGAATCACCTCGCAGGCATGACTTCCCGTGTATAGATCTATATTCTCTGCTTCGGAGTTCAGCTCGATCATGTTGACAATCTCGAAACCACATGCGTCATTGGCAGCGTCGACCCTTACTTCAGAAGTAATGTCTCCTCCTTCCACAGTAATTGGCGTGGCGTCAATAGTGATGGTTTTACCGTTGAGTGGGACCTTGATCTTTCGATGCAGCGTTGATGTTACGGCCCTTGTAGCGTGAATCCAAGGCCTTCCCAACAATAGGTTGAAGGATGATCAAATGTCAATTACTTGGCAACTTATTTTCTTTTCCACTTGCCCCGTCTGTACTACTAGATCGACAAGTCCACTCACTCGACGCACAGTGCCATCGAATGCCCGAACTGTTTGTGTGGTGGGAATGAAGTCATTCTTCTCCAGGCCCAGAATATGCGCTGTTTTCAAAGGGAGTACGTTGACAGCCGATCCATCGTCAACCAAAGTCATAGGGATATGCTTGTTGAGACACACGGTAGCAATATAGAGGGCCAGGTTATGTCGAGGCCCGAACGGTGGTAGGTCTTCGTCGGAAAATATCACGGCGTTGGTAATCTGTCGCCGATTCTGGGCGATGTGGGTGACCATGTCAGCAGGAGTAGTATTTGATGCCACGGTAATGTTCATCAATGCTTGCAACAAAGCCTGACGATGTTCGAAAGAGCTCAAGATAAGTTGCCAGATAGACACGTCGGCCTTTGTCTTTTGGAGTTGCTTGATGAGGGAAGCCTCGGAGGTCGACCCTTCACCAAGAACTTCGACCACTACCGGCTCTTTGGGAGGTGTCTTGCTCGGGATATCCTTAGCTTTCTCCACACGGTACGGGCGCCCTGATCTAGTCAGATGGTTTGACTCTTGGGCATGTTGTCTCACTTTTAAGATTTCTTCTTGGGTGTGAGGAATTGTCGCACCTTTGACGAGGTAAACATCATCTTCGTCATCAGCCCAAACGCCATTGATTTCATTGCCGCTTCGGAGTATGTAAGGAGTGCAATTAACAACAAAATCCCCGAATGTAATCTCATTTCTCGAGCTTGGTAGGAACTTGGAGCAATCCACGAATATTCTTCCGATGAAAACCCCTTTTAGACGACATGGGCGAATAAAATGAGAGTAATCAACACTATCTTCGGTAGAGACAAAGTTAGTGTGGTCCCCAAAGGGATTGGTGACGTTATTGGGTTTTATGGCCGGGATTGGGAGTGTTCCGTTCTCAATCATGTCTTGAATTTCGTGCTTTAGTCTAAAGCACCTTTCAGTATCGTGTCCCTTCCCTTGATGAAGGCACAGTAGGCATTCGGTTTGTACCATTTGCCTTGTTGTTCAGCAGGTGGATCCGGATTTGGACCAATGGGCTTCAGCTTTCCCTGGGCCATGAGCCTTTGAAGAGCGTATGCGTAAGTGCACCCGATATCGGTGAATACCCTCGGAGCTTGGTGCGGAGGCCTTTTTGACTGTCCATCTAAGAGATTGACAGTTTCAACAAAGTGGGCCATTGCTGGTGCTTTTGCTTTAGATGACGAGGCCCTTTGGTATCCTTTTGGCTTCTCAGCTTCTGCCATTCGGACGTCATCCTCTACCTTTATCCCGATTCTTATCAATTCTTTGAAAGAACCAAAATTCTGGTATTTCAGAGCATTACGGTAAACAGGTCGTAAATTCTTTACGAACTTATCTACCATTTCAACTTCATCAGGCTTCTTGCCTAGTTTCACGCTTTCAGCGCGCCATCTTGCGAGGAATTCAGTAAAGCCCTCTTTTTCCTTCTGTGTCATTACCTCCAAAGTCCTTATGTTGGTTTGAATCTCGACATTGTCAGCATAGTGCTTACAGAACTCCACCGTAATATCTTCGAAAGTGGGGAAGTTCTTAAGGTCAAGATTATAGAACCACGCCTTCGGGTGTTCATCCAGAGATTGGGCAAAAAATTCAGAGAGCATGTCAGCAGGTACTCCCTTTAGTGCTAAGTACCCTTTATAGGCCTTAACATGGTGGACTGGATCTTTGGTGCCCTTGAACTTTGGGATGTCAGTGAGTACCATGTTCGTGGGAAACTTATCCTGAACTAGGGCTTAGGCCCTAGCATTTTCATATTAGATGTTCTTTCCCTGGGAGAGCTTCAGACGGTCTTCAATGAACTTGAACCGTTTCTCCAGATCAGTCAGAGGTGGGGTAGATGAAGAGGAATCTTCACCCAGCTTAGATTCGATCGCATCCATTCTAGTCATCATGAAGTTCACGGCCTCAGTGAGCTTGTTAACAGCATCTTCCATTGCTTGACGTCGGGTTTTTGGCGGCCTTTCTACAAGAAAACCCCGAACTGAGTCAATATTCGAATGTAAGAGCCCCTGCACATTTAAGGACACGACACCAACTTGACTCAAGCAAAGACTCGACTTGAGACTAACTAACCAAAGGTTCGACTCACGGTTGGATTTAGACCTTGATTCATTTTAGACTCGACAAGAGGACATGACTCAAGTTGCCACAGCACGATTCTAAACTTGACTCGGTGTGACTAAACCCGTGATTAGACCAACATAGTCCTTAGGTTCAAGTGAAACGCCCTAAATGGCCTAGCTTGGACGTTTCTGTGGACTATCCTAGACCAATTGGTCGACCCACATGACTCAAAGCCCAAGAGATGAGCTTGGGCGACCCAACAAGGTCGTGTTCTAGACTCTAAGGACGAAACACGCCAGGCCTAACACGGCCAGGACCCGGACACGACTCGACGCATTTCATGCTTGGTTGAGGTTCGAGAAACATTTTGGATTGAATTTGAAAAAACGAATAATTGATATGAAAATGAGATTAGAAATGGGCAGCATGCCGGCTATAAAAGCTTATTTTGGGCCGAAAAATCTAGTCTTATTTGGGCAGCATTCCGCGTTTTTTAAAACTATGCTATTTTGAAAGTAAGTTGTTCAAAAGTTCGGTTTTGAAATCGATATGGAAAATTTTGAAAAGACTCGGGAAATTCATTTCGCACATTGTCATTCACATGTTATAAGGATGTATGCTCCTAGACATCTCTAAGTCTCGGCAAGTCTTCTATAAGAAGGTCTATGCCCTCCATCCTTTTTGGGTCTTATAGAGCAAGGGCCTTTAGGTAGAGTACCTAGAAGAGCATCCCCACCATCAAGAACCACGACGAGGAGGAGCGGAAGCAAGCAATGTGCAAGTTCCTGGCATAGTGGGACGTCGCCCCCCACGCATCACAAAGAAACACTGGGACGGCCCGGTAAAGTCCTTAAGGGTTTATCCATGAATCGTAGCACTATGAGTAATGTTTTACTTTCCAATACTTTCTTTTCAAGTTTCACCTCGGAGGAAAAGACCCTAGATTCAAAGTGTAACTAGTCCTCTTTTCCCCAGCAGAGTCGCCAAACTGTGGACAAGGCCCTCGGGAATTGCGTCCTCGGGATCCACACTAGGCATAATCGACTCGAGGTTCTTTCGAATCGAATTAAGACAAATTAGAGTCGCCACCAAGTTTTTTGGGAACTTGGAACCGTTCAAGTCAACTTTACACCTTTCGTCGAAAAGCATAAAGCCAAACGACTACGAGTGATTAAAGATAAAGACTTGTACCCTATATCACTCGATTTGAATGACTCTCGTAATCCAATGGTATTTAGACGGATCCACAAACCATAGATCTTGAGTAAGGGGTGAGGGTACGTGTTAGAAAGGCCATAAGGACACCTAACCCCGCCCGTCGATAACGGCCTCTACTAAGTCAAGTGTCGGATTTCAAACAAGGTCATAGCTACTACGATATATGATATGCAAACATCGTTTTTAAAACCCTAACATGTGAAGTTTCTATGTCGATTTAGATGCAACTAAACTAACTTTGTCAAAGTTGTAATTTAGCATGTGGGTTAATTGATCTAACAACATATAAACGAAACAAACAAGGCTTGATGGGAATGGGGGAGCCGTTGGGATCTACCCTATTACAACCCAGGCATTTCATGCCGACACAACGAGAAATTAAAGATACAACTCGATCTAAAATACAACGCTATACACAAAACCACACACGACACACTACACGGCCAACTCGGCCTAGGGAAACGTGCACAAGGGGGTGGCCCACGGCTTACATGACTCACGGCCTTGGGTCACTCCTCGTAATGCGTGCTTTCACTTAATCTTATCGAATTAGACATGGGGCTACGCACCAAAGCATGCATTAGCATAAATCGGGCCATGTTGCTTTAAACAAAATGCGATTTACTACGCTCTTACATGCATTGGGGCACAACCATCTAACCAAACAAGACTAAGGTTTTTAAAGAATTTTTGACGCGATAAAAGTAAAACAAAACTTGAAAATTACAACTCGATGAACAAACTATAAATTACAAGCTACGAAACGACAAAGAACAAATGATATAAAACAAACGAAACAAGAAAAGGCACGGCCACCCTCACGGCCTAAAGCCACGTCCACCCTAGTTCCTAGGTTAGATTCATTAGTTAGATCAAATAATTGCGAAACGAGTTCGAAAACGGGCTAGAAAACAAGTTAGAAACGACGTTGATCGATTGAGAAGATGTCACGCGAATGTGTATTCTACACGGCCTAAAGGGGTCGAATTAGGTCACGAAGTTACGATATTAACGCTACTCATCGAGTGTTAATAGGAAGGTGCTAATCACGCACTCCTATGCTAGCGAGAAATCAAGTGAAAAGAGAGATGCATTCAATTAGGTTATAGAATTGTTAGCCGATTTTAATGCTTGTGTCGAAGTCACCTAACATGTCTAATTAGGTTATTAAATTGATCTAATGTCGTCTAAATGAGTCATATGTTAACAATCAGAGGTCGAACTAACATGCGAAGGGTCCTAGGGTAGGTCGAATTGGTCGAAACAAACGAGGGATCAAAAGCGAGGAACGAAGTTAGAAATCGTTTTATTAATGCCCTACCTTGAACACGAGGATATGTAAATGAGACGGGGTGTACGACCGACCGATGTGGCGGATTTATTTCCCATCTCAAGTCAACGCAGGTATTCGTGGTGGTACTTTAACTCATACTCGGACTAAACTAGTTTCATAGTTAACGATATCAAACGACAAACAAAACGATAAACAACGTAAAACGAACAATTAAAAAAACAAACATAAAAGAACGAAATAAAAAGGAGAAGAGGAGGATTTGATGCACCCTTAACCTACATGTATCGTTGACACCGTATTGGGTCTTAATCGATGGTAGATTTTATCTCGAGAGGCCGTCGTCGACGAAGGAACAAAGCAAACAACACGTTTTTTGTAAATCTGGACAGCAACTTTCAAACTGCAATTTCTCACTCGTTTCACGGTGAAAATTAGATTTAAAAGATGTTTTGAAAACTAGAAAGAGAGTAGAACAAAGATCTTAAAACAATCCCAGCTCGTTTTGAATTATTGGGCACGAAAAACGAGCACAAACAGAACTGGACAGACAGGAAAAGCCGCGAAAACAGAGTGTATGTCACTCTGTTTTTCGAGGGGATTCGTGTACTCTCAAGGGCAATTTGGCTCGTGAATATTTGTCTAAGATGTATATGGATGTTGTGTGGTTAATTACGAACAAGAAACTCGAATTTTAATGGAGGTTTGAGGGTTGAACGAAGGGTTCGAAAGAGGACACACAAACTGATTCTCAGTTTTGTATGTCGGTTTTGTCGAGGGTTTTTGAGAGGCAATTAGGGTTTGTTTCTGGAGTTTAAAGCTTGTAAGTGACGGTATTATGTATGGAGAACTTAGAGGAATGAATGTATGGTGAAGGGGGGGTATTTATAGGGAGTTTCGAAGGGTAGAAGTAGGGCAACAAGCAATCGGGCCTGTTTCGCATAGCTGCTGCCCATCATCTATTCGTGGGGTTTTTAGGGTTTTTATGGGGGGTTTTCTTGGTTTTTAAGCTATGGTAATATGGGTAGGATACTAGGGTATGGTGTAGGGTTAATGGGCACGGGTTTATGTGGTGTTTGGAGCGGGTTTTGGGCTCGGGATTGAGCACGCAAAACAGGGGGGGCTGCTTGTGTTGCGGGCTGTTTGGGGAGTATTTGGGTGGACTTGTGGAAGTGTTTCAAGGTGGTCTAGGTGCTGGGTTGTTTTGGGTAATGTGGAGCACGGGTTGGTGGTGATTGGTTGCGGGTTTGGACCAAGTTTGAGTCGGTTTAGAAGGGCTTTCGATGGGCTATACAAACACGGGTAAAGGAAGGAATTGGGCTGTGTTGGGGGGATGTTTGGGACGAGATTTGGGATGTGGATAAGGGGGTTCGAACTGGGGTTGGATGGGTAGAGGCCTAGGTTGGTTAGTGTACTCGAGATTCGTGCCAACTCGTAAAGAAAACGAGCTCAAAAACCGAGCTATAATCGAGCTCCAAAACGCGTGGTTAAAACGAGTTTTCGATTTTCAAATTCGATTTTTCAAATAGATTAACACATTAAAATGAATGATTTTTCAAATCAAAAAAAGTATATTTTATTTTCAATAAAATAAATTTAAGAAAATAAAATCAAATTAAAACAATTAAATGAATTCACTTAAAAAAGCTTTAATTTAAATATCATTTAAATTAATAAAATACTCCGTCGACAACGCTCATTCCACATCGTAAAACGAACCCAAATAATGACAATGACAACTAATAAATAAATGTGTCCTATCATCATCGGGTGTTTGTCGCGTTCTCTATAAATTCCAATATCGACGGATACAGGTATCTACAGAGCCCCCACTTTGACTGAGGCTTGGACAAGGCGAAAGTCAATGTATACCCCAGGTCCCTCTCGGCCTGAGGATTCTGCGGGTCATTTATAGTTCATTAGACTTGCGTATATAAGCTCGCCAACCATAAGAAGTGTTCATACCTGAAACTTCACTTGGGATTGACTCTTGCTTCTGTTGTATCAAATTATCGTTGCTGGTCGTCGACCTATAAAGTTGCATATATGATGGATTGAGCCTTATCCTTAGGCGCCTACGTATCCGTTTCTGACGGAATCAAACCCGCGTCATAGTTCGGCAACTGCTGACACATGCCCAAAGTTTATCATCTGCTGGCATTTGTCCAAAATTCGTCATCTGTTGACACTTGCCCAAAGTTTATCATCTGCTGGCGCTTGTCCGAATGGGACGGGACTTTCCGAGGAGGTTGCCGCCGTTTTTATCATTTGCTTTCAGCTACGGAATTCTTCCATTTCATACTCTTGTATCGAATTGAATTCTTGGTGGATGTCATCCTTTACATCTTGATAATGGTCTCGAAGCCAACGGCCTTGAGCCCCGATTTGAATGGCTCTAAAGTCGAAGACTTTAGAGCCCCCAGTTGAAGTATATCCTGCTATATTTGAAACACAAAAAAAAGGTACAAGCAATAATCATCACATAAGCACATTTGGATCATCGATCCTAAAATTAGATCATTTGAAAGATTGGGTCATCGACCCGAAAATTGAATTTGAAAATTTTGAATAATTGGGCCATCGACCCGAAGTTTAAATTTGACATCACTTGGTATGTTGGGTCATCGACCCGAAATCTGAAGTTGAAGTGTTGGAATGCTGGGTCGTCGACCTGAAATTGAATTTGAAAGACTGGGTCATCGACCCGAAACCTGAACATGTTGAAAATTTTGAATAATTGGGCCATCGACCCAAATTTTGAATTTGACATAACTTTGATGTTGGGCCATCGACCCGAAATTTGAATTTGAAACGAATCATTTGGATGTTGGGTCGTCCACCCAAAATTTGATTTTGAACTTTGAGATTTGAACCATCTGTCCATGATTCGCAAAAGAAGTTTTTGAAATTTTGAAATTTTCGGCATTTTGAAATTTTTGAAATCGAACCTTGATGGGTGAGCACGAAATACGACTCACACACTTTGTATGACATTTGAAATTTTTGAAATCGAACCTTGATGGGTGAGCACGAAATACGACTCACACACTTTGTATGACTTGCAAACAACGTGGGCGTAGCCCGCTACCGTAAAACAAAAAAAGAAAATAAAACCGTAAGTGTGCACGAATTTAAATTCAATTATTGACTTGCTGGGGGTAGAAATGTAAATTGGCCACTGGTGCCAAAAGATGCGATGAATGAGCGAAAACCCGACGCATCGTGCTAAAGACTGGTGTGAACTAGGGCGGGCCTAAGAGGCGCGCGACCCAAGGCCCACACGGCCAAAAAAAACGCTACCCTAGGGGTGCCACCCTAGGTGTTTCCTTCCTCCTATACTTCCTTATAAATAAGGAAGAGTTGTATTGCCAGAAACAAAGTTTATTCTGCTTTCCCAAACTGGTGCAAACGACAAATATCATTATGAATAATCTAGCGAGTGCTATGCGAGCATGGGAGACAGACTTCACTGTCGCAGAAAGACAAGAATTAAAGACCGCTCAACTGGCGCAATTACTTCCCTTACGCCAGATCTGCCTTCAACCTGCTTTGTTAGAACACTGCCTTAGCTATTGGGATCCTCGTAACCATGTCTTTGCTTTTCCGAGGGGAGATCCGCCTTACGGAAGAGTTTTTCCGCCCGGGAGGGTGGGATGCTGAGGCCATACCGGCTATACCAAAATTTCATTCGGTGTGGCGTGGAATATATCTAGACTGTCTTGGCCTCTCCAGGACAGAGTCTGAGGATATAGTTACTGGTGACGAAGTCAGCCTTCTTGCTATTCATCGGAAATTTTGCATCTTGCGAAACAAGATTTCACTACCAAATAGATCGCACAGAGCATTTGGATTGATCATGTTACATCTTTATGTCTTCGAAGATAGAATGAACAAGACAACTTGCATAGGACAAGCGAAACTCATGTCTATTGTGTCTCAGATGGAGACGGGACATAATCCTTCCTGGATTATTCTTGCTGAAACCATTAGGGGTTTAGATGCTAAGAAAACGAACCCTGATGTTGAATGGTCGGGATGCTCCCGTCTGTTGCAGGTAACAAAATCTATCCTCTTGATTTCGCTTCTCTTCATTTTACCACAAATTCTTGTGTTATCGCCACGACTTATCTATATTTTGCCACGATTTCTGCCACAATTCTGTGTATTTGCCCCGATTTTGTTGCCTTCTGCCACGATTCTGCCACGATTTTGTTGCATTCTGCCACGATTTTGCTTCTATTGTCTTTTTTCTTTTTTTTTTCTTCTTTTTCTTCTTTTTCTTTTTTTCGTTTTTTTTTTTCACGTTTTCTTTTTTTCTTTTTTTTTCCTCTTTTTTCTTTTTTCGTTTTTTTTCTTTTTTCTTTTTTTTTCTTTACGTTTTCTTTTCCTTTTGTTTCAGGTGTGGCTTTGTGAGAGATTTTGGCTCTTTGCTCCGCCGCGTGAGCCAAACTCGTACCTCGCCCGTATGCTGACTATGCGTGCTAAGCGGTATGAAGACGAGCATCAAAATGACCTTGCTTATTGGCGAAACAAGATGACAGAAGGGGGAGGTCGCCCCCTTTGCTGGTTTATGCCTTGGCTTCGCCTCAAATCTTTTACTATCCTTCCGGAAGATGATAAGACCAGACGTTTGCAATTATTGGGTTTGGAAATGTCTATTCACATTTACCCCGACCGCGTTTTGTGTCAGATGGGCCGCAGACAAGTAATTCCCAGGTGCGGGGCTGTTCTGGGACGAGCAAGAGAGCTACATCCCTCTACATGTGATGACTGGCTCGAAAGGTGACACCAAAGGCGTCTCTGGTATGTGTCTGCGTGTCCTCAGACTACTTGGGAATCCCCGTCCTACACTAAGTGGCTTAAATAGAAGACTGAATCAGGTAAGGACTTGTGTCGGAAGGATTAGCTTGTCGACATCAGATATTATGACAAAGGCAGAAGCAGTCGCGACTTCTTCGCTAACGATCTTTCGTCTGCATCTGGACCTGAAACTAAGACCGAGAAAACTCCTAAGACTGACTCACAGGCGACAGGTGTGTGGAAACGGTTGGTTCAAAGGCACACTCGGGCTAAGCCTTGGAAGGAATACTTGGCCCTCGCTTGAGTGTAAAAGATAGGCTGGGCCCTCGGGAGGAAATGATGATCCCTCCTAAGAAGCGTGCTAGACAGAACGCTACTACCCCTCCTCCGCAGGAGCCTCGGTCACGTGACTCAAAAGGCAAAGGGAAAAGGAAGATGTAGGAGCCTTCGACTCCAATCTATTATTTAATACTACTACTTATTATTTGTTGCTGGCTGTTTTTTTTTTTTGAAGGTTATAATGGGCATCGCCCGATTTTAAAAAGACTTACTATTTATTAAAATTCCCAGTTTCTGCATAAAATTTCATTTTATTAAAGGAAGGGTCGGTTGTACTCTTATAAAGAGCTGCCTACATATGTGTTATCAACAGAATCAAACCGAGCTCGTAGTTCCACAAAAAAAATGCGCTACAAACATCAGTTTATAACGCACAACAAGCAGCGAAGCAAAAGTGCCACGGCTTAGACTCGCTCGCAAGCACTGCAATTCAAAATTTTATTTTGCGACATTGAGAATGAGCTCTAAGGATAATATTTCTTCAGTTGATCCAAATTCGTCGGATTTGCGAAGTCGTTTCCATCTAGATCTGTTAGTCTGACTGCGCCTCCCGATAATATTTTCTTTACCAGGTAAGGACCGGCCCAGTTTGGCTTGAATTTTCCCCTCGGGTCGATTGGTAGTAAATCGGGGACAGACTTTAGGACCAAATCCCCATCCTTTATTCCTCGAGGCTTCACCTTTTTGTTAAATGCTCTTTGAATCCTTTTCTGATAGAGTTGAACATGGTGTAGCGCATTTAACCGTCGCTCGTCGAGCATGACAAAAGAATCATACCTAGCCTGCAGCCAGTCAGTCTCCGGAACCTGACTTTCTAACAGAATTCCCAAAGAAGGTACCTCTAATTTGATAGGCTGAACTGCTTCCATCCCATATGTCAAATAGAACGGAGTTGCTCCAGTGGCTGTGCGAATAGACGTCCTGTATCCCCATAGTGCGAACGGTATCTTCTCTGGCCATTCGCGATAATTGTCGGTCATTTTTCTGAGAATCACAGTGATTGTCTTATTAGCGGCTTCTACTGCTCCATTTGGTTGAGGTCGATAAGGTGACGACTTGTGGTGCTTGATTTTATACTTTTCAAGTATCACAGCAGTTTCAGCCAGGAAGTGAGTGCCATGGTCGCTAATGAACTCATGCGGCACCCCATATCTGCAAATGATTTCATTCTGAATGAACTTTGCTACCTGCTTCGCTTGTAGCACTTTGTATGATTTCACTTCTACCCACTTCGTGAAGTAATCGATGGCGACTAGCATAAAACAATGCCCACCTGTTCCAGATGGGTTGACCTTTCCAATAATGTCGATTCCCCATGTTTAGAAAGGCCACGGTGATGTCAAAGTATACAACAGTGATGGTGGCACGTGTTGTATGTTCCCAAAGATTTGGCAATTATGGCAATGTCTGACATATTCGCGACAATCTGTCTCCATCGTGGTCCAATAATACCCTAATCTCATGATTTTACGAACTAGCATATGGGCATTCATGTGTGGGCCACACTCCCCGTCATGGACTTCTTCCATGACTCTTTTTCTGATTGGTGAGTCTATGCATCGCGATGGATATTTTGCGCGGTCTTCTTGTACAATTGTCCATCATTGGTTCTAACGAACTAAGCGGCTAGCATTCGAATAGCGCGCTTTCCGCGGCTATCCATGTCGGGTGGATACTCTCCTGATTCTTTAAATTTCAGAATAGCATGATACCAAGGTTCAGCCTCGGTTTCTTCTGTGTCTCCGATTACATTAACGTAAGCAGGTGATGATCTTCGTTCGACACATATTGGCATAGTATCCATATGATCAGGTATGTTGATCAGAGCAGCTAGTTTTGATAGTGCATCAGCAAACTGGTTTTCATCTCTGGGGAGGTGCACGTATTTGACATCGGCGAACAACTTTTCTAGTTCCTCTATTTTCGCTTGGTACGGAGCCAGGCTATCATTTCGGGTTTTCCACGTCCCGGCAACTTGATTGATCACTAGTGACGAATCCCCATGTACTATAAGCTTTTTGATGCCTAACTCGAGAGCACTGTGCAAACCGAGTAGGCATGCTTCGTATTCGGCCGCGTTATTAGTAACATTAAAGTCCAACTTGATCGAAATGGGAACATGTTCACCTTCTGGTGAAATGAGTAGAACTCCTATCCCGTATCCTCTGCAGTTCGATGCTCCATCGAAATAGAGGTCCCACGTATCGTTGTCTATATGAACGATATCTTCGTCGGGAAACGACCACGTATCTATAACCTCAGTTTCTTCTATCGGGTTATCCGCCAGGAAGTCTGCAACCGCCCTTCCCTTTATCACTTTTAGCGGTACGTATTTTAGATCAAACTCGAAAAGCATTAAAGTCCATCTCGACACCCTGCCGTTTAGAACTGGTTTTTCAAACAAGTATTTGATTGGGTCCATCTTCGAGTGGATGCAGACACTATGACTGAGCATGTAGTGTCGTCACTTCTTTGTCGCCCATACTAAAGCCAAACATGTCTTCTCGAGCTGAGTATACTTGATTTCATACTCTAAGAACTTTTTACTAATGTAGTAAATTGCTCTTTCCTCTTTATCAACTATCTGCTGCTTGCCAAGATCGCCCCCATTGCGAAAAGATATCTGAATCGTAAGATACAACAAAAGTGGTAACCCAGTCGTTGGCGGGCTGAGCACGGGAGGGGAAGATAGTATTTCTTTAATCTTATCGAACGCAGCTTGGCAGTGATCATCCCATACTACGTGTTCCCCGACTTTCAACTTCTTAAAAATTGGCTCGCATATCATAGTTAGCCTTGCCACGAACCGACTTATATACTTGATTCTTCCTAGGAAACCTCGAATTTCCTTCTCGGTTTTCGGGTGAGGCATTGTTGGGGCTGGTGTCCTCTACAGTTAGTGCAATAATATTTAAATCTCTAAAAGGATCAAAGGGTATACTTTTGTATTATTATCAGTTGGTCCACGTTTATCAATAACCGTTGGCTTGCTAGATAAGTTTGACGTTATTGTCATACTGATGGCGGTGATCAACTGGTCCCTAAAAGTCACACCTATAGGATACGTTTGAGAGATGTGACGGTATGAAAATGCAGTCATGTTGATGCCTAAGTTGACTAAGCAGTTAGTCGGAGTTATTGACTAATAATTAGTCAAACGCGATGTTGAGATAATTATTTAATACGGATTAAATAATAATGGCTAAAACGAATTAAACGGTTAATTCGTAATTTAAATATAAACGATTATATTTAATTGATGTATATTGAATTAATTATACAATATTGTCTTTGTCGGACATGTATTAATATTTCGACTAAGTCATATTACTAGTTGATATTTTAATAACCGATAACCGATGAAAATTTATAATTAAAAACCCGTCGTATACATATTAGCGAGACGAGTCGGACCACGAGTTAAATGTGGAGAAAGTGGAAAGCCCACTTCCTCCCCTTGAGAACCCACGGACCGAACACAAGAGAACAAAAGGAGAGTTTTCTCTCCTTTTGCCCTAACTCATTTTATTTTGAAACAAAATTAGGTTTTTGAGAGCATTCTTCTCTGAAACACCTAGATCTCACATCTAGCAAAATTCACACAAAACTCTCTCAATATTGCAAGTCAATTAGGGAGTATTTCTAGCACAGGGGCATAGTCTCAGACGGTCTTGGGTGCAACGATTAGGAGGAAATCTACTTTGATTTCTGTTCTTAGGCCGCATTTCAAAGGACCCGAGGTTGATTCTTGTTCTTTATCGTTTCTCTATTGTTTTTCGTTTATGACCATAAATCGCATGTTAAATTTACGTTATAGTCCTAAAATTTAAGAGTTTTATACGGATATTACCCCGCAAGTGGTATCAGAGCGAGGCCACGTAAATTTTTCTTTGTGATTTTCATTAAACGAATTGAATCGATATTTTTTTTTGCATAAAATTCCGTGCGGCAGAATTTTTTTTGTCTCGGCTGTTTTTTTTTTTTTTAGCAAACCGTGACATTTTTTTTTGCATTGGTAATCGTGCCACACGGCTTTATGCTGATCAGACGATGTTTTGTTTTCAATTTGTTCTTTGCATATTGTTATTTTAAACGATAATCATAGCAATATGTTGAAGTATTATCAATTGTAGTTTCAATTCTATACGGATTAGGTTAAATTGCAATTGGTTTTTAACAAATCGATTTTGTTTTGGTTTGTTGAGGCCCACGGATTTGAGCTGCTGGAAATTTTTTTTTTGTTTTGCTGTACTGTTCACGGTTCTGCCGTGAAGAAAAAAAAAATTCGGTTTTTTTTTTTTTCGGCCATGTTTTGTGCATAATACAGATTTTATGCATTCGCTTGATAGTGAAACGGTTCACTCACGTACCATTTAGTTATTTTAAAGCGATTTAAAGTAACGGATTGTAATGAATTAAAATTAAGTTGATTAAAGCGGTTTTGTCACATAATTTTAATTATCATAGGTGGTTTGGATAAATTTAACATAATTACGGAATTATGTCACGAATAATTTTTATTTTAGTTGATGCATTTTTATTTATCGTTATTTTGAATGCCTTGAATGTTTTATAACGTATTTAATTTTTACAAACAGTTGTAACTTAGTGTGGCCTTAGTAGAACGTGTTACCGTAATGATGGAACACGGTCTTGGTTGTATTTTGAGATCTCGCATCTCCATTTTGATTTTTCCTTGTAATTACGCTTTTATTTAGAATGTAAATAGGTTTATTTTTTGTAAATTTTAATTGTAATTTTGAGAAGACCAAAGATGGAGATCGGATGCTCACCTCATTGCATGGACAAAGATGGAACATCAAGACAAGCTTCTCGGGTCCAACGGTGGATTCCAAAGTTGTATTATGTTCTTTTTACTAGGATAGGCCACACTAGGAATTTTTATTTACGTTTTGCATTCTTTTATTTATTTTATCGTAACGATAGATTGCATCATATTCCGCCTAAAACCAAACCACCTAATAATTGCATGAAAACTGACTCATATAGAGGTCACGCGTTAGTTTTCTTTGATATACAGATATCACACGTTTTTATAAGCCATCACCTAAATTAATTCATTCACGCAATGCTAGTTTTTCGTTCACTTAAAATGAATTAAAACTAAGTTGATGGGATCTTCCTCGTATAACCAAAAAAATTGAGAATAGTCTTTATAGGTCAAACTCCAATGAATCCCTTCTTCGTCGGTAGGCATAATATGACCCCTTCTACGTCGGGTAAGTTGGAACTGATTGACCTATTTTATCTCAACACTATGGTCACTCGTACGATCTTGTGATTATGGTGGACTATAGATAGGATTTACGGAAATATATTGACCAAGAGTTCTAACGATAGAACTAGCTAAACAGTTGGCTTATCAATTTACGGAAATTGAGTCTTGGGATCACTTGTATTATTCTTGAGGGAGATCATTTATGCAAGTGCAATGAGTCTACACGATTAAAATGAATTTTAAATAGACTTAAATCACCTCGATGAGTTGCTTATTTCGTTTCGTTTTTCCTTTCTTTTTCAGTGTAGATCACGATCACTTAAACTCGCTAATAACAAAATGGTGGTCGTCTTGACGACCCAATGCCAAGTGCCACATTGGATCGTGAGTCCTGGCTTCGGATCTTCATGAATCAGATGAATCAGTCTACTCGACTGAAGAATGATGGATCAAACTTCGCGGACTGGGAGGCGGCATTACGAAATTCTGCCACTGCTGACGGGAAGCTCAAATATCTGACAGAGCCCATCCCGTCAAACCCAGGCCCCACGGCTGGAGCTAACGAGATCGCCAACTATAACGATTTCGTCATGGAATCGGGTGCGATTAAAAACGTACTCATTTTTGCAATGGAATCCAATTTGCAGAAACGCTTCATAGCCCAAGCTGCAAACAAGATTTTCACCACGCTCACTAAGGAATTCTCGAAAGCACCGAGAATCGTGACCTATGAGCATACCACTCGCTTCTTTGATGCGAGACTCCAGAAGGGCCAACCGGTTAGCCCACACATTCTCAGCATGATTGAGAATGTCGAGAGACTGGAGGCACTTGATTGTAAAATCAGCGAGAACATCGTGATTGACCGCATGCTTCATTCACTCCACGATGGTTTTGCGCTCTTTAGAGCGAATTACTATATGAATGATTTGAAGAAAAGTCCTCATGAACTACACTCCCTACTCGTACAGACCGAGAAGGATATGAAGTTCAGTGGGAGCTTGAAACAGGATGTTCTCGTTGTGTCAAACAAGGGCAAGGGTAAGGGCAAAGCTCAGGCAGACCTAGCGGTAGGTAAACCGAAGTTTAAGAAGTCGGGATCAAGTAAGAGTGGGCCTGGTGAGGCAAGCAACTCATCAGGCGCGACAAAGAGCAAGACCGAAAACATGGAATGCCATCACTGCCACAAGACTGGGCATTGGAGGCGTACATGTCCTGTTTACCATGAGGACATAAAAGCAGGTCGCGTTAAACCTGTTGGTATGTCTTCTTCCTCTTCTACTTTTATTCATATGATTGAGATTAACCACGCAAGTTACGGAACTTGGGTACTAGATACTGGTTGTGGTTCTCATCTGTGTAATCATGTGCAGGGGCTCCGAAACATCGAACCCCTCGTAAAGGGTGAGGTGGACCTGCGTGTCGGGAATGGAGCACGAGTGGCTGCCGTCTCGAGGGGAACATACGTGATCCAGCTTCCTATTGAATTTGAGTTATTTTTATATAACTGCTATTATGTACCCAGTCTTTCTAAAAACATTATTTTAGTTTCTGCACTTGACAAACTTGGTTTTTCATTTGTAATAGAGAATAATACTTGCATTTTCTCATTACACGATATGATTTATGGCAAGGCAGTCTCCATGAATGGAAATTATGTTTTAGATCAGACCACCGAAATATTACACGTAATGAATAAGAAGTTAAAGGTTGGTGACAAAGATCAAACGTATCTATGGCACTGCCGTATGGGACACATTAATGAGAAACGCGTAAAACAGCTCATAAAGAATGGAGCTATCTCGGCCTTTGATTTTCAATCATTTGGCACGTGTGAATCATGTCTCATTGGTAAGATGACTCGAATTTCCTTCAAAGGTGTTGGAATGCGCGCTGCTGACCTATTAGGACTCATACATACGGATGTGTGTGGACCTATGTCAATCACGGCACGAGAAGGCTATAGGTATTTCATCACTTTCACGGATGATTTAAGTAGATATGGCTATGTCTACTTAATGAAGCACAAAAGTGAATCCTTTTAGAAACTCAAGGAATACCAGAATCAGGAACAGAACCTACTGGGTAGAAAGATTAAAACACTGCACTCAGACCGTGGTGGTGAGTATCTTTCTCACGAGTTTGATCAACACCTCAAAGACTGTGGGATTGCCTTGCAGTTAACTCCACCTAGAACACCTCAGTTGAATGGTGTGTCCGAACGGAGAAATCGAACAGTACTTGATATGGTTTGATCCATGATGAGTCACACCGTGTTGCCTGACTCATTGTGGGGTTATGCTCTTCTGTCAGCTGCTCTAATACTTAACCGAAGTCCGTCTAAAGCTGTTGACAAGACTGCATATGAACTATGGAAGGGAACGGTCCCTAACTTGTCCTTTATACGGGTTTGGGGCTGCGAGGCTTATGTCAAGTGGAGACACGAGGATAAGCTCGGCCCGCGATCGGTCAAGACATACTTTATAGGTTATCCTAAAGGAACGCTTGGTCATTACTTTTATTCGCCAAACGAACAACGTGTATTTGTTGCGGCTAGTGCGACATTATTAGAGAAGGAATTTCTCGAGAATGCAAAGAGTAATAGAACCTTCGAACTGTCGGAGATTCCAGAACCAAATACCGAGCAACCATTGGAGGAACCAGTTCCTTCAATCCCGGCTGCGGTTAATATTCCTGAGGAACCTAGGAGGTCGGGAAGAGTCTCTATTCCTCCGGACAGATACATTGGTATGGTCGAGGAACATGACATAGATGACATTCTACTCTTAACGAGTAGTGAAACCGCAACCTATAAAGGTGCCATAACTAGTTCCGACTCAAAGCTATGGCTTGAGGCCATGCAATCCGAGATGGACTCCATGTATGAGAACAACGTATGGGATCTTGTTGACTTACCTGCTAAGGTTCATCCCCTTCAATGCAAATGGCTTTACAAGATAAAGCATTCTGTGGAAGGTCAACAAGATATCTATAAAGCACGACTAGTTGCTAAAGGTTTCACCCAAGTGCCAGTCCCGCACTACGATGAAATTTTTGCACCCGTAGTCATGTTGCGTTCCATTCGGATTATCTTAGCGATTGCCGCTTTTCATGACTATGAAATTTGGCAGATGGATGTGAAAACCGCCTTCTTAAACGGTTTTTGGAGGAAGAGTTGTACATGGTACAACCCGAAGGTTTCATCGATCCCGAACATCCTAAGAAAGTATGCAAGCTTAAGCGTTCCATTTATGGACTTAAGCAAGCTTCTAGGAGTTGGAATCATCGTTTCGACCAAGTGATAAAAGAAAATGGATTTACTCGATCGGTCAAGGAACCATGTCTATATATCAAGTCGAGTGGGAGCAAGATTGTCTTCCTAATATTGTATGTCGATGACATACTCCCGATTGGGAATGACATACCTCTCTTAACTTCGGTAAAAGTGTGGTTGAAGAACCATTTCCAGATGAAAGATCCGGGTGAGGCACAAAGAATTTTGGGCATCCGTATCTATCGAGATAGATCACGTCGGATGTTATCTCTCGCCAGAGTCTTATATAGACAAGATACTAGAGAGATTCAAAGATGACTAACTCCAAAAGGGGGTTTCTTCGTATGGCTCCGGGGTGCATTTTAGCAAGTCTCGTGCACCGAGAGACACCGGAAGAGAAAGAGCGCATGACACGGATTCCTTATGCCTCGGCTATAGGATCAATCATGTATGCCATGATATGCACACGTCCGGACGTGGCATATGCATTGAGTATGACAAGTCGATTCCAACAAACATCCGGTGAATCACATTGGATGGTGGTCAAGAACATTCTTAAGTACCTACGGAGGACTAAAGATTGGGCATTGACTTATGGAGGTGATCAAAAGCTATGTGCAACCTAAGTTCGCAGATGCTAGCTTCCAAACGGATCGAGATGACTCGAAATCTCGATCCGGATTCGTTTTTACTCTTAATGGCGCCGATCACCGGAAGAGTTCCAAACAAAGTGTTACAGCAGATTCTACGACTGAGTCCGAGTACTATGCCGCGTCTAAAGCTGCAAAGGAAGCTATATGGATGCGTCAATTCTTACAAGGACTATCTGTAGTGCCTAGTTCGAATGACCCGATCACCATCTATTGCGACAATAGAGGTGCCATCTTCCAAGCTAAGGAGCCAAAGTCTAGCAACAAGTCTAGACATGTACAACGAAAAGCTCATCTAATCCGAGATTACGTGGAGCAAAAGGAAGTAGTGATAGAAAAGATTGCTACAGATGATAATATAGCAGATCCTCTCACTAAACCATTACGACAAGATAAGCATGAAGGGCATGTTAATTCCATGGGAATTAAACGTGTTCCTGAGTTGTAGTGCTCTTTTATGGATTAGATTCATTCTCTTTTGTACTCTATACGACATCATCGTTTTGATATTTATATATTCTGTTTTTCATGTGGATTTGTACGACAATTTTGAACACCACAAACTGAACTGAACAAACATTATATTTTTTTGGTCCTTAATTGCCCACGTGAGCTGATAACTCTAGCAATTATTTTGTGACGTTGGTTGATGGTGGGTTCAACGAGCTATAAGTCAAAAGGTTGACTGACCAATCACAGAGGCGAGTTATACGGATATCTCGTAGGACACAATTGTGACATCGACGTGGAGTCCTAAATGTTTTATAACATTCGGTGCCAGGTCGTGAATAGGACCTCCATGGTGATCCTAAGAGTCGATTCTTTTGACTATCGACTGTCTCTTGAGACTAAGGCAGATTTTGGGTGACTTTGGTTTCTTTCTCACGGTCATCCGTAACAGGGGGGCCAAGTAGATTTTTTCTGGGTCATTTCATGCTGTGCTTAGGTCGGAAGGAGTCGAGTTGAAGGAAAAATTCAGCCTTTATCAGGTACTTGATATTTCTCAGGGCCACTCGAGGAGCTGTAACTGAAATGCATGGCCATGCTCGAATACGAATTCGTTTTATCAGTTGAGTTACTTTCTAGTCGGGGAAACCACTCTTGATACAGATCGATTGTAAAATACGACCTTTGCGGATCCGGATCTGCAAATTGTTTTACATTGAGTGGGAGAAATTTTAAATGAATATGAGAATCGGTTATCGCACATACACTTATACGGACAAGTGGGAGTTTGTTGGAGCCGTGTCCTCCAGTTAGTGCGGATAACGTTATTGCACATACACTTGTACGGACAAGTGGGAGCTTGTTGGGGCTAGTGTCCTCTACAGTTAGTGCAATAACATTTAAATCTCTAAAAGGATCAAAGGGTATACTTTTGTATTATTATCAGTTGGTCCACATTTATCAATAACGGTTGGCTTGCTAGATAAGTTTGACGTTATTGTCATACTGATGGCGGTGATCAACTGGTCCCTAAAAGTCACACCTATAAGATACGTTTGAGAGATGTGACGGTATGAAAATACAGTCATGTTGATGCCTAAGTTGACTAAGCAGTTAGTCGGAGTTATTGACCAATAATTAGTCAAACGCGATGTTGAGATAATTATTTAATACGGATTAAATAATAATGGCTAAAACGAATTAAACGGTTAATTTGTAATTTAAATATAAACGATTATATTTAATTGATGTATATTGAATTAATTATACAATATTGTCTTTGTCGGACATGTATTAAGATTTCGACTAAGTCATGTTACTAGTTGATTTTTCAATAACCGATAACCGATGACGATTTATAATTAAAAACTCGTCGTATACATATTAGCGAGACGAGTCGGACCACGAGTTAAATGAGGAGAAAGTGGAAAGCCCACTTCCTCCCCTTGAGAACCCACGGACCGAACACAAGAGAACAAAAGGAGAGTTTTCTCTCCTTTTGCCCTAACTCATTTCATTTTGAAACAAAATTAGGTTTTTGAGAGCATTCTTCTCTGAAAAACCTAGATCTCACATCTAGCAAAATTCACACAAAACTCTCTCAATATTGCAAGTCAATTAGAGAGTATTTCTAGCACAGGGGCATAGTCTCAGACGGTCTTGGGTGCAACAATTAGGAGGAAATCTACTTTGATTTCTGTTCTTAGGCCGCATTTCAAAGGACCCGAGGTTGATTCTTGTTCTTTATCGTTTCTCTATTGTTTTTCGTTTATGACCATAAATCGCATGTTAAATTTACTCTATAGTCCTAACATTTAAGGGTTTTATACGGATATTACCCCGCAAGCTACTACGATATATGATATGCAAACATCGTTTTCGAAAACCCTAACATGTGAAGTTCCTATGTCGATTTAGATGCAACTAAACTAACTTTGTCAAAGTTGTAATTTAGCATGTGGGTTGATTGATCTAACAACATATAAACGAAACAAACAAGGATTGATGGGAATGGGGGAGCCGTTGGGATCTACCCTATTACAACCTAGGCATTTCATGCCGACACAACGAGAAATTAAAGATACAACTCGATCTAAAATACAACGCAATACACAAAACCACACACGACACACTACACGGCCAACTCGGCCTTGGGAAACATGCACAAGGGGGTGGCCCACGGCTTACATGACTCACGGCCTTGGGTCACTCCTCGTAATGCGTGCTTTCACTTAATCTTATCGAATTAGACATGGGGCTACGCACCAAAGCATGCATTAGCATAAATCGGGCCATGTTGCTTTAAACAACATGCGATTACTACGCTCTTACATGCATTGGGGCACAACCATCTAACCAAACAAGACTAAGGTTTTTGAAGAAGTTTTGACTCGATAAAAGTAAAACAAACTAGAAAATTACAACTCGATGAACAAACTATAAATTACAAGCTACGAAACGACAAAGAACAAATGATATAAAACAAACGAAACAAGAAAAGGCACGGCCACCCTCACGGCCTAAAGCCACGTCCACCCTAGTTCCTAGGTTAGATTCATTAGTTAGATAGATTTGCGAAGCGATGCGGGATGTAAATTAGAAAACGATGATAAACGAGGTCAGAAAGCTTTGCTTAAAACCGGGTGCTCTACCCGGCCTAAAGGGTCGAATTAGGTCAAGTTCGCTAATTAATTTAACTCATCGAGTGTTAATAAGAAGGTGCTAATCACGCACTCTTATACTAGCGAGAAATTATGTGAAAGAGAAAGATGCATTCAATTAAGTTACAGAATTGTTAGTTGATTTTAATGCTTATGTCGAAGCCACCTAACGTGTCTAATTAGGTTATTAAATTGATCTAATGTCATCTAAATGAGTCATATGTTAACAATCAGAGGTCGAACTAACATGTGAATGGTCCTTGGGCAGGTCGAATTAAACGAAACAAGAGAGGGGTCAAAAGCGAGGAATGAAGTTAGAAATCGTTTTATTAATGCCCTACCTTGAACACGAGGATATGTAAATGAGACGGGGTGTACGACCGACCGATGTGGCGGATTTCTTTCCCATCTCAAGTCAATGCGGGTGTTCGTGGTGGTACTTTAACTCATACTCGGACTAAACTAGTTTCGTAGTTAACAAAAACAAACGATAAACAAACGATAAACAAAGTAAAAAACGAACTATAAAAAAAACAAACATAAAATAACGAAATAAAAGGGAGAAGAGGAGGATTTGATGTACCCTCAACCTACATGTATTGTTGACACCGTCTTGGGTCGTAATCGATGGTAGATTTTATCTCGAGAGGCCGTCGTCGACGAAGAAACAAAGCAAACAACACGTTTTTTGCAAATCTGGACAGCAACTTTCAAACTGCGATTTCTCTCTCGTTTCACGGTGAAAATTCGATTTAAAAGATGTTTTGAAAACTAGAAAGAGAGTAGAACAGAGATCTTAAAACAATCCCTGCTCGTTTTGAGTTATTGGGCACGAAAAACGAGCACAAACAGAATCGGACAGACAGAAAAGCACGAAAACAGAGTGTATAACACTGCTTTTTTCGAGGGGATTCGTGTACTCTCAAGGGCAATTTGGCTCGTAAATCTTTGTCTAATATGTAGATGGATGTTGTGTGGTTAATTTGGAACAAGAAACTCGAATTTTAATGGAGGTTTGATGGTTGAACGAACGGTTTCAAAGAGGACACACAAACTGATTCTCAGTTTGTAAGTCGGTTTTGTCGAGGGTTTTTGAGATCATGTTCAACTCTATCATATCCTGAGTATGATTCTTAGGTCCTCTTTGATAGAGTTGAACATGATCTTAAGCATATCATGTTCAAACTGCCCAAAATGCGCTACACCATGTTCAACTCTATCAGAAAAGGATACAAAGAGCATTTAACAAAAAGGTGAAGCCTCGAGGAATAAAGGATGGGGATTTGGTCCTAAAGTCTGTCCGTGCTTTACTACCAATCGACCCGAGGGGAAAATTCAAGCCAAACTGGGCCGGTCCTTACCTGGTAAAGAAAATATTATCGGGAGGCGCAGTCAGACTAACAGATCTAGATGGAAACGACTTCGCAAATCCGACGAATTTGGATCAACTGAAGAAATATTATCCTTAGAGCTCATTCTCAATGTCGCAAAATAAAATTTTGAATTGCAGTGCTTGCGAGCGAGTCTAAGCCGCGACACTTTTGCTTCGCTGCTTGTTGTGCATTATAAACTGATGTTTGTAGCGCATTTGTTTTGTGGAACTACGAGTTCGGTTTGATTCTGTTGATAACAGATACGTAGGCAGCTCTTTATAAAAGTACAACCGACCCTTCCTTTAATAAAATGAAATTTTATGCAGAAACTGGGAATTTTAATAAATAGTAAGTCTTATTAAAATCGGGCGATGCCCATTACAACCTTCAAAAAAAAAACAGCCAGCAACAAATAATAAGTAGTAGTATTAAATAATAGATTGGAGTCGAAGGCTCCTACATCTTCCTTTTCCCTTTGCCTTTTGAGTCGCGTGACTGAGGCTCCTGCGGAGGAGGGGTAGTCGCGTTCTGTCTGGCACGCTTCTTAGGAGGGATCATCATTTCCTCCCGAGGGCCCAGCCTATCTTTTACACTCAAGCAAGGGCCAAGTCTTCCTTCCAGGGCTGAGCCCGAGTGTGCCTTTGAACCCAACCGTTTCCACACACCTGTCGCCTGTGAGTCAGTCTTAGGAGTTTTCTCGGTCTTAGTTTCAGGTCCAGATGCAGACGAAAGATCGTTAGCGAAGAAGTCGCGACTACTTTTGCCTTTGTCATAATATCTGATGTCGACAAGCTCATCCTTTCGACACAAGTCCTTACCTGATTCAGTCTTCTCTTTAAGCCACTTAGTGTAGGACAGGGATACCCAAGTAGTCTGAGGACGCGCAGACACATACCAGAGACGCCTTTGGTGCCACCTTTCGAGTCAGTCATCACATATAGAGGGATGTAGCTCTCTTGCTCGTCCCAGAACAGCCTCGCACTTGGGAATTACTTGTCTGCGGCCCATCTGACGCAAAACGCGGTCGGGGTAAATGTGAGTAGACCTTTCCAAACCTAATAATTGCAAAGGTCTGGTCTATCATCTTCCGGAAGGATAGTAAAAGATTTGAGGCGAAGCCAAGGCATAAACCAGCAAAGAGGGCGACCTCCTCCTTCTGTCATCTTGTTTCGCCAATAAGCAAGGTCATTTTGATGCTCGTCTTCATACCGCTTAGCACGCATAGTCAGCATACGGGCGAGGTACGAGTTTGGCTCACGCGGCGGGGCAAAGAGCCAAAATCTCTCACAAAGCCACACCTGAGGAAAAAAGGAAAAAAAAACGTGAAAAAAAAAAGAAAAAAAAACGAAAAAAGAAAAAGAAAAAAAATAAAGAAAAAAAAACGAAAAAAAGACAACAGAAGCAAAATCGTGGCAGAATGCAGCAAAATCATGGCAGAATGCAACAAAATCGTGACAGAATACAACAAAATCGAGGCAAAATATAGATAAGTCGTGGCGATAACACAAGAATTTGTGGTATGAAAAAATATATTTTATTTTCAATAAAATAAATTTAAGAAAATAAATTCAAATTAAAACAATAAAATGAATTCACTTTTTTTAAAAAAACATTTAATTTAAATATCATTTAAATTAACAAAATACTTCATCGACAACGCTCATTCTACATCGTAAAACGAGCCCAAATAATGACAATGACAACTAATGAATACATGTGTCCTATCATCATCGGGTGTTTGTCGGGTTCTCTATAAATTCCAATATCGACGGATACGGGTATCTACACAAACTCAAAAGGGATTTGTCGAAATCCTAGGCTGCTTTGTTGACTAAGGAGTAAGAAACTAAGAAAAGTGTTTTAGTTTCGTGCATTGCAAATTTTACAAAAGGAATCCAAGTAAATTGTGATTAAATCGTCAATATAGGGATTAAGTGTGAATCTCTCTACAAATGACTTTATCACATGTTATGTGATAACAATGGGAGCATCTTTCAAGTTAAAGAGCCCAAGTCTAGCAAGAAGACTAGACAAATACTTAGAAATGACTTCAAGTTATTAGAGATAACATTGAATTGAAGGAAATAACAATTGATAAAGTTGGAATCTATGGATATCGGGTATATCTACTTTCCAAGATTTTATTGCTTATAAACTAGTGTTAATAATACACTAAAGATTATAAGATATGAAGTAGGAATAGTGTATTGACTATTCATAGTTGATAATCGCATTTATCGTTTGAGTTTCATTAAACTCGCCCGCTACCTTGTCGTATTCGAATGGGTTGTAGAGACAAATTGAACCTCATTAAAGTGAACTGGATTGACATGGTATTCGCCCCTAGTTACTTATATGAGGTGACGTCTCGAAGTGACTAGAGTGTGATGCGATTGATGGCAAGTTCAAGTGCCATAGAGTCATATGGGATGACTAGTCGATCACATAGGCAGACTGTATGGGACACTCTGTCGGGCAGTGACCGCTTATAGAGTTCTGGTAATTCATAAAGCCTGGTCGTGGCAAGAGCTACTATAGTATTCTTATGAGTCAATTCTTTTGACTAGAGACTATTCGCCCAAGTTGGCACAACTTCTGATTAGCTTTGATTTATACTCTACGATTTCGTAAATGAGGTCAAACTGGGTATATTTTGGGTTATGATGGACTGTGGCTAAACGAAGGGAATAGGGCGATAGGAATTGTCCACCCCTTGTCAGGGTTGTTTGAAATCTCAAGGCCACTCGAGGAGTAGTTAACTGGAAATGCGTGGCCACGCTCGGAAGGTATCTATGATAGATAATTCCGGTCAGACAGTTAATCTCCAGATCGAGAAAACCACTCAAGATATGATCAAGTGTAAGTACGACCTGCAAGACACCTTGCATTGAGTGGGAGATTGTAAAAGGACAAGAGAAATAGTGACGCACACTTGTCTAGGACAAGTGGGAGATTGTTGGGAAATGTGTCCTCGACAATAGTGCGATCACATGATTTAATATCATAATTAAATCTCATATAAAGAATACGTGAGGGATGATTTATTATATAATCAACTGATCGTCATTAATCGGTAATGATTGGCTGACTAGAGTTTGACATTACTGTCGTGTGACGGTGGTGGTCAGTTGATCCCTTAAGGTCACACCTAAAGGACATTTCCCTTAATGGATAAATTGGTTAATTGTATGACGATACGAGGTAATCAATTCCTTAAAAGTGAACAATTTACTTATGAGAGAGAATATTGATATCTTATTGTAATGTGATTAAATAAGATTTAATTTAGTAATTAAGTGTTAAATTACTAAATTAGTTGAGGTATTATATAAGTTCACTACTACATTTAGATTCTATAGCAACACTTTGCTATTGTTGCATAATGTCATATAAATGTTGCAATAGAGTTTATGCAACACTTAATCAAGTGCTACATCAGGTCTTGTTGCATTAGGTCATTGCAACGCTTAATGCAACACTTTTTAATCTGAAGCAACACTTTTGAAAAGTGTTGCATTGGTCATGTTTATGCAACGCTTTTTCAATTGCAAAGGCAACATTTTTTATCTTCTAATGCAACATTTCTTATGTAAAAAAAAAAGCAACACTTCCTGAACTAATGCAATACTTTTCATGTTGATAAGCAACACTTATATCAAATTAATACAACATTTTTATTTTGGAAACGCAACACTGGTTACGTCCCAAAACAACACTTATAATAAACAAATGCAACACTAATTTATTCAAAAACAACACTTAATAAAGTGCAACGACATAAGGACTTGTAAGGCACACAACAATTGTAATTCTCTCTAATTGTGCATTCAATTGATTCAGTCTCAAAAATATATGTCAATTACATTTCAAAAAAGGATCAAAAGTAGAACTTCGATCGCAAATGTTCAATTATTTAACTAAAACAAATATAACAAATGTTTAAATAGAACAAATAATAATTCTTAACGACTATTTGAAAGCTACTAATTATAAGTCTTCATTCTTGTATTGTGAGCATATATATGTTGCCAACCGGACAAAAAATCAACCCGTCATCATTGTTAATACCTCAAATGCAACCTGTAACATAAAAAATAGAACATTATTAGATTTGAGGATTCAAAGGCTCAATAGGCTTAATTATCACGAAATAATAAATAATGCATTAAAGAACAACTAATTAACTAGGACGTGCAGAAAATAGAGTACGTGATTGTACACAAGGTGTAGCCTATGTGAAACGTTTGAGTTTGATCTGCAAAGGTAGGCCTGTCCAGCCATAATAATAACACCAAAGACTCAGAGACCCTCTGTTCTCGATAGCCGAGCCATTTTTCTACCTTCACAGGATAAGCATACTAACCCCTTTACTCTAATAATTCGCATCATAAGTTCCAATCATAGCAGCCCCTAGACTACTCTATCTACCTACGAAATTTACTCTAACTACCTACTCGCCTCATGCTACTAATAAGGTTTATCAATAGTCCGAATGGTTCGTAGGTACACAAGCATGCACCAAAGATAGGTGACCTGGTACAACAGTGCCTGGAATGGGTGGGTTAGTTGTGCCAAAAATCAGTTTATGGGACGACAATATGCACTAGAAGCTCTGAATACGAATGACAAATGACAAACTGATCAAGTATGACATGGATATTGAGGATAGATGCTACTTTTGTGGGCAAGCTGAGGAATGTATATCTCCATTAGATTTGAGGATCGCGGAATATTTAAATAAGCACAAATCATATACTTAAGCATGGATTAAACAGCAACGTTAGTTATTGGAAATGGAAGTAGAAATAAAAATGTCTCCATTTCATGTTTACTAATCATAGCTCTCTAATGTACAAATTCACAATTGTCCCAAGTAAAAAGTTAAAATAGAAGAACAGTGGCTCAATAGTAAGAATAACAATGAAATTAAAGGGTTATGGTTGATCTATATTTTATAGAGCAAATACCTTACTATAGGCGACACACATGGATTTCATGACCCAATTCCCTTTGAAGCACTGCAAAAAGAAGCACATATATACAGATACTAGTATAAACCAAAAACTCGGATATTCGACTTTTATCAGGGAGAAAAAGTGTACGAGTATTTATTTGCAGACCTTCTTTTGCCAAGGCAATGCAACAAGTTTCTTCTCACTTGTGAAATTACAAGTTTTAGAATGTCCCACCTACATGTTTTACATTATACAACCATTAGTATAAACTGTTATACACACAAAGAATCCGAACTCAAAGGTAACTAGAGAAGCATAAAAGTGAAACCACTCACTGAGCATTAGCATCCAAAAGACCAAAACTGAACTTATGGATGAAAAATTGATGTATAAATTTGAAAAAAAAAAGCTGAGAACCCACCTTAAAAGGACCACTAAGATGAATGTGAAAATTGGAATAAATCAGACTATAACTGTTTGAAAGAGAAACCAATTTGAATTATTAGGAATGATAGAAACATACTTCAATTGTAACACTTATATCCCATCCATCTTTGTATTGGTTGTACTGTGGAGCAATTGTCATAACTTGATGTCCATTTGCCTAACAATAAACAACAACGCCTCAGTCTTACAGAATTCAGGGTCTGCTAACACGAAAAATTTAGAGTAACTGTCATGGTGGGAAAAGTTTACGGAGCTAATGATAGGCGTGTTTGATAATGCTATGAATGTTATGTGTACTTCATGACCTCAGACAGTCAGACCAAATAAGCCCTCAACAATTACGACATGATAAAGAGGTCATTCGGATTGAGCATGGTTATGGTCATTTCAGATGTCGTATCCACTTCAAGTTTGTTAATTTTGGGTTTTGTGCTTCTTTCATGTGTGCCTTTAATTGGTCATATTGGATACAGGTCACTTTGGGTCAAGTTACTGTCGACTCAGTGGTTATAGATCTGGTCAATCAGATTATTTATGGTCATTCTAGGTTATGTCAACAACGATTTTCGTATACTTTTAACTTAGACAATCCTATGTCTAATTCCAAATTACTCAGTCATTTGAAGTTTAGCTAAGGTCCATTTCAAGACTAGTAAAGTTCAGGACAAGTCATATACGGGTTATCCTATTCAGGTCTACGTCAGGTCTCATACTCCGAAAATATGCTACTCATGAGGGGTCAACTCACTATCACAAATAAAGTGTAATCAACATACAAAAATCATTCAAAAAACGAAAGACATTACCGCCATAGCCGGTGGTAAACTGCCAAAAACATCACCAAGACCACCGGTTTTACTTCAAGGCGCAACTTCAGTACCGACAAAAAAGGCGTTGATCGAGAAGTAGCAATAATTTCAACTACCCATCATCAAAAATCACAAACCCAGAAAAAATTAAAAACAATGATCATCTATCTTATCTAAAGTCCGCCTAACGACACTCAGAACAACGAGCAAGGGGTTAATCTAACGAAACTCAAAACGGGAAACTTTGCCATCCCATTTCGTCCTACACAACTCAAATCCGAACTAAACCAGATGGTACAAAACGGGAAAATGTCATCTCAACTTTCAGCATAATATATGAGAGGACAATATAATAAGCCATCCAACTAGCTTTAATTTGCAATACCAATACAAGCAAATAGATAGATAAACCCTAACCTAACTATCACACCAACAATTCATGAACAAAGTTAAGCCAGGTGAATCCACGACCATATCTTGGTATGGATTTGACCAATTTCTTAACATACTCATTGAATTACTTGATTGGGTTTCAATGTATGTTTCACCATGACAACTCCAACAAGAATAGTTCTCACGAAACCGATCATGTACAAGTGTAACTTAACAGAATCCACCTCCATATACGGTTATTCGAACAATTACAACAAGGGCATTTCAGAAACGGGTACAGTTTAAAATTATCTTGCCCACAAGCGAAATTTATAAAAGTATTCACTCCAGCAAAAAAACTCTTCTTTAAGATAACCATCCTTGTCTAATCTATTGTACATCCAATCTCGATCAATCTTTATGGATACTAGTCATATAAATTTGAGCAAAGAAAATTATAAAACAAAAAAGAGTGTTATGGACAAAGTAACCAAACTAATAAAAAGTCCATAGTCATAATCAGAAGCACTACTAGTTGAATAGAAACATTAGGGAAAAAGTCCAACTTACTGGGAAAGTACTTGAACATACTACTTGAACATAAACAAAGAGGGAAACACGTTATGAGCAACAATAATTTACAACAAGGGTCTCCTAGCTAGACAAGAATTGAACAGGCGGAGATACCATTATATAGCACTATCAACATCATATATACCCAACCTATGGACTCACAACCCCCAAACACTATTAAATTCAATGAATGCAGAATTAGATACTACATGCAAACTTCGAAATTTACCAATTTACCAACTAGATAAAATAAGCATACAAAGATGTCATTCAATACTCACATTTTCAAACTAAATTTATGGATAGAAATATTGATTTATAAATATGAGAAAAGCAGAGAACCCACATTAAAAGGATTGTTAAGATGAATATGAAAATTGGAATAAGGCGGCCTATAACAGATGCTAGTGAAGGCACACAACTGCAACAAACATAGTCGACAATAATCACTATAGCAGTAGAGCATGCGGGATGGGAAAGTCCATAGATTATGTAAAAACAAGCAGTACAGTTAGCTAATTAAATATAGAACCTAATTAAACATGATATACAAAATTAGGGACTGACCTTGTACATATCACAAGAAGTACCGACAATAAGCACTGGCCAGAACTGAGAACCTAGAGGTTGTCAACAATAATAGAATTAAGAAAAGAAACACTAACTAATCAAAACTTCACCACCCATACGTTTTAACAACTGTTACAAGTAAAATTCCGCAAAATATTAATCTAATTAACTGAATCAAGTATATAATTTTGACGAATATAACAAGAATCGTCGTTATTACCCCTAAATTCTATAACCCTAAATTTTGAAGAAGATAACAACAACTGAAAAGAGTAGATAAAATACCAGGAGAATCGATGTAAGAGGTGTGAAACAAGAAAACAATCCCCAATTCTATCCATTTTCATGGACTTTCCTTGTTCATTGTAAAATCCCCAAATTTCTAGGGTTTATCGAAGTAAAAACCTCAAATAGGAAAACCAACCTGAAATTTTTAAAGAAACATGCAAGTTTCTCTATTTATAACCGCAATTCGAATTCGTACAATAATAAATCCCATAAATTTCGAATTAATTGTGTAAACCCTAGAAATTTTGAACCTGATAAGAAGGCAGAAGGTAATGATGCGGGACATGCGGTAAACGACATGTAGTTAGGCGATTGGCGGCGGATGTTCTTAATGAATGGCGGATTTGGGTGAGGGAGATGAGAGTATGGATATGGCCGGGTGAGGGAGATGAGTATGGATAAATCTGGGTAAGCGAGATGAGAGTATAGATGAGAGTATGGTTAGAATAGGGGGTTGGACTTGGGTTTACGGTTTTTTTTTTTTTTTTTTTTTTGTTAAACCTATTATTTTAATATTTTAATGATAAATGTAGATAACGGTTAATATAAGGAGCGTTCTCTATTCTTTTTTTAGATAACGCTTACTTTAGACAAGCGTTCTCTATATTGCAGGAGAACGGTTATTTAACTTAACCGTTCTCTATTAGGTGTTCCTTCTTCTTTTTTTTGTAGTAGTGATCGGATATTGTATACGTCCGATGTTATTTAAAATGGACATCAGTTTTTAAGTTGAACCGATGTATATTAAATTATATAGACATCGGTTTTTTAGATCTCTGATGTCTATTATTTTGTACATCAGGTTTCTAAAACTCTGATGTTTATAAAGTGATGTCCATAAAGCTTTTTGTAGTAGTGAATGTTGCTATTGTTGCTTCAAGTGTTGCGACAAAATGCAACATTTGTGTCAAAACGTTGCATTTATAACAATACAATGCAACACTTCTCTTAAAGTGATGCCCTATATCAATAAAAGCAACATTTTTGAATAAAGTGTTGCATGATTAACTAAAATGCAACATAAAAAACAAAGTGTTGCAGATGAAATGTTGCATTACATCAATTTTTGTAGTAGTGGTTTTAAGGTAGAGGTAATTAGTTATTTAAAGTTATAAGAAGTTGTAATTTTAACTAACTAGTTATTTTGGGACCCATTATATGTTGATATAATGGTAGTATACTACTCAAAAAGTGGAGTGTATATTATATTATTAATTGTAATATTTAAGTGTTAAATGATTACATTAATTATTAATTATGTAAGATAGTTAAACATATGACTTATAAGCATTTGTGGGACAAATTAAAAAAGGCAAAAATGGACCAAAATGGCTCCATTATTTCGGTCATATGGAAGAGCAAAAGATGCTCTTTTGTTTTTTGTTGGTTTTGATTAAAGGGTGATTGTGACACTACATACAAGCTTTAATCATACCTATTCTTACACTACTCTACCTAGACTATAAAAATGAGTAAAAACAAAAGGAAAAATATTCCCCCTAATGCTCTAAGGCCACCGATTTTTGGTCCTTAAATATGAGCATTTGTTGCTCATTTTTCCTACTTGTTGTTTTACTTGTTTTTCCACCTACTTACCCTCGCATGCAAATTGCTATAAACTCTCACAAATACTAATACACTCAATCTATTACTAGAAGTAGTAATACTAGAAATATTAGTATTATTAAGGTTATATTTCTACTACGTATCTAGTTAATATTAGTAGGAATTTTTGGGATTAATCTTGGGTGCAACTTATTGGAGTGTCTTCTATACTTGGATTCTTAGGAGGATCATCCATCATATTAAGCTCAAGAACAAGTGAAGGAAGGTGACCTTACTTGTGCTCAATATTTCGAACCAACCTATAATGTAAGGAACATTGTTTTTCTTTTTTTTTTTGGGGAAAGTTAAGTATATTAGAATCAATCAAAGTGTTATAGATTACAAAAAGACCTATATATAATCATGTACATCAAAAAAACGTAAGTCACTACTATACTCAAACACAAATGCTATGGATCCATTCCAAGTCACGAGTATTGAGCGTGCTTGAATTCATTCTTTGAAACCTGTTACTGAGATCAGCCAACAGCTGCTTGACGACACATTCAGGCCTTCTCACCATACCCTTAACCCTTGCCTCATTCCTTGTAATCCAGACATAGTAATATAGTGCCACATAAGAAGCCACTATGTACCTTTTCTGCATTCTAGAGACAGCCCTGCTACTTGAAAACCAATGCACAATATCATCTGCACTAAACCTTATCCTCAGTTTATCCTGCAATAAGCTAGAACAGCTTTGCATAAAAACACAATCACTGAACAGATGATGATGATCCTCAGGGAAGTTACCACATAAATCACACGTCCCATCTACCATTATACCCATTCTAATTAACCGGCATCTTTAGTCAACAATCTCTTGTGAAAGATAGCCCAGGTAATGAAAGAGGTTTTGGGTACATTCAAAGTGTTCCAACAAAGATGCCTCCATTCTACCTTAGGATGACTAGTACGCAGCCAATCATACCCATACTACACACAATAAACCAGACTAGTGTTGAGCCATTTGTTGTTGGTGTAAGCTTGCTTAAATTTTTACATTATATGAGTTGTCTTCCTCCAAGACCAACTACAGTTAGGAGGAGCAACATAGTCAGTCCAATCCTTATCTTTCATATAAACATGACTTACCCATTTAACCCAAAGGTGATCCTTTTTTTTCGCAAGCCACCACACATACTTCCCTAGAAAAGCAACATTCCAAAGCTTCAAGTCCTTTAAACCCAATCCTCCTTCATCCTTAGGAGAGAAACATACACTCCAACTTACATTAGGAGACCTCATGTATTCAGCTTTACCCCCCCACAAATAATTCCTACAAATGGCATTAATCTTGCTCATGATACCATTAAGAATCAAGAAAATTGTAGCCCAATAAGAATGCAAGGTCGTGAGCATAGATTGAACCAGAATAAGTCTCCCTGCATAAGAGAGATGTCTAGCTCCCCAACCTCTAATTCTAGCTACAATTCTATCAGTAAGCTTAAGGCCTTCATTCTTAGTCAGCTTCTTGGAAGAAATAGGTACACCCAAGTATTTAAAAGGGAGGTTACCTCTCTGAAACCCAGAAACTTGCATGATATTAGACATAGCAGCAGCAGTCATCCCATTGAAATAAATCTCAGATTTTTCTTTATTCAACTTCAACCCAGAAGCAGCTGAAAAGGTAGAAAAAATTCTTAATAGCCACATGATAGATGACTCAGTCCCTTTGCAAAATAAAAGCAAGTCATCTGCAAACAAAAGATGGTTAAGTTTGAGATGCCCACACAGAGGATGAAACCTAAACCCATCTTGTTGAGATACAACTTCCAAAATTATTGACAAATACTCCATACAGATTGTGAACAAAAGAGGTGAAAGAGGGTCTCCTTGTCGAAGGCCTCTTTTACCCTGAAAGAATCCAAATAAACTCCCATTCACAACCAAGGAATAAGTATGAGAGGTCACACAAGCCATGATCAAATTGATGAACTTCTTAGGGAATTTAAGAGCATGAAGCATCTACTCAAGAAACTGCCATTCCACTGAGTCATATGCTTTCCTTAAATCAATATTAATCAAACATCTTGGGGAAGCAGACTTCTTATTGTACAGCCTAGCCAAGTCTTGACAAATTAAGACATTCTCCACAATGTTTCTGCCTTTGACAAAACCACCTTGACTAGAGCTGATTATATCAGGTAAGACCTTACTTAATCTGTTACATAGGACCTTAGCAAGAGCCTTATAAACCGTGTTGCAGCAGGCTATAGGTCTATACTCCAACACACTAGAGGGATTAGCAGTCTTTGGAATAAGAGTTAAAGTAGTTGTATTAACTTGTTTTAGTAACTCACCAGTATTGAAGAAATTCTGAATAGCATCTATAACATCCTTCCCAACTATGTCCCAGGAATCCTTATAGAACTGACTAGAATATCCGTCACGTCCTGGAGACTTAGTGGAGGGAATAGAAAAAATACAATCCCTTATCTCTGTTGCAGTGACAAGAGATAAGAGAATATCCACAGTAGGAGAATGCACATCAACAGTACCATGCCTTGATCCCACAAGAGATTTGTAATACTCCAGGAAAGCATTTTCAATGCCCTCTATACTGTTGTGAACAACCCCATCCAAACCTTTAATACACATAACCCTATTATGCACCAGTCTAGCTCGAATGTGACTGTGAAAAAATTTAGTATTCTCATCCCCATACTTTATCCATTCTATTTTGGCTTTTTGACTGAGAAAACTATGTTGAACCTTACACAAATGTCTAAAATTATCAGCAGCTTCCTTCTCAGCTACACGAGTTTCAAAATCAGAATGGTTATCATGCATCTTAAGCTGCAAATCCTCAAAAAGCATATGAGTAATGCCAACAGCTTTTTCCACATCAGAGAACCTGTTCCTATTCAAAACTTTCAAAGGCTTCTTCAGAAGTTTCAGTTTAGACACCAGCTGGTACATAAGAGTCCCAGCAACTGAGGTATTCCAGACTGATTGAACAAGCTCCTTATAACCTGGATCCAGGCTCCACATATTATAATATCGAAAAGGTGGTTTCCTATGGTCCCTATCATGCCTCCTATAGCATACAGAAGGATTATGATCAAAAAGCCCTTCTGGTATGAAATGAGTATAAGCATCAGGATATTGATCCAGCCAATCCTCATTGACTAAGAAACGATCAATCCTAGAAAATCCCCTAGACCTAGGCTCTTGTTTGTTGTTCCAGGTAAAAAAAGCCCCTTTCTCTTTGATATCCTGAAGACCACAGTATTGAACACAATCTCTAAACTCAGCTATATCATTCCAGGTAACCTCTCTACCAATTCTTTCATTAGAGTGTAGGACGTTGTTAAAGTCCCCACAAATCCCCCAGGGACCTTGAAAATTATCATGGAAATCCTTTAAATGAGACCACAGAGGCAACCTCGGAACATCATCATTATGACCATAGACCACAGAGAAATAAAACTTGTCCCCAGTAGCAATTTCAAAAACCTGAGAAGTAATAACTTGATCATCAATATGTAGAACATCAACCTTAAACACTTGAGGATTCCAAATAAGCCAAACTCTCCCCCCATTATGATAAAGATTATTATTTATCCCTTGCCAATGAGAGCCAAGGTTATTCAAAATATTGCTAAAATCTTGATCTTTTACTTTTGTTTCAACAAGACCATAGAGACCAATATTATTCTGAACTAAAAATTTCCTAACATCTAACTGCTTATTGATCCCATTTATTCCCCTAATATTCCAACATCCAATTTTATCCATTATTTAACTAATCCAGGTGGTTCCTCCAATCCCCCATTCATTTTCTCTTTACCCTTCGACTAGCAGTGATTGCCTCAGCATAGGATTTGCTAGGTGACAGATGAGAATGTGCTACCTAATGTTCCTGACTTATCACCTGTTGCAAGACAGATACAGGAGTAAGTAGAGCTGAGTTATGATACACAATCCCTCCAAAAGGATGTTCAGGTGTTGTTCTTCCTTGACTCACAGGAGCCACAGGTGGTGCTACTGGCACAAATTTCTGTACAGGTCTCCAAATCTTCTGAGTTGGTCTGGGACCTTGCACCTGCTGGGTTTTAGGCTTAGGAACAGGCTTAGGATCCTGTCTTTTTTTGCACACCTCCTGACTATGCCCAATACCCTTACATGACCCACACACAATAGGCTTCCATTCATACTCCACAAGAATACTAATTTCTGACCCTTTTTCATCCTTAAAATACAACTTATTAGGGAATTCCTGGCCAACCTCAACTTCCACAAGTAATCGAGCAAACCCTAACCTAGTTTTGTCTTCAGTTGCTGCATCTCTTTTCAAGAATTTCCCAAGTAAACCAGCTAACTTCTCAAGACTAGATTTACCCCAAAACTTGAGAGGCAACCCACAAAGACGAATCCATATTGGGACATGAGTGACTCTCTCTTTCTGGAAAGTACAGTCCTCAGTCCAAGGCTTAACAACTAGTGGCTTGTTGTCGAACATAGGAAAACCCTGCTGCAGAACCAGATTCTGACATTCTAAGGTAGGAAATCTCACTAAGAACACTCCATTAGGGAAGAAAGATATTTTGTCAAATTTATACACCCCCATAGCTTCTGAACAAAGCCTTGAAGTAATTCCCAAGGAGGATTCCCCCCCAACACATAACAAACTACTGCAGTCTCCCAATACTTAACCTCAGAAGCAACATCATCAATAGTAAGCTGAAGTAAATCCTTTGATGAGGACGAAGGTTCAACAGTCTTAGAAGAAGGAGAGCGTTTACCTAAAACCCTAGTCCATCCTTCCTCGTCATCCTCTTTCTCCGAATGTGAACTGACATCGTCTTCAACAATAACCCCCAAATCTATTACAGGAATCCCTACAATATCACTCAATTCCTTTGTCTTTTGAGCATCGAAGGTCTGTGGAATCCCTGGTACAGATGAAGATCCTGGTTGTTCTATCGAAGGCTGCGGTGAATCCATGTCCAAATTAAGACCAGAACAATTAGAAAAGGAAAGTCGAATTTTTGCACGAGATCGAATTCTATTATATTTTTGTGTTTTTTGTGTTTTTTTGGTGATTTTTCTATCCATTTTGCAGGAAAAACCCTAGAAATCTAGAGAGATGTCAGAAAAACCATCTCACTAGAAATCTATTGTTTTTCTTATAAATCCTTCTTTTTGTTGTGCATGCACTAGATCTAAAGAACAAATAATAACAAGTTAATTAGTTCACTATTAGAGGAGTCTAATAATAGGTATATGAACCTAACAAGCCCAAGACGAGTTTATTACCATGATACTATGGGATGACCATTTTAACCTTGCAGCGCTCATCACAGATGCAGATCCAGCCAATCAGTAGAGAGGGTGAAGAAAGTCAATCAAATGGACCAATAACCAAGGAAGGCTCTTCAAGCTCATAACTGGAAAAGGAGAGATGTTCAAAGGAGAACAAGAGGATGACATGTTCGAGTCTGAGTCGGAGTTGGAGTCGAAAACTGAGTCTTAGTCTAGATAAGTCATTAGTTAGTCTCCTCCTGTATTCACTCCCCATCCTATCATTTCTCCTAGCTTAGCGTCGTCTAGTAACAGTAGTTTGGGGAATGCCCCAGCAACTGTCCCTTTACCGCCACTGACTACCGCGCAGATGGCTTTTTTGTTTCAGCTATTTTCCAACATTAATATGAATAAATCTGATTCTGCTTACTCTTTGTGTTATCTTGATTGCAATTCTGTTTATGATAATACTGAGGATGAACCTTACCAAGAATCAATCGAACTACCTCCAAACATACCTAAAAAAATACTAGAGGTGAGGAAAGGGGCACCTGTTATAGAGAACACTAAATCTATCAACGTAGGGACGGATTTAGAACCCCAAGAAGTTAGGATAGGGACAATCCTTCACCCAATGAAAGAGCTCGCTTCATCGACATTCTTAACGAATTCAAAGATGTTTTCGCTTGGTCCTACAAAGATATCCCAGGGATAGACAGGGATATTGCAGAACATCGAATCCCAATCAAACCAGGTTTCAAACCCGTAAAGCAGAAGTTTCGCCGAATGAGAACAAAGTGGGCTCTCAAGATTAAAGATGAAGTGGACAAGCAATTCGAAGCCGGGTTCGTGAAAGTTTCTGAGTACTCAGACTGGGTGGCTAACATAGTCCCCGTAACCAAAAAGGATGGGTGAATCTGGGTTTGTGTTGATTTCAGAGATCTAAACAAGGCCAGTCCAAAAGACGATTTTCCACTCCCACACATAGACGCACTCCTTTCTTTCATGGATGGGCATGCATGATACAATCAGATCAAAATGGCCGAAGAATATATGCATAAAACGGCGTTCGTCACTTAGTGGGGTATCTATTGCTACACCGTTATGCCATTTGGGTTAATCAATGGTGGAGCTGTTGGAGTAAGTGTCCTCAACAATACTGTGATCACATGATTAAACATCATAATTAAATCTCATAATAAGAATACGTAAAGGATGATTCATTATATAGTCAACTGATCAACATTAATCGGTAATGATTGGCTAACTAGAGTTTAACATTACTTTAGTTTGACGGTGGTGATCAGTTGATCCCGTAAGGTCACACCTATAGGAGGATTCCCAGACACGAAAGTTAATTAATTGTATATTGATACAGATTAATTAAATCCTTAATTTGAACAAATTTATTTATAAGTGAGAATTATATATCTTATTGTAATGTGATTAAATAAAATTCAATTTAGTAATTAATTTGTTATATTACTAAAATTGATTAATGTTTGTGAAACATTTGAGATAACAGAAATTAGTTAGTTATAATTACAAGATGTTGTAGATTATATTAACTAGACTTAATATGACCCATTTTATATACATGTAATTGTGAATTACTTGTTAATTTGTTAATTATAATTATTTGATTTAAAATGATATTTAATTAGTTAAATATGCATTTAAATTTCTAATGACATGTTACTTGTCACATGTCACACATTACAATTGACAAAATACAAATTATAATATGGAAGTCCATATTAGCATAATGGGGGCCGAAATTATGAGTGGTTAAGGGTTTTGTCATTATCTTGGCATAAGATGCTAAAAATATGATAATTGCATCTAGGAGTAGGCCTTACATACCTAGTGTTTTGAGAAGACAAAAAGCTAGTGTAGCCTTGCGTTCCCCATGCCATAAAACCGGCACCCCCTCCCCATTTGAGTAGATTGGTTCTCATTTTTCTTTTAATAGAGAATCTCTTATGCTCTCTTTTCTTACTTTCTCCCATAAAATTGTTTGTGTATAGAATTTGTTCTATAATCTAATATCATCATAAAAATACTATTGTAGTATTAATATTTATATTAGATCTAAAATTTAAGGTTACTAATATACATTATCTAGTTAATAAGTTATTAGTGTTTTGGGATAGTCTTGGGTGCAACTAAAAGGAGGCATTCTACATTTGAATGCATGAAGATTCTTGGAGGATCATCCATTATGGTAATAGCTCAAGATCTAGTTTTGGAAGGAGTCCAAAACTAGTGCCCTTAAATTCGTCCACATGATGTAAGAACATCAAGTTTTCTTCTTTATCTCTTTTATTTTGTTATGCATGCAACTAGATCCACTAGTATAAATTATGGGTAATTTATAAAATGATTAATTGAGTCTAAATAGGGGTATATGAACCCAATAATTGGTATCAGAGCTTTGGTGTTGCATGCATAATCGGTTTGATTTTTTCGAGTTAAATGTAACTTAATTAAAACTAGATATTTTGTGATTTATAAGGATAAATCATGAAAATTTTTGCATGTAATATATTCTGGTTATAAAATGTTTTTAGGTCATATTAATGATTTATGGATGATTATTGCTTATCTTAATGATTTTTAGTGAAATAATTACATTTTTATGAGTAAAATAAACTTTTATTTACTAAAAATAGTTACACTTCACTACTAGACGTGATTTTTTAGTATGACCTCACATGCATATTTTATGTATTTTTTTGTAAAATTTTGTATTAATGTGATTAATATTGCATGCTTTATGATTTTTATGTGATAAAAATAGTATAAATGAAGGTTAAATGACTAAAAATAGTTAAACTTTGAAACTGGCCATGAAATTTTAATATGATGTCACATGCATATTTTACAGATTTTATGTAAAATTTGAGATAAATGTGATTTATTATGCATGATTTATAATTTTTATGGTTAAAATGATATAAATAGTGACTATTTTTTTAGCAAAAATAGCTAAAATGAATTTTAGGGCATGAAATTTTTCTCTAATGTTTTATATATGATATGAACATCAGATCTAAAGTTTCATGATTAATTTTGATTGATTTGGTATGTTTATTGATTTTTATGTGATAAAATCGATAAATGGGAAACTTTATTAGTCATAAAAATTAATTCAAAATTTTTGGTTGAAATATTGCCATTTCCAGGTTCTGGAAATTATTTAAGAATGTTCAAAATTTTTATTTTGATTTTTCCATAATTTTTATGTTTAATTTGGGATTAAATGGTAAAAGTTATATTTTATACAATTTATTAAATGAAATAAATTGTAAAAAAATTTGCGGGCAAAATTTTATTGAGTTTTTGGAATATTGATAATATTCCAGTATTTACAAAAATGTTATTTCGAAAATTTTCAAATTTTTATGATTTATTGGGAATTATTTCATAATGGTTATGATTAAGAGAAGTTTAAATAAGCAATAATAGAAAAGCAAGTTGAATTATTGTCAAAAATTGAGTAAAGACTAACTTTCGAGTCCTAAGAGAGTTAGGGTAATTAACCTGAGCTTTAATTTGATTTAAGTATTGACTTATGATTTTAATAAGTTATTCACGCATTTCTATAAAACCGGATTATATACGATATAAGGTTTAAATAGGGCGATTTGACACTTAATTTGGCATGTTAGATCATATAATAATGCTGCATATTTCGTTGATGAATGTCATATTTTATTTATGTAATTTTGAATTATATAATTTATCTTAGTATGGCCTTAGTTTTAATCGGTATTACCCGTAATGTAAGGGATTACCGATTCGGTTGTAATTTTAATGTGATCTCGTATCTCACTTTTATTTTTATTAGTTTTTCATATTACAAATGTATGATAGGAATAACTATGTATTTTATTATTATCTGTAATTCCGCAGTTCCTTCCAGACGGTGCCAATCGGAAAGGCGTTCCGATCAAGACGGTGTTACCTTGGGAAGCGTGCCACTTGAAGTTCAAGGGACCAAAGGTGTTGGTCCCCGAATTTGTAATAGATTATTTGATTTTCTATTTTAGGAAGGCCATACTAGGAAATTTATTTATTGCTTATGCATTTTTCATTATATGTTGCATGCATTGCCAAATCGCCATAACAACACATGCATATCATATCGAGTCTTCGACCGTGTCAATTATAATTATCGATAATTCGATTTTTAGCTCACTTAAAATTGATAGATGATAAATTGACAAGACCTTTAATTTTAAAAGATTGAGACTTAGCCTTACCAAATAGTAGGAACCCATGAATCTCAATTTCATAAAGGGTACAATACGATTTTTCGGGGTGTTTCTATTGACGTTGGGTAAGTGGGTAATAAGTAGTTATTACACTTCGAAAGTTTGGTTGATCTCAACGAAGGTATTTTGCGACCGTAGCCGCAATAGGTTTGGGCTAAAGATGAATTTAATGTAAAATCATCGACCCAGAGTTCTAATTGTAGAACCGGTTAAAAGGGTTAACCCACCAAGATTATATTAGCAAGAGGTGTAGAGGGCCCGTAGACTCACATCCAAGATTTAATATGAATTTTGGGTCTCGAAATCATTTACATAATTGGGTGGAGGTCATTATATAAATGCTAAAACATACTTAAATGTTTTATATATTACGATGAATGTTGTTTTTTCCCACTATTTCGTTGTTTTTAATGTTGTTCTATTTCATTACTCCTACTCATATGCGATATCATTCGATTGTAACACGAGTCTTCGCTAAACCACTATTGCTAACGACAAAGAATGTCTTTCTAAAATGAATCGTATCATAGGTTGTGGACTAGCTCCATAGGAATCGTTCTATTCCATAGAACTCGATAGGAATTGTCCTATGCAAATATAAGATTAGCATCTTAAAATCCTAACATACCTATGTATGATTTCTTGTGAAGTAATATGACTAGAGGTAATGATTAGTCAAAATATATTTTGATTATATCTTCTATGCATCCATGGTTCAAAAGTCTTATTGCTCAACATACACACTTGTCATCAAGCACTTAAGTTGTTAAGAACATGACAATGTCAAATTGGTAATTTAATTTGTTAGAAATTTTGATTACCAAATACCACAATAGAGTTCATCCTTGTGAATGATTAACTAGGAATTTATATGAAGATAAGTCTTCATCAAGTAGAAAATCTTGAAGTCAGTGGGAGCGATAAGAAGTAAGTACCTATCTTAATTGTTAAGGATAGAACTAGACTCGAAAGAGAAGGTGTTAGACACAAAAATAGATACAAGGCCCAAATAAGTAAAGATCTAGGAAGTTGGTCGTGTGACTCCAACATATTCATTCTTGAATATCTATGACATTGACATTGCATTCCTGCCAATTACCACATCATAAGCATTTGATACAAATTTGTGGATTTCGTCATGATATTTGGCATTATCGTTTGACGAGTAGCAAGAATAAATTCAGAAATTTACATGAATGGAACTAGGGTAGTTGCCATTTCATCCATGGACATAGAAGTGTTATAGTGTACTCTTTTTAGGTTTGTATTTAGAAATGTACCTCAATAATTGTTATGATGTACAACAACTCTAAATAAGAATATAATTCAAGTTTTTGTATAAAACGCAAAGGGTTTCTCAATAAGAATATTTGTTATGATGTACAACAACTCTAAATAAGAATATAATTCAAGTTTTTGTATAAAACGCAAAGGGTTTCTCAATTATGCAATTAAAATAAGCGTTGTGCCCTAATATACCACGATTAAGTTTATGGTGAGACCATACAAATTAAGGTAATTATATTCAAACTAAAAATAAATGTCATATATATTATATAAGACTCAAGTTGGTGATCCCAAATTATTTCTCATTTCTTGATTGAAAGTCGCATTAAAACTAGTTTTGACTAGTATCCCACACCATTTGATTTTGAATCTCATGAAATGTGCGAATCTTGTATTCAAAGCAAGATGTTTCATGACTTTTCTTAAAAAGTATAGCGAATAGAATAAGTTATTCACCAAAATACATTTCAATGTGTATGGTCAAATATATTTTCAATCTAAGAAGGTCATTATTATTTCTTCTCTTTTACCGACGAACTAGGTAGATACTTGGTATCGACTTAATGAGGTAAGAAGAGAAATTCTTTGAATAAATTCAATGAATTCTTTTTATGAAGTATAAAAACCAAAGTATTAGTACTTTGTTTAGGATGAGAACCATGAAGTAATGACTTTATTTTACACCAAATAGATAGTGATATGGTATCACAAGTTCACTTTCATTACGATATGATTGAATCTTTACAATATAGTTGGAGGTAGTTTCTCTTATAAAATTTGTTTGGCTTTTAAATTTTCCACTAAAACAAAACATGGTTAAATCAATCATATACTTTTCATATGAGATATGGTTAGGCATGGTACCTAAATTGTAGCTTGTTTCAATAGTAAACATGTGCTCTCTCTTTATACACGATCACGAGAACAAAGGGTTTGTGGCTCGTGATGCTGTCTATTAAAGAAATGATGGGTATTTCTTAAAGACAGAGTGGGAGAAAATGTTCAAGAGCTACAAACTGAGAATAAGACGTAGGAAGATGTTCCTTCTTGGTCAAAATCAGTAATTATTTCTTCGAAACCATCTTAAGTGGACAGGAGTCATGTTATTTTTGAAAGTAACAAGCCTGTAACTTTTTAAGATGCTTTATCTAGTTTCAACTCTGCAAAAGTCCGAAGTGAGCATAAACATAAAGATGTTTATTTAGCCTGGTTGATTGGTGGCAAAGGGTTTTGCACGCAACAACAACGCCTCATTAAATTCGGATTTTATAGTTGGATTTTAAAATCATCTTCCATGAGTTTTAAAAATCGCAACTATCCTAAGGTAGGATTAAAACTTAAGAAGAGGTCTTAAGTAGAAGTTAAGGAGTTGAATTGTATATTTTGATCATGTGATAAACTTTTCTCGATTTGTCGAGTATTTTATACATGGAGTTTAGTGGGAGTAATGTGGTGTTACTAGTCTTATATATACGGGACATATTGATCATTGTGAATGATGGAATAATTAGGAGAAGATAAATACATCTATAAGGTATCCAGACCTATAAAGATAGTGATACCGTCGTTAGGTACCAAAAATAAATACCTATTACTACTAACAGAAGCTAGCGGTAAGTAGGGTCGATCTCCACAGGGAGGCTAAGTATCTATCTGCTAAGTACATCTGTCGGGTCACAATTGAGGGGTTTTAAATTTGTTTTCTATACTACTAAAGATATAAAGCAAAAGAAATAAAGTGGAGAGCAATAAAGGCGAGAAAAAACTAAGATTGATAAGATAAGGAGAGATATGTCAGGATTTTGGTTCACCATGGCAGTTCACTAACTCAGTCATAAATAGTCTAGACAATCTACTGTGAGAAGGGCAAGGGAAAGGCCCTTCCGGTCCGCTATCCACCCTAGATAACAACTAAATTAACTTCCGTCCTCATTAGGGTAGTCTACTGTTCATAGCAGGTCTGTTCAATCCAATCTTCCGATCTACGAGCGAATTTAACCAGATTAAAGTTATTTAGAAGCGTGCACTCAACTAAACATATTACAGTTATATTGCTATGGTCACAGGTTCTCACAATTAATCATCTAGCTTATTCTCAACATCGTCACATTACTACCATGGCTCCCCTAATACTAACATAGGGAGATTTAGCTACTCATGCTATCTGATTTAACAACAACAACAATGAATGCGCTAAGAGACATGATAAAGAGATAATAGAGATGAATTGTATACTAGCAACGCTAAAAATAGAATAAATCAAGAGACAACGAAATAAAGAAGAACAATAATTAAAGCAAGCAAAAGATTAGATTAAGGTTAAGAGAAAGTGAGATTACAAAAGAGGGAATCCGGCGTAAAGAACAAAGTAGGAGCAGTAATTAAGAGAAGTAACAGAGATTAAGAGTAAAGTATGAGATAAAAAAAACGTAATTATGACCTAATGACGACTTCCCTTAAATAGGAAAGCGTTTTATTAACATAAATAAACCTAACACGGATTAAGAAACCGGTATATAATAGCTAGTGACTCGATCGAGTGAATCTTCAGCAAAACCGTTCGATCGAGCAAAAGCAGCTCTCGATCGAACACTTCCAAATTAGCCCGCTTCGATCGAGTTCAAGAACCACTCGATCGAACACCTGCAGCTGCCATACCACTTGATTGACCTCTAAAAGCTCTCGATCGAATAGATATCTACTGAAACAACCTTGACTTCATTTGGTTGGCTTCCTAGGACCTCCTTCACGCTTCCCGAGGTACGTCTTCTGCTCCAAAATCTCCATCTCCTCAAAATGCATGCTATGAAGGACGAAAAATGCGCGATTCCACTACTTTAAGGTCCATTGCTGCAATTAAGACAAAACTTGTGACACCCTCATTTTTAGCGTTAAATAAACACGTAAATTCTACAGAAAAACTGACAGGATATGTTTGTAATTGGTTCAACTAGATAAAACCTGTAATTTTAAAAAAACTTTTCTAAACCATTCACAAACATTTTCAAATGAAGAGTGCCAAAACCTGCAAATACTAACAAACTAATTTACATAACATTGCTAAAGTCGCGAGAATAAAGTGATACAAACCAAAGTAAAAGAGGGAGACATATGTCCCTCCAAAATATAACACAACCATATGTTTAAAGGTTTACTACAAAATATAACCAAACTAGGTCCAAGGTTCTTTTGCTCGCTAGCTCGTCCATGTACCCCATCTAAACATCATCAACCTGTCAATCGCATTTTATACAAACACAAAAGCCACAATTCAGTGGGGAGAAACTTCGAGTCCTCCCAGCCACGAAATGTCATATTTAATGTAACATGTAAACAACATCATAAATAATTTAATTATCGAGTATTCTAACATATGAACACTAAACTGACCAATTTAAGCTATCATGTGAAACATATAACAAACGGTAATCCAAACTTTATCAATTGTAACCGGCTTGCATCTCACCTATTACAATCCATAAAATCACCATACAAGAAAGGACAATATATCAAAGACAGGCATAAGTTCTTAGCACGGTCAATAGTCACTCTGTAACTCGAGTCTATACCACGAGGTAGGGAAGGTAATCGAACCGGTATCCTGGCTCAGAGGTTCTATCAAAACATGGCCAAGACACAACACAACCCTAGTCCTAAATCTGCATGAGACCTAGACATGCGGATACACACCACCGCACCCAAGACCCACAATTTTATAAAACCATGTGAGTACCCTAAGGATTCCACCAAAGGGTTGGCTAGTACTTAAGCTGACCACTTACTCTCAAAATAAGTAACGAGGTCATGCCCCAACTTGGATATAAACCCACCAAGTCAGGAACACAAAGGCTATTAAGCAGTGAACATACACTCGTCAAAGACTATAAAGACCTATCTATGACAAACACAACAACCTGCAAGAAGTATTCAATACCAATTCCATTTCAAGAAATATTAACAATATTAAAGGTTTCAGGGAATCTAGGGCCGTTTCTACAATATAAGAAACCATTCAAATCAACCAACAACACATGTGAAATAAAAACATAATAAATGGCCTAAAACAAGAATAAGGCCAATTATCCATTTCCCACAATAATTCATCCAACCGAATTTTTACCCGCAACCCCAGCCCTGCGACAGGTACGGGTTCAATCGCGGTTGACCAATCACACAATTGACTGACATCGATTCAGTCAAAGGGACTAAGGGCTCAGTTTTCGGCATAATCATCCAAACATTGCAATTATCGCAATAAAATTCATTTCCAGCATATTCATTACAATTTCATATCATAACCTATCCTAACATGTACAAACTACCAATATAAGCATAACTTTACCATCAACATTATATTTACTACTAACATTATTCATTTCATAAGATTACCCATATGTTACTTATACTAAATATAACATTAATAAACCCGAAACGACGAACAACGCATGAAAAATCGCGAAAACAAGCAACGGGCCGACCGGCCAACCCGGGGGCTGCCGTGGGCTGCGCATGGGCTCTTGGCCAATCGGGCCGCCACCCCAAATCCTTCGTTTCTCCGTTTTTGTTCATTTTAACACCGTTTTAAGCATCAATTAATCATCCCCATTTCATTTCCATACTAATATGTGAACTTATACTTATAAAAGACATGAATTTAACCCATATTTTCATGTGAAAAAAACCACTCAAATAACATTCACAAAATCATACAAGAAAACAAAGAATGTGACATTTATTCGTCGAGTAACTCGAAATATGTTACCTTTAGCTAAGAAATGAGAAATTAGCACCTTGAACACCAAACCCTAATATGCAAGCTAGCCACTATCTTCAACTATGTACGATTCTCCAAACTCGTCTTCTAAATCTTCACCTAAATAAACAATAAAAACACAATTATAAGCACTATAATCAAAATCCTAAAAATGGTGGATAAAATAAATTTAGGGCAATTGAAATTAAAGCATACTAGGATGTTGGAAATGAAGAGAGGATTCCAAATATGTTATCCTTATGAAATTTGGAGTAGAAATGAGTGAATTATGATGAAAATTAGCTTAGAAAGCTTAGGTTTTTAGTATGAAAATGGTGTTTTTAGTTAGAACACTTTAGAATGTCCTAGGAATATGAAGTTGGAAAAGAAAAATCCAAAGGGAAGGAGGGGGAAGGTGTCGCCCAAAAGGAGGAGAGGAGCGGGATTTTTGGCGGAATTTTATTAGTCGGTTTTGGCTCGTTTCGACGATAATTAGAACCGTTCGTCAAATGTAAATTCCGATAAATGCCAAAGTTCTTAAACACGAGATTACAAGAAGATTGAGTACTCATATGACCCATTTCCAAAATCGTTTGCCCAATTTTCACAAGAATTGCCATTTTCCCCGATATACCCTTATTTCGAAATAAAATGTTTTTACATGGTTTAAACTATTTTTAAACATTTCGAAACTATCAAAATAAATACTTTACTTCAAAATATAATAGAATTATATTTCATTGAATTATTATTACTTCAAATACATTAATATTAAATTCAACTTGATTAATAAATTACTTCCGCAATATAATAACGGTCCGAAATTACGGGGTGTTACAATCACCCCTCCTTTTAAAAAGTTTCGTCCTCGAAACTTAGAAGGAGAAATTATAGTAAACAACATTTTAATAATATAATCATAAGAAAAATATAGGTATCTTTTCAATGAAACGGTGATACTCTTGTTGATCAGACAAGAACATCCACATTTCATATCAAAATATAAAAATATTTCTACACCAATAAATGAGAAAACCCATTATTGGGACGTCACCAATAACGAGATTTAACACTCATTAATGTTAAAACCATTAAAAATCATAAAAGCATTTTCAAAATTTTAGTTTAAAGTTCTATAATAGGAATAATATCTTTACTAATTATGGTTAAATACGGCCTAGTAACGTGGAAAAAGAGTAAGAAAAAGGAATATCTTACGAGAATAATTCAGGATATTTAGCTAACATAGAAGCTTCAGTCTCCCAAGTCTCTTCTTCGACATTTCCACAACGCCAAAGAACACACGGACTAGAGGTACAACTTTGCTCCTAAGTTGCTTGTTGGCTTTTTCGAGAATCCGGATTGGCCTTTCTTCAACCGCCAAGTTAGGCTCCAATTCAGGAATCTCTTCTTGGATGATATGGCTAGGGTCACTAATGTACTTCCTCAACTGAGAAACATGGAAGACATTGTGAACCTTGCTCAGATTTGGGGGCAATTCTAAACGGTAAGCAGCAGTACCAATCTTTTCAATCACCCGGAAAGGTCCAATATATTTAGGGCTCAGCTTCCCTTTTACGCCAAACCGTTTTACCCCTTTCATAGGTGACACTTTAAGGAATACTTGATCATCAACCTCAAAAGAAAGTGGTCGACGACGGACATCAGCATATGACTTTTGAAGGTCCGAAATTACGGGGTGTTACAAAACTAACCAAAGTAGCCAATTCGGGGCATTTTGCAATACAAAGCAATGAAAATGGCATTGAAATGCGTGCAATTAAAGGCTAAAAAATCTATATAAATTGCACGTATCAAATATCCCCAAACCGAACCTTTACTCGTCCTCGAGTAAACTAAATGCAAACTAATGGAACGGATATGAAAACTCAGAGCTAGCTATAACTTGTCCACTTAAACCATTTATTGCAATGAAAACTAACAATTATAGCTACAACAGTCAAGTGCAAACTAATTGTATGATGTCTATAAATAAGCTGACCTGTCGACCTTGAAATACCTTTAAAATCGGACTCTCACGGGTCACTCTTCTCTCATGAAGCAAAGGGTGAATATAAATGTGTAAGAGAAGAAGAGGAAAAACAGTCACTCACCTAAACTGCGACCCACATAACATGCTTGCAACAATAATGATAGACGATTCTAATGACCACACATATATTCCAACCAACAATGTCCGTCACAGCCGAGGGCTTACAAATGATATGGGAGAGTGAGGTTACAGGTAAGAAATGGCAAAATGATTATGGGGTATGTGGAGGTAGAGCGTCAAGCTAGCACCTAAACAAGACCATATAAGAATATCCAATTCTCAGCTGATTAGAAAATAAAGAACATACGCCCTTCTTTGGCGCAAAACTCACTAACCATAAACAACAACAACTCCTCAAATGATGTAGAATAAAGAAGAGGAGTAAGACCGTCACAAACTTCCCTTTTTTAAACGGTATATCTTTTTCATTTTCCAACTTTCATTTTCTTTTTCTTTCTTTCTTTTTTCTGCATTTCACGTTTTTTTTCCTTTTCCTTTTTTTTTCTTTTTCCATGCTTTTCTCATTTTCCTGCCCACGTTTGTTTCTTTTCTACCAACTCTATATGAATAGGAACAAACCAACTCGCAAAAACGAGATATATACCACAAAAAGTACACTAAACTAGCTTGACAGGCAGGCTTAATTTGGGTGTAGTTAATGGTTCAAAAGGAAAATTTGGCTAAGCTGGGGCTAAATGGGTGAAAATGAATGAAAAGGGAAAATTGTAAGCACCTCCCTGCATGTGACACCGACCACAAACCTGAATGTATGCAAGCAAAAAGCAATCGAATTTCATAAAAGTTAAAATTGATGAACATGTTATGCAAGGAGTACTACTCTCAAATTCCTACATGAACTGGTCATGAATGACACCAGTTATACGGCTCCAATAACTTAGAAATTATGAAGTAGTTTGTCAATTTTATCAGGTCAAGTCTATTTGTTCAGCTGTATTTTTAACATTAACTCGTAGGTTATGCACATGACTAAGCTAATAACTGCCAATTAGATGCAAGGCTTAAGTAAAATGACAAGTTAAAGTGCAAAATCATCATGGAAATCTACCGTCCCGACTCAACCTAAATGCAAAATGAAACGTGAATTTTTTTTGAATTTTCTATTATTAATTTTTTGATTTTTTTAATAAAAGTACGATGCAAACAAGAAAAGTAAACGTGAATGCAAAACAAATGCAAATGCAGGCTCAAAGGATGCAATACCCTCCCCAAACCAAAATGGACAACGCCCTCGTTGTCCTCCAGCATACACCAGCAGTATATATACGGGGAACAAGATAATACAGCCAATAAATGAATGAATACAATAAATAAATAAGGAGATGAAAATAAAAAGAAAGAGCAGAAATACATACAAAATATACGAACTTCCCCAAACCAGCCAAAAAAATGGGGAAGTGAGTAGACCAGCAGCTGCTCGTCAACAGCCTCATCCTCCTCCTCTACCACCACGTAGTCAGGATCCCTCTCCTGCTCCCGTCTCCTACCCTCCTCAGCTCGGGCCCTCCCCCCTGCTCTGCTTTGTCCGCCTCGCTCTCTCGTTGTGGGTACCCCTCCGCTGGCTACCGGTAGAAAGAAGGGTGTGGCCAACCATCTGGAACGGGACGTCCTCTCCTCATGTGATACTCGTATAGAGGGAACAAGGCAAGTGCCTGGTCCCGCTTCATACGAGCTACCCTGGTACATATCTCAAGCAGCAAACCATCACGACGCCCATGGTCCATGACCTCATACGCCAAAAAGGGTGGAGGAGGAACAAAGTTAGCCAGCAGATCCGGCTGTGTAACAGAAGGAGTAAGGATAGGGGTCGGTGTAGGCGTGGGTGGGGAACTCTGCCCAGCCTGAGTCGGTGTGGACCCCTCTCCAGTCTCAGGTCGCTTCCGCTTCTTAGAAGCGGAAGTCGTGGGAGCAAATAGTGGAAGGTGGTAAGAAGGTAGAGGTGGAGGAAACCCACCCATCATAGTGGACAAAGGTAGAAGACGGGGTAGGTCGGGAAATGGAAGGGTCACGGACCTGGAACTACAAATCTTCCAGGTCCGCTGGTCTGAAGCTAACCAAAACATTACCAGCATGGCGTTATTATCTAAGTCCGCTTCCTTATCTATGTTTCTCAAGCCTCCGGGGAAGTCAGTGAAAAGGGAACGGGCGAGAAAAGATGCTATGCCTCCAAAGCAAATCGTGCCCGTCTCCTTCTGCCCGGCAGCATTAAAATGCTGAGCTATCAAGTAAGCAATGTTAAAATAAAAGGGGCCATCGCTTTCAAGGTTTAAATAGCCCCCTAAAATCGACAACTCAACATTGTTAATGTTGTTAGGCTCTTTATGGCCAAAAATCGTCCCGCCAAGGAGACGCAAAATGTAACGGGTCGGGGGAAGGTGAATGTGAGCCAGTCGACGCTGGCTAAAAGGAGTCTGTGCCAAAGTGGGCCAAAGTAAAGCCATGGCCTTCTGAGGAGGGTCCTGATGGCCGTGAGAAGACAAACCTAACCGCCTCCCAAACTCAGCTAAGGTCCAGGTAGTGGTATGGTTGAACAGTCGAAAGGAGACACAAGAGCTCTCCGGGTAAGTGTCGTAGGCACCAGCTGAAAAGGTAAACGAGCTGAAAAACTCAAGTGTGAGCTGCTCGTAGTTCACTGCATGCATTGTGGTCAACCCGGTCATCCACGTCGCGTTTAAAAACTCAGCAACAGGCTCGTAAATCCCCAGTTTCTCAAGTGAAGTCCGACACAAGAATTTAGTAGAGGCAATGTCACAGTGCATTAAATTTTTAAAGCGTTTACGATGAATAGAATTTACAAAACGTACCTGAGGAAAATCAGGAAGCAGGTCCAAGGAGGTATCTGCTCGGAACGTGGAAGCAGTGCTTCCAGCAGTAGGAGGACCTCGTCCTCGACCCCGCCCTAGGCCAGCAGCAGTAGGCAGTCCATGTGTGCGACCTGTGACTGACCGGCTAGGAACAAGCGCAAAAGAGGTAGCAGCAGTGACAGATGGTGACGACGCAGCAGGGGTCGTCACCGAGGAAGGGACAGTGGCTGCGGTGGTGGCAGCAAAAACAGTAGCTGAAACAACAACAACAGGGCTAGTGAGGCAGCAGCATCATAGACCATCATCTTAGAACGGGATGGGGTAACAGTAGAACTAGTAGAGTGCATGGTGTTACTATCCATCCTAACAATCAATTAAGTACATTAATCAGACACTTAATCAATTACACACGATTTTCCCCAAATTGAATCGAATTTTCGAAACCTAGCCCTAAATTGGGTCGAAAAATAACAATTAAACAACAAGGAAGAGGAGAAGAAGACTTACTTGATTAATTACCCACAAAAAAATGCAAAGAAATCGACAAAAACGCAAGAAATAGGCGGATTAAAACCTGACTCGAGCTAACCCTTACTCCCCAAGTAAACCACAAACAACACGAATTTGAAGGTGAAGGGTGAGGGCTTTTGTCAAAATACAAGTAAGGAATGCAATGTGGGTGGTGATTTTGGCAAAAGGGAAGAAAAAATGGAGATTTGGGGGTTTTTTTAGGAGGTTTATCGCACAAAAGCAAAGAAGAGAAAGAATTAGAATGAAATAGAAGAAGGAAGAAAAGAGCTCCCTGTGTGATATAAGGCGTAGTCACTCGATCGAGTGATTTAAGACCACTCGATCGAGGACTTCTTCATCCATTCCACTCGATCGAGTAAAATGCCTCTCGATCGAGAACTCTCCTTTTTTAACCATTCGATCGAATGACATAAACAGCTCGATCGAACTCTTTGTCTGGGCAATCCTCTCGATCGAGTACAAAAAGTACTCGATTGAGTTGTTTTCCTTTGGCTCGAATCCTAATGCAATAAATCTTCCTCAAACCCGCATAAAAACACGTAGAAATGCTTCCCGCAAATACCAAATTCACAAAATACGCAATCTATATTTGGTCTCATGCTAAAACTAACTACGCTATTTGTCTAACAGTTTAAAATGCAATTAAAATTTCTAAGAGAAATTCAAATTACAAAGTTTTACAACGGGACATTCCCCGCTCATCTTCCAAAACACTGTAGTGGCCCATAAGAGGGCTTCTGACTTGAGGAGGTCCCTTCAGCATCGCGGACCGTCCTCTTGGATCGCCATGAGCTTGAACTTGAACTGATAGAAGAAGAATAGTTTGCGTCTACGTACGCCTTCACTTTCTTCTTTCCTTTGGCATCCTTACTGGCAGTGGCATTATCATATGCAGCATTCCCATCACTTAACTTGACTTTAACTGCACCATGATTGACAGCATCTCCAGTATCCACTCTGTGTGTACCTGCAACAAGGAAAACAACAGAATGGTCCTCCTTTTTGCTCTCAGTCTGAGGCGGAGGTGTCACTATAGCAGCACAATACTCAATATTTTCAGCTGGAGAGTCTAAGTCCGGGTCTATAGAGGGTAAGGCATTGCAAGGTTGAGCTTGCATAGGGGCCCTACGAGCTTTGGACTGATAAAATGTCAGCTCCTCATCTCCTACTTGGAAAGTAAGGGTCTTCCTCCCAACATCAATTAGTGCACGAGCAGTAAACAAAAATGGCCGTCCTAAAATAATAGGAGTGTAAGAGTCCTCGGGTATGTCTAAAACCACAAAATCAACGGGAATAAAGAATCTCCCGATTTTCACAGGTATGTCCTCTAAGACACCTAGTGGCCGTGATATAGTACGGTCGGCCATCTGAACAGTCATATTGGTGCAATTGAATTTGGTCAATCCCAATCTCTTAGCGAGAGATAAAGCTAGGACACTTACGCTAGCTCCTAAGTCACATAGCGCATTGTCAATTAAGTGGGTCCCTATATGACATGGAATTGAAAAGCTACCCGGGTCAGATTGTTTGGGTGGTGTCTTATTCTGAATTAAGGTGGACCCTATTTAAGTCAAAGCTACCATTTCATGGTCACTAATATGCCTCTTACGCGTTAAAATTTCTTTCATAAACTTCATGTAAGAGGGTACCTGGTTAAGCAGTTCGGCGAATGGAACATTGACATGAAGGCTCTTTAAAATATCAGCAAATTTTCCGAACTGTTGTTCGGCCTTCTTGTTCTGCAATTGTCTCGGAAAGAGGACCCTGATAGAAGTTTCCAACAATTTATTTCTTTCTACGAACGTCTCAACAGGCTCGTCATCTTTCTTGCTCGATCGATTCCTTTTTCCTCTCGATTGAGGTATTTCAGCAGCAATATCATTCGATCGATCACAATCAACAACTCGATCGAAGTCCTCTTTATCAGCATCACTCGATCGAGATATGAATTCACTCGATCGAGTTGTTTTCTCAGCAATTTCATTCGATCGAGGACTATCCTCTACTCGATCGAATTCTTCATAATCTACCTTACTCGATCGACCAACAACTTCACTCGATCGAGTAATATTCCTAGTATTTCTACTCGATCGACCACCAGAAATGAGTCGATCGAGTATTTTCCTTGGATTCAGCATGGATTCGTCATTTGACGACTGTTCACTCTTAGCAACAATAGGTCTCGGGTCTGATATGTCCTCATCAGTCAACATTTTGGGTCCTTCATAGGAAAGACCGCTTCACAAGTTTATCAGATTAATCGTCTCATGTTGGTTCTTGTCAGGTTGAGATGGTAAATGACCCGGCTTCCTTGAAGATTGGTTAGCCGCGATTTGAGCTATCTGGGACTCGAGTGACTTTATCGACGCATCTTTCTGTTGGTCACTCTTCAGCAACTGAACAGTCAATGCTTGTATCATTGACTTCAACTCGGTCATCTCACTAACACCACTTGAGGAAGCACCTTGTTGCGGCCGTGGAAAGGATGGAGGCTTTTGAAAGCCGTGTTGAACTTTGTGAGGAGGGATGTAAGGTTGTTGCTGCTGCGGTGGAGGTGAAGGGTTTAACACATTCTGGCTAGTCCATCTCAAATTGGGATGGACTCCATTCTGATTATTATAATAAGAGCCACCTTGTTTGTATTGCTGAAAGGCAAGAACCTGCTCCTTCTCAGTTAGACAGTCAACAGCAGTGTGACCGTCATTAATACCGCACCTCTCACATGAAACGATTTCTTGTCTAGTCAACAAGTGAACCGTCTTTTGATCACCAGCATTCTGCAATTCCAACCTATCGAAACGGGCATTCATGGCTTCAAGGTGAGCCACAACTGCATTATCAACAGAATTAACTGTCTGAATACCATCTCTCGGGTTCCTATACTCAGCACAATGGGTAGCCATCTCCTCTATTATTTCCCATCCCTTGTCATCATCATTATTCTTCTGAAATCGCCCATTTGATGAGGCGTCTAAAATAGCACGGTGGTCGTCATACAACCTATTATAGAACTGTTTGCACATGAACCACTGATCGAAACCATGATGAGGAAGAGACCGCGCCAACTTCTTAAACCGGCACCAAGCTTCATACAAGTTCTCATCTGGTGCTTGCTTGAAACTTGTAATTTTTCCTCGCTGATTAGTTCGTTGTGGAGGAAAATATCTTTTATAGAAGGCAAGGGCCAGGGTCTCCCAGTTGGTGATCCCAGCCGCTATTCTGTTAAGATCGGTGAGCCATTCACGGGCTCTATCAGTTAGAGAAAAAGGAAATAGGACCTCCTTAATCTTATCCTGGGTCACTCCCTTAGTAGCGAGAATGGTTGAGCAATAGTCTGTGAAAACATCCATATGCTTACGTGGATCTTCACCCGCCAGACCTCGGTACAAATTCCGTTCGACCAGATTGATGTAGGAATGCCGAATGTCAAATGTATTCCCATCTTCGGTCGCAAGTTTTAAACCTTTAGGAATTGAGGCAGCTGTGGGCTCTGAGTGACTCGCGATATTAGGCATTTTCACTGGACTTATGGCAGAAATAGAATTATCTTCTTCATAAGACAAGTCTTATGCAAATAGAAAATGTTGTAGCACAGGTTCAAAAGTACTCAAGGCTTCCTTTTGAATCTTTCTCTGCAGTCTGTATCTATAACGAAAGGTCCTTTCTGGTTCAGGATCAGCTAGAACTAACTCTGACCTGTTAGACCTGGGCATAAACAGCACTGGAGAAATAAATAATAACTGTCTCAAGGAATAAAAATTCCCTGAGACTGAGAGAGACAAACGAAACAAAAAACATGTAAATAGGCTATTGCCTCCCCGACAACGGCGCCAAAATTTGATACCGTCGTTAGGTACCAAAAATAAATACCTATTACTACTAACATAAGTTAGCGGTAAGTAGGGTCGATCTCCATAGGGAGGCTAAGTATGTATCTGCTAAGTACGTCTTTCGGGTCATAATTGGAAGGTTTTATATTTGTTTTCTATACTACTGAAGATATAAATCAAGAGAAATAAAGTGGAGAGCAATAAAGGCGAGAAAAAACTAAGATTGATTAGATAAGGAGAGATATGTCAGGATTTCGGTTCACCATGGCAGTTCACTAACTCAGTCATAAATAGTCTAGACAATCTACTATGAGAACGGCAAGGGAAAGGTCCTTCCGGTCCGCTATCCACCCTAGATTACAACTAACTTAACTTCCGTCCTCATTAGGGTAGTCTACTGTTTATAGTAGGTTTGTTCATTCTAATCTTCCGATCTAGGAGCAAATTTAACCAGATTAAAGTTATTTAGAAGCGTGCACTCAACTAAACATATTATAGTTATATGGCTATGGTCACAGGTTCTCACAAATAATCATCTAGCTTGTTCTCAACATCATCACATTACTACCATGGCTCCCCTAATACTAACATAGGGAGATTTAGCTACTCATGCTATCTGATTTAACAACAACAACAATGAATGCGCTAAGAGACATGATAAAGAGATAATAGAGATAAATTGTAAACTAGCAACGCTAACAATATAATAAATTAAGAGACAACGAAATAAAGAAGAACAATAATTAAAGCAAGCAAAAGATTAGATTAAGGTTAAGAGAAAGAGAGATTACAAAAGAGCGAATCCGGCATAAAGAACAAAGTAGCAGCAGTAATTAAGAGAAGTAACAGAGATGAAGAGTAAAAGTATGAGATGAAAAAACGTAATTATGACCTAATGACGACTTCCCTTAAATAGGGAAGCGTTTTATTAACTTAAATAAACCTAACACAGATTAAGAAACCCGTATATAACAGCTAGTTACTCGATCGAACCTTTTCAAACTACTCGATCAAGTGAATCTTCAGCAAAACCGTTCGATCGAGCAAAAGCAGCTCTCGATCGAACACTTCCAAATTAGCCCGCTTCGATCGAGTTCAAGAACCACTTGATCGAACACCTGTAGCTGCCAAACCACTCGATCGACCTCTAAAAGCTCTTGATCGAATAGATATCCACTGAAACAGCCTTGACTTTGTTTTGTTGGCTTCCTAGAACCTCCTTCACACTTTCCGAGGTACATCTTCTGCTCTAAAATCTCCATCTACTCAAAATGCATGCTAGGAAGGACGAAAAAGGCGCGATTCCACTACTTTAAGGTCCATTTCTGCAATTAAGACAAAATAAACCAAAGTAGCCAATTCGGGTCATTTTGCAATACAAAGCAATGAAAATGGCATAGAAATGCGTGCAATAAGAGGCTAAAAAGTCTATATAAATTGCACGTATCAGATAGTTCAAAAAGGATATTAGCATTAAATGAATATTCTTATGTTAATAAGAATCTTGACAAGTTCAAAAGTATTGAACATGTAGAAATTGAATCCACATGCTTCCGCTGTGGGATTAATTCATCACGCTAAGATGTATCACCATTCTTAAACCTCGTATACTTGGAGTATGATGAGATGTTGCAAATCGAATCTTTGAGAGAAGTCTCTATATAGCCACATAATTCATTAGTTAGTACTCAGGAAGTACTAAAGAGATGAAGCTAAGCATTTAGAAATGAGATGGACTTATGTGCAAGGAGTTACACAAAAACCATATTCTAAACACATAAGGATGGTTAGAGAACCATCTTGGCTATATTATTAAAGGAGGATATCTGCTAGAAACATCCTAGGCAGTTCAATAATGAGATATACACAACGGAAATTGAGTACACTTGCAATAATGAGATATGTAAGAAGGAAGGGATGATATTAGGATTCGGTTTTATGAATTGGAGGAACTATGGTAGTTCGTTCCAATAACTGAAGGACATATCCCTACACAGTGTAAGGACAGTTGGAGTTATTCAAAGGCAAAAGAGCCTATGTCCAGATTGGATCTAGACACGTACTCAAAGAAGTTCTTATAATACAAGATTATTCACAAGAATGGGAAATAGTATATAGTAAGGTTAGGGAAAGTGCAAAGTATTGCTAAAACTTGCTAACTAAGGCTTTTTCATAAGCTAAGCATGATAAGTCATGCCATTTCAATTGAGTTGAGATGTATAGTTATATACAATATTAAGTATGGATTATATATTATATATTATGTAGTAATTGATATGGTATAAATTTTACATATGTGATAATGCATTCATCATTTGAGGTTTAAATTAAACTCTTTTATTACTTTGTAATATCCAAATAGGTTGTAAGGACAACGTTGAACCCTATTAAAGTGAGCTGGATTAACATAGTATTGGCCCCTAGTTGCTTGTATGAGGTGACGTCTCAAAGTGACTAGAGTGTGATGCGATTGATGGCAAGTTCAAGTGCCATTGAGTCATAAGAGATGACTAGTCGATCACATAGGCAGACTGTATGGGACACTCTGTCGGGCAGTGACCGCTTATAAGTTCTGGTAATTTTTATAAAGCCTGGTCGTGGCAAGAGCTACTATATAGTATTCTTTTGAGTCGATTCTTTGACTAAAGACTATTCGCCCAAGTTGGCACAGTTTCTGATTGGCTTTGATTTATTCTCTACGACTGTCGTAACTGAAGTTAAATGGGCATCTTTTAGGTCATGATGAACTGTGTCTATACGAAGGGAATAGTGCGATAGGAAATGTCCACCCCCTTGTCAGGGTTATCTAAAATCTCAGGGCCACTCGAGGAGTAGTGAACTGAAAATGCGTGGCCACGATCGGAAGGTATTTACGGTAGATAATTCCGGTCATACAGTTACTCTCAAGATCGAGGAAACCACTTAAGATATGATCAAATGCAAGTACGACCTGCAAGGCACCTTACATTGAGTGGGAGATTGTAATAGGATAAGAGAATTGGTGACGCACACTTGTCTCGGACAAGTGGTAGATTGTTGGAGTAAGTGTCCTCAACAATAGTGCGATCCCATGATTAAACATCATAATTAAATCTCATAATAAGAATACGTAAGGGATAATTCATTATATAGTCAACTGATCAACATTAATCGGTAATGATTAGCTAACTAGAGTTTAACATTATTTTCGTTTGACGGTGGTGATCAGTTGATCCGTTAAAGTCACACCTATAGAACAATTCCCAAACAAGAAAGTTAATTAATTGTATACTGATACAGATTAATTAAATCCTTAAATTGAACAAATTTATTTATAAGTGAGAATTATATATATTATTGTAATGTGATTAAATAAGATTCAATTTAGTGATTAATTTGTTATATTACTAAAATTGATTAATGTTTGTGAAACATTTGAGATAAGAGAAATTAGTTAGTTATAATTACAAGATATTGTAGATTATATTAACTAGACATAATATGACCCATTTTATATACATGTAATTGTGAATTACTTGTTAATTTTTTAATTATAATTATTTGATTTAAAATGATATTTAATTAGTTAAATATGCATTTAAATTTCTAATGACACATTACTTGTCACATGTCACACATTACAATTGACAAAATACAAATTGTAAAATGGAAGTCCATATTAGCATAGTGGGGGCCGAAATTATGGATGGTTAAGGGTTATGTCATTATCTTGGCATAAGATGCTAAAAACATGATAACTGCATCCAGGAGTAGCCCTTACATACCAAGTATTTTGAGAAGACAAAAAGCTAGTGTAGCCTTGCCTTCCCCATGCCATAAAACCGGCACCCCCTTCCCATTTGAGTAGATTGGTTCTCATTTTTATTTTAATAGAGAATCTCTTATGCTCTCTTTTCTTACTTTCTCCCATAAAATTATTTATGTATAGAATTTGTTCTATAATCTAATATCATCATAAAAATGCCTTTTGAAAATCATCATCCCACATGAGGGCTATGCTCGCACAGATCGTCGGGAAAGAAGAAAGAGCTATCTGTTACCTTAGCAAGAAGTTCTTGGAGTATGAGACTAAGTACACACCACTTGAAAAGACATGCCTCGCTCTTCTGTGGGCAACCAAAAATCTACGCCATTATAAGCTTAGTTATTATGTCAAGGTGTACTCGAAGATGGACCCTATCAAATAAATTTTCGAAAAACCTATCATAAATGGGCGTTTGGCAAGATAGACCCTAATGCTCTCGGAGTGCGATCTCAAATATATACCCATTAAGGTCATTAAAGGATGAGCAGTAGCCGAATTCTTCGCAAGCAACCCAATTCATGATACCCAAGTAATAGATACATGGTCATTCCCAGATGAAGATATTCTACACACCAATACAGAATCATGGGATCTCTACTTCGACGGGGCTTCCAATCTAAGACGGTATGGTATATGAGTGTTGCTCATTTCTCCTAAAGTCGAGCATACACCAATTTCTGTCAAACTCGACTTCGAGGTGACTAATAATACGGCGGAATATGAGGTTTGCCTCATCGATTTACAAGCAGCAGTCAGTTTAGGCATCAAGAGACTCCAAGTCCATGACGACTCATCTTTAATCATCAATCAAATTACTGGATCATGGAAGATCCGGAGTGAAAGCCTTGCACCATATCAAGCCAGGATAGATCAAGTGGCTGAATTCTTCGACCAAGTTGTCTACATACATCTACCTCGAGAGGAAAATTAGTTTGCAAACGTTCTTGTGAAACTTGTGTCCTTGATCAACATGCCCAACAACATGATAGAAATGCCACTATGCATTAAGCGACGGTCCGAACCAGCTTATGTACATTTTCTTACCGATGAAAGCAAAAATCAGGAGGAGCCTTGGCACCAAGCCATTTTGAATTACAAGCTCAACGGTGCATACCCACCCAATATGGATAACAGAGGACAGCGAGCGATTCGTTTATTAGCATCTCAGTATGTCTTGAATCAAGGGGAGTTATACAAGAGAATGCCACAAGGTGTCATTCTGCTTTGCCTTGATCATTCAAAAGCAAAGAAGGTTATGGAAGAAGTCCATGATGGAGAATGTGGTCCTCATATGAGTGGAAGAAACCGTGATATTTAGAAGTGAGTGTAAGAGGATTGATATACGAACAGTGGTAGTGTTGAGGTGTTGTCTCGAGTGGTTAATGGTGATGATAAATAGGAAAAATAGCCATTCTAAAGAGGTTGATTTCGTAGAGGCCGGATTGATATGTATGGTTGTGAGAGAGTATAAGATGTGGTTATAGAAGGCGGTTTCTAGTAGTTGAGTAGTAATGGCATGGTTACATTTGTCAAGAGGTGATGGTTACGCAAATGGGAGAATGTGTTATGAGGGGCATACGAGTTAAGTTCGGACGAGAGGTAACCATTATTAGGTGGTAACTGACGTGATCAGGATTGGTTAGTTTGATTTGATTATAGGTCTATGATTTGTGTAAGTGTTTATGTGAGGTTCTGACCTCACGCATGGTGGTATAATGAGATTGATGTGACTCATATCTGAGCACATTTAGTCCCCGAATTAACCTCGTTTCTATGCTTTATAGTGCATAGTTGGGTCATTTACTATCTTTAGTTTCCCATTTTGCATATTCTTTGAGGTTTTGTCTCCTTGGTAGGAAAGGAGTGCTAACCTTCCATTTACATGGCGAAATGGACCTAAATTGATCGCATCTAATGATCAAGCATCAAAGAGAAGACATCACTAAAAGGCTTATGTAGATAATAAAGTAAAATGGGCAATGACGAAAGGATCCTTGCATCCCCGGAATAATCCTCGCAGATTATGAAGGAATAAAAGAAGAGAAGCAGTCTACCGTGAGATCCGAGTGGATCACACCCAATCCTAGTGTCTTCCTTCACCACCATCCGAGCGTCTCACAGCCAAGACGCTCGTCTTGCAGCAAGAGGATCCAAGCGTCTTCCCAGACTATCCGCTCGGATCACAACCCAGAGAGCCCGTGCCACTTCCCAAGATGCACGGATCATGGCGAGACTAGCAAGACGAATATTCTCATTTCCTTTGAGAGGAGCATTTCCTCAACTTTTCTTAAGGACTTAATATTCATTTAAGCCCTTAGTAACCCTAATCCTTGTACCTAATCTTTAGTATAAATACCCCATTGTACTACTTAGATTAGCATGCTCTCTTAATACTTTCTTAATCAAGTTCTAATCATTTCTTAATCTTGTAATCAAATTTTAATCTAGTCTTAATACAAATCTCAATACTTAATCTTTCCTTAATTTCTCTATTGTTCTTCATTTATTTTGCGTAATTAGAAGATTATTTGGGTTTATTTGGAGGATAGACAACTTTCTATCAATTATCAATTACTTCTATTATTCTTTGCTTTATTATTTGGAATCATCTTCATAAGTATAATTTTCTCTTAACCTTGTTTAATTATTGTTAATCACTTTCATTTATTCATCATGTTTTGCTTTGCTAGTATGATTGACAACCTTGTTAGCATGTTAAACTTGATAATGAGTGGGTAGTTTCCTTAACTAGGGTTAATGGGGAATTAGGGGAAACCAACATGGGGATTGATTTGTGCTTAATCTAATATGTTTTCATAATTAATTTGCTTGCTTGTTGTGATTTCAACTTATGCACATGTTATGTTTGATGAAATGCGAGCCTATGAATCCTTGCATTTTTTACCCATCACTTATCATTTCAATGAGACTTGTAAACTTATACACCAACTCGAGTCTCATTAGACCATGCATATAGTTGGATAGGAAGGACTAAGTAGACTTGTAGGTGTTGTACAATCTAATCGATTCGGCTCCGGGACCCAAACCTGCTTAGGGATTGTTTGTAGAGAACATGTTTGTCTGATTAACTCCCATGAATCCCCTATGAACCCATAACACCCTAGTGCTTTTAATCAATTGTTTACATCTCATTTTAATCACCTTTCTTGTTTTTATTACCATGCTTTTATATTGTTGATTAGTTTAGTTGATCTCCTATCTCAACCCAAATTATGACACCCTAAGACACGACCACTTAAAATTGAAAATCCTACATCAATACCCGTCCCTTGGAATCCAACCTTTTCTTACCTCTTTGCTAAGAGTAGTTTGTGAAGTTATAAATATTGTTTTGGTTAGGTAACTTTTGACGACGACTTATAACCGACACCAAAAATGGCGCCGTTGTCGGGGACGGTGTTAACTTGATTTGATTTTCATTAATTGTTTTTAGTTGGGTCTTTCTTTACCTTGGGGAAGTCAATCTCCTCAAGGTTGTACTAATTATTTTCGAGTTGTTTGATATTTTGCATGTCTAGGAGATCACAAGGTAATCTTTTACCTATTGATCTTGAAATTGAAAGAACTTTGACCAACAATAGAAGACTTGCTAGAGGTACTTTAAGAGATATTGGAGAAATTGTGGACATTCAACCAAATAACATTGAGTTTACCAACCCTTTTGCAAGAGAAGGAGAGGATAACCCAATACAAAACCCACCACAAAATCAACCCACAATGCCTAAATTCTCATCACATTCCGTACCAACCGAGGAGAACCTACCAAATAGTACTCCTACACCACAACATTTAACCGGTAATTTCATTGTCAAATCTGCATTCATACAACTAGTTGAGAGAAGTCAATTTGGGGGGATGCCTAGTGAAGACCCTCACTCACATATGCAGACTTTTTGTGACTATTGTGATGCGATTTCCCAAACCGGTGTTACTCAAGACCAAATCCGATGGGTCTTATTTCCTTTCTCTTTGATTGGTACCGCGAAACAATGGTTGAAAAGCCTTGACAAGGCTACTCTTGGTATTGATTCTTGGAAGAAATTGGCACTTGCTTTCTACAAGAAATTCTATCCTCCGGAAAAGACTAACATGTTGAGAGCCCAAATCACCGAGTTCAAACAAAGGGATGAGGAATCTTTGTACGAAGCATGGGAGAGATTCAAGGACACTTGTCATTCTTGTCCACACCATGGACTTAACGAGTGGTTTCTTGTACAATAATTTTGAAATGGTCTATATGAAGACTCCCAAAACATTCTCAATCTGGGATCCAATGGTATGTTTACCGAAGTTGATGACAATCAAACATGGAACAAAATTGAAGAAATGGCGGTCCATAACTCGCAATATAGTAGACCTCGGAAGGCTACTAGAGAGGGAAAGCATGAGGTGGATTCCATTACTCAATTGAGTGCCCAATTAAGTGCTCACATTGACACCATTAATTTGAAGTTTGAGAAGGCCATGGCTAAACATGAAGAGGCCTCCAAATCACCCAATCAACATGTTAATGCTATGGTGGCATCATCCTCAATTCCAAGTGGAGTCTGTGAGAGTCGTGGAACTTTGGGACATAACCAAACTGAATGTAGGGGAACAAGTGAATTCTTTCCAAGCATACAAAAGTGGCACCCCTTATTCAGACTTTTACAATGAGAATACCAAATTCCATCCCAATCTTTCATACAAAAGCCAAAATGTTCAAAACCCTCAACCAACATACACCCCACCACCAATGAGGAACCAAGCTCAAAGACCCTTTTACCAAAGCCAAGGTTATAAAAATCAACCCTCTGATGTTCAAAAAGCGGTCCTCCAAATGCAAAAGAACCAACAATAATTCTTCACTCAAATGCAAAAAGATAGCCAAGCAAAATATATCACCATCAACAACATACTAGCTTACACAAAGATGTTGGAAACCCAAATGTTTCAATTAGCATCTTCTAGCTCTCAAAGACAAAAGGGGCAATTACTACCTCAAGGTAATCCCCTAAGACATGAGTCGGTGAGTATCATCCATTTGAGGAGTGGTACAAGGTATGAAGGGCCAAAGAAGCAAATTGATGAAGATGTTGTGAATTCTAGTGACAAGGAAAGAGTTGAAAACTCTAAAGAAGAAGAAGAACCCACCACCATTCAAAAAGTTTCAAAAAAGAAGAATGAAAAGAAGGCTAAGGAGAAAGAGCCTATTGTGATTAGACTTCAATTCCCAAGTCGTCAAACTAACCCTAAGTTTGATGAAAAACTTCGAAAGTTCATGGAGATTGTCAAGAACTTAGAAGTCTCAATTCCATTTACGGAATTAATCAATCATGTTCCGGCCTATGCGAAATACATGAAAGATATTCTTACAAAGAAGAAATCCATCCGGAAGCTAGAGACTATTGCGTTCACTAAGGTGAGTAGTGCTATCCTACAAGGGATTTCACCTCCAAAACTCAAAGATCCGGGAAGTTTCTCTATTTCATGCACCATTGCCGACACTATAATCAACAAAGCTTTATGTAACCTTGGGGCAAGTGTGAGTTTCATGCCATACTCGGTGTGCAAAAGGCTAGGAATGGGAGAACTCAAATTCACTAATATCACGCTTCAAATGGCGGATCGATCAATGAAGACACCTTTAGGGGTATGGGAGGATGTGCCCGTAAGAATTGGCAAGTACTTCATCCCAGTGGACTTTGTTATTGTTTACATGGAGGAAGATTCCAACATTCTTGTCATTTTAGGAAGACCATTCTTACATACCGCGGCAGCGGTGATTGATGTGAAACATGGAGAGCTCACACTTGAAGTGGGAGATGAAATAATCACTTTTAACCTTGACAAGGCAATGAGAGCTCCCCGCTTACATGAGCCATGTTTCATGATTGATCACTACAGCCAAGAAAGTGATATGAAGAAGTTGGCATCTCAATGCAAAGAACAAGCTATGGGTAAAGAATCACCATCCATATGGAAGAAGAAAGTGGATAATCTTCAAGATGCTCCGTCCAAGGAGCAAGGAAATTGCAACAATGAGAGCTTGAATAGCTCACCACCACTCATGACAAGTAATGAAGAAGGCCTCATTGGCCATGATAACAAGAAAGAGGAATTGTTTCCATCAACTCATGATACTATAGGTAAGCAAGCTAGTGAATTATGTGGTCTATGGGATGACGAATTTGATGGTTTAGTCAATCCCTACATTGGCAATTCTATAGACCAAGGCTTTGGTGACCATCTTGTGGGATTTATCTGTATGCATCCCTTTAAATTTAAGGATTATAACGAATTATAGAGTGATGATTACGAGTCATAAAACTAAATTGCATAAACAAAAGCATAAAGGATTAAGAAATAACCTTCGGTCCTTGCTTTTATGGCCTATGAACAATATCACAATGAGATTCTCCTATCAGTTGCACCCAAGACGATATGAGATATGCTTTGTTCTTTTGCTAGAATCGATCCCTCAAATTTTCAGTAAAATTGGGGTTTTGTGTTTTCTTGAGATGAGAGGCAGAAGTAGGTTAGAAATTTGGTTAAGAAAAATAAACTCACCTCTCCCTTATAACCGTGTATTAGGGTGAAATAGGGTGATTTATTTTTCTTTCCAAAATCTCGGCCCATACATACGAAACAGGCATATCAGTCAATCGACTGATACACCCGGTCGATCGACCATGTAAAAACAGGTATATCAGTCGATCGACTGACATACCCGGTCTATCGACCATGTATAGAACGCATTATTTATAAATTGTCATTTATATTATACCGCATAAATTAATACGGGTCAATAATAATTTATTATAACAATATCGTATAATTTATCATTAGCTGATTAAATATAACCGATTACATTTAATTACGAATTAACATAATAATTCGTCCAAGCTAACATTATATACATTAATTAAATATAACATATTATATTCAATTTACGAATTGACAGTTAATTCGTCTCAGCTAATATTATTTAATCAGCATTAAATAATCGTCTCATCAACACATTGACTAACTTGTTAGTCATATAAGGCATCAATGTGATTATATTTTCATACAATCACATTTCTCAAACACATCCGTTAGGTGTGAGTTTTAGGGACTAGTTGATCACCGCCACCTGTATGATAATAACGTCAAACTTTCTAGCAAGCCAACCGTTATTAGGTAATCGTTAATCAACTGATAAAATACGAAGTATACCCTCGTGAACCTATAAGAGATTTATAAATGTTATCATACTAATTTGTGGAGGACACAAGCTCCAACAAACTCCCACTTGTCCTCACAAGTTTATGTGCGATAACAGATTCTCATATCCTAAAATTTCTCCCACTCAATGTAAAACAATTTGCAAATCCGTATTCACAAAGGTCGTATTTTACAAGTGATCTATATCAAGAGTGGTTTCCCCGACTAGAGAGTAACTTAACTGATAAATGAATCATCATTCGAGCATGGCCATGCATTTCAGTTACTACTCCTCGAGTGGCCCTGAGAAATAACTATACCTGATAAAGATTGGATATTTTCCTCAACTCGAATCCTGCAGATATAAGCACAGTATGAAATGACCCAGAAAAAATCTACTTAGCCTCCGATTCGGCAGGCAGTGAGAAAGAAACCAAAGTCACCCAAAAGCGCCTTAATCTCAAGAGACAGTCGATAGTCAAAAGAATCGACTCTAGGAACACAATGGATGTCCTATCCACGACCTGGCACCGAATGTTTTAAACATTTAGGACTCCATTACATTGTCACAAAAAAAATTGTCCTACGAGGTATCGTTATAATCTCGCATTTGTGATCGATCAGTCAACAGTTTGACTTATGGCTCGTTGAACCCACCATCAATCGACTGCACAATATAATAGCCAGAGTTATAAGCTCTTTAAGGCGATTACGGACCAAACAAAATATATTGTAATTCAGTTCACTTTGTGGCGTTCAAAGTTGTCAGTACAATCCACATGAAAAACAAAATATTATAATAAAATGATGAAGTTATAAATAGTATATGAAAAGATAATGTATAAAAATTCATAATCAACTACTACAACTCAGGAACACGTTTAATTCCCATGGAAATAACGTGCCCTTCATGCTTATCAAAATTCAACGGTTTAGTGAGAGAATCCGCGATGTTATCATCCGTCGCAATCTTGTCAATCACTATCTCTTCTTGCTCCACGTAATCACGGATCTGGTGAGCTTCGTGATGTACATGTCTAGATTTGTTTTTAGACTTTGGCTCCTTAGCCTGGAAGATGGCACCTCTATTATCACAATAGATGGTGATCAGGTCATTCGAACTAGGAACTATCGTAAGTCCTTTTAAGAATTGGCGCATCCATATCGCTTCCTTAGCTGCTTCCGAAGCGGCATAGTACTCAGATTCAGTGGTAGAATCTGCTACAACACTCTGTTTGGAACTCTTCCAGCTGACCGCAGCACCATTAAGAGTGAAGACGAACCCGGATTGAGATTTTGAATCATCTCGATCCGTTTGGAAGCTAGCATCTGCGTAACCGATTGCGCATAGCTTAGAATCGCCTCCATAAGTCAATACCCTATCCTTAGTCCTCCGTAGGTACTTGAGGATATTTTTAACAGCTATCCAGTGTGTTTCACCTTGATTCTTTTGGTATCGACTCGTCATACTCAATGCATATGCCACGTCTAGGGGTGTGCATATCATGGCATATATGATTGATCCTATTGCAGATGCTTAAGGAACACGACTCATGCGCTCAATCCCTTCAAGCGTCGTGGGGGACTGAGACTTGCTCAACTGCATCCCAGACGTCATTGGAAGGTTCCCCTTCTTGGAGTTGGTCATGCTGAACTTCTCAAGAATCTTATCCAAATAAGACTCCTAACTAAGTGATAACGTCCGTCGTGATCTATCTCGGTAGATACGGATTCCCAAAATACGTTGTGTCTCACCCAGATCTTTCATCTGGAAATGGTTCTTCAACCATTCTTTAACCGAAGATAGGAGAGGAATGTCATTCCCAATCAAGAGTATGTCATCAACATACAATATAAAGAATACAATCTTGCTCCCACTCGACTTGATATACAAGCATGGTTCCTTGACCGATCGAGTGAAACCATACTCTTTTATCACCTGGTCGAAACGATGATTCCAACTCCGAGAAGCTTGCTTAAGTCCATAAATGGAACGCTTAAGCTTGCATACTTTCTTAGGATGTTCAGGATCTATGAAACCTTCGGGTTGCACCATGTACAACTCTTCCTCCAAATAACCGTTTAAGAAGGCGGTTTTCACATCCATTTGCCAAATTTCATAGTCATGAAATGCGGCAATCGCTAAGATTATCCGAATAGAACGTAGCGTGACTACAGGTGCAAAAATCTCATCATAATGCAATCCGTGCACTTGAGTGAAACCTTTTGCCACTAGTCGTGCCTTATAGGTATCTGGTTACGCGTCTACAGAACGCTTTATTTTGTAAAGCCATTTGCACTGTAGAGGTTTTACCTTATTAGGTAAATCAACTAGATCCCATACGTCATTCTCATACATAGAGTCCATCTCGGATTGCATGGCTTCGAGCCATAGCTTTGAGTCGGAACAGGCCATAGCACCTTTATAGGTAGTGGGTTCATTACTCTCTAGGAGTAAAACGTCATTCTCCTCGACCATACCAATGTATCTGTCCGGAGGATGAGAGACTCTACCCGACCTCCTAGGTTCCTCAGGAATATTAACCGCATCATCAGTTGGAGGAACAACTTCCTCCATCTGTTCCTCGGTTGTTGGTTCTGGAATCTCTGACAGCTCGAAGGTTCTATTACTCGTCTTGTTCTCGAGAAATTCTTTCTCTAAGAACGTCGCACTAGCCGCAACAAAAACTCGATGTTCGGTAGGCGAATAGAAGTAATGACCAAATGTTCCTTTTGGATAACCTATAAAGTATGTCTTGACCGATCGCGGGCCGAGCTTATCTTCGTGTCTCCACTTGACATAAGCCTCGCAGCCCCAAACCCGAATAAAGGACAAGTTAGGGACCGTTCCCTTCCACATTTCATATGGAGTCTTGTCGACAACTTTAGTCGGACTTCGGTTAAGTATAAGAGCAGCTGACAAAAGAGCAAAACCCCATAATGAATCAGGCACTACCGTGTGACTCATCATGGATCGAACCATATCAAGTAAGGTTTGATTTCTCCGTTTGGACACACCATTTAATTGAGGTGTTCCAGGTGGATTTAACTGCAAAAAGATTCCACAGTCTTTAAGGTGTTGATCAAACTCATTTGAAAGATATTCGCCACCCCGATCTGAACAGAGTGCTTTAACGTTTCTACCCAGTTGGTTTTCAACCCTGTTCTGGTATTCCTTGAATTTCTCAAAGGACTCACTTTTATGCTTCATTAAGTAGACATATCCGTATCTACTTAAATCGTCCGTGAAAGTGATAAAATATCTATAGCCATCTCTAGCGGTAATTGACATAGGTCCACAAACATCAGTATGTATGAGTCCTAATAGGTCACTAGCGCACATTCCAGCACCTTTGAAGGAAATTAGAGTCATTTTGGCAATGAGACATGATTCACACGTGCCATATGTAGAAAATTTGAATGCGAGAATAGTCCCATTATCGACGAGTTTCTTTACGCGTTTCTCATTTATGTGTCCCATTCGAAAATGCCATAGATAGGTTTGATATTTGTCACCAACCTTTAATTTATTATTATTCATGTGTAATACTTCCGTGGTTTGATCTAAGATGTAAATTCCATTCATGGAAACCGCTTGACCATAAATCATTTCATTGAAAGAGAAAATACAGCTATTATCCTCTATTAAAAATGAAAATCCGTCTTTATCAAGTACGGAAACTGAAATAACTCAAAATCACTAGGCAGTTGGATTACATATGTTCCCTTCGAGACAACAGCAACTCTGGCTCCATTCCCGACTCGCAGGTCCACATCACCCTTTCCGAGAGGTGTGATGTTTCTTAGGCCCTGCAAATGATTACACAGATGAGAACCAAAACCAGTATCAAGTACCCAAGTTTTCAAACTTGCATGGTTAATCTCAATCATATGAATATAAGATGACATACCAACAGGAACGACGCGGCCTGCTTTGATGTCCTCACGGTAGACGGGACAGTTCCTCCTCCAATGTCCAGTCTTGTGATAATGGTGGCACTCAATGTCACCGCCCTTGCTCTTTGCCTTGCCCTGTGAGCAACTAGTCTCACCGGGCCCACTCTTACCGTTTCCTGGCTTCTTGAATTTTGGCTTACCTACAGTTAGGTCGCCTGGAGCTTTGCCCTTACCTTTACCCTTGTTGGAAATCGTGAGAACATCCTGCTTCATGCTCCCACTCAATTTCATATCCTTCTCGGTCTGTACGAGAAGGGAGTGTAGCTCATGAGGACTCTTTTTCAAGTCATTCATGTAGTAGTTCGCCCTGAAAAGGGCAAAACCATCGTGAAGAGAATGAAGTATTCGGTCAATGACAATGCTCTCACTGATTTTGCATTCAAGTGCCTCCAACTTCTCGACATTCTCAATCATGTTAAGAATGTGTGGGCTAACCGGTTGACCCTTTTGGAGTTTCGCATCAAAGAAGCGACAGGTATGCTCATAAGTAACGATCCTCGGTGCTTTTGAGAACTCGTTAGTGAGCGTGGTGAAAATCTTGTTCGCACCTTGGGCAATGAAGCGTCTCTGCAAATTGGTTTCCATTGCAAAGATGAGTACATTCTTTATCGCACCCGCTTCCATAACAAAATCACTATAAGCAAGTGACTCGTTAACTCCCGCATTGGGGCCTGGGTTTCCCGGTATTGGCTCAGTTAAGTACTTGAGCTTACCGTCAGCAATGGCAGCATTCCGTAGTCTTTGCCTCCCGATCCAAAATTTGGACCCATCATTCTTCAGTCACGTGTACTGATTCATGCTGTCCATAAAAACTTTCAGCCAGGACTCACGTCCAAGTGTGGCACTAGGCATTGGGATTTCATTATTTCCAGCCATTTGTTGAAATAGTAATGTAAACGTGTTCTACACTGCGAAAAGAAGAACAAATAATAAGCATGTGCATCGATTTTAATTTAAGTCTAATGATCTAATGTCATACCGCGAAGACTCAAGCATTTATACAATTGACCTTCCTCAAGAATTATATAAATGATCCCAAGACTCAATTATCTGTAAATTGATAAGCCAACCTTTTGGCTAATTCTATTGTTAGAATTCTTGGTCGATAAATTTCTGTAAATTCTATCTTTAGTCCATCATAATCACGAGAAACTCTTCGGACTATAATGTTGAGATAAACTAAGTCAACACGAACTACTTACCCAACGTAGAAAGGGTCATATTATGCCTACCGACGAAGAAGGGATTCATAGTTGTTTGCCCTTATAAAGACTAATCTCAGTTTCCGTTTTAGAGGAAGATCCCATCAACTTTATTTTAATTCATTTTAAGTGAACTAATATCTAGCATGCGTGAATGAATAAACTAAGATGATGGCGTAATAAACATGTGACATCTATATGTCTATGAAAACGAACATACAACCTATATGTGTCAATTTTCATGCATTTTAGTAGGTGGTTTGGTTTTAGGCGGAATATGATGCATTAACTAGCATGTGAATGAAAAGCAATAAGAACGGTAAAACGTAAAACAAAATAAAGTCCTAGTGTGGCCTATCCTATTAAAATGAACATAAATACAACTTTGGAATCCATCCATGGACCCGAGAAGCTTGTCTTGATGTTCCATCTTGATCCATGTAGCGGGAGTGAGCTCCAATCTCCATCTTTAGTCTTCTATGAAAAATACAATAAATAAATTTACATAATAAACCTATTTATTACATTCTAATTTCAAAACCCAAAAACTAAAGAAAAAATAAAGGAGATTCGAGATGTCAAATTACATTAAAAATTATGTTCCCATCATTACGAAAACATAATTTGACTAAGGTCACACTAAGTATTACAAATTACAACCGATTGCAAAAATACGTAAATTAAACCATTCAAACGATTCATTCAACTAAATAAAATGCATCAACTAAAAAAAATTAAACATACAAGACATAATTCTTTATTATGTAGATTAATTTTATCCAAACCACCTATTTAATTGATCAAATTAAGTGACAATTCCTCAATTACTCACTATAAATTTAATCTTAATTCATATTAAACTTGTAATATGAATTTAATCCATCAATATTTTAAACTGCTTTAAAATAATTAGGTATCTATGAATTATGAACCGATTCACAATAATTAATTGGCCAAAATCAAAAGCAAAAAAAACCCTTTTCTACTTTTGGTCTCGGCATAAAAAAAACAACAAAAATTTTCTTTAAAATTTATCTTGGTAAAAACCAAAACAACCCAATAATAAAATTTTTTTCGGTTTTACAGCTAAAACCAAATTTTTTTTTTATATATAAATCTGTCCAGCCGTGAACAGTAACAATTTTTTTTTTTTTTCACGGCTGAAAACCGAAAAAAAAAACAAAAACCCTAAAAATATTTGTGTCTCGGCTGGGAAAAATTAAAATAGCCCCAAAAAAATTTTATCAATTCGGCATTATGCCCTAATTGCAAAAACATGATATTGATGAACAAAAAATCGTTTATTGTTGCTAATAACAAGATTAGCATATTAATTAATGAAACATGATTAACGTATATGCCAAAAACTATATAGCAAAAACGAATTTTATATCATCAACATGACGATTCCATTTACAATTTAATTTAATCCGAATTAAATCAAAGCATCTACAAATTCATTTTATTATTATCTTAACTGATTAAAACAACAATATAGATGAATCAAATGGAAATCAAAACAACCAAAATTGAAAATATCTCGGCTGACCAGTCGAGGCAGTCGATCGATCAGGGGTGTTGGTCGATCGACCATACTGCGAACCAAAAACAGCTACGGCAAAAAAATTTATAGCCGAAACCCTAAAATTCGATACCAAATTTTGTTTACATACAATTTTATGAAAAATCATCAATATAAAATTCGTGGCCTTGTCTCTGATACCACTTGTGGGATTTATCTGTATGCATCCCTTAAATTTAAGGATTATAACGAATTATAGAGTGATGATTACGAGTCATAAAACTAAATTGCATAAACAAAAGCATAAAGGATTAAGAAGTAAGCTTCGGTCCTAGCTTTTATGGCCTATGAACAATATCACAATGATATTCTCCTATCAGTTGCACCAAAGACGATATGAGATATGCTTTGTTCTTTTGCTAGAATCGATCCCTCAAATTTTCTGTAAAATTGGGGTTTTATGTTTTGTTGAGATGAGAGGCAGGAGTAGGTTATAAATTAGGTTAAGAAAAATAAACTCACCTCTCCCTTAAAACCGTGTATTGGGGTGAAATAGGGTGATTTATTTTTCTTTCCAAAATCTCGGCCCATACATACGAAACAGGCATATCAGTCGATCGACTGATACACCCGGTCGATCGACCATGTAACTGAAATACGTATATCAGTCGATCGACTGACACACCCGGTCTATCGACCATGTATATAACGCATTATTTATAAATTGTCATCTATAGTATACCACATTAATTAATACGGGTCAATAATAATTTATTATGACAATATCGTATAATTTATCATTAGCTGATTAAATATAACCGATTACATTTAATTACGAATTAACATATTAATTCGTCCAAGCTAACATTATATACATTAATTAAATATAACATATTATATTCAATTTACGAATTGACAGTTAATTCGTCTCAGCTAATATTATTTATTCGGCATTAAATAATCGTCTCATCAACACATTGACTAACTATTTAGTCATATAAGGTATCAATGTGATTATATTTTCATACAATCACATTTCTCAAACACATCCTTTAGGTGTGACTTTTAGGGACCAGTTGATCACCGCCATCTGTATGATAATAACGTCAAACTTTCTAGCAAGCCAACCGTTATTAGGTAATCGTTAATCAACTGATAAAATACGAAGTATACTCTCGGGAACCTATAAGAGATTTATAAATGTTATCACACTAATTTGTGGAGGACACAAGCTCCAACACATCTTGACTCAAGTTACGTCCATGAAGAACACAATGTGCAAAGGTCTATTGAAGATCTTTATAATGACAATGAACAAGCCTTGGACTACTTTTTCAAGGTGTTGAGCAACATCAACAACACCTTGGCTATACCCCCTTGACATCTCATCTCAAGAGTGAGAGTTTGGTGGAGTCCTCCGTAAACCACCATTTGTAATTATTCTAACCCCATAACTTGCATTTTATTATTGTATTGCATTTTTTGTAAATTTTGGTTTTACATTTGTACATTTTGATCAAGATTATCATTTTGAGAGAAAGTGAGGGAGGTATTTTAATGTTTCTTGATGTGTAGTGTTTGGACTAGTGTGGGGATAGCAATTGCCTATGCTATCTGAGCCTTCGTAGTGCACCCACAATGAAGACCAAAGGAATGAAGAAGAAATGCTTGGGATATGAAGATACCCATGGGTGGAACGGAACCCGTGAGGTACAGAAGTAATCCGAGCTTCCCCATGGGAATCCGCTCGTCATGGATGACATCCGAGCAATAAGACGCTCGTCTTGACAGAGCTGAAAACAAAAATTTGGTACTGAACTACAATCTGGGCATCTCCTCAAGAATCCGCTCATCTCAGTCCAAAGACGCTCATCTCAGTGAGAATCCGCTCGTCCTGGTTACATCAAAATTTGGGATTTCACTCTGACTATGAATCCGAGCATCCCCAGATCAATCTTCTCGTCTCAAGCCAGAATCCGTTCGTTTCCTCCAGAAGAAGCTCGTCTCAACACGGGTTTCATTTTCTAATGCTGGCTGAACTACAATCCGAGCATCCCGTGCCTAAGTCGCTCGTCTCCTACTGCTGAATTGCAAAAACACGGGATTTTAAACCCCCTTTCCCATTTCATTTCATTCTATTCAAACACAAACACACCATCAAAACCATCAATCCCTTCATCCATAACACTCAATTTCCTCAACCAAATTCACCAAAATCAAAACCAAATTTCCTCAAAACTCAATCAAATTACTCCTTTATCAACAAAAAGCCATTCAAACATCAAAATCCTCAAAGACTGAATCGATTTTCTAGGGTTATAAGCAAATTTTGAAAATCCTAAATCGATTTGGGATTCATTGAAGCTTGAGGATACTAGAATAATTCAAGAAAATCATTGGTTGTTGATACATACAAGGAGAAGAACAATGGCTAGGACTAAAGGTGCAAACAAGGCTCCTACAAATCAAATCTTTCAAAGAGACAACAAGCTCTTCAAGCTTCCAATGCTTTGGTGGTTCAACAAGAAAGAGTGGAAATTCAAGAAACTCCTACTCCTATGGTGGAAGCTACTACTCTTATCCCGGTTATTGAGCAATTACATGAATATCCGGAGGTAACTTTCACATCCGATTCTCATAGGAAGGCTTTTATATCTCTTGCTAAGAAAACAATTTTGCCCACCAAGTTTATTTGCCAAGATGCTTTGACCAAATTGGGTGTTCTTGAAAGGACCAAGAACTTTTTTGAGTCTATGGGGTTGCTTACATTGTTTGATATGCAAGAATTGACCTACCCCTCCCTCACCTTAGAATTTCTAAGTTCATTGAAAGTCACAAAGGCGGAGACTCGAAAGAATATTGAATTCCGCCTTGAGAATGTGGATAGAAAGATGTCCTTTAATGAGTTTGGCAAGGTATTCGGTCTTGATAATGACTCCTTATGTGAAGAAACCTTCAAAATACGATCCCGCCCCTTTGTGGAAAGCTATCACTGGAAGAAAATTCGAATCATTCCGTGAGTGTCGTGCCCTTTATGTTCACCATCCGGGCATAAGGGTGTGGCACAAGGTCATCGGAAATACTCTTATTGCTAGGAAGGGGACTAATCATTTCACCGAACTTGATTTCATCTATCTTGAGTCAACCTTGAATGTAGATAAGAAGTTCACCAAGAAATACAAAGTTCTTCAACACTTAATCGAAAGGTGGCTTACAGTCGACCATGGCAAAGAAGGTGCGGCCTTTATAGTAAATGGGGGATTGGTAACATGGTTGGCAAAGCACTTCAACCGGGATTTCAACAATGATGGGACTTACAAGCCGGTTAAGGGAGGCCACCTTATTGATCTAGCCACTATGGTTCACAAATTCCATTGGGTCAAGAATGACAATCTTGACAACAAATTTGAGTGGCTTAAAAAAGATGCCAAGTCCTTTATTCAACCAAACAAGATTTGCCGACTCAATGTCCGAAGCACAAACTATCTTCTTCCACTCTCCGGTGAAGCCGAGATGATCTTGCAACAACATAGAGAAGCCATTGCCGAGCCCTCCTCCTCTATTGTGACTCCACCCTACCCGTTCACCTACCAAGAATTTCGACCCGAAGGTGTTGCGGTAGGTAACGATTACTTGACTCAATTAATGCAACACATGCATAACCAAGCTTATGAAGACCGAGTCAATGCCTATAGAGCTCAATATCCGCCCCTCTTACACCTAGCTAGGCAAGGACTTCTTGACCCATCATGTCCTTTGCCTAGTTGGGCGGATATGGAAGTATTATTTCCTAATGCTCCTAGGGATGCTAGCATGGATGGTGAGGAGATTGTTGTTGAGAGTGAAGAAGTTGAAGAAGTTGAAGAATAAAAGGAAAATAAGGAATAAGAGGATCAAAGCTCAAGTGATGATGGTGAAGCCTCCAGGACTATGGAGGTAGATGATGATGATACTAGTGAGGAAGTTGATGATGATGATGACAATGGAAGTGATGTCGCCATGGGCGACAATTGAGGATTAGCAAGATTTTTGGAGGATGCCACAATCCATTGTGAGTTTCCTACACCTCCTTTAGCTTTGTTCATTTCTCTTGTTTTTAATTTTCTATCTTGATCATTTATTTGAGTCCTAGCAACACTCAAAGGACTCCCACCTCGGTCCTATTGAGGTGTCTTTTATTGTTCCCACCATCTAAAATTCAAAATGACAAATTTAGTTTCATTCATACAATTCTTGTGCATGAACTTTCCCATCTTTGACATTAGCAATAGTGTCTCATTTGGTTTGGGGAATTTCAAGCATAAGCATTGGGAGTTAATTCAAATTATGCTATCCAACCAAACAAAAATTCATGCATCATATAGTGTAGTGTAGTTTGCATCACTTGTTTATATGTCATATAGTTTGCATTTAGTGTAGAAATCATGCATTCTCATATAGCTTGCATAATTTCCTATCGTGTTGGTCATTGAGGACAATGCCCATACTAGTGTGGGGATGGGAAATTCGAACATGACTTTTAAAATAAAAACCATAAAAATTTGAAAATTTTAAAAACCCAAAAACATGTTCATTTCCTTTATAGTGTAGTCTTGTATATATATATATATATATATATATATATATATATATATTGTGTTTGTCTATCCTTTTTCACATTGATCGACTACGCCATATCCGAGACATGAGGATATTGAAGACCGCATGGTATGATCTTTCAAATATCCTTTTTCCTCTTTATGTTGATGACAATGTGGCTTTATTTTGATTGATGCGGTATAAATAATGTGAGTATAGGATTGCATTTAGATTATTTGGCATACTAGTTGGAAGAAGCATATGCATTAGGTTGTATAAATGTTAGTTGCATCATGGCATATAGTTGCATTTAGGTAAAATTTTGTGAAAGCATCTATTTGGGAAACTTGACAAGTGTATATAAGGCCCTTGTAGATACTTTTTCTTCTTAAGACTTTGCTTGTTAGAATACTTGTAAAACACCCTAGGATGTGTCATGCTAAGTATCCTTTGACCCATGGATTAAGGTCTAGTCAAGAGTACCTTGTGGTGTGATAACTCCTTGGCTACCGTTTATTCCAAGGTGACCTTGAAGCCATGCAACCATATTCCATATTCTACCACATTTTGTCATCAAAAAGGGAATGTGCACAAAAATTGCTCAATTTTGAGTTCAAGCATTGAAATGAAAATGAAAAAGTTTGCAATTGCATCAAAAGAAAAGAGGAGTAACAAAAATGAAAACTCTTATGCTTCAAATATAAGCACCCTCACTACAAATGGGGTGACTTTGAAAATGTTCAAAAGAAAATGAAAGAAAAAGTTAAAATTGTCAAGTGTTGAAATGCCAAACATCAAAAGAAATGGAAAAAAGAAAGTGTTCTCAAAAGTCAAATGCCACAAGAAATTGGGGAGGAAAACAACAACAAAAGCAAACTCCCATATGAAACTCAAATACAAATGATCCCTTTATCCATGTAATCCACTTTTGTGCATGGTAGAGAGGGGACGACCCTTCTTCTTGCATAGGCAAGAAGGGGAATTCCGCGATCCTCCAGTGTTTGTAAAACCATAGGGAGTCTACTCTTGATGAAAGCATTTAACAATTGAGGACAAAGGTACCCTAGCTTGACATAACTTGGATGTGATTTATTGGTATCCTTCTAGGCTTATTAGTTTGAAGAAACCATATCTATGAAGGAGTGTGTACCCTTAGATTGCTTCCCTTGTAGATAATTTCGACCACTTAGATGAGGAAGGTGGCTATTCATTTTTGTAGATGCATCCATTACTTATTTTGTGTGCTTTAATGCTTGGATGTGTCGCCGTTTTGGCAAGCCCCACCTTGCCTTGCAAGAAGGCATCCTACCTCATGGTTGTCTTGTTGTGAGTTGAAGTGGCGGAGTGAGACCCGCTAATTGTCTCACATCGACTATATTAGTATGTTAGTTTAAATAAGGGTCCTAGTTTTTGTCACCTCTTTACTCGGGGCGAGCAAAGGTTCAGTTTGAGGATGTTTGATGTGACTCATATTTGAGCACATTTAGTCCCCGAATTAACCTTGTTCCTATGCTTTATAGTGCATAATTGGGTCATTTACTATCTTTAGTTTCCCATTTTGCATAGTCTTTGAGGTTTTGTCTCCTTGGTAGGAAAGGAGTGCTAACCTTGCATTTACATGACAAAATGGAGCTAAATTGATCGCATCTAATGACCAAGCATCAAAGAGAACACATCACTAGAAGGCCTATGTAGATAATAAAGTAAAACGGGCAATAGCAAAAGGATCCTTGCATCCCCGGAATGATCCTCGTGGATTTCGAAGGAAGAAAAGAAGAGAAGCAGTCTGCCGTGAGATCCGAGCGGATCACACCAAATCTGGGTGTCTTCCTTCACCACCATCCGAGCGTCTCCCAGCCAAGATGCTCGTCTTGCAACAAGAGGATTCGAGCGTCTTCCCAGACTATCCGCTCAGATCACAGCCCAGAGAGCCCGTGCCACTTCCCACGACGCACGGATAATGGCGAGACTAGCAAGACGGATATCCTCATTTCCTTCGAGAGGAGCATTTCCTCAACTTTTCTTAACGACTTAATAGTCATTTAAACCCTTAGTAACCCTAATCCTTGTAGCTAATCTTTAGTATAACTACCCCATTGTACTACTTAGATTAGCATGCTCTCTTAATACTTTCTTAATCAAGTTCTAATCATTCCTTAATCTTGTAATCAACTTTTAATCTAGTCTTAATAAAAATCTCAATACTTAATCTTTCCTTAATTTCTCTATTGTTCTTCATTTATTTTGGGTAATTAGAAGATTATTTGGGTTTATTTGGAGGATTGACAACCTTCCATCAATCATCAAGTACTTCTATTATTCTTTGCTTTATTATTTGGAATCATCTTCATAGGTATAATTCTCTCTTAACCTTGTTTAATTATTGTTAATCACTTTCATTTATTCATTATGTTTTGGTTTGCTAGTATGATTGACAACCTTGTTAGCATGTTAAACTTGATAATGAGTGAGTACTTTCCTTAGCTTGGGTTAATGGGGAATTAGGGGAAACCAACATGGGGATTGATTCGTGCTTAATCTAATATGTTTTCATAATTAATTTGCTTGCTTGTTATGATTTCAACTTATGCACATGTTATGTTTGAGAAATGCGAGCCTATGAATCGTTGCATTTTTTACCCATCACTTATCTTTTCAATGAGAATTGTAAGCTTATTCACTAACTCGAGTTTCAATAGACCATGCATATAGTTGGATAGGAAGGACTAAGTCGACTTGTAGGTGTTGTACAATCTAATCGATTCGGCTCCGGGACCCAAACCTTCTTAGGGATTGTAAGCTTATACACCAACTCGATCCTATCACAACAATAAGTGCTTGCATCTTGTAGTGAACATGTTTGTATGATTAACTCCCATGAATCCCCTATGAACCCATGACACCCTAGTGCTTTTAATCAATTATTTAAATCTCATTTTAATCACCTTGCTTGTTTTTATTACCGTGCTTTTATATTATTGATTAGTTTAGTTGATCTCCTATCTCAACCCAAATTGTGACACCCTAAGACATGACCCCTTACAATTGAAAATCCTACATCAATACCCGTCCCCTGAGATCCGAACTTTACTTACCTCTTTGCTAAGAGTAGTTTGTGAAGTTATAAATATTGTTTTGGTTAGGTAACTGGTGAGCCGAAGTCGTATGCTCCCAAAGATAGTATTTATGCACTTAAAACCTCCAACTAAATGATAGTATATGGTAATAAGGATCGATCCACAGAGAAGGCGATGTAATTTATGTGAATTAAAGTATAGAAAACGGGTAACCAAAATGGGGTGATTTTAAACGATTGAGTAACTAAACAAGAGATTAAATAAACAGCTGAATGAAGAATAATAAATGTGAATTCAGATGGTTTAAACGGTCTCGGGGTAATAATTTCCACAAACTGATTATCAAATTGATCATAGACTAACAAGTTCCAATTGACTCTTGAGCAAACTATCGTGGGAACAATTTCCCAATTCCTTTATAATATTATTTGACCCGAAACGCGATAATCAAATAACCTAATTATCAAACAACCTAAAACACGCGATTAAGTTTAATTTAATAACAGTATGAACGAATAAGGAACGATAGAAGTGACGACCAATAAAACACGCGATTATTAGTTCGAATCACAAGTTAATTCTCTCTTTAACCTAGATATGATGAAACGCATCCAATAACAAGGGTAAAGATTGTTACTTTATCTAGCGAGGTTGAACAATTACGGATTCATTCACTAGAATAACAATAGATTGATAATTGTGAAGATTAATTAACTACTTTAATCTAAACATTCAACAACCATAAAATTAAAACAGAGAATTAACAATACTCAAGAGATAAAAGAAAGATGAATAATAGTCTCACAATTTGAATAAATCAGATGCTTCAAATCTTAATCCGAGATGAAAGGATTAGTTGCTCATGTCTTTCTTGCTAAAAATTAATTAGGGTTCTTGTTCTAATGATAATAGGTAACGATCAATGATAGAGTCTAACCAAGTACTTAACCTAATAATAATTATTCCTAAAAGTAAAAATAAAAATAATTCGTAGCTGAAAGTTTGAAACAAAGGAAATAAAACACGTCTGAAGCTGTGACACGGGCGACCCGCACCTGGACCCGCGACCCACGCCTGGACCCGCGAACCGCGCCAATTTCTGTAAAAAGGCGTGTTTCTTTTTTTCCTCTTCTTCCGTCTTTCTCTGCTCAACAATGGGCTTTCCTCCTTGCTTGATTCATTCACCTGATGGGCCATAAGGGACAAAACCATATGCAAAAGATTCATCCATACAACATATTCCAATCCAAATAAAACACAAACTTCATTGATCCATAATTTCTTCTAATTATCCCAATATAGTACCAACAACTTAGTAAGAGTATTAATGCAATTATTCCTCTAACAACCAATTTATACCATAGTTATTCGCATAATTCACGACTCTTAGACCCGTGCTAAATACGGCATATCAAACTTCCCCACTCTTAGACCTTTGCTCGTCCCCGAGCAAAATCCGGAAACAAACAATAGACATACCCAAGGTCCTAGAAGAGAAGCATGGAAGAAATCCGAAAACAAATAACCACACAACATCTCTCACTCGCCCTCCTTATATCATCCCTCCAACATAATGACAAAGGTAAGTTCAACAAAGCTCCAGCAACGCAGCAAAACACGGCTCACACCATCACCAACAAGCTTCACTTGGCAATTACATATGTCTACGCCCCTTATTTCTCCGACCTAGACAATAACAAAAATTCTCATGGCCAAAAAAATGATCATGTCAACTCAACAACCAACCCAACATGTCTCAACAACATATTAACCACATGCCATGAAAAATTTCCTTGACGCCTCTACTCCTTAGTTAGCATACTACCAACAACCGCATCAGCAAGGTGCACCCAACAACAACGCACCGCGGTTCTCCTCACCTTAGCCACTAGTCCTACCCAAACACCCTTCTTTAGCACCCTTCTTATGACAACACATCAAAAATGGAAGAACTTAGTGTTTTTTTTCCTATGTCTTTCATTTTGCCTAGAGCGCCCGCCCTTGCGGGTTTTCACTCTAGCTATTTCCTCACACTAACTCTCGTGGCACGCTTCTCAATTTTTCATTTTGCCCGGAGCGCTCTTTCGGGTTTTCACTCCGTCCTCGGCCACTTTTCCCATTTTTGCCTAGGCGCCCTTTCGGGTTTTCCCCTAGCCGGGTATTTCTCTTTTTATTATTTTTCTTTTTTTTTTCTTTTTTTATGTGTTTTTTTTTTGTGTTTTTTTTTTTCTTTTTTTATGTTTTTAAAAGATGATGATGAAAGAAAGTGTGTAACAACAATTACAAGTAAAATGATATACAATGAGTGTAACCCCCTTCCCCACGCTTGAACGACACTTTGTCCTCAAATGTGTGAAAATAAGACAAAACAAAAAGAAGGAAAGGGAGCACCTCATAAGCTCAAGAAGGGGAAGAGGAAGTAGCGCCACGTGAGTGAGCCTCACGTGCCGTTTTCCTAGCCAACCGGGCCTCCTTCCTAGCAGCTAGCTCAGCATAGAATTCTGAAGAAGGCTCCACGTACTCTCCCGGGTACCTCTTCAAGTAAAACTGGTTCACACACCGGTTCATCTCAGCACAAAGAAGAGAATTATCTAAACTCTCTTCTTGCATATCCTCCATCTTCTCCCTCCACTCACCCCACTTCTCGAAATATGATGAACTAGATGGACCGGCCACCTCAAGAGGAGAAGCCACAAATGGTGACACTCGTGGTAAAGCTCGCTCAGAATCTCCGAGCTCTACATCATGTTGAATGAAGAAATGGGCCGGAGTGGGTCCTAACGGCAGTGGCCGACCCTCTCCGCCTATGGGTAACCGCAAGTAATAATGATGATCAGTGCCACGGGTGCATACATACCCCGCAAAATCAGCCACACACACAACCATTTCACAGCTCTTCATCAACTCCAGACTAACCGAGGTCTCTCCTGCAACCACATCTTCAGGATCCTCAATTTCAAAGTGACGAGCAATTAAGGTAACCATGCCCCCCAATGGAATATTTCCAGAAGCAGCCTTTTGGTGTTTCTCACACCCGGACAAAAAAATCTCCAGCCAATCCGGGTGGCTGTGACTCTCGGGCATCATTGCCCACAAATATTTCAAATCAGCTCGGGGAAGATGTGTTGGTTCACCCTTACATAAGAAGGTAGAAGTCAAGACTCTATGAATATAACGAAGGGCCGGATGTGGAATATCATCATTTTTCTCACCCGCAGGACGGAATCCTTCTCCCCCCGTAATAGCCTTCTAAAAAAACCTCTTGCTCTAGTGGGCTCAACTTTTTACACTCTCCATCTCCTTTCTCTTCAATACCAAAAATCTCCCTTAACTCCTCATCATTCAATTCCCTCTCCTCGCCATCAAGATGAAAGGTGATCCTAGGTGGGTCATCATCTCTGTGTATTTGCAAAGTGGAGAGGAATTCTAAGGTAAACCTCCGGAAAGTGGGCACTTTGAGGTCACAGAAAGCTCCCAAACCAACCTGACCAAGCAACTCCTCCACTGCATCTTCAATCCCAAGCAATTCAGTGGCAAAGGGATCGACATACTTAGTAGCCAAAATTCTCCACACATTCTTATGCTCAGCACTCAAATTTTCACACCCCATAAAATCAACAACCGTTTTCTTTAACTTCTTATTACCCATAACAATTGTCAGCAACTCAACAACAATTTTTCAATTTACGAACTCAACTGTCAGCAATAACCCAACTCAAAGTTCAGCAACTAACCGACTCAAGTCCGGAAATAAATAACTCAAATTTGGCAGCAATGACCGACACAAATTTTAGCAAAGTTTGACTTAAATATCAGCAAGAATCCATCTGAACTTTCCGATAAACAGAACGATCTAATCCCAGCAAAAGACCAACGCAAATCTCAGCAGTTAGACGGACAATAATTGTAGCTAAAGACCGACTGAACTTGAGCAGGTAAGCCAACTTAACTTGCAGCAATTAAACGACCCAAATTTGCAGCACTAAACCCACTAATTTCAGCATAAGACCGACTCAAATGTCAACAAAAGACCGTCTGAGCTTTCCGCAATTAATCCAACACAAATTTTAGTAATAAACCATATGACGGACATAAATTTCAGCACTTAGACAGACACAAATTCAGCAATAAACAATTTCAGCTAGAGTCCGACGCAATGCACATCGACTAGACCGAGACGAATTCAAAGAAGGGGTGAAAATCAAACAAACCTTGAACAAGAAGGTCCCGAAACAGATCCAAAGACCACTAAAACGAACCAAGTAACCCGAAAAATCGCCCCTTACTGCGTTTTTTTTTGTTCGCAATTAACCCCAATTTCTAGGGTTTGCAGTGGAATCGCGTTTTGTGTAATTGGAGCAGCAATTAGGGGTGTTTTTGGGGACGAATTTTTTATGTGTATGAAGGGAGAGTATTAGATAAGAATAGCAATGGTGAATTAGGGAGTAGAAAGAGCAATAATGGTGAGGGAATTTGTGAAAGGTGAATGACGATGAAGGAAGAATTTTTGATGTAAACTTTTTTGATTTTTTTCTTTTTTTTTTTAGGGTAGAATAAGGAAACGGGCGGGTCGCCTCTAGGACCACGGGCCGCAGCTCGGTCTGACTTTTTTCCTTATATCGTCCCTTTGTTTTTGGAATAGACGGGATAACATTTTCCGACCTGAGACAAAAACACACAATTAGTATAGAAAATGATTAAAAACGGTTGAAAAAAATTAACTTGGAATTGAAAGAAAAACTAATAAACATAAATAAAACCCGGGATGCCTCCCGTAAGCGCTTTTGGTTATAGGCGTTTGCTCGACTTAGGGGCGAGATTTAGTCTTCATAAATAGGCCCGTAGAGAGTCAAACTCTCCACCGTCTCAACTTGGAACCCCTCGTAGTAAGGCTTTAATCGTTGACCATTTACTTTCAAAACTTTGTTAGTAGCCAAACTACGTATCTCAATAGCTCCATGAAATGCTACATCTGTGACTACATACGGTCCAACCCAACGCGACCTTAATTACCGGGAAATAGCTTAAAACGAGATTGAAAAAGGAGTACTTTTTGACAAACAGTGAACTCCTTTCTAGATATCATCTTGTCATGCAATAATCTCGTATTTTCCATGTAAATAGCCGCGTTCTCATATGAGTCATTTCGTATTTCCTCAAGCTCTTGTAACTCCAATTTTCGACTTTCACCCGCTCCTATCATGCTTCTATTAAAACTCTTCACTGCCCAAAAAGCTCGATGCTCCAACTCCACTGGTAAATGACACGGTTTACCAAACACTAATCGGTAAGGAGACATACCTATGGGTGTCTTATAAGCAGTACGGTATGCCTACAACGCATCTTCCAAGCGTTGACTCCAATCCTTACGATTAGGATTTACCGTCTTGTCTAAAATAGATTTAACCTCTCTATTAGACACCTCTGCTTGGCCGTTAGTGTGCGGGTGATAGGCCGTCGAAACCTTGTGGGTAACATGATACTTCTTTAGTAAAGCACCAACTGTTCTATTGCAAAAATGCGTCCCACGATCACTGATTATAGCTTTCGGAAATCCAAACCTAACAAATATGAAAGACTTAATAAAATCTGAAACCACTTTAGAATCATCAGTCTTAGTGGGTATTGCCTCTACCCACTTCGATACATAATCAACAGCAAGTAATATGTAAATAAAACCAGAAGAGTTAGGGAACGGTCCTATGAAATCAATCTCCCACACATCGAAAATTTCATAATATATAATGGGGGTTTGAGGCATTTCATTTCGTTGGGATATATTCCCCACTCTTTGACAGTTGTCACAAGACTTACAAAACCCATGGGCATCTCGAAACAGGTGTGGCCAGTAAAAACCACAATCGAGCACCTTCTTTGCTGTTCTCTTTGACCCAAAGTGGCCACCACATGCATGAGAATGACAAAAAGTGAGAATAGAAGTCATCTCACTCTCAGAAACACACCGCCTAATAATCTGATCAGAGCAATGCTTCCATAAATATGGGGCATCCCACACATAATATTTCACGTCACTGCGAATCTTATCTTTCTGAGCTTTAGAAAACCAAGCTGGAAACTTGTTAGAGACCAAATAGTTAACAATATTAGCATACCAAGGTTCGATAGTACATAAAGCAAATAAAGTTTCATCAGGAAAAACTCCCTTTACCACCTCTAAACCTTGGTCATGGTCATCATTCCTTACCAACCGGCTCAAGTGGTCAGCAACCACGTTCTCTGCACCTTTCTTATCTCTCACCTCAATGTCGAACTCAGTTAGGAGGAGAATCCAGCGTATTAACCTCGGCTTGGATTCCTTCTTCACCATCAAGTGGCGAAGTGCAGTGTGATCTCTATAAATAACAACTTTAGTACCAAGCAAGTAGGAACGAAATTTTTCTAAAGCAAACACAACAGCCAACATCTCTTTCTCAATAGTAGAGTAGTTGCGTTGTGGATCATTAAGGGTCATAGATGCATAATGAATAACATGGGAAGCTCTCCCATTCTTTTGACCCAGGACCGCTCCAAGAGCATAATCGCTCGCATCACACATGATCTCAAAAGGGAGAGACCAATTAGGGGCCTGAATAATCGGAGCAGTTGTAAGACGGGTTTTCAGCTGATCAAATGCCATCTTACAAGCCTCATCAAACACAAAGTCAACCTCCTTTTGCAGCAATTTGCACAATGGTTGTGCAATCTTCGAAAAATCCTTAATAAACCTTCTGTAAAAACCTGCATGTCCAAGAAAGGAGCGAACTTCGTGCACATTAGTAGGATAAGATAAACTCTTAATTGTATCAATTTTAGCTTTATCTACCTCAATCCCCTTACCCGACAAAACATGTCCCAAAACTATACCCTGCTCAACCATGAAATGACACTTCTCAGAATTAAGCACAAGGTTAGTTTCAATACAACGCTTCAAAACAAGTGATAAATTATTTAAACATGCATCAAAAGAGTCACCATGCACAGTAAAATCATCTATAAATACCTCAATGAAATTTTCCACATACTCAGAGAAAATACTAATCATACAGCGCTGAAATGTTGCGGGTGCATTACACAACCCAAATGGCATGCGCCGATACGCGAATGTGCTAAAAGGGCATGTAAAAGTAGTCTTCTCTTGATCCTCAGGAGCAATAGCTATCTGAAAATAACCTGAATATCCATCCAAAAAGCAGTAGTATGCCTTTCCAGCGAGTCTCTCTAACATCTGATCAATGAAGGGGAGGGGGAAATGGTCTTTCCTAGTTACTGTGTTCAGCCTACGGTAATCTATACACACCCTCCACCCATTCTGGACTCTAGTAGGTACTAAATCCCCATATTTATTCTCTACAACAGTGACTCCACTTTTCTTAGGGACAACCTGAGTGGGACTAACTCACTTGCTATCAGAAATAGGATAAATCATACCTACTTGGAGAAGTTTCAATACCTCCTTCTTCACAACATCCATCATAGGAGGATTTAAACGCCGCTGCGGTTGCCTTACCGGTTTTGCCTCATCCTCCAATAGAATCCGATGCATACAAGTTGATGGACTTATGCCTTTGATATCAGCAATCGTCCAACCTATTGCTTGTTTGTGCTCCTTCAACACTTCAACCAACCTCTCTTCTTGTTGCTCGGTGAGCTTACTAGATATGATTACAGGAAATGTATCTCCCTCACGAAGAAACACATACTTCAAATGATCAGGGAGTGGTTTCAATTCTACAACGGGTGCCTGCAAAATAGATGGTAACAAGGTTTCACTAGACACGGTTAGTTTTAAAAGAGGTGGCTCTGTGTGCATGAATGACACCCCCATCTACTCAGTAGCTCTTTCCTGCAGGTTAGTAGGCAATAAATCATCAAAATCATCTTCTACTATACCCTTCTCAATCAGAACCTGGTACTTTTCTGGATTGTCAAAATCAAAGGTATCCTGCACTAATGGCTCAAACGTATCAAAAAGACATAAAGAATGGTCATCAGTGGGGAATTTCATAGCATCAAAAATATTATACTCCACCACTTGACCATCAAACTCCATAGTAAGAGAACCGCTAAAAACATCAATCTTAGTTTTTGCAGTTTTCATAAATGGTCTCCCTAACAGTATAGGGGCAGCATGTCTACCGTGCTCCATATTGATGCGTGTCTTTTATATGATGTTTTACATCCCATTTTACACGCATTTCAGAGCTCATTCATGTAGTTCATGCTACATTTCTCCCTATTTCCGTCTACTTCCGTATTTTTGTACATTATTGCTGAAATGTGAAGAATCCAGCGGAAATCGAGCTAAATCCACCCCCGAGTATCCTGCATTGCATGTGACGTGAAGTATTCACCCGAGGAACGAGCTTGGTGCGAAATTCAAGGCCCAAAAGACAAGTCCACGAGTTTATAGAAGTCAAGTAGCAGCTCAAGCAGTCGATCGACCTCTGCCATCAGTCGATCGACCAACTTGCGGGTTCTAGAAGCTACTGCTTACTGAAGATCAGTCGATCGACCACTCCTAGCAGTCGATCGACCAAATTGCTATTCCAGACGAGAATTAAAAGACCGTGAATCTTGAAGCCCAAAGTTATGTTAGGTTTAGGAAATAAGGTTACGTTAGTTGCTATATAACGTAACCTAGAATCATCAGTTTAGCATCCAGTTTTTATCTAAGTTTCACATTCAATTTTAGAATATCATAGTTAGGGTTTGGGATATTGATTGCATTGGTTTTTTATTCATACTTCTAATCATTTCGTTACTGTTCTCCTGTGATTCTCGGTATTTTTCTGCCCTATTTCAGTTTACTTCTATTTCGTCATTAGTATAGAATTGCTAGTTAGATTCCGGAAACCATCTTATTATTGCATGTTAATTGTTTGTCCTACCGCTCTAATTATGAATTCAATACTTTTATGCCCTAGCATTATTGTTGTTATCACTTTCAGCATGAGTAGCTAAATAGTATGTGCTAGGATGTAGGCGAATTATGGCGTAGGCGGCGTAGTATTAAATTGAACTGAATTCGCGTGTCAGTTGATCGACCGCCATACCTGGTCGATCGACTGAGTACGTGAGGTTACCTTTCGTTTTAATTGATTTTAATGTTGTATTTAACGAATCGAATGCATGCGACCAGTTAGATGCTTAATTTATGATTGACCCATTAGATCGAAAGATAGGGAAAGTTGTTAGACCACCAATTAAAATGACTAAACTGTGCTGAGATCGAAAGATAGGTATAGTTTAGACCGTTAGTCACTTTTCAGGATGAGAGTCAGTATTAGTGATATTAGGGACTTGTAGCGAGATCGAAAGATGCTATCTGTTAAGAGTGGACCGAGAGGACCTCTTTATTTCCCGCCTCACCTGTGTTTGATTCAGACCGACTTAGTATGCTGCCGCCGAAGCTTTAATGAACCGACCATCCTAGTACCCTTTCTTTATCTGTTTAAATCCGCCTTTTTAGTTTACTGTCTTAATTTATTCTTAGCTATAGACCAATTCAACTCAACCCCCACAATCGTTACCTTAGACTATAATTAGACAGCTAGAAATTACGTCTGCCTCCTTGTGGTTCGACCCTGTTACCACTAGCCTAGGTTAGTCTTAATAGGAAATTATAAATCTTATTTTTGGTACTCACAACGACGGGTATCAAATTTTGGCGCCGTTGCCGGGGAGGCAATTGTTCTAATTTTTAGTTGTTTTAATTTTATTCTTTCTTAGTTTAAGGGACTTCTGTTCCTTAAACTTTTCTTATATTCTTTTTGTAGTTTCTTCTTATGCGCAGGTCACAGGGTGGTGAACTAGTACCATTCGATCCTGAGATAGAGAAATCTTTGCGCGAGTTGAGACGATCACAAAGGGTATTACCGACGAGAGGAAGAGCCGAGTACTCGTCAAGCTATCACGAAACGAGCTGTTCGGGAAGACCCACACTCTTCACCCGTTTCCACCTCTTCACCGTAGACATTACTTCTCCGAAATTCCATCATGGCGAGGAAGCGAGTATAGCTAGTCATTCTGAGCCGACAGCTGCAAACTTATATAAGGGGTTCGAATTACCAGGAGATGCCAGGAAGTTCGAACCAAAGCCTTCATACATTAATATGGTTGAGAGAAACCAGTTCGGATGAGCCGCAAATTAAGATGCAGCTAAGCATATGGAGACGTTTATTGACTACTGCTGTTACATACCCCCACCAGCCGGCGTGACCCAAGACCAGATCAAGGAGACCATGTTCATTTTCTCGCTCCGTGATGCTGCAAGGGAGTGGTATAGAGATCTGGATCGAGCTGCTCATGGGATCACCGACTGGAATTCCTTGGCATTGGCATTCTACAAGAAGTACTTTTCTGCTTCAAAGACGATTGCTATTAGAGCTCAAATCACGAGTTTCAAACAAGGGCCGGATGAGAACTTCCACGAGGCATGGGTCCGATTTAAGAAGCTGGTGCGAACCATACCGCACCATGGTTTCGAAAAATGGAGCTTGTGCAATCATTTCTATAATGGGCTGTATGACGATCAGATGCCTATTTTGGATGCTGCAGCCAATGGCCGATTTGCTGAGAACTTGGGAGAGACCAAGGGATGGAACATCATCGACGATCTAGCCACCCACAAGGTGAGTATGGGAATTCCAGAGGGAACCAGAGGAGAGCTGCTGAATCTTCCTCTGTTGCTGCACTTGAAGCTCTCACTGCGAGATTTGACAACTATGAACTAGGAGGAGCTTCAAAGGGGGGTATTTACCAAGTAAATGCTGTGTCAGATGGTCCTTTTGTCTGTGAAAGGTGTGGAGCTGAGGGACACGTTTCGAAGAATTGTCCTAGTCCCTTTGAGTCTTGTGCTGCCTTTCAACATTATAGGCAGACAAACACCTACTATGAGCCTAATGTTCATCCCAACCTGAGGTGGAGTAGCCAGAATGTCCTAAATCCGACTCCACCTCCGCAGCAGCAACCCTATGTGCCCCCTCATCAAAAGCAACAACAATATCAAAAACCTCCTTATGTGCCGCAGCAGCAACAACAATCCCATAGTTCTGATTTTGCTGAGTTTAAGAACTTGTTGATGAAGGAGTCCCAAGCAAGAGAGGCCGGGATGAAGCTACTAGAGAGCCAAATTGCTCAATTGGCTAGTAAGAGTACCTCTCGAGCTCCGGGACACTTACCGACTCAAACCGACGAAAAGGAGACCCTAAACGCCATCATGTTGAGGAATGGGTCCACCCTGGAGGGGCCTGCCATGGTCGAGGACGCTGTTGAAAAGAATGAGGCGGATCCGAGTCAAACGAAAGTTGTAACGAGTAGTTCAAAGAAAAAGGCGTCTACCAGGTATATCAGTCGATCGACTGATACACCCGGTCAATCGACTGATATGCGGGTTACAACAGCTTCTAGAACTGTACACCTTGGTCGATCGACTGAGGATAGTGGTCGATCGACCAAGATCACTGCTGATAGCGAGATTGTTCGTCCTCCGATGCCCGATAACTTAAGGGACCATTTGTTTCGGGGCACGACAACTCCGAAAGTGTTAGGGCCAGACCCGAGTGCTGATGGGTCCGTCCCAATTCCGAAGTTCGATCCGATGACGGTTAATGGCTCACATTTGAGACGGTCTGAGGAGGATTCGAGCTTTAAGAAGGAGAAAGCAGTGGACTTCCAGCCTAAGTCCACGGATGTCGGCATGCGCAACTTAGAGGAGAGGGCTAAGGTACTTCTTACAGCCCCATATCCGGAGAGACTAGTGCCAACAAAGGAACAAGTATCTTTCAGTAAGTTTGAAAAATTTATTCGTAGCTTGAATGTACAGGTACCCTTCCTTGAGTTAGTTAACGAAGTGCCAGCATACACTAAATTCATGAAACAACTCATGTCTAAGAAAAAGTCGCTTGAACATGTTCACACTGTCGCATTAACCAAAGAGTCATGCTCTTAGTTGTCTCACACTGCACCCCATAAGCTAGAGGACCCAGGTAGCTTTTCTGTTCCTTGCAATATAGGTACCTTCTCTATTGAGAAGGCATTATGTGATTTAGGGGCTAGTATAAGCGTCATACCTTTGAGTCTAGCTAGGAAGCTCAAATTGACTAGGTTCGCAGTGACAGATATGACAGTTCAGATGGCTGACCGATCTGCGGTCCAGCCAATAGGAGTCTTAGAGGACATCCCTGTCCAAATAGGGAAGTTCTTCTTCCCCGTCGACTTTGTTGTGCTTGACATGCCTGAGGATGCTCATATACCCATTTTTTTGTGTAGGCCATTTCTGCACACTGCTGGTGCAGTCATAGATGTCGGTCTAGGAACCTTGACTTTCAAAGTGGGAAAGCATTCTATTGTTTTTGCCCAACCTGCTAAGAAAAAGGACCCCATGTGGCCTGTGACTTGTAATACGGTCTCTGAAAAGAAATCATACTTTGTGCTTCCTGAATTGTCTGTCTCTATTACTACTTCTGTGTTAACCACTCCGCCCCAGACTGGGAGCAAAAAGGAGGAAGAATCTGTTGTTTTAGATGTTGCAGAAGCTGGTTTGGGGAAGGAAGTGCTGCAAGTTGCTCCAACTGTAAAGAAGCCGATCATTCAAAGAGAAGGTCTTGGTTGCCTGAGCTATGGAATTGATAAGGTAGTTGATGACGAGCCGGTCACAACCAGAGAGTCTGATTTGGATTCTGACAAGCTCGAAGAGATCCTTGATTGGGGAGATGACGATAGTGTTGATCCGTTGAGCCATACGGACGTGGAAGCTAAGAAGGGTGCAGCTGCTCAAATAAGCACCGTTGAGGCTACCTCTAGTAGCCAGAAGCCGACGAAGTGGGCCATACCGTGGTCATTCTTGATCAACTATTAGTTGATCGAGCTCTTTATAAACTTCATTTTATTTGCTTTTGTTAGACATTTTTCTTTTATTGCTTTTGTGTGCGTGAAAACTTCGCAATTTATTCTGCTTGCTTAGAATTTCATACGTTTGAGACTTTGTTTTGGGTTTTGCGCAATTTTGGGCGCGTATTATTGTGCACTTGCAGGTTTTTAGACCTCATTAGCTCAAGTTATTGAGCAAATACGAAGAAATAAGGAGTACAGCAGTATTTTCAGTCGATAGACTGGCTACATTGGTCGATCGACTGAGTTGCACTTTCCAGGAGCTACTGTTCCTGACACATTGGTCGATCGACTGCCATCCCTAGTCGATCGACCAAGGACGCTGCTGTACCTATTCACGACCTCTTCCCTGCTGTGTTTGGTCGATATGCGGACTTAAGGGAGTTTTCTACTCCACTTTATTTTCCGTCCAATTATTTATTTCTTCTAATTCTCTCAATTGTGCACATATTTACCGCTTCAAATTGTCTTCTCGATTTTATGCGTGGGTTTTATTTGTCTTTCAGGTACCTTATTAGTAGCACTGCTGGCTACTGAAACCTCCTAGCTCACGCTGGTTTGGGGAGGTTTCCCTTTTGCTGCGCTTAAAGTCTTGTAAGTTCCCGATTTTCACTTCATGTCATTTTTATTCATTTTCCCGCAAATTCCCATTTCTCTTTTCTTCATTACATGATTTTGCACAATGGGGACATTGTGTGATTTGGTTTAGGGAAGGGTTTTGCGTCGCATATCATTTGCTTGCATTCACGTTTACATTCTGTTTTGCATTGTTTATTTCATTTTATATATATACAAAATTCAAAAAACAAAATTGAAAAATTTCAAAAATTTCCATAAAATGCACGTTTATTTTAGCATATAGGTCGAGTCGGAACGATAGTATTTCAAGGATGATTTTGCATTTTGCACCTGTTTTGCCTGAGCCTTGCTTGATTAACATGTTATTAGTAGAATCATATATGCATAGTCTACGAGTTCTCGTTAATTATTTGCTGAACTTGAGACTTGACTTAGAAAATTGGCAAACTACATCATATTTCTGAGATTTAGAGCCTATAACTGGTGACATCTATGACCGGTTTATTTAGGAATGTGAGTAGTACTCCTTATGAGGCATGTTACATAAATGTGCATAAATATGAACTTAATCTGCTTAAGACCTGTATGCATTTGGTCTGTGGTTAGTTGACACATGTGGTAGAGGTTTCCCCTTATTCGTTTTGCCCATGAACTCCACACTGCCAAAAATATCCTTTTTGTCCTAATTACTACATCCTACATTTAGCCTGTCCTTGGTCAAGCTTGTAGTCTGTGTTCTTGGGGTTGTTACTCATTTTGGGTGGCATATGCTCTGTTGAGACGTTATTGGGAAGATGAAATAAAGGAAGGAAAGAAACAAAGAAAGAAATAGAAAAGAAAAAAAAAACAGAAAAGATGAAAAAAAAATGATTCGAAAAAAAAACGAGTTATGTACTGTTTAAGCAGTCGATCGACTGCCCATTTTGGTCGATCGACTGATGTTCATGGAAAAGAGAAAGAAATCAAATTCGCATAATTCAAGCCTTTATCTTTTGGCGATTTTTGCTCCCATGTATTATTCATATTTTATGGGGAGTTAGTTGATTACTTTTATCTCTGGAAATTGTGAGATTTGTGCTTGCTATAGCACCGTTCCTTTTGTTTTTGAGCAAGAAGTTGGATGTTGCCATATGGCTCCGTTTCGGTACTAGCTTGATCACCTGTACCTCCACTTTTTCATAAATGTTTTTGCCTCTTCTTACCCATACCTCACATATCCACATATATACCTCGGCATGTGTCATGGTCTCTTGTTGGTTGGAATGCGTATGTACGGTTGTAGAGATTGCTTTCATATTAGACTGCAGGCATGTACTTATAGGTCGTAGTTAGGTGAGCGTCATTACATTTACTTCTTTCTATCTTACATATACTCATCTGTGATTATTAAGTGGTATGAGCGACCCGTGAGAGTCCAATTTGATAAGTCTCTACAGTTGACGGTTCAGTAGTTTTAACGGCTCCATAACTCGTTTGCATGATTCATTTGCTAATTGATTGTTGGTTGTGCATTAAATTGGTTTAGGCTTTACATGTTGCATTTCGCTCTGAGATTGAACTCGTTCCATCAGGTCATTAGATCGAGTCTAGTTCTTGCTTGGGGACAACCAAGGGTTTGGTTTGGGGAAGTTTGATGCGTGTCTTTTATATGATGTTTTACATCCCATTTTACACGCATTTCAGAGCTCATTCATGTAGTTCATGCTACATTTCTCCCTATTTCCGTCTACTTCCGTATTTTTGTACATTATTGCATAAATGTGAAGAATCTAGCGGAAATCGAGCTAAATCCACCCCCGAGTATCCTGCATTGCATGTGACATGAAGTATTCACCCGAGGAACGAGCTTGGTGCGCAATTCAAGGCCCAAAAGACAAGTCCACGAGTTTATAGAAGTCAAGTAGCAGCTCAAGCAGTCGATCGACCTCTGCCATCAGTCGATCGACCAACTTGCGGGTTCCAGAAGCTACTGTTTACTGAAGATCAGTCGATCAACCAGTCCTAGCAGTCGATCGACCAAATTGCTATTCCAGACGAGAATTAAAAGACCGTGAATCTTGAAGCCCAAAGTTATGTTAGGTTTAGGAAATAAGGTTACGTTAGTTGCTATATAACGTAACCTAGAATCATCAGTTTAGCATCCAGTTTTTATCTAAGTTTCACATTCAATTTTAGAATATCATAGTTAGGGTTTGGGATATTGATTGCATCGGTTTTTTATTCATACTTCTAATCATTCCATTACTGTTCTCCTGTGATTCTCGGTATTTTTCTGCCCTATTTCAGTTTACTTCTATTTCGTCATTAGTATAGAATTGCTAGTTAGATTCCCGAAACCATCTTATTATTGCATGTTAATTGTTTGTCCTACCACTCTCATTCTGAATTCAATACTTTTATGCCCTAGTATTATTGTTGTTATCACTTTCAGCATGAGTAGCTAAATAGTATGTGCTAGGATGTAGGCGAATTATGGCGTAGGCGGCGTAGAATTAAATTGGACTGAATTCGCGTGTCAGTCGATCGATCGCCATACCTGGTCGATCGACTGACCACGTGAGGTTACCTTTCATTTTAATTGATTTTAATGTTGTATTTAACGAATCGAATGCATGCGACCAGTTATATGCTTAATTTATGACTGGCCCATTAGATCGAAAGATAGGGAAAGTTGTTAGACCACCAATTAAAATGACTAAACTGTGCTGAGATCGAAAGATAGGTATAGTTTAGACCGTTAGTCACTTTTCAGGACGAGAGTCAATATTAGTGATATTAGGGACTTGTAGCGAGATCGAAAGATGCTATCTGTTAAGAGTGGACCGAGAGGACCTCTTTATTTCCCGCCTCACCTGTGTTTGATTCAGACCGACTTAGTATGCTGCCGCCGAAGCTTTAATGAACCGACCATCCTAGTACCCCTTCTTTATCTGTTTAAATCCGTCTTTTTAGTTTACTGTCTTAATTTATTCTTAGCTATAGACCAATTCAACTCAACCCCCACAATCGTTACCTTAGACTATAATTAGACAGCTAGAAATTACGTCTGCCTCCTTGTGGTTCGACCCTGTTACCACTAGCCTAGGTTAGTCTTAATAGGAAATTATAAATCTTATTTTTGGTACTCACAACGACGGGTATCACATATCTAGCACATAAAAGTCCGCAGGGAAAATCAATTTATCAACCATAACTAATACATCCTCAACTATTCCCTTTGGATAAACATTGGACCGATACGCCAATTGAATGACAACATTTGTTTTACTCATAGGTCCAAGTTTTAATGACTGATAAATGGAATGGGGAATCACATTAATAGAGGCACCCAAATCTAATATAGCATTATGAATTTTGGTGTCTCCAATAGTGCAAGGTATTGTGAACATTCCCGGGTCTCCACACTTAGTGGGCAATTTTTGTTGAAACATTGCCGAGACATGTTCACTTACCTTCACCTTTTTTACTCCCTTAAGCCTATTATTCCTCTTTATAGTATAAAGTTCTGTTAAAAACTTTGCATATCGAGGGACACTTTTAAGCAACTCTAGAAGGGGAATATTTACCTCAGATTTACGAAAGGTTTCGTAAACATCGTTGTCATGCTCCTTCTTGGAAGTATCCTTCAATGCTTCGGGAAAAGGTGGTGTGGGCTCATAAATCTGGACCGGTGGATCCTTAGCAATCAAACTAGGCACCACAATATCTTCCTCAATAACTTGTGAACTCCCTTCTTCTATCACAATCTCCTCTTCCTCCTGGATTGCAACTTCTTTAGATTTAGCTGTAGGCTTCTCTACTTCTACCAATTGCCTTCCATTTCTCAAGGACACTGCACTCACATTCTTCCTCGGATTCTCTACCGTTTGAGATGGTAGAGCACCTGACTGTTTAGCTTCCAACCTATTGATAGCAGTAGCTAGTTGACTCACCTGGTTTTCAAGATTCTTAAAATTTTGCTTATTATCTGCTCTATCTTGAGTAACACTGAGAGTAAGAGCCCGAATCATATCCTCCGTGGACATTGATGAGCTCGGTGGTGCTTGCTCAGCTGCTTGTTGAGGTACTTGTTAATTAAATTGTTGTCCTTGTGGTCTTTGGAGAAACTGGCCTCTAGGAGGGCCAGACGATGGACCGGCTTGAGAATTTCCCCAACGAAAGTTAGGGTGAGCCTTCCATCCTTCATTATAGGTCTTGGAATATGGATCCCATTTCCTGTTATTTGTAGTACTCTCCCAAACACCATTCACCTCTTCTTGGCCACTCTCTCGCAAGTAAGGGCACAAATTGTAACATCCCCATACTCCAAGTGCCTTACGAGGACCACTCAAGGTATGGAAGTACTACCATCTCGGTACCCGAGGCAATGATAATCAAATGACAATGAAGAAACATAATTTAAATAACAAAAGAGTTTAAAGTGATTACATGATCAAAACCAAAACCAAAACCGAAATACAAGATTCTCAGACGGTCTACTGCTAAAACTATCAAGCTATAAAACATCGTCTGACATAGCGGAAGACTTCTAACTGCCACATGATGACTCATCGCAGCTATCCCATACGCATCATATCATACCTGCTCAATAACTGCTCACCAGCCCCGAATGGATCACCACAGTTTTTAAAACATTAAACGGAGTCAGTACTAATCACACAATTTATATAACCAACAGTACAGTAAACAACACAGCTCAAACAGTTACATACAATCACACCCACTCCAATCAATCTCCGTCACCGACTGTCCACTGGACTAGCCCTGCCAGTGGGGGACTGCAACCGTACCTACCAAATCCCCGCTCATCATACCGAGCGATAACCTTGTCCCATTAATGTGCACATCCCCTCTCGTGGCGGGTTCCACGGAGGGCGAAACTAGGGCGTGAAGCCACTCCCGCAAGGGGAAACCGTACCTAGAACAGCAACACAATCAGACGGTCTCAACAACTGTATCAAAATTCCTCTTCTACGAATCCTCCTCCTAACATATAATCACATGATTACTAACAATCAAAAAACTAACATAAATCCCCAATTCCCAAAATTAGGGTTTAAACAAAGTTAACTAAATACTATAAAATTGGTATGTAGATCTTACCCTTGACGCAAGGAACACTATGATGCAAAGAACAAGATGATCCAACACTCCTAGCCTTGGGGATTTGCCAACAACGCGACGAGAGGGAACTATGTAACTCCTTTTTCTTTTGAAAGGTTTAGAAAGGTTAAAAATGATGAAATAAACTGACGGAAACCTTTTATATCAAACTCGCGTTATTAGCAAGACCCGTCAAAACAACCCTGTAAAACACACTTACTCGATCGAGTAACTAACGTACTCGATCGAGTGCCGCTTACTCGATCGAGTACCAAGGCTACTCGATCGAGTACCCAACAGGTCAGAAACTATTTTAAAACGCAAAACACACTTACTCGACAGAGTAAGGCCCACTGGATAGAGTACCCAGAGACTCATAAAACCGTGTTATTACAGTCTTCCCTCCTTAAAAAGAACTTCGTCCCCGAAGTTCAACCCATACCCAAAAACAAACATACGAACCCGATCAAGACACAACAACCAACTAAAAACTCAAAACAAAACCCCAACCGACCAAACATGAACTCGTAACCCCAACCCCACCAACTATTCCTACTTCCACAACATGGCTCACGATATCGTACCAACTCCGTTATATCTCTCTCGATCCTAACTCCATACACTACCAACACAAACGCTGCTAGCTCCGTAATATATCATCCACTAGATAATCCAATATCAAGATACTCATAACATCAAACGGAATGTAACATTCTACCACCCTTAAAAGGAACTTCGTCTTCGAAGTTTACTTACACTCATAAACATCATCATGCCACTATCAAAACTCTCGAACTCCTAAACATCACACTACTACAAGCACGTCCATGGCCTTTTAACATTATCATCCACAAAACAAATCCCTCCTTTACGCTACGCTAACACTCTACTTCCAATTATATTACAACATGCACAACCATGAAACTCTCTTTTATCGCATCCTACTCCTCTTAAGACAAATGTTACGTCCTCGTAACTCCCTAATACTAAATCCTTAGTTATATCATCTCATTATCCTCATCACCACCACATGTCAAAGATAACCGCCTATAACCTCATTTCTATAACCATTCCTATTTCCAAGGCTCTCTTACTTAAACAGTTCTCATACTTCAATTCACTTTGCACTCCATCTAACCAATACCGCAAAACCCTTAGCATAACCAATACTACAACTCTTCCACATTACCACAACATGAGATACCTCTCTATATAGACTATATAAAACTTCTATCGCCAAAAGCATATCTCGCGATCCACACTTGTTACGTACACTTCCACAAGATCCTCAAGTTCTTTTCTTTCATCACTGCAAAACTCATACATGACTTAACATGACACTAAATCAAAACACCCTACCCTCACTATCCCAACGAAAGATTATGAACCACCTGGAGCTTTCAGATCATTACCACACATGTTCTACGAATCACTTGCCATGACTATGTGCACCGATGTCTCATCTACAACAAGATCAAATGTACTGTAACAACTTCTGACAACTGTGTCCCATCAACAGAATATCCCTATGCCATGACAACCACGAAAACAAAGACACTCTCTTTCATATCATACTCTACCCTCATTCTCAAACTGAAACTGGTAAGAAACATTAGCAAACAAAACAACCGTCTACCTGTTCAATTAAATCTTACAAGGAACAGTAGCAAACAAAACAACAATCTATGTGTCCGAACTGAAACTCACAGGGAACAACAACAAACAAAACAACAACTATGTATAACTGATATGTACTTTTGAGAACTCGTATCATAATCATCTCGCCTACTCCACCACAACCGGTGACGGCATCACAAACCGCCACCAAAAGCCACACCGCAAGGCGAAAATACCCGCATCACGACATGAAGTACCATGCCCGGATCACCACTCGAGGCACACAACCGCATCGATAAACATACCAATCACATATAATTCCCATAAACACTGACTCAATATGACATTTCGAACAAGAAAACTCACTCAAAACCGTTTTATTAGATTATAACACAACATATTATGCGGAAAGAACTGACAAGAATCTCATGAACATCATCCTTACCATTTCACGGAATAAACATGTATCATCAATACACATACCATTTTAACTATACATGCCAGATCAATCAAATTATTACCTTTTTGAATATCATTCCATTAGATTAGCATACCCAACATGCATTACAGAACATTCAAATAACAACTTTATGATAATCACACCATACCACATCTTGTGAGGTCAAAACCTCACACAAACATTTATATATATCACAGACCCGTAATCACATCCAACCAGTCAATCCTGATCACGTAAGTTACCAGCTGATAAAAGTTACCTCTCACCCGAGATTAACTCGTATACACCTCATAACATATTCTCCCATTCGCATATCCATCACCCTCTGCCAAATGTAGCCACACCATTAATACTCAACTACTAACAACCGCCTCATATAACCACATCTTATACTCTTTCATAACCATACTTATCAATCTGGTCCCTACAAAATCAACCTCTTTAGAAATGCTACCTTTCTAATATACCATCACCCTGGACCACTAGTCACAAACCATAACACTACCACTGTCCGGACATCAAACCTCTTACACTCATCTCTAAACATCACGTTTTCTTTCCTATCTTTTGTTAACATCCCAAATAACGAACATCAAATCCATCAACAAAATTACCTCAATATTCATCCCAATACTATCCCGAACTGTATCGTCATCTAACTCTCCACCAAAATCTCATAGAGTGCAGATACTAAATCAACCTCTTACTCCCTTAATTCCTCGAAACTCATGATTAATCATGTTGTCCTGAAACTTCTGTATAACCATTAACTCACTTACTCTTGGTAGTATCATACATCCCGATGATTCCTTACTTTTATATCACATAACTCCGGTGAACATTTTTCTCAGCTTACTTTTATCCTTCTTTTCTCTTTATACTCAACAATTCCATTTAATATCTCAACTCCTTATTACTTCTACCTAACCCTTTAGTGCTCCAATTACCTTCTCATCGCTCCAAAACTCAAATCTCATTATTTTATATCGATATCACCTCACTCTTTTTTACCATGGATCTTCTCTTATTATGCTATTACTCACACTTGCCACTAATCTATCCATAAATCAACGTTCACTGTATACCACTCTTCTCAACCCCTTTAAAACGAACTTTCGCTACATATATCCTTAACCCACACGACTCCTAACCATCTCCCTCCATAATTCTTTACACATCTCAAGCTGCCAATATCCACATCCTTACTTTGAATCTTTTTATTCTCACGTCCTTAGACTCACATCATCCCTTGCCCATATTCACTTGCTTTTACGTTACTCAACACACAATCATATCACTCATATCATCTCAGAAAACATGTTATATGTCTCAATTAAGCCATAACGATCTTCCTTTTTTTTTCACTATCTATCACAACCACATATAACTCATGTCCTCCCACCGAACTCATACTCACCACAGGTGCCACTCCTTACATCATAAGATTGGGTAACTTACGCATCATGATCAACATACATATAAAAAAATGCAGAAAGAAGCAAGATAACACCTTTGAAGTAAACATGATATGCAACGAAGTCAAAAGATAAGCATATGACCCAAAACAGGGGCCACTAGATCGAGTACGAGCCACTCGATCGAGTAAATGACTTACTCGATCGAGTAGGTGAAAGTAAGAGAGGTATATAAATTTTTTACTAGGGTTACACGATCGAGTAAGGGGCACTCGATCGAGTACCAAGATGCACTCGATCGAGTATGGGCCACTCGATCGAATACCCTACGCATTTCTCAGCACTGTCCAGTTTTTGTAAAACGGTCATAACTCACTCATTTCTTGGTCATTTTGGGCGTGTTACCTATCGTTAGAATCGTAAAAGAACAAGCTATCACCTCCAATTGGAATCACATCAAAATCATTTATAAATCTTAAGTTATAACAGTTTAAAGACAACCTCTTTATAATCGAAAAACACAACTACTTGATTTTTACTTCCAAACGACTTAAACAACAACAAGGTAGACAAAAACAACACAGTACTCATAAAACCAGTATTGCTAATCACATGTTACTATCTTCAAAAGTCAAGCAACAACATCCATCATGCAAATATATTATTTAACTTATTAATCATGTACTAACCGCAGGCTTTAATTTTATAACTTTTCATAACACAAAACATTCTCATACATTACAAATCCTATTTCCATGTTACTAACGCAACAATATTATAAATCCACTTCATCATCTAAACATATTCATATTCACAAAATCCATATTCTCATGCAATTTACACTCCATCTTTTCCAATCAGTTCATCTATTTCAACCAGATTCTTCATCTACAAGTGCATATGATACCACAGTAGACAATTATATGAACTTATTATCTAACTTTACGCAAACAGAATTATGTAAAATCATATCAAATCTCCTAATCACAAGTTACTAGTATGTACACATTATAAATCATTCATCCTGAAACATCATTATTCATCACATATTATCACATATGAACTACTTCCTTTTTCTACCACATCATTCGTCATTCTCACATACTTTTCCAACTATTCCAATCAACATGGTAAACCAACTATCATCCAACATGCTTTCAACCAACAACATACAAAATCACACTTATTCATGCCACACATCACCATATTAGTACACAATTCACAAAATAAACACATAGGGATCTCGATTCATATCCCATGGTGACCGGTTCAAAATTGTAGGGTGAGTTCGCGACTTAAAGACATCTCCCAAGCCTTTGCATTAGCTCCTACAACTTTTACCCCGGGTTCATTTTAATTTGACTCCCTATATTCATTAGGTTCATTAGTTACAGGTTTCAGGATCGTCGCTCTGATACCATTTTGTAACATCCCTATACTGCAAGTGCCTTACCAGGACCACTTAAGGCATGAAAGTGCTACCATCTTGGTTACCCGAGGCAATGATAATCAAATGACAATGAAGAAACATAATTTAAATAAAAAAATAGTTTAAAGTGATTACATGATCAAAACCAAAACCAAAACTGAAATACAAGATTCTTAGACGGTCTACTGCTAAAACTATCAGGCTATAAAACATCGTATGACACAGCGAAAGACTTCTAACTGCCACGTGATGACTCATCCCAGCTATCCCATACGCGTCATATCATACCTGCTCAATAACTGCTCACCACACCCGAATGGATCACCACAGTTTTTAAAACATTAAACGGGGTCGAGACTAATCACACAATTTATATAACCAACAAGATGCGAAAACAACACAGCTCAACAGTCATACACAATCACACCCACTCCAATCAATCTCCGTCACCGACTGTCCACTGGACTAGCCCTGCCAGTGGGGGACCGCAACCGTACCCACCAAATCCCCGCTCATCATACCGAGCGATAACCTTGTCCCATTAATGTGCACATCCCCTCTCGTGGCGGGTTCCACGGAGGGCGAAACTAGGGCGTGAAGCCACTCCCGCAAGTGACTCCACTCAGCCGAGAACGCATCTCGAGAACCAGAGACAAACAATCACACCCATCATACAAAGAATCAATCAACAACCGTCATAATACCAATACGATAATAATCAACAATTACACAACACCAACAATGCATTATGGGACTAATACCGAGTAGGAAACCCTACCGGAACAACAACACAATCGACGGTCTCAACAAATTGATCAAAATTCCTCTTCTACGAATCCTCCTCCTAACATATAATCACATAATTACTAACAATCACAAAACTAACATAAATCCCCAATTCCCAAAATTAGGGTTTAAACAAAGTTAACTAAATACTATAAAATTGGTATGTAGATCTTACCCTTGACGCAAGGAACACTATGATGCAAAGAACAAGATGATCCGACACTCCTAGCCTTGGGGATTTGCCAACAACGCGACGAGAGAGAACTACGTTACTCCTTTTTCTTTTGAAAGGCTTAGAAAGGTTAAAAATGATGAAATAAACTGACGGAAACCTTTTATATCAAACTCGCGTTATTAGCAAAACCCGTCAAAACAACCCCAGAAAACACACTTACTCGATCGAGTAACTAACGTACACGATCGAGTGCCGCTTACTCGATCGAGTACCAAGGCTATTCGATTGAGTACCCAACAGGTCAGAAACTATTTTAAAACGCAAAACACACTTACTCGACAGAGTAAGACCCACTTGATAGAGTACCCAGAGACTCATAAAACCGTGGTATTACACAAATCATTAGGGTGACCCTCAGTAGCGCATATGCCACAAACAGTGGCCATTTGTCTCCCAGATAACATGTTACGGAGAGTGGAAACAATATTATCAACCTTTTCCTCTAAACCACGACTAACACCCATAGCATTCACTCGTCTTCGTGATGGTTTCCTCTCAAACTGTCTAGAGGTCTCAGCTAGCTCTCAAATAACCTCCCAAGCCTCATCTGGATTTTTGTTGGCTATATTTCCTCCACAAGCAGAGTGAATCATGCGACGGTCATCTTGGTTCAGTCCACCACAAAAATACATAATGAGATCCTGGTTAGAGTAACCATGATAAGGGCAACTAGCACAGAGCTTCTTAAATTTCTCAAGGTACTCATACATAGTTTCCCCGTCTTGCTGTTCAACATTACTAATGGCTCTTTTCAGTTGAGATGATCGAGAAGGAGGAAAATATTTCTCCAAGAATGCCTTCTTCATACCTACCCAAGTAGTGATACTTCCCGGTGGTAGATAGTTTAACCAGTCTCTCGCATTGTCCTTCAAGGTGAAAGGAAATGCTCTCAATTTCAACTTCTCGTCAGTAATAGCAGGAGGCTTCATACCAGTACACACAATATGAAAGTCTGAAAGATGCTTATTCAGATCCCCAATGCTTATACCACTGAAACTTGGTAATTGATGTATCAAACCAGATATCAGTTCAAAAGTAACCCCATCATCCAATGCTGGAAAAGTGATGCACAATGGTTGAACGTTAAGATTTGGAGCTGTGAGCTCCCTTAATGTTCGAGTCTCCCTAGCCATTATCTCAGTAGTAACAGGAATTTCCGCAGTATCTGAATCAGAGTGTAATTCCTTCTCGGAATCTGGGTGCTCAAAAACAACTAACGAACCTTCTCCAATTTGCGTTAACCTGAAAAGTGTGCATTCAATCTCTGAGTCGTAAGGCTTGAGTGGTTGGTCAGAAGAACGAGTATTAGGCATAAACTACAACAATAAAATAAAAGTCTATACTAAAGAAACACAAAAAATTAACTATTGACTTCCCCGGCAACGGCGCCAAAATTTGGTGAGCCGAAGTCGTATGCTCCCAAAGATAGTATTTATAACACTTAAAACCTCTAACTAAATGATAGTATATGGTAATAAGGATCGATCCACAGAGAAGGCGATGTAATTTATGTGAATTAAAGTATAGAAAACGGGTAACCAAAATGGGGGGATTTTAAACGATTGAGTAACTAAAAAAGAGATTAAATAAACAGTTGAATGAAGAATAATGAATGTGAATTCAGATGGTTTAAACGGTCTCGGGGTAAGAATTTCCACAAACTGATTATCAACTTAATCATAGACTAACAAGTTCCAATTGACTCTTGAGCAAACTATCGTGGGAACAATTTCCCAATTCCTTTATAATATTATTTGACTCAAAACACGATAACCAAATAACCTAATTATCAAACAACCTAAAACACGCGATTAAATTTAATTTAATAACAGCATGAACGAATAAGGAACGATAGAAGTGACGACCAATAAAACACGCGATTATTCATTCGAATCACAAGTTAATTCTCTCTTTAACCTAGATATGATGAAACGCATCCAATAACAAGGGTAAAGATTGTTACTTTATCTAGCGAGGTTGAACAATTACGGATTCATTCACTAGAATAACAATAGATTGATAATTGTGAAGATTAATTAACTACTTTAATCTAAACATTCAACAACCATAAAATTAAAACAGAGAATTAACAATACTCAAGAGATAAAAGAAAGATGAATAATAGTCTCACAATTTGAATAAATCAGATGCTTCAAATCTTAATCCGAGATGAAAGGATTAGTTGCTCATGTCTTTCTTGCTAAAAATTAATTAGGGTTCTTGTTCTCATGATAATAGGTAACGATCAATGATAGAGTCTAACCAAGTACTTAACCTAATAATAATTATTCCTAAAAATAAAAATAAAAATAACTCGTAGCTTAAAGTTTAAAACAAAAGAAATAAAACACGTCTGAAGTTGTGAGGGCGACCCGCACTTGGACCTGCGACCCGCGCCTGGACCCGCCACCTGCGCCAATTCCTGTAAAAAGGCGTGTTGCTTTTTTTCCTCTTCTTCCGTCTTTCTCTTCTCAACAATGGGCTTTCCTCCTTGCTTGATTCATTCACCTGATGGGCCATAAGGGACAAAACCATATGCAAAAGATCCATCCATACAACATACTCCAATCCAAATAATACCCAAACTTCATTGATCCATAATCTCTTCTAATTATCCCAATATAGTACCAACAACTTAATAAAAGTATTAATGCAATTATTCCTCTAACAACCAATTTATACCATAGTTATTCGCATAATTCACGACTCTTAAACCCGTGCTAAATACGGCATATCAGTAACTTTTGACGATGAGTTATAACCGACACCAGCGATAGTCATAAAGCTATTACATGAATGTTCCATAATATATGTTGGGTACGGGAACCTAATGGGGTGATATTCAAAAGTGATAATTTGGGTGATCTGGCAAGGCTAGTTATACTTGTATGTGTATTCATGATATATGTAAGTGATAGTGTGATGTTCCGACCTCATGAGTAATAGTATAGATGACATTCGTAAGGTCATTATCTGTTTATTACGTATGACATGTTGCGTTGTGATCTAGTAGAGAGGTTTTTAAGGAAGTTATACTGAGTCAGTGTTCATGGGATTGGATAAGTTGCGATGACTATCGATGTGGTTGTTGTGCCTCGGGTAGTGATCCGGGCACGGTTCTCCATGTTGTGATGCGGTTATTTTTGCGCTGCGGTGCGGCTGTTAGTGGCAGTTCTGCGATGCCATCATCGAATGTGGTGGAGTAGGCGGGATGATTACAAGACGAGTTTTCGAATATGTATACCAGTTATATAGATTGTTGTTTTGTTTACTGCTGTTTCCTGTGAGTTTCGGTTTCGACATATAGACTGTTATTTTGTTTCTTGATGTTTCTTACCAGTTTCGACTTGAGAGTGAGGGTAGAGTATGATATGGACGAGAGTTGCGTATGTTTCCGTTGTTGTCATGGTATAGTGATGTTCTGTTGATGGGACACAGTTGCGAGAGGTTATTGGAGTACTTTTGATCTTGTTTTAGATGAGGCATTGGTAGACATAGTGTTGGAATATGTGTCCTCCGACAATAATGCGATCACAACTGTTGATCATGATGATCACATATTTAAGTCTCATCATAAAGAATACAATTGGGAAGTAATATTTTACTGTCAACTGGTCCACACATATCGGTAATGATTGGCTAACTAGAGTTTGACATTACTGTCGTGCGACGGTGGTAATCAGTTGATCCCCTAGGTCATACCTAAAGGGCAACACTCTTAATTGATCATTTAATTGATCGTATAACGTTACGAGTCAATTAAATTATTTAAAATTGACGGACGATTTTGGAAGTAATTTTTACGTGTCTCATCGAAATTTGATTAAATGAGATACGGTCTGAGTGATCGAATTGTTTCATTACTCAGATGAAATTATTGTTTAAGGAAACATTTGAAATTGAATGAATTATTATAAATACAAGTTATTGTGATTTATAATTGGTAAAATATTTTGGTACAAGTAATTGCGAATTACTAAGTCGATTTTTGTATATGACGTATTTTTATTAATACGTTGATTTTTAATATGTTAAAAATACATAACAATTTTATTTGACATGTGACATGTGACATATTGACAAATTGACAAAAATAAAATGGATTCCATTTTACATATGTAAACCGAAATAATGGGAGGATTAGGAGAAATATTAGGTTTATTATGTTAGTGGTAAACATAATGATTTACCTACTAAACTGGCCTTGCAAACTAGTTGTCATTGTGAAGACAAACTCTTGCATGCATTGGCTCACTCTTCTTCCCTCCTCTTCCCTTACCCGGTTTTTCATAGGAGCCAAACCAAGGGTTTTGCCTTATATTTTATCACGTGCACTACACTATAGTTTAGTGCATTAGAAAATTCATTCATTCATCAAAAATTAAGATTTTTTAGAAAGATAAAAACTTCCTTTTCTTCCTCTCTTAAACCGGTTTTTAGGAGACCAAAACCAAATTTATTTTGGGTCATTTTATGCTAAATTAATATTGTACTAGTATTCATAATATTAATTTTATTAAGAGTGTGCTTTGGGTATTAAAATTTGGGAGAGATCCTAGACTTGGATCTTTGTTCATCTATTGAGGAAAGCACAAGAACAATAGAGAAGGAGATCTCTCTTGTGCCCTAATAAACCGAAATTCTAATGTAAGATAAAGATTTCTTCTTTATATTGTTTATAGTTTGCATGCATAAGATTACCAATTAATTTTATGATTAAATTATCATAAAACATATATGAATATGTTAAGTATATAGATCTACTTTTCCTTCAATCGGTATCAAGAGCCATGGTTGTTTGCATGCAAATCGGTTAAAAGTTTTTCCGAGTTATACGATTAACATATAAAACTTGTTAAATTTGTGTTATTATGATATATCACGAAAATCATTATGCATGTTAAAATTTGCGGTCCTAAAATGTTTTTAGGATATTTTGGTTAATTTATGGATTTTTATTGTTCATATTATATAATAATGGCATTAAAAATATGATTTTATGAATAAAATGTCATTTTCGAACTAAAATTAGCTAAACTTCGAATTTTTCAGTGATTTTTGGATATGTTGTCACATATATTATTTTGAGATGACCTGTAAATTTTCATATTTTTTGGACTTCTTATACTCGAAAAATGGATTTTTCATTATTAAAATCGGATTTAGATGAAAAATAGGTTAATATGAGATAAATTTCGAATCTAGTGATAGAAATTTAGTATGTTGTCACATGCTATTTTACAATATTTGTGAAAAATAATAGGCTATATTGAAGTCTTTTTGCATGATTTATGATTTTTTGAAGAAAAATAGCATAAATAGTGACTTAATTTGTGAAATATTTATAAAACATACTCTATGACTAAGGAAAAACATCACATGTTGCATTTTATTATCCTTTTCAGATCTAAAATTGAAAAGTTGATGAATATAATTTTTCTCATGTTTTTATGATTATTTTGTTAAAACCAATGAACCGCAACATTGTTTTTCCGGATAAATTTCGAAAATTTTAACCTAAGTTTTTAAAAATTATGAGTGTCATGCTATTTTTCCAGAATTTTTATGAGTTTAAATTTTGAATTTTGAATTTATTTGAAATTTTGTGATTTATTTGAAGTTTATAGCTTTTTTTTGTAATTTTAAGCCCATTAATGAACAAATTTTAGAAATATGAGTTAATTATGGTCAAATAATTAGTAAAAACTAAAATTTGAGTCCTAAGAGGTTAGGGTAATTAACTTATGCATAAATATGAATTTATGTAATTTTTGTGATTATAAAATGTTGAATCACGCAAATCCGTAAAAACCGAGTAATATACGATATTCGCTATTTAAAGGCGATTTAGCATAAAATTGGGCATGTTCATACATATTATAATGCTGCATTTTCTTTATGATTGTCATAATTTTATTTATGTAATTTTGAATTATGTAATTTTTACTTAGTATGGCCTTAGTTTTTAATTGGTATTACCCGAAATGTATGGGAATATCGATTCGGTTATAATTTATTGTGATCTCGTATCACCGGTTTGTAATTTAATAGATTTATTTTATTTTTGTTACAAATGTATAATAGGAAATTATGTAATTTGTTATGTAATTTTATTTATTTCGGAGTTCCCAAAGACGGATTCCTTCAAGATGGCGATACATAAAGATGGTGTTACCTCGAGATGCGTGCCACAACCGAAGTTCAAGGGGCCAATGGAGTTGGTTTCCGAATATGTAATAGTTAATTAGATTTTCTATTTTAGGAAGGCCATACTAGGATTTATTTTTATGCTTTGCATTTTATTTATATTTCGCATGCATCGCTAAATCGCCATAACTAAAACATGCATCATCTTTCATCGAGTTTATCGACCGTGTCAATTAGAATTATCGTAGTTCACCGCTTTAGTTCACTTAAAACGTGATAGATAATAAATAGACATGACCTCTCGCTAAAAATAAATAATTGAGACATAGCCTTACCAAATAGTAGAAACCATGAAAATCTATTTCGCGAGGGAGTGCACTCGGCCATCCCGGGGTACAAACCTTGTTACGTAGGGGAAGTGGGTGATAAATGTCTATCCACCGAATTCGTGTTGATGTGGGTTTCATCGGCCATCCCGTGCCCAAATTAATGTGAATTTGGATCATGGACACATTTATTCGAAATTTGGATTGACCTCAACGGAAGTATTCGTGACCGTAGTCGCATGTGTTCCGGGCTATAGATAAACATAGAGTAAATTTATCGACCAAGAGTTCTAAAAGTAGAATCGATTAAGCGTTAATCCACCGAGTTATATTGATAAGGGTTTCATCGGCTATCCCGTGCTTAAGTTGATATGAATTTGGGTCTTGAAATCATTTATCTAGTTGGGTAGAGGTCACTAGAAAAATGTAATAAAACTTGTTTAAATCTTTTTACAAGTATTATTTTAAAACGACATATGTTTTACTCCTTCTATTTTGTTTTGTAGACCACTTCTTTTTCTCATAACAAATGGCTACACCAAACCCAAACGCCACGCCTCTCGCTAATTCATCATGGCTCTCCTTCATGGATCGATGTAAACTTGAAAAGAATGGGTGAAATTTCTCCGATTGGGATGCCCAACTCAAATTAGCCGCCCAAGGTGACGACAAGCTTCGTTACCTTACCGAGGCCTCTCCACCCGAACCTACTACTAGGTCGACCGCCGCCACTAGTGAAGCATATGAGGCTTACCATAAGGAGTCCGCCGCAATGAAAAACGTGTTGATATTTGCGATAGAGGCAGATCTCCAAAGGAGAGCCTTTAAAATGGGCACCGCTAATGAGATTTACTCCAAGCTTGTGACAATGTTTTCACAAACTCCGCGGATCGTCCAATATGAGGCGGCCGCGGCATTCTTTGATCTCGACTTCAAAGAGGGCCAAAAGATTAGCCCTCATGTGCTCAAACTTATGGAGCTAGTCGAGACCTTGAAGATTCAAAAGGTTGAAATCCCCAAAGAACTCATTGTAGATAGGATTCTACACTCCTTATCCAAAGTCAAAGCGTATGTTCAATTCCGGGTGAATTTTAACATGCAAGACAAGGATGTGTCTCTTGAAGAATTGCACAAGTTACTTGTGCAAGCCGAGAAGGACATAGGGTTAAATGTGAACCCACCAAAGGATGTGCTTAACATAAGCACTAAGAGCAAGGGGAAGTTCAAGAAGAATGGGAGGAAGGGTAAGAAACAAGCTCCCACTTTCACCAAAGCTAAGACTAATGAAGCTAGCACTTCAAAAATCAAGAAGGGTCCTCTTGATAACTGACATTATTGTAATGGTGTTAGACATTAGAAAAGAAATTGTTCCAAATACCTTGGTGATATTAAGGCTGGAAAGATCACTCCAGTAGGTAAATGACTATCCTTTCTTTTATGTTTCTAATTCAACTATGGTATTGTGATATAAAGTTGTGATAATTTATCTCCCTTTTTATTGTAAATAGGGCCTCCACCAAGCAAAGACAAGGGAAAAGAAAAGCAAGCATGAGAAACCATCAAGAAGCTAGGAATAGCTTTCATGGAGCTTTGCTTTTTATTGTCTTATTTTATTCATGTTTTGGATTTTAGAACCTTTAAGTTTCCGTGTTTGACATGGAAAGGTATTTTGGATAATTGGTTGTATTTTGGATAATGGTGGCTTGGTTTGCAACCCAAGTCACCCGTTTTATCATTTTATCCTTTGTTCTAAAATTCGTATTTAAATGCTTGCTCTTAGAAACATATGATTATTCACTTAAAGTGATCTAATAGACAAATATAATGACGGGATTCATTATATGTCCACATGCTTAAGGCTTGTGTATGATCATTTACAAAGTGATTTTGAGTCTATGAACTCTTTTAAAGGAATATCAATCACCAAGTACGATTCTGAAATCTAAAACTATTAGTCAACCTATGAGATAGTTCTCCTTATACTTCAAATTCATTATTTGTGTCTCATATGCTATCTTTGAATCTATAGTGTATTTATTCTAAAGATAGAGTGGGAGAAAAATGAGAACACAACACACGAGGCAAGATAAATTTGTGTACTTGTGAAAATGAGATCTACGCAAGGTAGAATGATTTGAATGAAGTTATATCTATTTATATAGTATACCCAATAGATGAGATCAATGGTCTCAAGTAAGTTCTATATGACTAAAGAGACCAAGTGAAGTAATCATAAGAGTATGTTCTCAAGATAACTACACGAGGAAACCAAAAGAAAGTTTTGGAACAAGAATGACTAACGTAAAGTCTTAATTGACTAGTTTATGATAAAATTTTGACCAATAGTTTCAAACTTTACTTCAGAGCCTAAATGAATCAAATTAACATACTAGTAATAAACGAGTTGCAAGGATTGATATACCGATATCTTCAATAGCTAAGTTTTTTAACCTCGCAAAAGTCATTACTTAACCACATTATGAAAATAAATTGGTTAAACCTCCTTCTGAAAGGGATATTTTGAAGGACGTGTATTAGATATTATTTATATTTAAACAATGACATTGCTACGTATCATTATGACATGAACGAATTAGAGATTAAAATCTCTTTCCTTAAGGTTAAGATGAGACCTCTTCAAAATAGGAATTTTGAAAGGATATGATGGGAACATATATGGCTTCATCTTAATAACTTTGCAAAGCAACATACATTCCAATTTTGAAATGTTTTCGATTGAGTAATCAATTTCGAAACATGTGGAATTAAGTGGGAGTTTAGAAATTATCATGTGAAGATATGGGATTTAGTGGGAGCTATCATCCTTTGAATGTTTACAACTCATTACTCATTAGGAATGACGAGCTAATATCTTCTTTCACAAAGAAGTATTTGAGTTTTCAATTCTGGATGAATATGGACTATGATGAATCCAATTACATCAAGAGATATTGGATTAGTATTAAGAAATACACATCGTATCAACATACACATAGGTTATTCATGTAAATGAAAATAGAATTGCCATTAGTAGTCATGGTCGTTCATTGAACCTAAGAACGGTTGATCTCATGATCATTAGTAACTAATGTTTCCGCCATTAGAATAATCATGCACATGTCCAATGGTGAATCATATTCATAAGAGCATGATGATTCATTGGTAAGCCATAATAGAAACGTCATGAATTCTCGAGTAGAATCCGATGAGCGATTTCGGTGTTTGATAGAATGCTCTGTTATGTGACAAGAGGTTGCACATATTAATGAAAATCCGAGCACATGTAAGGATTTATGAGAATCCTAAGCCTTTCAAGATAAAAAGAAAAATAAGAAGTTTGGAAAGATACTTAGTTGAATAAAGAAGTTGCTTAAAACTAATCTTTATTAATATGCTAGGACTTGTGAGAAGTGCTAGGCTAATCATCTTGACAAATTGTTGCAAGACTCTACAAAACATTTACCTAGTGCATTGTGTGTGGATGAAGTACTTGATCAGTACAAGTTATATCATTCACCACAAATTCGTTCGTTATGTGATAATCGATAAGGAAGTTCTTTCAAGATAAAGAACCGAAACCAAGGTCGGGAACCTTGATGTGTACTTGGTAAGGTTCATGCTATGAGTGATAACATGAATGTAAAGGATAATATGATTAAGAAGTTTGAACACATGGACACGTAACATGTTAAACTTCTATTGCAATCAACAAGTGTTTACACACTTGCAATATGCATCACAAGGTTGTAATATGTATTGACTACCCGAGTGTGATGTCGACATTTGTCATTTGAGTTTTTATTAACTCACCTTATACTTTATTACATCCAACGGGTTGTAGAGACAATTGAACCCCGTTTAAGTGAACACGGATTAGCATTGTATTTGCCCATAGTTACTTACATGAGATGACGTCTCGAAGTGACTAGAGTGTGATGCGATTGATGGCAAGTTCATGTGCCATAGAGTCATATGAGAATGACTAGTCGATCACATAGGCGGACTTAGTAGGAACATTTTGTCGGGCCTTATGACCGCTTATAGAGTTCTGCAAATTTATATAGCCTGGTCGTGGCGAGAGCTGCTATAGTATTCTAATGAGTCGATTCTTTTGACTAAAGACTATTCACCTAAGATGGCACAGTTTGATTAACTTTGATTTGTGTTACTACGACCTTCGTAAATGGGGTCAAATGGGCATATTTTGGGTTATGATGGCTGTGGCTAGTCGAAGGAATGAGTGCGATAGGAATTGTCCACCCCTAGTCAGGATTATGAAAATATCTCAGGGCCACTTGAGGAGTAATGAACTGGAAATGCGTGGCCACGCTCGGATTGTATCCATGGTGGATTAATCCAGTCAATCAGTTATTCTCCAGATCGAGGAAACCACTCTCGATATGATCACTTGCAAGTACGACCTGAAAGACACATTGCATTGAGTGGGAGATAGTAATAGGACAAGAGAATTGGTGACGCACACTTGTCGATGACAAGTGGGAGATTGTTGGAATATGTGTCCTCCGACAATAATGCGATCACAATTGTTGATCATGATGATCACATGTTTAAGTCTCATTATAAAGAATACAATTGGGAAGTAATATTTTACTGTCAACTGGTCCACACATATCGGTAATGATTGGCTGACTAGTGTTTGACATTACTGTCGTGCGATGGTGGTGATCAGTTGATCCCCTAGGTCATACCTAAAGGGCAACACTCTTAATTGATCATTTAATTGATCGTATAACGTTAAGAGTCAATTAAATTATGTAAAATTGACGGACGATTTTGGAAGTAATATTTACGTGTCTCATTGAAATTTGATTAAATGAGATACGGTCTGAGTGATCGAATTGTTTCATTACTCAGATGAAATTATTGTTTAAGGAAACAATTGAAATTGAATGAATTATTATAAATACATGTTATTGTGATTTATAATTGGTAAAATATTTTGGTACAAGTAATTGCGAATTACTAAGTCGATTTTTGTATATGACGTATTTTTTATTAATACGTTGATTTTTAATATGTTAAAAATACATAACAATTTTATGTGACATGTGACATATTGACAAATTGACAAAAATAAAATGGATTCCATTTTACATATGTAAACCGAAATAATGGGAGGATTAGGAGAAATATTAGGTTTATTATGTTAGTGGTAAACATAATGATTTACCTACTAAACTAGCCATACAAACTAGTTGTCATTGTGAAGACAAACTCTTGCATGCATTGGCTCACTCTTCTTCCCTCCTCTTCCCTTACCCGGTTTTTAATAGAAGCCAAACCAAGGGTTTTGCCTTATATTTTATCACTTGCACTACATTATAGTTTAGTGCATTAGAAAATTCATTCATTCATCAAAAATTAAGATTTTTTAGAAAGATAAAAACTTCCTTTTCTTCCTCTCTTAAACCGGTTTTTAGGAAACCAAAACCAAATTTATTTTGGGTCATTTTATGCTAAATTAATATTGTACTAGTATTCATAATATTAATTTTATTAAGAGTGTGCTTTGGGTATTAAACTTTGGCAGAGATCCTATACTTGGATCTTTGTTCATCCATTGAGGAAAGCACAAGAACAAGAGAGAAGGAGATCTCTCTTGTGCCCTAATAAACCGAAATTCCAATGTAAGATAAAGATTTCTTCTTTATATTGTTTATAGTTTGCATGCATAAGATCACCAATTAATTTTATGATTAAATTATCATAAAACATATATTAATATGTTAAGTATATAGATCTACTTTTCCTTCACATAGAGGTGGCAAGATAATTGTGGAACATGTGTGGTACTAAACTGGAAACTACAGGTGGTTTATAACCTTTTATCGGGACAGTGAGTACGGAGTGTTAGGAATTAGCATCATGGTAAGTTATGGGTGAGTTTTGAGGTAATAAAAGAAATGAACTTGAGAAGCTAATGTGAGTGTGTGTAATAATTGTGGATCATGAGTTATGATCGTGGAGATGAGTGTATATATATATAGAAGTATAATGGTGAACATGCGGTGATGATGAGGATAATGAGAAGATCTAGCTAAGGATCTAGTATTATTGAGTTACGAGGAAGTAACATTTATCTTAAGAGGAGTAGGATATGACAAAGAGAGTTTGATGGTTGTACATGTTGTAGTAGATTTGGAAGTTTAAGTCTTGGTGGAGAATAAAGGATGGATTTGTATTGTGGTTGATATTGTTAAAGGTCATGTCCATGCTTGTAGCAGTGTGATATTTAGGAGTGTGAGTAAACTTTGATAGTGTTAACAGTTTGGGCGATGATGCTTATGTGTATGAGTAAACTTCGAGGACGAAGTTCATTTTAAGGGTGGTAGAATGTAACATTCTGTTTGGTGGTTGATCTTGTTTGGTGGATTGTCTTGATGTTTGATTTTCTAGTGGATAATATGTTAGTGAGACGGAGCTACCGGCATTTGTGGATGGTATTTGGTAGTGTATGGAGTTCGTGTCGAGAGGCTATAATGTACTTGATACGATATCGTGAGCCATGTTGTGGAGGTAGGCATAGTTGGTGGAGTTAGTGTTAGGTGTGCATATTTTATAGGTTGGGTTTGAACTTTGGGGACGAACTTCATTTTTAAGGTGGGAAGATTGTAATACTACGATTTTCTGTACTGTTGGGTACTCTATCGAGTAAGGCTTACTCTGTCGAGTAAGTGAGTTTTGCATTCGAAACAATGTTCTGTCTGATGGGTACTCGATCGAGTAGGAGTTACTCGATAAAGTAGGGGGCACTCGATCGAGTAAGTCACTTACTCGATCGAGTAAGTCGGTTTATACGGGTTATTCGCCGGGTTTTGATAGCAACGTGAGAATGTTATATAAAGTTATTTTTACCAATTATTTTTACTTTTTCACTCATTCTCAATATTTTACACAAGAGAAAAGTTACGTAGCATTCCTTTCTCTAATTGCTATCAAATCCTAAAGGCTAGAGTCGTCGGATCGCAGAGTTCTTTACGCCGTTGAGACCGTTGGGTTGTGGGTAAGATCCTAGTATAATTTTTATATTGTCTTGTTGATTTTGGTTGAAACCCTAATTGGGTATTTGGGGATTTTGGGAGTATTTTGATATTAGATGGTTATTGTATGATTGTGTGATTGATAGGAGGTGATTTCGTAGAGGAACGTTTTTGAGTTGCCGTTGTGACGATATTGGTGATTGCATTTTCCAGGTAGGATTTCCTACTCAGTTATTGGTTACATGTATATTAGATGATAGGTTGATTGTTGATGGTTGTTTAATGTTGTTGATCTATATCGTATTGGAATTGGTAATTGGTAATTGCTGTTGTATAGTTGGTTGGTTGTGTCTGTCTGTGGTTCGCGAGGTGCGTCCTTATAACAACCCGACCCACCACTGTCGTAACACAACCCAATCAGATGGGTGTGCACTTTTGGGCCAGTTATTTGTCCTCACTTTAGCCCAAAAGCACAAGGCCTTGTTACTAAGTGGTGGGTGGAATCCCTTGTAAACATATCACAACCTCCTCAATTCCCCGATGTGGGACACCCTTACTCTCAATAATTTAGGGTGTTACAGTCCTCGGCTGAGTGGAGTCACTTGCGAGAGTAGCTTCACGCCCTTGATTCGCCCTTTGTGGAACCCGCCACAAAGGGGATGTGCACATTAAGGAACTTGCGTTTTTGCTCGGTATTGATGAGCGGGGCTTAGATGGGAATGGCTGCGGTCCCCTACTGGTGGTGAGAATTACTGGTTGGGGCCATAATTTGGCAGGACTAGACCTTCAGGCTAGTCAGGTGATTGGAGATGTGACGGAGTTAGGTGACTGTGTGTATTGTTAATATTGCTTTATCTTATATTGTGTAATCAGTAACTGACCCCGTTTAATTATTTTAAAAACTGTGGTGATCTATGCGGGGATGGTGAGCAGTTATTGAGCAGGTATGAGATGGATTGCACGAGGGATAGCTGGGATCGAGTCACCATGTGTCACTTAGAGTCTTCCGCTGTGTCGTTGAACTTTATACTTCTTTTAGTTGGTTTGATATTTTGGAACAGTTGTATTTCATTTGATAGTTTTGGTTTGGATATGTATCGCCTTAAACTTATTTAATAAAGTACGTTCTTTTATGTCCTTTTGATATACATTGCCTCGGGTAACCGAGATGGTAGCAGTTCCATGCATTAGGTGGTCTTGGTGAGGCACCTTGATGTATGGGGGTGTTAGAGTTCTTCACTCCAAACCCTGGCCCCCGGAGGTTTGAACCGGATAACGCGGAAATAGTAAAAAGTGTGGGTAGTTAGAGTGTTGTGATATGTGATTCTTCTGTTGTGAACTGATGTGGGTCTATTAGTAGTTGTTGATTAGTTGAAGAGAATTTAGATGTGGTGATAATAATGATATTATTATGTTGATAACAGGTAGAGTAAGAAAGAACTGTGTGGTTGACATGTCAAGCATGTTTACAGTATGGTTAGAAATATGGATATTGGCATCGGTGTGATGTATTTATGATTCTGGATGGGAGGTACAATAATGATACTGTGAGCGGTATGAGTCTGGATTGATAATTGTATGTGCCGTTATTTATTGAAAAGTCCTTTTATATGACGAATAATTGTGATGCTTAATTGTCAATGCTATGCATACTAAAATTTGTAATATGTATCCTGTTTTCTTGACTTTTTATGAGATGAGACAATTTGGATACAGATGTTAGTAGTTGCCAATTGTTAATTGAATGGATGGACAACAACATAAGGGTGAGGAAATAATTGTTGTCAAACATACCATTTTATAATAACATCACCACCCAAGTGTTATACGAGATTGATAAGCTGGATTCTTGCATTATGGTACTTGATGTTAAACACGTATGATACATGCGAATAAGTTATTAGCTGTTGACTCGTCGAAGTTAAGGTGTTAAAAGTCTTACTCAACCTGCTATATTAAATTGGCCAGGGATTTGTGTATATATATATATATATATATATATATATCTATATATATATATATATATATATATATATATATATATACTTGAGGAGGCATGTTAAAATAAGTTAAAAATGCTAGTCTAATTGTTGTTGCTCGAGTATTGTGCCAAATATACGTATGAAGTCGATTCATGTAAATAGTTTAGTTGTTAACCAGTATTAATGTGAGTAAGTGGTTTGTGGCAATAACTTTGCGATGTTAATATATTGAAATGGAAGAATTGTGTGACTGTATGGATTTAGAATTACATGTCTAGTGATATGAACACACATGAATGATGATATGAATTGGTAGCTTACATGATAATATGAGTAGAAACAGTGACTTCATTAGATACTATATTTGTGTCAATAATGGAAAGATTAGATGTGATTGAAACATGTTTGTTAATATGTGGGAATTTATGCTTATAGGTGAAAGTTATAATTTGTATGCATTAATACCGATCATGCTAGCAATTACGATGATATGACAAATTATGCTAGAATGTACTAAGGTATTTCAATTAAATGTGTAGATTGATTCAAGCATGTGTAGAACAATTTCAATGTGATAGACGACTTGTATATTATGAGCTCATTGATGTATATCGTATATTAGCTTATGAGGAGTTATTTGTTTTGCATAAAAAATACGTCGTGGAGTAGAAAATTTCCGATTTACACATATTGGGAGGTCCAGGTCGACCGACTTGGAGTGTGGGTCGATCGACCTAGGCCGTGTATGGCTTATTTCGCCCCGTTATTTACTTATTTCGTAACCTAGTGCAAGAATAGTAGTCCGTATGTCTAGTGCTATGAGAACATGTTAATCGAGGTAATATTCCTATACAACGTGGTAAGAATGAGAATTTGCGATGGTCTTAATTACAAGTGTCTAATAAGCGAAATGCTTATGTTTGTTAATATTATAGAAAAGAAGACTGCCTCCAAAGAAAGTGTCAGTTGCTCCAATATGAGTGTCGAGAAAATAGAGAGATTGATTCAGATGAACGAGGCTTTGACTGAGTCACTGAAAAAGTCTAAGAAGGACACAAAAGTGGACGCTTTAAAGATGAGCTCATTGATAGATCGTCATATGCCTACCAAGTATGATGGGCTAGGTGAGCCATCACTGTTTGGGAATTGGTGCCGCGAATTTGACAACATATTCGAGTTGTTAAATTGCCCAACTAAGCTGCAAGTGGATCAAATGGCCTTCTATTTGAAAGGAAAGGTAGGGTTATGGTGGAGCCAGAATAAGGAGACGATTCGAGATGACTACAAGGAGATGGGTTTATATTCCTTGGTTGAATTTTAAAATACTGTTAAGGAACACTTTCATACCTAAACATATTAGGAGTACGATGAGGGCTGAGTTTGACTCCTTTAAGATGTCGGAGAAAATGACAATTGATGAGTACCATAACCATTTTATGGATCTGTTGAACCATATAGTATATATGTTTATGTTTTGATGATGTCAAGGTGCTTTATAATTTATATATTTGTTGCGCGTAATCGTTTGTCTAAGTCTTTTAGATTTGATTTATCTAATACAAACAACAAAGGAAGTTGTGATGGAAGTATAAAAGAGTCAAGCCTCAATTCAAGATCAAACGATGTGAAGATTCATTCAAGATTTATGTGAAGACGAAGTCCGTCTAAAGATTAATCAAGCTTGGATGATGACGTAGCCTATACTCGAAGATCTCCTTGAAGATTAGAATAGTATAGGTGATTATCTCGTAATGATAACCAAGAATGAGTTTCTTGATTTAGTAAAGTTATAAATTTCCAGCTATAACATTACTAGTAAAAGAGCTCAACGTTATAGCTCTCTTACTATAACATTGAAATGCTGAATTTATTATACACGACATATAATATTTCAAAATTGTTTTGAAAATTGTTTAAAATTTATTTTAAATGTTTTGATAAAAGTATTTATTTAAGAAAGCCCGGTTTAGTGCGGAGTTCGGTTTTATGTTGAACGTTGACTAGTAGTCATGTTGGGTCAACTTATGAGTTGGACCATGCTACTAATTAGGGTTTCAACAAAGCCTCTCTTAAAACTTAAATTCTAACCCATATATTGAGCTAGGATTTGCGTGAGTCACGAGGCATATGAGCCGTGACATCTCGTGTAATCTTAGGTGTATTTGGTAAAGATTTTATTCCTTAATAATATCTTTACATATTTTATATATCTTACTTAATATATTTATGATAAAAGATATTCTTGTTATAGAAAATCTTATCATATCTTATAATTTATAGTAAAGATAATAATTGAATAAATTATATTCTATCTTTTGGAATATTCTTTATTATCTTTTAGGCTTTTAGGAAAGAAATAATAGAAGATATGATTTGTTAACATATCCCATATTATTCGGCCATGAGTATTTCTAAAAACCGAATTGCCGTGCTCTTTCCTTCCTATAAATACTTTGCTCTTTGCAACATTTAATTTAGAGACCTTAAGCATAAAACTTGATCTTATTTTTACAAAGCAAAATCGTGTGTTTCAAAGCAGAAAACCGTTTTGTTATTTTTGAAAGGTCGTGTGTTTTAACTGGTATATTCATTTGTTAGGTTATCGTTATAAGATAATAGTGATTATTTGATTTCTTACTTGTTCATTTACGTGAACCTTTGCAAGAATCATTAGTGCTTTCTTGTTAGCGTAAGTTAGTCACTCGAGTATTTAACGGTACTTATTGAGTTAAAGCTAGAGTTAGTTGTACGAGTTGGGTTAGTAAATTTGTAATCCGTAGAAAGGTACTAAATTTATTAATCGAGAATAGTGGACGTAGGTTTGAACTTGTGAAACTGAACCACTTCAAAAACCGTGTGTCTCTTCTCTTTCGTTCGCTTGTTTATTTTGTTTTACTTTCATTAGTTGATTAGTTAAAAGTTTAATCAATAAACTTTAAATAATCAATTACATTCATACAATCGAAAAAGCTTTCAAAAAGTTTTAAATCCTCAATTCACCCCCCCCCCCCCCTCTTGAGTATTTCGGATCGATAGACTCTTCAATTGGTATCAGAGCCTCGTGCTCTTGATTGCCTAACCGCAAAGAGGTTGATCTATCTTGTTTTTATTTATCCTATCGTTTTATATCCCGCTGCCTATCACGTGATAAATGGATTCCGAATATCTCAAGTGTCCCATCTTTGATGGGAAGAATTATGGATTGTGGAAAAACATGATGACTCACTATGTGAAAGGTCACGATTGGAAGTGCTGGAGGATTATCCATAATGTACCGCACAAAATTCTTGTAGCATTCGAGGAAGGCATTACCTATCAAAAAAAGAAGTGGACTATGTCGAGACCGACTACAAGAAGGCCGAAAAGAACTCCAAAGCAATAAGTCTCCTGCAAAACAAAATGACTTCTACAGAGTTTGATCGGTTTTCTTCATGCTCTATGGCCAAGGAGATATGGGATGGGCTCGAACTAGCTTATGAAGGTACTTCTATTGTTAGGAAGCACCGAATAGATTTGCTTATGCAAAAATATGAGCTATTCATTATGGAGCCTAATGAGTCCTTAGATAGTATGTCTGCAAGGTTTTCAAGCATCATAAACGAACTGAAAAACCTAGGTAGGAATTTTTGTATTGAGGACATTGCTAGAAAGGTTCTTAGGAGCCTTACTAAGAAGTGGTGTGCTAAACTCACTGCAATGGAGGAATCACGAGATCTTGAAAACCTATCCTATTAAGAACTCATCGGTGCTCTCATGGCCCATGAAATTAATCTTAACAAAGATGACGCTGAACCAAGTCGAAATAAGAGTATGGCCTTAAAAAGCGAAGAAGTTGACTCTGAACTAGAGGATGAAACTGTTCTGTTTGCACGCCGTTTCAAAAATAAGATATTTCGAAACAAACAAACAAAATCATCCTACAACAACAACAAGTCATCCAACAAAAAGGTTACAGAATAAAAGTCATGTTTCGCAAACAGAGGTTGCTTCAAGTGTGGAGAATCTGATAACATGATCAAGGATTGTCCAACATGGGAGAAGATCAAGGACAAGACAAAACGTGATAAGACAAAGAGAGAATTCAAACAGGTTATGATGGCTTCGTGCTCGGGAGACCTTGACTCAGAAGATGACGAGGGATCTGAAGACGACGAAGTAGCCAACCTTTGTCTCAGCAGCGTTAGTCTTGACCTAATCTCAGACAACGACGATGAACGCACAAACTCACACTCAAATTATTGCTTTCTTGGAGAATCAGACGAAGATGACGATGAAGAGGAAAGTTATCTTGAGCTTAAAAAACGCGTCAAGAAATTGTCTAAAAGTGCTTTAATTGAATTCTTTGAACAATCTCTCGATAAGTGTCACGAACAGGACATGGAGCTAAAAGATCTAAAGGAACAGATTCTCGAAATTGCAGAAGAGAATCATACTTTGAAGGCCAAAGCTAAGAAGTTAAAACCTAAGATTATAGCTGAGAAAGCAACAACGTTAGATTCTACTATGGCTGAAAAGAAGGAATTAGAGTCCAAAGTTATAGCTAATGAAGCTATAACTTCAGACCTAAAGCTTAACATTAAGCATCTTCAAGTGAAAGTTATAGCTAATGAAGCTATAGCTTTAGAACTTAGAAAAGCCAAAGAACTTTTGAAAACTAAGGTCACATCTGATGAAGCAGTGATCTTAGACCAAAAGAAAGAGATAGATTCCCTTTCAAAGCAATTAAAGGAATCTAAGACCGACATGATCAATGTTAAGAAACAACATTCCGATGTTGTATTCCTTCTTAACAAACGATTCTAAGACTTTGGTGATAACTTTAAGAAAGATAATGATGTAGATCACATGAAATCTCAAGAGGAAATTAAAACCCTAAAAGACCTACTTCTACATGCTAGAAAGATCCATGATAAGTGGGAAGGTAGCACAAAAGTCCTAAACTTCCTAACCGAACAATCTGCCAATAATATGAAGATGGGGTTAGGACATGAGTGCTACAGCCGTAGAGATCACGCTAAATGCAAATCAACACCTCCGGATTTTGACTTTAGAAAAAGGAAGTATGCTGATCTTCCTGAATATCTGATTTGCAATTACTGTGGTCATACGGGTCACATCCAAATCAATTGTGTCAAAAAGGCTCATGATGTACGAAAAAATGCCGACCATGCTAAAACGGTTGACACAGTTGACGAGAATAATGAAACCCCCATAAATGAACCTAACGAAGAAAGGAACAATAAGTTTTGTTGGTTCTATGACATGGCCTTCTACTTCCAAGAAACCTAGCACCTCACAAAACCCTTCTCGACCTCAACCTAGTAAACCTATTCACAAGGGTAACAGTCATGATAGAACTAGAGGAATTCCCAGACCGAAAGAAAACCCTAAACTTAGAACTCCTCCCACGCAAAATAACCAAAGGGCTAGAAAAACGGCTATTAGACGATTTTGGATTCGGAAAGATTTAGTATATAGAGTAACTAATCATACGGGACCCAACTTAGCTTGGGTGCCTAAAAACTGTATCTAATCCTTTCTGCAGGTAGTGGTGAAAGAAAACAATCAATGGTATCTTGATAGTGGATGCTCAAGACACATGACTGGAGATAGAAATTTATTTCTTTCACTCAAGCCTTTCAACTGAGGAAAGGTAACGTTCGGGGACAATAAAAAGGGAAAAGTAATCGGCGTTGGCAAAATCGGAATTTCTAAGACATAACTTACTAAGCATATCTCAAATATGCGACAAAGGTAACAAAGTAGTTTTTAATACTGATAGTTGTCGCATTATTATTGAAGAAACTAGCAATGTTATTCTAGAAGGCCACAGGAAAAGAAATGTCTATATGGTAGATTTAAATGCTGTGCCTACTAACTCTTTTTCATGCATGAAAGTTACACTTGATGATCCTTGTTTGTGGCATAAACGCTTTGGTCATAATAGCTCACTAACCTTGAACAAACTCAAGAAGTGGGACCTGGTTGAAGGGTTACCTAAAATCAAGTTCGACCAAGAAAAGATGTGTGACACGTGTGCAAGGTGCAAACAAGTAAGATCATCGTTCAAACTGAAAAGAGTAGTAAGCACAAATCAAGCTTTGGAACTAGTACACATGGATTTATGTGGACCGATGAAGGTAAGGAGTAGAGGAGGATCCAGGTACGTCTTTGTTCTTGTAGACGATTACTCAAGGTATGTATGGCCTATCTTTCTTCATTCAAAATACAAAACGTTTGATGAATTTGATTGTCTTATGAAACGTGTTAAAAATAAATATAAGACTAATCTTGTATCTATTCGTACGGATCATGGCACCGAGTTTGATAACCAAGCTTTCATAGAATATTGTAGAGTTAATGCTGTAGGGCATAACTTCTCTGCACCAAGAACTCCTCAAAAAAACGGTGTCGTTGAACGTATGAATAGAACTTTAGAAGATATGGCACGTACAATGCTTTTGTGTAGTGGTTTGCCTCGTAAATTTTGGGCTGAAGCCATTAGTACTTCTTGCTATATCCATAATCGTGCTATGACTCAACCTATTCTTAAGAAAACCCCCTACGAACTCCTTAGAGGTCGAAAACCTAATATCTCCCATCTTCTTTGCTTTGGGAGTAAATGTTTTGTTCATAATAACGGTAAAAACCGGTTAAGTAAATTCGACCCTAGGAGTGATGAGGCGATTTTCATAGGATATTCAGATCATAGCAAGGCTTACAAAGTCTTCAATAAGAGAACTCTTTGTATTGAAGGAAGTGTACACGTTATTTTTGATGAAGATAACGTGTTTGATAAGCCTTTACACAATGAGGAAGAAGACTTGGATGAACCCGACTTCCGTCTTTCAAGAGACGACCCCCCAGAACGCGAATTGGAGGACAATGAAATTGAGGGAACAAGTGATGAACTTGATCGTTCTTCAAAAGATAAAAAGGAGAAAACCAATGTTATAGTTGATGATACTATAACATTGACTCAAAATAAGGACTCCCAAACTAATGTTATAGGTGATACTATAACATTGAATCCAAATCAAGGTGTAGAGTCCGAGGTTATAATCGGTTCTAATATGACACCCGGATTGGAGTCAGGGGGAACTTCCTCCAATTCTGAGCCAAATGAAGTTGGGTCAAGCTCAAATAACAATGAAGAACCAAGTACTTCAACAAAGTGGAAATACAAGAGTTCACACCCCATGGACAATATTCTAGGGAATATTAAGAAGGGTGTTCAAACTAGACGTTCCTTGAATAACTTCTACTCTTTCTACTCTTTTCTATCCATGATCGAACCAACAAATATCAATGAAGCTCTTGCTGAATCAGATTGGATTATAGCTATGCAAGAAGAGCTTCAACAGTTCGAAAGAAACAAGGTTTGACATTTAGTTCCTAGACCAAAGGATCGATATGTCATTGGAACAAGGTGGGTCTTTAGGAACAAATTAGATGATGCCGGAGTCATTATCAGAAACAAAGCAAGATTGGTGGTCCAAGGTTATAATCAACAAGAAGGAATAGATTATGACGAGACTTTCGCACCTGTTGCTCGTCTTGAAACTATTAGACTTCTAATAGCATTCGCTGCACATAAAGGAATAAAGCTCTTCCAGATGGACGTCAAGACAGCATTTCTAAATGGGTATCTACAGAAAGAAGTCTTTGTTGAACAACCCCCGGATTTAAGAATAGAAAATTTGAAGATCATGTCTTCAAGCTAGATAAAGCCCTATATGGATTAAAGCAAGCTCCTAGGGCATGGTACGACAGATTATCTAAGTATCTACTTGACACTGGATTCAATAGAGGATCCGTTGATAAAACTCTATTTCTAAAATCTGAGGGTTCTGACCTCTTGGCTGTTCAAAACTACGTCGATGACATTATCTTTGGATCGACCAACCGAAGCTTGTGTAAGTATTTCTCTGAATTGATGACTTCCGAGTTCGAGATAAGTATGATGGGAGAATTGAAATTCTTCGTAGGTCTGCAAATACAACAAACTGATAAAGGCATTAAAATTCATCAACAGAAGTATATCAAGGAAGTAATTTGAAAATTCGGAATGGAAAATTCTCATGCTATGCCTACTCCAATGGTCGAGAACAAGAAATTGACATTAGATGAAGACGGTAAATCAGTTGATGAAACTAATTACCGTGGAATGATTGGGTCACTATTATATTTGACCGCAAGTAGACCCAATATTATGTTTAGCGTATGCGTTTATGCGAGATATCAATCATCTCTCAAAGAATCGCATTTGACGGCCGTAAAGCGAATTTTACGATATTTAATTGGAACGGCCAAGCTATATTTATGGTACCCGATAGAGTGTAACTTCAATCTAGTTGGTTATTCCGATGCCGACTACGCGAGATGTTCTCTAGACCGAAAAATCACGTCGGGTGTCGCCACATTTGTCGGACCGTGTATTATTACGTGGGGTTCGAAGAAGCAAAATTCGGTTGCCCTCTCAACTGCTAAAGCCGAATACATCGCTGCATGACTGGTATGTACTCAATTATTATGGCTTAAGCAACAATTACGTAATTATGGTATTGACGTAGGATGTATTCCTATTTTATGTGATAATACTAGTGCAATAATAATTTCTAAAAATCCCGCACAACATTCACGTACTAAACACATTGAAATAAGACACTATTTTATTCAAGATCATGTTGAGAAGGGGAATATAAAACTTGAATTTTGTAGTACTGAAAAACAATGGGCTGATATTTTGACAAAATCGTTAGCTAGAGAACGATTTGAGACTTTACGGTTTGAAATTGGTTTAGTTGGTGGTACCTAAGCTTCTATATATGTTTAATTTTCCTATGACTGACTAGTTTAAGTTAATATTGTATGACTGTGTCCGTATATTGCGTTGCATGAATAATTTCGTTTATAGGAAAATATTTATCATAAATTCTATTTGTTATTTAGAATTTAATTGTCATACAAACTTTATCTTTTATCAAGATACACCATATTTTTATTTTTCCAAATTGCACAAAATTCTCCTAAAATAGCCTCACAAAATCTTACGTATTATGCTTCCTATTCCTAAATAAACTTCAAATAATAATCTTTTCCATATCTTATCTTTTACCATATTTATATGATCACCTACCATACTATTCCTACCTTAACTCTTATCACTATTTGACACTTACCATAATTGATTAACACTTGCCTAAACCTAAACCTAGCCTTATAATTACCCCCCCCCCCTCCCTTTCTTTGATGTGTCAACCATTACTACATCCCCACTTGCATAACTTTTTCTCTTCTCAAAAGATTTACCATCATCTCAACATCACCTCCTTTACTCAACCATCAACATCACAATGAATTCAAACCATGCAAAAACCCGATCATCAACCCGCCATCAACAAAGCCGTCATTTTAATAAACCATCATCACCACTACCATCTCATGATCTTAATTGTTCTAGCTTTCCTTCACCTCAACGAAATTCATCTACACCCCTGTTTCATGGTCGGGACGATTCGGTGTCCAAGGGAAAGAGACGCCGCCTATTTAAAGTGAAAAATAAGGTAGTTGTTGATGAAGATAATGATATTGAGGAGCCCAAGATTATTGTAACGAATGGTGTTGCACGAACTTTACTCCGGGTTGTTTCGAAAGCCGCGACAAAAGAAGGGCTAATCGAGTTTGGTTAATGTTCCCGCCCTTACGTTTTTCATTGATTTTCTTGATTTTCAAGGGTGGAGTCACATTAGTCAATTTTCGGGTCAAATTTATCCGGTTGAAATTGTTGAATTATTTGCTAGTGTGTCGATTAAGAAAGGGGTCTTGTATGCATTGGTTAATGGTGTTGAGGTGACTGTTTCTGCTTCGGATTTTTTCTCTACTTTTTCGGTTCCTGATGACGGAATTGAAATTACTCCGAGTCTTGAATTGTCCAATGTTGTTAGTGACAAGGAATTGTTGGTTAAGAAGTATTTTGAGGATATTGGGACGGGTGTTAGGAACATTGTTGTTCGTCCTCTCTCGACGAAAAATTAAGTTCCTCTTAAATTTTCTTTGGAACATGGTTGTGCCGAGGAGAGGAGGACGAGACAAGGTTTCGAGTTATGAGGCTATTATTATTTACTCGTGGTTGGAAGGACAAAAGGTGAATTTAGCGAGTCTTATTTTACATTGTATAGTCCAAACGTGTCTAACGGTTACCAAGGAGAAATTTAATTCAACAATCGACCTTCCATATGGGATGTGGGTGTCTCGGTTGTTAGAAGTGAAACGAGTGGTGGGACGGGATAGCTACGGTGTAAGTGCAAAGAATTGCATGTGTGATCGCTTGATTAAGCTTATGGGTCTTGTCGTTGATGGACCCGAGTTGTTACTTATCAAGGATGTTGAGAAGATTCCGAGTGGTTCGGGTTTAGGGCCAATAGAGGCAAAATTGAGAAGTTTTATAACTACTTTAATGGAGAAGTTTGAGGAGCAATCCACCCACTTGGCTACGGTTTTATCACATGTTGGACCATCACGGTCGTTGGAGTCGGGTTTGGATGCTTCTCGGGTTTATTCTTGGATGGATGAGGTGGATAAGAGGCTAGAGGGTTTTGACAGCGAATTGAAGGCTATTCGTGGGGAAGTGTTCCCACATGGAGATCGTCTTACCTTTCTCACAAGTCAAGGCGGTGCTTTGGTTATGCATGGAAAAGCTATGGCAAATGATCAATCACTAACTTTGGAGGCGACTAAAGCTTTGTCCTTGAAGATACTCAACTTTGAACGAAGTATTCAAGGTCTTTCTCGGCTTGTGAGGAGCTCCTTCGATCGTCTCGATGCCTTGGAATATCGTAACTGCCCCGACTACGTGAACCCTTACAGAACCCGAAACATTTGACTTTGTCTCACCTTGACTTATCTAGCACTCTCTCCTTTTAGAATATTTTCTTTATCTTGATGGTGTATTTTGCAAACTTAAATTCGGCCCATTTTGGCATCTACTTGTGGATTATGGCCAAAGTATTTCTCTAAACATGTGTTTATTCGGCCCCTTGGCATCAACCATGTTTTCTTAAGTTTGTATGATAATTATTTCTCTAGATGCTTATAGTTATGCGTGCTAATATTATGTTCTATGACGTTTTATCTCTTGTCTCGTCTTATATTATTCTAGTCATTTCAGTTTTGTTCTTAACTTTTCGATGATGTCAAGAGGGGGACAAAATGTCTATGGTAAGAATCTACCTAAGCTTGCTCCTTGTCAAGACCAATTGTCTCTTAAAGTCCTTAAAGTTTCGATTTTTTGTTAATCGTCTTAATCTTGCATTGATCTTTATTATTAAGATGACGGTATTATATTGAGGGGAACTCTTTACTTAGTCACAACATTAGGAGGCTTGCCATCATCAAAAAGAAGGAATTTTTTGAACCATATAGTATATATGTTTATGTTTTGATGATGTCAAGGTGCTTTATAATTTATATATTTGTTGCGCGTAATCGTTTGTCTAAGTCTTTTAGATTCGATTTATCTAATACAAACAACAAAGAAAGTTGTGATGGAAGTATATAAGAGTCAAGCCTCAATTCAAGATCAAACGATGTGAAGATTCATTCAAGATTTATGTGAAGACGGAGTCCATCTAAAGATTAATCAAGCTTGGATGATGACGTAGCCTATACTCGAAGATCTCCTTGAAGATTAGAATAGTATAGGTGATTATCTCGTAATGATAACCAAGAATGAGTTTCTTGATTTAGTAAAGTTATAGCTTTGCAGCTATAACTTTACTAGTAAAAGAGCTCAACGTTATAGCTTTCTTACTATAACATTGAAATGCTATGTTTATTATACACGACATATAATGTTTCAAAATTGTTTTGAAAATTGTTTAAAATTTATTTTAAATGTTTTGATAAAAGTATTTATTTAATAAAGCCCGTTTTAGTGCGGAGTTCGGTTTTATGTTGAACGTTGACTAGTAGTCATGTTGGGTCAACTTATGAGTTGGACCATGTTACTAATTAGGGTTTCAACAAAGCCTCTCTTAAAACCTAAATTCTAACCCATATATTAAGCTAGGGTTTGCATGAGTCACGAGGCATATGAGCCGTGACATCTCGTGTAACCTAAGGTGTATTTGGTAAAGATTTTATTCCCTAATAATATCTTTACATATCTTATATATCTTACTTAATATATTTATGACAAAACATATTCTTGTTATAGAAAATCTTATCATATCTTAGAATTTATAGTAAAGATAATAATTGAATAAATTATATTCTATCTTTTGGAATATTCTTTATTATCTTTTAGGCTTTTAGGAAAGAAATAATAGAAGATATGATTTGTTAACATATCTCATATTATCCGGCCATTAGGGTTTCTAAAAACCGAATTGCCTTGCTCGTTCCTTCCTATAAATACTTTGCTCTTTGCAACATTTAATTTAGAGACCTTAAGCATAAAAATTGATCTTATTTTTACAAAGCAAAATCGTGTGTTTCAAAGCAGATAACCGTTTTGTTATTTTTGAAAGGTCGTGTTTTTTAAACTCGTATATTCATTTGTTAAGTTATCGTTATAAGATAATAGTGCTTATTTGATTTCTTACTTGTTCATTAACGTGAACCTTTGCAAGAATCATTAGTGCTTTCTTATTAGCGTAAGTTAGTCACTCGAGTATTTAACGGTACTCATTGAGTTACAGCTAGAGTTAGTTGTACGAGTTGGGTTGGTAAATTTGTAATCCGTAGAAAGGTACTAAATTTATTAATCGAGAATAGTGGACGTAGGTTTCGACTTGTGAAACTGAACCACTTCAAAAACCGTGTGTCTCTTCTCTTTCGTCCGCTTGTTTATTTTGTTTTACTTTCATTAGTTGATTAGTTAAAAGTTTAATCAATAAACTTTAAATAATCAATTATATTCATACAATCGAAAAAGCTTTCAAAAAGTTTTAAATCCTCAATTCACCCCCCCCCCCCACCCCCCTCTTGAGTATTTCGGATCGATAGACTCTTCAGGAGCTATCTGATCATGTGAGTGACATAAATATGGGACCTGAGATTTTGACTGTGAAATTTGAGAGAGGCCTATCAATAGAAATTAAAAAGAGGCTCGTAGCTAGGGAGCCAACTACCGTGGAAAAAGTATACCAAAGAGCTGGTCATGCTGAGAAGTGTCTGATATGCTAAAGGAAGAGTAGAAAGAGAAAGGAGGAAAGCGGAAGGCTGAAACTAAAAGTGAGGGAGGCACAACGAGTAAGAAACAGGACCACAACCCATATAGAACCTTTTCAGCTAGGGAATTTAATTATGGTGGAAGTGTGGTTGTAATACCACAGGTTTCTGAGTATAGAGAACTCGGTCGAGTGGGGAATACTCGACCGAGTGGGTCATCGGGTGATTGGAGTTTGGCTTCTGGAGTGTTAGCACTCGACCGAGCTTGTTGGTAATCGGTCGAGTATGACGTACTCGGTCGAGTATGTCAGGTACTCGACCGAGTGCCTGATTCAAATACGTTTATTTTCCGCGGTTTTGATTAAAATAATAGGAGAAGTATATAAAGGCGTGTTAACAGTTGCTAATCATTTCTTAATCACTTTTCTCAAAAGATAAACTACATGCACTGCCTCTCTAATCATTCTTATCAACTCCAAGACGAAGGTTGTTAGATCATGAGTTTTAGCATCTTATTCTGTGTCAATCGCAGTAATAAGTGTCTTATCCTTATTAATTTATTGTTATTCTTATAGTTAAGTAAACCCTAATTTGGGAAAATTGGGGGATTTGGTAATTGGGCATACTAGATAGGTTAATTGAGGGTCTAGTTAATAATTGTATTTGATTATTATTTGTAGGCGACGGTTTCATGGAGGATTGCTATTGCGGTTACTTGTGTGTGCTTATATTTCGAAATGGTAGGGTTTCCCTACTCAGTTGATTGTGTAATTGATTATAAGATATGATATTGATTTAATGGTTGCCATGATTATCATTGTGATTCAGTTTATACTGCTGATTGATTATTGTTATGGGACAATTTTCGGGAGATGGTTCCAACCCCATGTTTGCCTTTGTGGCTCCCGTTACAAGGGGGATGTGCACATTAATGATCTGGGTTCGCTCGTTGTGATGAACAGGGATTAGGTGGGCAAGGCTACGGTCGCCCACTAGCGGTGTAGGTTACCTGTTACGATGGGTAACCTGGCTGGGCTACACACTTTGGTGTGTAGTCGGTTACTGGTTACCTTTAGAGTTTGGGGATTGTTGGTTACAGTTTGTTTGAGTTGTACTATTGTAATACTTATTTTACTTATGCAGTTGACTGACCCGGTTTATTATTTTTAATAATGAAGTGATCTATTCGGGGATGGTGAGTAGTTGGTTTAGCAGGTATTGGATGTGGATGTAGCTCGCGGGATATGGACGGGTCAGAGTCATCACATGTTCTTTAGTTAGCTTCCGCTGTTGTTTTTAACATTAGCTTTTCTTTTGGTTTCTTTCCGGAGTTATAAATAGTTTTGGTTTTGTTTTCAGTTTTAGTTTGGTTAAACAGTTTGTACTTTTAATAAACGTTCTATTATGGTCCATTTGATATACTTTACCTCGGGCAACCGAGATGGTAGCACCTCGATATACTAAGGTGGTTCTTGGTAAGGCGCCTTGGTGTGTGAGGGTATTACAAACTGGTATCAGAGCAACTCTTTTGAGGTGCTTGTGAGGAATGAGTTGTGAAAAGAAAGTGAAATTTATGATCTTATGGAGTCAAAGAGCAAGTCTTGCGAGGTAAGGTGAGTGATATTGTCGTGAACTTGAGTATGGAAGTAATGTTTATTTACGGTCAGGTACTATTGTGGGCATGATGAGTGTGAAAATAAAGGATTGAAATGAGAGTTATGAATGATTGCAGTTTGGGATATGTAGGGGTCTAATGGAGGGAGATGAGTGTGATTATATTGGCGGCGGATATGTGTACTGGGAAGCCGTGATAGAAAAATTAAAAGGGATGGTGTTTAGTGAGCTTAGGTCGATAAATGCCGCAATGCGGATTTGTATGCAGTGGTTGTGTTTGAGAACTTGGATTACTAGAAGGTGAACCTAGTGTGTAATTCTTTGGGAAGTAACGGGATGAGGTAGATCTGTTGGAATATGTGTCCTCAACAATAGTGCGATCACATGTTTAAATCTCATATTAAGAATACGTAAGGGGTGATTCATTATATAGTCAACTAGTCATCATTAATCGGTAATGATTGGCTAACTAGAGTTTGACATTACTGTCGTATGACGGTGGTGATTAGTTGATCCCTTAAGATCACACATAAAGGACAATGCCCTTATCAGTAAAGTTGATTAATTGTATGACGATACAAGTTAATCAATTCCTTAAAATTGAACAATTCAATTTGTGAGAGAGAATATTGATATCTTATTGTAATGGGATTAAATAAGATTTATTTTAGTAATTGAAAAACTTTATTACTAAAATTGATTATTGTTTGTGAAACAATTGAGATAAGAATGAATGGCTAATTATAATTATAAGATGTTGTGAATTATAATTATATGTACCATTTTATTTATGTGATCAAGTATCACTAGTCAATTTGTTGTATGTGATTTGATTAATTTATAAAATGATATTTATTTGATAAATATGCATTAAATTAATTAATAACATGTAACATACTACATGTGACATATTGTGTGACAAATAACAAAGTGACAAAATAAAATGGTAGTCCATTTTATGAAATGGACCGAATGGAGGGAGTAGTAGTGGTCTGAGGATGATGTTATTTTATGAGATAAAGTGCACATCATCATGGCTATTTGTTTACTAGCCTTGCACCTACTCTAATTCTCTTACACATCTATAATGTTGATAAGAGTAAAAGGAAAAAGGAGATTCCAATTCTTGGCCTTTTCTCATCACCCCTACTGGTTTTCCTTCTCTTGTTTTAGAGAGAATTGTTCTCTTATATTCACTACTCATTCATTCATTTTATATGACATGCAAAATTTTCTCTACTCTCCAACTTCTCTCTAAAATGTCTTGGAAGATTAAAAGATTGTTCTTCACAAATTCTAATATCAAAATAAGGTTACAAGTGTAATAATAATAACAATATTAGAATTAATTTTAAGGGTACTAGTGTATTAATCTAGTTAATTAGTACTAGTTTAAGGGATTAGTCTTGGGTACAATCAAAGGAGAATCTCTACATTGGAATTTTTGGAGGATCATCCATCATTTTAAGCTCAAGAACAAATAAGGAAGGTGACCTTATTTGTGCCCAATATTTCGAAACATATAACAATTTAAGGGACATTGTTTTTCCTTATTAATCTCCTATTTTGTTATGCATGTACTAGATGTAAAGAACTAATAATTAAAACTTTAATTTGATCACTATTAAAAGAGTCTAATAATAGGTATATGAAGCTAACAAGTGGTATCAGAGCATAGGATGTTGCATGCATAATCGGTTATTGTTTTTCCGAGTTAATTTGTTAACATATAAAATTAAAAATTTGATCATACTCCATGTGTTCTTTTTTATTGTGAAGGAATTTTTGATCATAATCCATGTGTTGTTCAAGCAAAGACAGTAGGGGGTCAGAAAAGAAGAAGTTTCAAATATTTTAACATGTGGAGCTCCTCTTAGGGGTTTCAGGATTGTGTGAAACTTCATTGGAATAGAAATTGGAGAGGGACTAAGATGTATGTGCTGATCAAGAAACTTAAATCTTTGAAATGGCCTCTCAAACAACTTAATAAGGATGACTTTTATGATATAGAAAACAATGCTTCTAGGGCTAGCATGAATTTGGAGTTCCTACAAAATGAAATCAGGAAAGACCCTCTTAACACTTATCTTGATACGTGCATAATATATAGTCTTTTTAGCCTATTTCAGCACGCATTTCTATGCATTTTTATACTGTTTTTATGGTATTTTGCCCCGAATTGGCTACTTTGGTTCGTTTTGTCCATTTTGTAGAAATGAACGCGAAAGTAGTGGAATCGTACTCTTTTTCGTCCTTTTTGCATGCATTTAGAGGAGACGGGATTTTTCCAGAGTGAGATACTGCACTTAAAAGCGTTATGGCATGGATTACGAGGCATTTAGGCGCGGACTTGAGCTGAAATGAAGACCAAGAACTCGATCGAGCAGTTTAATCACTCGATCGAGTGATTTTTACGTCCCAGATTGGTCGATCGAGTGGTTTTCCACTCGATCCTTAGCCTGCAAAAAGACCAGTTACTCGATCGAGTAACTTTCTACTCGATCGAGTAGATTTGCTGAGGTGTTTGCTCGATCGAGTGGTTTTAATCCACTCGATCGAGTGGTTTCGCTGATTATGGGCTTTAAACAGCCCGTGTGTTGTTTAATTTCGCAAAACTTAAGTACTTTACTATTTAAACCTACGTTAACTCGGTTATTAGGATCTGATTTTTTTGATCTACTTTTCAATTATCAAACTTTTACTGCGTACTTCATTGCTCTCTACTGTAACTTTATTTCGGGATTACTTTCGCTTGAATTTTGTGTTCTTTACGCCGGATTCGCATCGATTGTAATTCTTTCTCTTCTCTTATTAATAATTAATCTCTTGTTGCTTTAATTCTTCGTTTTGTTACATTTATTCTTCTGCCCTAATTTACTTTTATGCAATTTATTGTTTATTTCATTATGTTTACTGATGGAATTTTATCTGCTGTTAGTTTAATTAGCGACATGAGTAGCTAAACCCCTTTCATGTTGGTTTTAGGGGATCTGCGGTAGGAAAGTGACGATGTAGTAAATGAAACAGATGAAATAGTTACGAGACTCTGTCACCATAGAAATTTAACTGTATTTATTCAACTTAGTTGAGTGCACAATTCTGAGTTAACCTTTAATCTGGCTAAAATTAATCTTAGATCGAAAGATTGGACTAAATAGGCCTGCTATGAACAGTAGACTACCCTGACGAGAATGAAAGTTAAGTTAGTGGTATTTTAGGATAGGAAGTGGATCGAAAGGACCTTTCAACATCCGTCTTACATTAATACGTCTGAGTCATTTACAGCTGAGTCACTGGACTACCGTAGTGAACCGAAATCCTGACATGTCCCTCTCTATCTGATAGTTTTATCCTTTTTCTCTGCTTTTATTGCTCTTACCCTTTATTCCTCTTTCCTTTAAATCTCGTAGTTTAGATAGCAAATCAAACACTCCCCCCCCCCCCCCATTTGTGACCAAATAGACGGACTTCTACAAATATCTTGCCTCCCTGCGGAGATCGACATGACTTCCCTAGCTATATAGTTAGTTGAGTTAGTTTATTTTTGACAGGTATACGACAGACGTGTCAGATCTCATTTTAAAGGAACAGGAAGCATCTAACAGTGTGAGGTTTTTGCATAATGCTTGCCATGATTACCTCTTACAGAAGTCTAAAGCTACTTGGGTGGAAAAGGGGGATACCAACTCTAAGTATTTTCATACTGTTATTAAGGGTAAGCAAAACAGGAGTAAAGTTATGAAGATTGAAAACCTCCAGGGTGTTATGTGTGAGGATGTTGAGGATATTCAGAATGCATTCACTTATTTCTATATTGGATTGCCGGGAACTACCAGTCCAACTGTGCATGTCTCTCAGAATGTGATTCAAATAGGGAAGATTTGTACAGCTGAACATCATGCTTCACTTCTTTCTCCAATAACCAATGAAGAGATCAAACATGTAATTTTTTCTATTCCTACTCACAAAGCACCTGGTCCGGATGGGTTCTCTAGTGCTTTTTTAAGGGATACTTGGGATACTGTGGGGGGGGGGGGGGGTGTGAGGCTATCAAAGATTTTTTTTTCACACTAGCAAACTTTTAAAGCAATTGAACCATACTTTAGTGACCCTGATCCCCAAGTGTGACATACCTCAGAATGTAACTCAATTTAGACCTATATCTTGTTGTAATGTGGTTTACAAGTGTATTTCTAAGCTTTTGTGCAACAGAATTTCTGAAGTGCTCCCTCATATAATCAGTGATAGCCAGGGAGGTTTCATCAAAGGAAGGAGCATAGTTGAAAATATTTTAATTTGTCAAGATGTGGTGAGGTGTTATAATAGGAAGTCAGTGTCTCCCAGATTCATGCTCAAAGTTGATCTGAAAAAAGCTTATAACTGAGTCAGCTGGAACTTTTTACATCAGATGCTGATTTACTTGAATTTCCCACAAAAATATATTGATTTTGTTATGGAGTGTGTTCAGACTGGCTCTTATTCCCTTGTACTCAATGGAGAAACATTTGGATTCTTTAATGGGGCAAAGGGTCTTAGGCAAGGGGATCCTTATCTCCTCTTTTGTTTACCATAGCCATGGAGTACTTAAGCAGGACCATGGCTTACACTACTGAGCATATGAATTTCAAATATCATCCACTTTGTGGCCAGCTTAAACTATCCCACTTAATGTTTGATGACGATCTGTTGTTGTTCATTAAAGTAGATGTTTCTTCTATCATGGTCCTCTTAAGATCCTTTGCAACTTTTTTTGTTGCATCTGGACTTCAGATGAATAATACAAAAACTTGTGCTTACTTTAATGGAGTCCTGGGCTGGGTTAAGAAAGATATCCTCCAAATCTCTGGGGTCATTGAGGGACAGTTACCCTTTAGGTATCTAGGAGTCCCAATCACTTGTGGTAGGATGTCCAAGGGGGACTGTAATATTCTGGTGGAAAAATTGGTTAGCAGGATAAGGTGTTTTGGTACTAAGAAGCTTTCATACTCTGGCAGATTAGTACTTGTGAACTCTGTTCTCACTGCACTCTACAGCTATTGGATTAACATTTTTGTTATTCCAAAAGGAGTCCTCAATAAAGTCAATGCAATTTGTAGAAATTATCTTTGGGATGGCAGTCCTGATTTCATTAGAGTGCCTAGAGTCAGCTGGGCTAAGGTCTGTGCTCCAAAGAGTGAAGGAGGTTTGGGTATCAAAGATAGTATTACTTGGAACCATGCTGCAATTGGGAAATTGGTATGGTGGGTGTATTGTAGTCCTGACAGGCTATGGGTCAAATTGGTGAATCAGGTGTATATAAAAGGCAGAGATTGGGATGAGTACATTCCAAGTGGAGATTTGAGCTGGGGGTGGAAGTTCATATGTAAAGTTAAAGAGAAACTGGCACCTGGTTTTCACAATGGGCAGTGGCTTCTGGACACTAAAGGGTATACTATGGCAAGTGGTTATGATCTGTTGAGGGACAAGTTTCAGACTGTACACTGGCATAAGATGGTCTGGAATAGTTGGTGTGTCCCAAAACACCAGTTTATGGGGTGGTTTATTGCTAGGGAGGCTTTGATGCTTAAAGAACAACTTTATGCCCTGGGGATTGCTGCTGATGACCTCTGTTTGCTATGTGGTGCAGGGACTGAGAGTCACTCTCATCTTTTTCAGTCTTGTCCATATATCAGAAAAGTTCTTAGTTTGTTTGATAGCTTGGCTGGCACTGTTGATCTAGATGAGTCTCTTTTGTCTTGGATAGCTGCTAGGAAGTTCTCAGACCTGAAGACCGGAGTACTTTTGTGTGCTGTAATGGCTCTTTACTATCATCTTTGGATGCAGAGAAATAGAGCTCGAATTGAAGGGATCCTACTCAGGCCTGACATCCTGAGGGACGTAATCATGAAGGAATTAAAGTTCAGATTGTGTATTATCATGAAGCCTGGAATTGATTATAATGATAGTTTATGGTTAATTAATTGTAATTTGCTTGTTTAAACCCAGTTTGTTGGGTTTTTAAAATTGTTTGTCACCAAAACGGTTGAGTTGTAACTTTTGTTATGGTCTTAATGGAAATGCTTACATTTCATCCAAAAAAAAAACTAAAAATTTGTGATTTATAAGAGTAAGTCACTAAATCATGATGCATGTTATACATTCTGTTCCTAAAATGTTTTTAGGTCATTTTTATGATTTATGGTAATTTATTGCTCATTTTAATGATTTTTAGTGATTTTATTGCATTTTTATGAGTGAAATGGACTTTTATTCACTAAAAATAGTTAAATATCACTACTGGCCGTGATCTTTTAGTATGACCTCACATTAACATTTTATGTATTGCATGTAAAATTTTATATTAATGTGATTAATATTTCATGATTTATGATTTTTATGTGATAAAATGGCATAAATGGAGGTTAAATGACTACAAATGGTTAAACTTACTCTCTGACCTTGAAAATTTTATATGACCTCACATGCATATTTTACAAGTTGTGTGTAAAATCTCGTATTAATTTGATTAATATTGCATGATTTATGATTTGTATGAGATAAAAATGGATTAAAAGAGGTAAAATGGTTAAAAATAGTTAAACTTCGAACAAGGCCATGAAACTTTAATATGTTGTCACATGCATGATTTACACAGTGTATGTATATTTTTAGATGAAATGATCTCATTTAGCATGATTTATGAATTTTTAGTGTAAAAATGGCATAAATAGTGACTATTTTAGCATAAATAGCTAAAACGAAGTACATGGCATGAGAAAATTATTTTAAGTTGCATAACTATCCCACTTATCAGATATAAAGTTGTAAAATTTATTGGATTGATTTTTGTATACTTTAGATATTTTATGAGATAAAGCCGATAAATTGCAACAATATTTTCTCGAAATAAATTCGAAAATTTTAACCATGATTTTTGTATTATGATTGTCGTGAAATTATTCTAGAATGTTCAAAAATTTAAAATTCAAAATTTTAAATTATTGTAATTTAATTTGGATTTATTTCATAAATGTTATGATTTTAAGGTAAAAAATGAGCATAAAATTAAATCAAGTTGAATTGTTGTCAAAAATTGAGTGATGACTAATTTTTGAGTCCTAAGAGTGTTAGGATAATTAACTTGAGCTTAAATGTGATTTAAGTGTTAATTTGTGACTTTCTTTTTGTTGTTGTGATTTTAAGAAGTTATTATCACGCGTTTCCATAAAACCGGGTTATATAATTGATATAAGTTAAATAGGGCGATTTGGCACATAATTTGGCATGATAGATACATATTATAATGCTGCATATTTCAATTGTTGAATGTATTTTATTTATATAATTTTGAATTATGTAATTTTATCTTAGTATGGCCTTAGTTTTAATCGATATTACCCGTAATGAAAGGGAATATTGATTTGGTTTTAATTTAATGTGATCTCGTATCACTTTTATCTTTACTAGTTTTTTATATTACAAATGTATAATAGGAATAGCTTTGTATTTTTTATTATTATTTGTAATTATGGAGCTTCGTTCTTCAAGACGGTGCCATTCAGAAAGGCGTTCCGACAAAGACAGTGTTCTTGGGAGGCGCGCCACGTAATGATTCAAGGGACCAAAGGAGTTGGTTTCCGAATATGTAATAGATTATTTGATTTTCTAATTTAGGAAGGTCATACTAGGAAATTATTATTATTGCTTTGCATTTCTTTTAATATGTTACATGCATTGCCAAATCGCCATAACAACACATGCATTTCATATCGAGTCATCGACCGTGACAATTATAAGTATCGTAGTTCACCGCTTTAGTTCACTTAAAACGTGATAGATAATAAATTGACAAGACCTCTCACTAGATAATAATAGAGAACTAGCCTTACCAAATAGTAGAAACCATGAATCCAAATTTCATGAGGAAGTAGGATCAGCTCACCGGGGTACTAAACTTGTTACGTTGGGTAAGTGGGTAATAAGAAGTTATTACATCGAAATTTGGATTGAGCTTAACGGAAGTATTCGTGACCGTAGTCGCATGTGTTCCGGGCTAAAGATAAATATTAATGTAATTTTATGGACCGAGAGTTCTCGAAGTAGAATCGATTAAGAGTTAATCCACCGAGTTATATTGATAAGAGATGAATCGGCTCACCGTGCCCAAGTTAATATGAATTTGGATCTCGGAATCATTTATAATAGTTGGGTAGAGGTCACTATATAAATGCTTAAAACTTGTTTAAAATGTTTACAAGTATTTTCAAAACGATATATGTTCATTAATTCCTTCACTTCCTATTTTGTAGTCAAAATTATTTTCTCAATTGCAATGGCAACTCCAATCATATCCGCAATCACTAGTTCAAACACGCTCACCAATGTATCATGGCTCCGATCCTTCATGGATCGTTGTAAGTTAGAAAAGAATGGGTCCAACTTCGCCGATTGGGACGCGCAACTTCGCTTGGCCGCGGAAGGTGACGACAAGCTTCGTTACCTTACCGAGGCCTCTCCCGCCGAACCTAATGCTAGCTCTACCACCGCCTCTAGGCAAGCCTATGAGGTTTACCAAAAGGAGTCAGCCGCGATAAAAAATGTGTTGATCTTGTCAATGGAGGCCAAACTCTAAAGAAGTGCTATAAAGATTAGCACCGCTCATGAGATCTACATGAAGCTTGTGAACATGTTTTCACGAGCTCCTAGGATCATACAATATGAAGCGGCACCCGCATTCTTTGATCTCAAAATTAAGGAGGGCCAAAAAGTTAGCCCTCATGTGCTCAAGTTGATGGAGCATGTTGAGACCTTAAAATTGCACACGGTGGAGATTCCCAAGGAACTCGTCATTGATCGGATTCTTCATTACCTAAACAAAGTCAATCATATGTTCAATTCAGGGTGAACTTTAATATGCAAGACAAGAAAGTTTCCCTTGATGAGTTGCACAAAATGCTTGTGCAAGCCGAAAGGGACATGGGGCTAAGTGTTAGCACCACCAAGGATGTGCTCAATGTTAATCATAAGAGCAAAGGGAATTTCAAGTAAAGTGGCAATAAGGGAAAGAAGAAAACTCCCTACAAGAATAAAGCAAAGACTAGTGAAGCTAGTTCCTCCAAGCTCAAGTACAGTGCCCCATCCTGGGACAAGTGCCACTATTGTAGTGGTGTTGGGCATTGGAAGAGAAATTGTTAAAAATATCTTGGCGAAATTAAAGCTGGAAAGGTTATTCCAGTAGGTAAATAACTATCCCTATCTTTTATGTTTCGATCTCAACTTTGGTATTTTGATACAAATTGTGATGATTACCCTTTTTATTATAATTAGGGCATCCTAGCAAGGATAAGGCAAGGAAAAGCAAGCCTAGAAGATCTTGAGGGAAGCTAGATGTAGCCGCCCCTGGAGCTAGATCTATGGAAGCTTGGCTTTATATTGCTTTGTCTTTATTTTCATGTTGTATTTTGAGATTTTAGAACTATTTTGATTTCCTCGTGTGACATTGAAATTTGTTTGTATCCTTTAAACAAGGGTTGTATTTTGGATATTGGTGACATGGTTTGCAACCCAAGTCATTTGCTTTATCGTAACGGTTGTTCTAAAATTTATCTTCATACACTACTTGCATCGTGAAACATAAGATTATCGACTTAAATTGATCAAATAGACAATTATAATGATTAGAAAATTATAAGTCCATAAGATATGAATTTGATTCTCCTTATGCTATTGTTACTAAAAGTAACAACTTACTTATGTAAGATCAAATTATAAAGTTATGTTGAGCTATTGAACTCATATATTAGGGAATTTGCGATACAAAATGGACACATTATTCTAAACGGATGGTCAACCAGGAGATACCTGAAATAGAGAGTCTATTTAACAAATGACATGGATCAGACTCGCATATTACATGAATCAAACTGCCATGATATGGCTGGTCTTTTATGAGCTAATGCGGTAGTCTAGAGAATCTTCTAATACTCCACCATATGTATTTTGTGACTCACAAAGCTATCTCTCAAGAAGATAGACGTATTTCTGAGAGATAGAGTGGGATAGATTGGATCGTCACAAACATGTCTTATAGTTAATGTATTACTTTGTGAAAGTAATGAAACTATAATCTATAAAGATAGAATGGGAGTATAGTTCAGTGGGAGTTTAGCACACATGTCTTGTTGTTAAAATATTTCTTTGCGAAAGTAATGGTATTGTCCTAAATCGAATTTGTTACATACGAGCCATAACATTACAATCCAAAGATTGTTACTCAAATAGTAGATTTACTTAAAGGCGAGGGTCTCCTTAAAGTGAATAGAGCTTTAGAGTAAATAAGGGCATAGATCAACATGAAGATGTTGATCAAGATAAATAATGTTAGGAATTGCTACAATTCATTTTGATGAAGAATGGCAAATGATATTAAAAAATTCGCTTTTCTTAAATGGGAATTTAGAGAAGGATGTGTTTGGAACACAAAACCTTAGATAAAGATCTAAGAATCCTAACATATTATGCGTAGCTTTCTTAAGTGACCCTATAATGGTCTTAAGCAAGCATTAAAGGATTATACTTTTCGTTCATGTGATAATTGGAATGGTATCATTCACATGATTGAAGAATCTTGTTTATACATGAAGTTAAGTGGGAGCTAGAATTGTTTCTCCATGTCTTATATGTTGATGACATATTACTTATTGAGAATAATGTACCAATGCCCTCTTCTGTGAAAGAGTGATTGGGAGACTAGGAAAAGGTGCGATATATTCTAAGATTTCTGAATCTATGTGAGAGAATATTGGCATAGAGTTAAGTGTCTTATGATGATAAGATCTTTTAAATCTGTTTAAAAATAAACAAGGTTGAATAGGTTATTCATGGTGATGAAAGTGGAACTACTATGATGGAGTCATGGTCGTTCACTGAGCCTATTAAGTTGTTGATCACATGAAATGATTTACTGATGATTCCGCCATTAGAATGATCATGTATGCCAACAAACGCACACGATGTGATGAAGTATATGCTAGGAGCATAATAAGTCAATAACAGGTTAATTCATAAGATGGTCTTGTGAAAGCCTTAAAGAACAATTGATGATTTGTTCGAATGTTTGGATGATAAATTAAGTTATGTGTTGAAGGGTTGTACAAACTTTAGTTTCCAAACCGAAAAGGATTTGTTGAAATCCTTGGCTAATTTTATTGACTAAGTAATAAGAGACTAGAAAAGTGTTTTAGTTTCGCGCATTACAAATTCTACAAATGGAATCAAAGTAAATTGTGATAAGTTGGTCAAGATAAGGATTAAGAGTGAATCCATCTATAAATGACTTTATCACAAGTTATGTGATAACAGTGGGAGCATCTTTCAAGTTAAAGAGCCCAAGTCTGGTAAGAAGACTAGACATATACTTAGATAAATTCATGTTAGTAGAAATAATATTGAAAAGAAGGAAATAGCAATTTATAAAGTTGGAAGATATGGATATATGTTATATCCACTTGCCAAGCTTTTATTGCAGTTTAACTAAGTGTAAGAGGTACACTAAATATTATAAGAGATGAAGTAGTAATAGAGTTTTGACTATTCATATATGATAATCGCATTTATCGTTTGAGTTGTAGAGATAAATCCAAATGGGTTGTAGAGATAAATTGAACCCCATTAAAGTGAACTGGATTGACAATGTATTCGCCCCTAAGTTACTTATATGAGGTGACGTCTCGAAGTGACTAGAGTGTGATGCGTGATGGCAAGTTCAAGTGCCATAGAGTAATATGAGATGACTAGTCGATCACATAGGCAGACTGTACACTCTTTCGGGCAGTGACCGCTTATAGAGTTCTGGTAATTCATAAAGCCTGGTCATGGCAAGAGCTGCTATAGTATTATTATGAGTCAATTATTTTGACTAGAGACTATTCACCCAAGTTAGCACAATTTCCTAACTGGCTTTGATTTATGCTTTACGACTGTCGTAACTGAGGTCAAATGAGTATATTTTGGGTTATGACAAATTGTGGCTAAATAAAGGGAATAGTGCGACAGGAATTATTCACCCCCTTGCGGGGTTGTTTGAAATCTCAAGGCCACTCGAGGAGTAGTGAACTGGAAATGCGTGGCCACGCTCGGAAAGTATATATGGTAGATAATTCCGGTCTGACAGTTACACTCCAGATCGAGAAAACCACTCAAGATATGATCAAGTGCAAGTACGACTTGCGAGACACCTTGCATTGAGTGGGAGATTATAATAGAACAACAGAATTAGTGACGCACACTTGTCTCGGACAAGTGGGAGATTGTTGGAATCCTCAACAATAGTGCGATCACATGTTTAAATCTCATATTAAGAATACGTAAGGGATGATTCATTATATAGTCAACTGGTCATCATTAATCGGTAATTATTGGGTGACTAGAATTTGACATTAATGTCGTTTGACGGTGGTGATCAGTTGATCCCTAAAGGTCACACCTAATGGACAATGCCCTTATCAGTAAAGTTGATTAATTGTATGACGATACAAGTTAATCAATTCCATAAAATTGAACAATTCAATTTGTGAGAGAGAATATTGATATCTTATTGTAATTGGATTAAATAAGATTTATTTTAGTAATTGAAATACTTTATTACTAAAATTTATTATTGTTTGTAAAACAATTGAGATAAGAATGAATGGCTAATTATAATTACAAGATGTTGTGAATTATAATTATATGACCCATTTTATTTATGTGATCAAGTATCACTCGTCAATTTGTTGTATGTGATTTGATTAATTTATAAAATGATATTTGTTTGATAAATATACATTAAATTAATTAATAACATGTAACATACTACATGTGACATGTTGTGTGACAGATGACAAATTGACAAAATAAAATGGTAGTTCATTTTATGAAATGGACTGAATGGAGGGAGTAGTGGTGGTGTGAGGATGATGTTATTTTATGAGATAAAGTGCACATCATCATAGCTATTTGTTTACTGGCCTTGCACCTACTCTAATTCTCTTACACATCTATAATGTTGATAAGAGTAAAAGGATAAAGGAGATTCCAATTCTTGGCCTTTTCTCCTCACCCCCACAGGTTTTCCTTCTCTTGTTTTAGAGAGAATTGTTCTCTTATATTCACTACTCATTCATTCATTTTATATGACATGCAAAATTTTCTCTACTCTCCAACTTCTCTCTAAAATGTTTTAGAAGATTAAAAGATTGTTTTTGACAAATTCTAATATCAAAATAAGGTTACTAGTGTAGTAATAATAACAATATTAGAATTAATTTTAAGGGTAATAGTGTATTAATCTAGTTAATTAGTATACTAGTTTAAGGGATTAGTCTTGGGTACAATCAAAGGAGAATCTCTACATTGGGATTTTTGGAAGATCATCCATCATTTTAAGCTCAAGAACAAATAAGGAAAGTGACCTATTTGTGCCCAATATTTCGAAACATATAACAATGTAAGGGATATTGATTTTCCTTATTAATCTCCTATTTTGTTATATATGCACTAGATCTAAATAAATAATAATTAAAATGTTAATTTGTTCACTATTAAAGAGTTTAATAATAGGTGTTTGAACCTAACAGGATCTTGATTTCTGGAGATGTTAAAGGAAAACATAATCAATTAAGGAGAAATCATTGAGTGGGTGGACCTATTGTTGGTGAATATGACGGAGTAGCATGATGAGAGAGATTGTTGATATGAAATGAATAAGAAGTTATTGATATAGACTAAGGGAATTTGATTTTTGGGAAGTAATGAGAAGGTAACGGAATGATTAAAGAGCTAGGTAGTAGGAGTAATGAGTTGAGTGGATTATGGGTGTTGTCAAGTGCAATGGGACAAAAAGGATAGGTGTAAGTCGAGTGAAAGTTCGCAAAAGTTATAGGGCACTATGGTAAGGAATCATGAAGATGTATGATACTATCATAAGGGTGTGAGTTTAGGGTTATATAGGAATTTCAGGACGACATGTTAGTCATGAGTTTTGAGGAATTCAAGGAGTAAGAAGTTGGTAGAGTATTTGCATGTATGAGACTTTGGTGGTGAGCTAGGCAACGATACAATCGAGGACATAATTCGAATGAATGCTATGTTAATTTTTTTTATGAATTTGATGGTTTTTATTCGGGATGGTAACTGAAGATAGGAAATTAACTGTTATATTTAGAGGTGATTATGAGAGACTAGTGATACGGCGGAAGATGGTGGTGTCGTGGTGTTGTCACTAGTGGTTAAGGATGATGGTGGTTAAGGATGATGTTAAATAGGGAAGTTAGCCATTCTAAGGAGGTTGATTTTATAGAGGCTGGATTGGTATGTATGGGTGGGACGGAGTATAAGATGTGGATATAGGAGGCATTTTCTGGTAGTTGAGTATTAATGATATGGTTACGTCGGTCAGGAAGTGGTAATTATGTGTATGGGAGAAGGTGTTCGGAAGGGCTTACGAGTTTAACCTGGTGTTAGAGATATACCTTACCAAATGGTAACTTACGTGATCAGGATTGGCTAGTTAGATTTGATTACGGGTCTATGATGTGTGTAAGTAATTGTGTGAGGTTCTGACCTCATGAGTAGTGGTATGGTACGATATTCATAAAGTTGTTATCTGGTTATTCCATGTAACATGTTGTGTGGTTGGATGAGTCGTGAGATGATCGTTGTGTCGGGACACTGTTTATTAATAATTTGATTGTTGTGTTCCGGGTTGCGATCCGTGCATGGTACTCCGTGTTGCGATGCGAGTACTTTAGCACTGCGGTGCGACTGTTGGTGGCGGTGTTGCGATGTCGTCATCGGTTGTGGTGGAGTAGGCGGGATACTTGTGAGACGAGCTTCTGAAAGTATATGTTAGCCTAGTATGGGCATATAGATTTTTAGTCTGTTTAATTCTGTTTCCTATGATTTCTGGCTTGTGGGTGAGAGTAGAGTATAATATGTAAGAGAGTTGTGCATGTGGTTATTGTTTTCATGGAGCAGTAAGATTTTGTTGATGGGACATAGTTGTGGGATATTGTGGGAATACTTTCGACCTTGTTTTAGATGAGGCATTGTTGACATAGTTGTGGAAAGTAATTGGGAGAGCATGTGTATACTGAGCTGGAAGCTGCAGGTGGTTCATAATCATTATCGGGGCAGTAAGTATGGAGTGTTGGGAATTAGTATCATATTAAGTTACGGACGAGTTTGGCGGCAGTAAAAGGGAAATTTGAGGATGTAATGAGTGTGTAACAATTTATGGATCGTGGGTGATGTTGTGGGGATAAGTGCGTGAATAGGGAAGAATGTGGTTGTACGGTAATGTGGAAGAGTTGAAATAGTGGTTATGCTGAGGATTTTTTGGTATATGTTAGGTGGTGTGCGGATTTATTAGAGGTAGGGAACTGTTAGAGAAAGAGAGCCTTGGATATGGGAATGGTTGTCGGTGTTGAGGTTCGGTGATCGGTGACATGAGATGGTGATAATTGGTAGAAATAGCTAATGATACAGTACTAGTTGGGTTACGAGGATGTAACGTTTATCTTAAGGGTGGTAGGATGCGACATAGAAAGTTTGATGGTTATGAATGTTGCAGTGTATTTGGATGTTTCGAGTCTTGGTGTAGAATAAGAACGGACTAGTGGTTAATATTATTACAGGTAAAGGTTATGCTTATTGTAGTTTGTATTTTATATTTATGGTTATGGACTAAGGTTGTAGGTAGGTATGGTTGTGATAGTGTTAACGGTTTTGGTGGTGACGTTTATGAGTGTGAGTAAACTTTGAGGACGAAGTTCATTTTAAGGGTGGTAGAATGTAACATCTCGCTTGGTGGTTTGTGTTGGTCTTGGATTTTGTAGTAAGCGGTATAGAAGTAAGACAAAGTTGGCGGCACTGATGTTGTTGGTATTCAATAGTATTATGGAGTTAGGTGGGCTATTCTATGGTTGATGCTATGGTGTGAGCTGCGTTGTTGAGGTAGGAAATGTTGGGTGAGTTAGTGTCAAGGTTGGAGGATGAGAGTTAAGTGGTGTTGGTTGGTGGAGTGGTATGTGTGCATGCTATGTAGGTATGGGTGTGAACTTCGAGGACGAAGTTCGTTTTTAAGGAGGGAAGGCTTTAATAGCATAGGTTTCTATGTATAGGGAACTCGGTCGAAGGGAATAATCGATCGAGTGGGTCATCGGGTGATTGGAGTTTGGCTTCTGGAGTGTTAGCACTCGAGCAAGCTTGTTGGTACTCGGTCGAGTATGGCATACAAGGTCGAGTATGTCAGGTACTCGACCGAGTGCACGGTTCAGTTACGTTTATTTTTCGCAGTTTTGATTAAAATAATTGGAGAAGTATATAAAGGCGTGTTAACAGTTTCTAATCATTTCTTAATCACTTTTGTCAAACATAAACTACGTACACTGCCTCTCAAATCATTCTAATCATCTCAAAGGCAACGGTTGTTAGATCTTGAGTTTTAGTATCTTATTCCGTGTCAATCGCAATAGTAAATGTCTTATCCTTGTTGATTTATTGTTATTCTTATAGTTAAGTAAACCCTAATTTAGAAAAATTGGGGGATTTGGTAATTGGGCATACAAGATCTATAACACCCGCGAATTTCCCATTTTTGCCATTTATAGTAAAAATTGACCATTCCATTGTTTTATTTATATTTTAAATTATTTAACTTAATTAATTTTATTTTAAACACGATTTTTATAAAAACTATATTTTTATAAGCTTGTTTATATAAAAATATATTTTGTTAGTTGAGTAGGATAATAATTATAATATTAATAATAGTAAAGTTTCGTCTTAAATTATAATAGGTTTGAGACGTATTCCCGTCTAACATAAGACCGTTACATTTTCATTTCGAGGCTAATTTATTTGGACTAATCCGATTCCTACTACACATAATCACACTCACCTTATCTCTAACTTAAAATTTATTATTATTATTATTATTATTATTATTATTATTGTTATTATTATTATTATTATTATTATTATTATTATTATTATTATTATTATTATTATTATTATTATTATTATTATTATTATTATTATTATTATTATTATTATTATTATTATTATTATTATTATTATTATTATACTCCGTCCCCACCCCCTGCATTTGCCTTTCTCCTTTCATCTAACCTGCAAAAACAACAACAAACAATCAGTAAAACCATAAACACCATTTTTCGACCTTTCAAGCTCAGATCCCGACTTCGTTACCCAGACTTTTTCCTTAATTCTTGCTCCATTATACTCCTTACTTCCTCCTTCTCCTTTCAAGGTAAGAAAGTCTCGTTTTTGTAGCGGTTTCGTTTTTCGCCGCCTTATAAAAATGTCGTCTTTAAGCTTCTTTATCCCGTTTTCTTGCCCTTTGATGAAGGATTTGAAGACCCAAAGCAGTTTGAGTCTGAGATCGTGCTCACTGAGAAAGTTATAAGGTAACGGTGATAGGTTACTCGTGAAAGTGTCGAAATTTCGTCTTACCCATCGTTTTCGTGCTCGTACGTGTTAAAGCTCGAGTCTTTTTTACTTTCTTACTTGTATTCTTGAGTTTATTGTGTTAAATTCTGTCTTAAATCGTGTTATCACTAGTGTCGAAACATTGTAACTCGTTGTTGCTACTTAGAAACGTGAGATTTGGGACGGAGGGAGTATATTGTAAGGATAAGCTTTCGTTTTGCGATATTGTAAGGAATAGGTAAACAAATGGAATGGTAGACTTGACACTAGGACCTTGGTGTTCTAGATTTCTAGAGATCGTTTATGGAGTTAATATTGATGAGGTGCTGGTTCGTGTTTTTCATTACGTTTTGTAATAGCTGCCTTGGTGTGACATGGATAAATGGTATTCAAGTTGCAATATTTGAGCATGGTGTTGACCTTTATACTAGGATTTTTGTGCCAAATGATCCTGGAATTCTAACAAGCATATGTCAATTTTGTTTTGCAACTACCTTTTAAGAGCCAGTGATTAAGTAGGTTTCTGGGCCGTATAATCTGCTGCTTTAGCGGAACTAGACTGTATGCTGAAATTATTGGCATCTCAGTAATATGCATTACTCGAAAATGACTTAGGAGCCGGTGATTGACAATTGCTTGGGACGAGTTTATGAGAACCCAATTTGGAGTTGGACTGGTGACCGGCGATAGGCAGGCAGAGTGGCGACGGCCAGGTTGCTTTGGGTTAGTCACAGGATACCTATACCCCTGTTTTCTCTTTATTCCTTCTCCTTTGTTTATGTTGGGTGTGTTTGACAACTAGGCTTCGGGCCATTTGGAGTTGTAGTAGTCAATTGGGCTTGTTTGTATTGTTGGTTGTTGGGCCAGTTTAGGAGTTGGGATAGTCTTATGTATGCTTTGTTTGCGGTTATTTAAATTGTATCTCGTGTATTATACAACGTATTTAGTTAAACATTGTCCATTTATATATTTTTTTTCACATCAAGTATACATGTGAAATCCTCGTCTTTTAGATGATGTAATTCATTAAATATCGTTCATTTATATACTTTCCTCACATGATTTATAATTGTGGAATACATTATTTAATTATCTCACTTATATATGAAATGACGTGTTTTCATTTTAATGTGAGTCCAGTTTAATTATGTATGCCCTGTAAGTAATAAATGGCTTATCTTACATTTGGGTCATTTATAATCAAATTCTTGTTTTGCTTATGTTAAATGGTCCGTTTCCATTTATTTAAATTTTATTTAAGTTACAAATATTGAAGAATGAGTCACTTATTCTATTTATGAATAAGATTTGGCATGAAATGTCTTATTTGGATTATCATTGGCTCATTACATTATTTAGTCTCTTTCCAAGTTGATTCGTATCGCTTGGTTGAGTCGTATTCTTTTGATAATGCCTTTATGCTATACCTTTTTGCTTGACTTGTCTTTACGCCTCTTTCGGACTGTCCTGCCGATTGTAGGTTTAGCTCATATCTTCCGCCTCTTGCAGACTGTCCTGCAAATTGTGGGTTCTCGATTTCCGATCTGTCTTCGAGTCTTGGATGCGGACCGTTCTACCGCATGTCGAATCGAGAACTGTACTGTCCCGAGATTCTGGCTAGATTTAGACTAGGACTGAGTCTTGGGAGTATTATTGTCGTCCTACCTGGGTAATTATATATTTATATATGAGTAGTAAAGGTCTTGCTTGGTTATAGATATTGGTATTTGTCTTTCAAGGCAAGAGTTATGCCTTGTGTCGTTTGTGTTGGTCCTATCGGATACCAGGGGTGAGTTATATGCCCTCTAGTTGCGATATGATCGTCGGGATTGATGTTCCCATCCGTTCTTATGGTGAGATGCAAGCCATAAGTATGCATGTGACATTAGTAGCCACGTCCCGTGCAATGTTTGCTAAGTGGTTTTTCAAGTAATGGCTACAATTTTTATCCTTGAAATTTGCATTGGTTGATCCCTTACTTAACTGCTTCACATGATTGGGATTCTAATCTCATATCTATGTTATATTTCCTTGAAATGCGTGTTTTTTTTTATAAATGACCGTATTGTTGTCTTCCATACTATTTAATTATCTCACATGAATAGTCGATTCTTTATTTTGCTAATGTTAATCTATCTTGTTCCATCTCATTTAATTGCCATGTTTACACATAAACTTGATATTCATATCTTTTGTAAGTAACTTACATGATTTACCTGTTTTAATTCTTTGTTATGTTCATTTTGACAATTTGTGGCTGGGAGAACTTTGAGTTACTCCCCACTGACTGTGGCGTTTATGTTTACATGAATGACAGGTATTAGTTGGTGCATTCATGGGGTGAAGACATGTGTGAGCTAGCGAGTACTTTGGACTTGTAGTCGGTTTATCAGGATTGCTTAGACTCACCCTTTTATTGTATTATCATTCGAGGGATATATTTTCCCTCACCTTGACTATCACGTTTGTATAATTTAAAAATTATTTCCGCATTCTTTGTTTGTGTTTGGTATTTTAATAAACCCGCGCTTTAAATTTTAAAAGTTTCAAAAATTCCCTAATTTCCGCTTGAATTTATAAGTCATATTTTCCGCTTTATCGCGGGGTGTCACAGTTGGTATCAGAGCCTATATTGCTCCCGACACACACACGTTTACCCCAAATTTAAACTTGAACTTGACCTTGAATAATGAATGAGTGATAGGTAGACTTAAGGACCTAAGGTGGTAGTCTGTAGTGTGTTTGCTCTTTGTTTGGTTCTAACATATTTGCTGATTGTCGTTTAATAATCTATGTGCCCTTGGATCAATGACCGCGAGCTTACCTACGTGAAGATCAAGATTTGGTGCCTATTGCTGGGAATTGAAGATTTGTTCAACCTTTGAAGAATGTTTCTACTTCCTCAAAGATATTTCTCTTTCGTTGTGTACCTTGCCTCATTCTCTTACTTCTTGATGCTTATTTCTTCGTCCAAACTTTCTTTTCTCTTTCCTTGGAGGTGACTCCTGTACCCTCCTAACTTGTACTTTATTCCTTGCTTATCCCCCTTAACGCCTTTTTGATAGTACTCTTTCTTTTGCGGGATGTTAATCTTGGTTGGATAATTTTACTTTGTGGAGTTTGCTGGTGGTTCACCCATAACCCTGATTTTGAGAGGTTGTGATGTTAGGAGGACTTAGGTAGTGTGATGAGACATACTTAGTGATTCTTATACCTAGTTCCTTGATAAAGTAAGTGTACTTGATTGGTGGATTCTGTGTGTTGAGTTTCCTATGATACTAAGGTTATGGAACTTGGCCTTGTTGTTATTACTTGGAAGTTTGAGTTGAGCTCGAGGTTAGCATAGTCGGTATATTTTCGTGAGTGTTGTGATGGTTACATAGGAACCATGTTAGGTGAGAGGGGTTGCTAGTTTTGGAACCTCTTTTAGGTATCCACTTTGCGGTAATGAGAATTAATAACCAGAGTTCTTGAGATGTAATTATAAGTTAGGATCGATAGATGTTAAGCTGAGATGAGTTAGATGTTTTAGGTGGTTGTTTCGTACTTTGGAGAATGTCATTGTTTTGTGTGGATTTTGCGCAGGGCGAAATCAGGTTAGGGTGATATTGTGCAGGGTTAACTAGCTCTAATTAGATTATAGGTCAGATCGTCAGGGTACGATATTGAGCTATAAATAAAATAACAACAATGGCAAGACAAACAATTTTGTACGTGGAAAACCCTTGAATGGGAAAAAACCACGGGCACCAAGCCAGGAAAGGATTTCACTATATGATTTGGGAGAATAATGATATTATAATAACAATGCTTCTATTTCTTTAAGTAATGTGTATATTTATGCTTGTGTACGAATGATGTGTCTCTTATGTCTTCAAAGTGTCTCTTATATAGTTTTCCCATCTTGAACGGCTGCATGATCAAGCATTGAAGGCTGAATATTCTCCATAATTGCTGGTACAAATGCTGAATATCTCCCTCTTAATTACCGTATTTGTAATACCCGTCTTAATTATTGATTAAAGTAGTTAAGTTAATTAGAAATATGTAATTAGGACAATGGTTAAATAGGTCATGTGGGATTAAGGAAGTCGATTATTGGTATTAATATTAGCTAGTTTAATACTATGAACAATAGTTAGCACTTTATTAGTAAATAGTTAACTACCCATACTAACTATGAAACCACAACGGAACAATGAGTATAATATTATATTAATAAACTGTATTATTAATACCCTAAGTAATCACATAGCCTTGACCCACATCATATCACTAATACTAAAACCTAATTAACCACCCGTAAACCCCGCACCATCGCCAAAAACAGAGAAACGAAAGGAGGAGGAGGGAAGGCGCGGCAGGTTAGCTTCGTCCAATTATCATCATCGTCATCATTTCATCTCCGTTTTCCCAACCGTCTTGTTTTTCATCGTCCTCGTTCCTAAACCAAATAAGGTAAGAACGCGTTCGTCTTTTTTTTTATTTAGCAATTGTCTTAGATTGTTTGGAATTAAGATTTAAGTCAGGTATGGTGACGGGTTGTCTTGTTGATCGCGGTAATAGGAGAGGGGTTTGGTTACAGTCATTAGAGCCTGATTTAATGTCGTCTAGGAGTGTCGGAACGCTGGCCACAGGTCCTGTTCTTGTGCGGTTTCGGCGGGGGCTCGCTAAAACTATAGGTATTGTATGAGTTGATTCATTGTACGAAGTCGGGGTAGTGAGTTAGTTCGATAATAAGACACCTAATGTTGATAGTTTCAGACTTTCAGGCCGTTTAATTGTCGTTGCAGTATCGTCGTATTTTTGTGTTCTCTGTGGTGGTGGTCGTTGTCGAGCGACGGGTTATTGTCGTGCTACTGGTTGGAGCGTGATGGTGGTGCGTATAGTGTGATGAGGTTGCCGTGCTAGTGTGAGCATGAGGTTGTATGGAGTGTAGTACATAGTAACACGAGGGGTGTAGTACGTAGTATGAGTATCATGATGGTAAGCAGATGATGATGGTGATGGTCATGCTATCAATAAAACAAAAACGAGAATAAGTGGGTATACTCTATTAACTATTGGTAGTGGCTGGTTGTTGGTTAATTAATGGTTGTTTAATCGGAGAAAAATGTAGGAGTATAATAGGTAAGGGGTTATTTGTTAGTGAGTTACATTATTAATTAAGTCGTAACTTGTAATAGGTCACGAGTTAGTTAATCTAATATTAATTAATACGTAAATATTTATGTAGGATTCAAATTTGTAGAGGAGCGGTTTTATTATTGTGCTACGTTGGTGTTGCGTGAAGATTTGCGAAAAGGTAGGGATTATCCTACTCAACTTACATTTATCTGTTTGTTAATTGTTCATATATGTAGTTGTTTATATATTGCGATTGTGATTACGGATGTGGAGTTGAGAACATGGAGTTGGTTTGCTTATGAGTAGTGGTGATTGTCGTATTATGATTGAAGGGACCGAACTGCTAGTCCTTGTGAGTTATTTGTTGAAGGGACCGATATACCGCTAGTCCTTGGTTATTATTTGAAGGGACCGATATACCGCTAGTCCTTGGTTATTTGTTGAAGGGACCGGTCTGAGCAACCGCTAGTCCTTGTGGCGTCAGTTGATCACTGGCCGCCCCTCAGAGTCTCTTCTCTATTAGGCTCACTACTAGAGAGATGTGCACATTCGGAGCTGGGGAAGCGTTAAGACAGAGTTTGGAGGAGTGGATGTGATTGGAGTATATTGTGGATGGATGAATGTTATGGATGCTACCATAACCTGTGATTTTTACAACTGAGCTGGATTTATTATTATTGTGTTAACACTGTTGTCCTTATTTATGCCGATAAGTATGTTGTTTATTTAGTCTCTACTCAACCTCGTGGTTGACAGTGTATTCGTGAACACCTGTGATGAACCATAATGGGGAGCAAATTTGACAGGTACTAAAGATTAGCTGACTTGGGAGCTTATGGGATTGCGTGAGGACTTGACCGTGGCCTAGGCGTCTAGCTGACTTAATTAGTTAATCATAATTTAATTAATGGTCTATTCATTTTATTTTCCGCTGCGATTTTGTATTGTTTATTATTTTAGTTGGGTTTAATCATGTTGTAATAAAACCATTATGTCAGTTAATTTTATTAAAGTACTTTGATTTGTTTTAATTTGTATCATTTACCTCGGGCAACCGAGATGGTAACAGTCCTATTTATTGGGAATGTCTTGCTAAAGGCTTCTAAATAAATGGGGGTGTTACAAAGTGGTATCAGAGCAAAACGATCCTCAAGCCTAACTAATGAACAATAAATGAATATAGGTTGTGTCTAATAAAATGAACCCGGGTAGAAACTGTTAGGAGCCCACTTAAGGTTTGGGATGAGTAGGGCCCCTCATACCAAATTTCCGACCCTTCCAGTTTCGAACCAGATACCTTGAGAGATAATGAAGAGTAGGATAATTTAAAATGAATTTGGTTTATTTTCTTAGGAATAATTGTTGCCTTGGATGTGTATTGTTTTCGTTGATGAGCGAGGTTACGGGACGTAACCTTGATTTTAAGGAGAATAGGATGGATGCAATATAGATTTGATGTTGAATTGTTTTGATCAAGATCATGAAAGTAATTGTCGAATTGGTATTGCTTATGTGGTTGGATGATTATAGTAGTATCATGTCTAGCGATATGCGGTTATGTGAATCCCGAAACCGGCTATTTAAAATATTATGAAATGATTAAAATGATGATATGAATGCTTTAGAGTAAATACTAGTCGTGTGTAAGAGTTTGATGACCAAGATGGTTGATACAAGTATAGGAGGGTGTTAATGAGGGCTTGTGTCCTAGTTAAAAGGAATGTAGAAGTTGAACTTTAGTTATCAGATTTTATCTCTAATTGATTTAGTTTTCGTGTAACCTCTGTTTATCGTATAATGTTGAGATTTTTATGAGTGTTTACACAGTGAGTTACCTTTCCAATGTCGTTGGTCTCATATTTAAAGGTTTTACGGTTTGGGAGAAATAAACATTTTAGTAGATAGTGATCGGAATACTCCTGTGCAGCTAATTTTTTCGACAAGCGATTTTGTAAAATTTCTCATTTAATTTGTACTTAAGATTTTTGAATAATTCTAACTCCGCTGTTTAAATTATTCAAATATGTTTTCAAATTGATAAGCCATGTTCCAAGGTAAATTTTTGACAATTAATAGTGATTTTTACAAGTTGACTTTAGTTTTTGACAAATTGCTGATCGGTTTTTGTTTGGACCAACTGGATTGTAAAAATCTTTATAAAATGGTTGAACGAGATTTCAGTTTGATTCTTTTTCTCACGGTTTGAAAATTCCTTATATTTTCTGTAAAGTATAAAAACTCAACGTGAAATATAACGGTTATTTAATGGTGATTTTCGAAAGTTACAGCTTGACTTTGATTTCTGACAACGCAAGTTTTACCAAAATTTTAATATAAATATTTATCAGTTCTTAACCTATGATAGTTGGGAGGTGGGAATGATGATAGGAGGACCTAAGAAGGGGGTAAGAAAGGATATAATTGACCACACTTTATCTTTGTAAGTATAGAATATTTAAAATGTTAAGCCATCTTTACTCGGGTAGAAACTTATGTTGTCTTGTTTTACTTTTATAGAACCATGCCTCCAAAGAGATCTACACCTACACCCTCTACCATGTCCCAAGAGGAGATTGACCATTTGATATCTATGAATGAGGCTTTGACCGCGGCACTGATGGTGGTCAGTTCAGGATCCAGCAAAGATGAGTGCTAATATTGCAAGACACAACCCGACGAAATATGACGGATTAGGTGAACCATCTTTACTTGGGGATTGGCATAGGGAGTTTGATAACCTTTTTGAGTTGCTAGGATGTCCTGCGGAGATGCAAGTAGATCAAGCTGCTTACTATTTGAGAGGAAAAGCGGGTTTGTGGTGGAATCGTAGTAAGGAAGTCTTAAGGGAAGCTTGGAGGGAGAGTGGTTAACCTTTTATCACTTGGAAAGGTTTTAAGGAGACTATGAGAGCTGTCTTTGTACCAGAACATATTAGGAGTAGGATGAGAGCTGAATTTGATTTATTCAAGATGAATGATGAGATGACGGTGGAGAGCTATCACAATAGATTTATGGAGTTGGCTGAATATGTGTCTGATTTGAACTTCGGTGAGGAGATACTAGCATTAAGGTTTGAGAAGGGGTTAACAACAACTATTAAGAAGAGGCTTGTAGCTGGTCAGCCAAGTAACATGGATGATGTTTATCAAAGAGCTGGACATGCAGAGAGGATCGCTGATATGCTGAAAGAGGAGAAGAAGGAGAAGGGGGAGAAATGAAAGACTGAGAGTAATGGTGATGGAAGTGAGAGCGGTAACAAGAAGGGAAGTAGTAATAAATCTCGAACTAGCTCACCAGGAGGATTTGGGAATGGTGGGGGAGCGCGACATGGCAGTGGGTGGATCCGTGGTTCGAAAGTTAGAGTGTATAATTGTAGAGTGTGTAGTAGTAATCATCCGGGTAAGGATTGTGAGGGGAAGTTAATGAAATGCTATGCATGTAACAGGATGGGGCATAGAGCATATGAGTGTAGGAGTACTCCGAGAAATAGAGATAGAGGAGATAACCAAGGGAGCTATAGGAATTCGGGTCAGTGGAGTGATCAGAGGAACTACAATAAAAATCAAGGCTATGGCAGAGGCTCATATCAGGGGCAAGGCAATGGTGGTGACCAAAGCAACAAAGGAAAGACAACTGGAGCAGCTGGTACGGTGCAAGGAAATGGGGAGAAGGGTAATTAGTAGAATGATAAGTTGGCATTCAGATTGATTAGTAAGATAAACTTGGGAGATTGATAGTGTATTGTGTGTTGGTGAAACTAATAGTATTTTAGTAAAGTATTGGCTAGTAAACTTTGGGACGAAGTTTGTTTTAATGAGGGTATATTGTGATACTAGAAAGGTTTTAAGTTTTCTATAGTTTCACTCATGTGTTTAATTAAGATACTTACTTATGTGTGTGTATATAATAATATGAAATAAGTAATATGTGAACTGTTCTCATGATATGAGTGGGTAATGATAGTATTTCAGTTTAGTGTGTATTATAATGGTTTGGAATAGTATGCGCGAACTTCGGGACGAAGTTCTTTTTAACGGGGGAAGATTGTAATACCCGTCTTAATTATTGATTAAAGTAGTTAAGTTAATTAGAAATATGTAATTAGGACAATGGTTAAATAGGTCATGTGGGATTAAGGAAGTCGATTATTGGTATTAATATTAGCTAGTTTAATACTATGAACAATAGTTAGCACTTTATTAGTAAATAGTTAACTACCCATACTAACTATGAAACCGCAACGGAACAACGAGTATAATATTATATTAATAAACTGTATTATTAATACCCTAAGTAATCACATAGCCTTGACCCACATCATATCATTAATACTAAAACCTAATTAACCACCCATAAACCCCGCACCATCGCCAAAAACAGAGAAACAAAAGGAGGCGGAGGGAAGGCGCGGCAGGTTAGCTTCGTCCAATTATCATCATCGTCATCATTTCATCTCCGTTTTCCCAACCGTCTTGTTTTTCATCGTCCTCGTTCCTAAACCAAATAAGGTAAGAACGCGTTCGTCTTTTTTTTTTATTTAGCAATTGTCTTAGATTGTTTGGAATTAAGATTTAAGTCAGGTATGGTGACGGGTTGTCTTGTTGATTGCGGTAATAGGAGAGGGGTTTGGTTACAGTCATTAGAGCCTGATTTAATGTCGTCTAGGAGTGTCGGAACGCTGGCCACAGGTCCTGTTCTTGTGCGGTTTCGGCGGGGGCTCGCTAAAACTATAGGTATTGTATGAGTTGATTCATTGTACGAAGTCGGGGTAGTGAGTTAGTTCGATAATAAGACACCTAATGGTGATAGTTTCAGACTTTCAGGCCATTTAATTGTCGTTGCAGTATCGTCGTATTTTTGTGTTCTCTGTGGTGGTGGTCGTTGTCGAGCGACGGGTTATTGTCGTGCTACTGGTTGGAGCGTGATGGTGGTGCGTATAGTGTGATGAGGTTGCCGTGCTAGTGTGAGCATGAGGTTGTATGGAGTGTAGTACATAGTAACACGAGGGGTGTAGTACGTAGTATGAGTATCATGATGGTAAGCAGATGATGATGGTGATGGTCATGCTATCAATAAAACAAAAACGAGAATTAGTGGGTATACTCTATTTGCTGTTGGTAGTGGCTGGTTGTTGGTTAATTAATGGTTGTTTAATCGGGGAAAAATATAGGAGTATAATAGGTAAGGGGTTATTTGTTAGTCAGTTACATTATTAATTAAGTCGTAAATTGTAATAGGTCACGAGTTAGTTAATCTAATATTAATTAATACGTAAATATTTATGTAGGATTCAAATTTGTAGAGGAGCGGTTTTATTATTGTGCTACGTTGGTGTTGCGTGAAGATTTGCGAAAAGGTAGGGATTATCCTACTCAACTTACATTTATCTGTTTGTTAATTGTTCATATATGTTGTTTATATATTGCGATTGTGATTACGGATGTGGAGTTGAGAACATGGAGTTGGTTTGCTTATGAGTAGTGGTGATTGTCGTATTGTGATTGAAGGGACCGAACTGCTAGTCCTTGTGAGTTATTTGTTGAAGGGACCGATATACCGCTAGTCCTTGGGTATTTGTTGAAGGGACCGGTCTGAGCAACCGCTAGTCCTTGTGGCGTCAGTTGATCACTGGCCGCCCCTCAGAGTCTCTTCTCTATTAGGCTCACTACTAGAGAGATGTGCACATTGAGAGCTGGGGAAGCGTTAAGACAGAGTTTGGAGGAGTGGATGTGATTAGAGTATATTGTGGATGGATGAATGTTATGGATGCTACCATAACCTGTGATTTTTACAACTGAGCTGGATTTATTATTATTGTGTTAACACTGTTGTCCTTATTTATGCCAATAAGTATGTTGTTTATTTAGTCTCTACTCAACCTCGTGGTTGACAGTGTATTCGTGAACACCTGTGATGAACCATAATGGGGAGCAGATTTGACAGGTACTAAAGATTAGCTGACTTGGGAGCTTATGGGATTGCGTGAGGACTTGACCGTGGCCTAGGCGTCTAGCTGACTTAATTAGTTAATCATAATTTAATTAATGGTCTATTCATTTTATTTTCCGCTGCGATTTTGTATTGTTTATTATTTTAGTTGGGTTTATTCATGTTGTAATAAAACCATTATGTCAGTTAAAGTTATTAAAGTACTTTGGTTTGTTTTAATTTGTATCATTTACCTCGGGCAACCGAGATGGTAACAGTCCTATTTATTGGGAATGTCTTGCTAAAGGCTCCTAAATAAATGGGGGTGTTATAGTATTTACTGCATAATCTTTATACTTAATGCTGCGTATTTATTTCCATTAATATATGCGGATATGATCAAATATCATCCTGATATTTTGACCGTTGTCCTCTCCATGGCCTGGCGCCTATCTTCATGTGCCCTGAGAGCCTGGCACCCTCAGAGCCTGGCATCGAGTTTAGACGAAATCTTTGATCGGGCGGTCTGCGGATTTCCAGGCCTAACAATTGCCCCTTATCTCCTTATTGGTAGTGCCAGGACGAAAAAATGAGGAGATAACTTCAATTTTGATAAGATCACCCAACGGTTAAATTTTCCCTGATCAGTTTCCTATAACGGCTCTTTTACTGCAATTGCTGACACGTGGTTTATTTACTGCAACTTCCTTAATGATTTTGCGGCCGAAACCCTAATCTTCCTCACTATAAATACTTGTGTGATTCATTAAGTTGAACTCATCATCACAATTTCTTCTCATCTTCTTTCTTTAACTTTCTTTTTCTTCAGTTTCCTTAATTCCTAACTTCCCAAATCTTTGATCAATCTTCCATAATTCTTCAAATAATGGCCGCAAAGAAAAAATCTACCACGACAGCAGTTCCTGTAACTCCTCCTCCTCAGAATCCTGAGGAGATTTCTTCTTAAACCTTGCCTGCTTCTTCTGCTGCTCCATTGCCCACAGTAGATAAGCCAAGTGATCCCCCATTGGAGATGATTTCAATATCTCATGGTGCTTTTCAATTCAAGCCTACCAAGGCTTTAAATGAGGATCAGTCTCCTGCAAACCGTTTGAAGCCTGAGTTTGAGAAGATTTTGAAGGACAAGGGGATTATCCCTGCTGATGCTGAAGTCTGGATTCCTGAGGATTCTCCTATCAGGGCTGACTGGGCTTGTCCTGGTTAGTTCTGCATCCATGACTAGGCTTTCAGGGCAGGCTGTAAGCTTCCTTTTTCTCCTCTTATGGCTGAGGTTATTAAGGAGATCGGTGTTCCATCTTATCAATTGATGCCAATGGTATGAAAGGTTGTATGTTCTATTGAGAACCTCTGTAAAAAAACACAATATTTCTTTTTCTCTTGATGATTTGAAGACCTGTTATGCTGTTAAAACAAACAGTCCTGGCCGTATAAGTTTTAAGGTCGTATGCGTCTACTACTCCTCTTCGAGTAACCCGGACAGCGGCCATGATAAGGGTCAAGGGCTCAAGGCTATATGTTTGTCGGACCAATTCCGTGGGTCCCGACTGGCGATTTGAACCATGAGGCCTGTGTGGTGGTGAGTCTTTTGGTTTCTTTCTTTGACTGTATATTTTTCCCCGTTAGTGAAAAAATGAAATGAAAATAATAAGTCATACTTCTTTATGTGCGCAGCTTGATGACTCAAGTTATCAAACCGAGTATCCTACTCCCAATGCTTCGCTTTCCTTGGATTCCTCCTTTGGAGAGGTCCTGCCTCTTTGTTGTGGGGTTGGTCACCTTCCTCGTTTGAAGGCCGACGGTGTTCCCAGGCGCCAAAGCTTCAGGGGTCTGCTAGTGCCACTACTTCAGAGCAAAGGAGTCCATTTTAAACTTTCTTTTCTTTTTATCCGGGCTTCCGATGATGCTTGGTTTATATTGTCGATTGATAGCATTTCGTGTTGCGACTACCAGTCATTTATTCGTCTTGTCGGGTTTGGTATGGTGACCTTTCAGCCAAGTCGCTAAGATCAAGGAGGAAGGCCCTCGGGAAGCGGGGATATCAACCTGTCATTGAATTGATCGAGCAAATCCGATCTTTGCCAAGGTCACTACCGCACTGCCGCCCCCTGCCGAGACAAGTTCGGCCCCGAAAAGGAGAATTGAAGATGTTGATGTTTACGCCCCGGTCGGGAGGTGAGAGCCGTTGGATAATATGGAGGCTGCTAGGGTGAAAATCAGAACTATGCAGCTTCTAATCGAATGTCATGCTTACCCTTGACCCTATTGAGACCGCTACTCGGCGCTTGCTTCGATGGATCACTCGGTTAGCTTTGTTGGTCGGTGCCCCGGCCGTTGTGAGGGAGGTAAGTCGGAATAATTTCTATGTGTGTTTTGTTTTGGTAATTTTCAATTGTTGGTATAAGTTACTTATACTTTTCTTGTTTTTTGACCAGGGTGTTGCGACCTGTCTCCATAATGCCTATCAAGCTACTTCTTTGGTGGCCAGGATTGATCTGATGAGATCTGATTATGATAGGTTGAAGTCTGAGCTGGAATTTGCAAAGGCTGACTTGGCTGCTAAAACTGCTGACTTGACAAGGGTGCAGGCTGAGAGGGATGCTACTAAGACTCGGGGCGACTTCAAGCGGTGGTACATTGCGGGAGGCCTTGGATAGGAATGAAGAGCTTACCCAGGAGAGGGATGACTTGGAGTTCAAGTTGGATGATGCTTCCCTCTATTTCTATATCAAGGGAAGGGCGGCTACTATGTCGGAGCCTGTCAAGGCCAGGGCCAAATGGGACCCTGCAGCTGAGATGGCTTTTGCTGCTTCAAAGTATCCTGACCTACACAATTTGGAGAATGAACATGAGGTTGACTCTCCAGGGGAGCAGGACGTTGAGGCTGAGCCGGCTAAGAGTGGGGAGCAGGTTGTTGATGTTGCTGCTTCTAAGGAGAGGCAGTAACATTTTTTAATTCTTAGTTGGTATTTTGGCCCATCCAGGGGGGATGTCCCTGGACAAACATTATTTTTATTTTCCTGTCTTGGGTCAGGGGGACTCTCCCTGGCTTTTATGAATATTTTGGCGCCTTTGCCCCAGGGGGTAATGGTTTTATTAATATAGGCATGATGGCCTTCTTTTGGTTGATTTCACTTTTGTCTTTGCTTGATTTGTGAGTTTCATCCTGTTGGACCTGTCAAATATTTCGTTTGCATGATCTGTACATTATTCTGCTTAAATAACCTGCACATTATTTTTGTTTTAATTTGTCATGAGTATTTCAACCAAGTATAGTGTTTTGCTATAATGGTTGAAGGGGTGGGAAATCCGGCCTGTCAGGAGGGCTTATGTCCCCTGCCTAGCTGGAGGGCTTGGTATTCGGCCTGTCTAGAGGGCATTTAGACTGATGGTCGGGATAAAATACCCTTGCACTGTCTTCTCTGCGTCCAGCCGGTTGTAATAAGTGGCGATAAACCTAGTCAGTCGGCGCTTATTTCATGCCGATTGGTCCCGACTCAGATCGTATCTGGTGGTGGTTACCAACTCGTTAGGCACAGTTAAGTGCAGAATTTTTTGTTTCAGGAGTGTATAATAGAGTAGCCCTCAATCCTGAATATTTATGCATATAATCTTTTATTATGTATAATTGTTCAGGATTCAAAAAGTAAATAGATGGGTTAGTTGAACAATGTATAAAATACGAGACAAGGCATGTAGAACATGTAATTCATCACATAGCATGTTGGGTTGAGTAATGATTGAATTTATACCTGATTGTAGCCTGATCTTTACATATGGAATAACTTTAAATGAGTTACATTCCAGGATCTTGGGATCATTTCCCCTTCTAGTGTTTGGAGCCTGTATGCTCCTTGTCCGATAATTGAGTCAATTAAGTAAGGGCCTTCCTATGTGGGAGCTAGTTTGCCTGCTGACTTTTCTTTTTTATTTGGAAATACTTTGCGTAGGACAAGGTCTCCTTCTTTGAAGATCCTGACCCTGACGTTTTTATTGTAAGTCCTGGCAACTGCTTGTTGATATGATGTCATCCTCATTTTGGCAGCGTCTCTTAGTTCTTCTGTCAGGATTAAGTTGTCTTGCATCAGGTCTTTGTTTGTTTCAACGTTGTTTAGGCTGCATCTGGATGTTGGTACCCGTACTTCCGCAGGGATGACAGCTTCACAGCCATACACCAGGGAGTAAAGTGTTTGGCCTGTTGCAGTCTTTAGAGTTGTCCTGTCTGCCCATAGTACTAATGGAAGTTCTTCAGCCCATCTGCCTCGTCTTCTTTTCAGCCTCTTTTTTAGGCAGCTTATGACTACCTTGTTGTTTGACTCTGCCTGGCCATTAGCCTTTGGGTATCCAGGGGTCGATGTTACCAGGTTGATATTCCATTCTTGGCAGAATGCTTGGGTCCTTTTCCCCACGAACTGAGTTCCGTTGTCACATACTATTTCTGATGGGACTCCATATCTGCAAATAATGTTTGTCCTGATGAAGGATATTACTTCCTTTTCGGTTACTTGCCTGTAAGAGTCAGCCTCAATCCATTTGGAGAAGTAATCAGTCATGGCTAACATGAAGACTTTTTGTCCTGGAGCTACAGGCAATTTTCCCACAATATCCATGCCCCACTTTATAAATGGCCAGGGTGCGGAGATTGAATGAAGGAGTTCAGATGGATGATGTATGATTGGTGCATGAATTTGGCAGGCTTCGCATTTTGAAGAGTATTCCAGGCAGTCAGCCCTCAGTGTAGGCAAGTAGTAGCCTGTCCTGAGAACTTTGCTTGCCAGGCTCTTTCCTCTTTTATGGTTGCCACAATGTCCATCATGTATCTCTTGAAGTACTAGTTTGGCTTCGTCAGGCTCCAAGCATCTCAGGTAGGGTCCAGCCTGCGATCTCTTGAACAAGGTGTTATTGATGATAGCATAAGTTGAAGCTCTAATTTTAAAGGCCCTTGCCTCATGCCTACCCTGAGGTAGTATTCCTTGGAGAAACAAGTCGTAATAGTGTTTAGTCCAAGAGTTATTGTCCTGATTGACAGGATTGACCTGTTCAGGTTTGCTAATAGTTGGCTCTAGTAAGTGCACAATTGGTATTTTGTTGAAAACAATGGGGTAAAATTTGAACCTAGGTTGGCGAGCATCACACTGGTATTCAGGTCTCTTGATATTTGATTTATGTCAAATAAAGCAAATTTAGCGGTAAGGTTTTTTGCATATTCTAAATACGAAATCATTTTTGCATCCTTAGCTGTATAAATTCCCTTTATTTGATTAGCAATTAAGAGTGAGTCAGTTTTTACCTTTAGGTTTTGAACACCGAGGTCTAGACATACCTTTAAGCCTGCTATCAGGGCCTCATATTCTGCTTCATTGTTGGTAGCTTTGAACTCGCAGCTTACAGCCTGAGGTATCACATCTCCCTGTGGTGATTTAAGTACTAGTCCTAACCCTGTCCCCCTGGCGTTGGATGCCCCATCTATGAATAGGGTCCATTCTTGGTCTAAGGTTTTATTTTCTAGTTAGTTGACCTCTTTTATTAGGTCTGGTTCCATGTTAGGGCTAAAATCAGCCACAAAGTCTACTAGGGCCTACGATTTGATCGCTGCCCTGGGTTAAAAAGAGATGTCATATGTGCTAATGCATGTCACCACCATTTGGCCATCCCGCCCGAAAGTTCGGGCATACGCAGATGATTTTATGGGTAGGTTGGTCCTGACTATAATGGGGTGACTTTCAAAATAGGGTCTCAACTTGGTACATGACATAATTAAAGCTAAAACATATTTTTCAAGTAGTCCATACCTTAACTCCGCATCTAACAGGCTTTTACTTACATAGTAGACTGGATGTTGCTGTCCGTCCTGTTCTTTCACCAGGATCATTTTGTGTCGTGTGAATAGGTATACTTGACAAAGGTTCTCCCTTTTCTCGTTTAGCCAGATGGGGTGGAGATGATAAATAGGATTTTAGATCCCGAAAGGCCGCTCATGCTCGTCATCCACCGGAATTGTTTATTTTTCCTGAGGAGGTTATAGAATGTTTTGCATCTCTCGGAGGATCTTGATATGAAACAGTTCAGGCGGCTACCCGCCCAATTTTTGGATATCCTTGAGACTTTGGGTGACTGCAGTTCAAGATAGCTTTTATCCTGCTCAGGGCTGGCTTCTATGCCTCTCTTTGTGACCATATATACAAGAAATTTGCCTGCAGAGACTCCAAAGTGGCACTTTCCAGGGTTTAGCTTCATATTATACTTTTCTAATATCTTAAATGCTATTTCTAGATGCTTCACATGGTCTTCTGCATTCTTGGATTTTACCATAATGTCGCCTATCTGGTCTTTAAACATCATGTTGACCAGGCACTGGTACGTTGCCCCGCATTCTTCAGGTCGAAAGGCATGGTAATGTAACAATATATGCCTCGGTCTGTAATGAATGCGATTTCTCTCTGGTCGGCCAGGTGCATCTTTATTTGATTGAATCCACCGGAAGCATCCATGAATGTCGATTTCATGGCACTGTTGCGTCTACCATGGCATCAATATGAGGCAGGGGGAATGGATCTTTAGGACAGGCTTTGTTCAGGTCAGTGTAGTCTACACAGACTCTCCACTTTCCATTCTTTTTCTGCACAACAACTACGTTAGCCAGCCACTCATGGTACATTACTTCCCTGATCATCCCCATATCCAAGAGTTTTTCTACTTCCTCATTTATTATGGTGTTTCTTTCAGCTGCAAATTTGCGTCTCTTCTGTTGTACATGCTTAAAAGATGGGTCAACATTTAGCTTATGAGTAATTATATCAGCGCTAATTCCAGTCATATCAAAATGTGACCAAGCAAACCAAGATGATTTATTTTTAAGGAATTTTACTAGTTTAGGCTTGACACTATCTGGTGCGTCAGATCCTATTAAAACATACCTGTCAGGGTACTCAGGGTCTAGAATTACCTGATCTGTTTCAATTCTGGGAGGTGCTACATAAGTGCTCCTGACAGGGTACTGTAATTGTTATGCCAGGGACTTACCTGCCTTGGAAGGCTTCAAGGTCACCGTGCAGCACTCCTGGGCTGTCTTGTGATCCCCTTTAATTGTGGCTATGCCCCAGTCTATTGGTATATTGATGCACTGGTGATAGGTTGATGGTACGGCCTTGACATTGTGAATCCAGGGTCTGCCCAGGATGGCGTTGTAGGATGACAAGCAGTCAAGGACCCCAAATTTTTCATAGGATGAGACTCCTTCCACATAGGTTGGGAGGTGGATCTCTCCTAGAGTGCTCCTGGTTTCACCACTGAATCCTACTAGGACGCTGGATTTTTTGGTAATTTGATCCTCGTTTATCTTCATGGCTTTCAGCACGTCAAGCATGATCAGGTTTACTGAGCTGCCTCTATCTACTAGGATCCTTCTTACTGTGGCTGTTCCAATCTGCATATAAATGACCAGGCCATCGTGATGAACATCAGGGATGCCCACCAGGTCACAATCATTGAAAGTGATTGTTGGAACAGGATCCAGCTTGCAGGGTGACACAGTCCTCGATGTCCTGGCTATCTTTTTTGCCGCTGAACTTGTCAGGCCGCAAATCTCTGAACCGCCAGATATAACTTTTAATTCATAGAGTGGTGGTGGTGGATGGATATTGCGTTCCTGCCTGTGCTCCTGATTTTCCTTATCCTGGTTTGCGTTCTTGCCCTTCGTCTTGATCAGGTCTTTCAAGTATCCTGACTTTAGCAGGTAGGCTACTTCCTTCCTCAGGGTGAAACAGTCATCTGTGGTGTGTCCAATATCCATGTGAAATTCACACCATTTTGAATTGTCTCTCCTGGGATTTGGATTTTCTGATTTCTTGGGCCATCTAACAGCTGTTCCCATGTTGTCAAGTATCTGGATCAATCCTGCAATATCAACACTGAAGTTATGTTCGGAGATAGGTGGATAAGCCTTAACCTTACCTTGATATTCATAAGCTAGGTTGACTTCTGATTGATCTGGCCTGGAATATGGAGTAGGTCTGTAGTTGTTCCCTCTGTTGCTTTTCCTATTGCTTCTTTCATGATCCCTTGGTCCACTGGGTGATCCAAGTTTGTAGCTTTTATCTTCTTCCAGCCTGATGAAGGCAAGGGTCTTGGTCTGAACATCTTCGAAGGTGTGGCAGGGATACTTAGTGAGTTCACTGTATAAGTCACTATGTGGTAGTAACCCCTGTCTGAATGCCTCCACTGCTGTTCCAACGTCACACTTGGGTATAAATACTTTCTCTTTGTTGAATCTTGCAAGGAATGTCCTAAGAGTTTCATCAGGCTTCTGTGTAACTCGGTAAAGGTCACTGGATCGTTTCTCCAACTCTCTGCTACTTGCAAACTGCTGGTTGAAACTGTTGATCAGGTTGGCAAAGGAATGGATCTTGCCAAGAGCGGGTTAATGTACCATTGCAAGGCGGGACCATCAGGGTCGTTCTAAATCCTTTGCACATGCAAACTTGTCTGACCTCGCTGGGAATAGATGCAGCCAACATTTTCTGCTTGTAAAGAGCCACGTGATTTTGTGGATCCGTGGTTCCATCATAGACCCTCATGGATGGAATTGTAAATTTCTTTGGTAGGTCTACTTTGGCTATTTCGTCTATGAAGGGTGAATCAAGATAGTCACAAAAAGGGGCGACTTCTTCCATGCCGCAGCGGTACTCCTGTATTTTATCGAATTTTTCGTTGAGTTTCTTGATCTCTCGAACTACTTTTGCCATTATGATGGTCTGAGATTAATCAGGTTTGTCATTATCTTTTGGATCATCATCACCATCTACGTTAGTGATTTTAGGAGTACTTGGGCTCCCAAAGCTGGAAAAATCAATGTTCTTAATGATTGATGAAAACGGGGTTCCTGGTTGGAATCTAGAGCCTGCCCCTTGGGTTTTTTCCAATTTTTGCTCCAGGGCTGACTCAGATTCTTTCAGTTGCAGGATTTCTGCTTCAGTTTGAGCCACTTTTTCTTTCAGGTTTTCCAATTCAGTGATTTTTTGGAGAGCTATATTCAATTGCTCTTCAACGGTGGGTTGGGCCTTTTTTGTAGGTTTTTGAGTTTTTTGTAAGATAAGAAAAAAGGATTTAGAGAGCTAGATGCCCCACGGTGGGCGCCAATTGTTTTGTGTGGATTTTGCGCAGGGCAAAATCAGGTTAGGGTGATATTATGCAGGGTTAACTAGCTCTAATTAGATTATAGGTCAGGTCGTCAGGGTACGATATTGAGCTATAAATAAAATAACAACAATGGCAAGACAAACAATTTTGTACGTGGAAAACCCTTGAATGGGAAAAAACCACGGGCACCAAGCCAGGAGAGGATTTCACTATATGATTTGGGAGAATAATGATATTATAATAACAATGCTTCTATTTCTTTAAGTAATGTGTATATTTCTGCTTGTGTACGAATGATATGTCTCCTATGTCTTCAAAGTGTCTCTTATATAGTTTTCCCATCTTGAACGGCTGCATGATCAAGCATTGAAGGCTGAATATTCTCCATAATTGCTGGTAATAATTGTTGAATATCTCCCTCTTAATTACCGTATTTACTGCATAATCTTTATACTTAATGCTGTGTATTTATTTCCATTAATATACGCGGATATGATCAAATATCATCCTGATATTTTGACCGTTGTCCTCTCCATGGCCTGGCGCCTATCTTCATTTGCCCTGAGAGCCTGGCACCCTGAGAGCCTGGCAGTCAGGTTTAGACGTAATGCTGATCAGGGCGGTCTGCGGATTTCCAGGCCTAACAGTCACCATCTATGCTTTGGGTTTCTAGAGTATAACAAGATCTCTTTGGGATGATAGATTGTGCAAAAGAACTTTTGAATTTGGATTTTTGATTGAGGGTTGTACAATTTTGAGTAACTCATAGTTGACACTAGTTAGATATGAGTATAACTTTGTTAGTAGCTTTGATCTTGTATTGTGGAGGTCGTTGTGGGTGTTTAATGATTGGGAATTGTTGAATCACAAGGGTAGTGAAGTACTTTGTTTCATGGAATAGCTTAGATGTAGAGTGGCGTGAGCTATCTTGAGGAATCCTTGTAGGTAATCTAGTTGCGAGGTTGCTTTTATTAGAAAGTTTTCGGAATCGTGTAGGGTGATGTAGCGTTTGAGATTCGAGTACCTGGCATTTCCTTGTTGTCTAATTTCTCTTCTTCTTTGACCATAAGTGTTACTATTCATACCTCTCTTCCTCGCTTCATCTTGCTCCTCCTTAAAATTCGATGCTAGTAACCTATAAAATTCCATCTTTGACACCCTTGTTGACCTAACTTCGACTCTTACCCCTAGGAAAGTTCACCATAGCTCTTTTGGTTGGTTAAGTTTGGAATCTCTTAGCGTACCTTGTATTTTGATGTCTAAGTTACTTTTCATTTCATAACAATTTCTAAACATTTCAAGCTACCATTTTTGATTCGTTGTTAAAAATTTATATTACTCTTACAAAACTTTACCTATTTTAAAGGTTTGAAAATGAAATTTTAATTTAGTTCCCTATTTGTTCCTTGAGTATAGACTTCTTTGTCATGATCTTGAATTGCTAAACCCGAGATTTTTTTTTTTTTTTATCCAATTTCTATTAAC